>NC_143396.1:200448806-201812306 GCF_052110815.1 Crocodylus siamensis
TGTTATAGCTCAGTGGCACCTTTCAGTAGTATTGCTACAGTAGTATTCAGTATTCTGTATTGATATCGAATAGTACTAAAATAGAATGGTACCTGTGTTGAGTGATATTCTCAATTTCTTGTCAGTCAGTATCTTTTTCTGGATTACTTATAATACATAACACATGGTAATTGGTCCCTTAATACAATATTAATTTTTATAATTCTTCCATATATTCAGGAACTGTTTCATTGTTCCAGAAATGTTCTGCAGTCATCAGTGGTTTGGGGGTTAGGTGATTTTATAGACTTTCCACAATTGCAGAAAATCTTTTGTCTCTTGGTTTAATAGGAGCTGTTAGGCTGCACAGCAAGTTCCAGCTTTTAGCTCCCATTACATTCAATAAAACTCCCACCCTTTTCTCATCCCTGATATCATTAGTGATTGTATGCTGCTTCTGTTTCTCAGAATAGGTGGCCTAGTCCCCTACTGATTTATCAAACTGGTCCATTTTCTCAAAATAACATTCTGAAGCTTTCATATTTCACCTGCTTGTGGATGATACTTTAGCTTTTTGTTTTTTCTTTCCAGTGGTCAAGTAATTTACAGTCCCCATGTTCTGGGCTGCTTTTCTAATTTCACTTTCTCTAGGCTTCTTCAGTCATTCTCTTCCACTCTATCCTATTCTAGATTAGGATCCCATTCTCATCACAAATTGAGCATTTGCTCTGTATACAAATTTAAGAATAAGATGAAGCCCTACACAGTTGGATTCCAGAAAGCACTGTTTTCTAACTGTGTACAGCGTATAAATTAGCTGTGTTTTCTAACTTATATAACTATAAGGCCTAGCTACCCTGTTGCTCTGTCAGGGTTCTACTGGCTGTAACAATAAAAGACAATGAGACATGCTAGCAGAGTACATAAGCGTTATCCTCAAATAACTTCTTCTTTTGTCTCTGCATTAATTCCCACTGTGGAAGACCACAGTGATGCAGTACCAGTAATAACACATTAAAAGAAGTATGAATGAAAATGAGGCATGTTTACTCTATCACACTTCTTGAAAGAACTATGGTTTGGAGTTAATTAAGCCAGAACAACTAAGGTAAAATGACCAGCAAGTAATGACCAGCTGGTAGGAGATGACAGCTCAAGTCTTTGATCATTATTGATAATATAGGTTGAAAACTGAGAAGAGTATAGTGGGAGTATAGGCTTATGGATCATTGTATGACATTATTAGGGAGGTAATACTTTGTAAATTAGTCAGATTTCTGAAATTATTCCTCAACTTTTCAGTCAGTCCATAGTTTAATTCAAATCAAGGAATCCAAGAGTATGAATTTTCCGTTTGATGGCTGTCATAGAACAAAATGCAGTTGTGTCTGAATCTTAGCTGTTCCCTGTTATAAAAAAAAAACTTCCACTAAGTAGAATATTTCATAAGGAACTACTGTGACATGTGAATAAACACTGTTTTAGCATTCATGGTATCAGAAGATAAAACAGCTGCTTCCTGGCAGACCCATGGATTTCATCAGTTCCATTTGCCACTGTTTTCATGGAAACAATATCTTCCACTTAACATGAACCTTGTTCCATTGTGTGTAATGATTGTGTTTATCTGTTGTATCACGGTACCTGGGAAAATAATGGTTGTCACTAACATAGCTTTAGTGCTAGGTTATACCAGAGCATTAAAATCAGATTCAGTTGAGCCTAAAGAAAATGTTTTGAGCTGCCCTGGTGAACAGAGCATCTCTGATCCCTTGCTGCATCCCCCTAATGAATTTGTAGGTGGACATAAGGTCACCTCTCAGTCTTCTCTTCCGGAGGCTGAAAAGGTCCAGTTCCCTCAGTCTTTCCTCATGAGGCTTGTCCTGTAAGTCCCTAATCATAGGAGTGGCCCTCTTCTGGGCCCTCTCGAGTCTATCAACATCCTTCTTGATGTACAGTGCCCAAAACTGGATGCAGTACTCCAACTGCAGTCTGACCAATGCCGCATAGAGGGGAAGTATCACCTCCTTGGATCTATTTGATGATAAAGTGCAGTTAGCTTTGCTGATAATCTCATCACGCTGATGCCTCATGTTCATCTTGGAGTCCACTGTGACTCTGAGATCCCTTTTCACTTCTGTGCTGCTGAGACGGTTGCTTCCCAGCCAGTAGGTGTGCTGGATATTTTTGCACCCTAGGTGCAGCACTCTGCACTTTTCCTTGTTGTACAGCATCCTATTGTGTACTGCCCACTTTTCTAACCTGTCCTGGTCTGCTTGCAATCGTTCCCTACCTTCCACAGTGTGCACTTCACCCCACCATTTAGTATCACCTGTAAATTTGGACAGAGTACACTTCATATCCACATGCAAGTCACTGATGAAGATATTGAAGAGTACAGGTGCAAGGACCAAACCCTGTGGTGCACCACTACCCACATCCTTCCAAGTTGATACTGACCCATCTACTACCACTCTCTGGGTGCAACCACTAAGCCAATTTGCCACCCACCAGACCATGTAAACATCTATCTCGCATTCTCTTAATTTATTTATGAGAATAGATGAGATACCATATCAAAGGCCTAAAGTCCAAGAAAATGACATCCACCTCTACTCCTGTGTCTAAGCATTTTGTGACCCTGGCATAAAATGAAACCAGATTGGTCAGGCATGATCTACCTGCTACAAATCCATGCTGGTTTCCCTGCTGCATTAGTTTTCCGGCTGCACTCGCACAAATTTGATCCTTTATAATCTTTTCAAAGTCCTTTCCAAGAATGAAGGTGAGACTGAATGGCCTATAATTACTTGGATCCTCCTTCCTCCCCTTCTTAAAAATAGGAACCACACTGGCCCTTTTTCAGTCCTCCGGGACCTGACCTGAGTGCCACGAGGGTTCAAACAGCCATGGCAGTGGTTCTGCTATGACACCGGCCAATTCCTTCAGTACCCTCAGATGCAGCTCATTCAGGCCTACTGACTTAAACACATCCAGTCCATCCAAGTGACTGCGCCAAGTCAATGTTGACAGTTGGTGGGCTGGTGTCCCTCTGATGCCCATCTAAGAACCCATTCGGAGATTTATCTTGAGCCCTGTTCAGGAACACTGAGGCAAAAGACTCATTGAATAGCTCAGCCTGTCTCCCCTTTCTGTCACTAATTGTTCCTCCTTGTTCAGTAGGGGTCCTGTGCCTTCCTTTTACTCCTTATATACCTGAAGAAAAAAAAAAAGACTTTTTGTTGTCTTTAATTTGTGTTGCCAGCCTCAGCTCTGTAGTTGTTTTGGCCTTTTTAACTGCCTCTCTGCAAGTGCGGGCCAAGTAGGTATACTCCTCCTTGGTAGCTTCCCCCTGCTTCCACTGCTTATATGCCTTCTTTTTTGCCCTTAGGTTCCCTTGGATTTTCCTGTTTAGCCAAGGAAGTTTTCTGGCTCTTTCCCCATTTTCCCTCGTACTAGGATAGTCTCCTTCTGTACCCAAAAGATCTCCTCCTTTAGCTGTGACCACCCTTCCTGGACTCCCATTTCTCTAATACTCTTCTGTAGTGTGTCATTGACTAGACTTCTAAGCACGTTGAAGTTAGCCTTCCTAAAGTCAAGCACTTCCATCCTACTAGTTATCTTACCCACCATGTGCCGTATAGTGAATTTGATTGATTGGTGGTCACTGTCCATAAGGTGACAGCAAATCTGCAGCTCCCCTACCAGGTCCTCCTCTGTAGCCAACTCCAAGTCCAGTAAGGCATTTCCCCTAGTGGGACCATATACCTGCATTAGGTGAAGGTCCTGCACACAGGTTAAGAACCTATGTGAACAGTTGGATTTGACAGACTGCTCCTCCCAGCAGATGTCAGGGTAGTTTAGGTCCCCCATGACAACCATGTCCCTAGACTGCATGGCCCCTGAAACCTGTCTCAAGAATTCCAAGTCTAGCTTTTCCTCTTGGTGTGGTGGTCTGTAGCAAACTTCCACCACCAAGTCCCTTTCCCCATGACCTCCATGTATCCTAACCCACAATGCCTCAACTTTCTCCTTGTCTGATCCCTTTTTGATTAAGGTAGATGTATAATCCTCCTTTACATAGAGAGCAACCCCACCCCCTTTCCTTCCTACTCTATCCATTCTGTACAACCTGTAGCCCTCAATGGATACTGCCCAGTCATAGGTAGGGTCCCACCAGGTTTCCATTAGCCCCACTAAGTCAAAGTTATTATCTGCAAGCAGAAGTGCAAGTTCTTCCTGCTTGTTCCCATGCTCCTAGCATTAGTATAGAGGCACTTAAGTCCTCTGAATGTTGCCTTTGGTGCCTGCCCCTCCATTCTGATGCCCAAAGGTTCGCTTGGTACTTACCTGGGGTGTACTGCTGTGTGTTTTGCAGTTTGTGGGTTCTAGACTCTCTCCATTTCTTGTCTCCCCATCCCCCATTGTACTTAACTTAAAGCCCAATGTAGGAGGTCAGCCAACCTGTAACAAAAGAGACTCTTACCTTTTGTGGAGAGATGAAGCCCATTGTATCCCAGGAGCTACCTTGCACGATACTGCGGATCGTGGTCCAGGAAGCCAAAACCCACACAATGGCATAGTCTTAATTCACAATTGCATCAGTCCGATCTTAGCCAAAGGAAAAGCTTGTCAAAAACATGAAACAGAAATTCCATTCCTGGGTAAACTCCAAGATTTCAAAACTTTTTGTCCTGGCTAGTCACTTCCCTTCCTAAGAGCAGTATGCCTAGTGCAGAGGCACAACATGGCAACTCCCTTCATGCCCACTCTGCCTCCCTGTGCCATGACTGATCTTCCCCTAGCAATGATGACCAGCACCCCATTGCTTCAGCCCCTGCCTCTGGCAGCAACAACCAGCACCCTGACCTTCTGCTGGCCAGGGTGCTAGCTCTGCTGACCCCAGCAGGCACCCCCTGCTCAGGCACCAGGAGAGTCATGCACCCACCAGCAGGGGCCAGGGCACTTGGTGTGGGAGGCTCCAGCAAAAGACCTCCTCCTGACTCTTTGCTCTAGCCTACCTGAACTACTCCCCACAGGCCTCCCAATGCCTCCCTCCCCCCCCCCCCAGCCCCTGCTCCATGCTCACTACAGACATGTCAGAAAAACAAGTCTTTATTTCCATGTGAAACAGACCCACCTCTCCCCTCCCTCTTCAACACATAGAGCCTCTCCACCACCCACTCTACCCTCCAATAATGAAAAACCCTCTTCCCCATGGAAACTATGTACAAGGCATGTTTTTTGGTGTATTCTTGGGGTCAGGGGCAGGTAGGGGGCAGAGCCCAGGGATAGGTGGCCAGCGCTCCAGCTTCTGGCTGTTCCCCCATGGATCTGCAAACTATGGCAACTGCCCCTCACACCAGGACTCCACAAAAACACACACATTGTACATAGTTTCTATGGGTGGACGGCACAGGCATATGCACATGGGTGGTGCTGGGCCTGGATGGGGGGGTGAGGATGCCATACTGGGTCCCACATCAGCTCTCTGGGCTCCTGTGTGGTTATCCCTCATTTACCAGCCCTGGGCAGCTGCCAGTAGTGCCCAGAGGGGCATGACAAGGGATCGTCAGCAGCATGGCAGAGGCTATGCCTCGCAGCACCTGCAGGTGAAGGGCAGGCTGCTGGGGATGTGCAGCAGGGAGGTGATGCTGGCCCTGCTGCCAGAGACAACCTGCAGGCAGGCCAGGGCTACTAGGGCCTACAGCAGCCTGCAGCCCTGCTCAGTATCTACCTGACCTGACAACAGTGCCCTGGCAGCTGTGTAGCAGCTCAGTGCCTTGTAGTACTGCTGGGGTTATGGGAGGCAGGCACAGCAGGGCTGTGGCCTGCCCAGGGGGACACAGAGGGGCTACAGTGCCCTCAGGCTCCCTGGCGTGTGCGCTGCAGGGCACAAAATGTCCATAGTCTTTCTCAGCTTACAGATGGGCTGCCAGAGGCAGCACAGCCGTGGGGCAGGAGAGGCTCCCAGCCAGGAGTAGGTAGCAAATTTAATCGTGATTAAGGGTCTTTACTGCAACCTTGCAGTAACATGTCTCTTGTAGACAAGCCCACTAAAGCATCACAATCTACACATGGGCCAGTATTAGTGCACAGTAAATTAATTAACTCTGCCATAAGATAGCACTGTTGGGAGCGTACTATCTTATGGCAGAGTACTTATGTGAAATGTAACACACATGTAGATGGTGAGAAGGGTTGCTTGGGGCACAAGGGTGCTAAAGTGCAGGATCTGCCTGCCACCTAGTTCCACATTTTAACATCCTTGTGCCCCAGCCAGCCCTGACACTGTCTTATATCACCACGTGGAGCCAGAGGCTGGCTCCCCCTAGATCCCTGCAGCCCAGGGCTGCTGTGCCTTGGCTCAAGGTGATACAGTCCTGGACACATGTGTAGACACTGAGCTTGGGAGCAATTGATTCCAGTGTGAACTGTGCTGGAGTGTATTGCTCCCCCTTAATTTCACATGTAGATGCACCCACAAAGAAGTTACCACAGGGATCAGGTAAATTCTAGTGAGCCATAAAACTATTGTTTGTAGTGGTTATAATAAGCTATAAAGCCATCACATGTGCTCTGAGGAACATACTCTGGGATGCTACTTCATCAGTCTAAATTGCCTTCACCCAGCAATGACAAACTATAAAAGAAGTATACTGCATCTTTGAATGAGCCACCTCAATTCCTTGCTCTCATGTATTAAACCCTCTTGGCTGTCGCATACCATTCCACAATTGATCCTATAAAAATGTCATACAATTTTTGTGGTTCATTACAATTTACCTGCTCCCTACCCATCTGTTCTGTGCTCAATAAGGAATAATAGATTTTCTTCTCTTCTGAGTGGTCATCTGTTCTTTACTAATGATCCGTAACCAGTCCTGTTAACCTACCCAATCAGTTTTGTGCCCACTTGCCTTCTCAAGTGACTGCTTAAATTAACATAATGGTCTGATTCTTTCCCAGACCTGAAGATAGGCATTTGGGTTGTTTAAAGACATTTAAAAAATGGGGGGGCTTTACTGGAAGAAGTAGCATGTTAGCTCAACCTGGCTCTGCAGCATCTGTATAGATTGG
Organism: Crocodylus siamensis; assembly: GCF_052110815.1. NCBI lineage: Eukaryota > Metazoa > Chordata > Crocodylia > Crocodylidae > Crocodylus > Crocodylus siamensis. Next base: position 200,455,866 of record NC_143396.1, read on the forward strand.
TTGTTTCAGCAGGGCTTTTTGGTGCTTTTATCTAAAGATGATTCAATCAGTTAGGTCACACTGATGCGATGCCTCTTCTGGGCATGCACTAGGCTTAATGTGGGAGCACACTGTGTTTAAAGGGCTGGAGGTTTTTTTGGTGCCTGAAAGCGTGTCTAACATCTGTTACGAATTACGCTCTTAAAGCCACATGCAGTTCACTCTAGGCTGGGCCAATGATCACGCAGAGCAAGTATCCAAAGTCAAATACAGAATCTTTATTCGCTCGAGCGAAGTGCCTCTACAGAGAGGGACCCCGCCTACTAGTTAGAATAGTTTTTTATACTTTCTAAAAGCAAAAGCATTAGCTCGTGATTAGCTCGTGCTCGTAAAAATACCCAATCATCTATTAGCTAAATCACTATTCTATCCAATCAAGCGGCACTGTGGGCCTGAACACCAAAGTTTAACTCTCGTGAATTACATGCCCCCTATATTTTGTCTCAAGATGTTTCTTTATCTAACAAAAACAAATCGTGCCCGACTTTCAAGGTTCTCATGTTGACGAGACTCCCCTGTTGACTGGATTCAGCTAGTTTCATATCTTATCAGTAACCCTCACACAGTACCCCTTTTCCATCCCTGCCGTCTTGTAAGTGCTGGGTCCACTTTTATGAAATGGAGGCAAAAGGAGAAAGAAATGGCCTCACTTTTAACATTACAAAGCCTTGCTTTAACCCTACAAGATTCATATACAACACATCTCTACTAAATAAATAGTTGGTCCAATATTCCTTGGTCCATCACAGCTACAGAATACTACAACACAACTAGTTAAAACTAAAATATATAGGACCTAAACTATAGTTTAAAAAAACACTATAAAAAGGAAAGGAAGCACTGATAATTAAATGGGCTGAACTTCTGCACTAGCTGCTGTTTTCAAGTTCTTTTTATGTCATCCCCAATGCAGCATCTTGCATGTCATCCAGACAGTAGCATGGATAACTGCTACAAGTCTCACATAAAAAAGTCTTATCTGCCTTGGCAAATAAAGAGTAAAGGGATCATGGTCCATTACTGCTTGGACATCTAGAGGAAATCAGTGACTTCAGTGATGAACTCTGCCACTTCCTTCAACTGATTTTTTTCAATCTCAGCAATGTTACTTTGGTTTTCTGACATAAGATTCATCTGACAAGCTCTTAAACTCTCAGTCTTGGATACATTTTAACCTCAGTAACAACAACAAAAATGGACAATGACTGCAATTCAAAAAGGAAAATGGTCAAAAACATAGGTGACATTTCCCTATAATGCTTTATTTAAAAGAAAAAAAAATCATATTTTTGTTCCTATCTCGGATTATTTTATTTATATACTCTTGGTATTCTATTTATTACCTTCATGAATTAAGCAGGATGCAAGTCAGTTATGAAATGTTGTGACTGTCACCTGAAACTAGAAGAAATATTTACTTGCAATGAAATAGGTAATTCAGTGAAGATGTAAAGATGAAAAGGAATAAAAATAGAACAAAGACCATCCTTTCATGAGGTTGAATGAAGTTAACAAACAGACAAACCTTTGACACAAAACTGCATCATACTGAAAGCAAAATAATGTGAAAAAAGATTTAGTGCTTTATTGTGTGATAAATATTTGACAAATAATTTCACCTCCTGATGATGTTAGTATTACAATTTTCCTACCTCTAGTGTTTGTTTGTTTTTTCCCCTCTTGTTCCTGGATGTAAGGTTTTGAAATCTTTTTTCAGTGATACAGGTTTTTATTTCATGAGCAGAGAGAGATGAACTTTCTTCATGAATTTTTCCTTCATTTGATGCAGAAAAATATTCACAGCTTTGACCAGACTTTGTTTTAGGTACTCAGCTGTATTATTGCATTTCATTCAATAGAATAGATTTGCTGGTATTTTTTCTTCTGACATCTTCTCTCAAGTTTCACTTGATGTATAATCAAGTCCTGTTACTGAACAATGATTTTGCAACAAACAGAACTATGTGCCTCATTGTCATTCTTATTCTTGTTGAATACTACTGACTGCAAGCAGGTCCTTGATTTCAGTAATGCTATTCACAGACTTTGCTGCTGTTCAAACAACCTCATCTTCTATCTTAAAATAGTGCCTTTGCTCTCCTGTATTGTGATGCCTAGAACAACTTGACATCTGTTAGACAGCTTCTCTGTTGAGACTGCTGCCTATCATGCTGATCTGGAGCAAGATGTTTGCCTCTGATTCAGCGTTACTTACTTATTAAATGCCCATTAGACTAGGGACAGAAATTACACATAAACTGGTATAAGTGATCAGAAACTGGTTCAAATCCATAACAAAACAGAAGTTCAGTGCACACATAAACTGCGTTCGAAATAGACCAAACCAGTTTAAGATAAACCTGGATGGATGAAGTACCAGCTTTAACTCATTTAGATTAAATTGCTTTTTTGAACTGCTGTCCCAGATTCCCTCTAGATTCAAGTTAACTCGCAGTTCCCCAGTATCCCCACAGTCCCCCAGTGTCCCCACAGTCCTCATCTGTAAACCTCCTTCACAAGGTGGGTGGGATAGTTGACCCAACCTGCATGTGGCTGCATTTCCAGATACAAAAGTGAATCACTTGCCTATTGGGTCAATATACACAACTTAAACTAACCTGGGAAGATTGACTCGATTCAGTGTTGGACTTTCTGACTATCTATTTAGTATTAAAATCACTGGGTTTTGATATTACTTTGATATTGCTTTGCACCTTCTGTAGTCATTTATATTGGTGCAATTAGACAGTAAAAAGTTGCTAAATCAGAACAGTAAGAAGTTACATCTACTTTACATTGGTGTCAATGAAATGAAGGAAGCAAGGGAAACTGAATTTAAACAATTTAAACTGAGTTAACTAGTTATACAGTACAATCTCCTGTGTGGATATTATTATGTCAGTTTAGCTATAAACCATTTCCAATTGACTAACCCTCATCCAAAAACCAGGTACTTTTTAAAACCAAATGAGAGTCCACACAGGGGTCTTTAGTGTTTTAACTAAAGTGATTTAAATTCATGCCCCCAACTTTCCCATGTAAACAAAACAACAAACCCTCGTATTCCTTTCTAGTGTTTTAGTAAATGTATATGGTAAGGAATTCTGGATCAATTCCTTTGTTGGCATTTAAAATACAAGTAAACTTTTCCAGTCTCAAGATGTTTGATAAATTAATGTATTTGATGTTAAGTTTAATTAGTTTACATTTAAACACATATATTAAAGTCATTTTTCTTTTAAAAGAGGTGGCAGGGAGCCAAAAACCCTATGTCATTATTGCCAAATTATGTTCTCCTGAGGCTTGTGATGATGGTGATTTTATTTTTTTAACAGAAGGAAAAATAATAGCCTACACAATGAATATTCCCAGGCTCTTGAAAATCACACTTTTCTTAGGAGAAAATATTCTGAGATGAACTTGGCACTTTTGGGTTTGTTGGCATGAGAAAATTATAGAGCACAAAAAAAGGAAGAGTGGAAAAATCTTTTTAAAATGTTAATTACATTCCTAGTAATTGCTGTTGTATTTTATTATTTTTAGCCTAATCTAAGTACTGTTAGTCATGGCTTTTAGTCACCCCAGCTAGAATGACTAATAAAACTAGAAATAAGGAAGTATCTTCGAACAGAAGAGAGGTTTATATTAATGATATAAGAAGGAATAAAAAAAAAGGGAATAGGAAAATAGCTTCAATGCATCCAAAAAAATAACATTTGTCTCCCACCTTCAAACAAACATGGAGCCAACAATGCACATGAGAAGCATATCTGGAGCACTTTCCTTGTACATTATCTTCCTTTCCCTTACTTGTCTGTAGCTTGTGATTTTTACTTTGTTTATCTTTCCTAGATCCCTGCCCCATAAGAACACATATGAGCAGTGTTACTTACAGGGCTATTCCCATGGAGTTGAAAGTCTACTTATTTAGGTGATTTAATGTTTGGACAGAGATGTTACAAGCTCTTTGAGTTCTTTGGAGAAGGGATCCTGGGGCATATCACTAGGTGGTAGAAACCATAACTCCAATAAAAGTTATGGGATATGACATTACAGACTAGCTGAAGATCTGAATCCAGATCTTTTTATATTTCTATAAATGCTCGGCATATTTTGGACACCGTACTAAAAATTAGAGTTTTGATATGTATATTTCAGAAGAACTAAAATTTATTAATTGTTAAATCTGTTTTATTTTTTATTTTGTTTCCCTCAAATGGGAACATGGGAAACTGCCAATTATCTGTCAAGTTCCATGAAGAAAACAGTTTCTTCATGCCTGCCCTTTTCCACACAGAGTTTATACAAACCAGTATTAATTTATAGGGGTAGGAACAGCCAAAGTTTGAGTGCAAGCTGACAGTATTTTTGTAGCACAACTTTTTATCAGATTTAGAACTAAGAAAAAGCACATGAGTTTGTCTCCATAAAAGCAAGTTTCCCCCTTTAGGAAGGTATGCACTAAACTCCTAGTGGGTATGTCTACATGTGTACATTTAATCTACATTAGCCCAATTTAGGGTGCATTAAGGGTACATGTCTAAACATATGCACCTTTAACGTGACTAAAATGGCAAATTTAGGCTAAACACATATAATTTGATACCTACAAAATCAGGTATTGAATTTAGGTGTGATTAATTAAAGTGCATTAAAGCACATGTGTAGAAGCATTAAAGCACATTAACAGAGTGACTTTAGTGGTGGGTCTGCCCAACCATTAGGCAGCTGGCCAGAGCCCAGCCCCACAGCTCCTGGCTGGCTGCCTCTCCTCCCCCAGGGCTCAGCTATTCTCTGACAGCCCCTACCTGTAGGCTACAAAAGCCTGCAGCCATTTTGTGCCTTGGGGCACACTGCACAGAATCCTGAACAGGTATGCTGAACTGTGCAGTAATTCCCCCCACCACCGCCTTTGGAGCTGCCTGTGCCAGCAGTGCACCAGGGACTGGATCCTCCTGCTTCAGCAGCTGGTGGCAGTGGTGGAGAACTGGTCAGCATGGGAGCAGCCATGGGAGATATGAGACCTGGCCTAGTGGCAGGAAGATATATTCTGGGAGACTGCCCAGGCGGAGGCATGGGACTGGGTACAATGGGAGCACGGGTCTATCTGGAGACCCTGGACTAGTGCCATGCTGAGTTGCTCCAGCAACAACTGTCCAGTCAGGGCCACCCAGTGGAGGCCATGTCCAGGCCCCCCAAAGCCTGGTTTCTGGTCCCATAGGGTCTTCAGGTCCCACCTGCTGGCTTGCAACACACCCCCACTTGGGCCTTGGAGGAGGGCCTCCACTGCCTCCTACCTATAGGAGCCCCTAGCAGCCCCCAGACCCATGAAGGAAATGTCTACAGCCAGGGTGCTGGCTGCCTGCTGCCAGGCTCTGCACCCTGAGCACCCCCACCCCACAGCCCCCCACTCCAGGACTCAGACAAGGACTTAGACTCTAGTATGTAGGTTTCAGTTTGGGAAGAGGGTTTTTTATTGTTTGTGGGTGGGGAGGTTGGTGGAGAGGCTCTGTGAGTTGTGTCCTGACTAGCATGGTAAGCCCAGAAGCAGCGGGTCTGGTAGGACAGGAGTGTGATGGCAGTCCCAGCAGTGGTATCCTGGACCCCATGGTCACTGTCGCTGGCTGCAGCAGCTGCATGGTGGTGGGAGCCATGGAAAGCTGTGTACCAATCATCCAGCAAATAGCTGGAGTAGATGGGGGGAGTCAGGTGGTGCAAGGTGGCTGAGCGCCAGGCACTCAGAACAGCAGGTACCTTTGGCATCAGCATGGCTGCCAAGTGCTGAAGCTCCCTGCAGTGGCCACAGGGGCACATGGCAGGGCTGGAGACACTACGGACTAAAGTTAGTCCCAAGTCTCAGTACATATAAAGACCTGCCAAAAATGTTTAATGAACATTAGCTTAATGCACATTAAATTTAAGTGTGCTTAAATTCATGTGTAGAAGGGTGTTTTTACTGGAAAGCTTGCAAAGAACATTTTTTCCAACTATTTAGTGGGTCGAATAAAAGATATATCACATTTGCCCAAAGAATTTTGTCTTACTGATATTAATTCACACAACTTCAAAACACTGTAGGATGTACCTGAAGGATTTATAAGGGACAATTCTCACCAAGTGCAGAAATACTTTTTCAAGCATCTCTTTTTCCAGGCATTAAGTAAATATATAAAAACATAATAACCTGCATTAGAACATATATACTAGTGGTGATCAAAAAGATAGATTTACCACAAGTCACCACAGAGTGGTGTTAGAGGCATTGCAGTTTTCCATTCACCCGACATAATGATGCTTAATTTCCAATTGCAAAATACCTTTCAAAATGCAAATATTGACCTTTTAAATGATAACTATGCCAGGAAATTAAAAAAAACAATCCTTATGTAGAGCCACCTCAGTTGTTTAACAGCACACAAGACCAGTGTGCCATAAATGAAGTGAAGATCTGTTTATCCAGCTGAAAATGAAGGGCAGGATGGAATAATTAGCCTAGCTGGAAATGGGCCAGGAAACATTAACAGCATGATTTATGTAAAAAATGTAATGTTAGTCTGTCCTACTTAGTCTTTCATGCCATCCTCATCACTACAAGACTTTAACTTCTGTACCATTCTATCTAAAGGTATACATGCATATAGCACTTACTCTATTTTAAAGCAGTTTAAGCTGGAACATACCGACATACAAGCCCATTAAACCAGCTTGAAGCTGTTTGGAATGGCTCAGAAATGTACCTGGGAAATTAAGTATTTTTTGAGCTGGTGCATTGTAAATTGAGTGCACACTCTTGGTGGACCCAAGTGTTTTGTGATATGGGTCTGGTCCATCCTCCAGGCATTCTGCCCAACATCATTAATTTCCTGTGCTTTACCATCACAACTGGCCTCTTTTGTATGCAGCCAGTATTCTACTCCCCCTTTTTTTTATTTAATTTTTATTAGTATTTTTATCAATGAGCTCCATTGCAGTGTTTATTCAGTGAAAGCTGTCTTTCTAGCAACCATCTGCATCCTTGTTCCCTACTCAACTTCAATGCCTTATTATGCTCACCTCCCCCACAAGCCCCTGGGAACTCAAAGTGTGGGTCCAAGCACTCAGCCCCCTCTCTCCAGCCCCTACCAGCCCAGGTCAGACAAGCACACTACAGAATCCCATCAGTTGCAGGCTTCTGAAGCTTATTGAACCTAAGTTTAATAGACAAGGGGAAGCAGAAAAGTAAAAGCATCCCCAGCCACAGGACACCTGCTCTCTAGGACACCCACGGCATGAGTTCAAGCACTCCCTGCACTTGTTCCCTGGGAGGCACGCTGAGCTGGGTGATCATTCCTATCAGAACCACAAGACCTGAATATGTAAGGTAACCATCCTACCTGCAGTGCTAGAGTACTGCATGTGTGGATACCTCTGACCTACGAGAGTTATGAACCAGTTCTCAACTGGTAACATTTGGGAGCGGTTCCATTGCTGCACATGTCCAAACCTGATTGTGTAGTGGGCTCTTTAACATCAGGAAGTCAGGGCTGTGGCAGGTTGAAAATTGTCATCCAAATGAAATTGATAAAGCACAGAAGGAAGGTAATCATGACAAATATTCCCTCCTCCAGTTTTCTAATCAGAAACTCTTTTTGGCAGAACACTAACTCCTACTGCTAAACAGGGGACTTTGAGAAGGGTGCCCTCCATTGAATAATAAATGTATTCTGCCACATTTAGTTGTTCTTTGGAGTTCTCTCATATCGAATTGACACTGCCTGACCATATTTAATCATTCTGTGATAACTGCAGGCAGAAGAAAGGTAAGGAAATCAATACTATCTCTTTAAAAATTGGATTGGTGCTTGACAGCTTTTTTTTTTTTTTAGAAAAGATTTTGCCCTCAACAGTGCTATTTGTTTTCTGTGTTTCAATAGTATTAGGCTCTAAAGTCACTTTTGAAAGTTCAGATTAAGAAAGAGATTAAGTGATTTGCCGAAAGAAGTCTGTATCAGAGAGCTGGAAACAGAAACCCTGTTATGGTGAACAACATTCCAGTACAAGGACATCTTTTCCTACTGAGAATCCAGCCATTAATACAGAATAATTCAGATGTCAGAATAGTAGTCCAAAAAGTGAGGCTTCATAAAAATTAAAAAACTAGCCAAACAACCCCAGCCCCAACCCTCTACATAGAACAGATCAAAGTACTGCACGTAGGGGGGAGTGAGCGATCTGCAGATGACTGTGTCTTTAGGTTTGAGGTTGGATGGCTCTCTTTATTGAAGATGCAGAACTGCAGATGTCAATACTTGTCACCAAATCATTGTATCTTTTTATAACATCAACCAAGGAGAGTCTCTTTCACCTACAGCTGTGTGAATTCTACAGCTTCATTACATAATCTGTGAAGTAATTTTTCTTCAAGGCTTCAGATTCATTTAATTAGGTGATTGATAATACAATAATTCTTCTGTTATACTGCTTAACTGACCATTTAAAAATATTTTTATTTGCAAGATAAATTGCTGACTTTCTTAATTTTAAGAATTATTTTTAAAATCAGTATAAAATATCTGTTCTATTTACAGACTATTTTGTGAAATAGGCAAAAAATCTCTTGCTGCAAGCGTATAGGCAAAATGTGTGCATCTTCTGCCTTCATCTGGCACATTTGGGTATAGCAATTATATAGAGTTTCTATTCCATTTTAACTATAACATAGATTCATAGATTCATAGATTCATAGATGCTAGGGTCGGAAGGGACCTCAATAGATCATTGAGTCCGACCCCCTGCATAAGCAGGAAAGAGTGCTGGGCCTACATTACCCCAGCTAGATACACATCCAACCTTCTCTTGAATACCCCCAGGGTAGGGGAGAGCACCACCTCCCTTGGGAGCCCGTTCCAGACCTTGGCCACTCGAACTGTGAAGAAGTTCCTCCTAATATCCAATCTAAATCTGCTCTCCTCTAGCTTGTGGCCATTATTTCTTGTAACCCCCGGGGGCGCCTTGGTGAATAAATACTCACCAATTCCCTTCTGTGCCCCCCTGACGAACTTATAGGCAGCTACCAGGTCGTCTCTCAACCTTCTCTTGCGGAGGCTGAAAAGGTCCAGTTTCTCTAATCTCTCCTCGTAGGGCTTGGCCTGCAGGCCCTTAACCATACGAGTGGCCCTTCTCTGGACCCTCTCCAGGTTATCCGCATCCTTCTTGAAGTGCGGCGCCCAGAATTGCACGCAGTACTCCAGCTGCGGTCTGACCAGCGCCCGATAGAGGGGAAGTATCACCTCCTTGGACCTATTTGTCATGCATCTGCTGATGCACGATAAAGTGCCATTGGCTTTTCTGATGGTTTCGTCACACTGCCGACTCATGTTCATCTTGGAGTCCACTAGGACTCCAAGATCCCTTTCCACTTCCGTGCCACCCAGCAGGTCATTTCCTAGGCTGTAGGTGTGCTGGACATTTTTCCTCCCTAGATGCAGCACTTTGCATTTCTCCTTGTTGAACTGCATTCTGTTGTTTTCTGCCCACTTGTCTAACCTGTCCAGGTCTGCTTGCAGCTGTTCCCTGCCCTCCGGCGTGTCCACTTCGCCCCATAGCTTAGTGTCATCTGCAAACTTGGACAGAGTACATTTCACCCCCTCGTCCAAGTCGCTGATGAAGACATTAAAGAGTATCGGTCCAAGCACCGAGCCCTGCGGGACCCCACTGCCCACACTCTTCCAGGTCGAAACCTACCCATCCACCACAACTCTCTGGGTGCGACCCTCCAGCCAATTCTCCACCCACCGGACTGTGCAGTCATCCAAGTCACAGCCCCTTAACTTGTTCACCAGTATGGGGTGGGATACCGTATCAAAGGCCTTCCTGAAGTCCAAGTATACGACATCCACCCCTCCTCCTGCGTCGAGGCGTTTTGTGACCTGGTCATAAAAAGAGACTAGATTGGTCAGGCACGATCTACCTGCCACGAACCCGTGCTGGTTTCCCCTCAGCATAATTTGTCCTGCCGGGCTCTCACAAATGTGAGCCTTGATGATTTTCTCAAAGATTTTGCCAAGGATGGAGGTGAGACTGACTGGCCTATAGTTGCCCGGGTCCTCCTTCCTCCCCTTCTTGAAAATGGGAACCACATTGGCCCTTTTCCAGTCCTCCGGGACTTGACCCGTGTGCCACGAGCGTTCAAATATTCCCGCCAGTGGCTCTGCAATGATGTTGGCCAGTGCCTTCAGTACCCTCGGATGGAGCTCATCCGGGCCTGCCGACTTAAAGGCATCCAGTTCCTCCAAGTGACCCTGCACCACCTCAGGGTCCACGCATGGAAGTCTGGTGCCTTGCTGCTGCCTCCCTACACTCCCAGTGAGAGACTTGTCATGCCTCTCGCTTAGGAACACTGAGGCGAAGAACTCGTTGAGGAGTTCAGCCTTGTCCCCTCTGTCCGTCACCAATTGTTTCTGCCCATTTAGCAGGGGTCCTATTCTTCCCTGGGCCTTCCTTTTACTCCCTATATATCTAAAAAACAATTTCTTATTGTCTTTTACTTGGGTTGCCATCCTCAGCTCCATGGTAGCTTTGGCCTGTCTAACTGCCTCCCTACAAGCACGAGCAGAAGAGGTATATTCCTCTTTGGTGATCTCTCCCTGTTTCCACTTTTTATGTGCTCCCCTTTTGGCCCTTAGTCTGCCCTGGATTTCTCTGGTCAGCCAGGGAAGCCTCCTGGCCCCTTTCCCTCTTTTACCTCGCACGGGGATCGTCTCGCTTTGTGCGAGAAGGATAGCTTCCTTAAGGCACAGCCACCCTTCTTGGGCTCCCATCATTTCAAAACTACTACTCTGCAGTGCATCCTTCACTAATCGCCTGAGTTCGCTGAAATCAGCTTTCCTAAAGTCCAGCACGTTCACCCTACTGGTTACCTTACCCACTCGACGCCTTATGTTGAATTGTACTTTTAGGTGATCACTGTCCCCCAGATGGCTACCGATCTGTAGGTCCCCTACTATGTCATCCCCCGTTGCCAATACCAGATCCAGTAAGGCATTCCCCCTAGTGGGACCATGTACCTCCTGCGTCAGGTGGAGGTCCTGTACACAGGTTAGAAACCTGCGTGAGCAGTGGGACTTTGCTGTCTGTGTCTCCCAGCAGATGTCCGGGTAGTTTAGGTCCCCCATGACCACCGCCTCTTTAGCTTTTATGGTCTCTGAGAGTTGCCTCAGGAGCCCCAAATCTATTTCTTCCCCTTGATGTGGGGGTCTGTAGCAGACCCCTACCACCAAATCCTTTTCTCCTTGCCCCCCATGTAGCCTAACCCACAGTCCTTCTACTTCCTCATCCTTTGATTCTGTCTTGATGAGGGTTGATGTATATTGCTCCTTAACATAGAGCGCAACCCCTCCCCCACTTTTCCCCACTCTGTCCTTTCTGTACAATCTATAGCCCTCAATATGTACCGCCCAGTCGTGGGATGGATCCCACCAGGTTTCCGTCAGCCCCACTAAGTCATAGTCGTTTAGTGCAACCAGGAGCGCTAGTTCATCCTGCTTGTTCCCCATGCTCCTAGCATTAGTATATAGGCACTTGAGCCCTGTGACTGGTGCTTTTGCTACCCCCTCGCTCCAAGTCCTAAAGGGCTTTTTGTCTCTAACCTTCCCGTTCCTTACCTGTGCCGTATTGCTGTCCACCCCCTGTCTTTCACGTTCCCAAAGCTCTCTTTCTTCAGGCTGGGCTGTCCTTGTGGGTGCCACCTGGTTTGGTGGTCCACAGCCTCCCCCACCCTCATCTTCCCCTCCCCCCGACGAGCCTAGTTTAAAGCCCGCCGGAGGAGATCCGCCAACCTGGAAGAAAACACACGCTTACCTTTGGGGGACAGGTGAAGCCCATCCCAGCTGAGCATGTCCCTCGTTGTAATGTGTGGGTCATTGTCCAGGAAGCCGAAGCCTGCCTCGAGACATCAATTCCGAAGCCTCCAGTTGGTCTCTCGGATGCAGTTCTCATGCCGTCTTCCGCGTCCGTTCACTGGTAGGATGGAAGAGAATACCACCTGTGCACCAAATTCCCTCAGCACGCCGCCCAGAGCCTGGTAGTCCGCCATCAGGTGATCGGGGGTTCTCCTGGCCAACAACAGTGCAAGATCTGTACCCCATTTATTGTAAGTTACCTGACTGATTTAAAAGTTAAGTTATCTGTTCTCATTATATCTTCTCTACCATTATAAATATGTAAAAAGCCAGCAATATTTATAAAGGAAAACAAATCACACGTGATTAAGAATGGCACTTGCATTTTTCTAGGTAAGGTAAAAATTAGAAGAGTTATCAGTAAATCTTTATGACTTAAATTCAGTGAAAGCTATTTCACTGATCAAGAAGACATGGCCTTTCACCTTCCTTCCCATTTCATGCCTTTTCTTTCCCAAACCAGGGCCCTGAGTTTACAAAATTGAAAAGGTGAATTATGAGGAGATTTCATGATATTCTAAATAACTAGACACAGTATTTCAGGGCTATTTTTCTGCAGTTGCTTTTTTCTTACATATACATGAGTCCTCAACCAATGGAAGGGAAGGCACAAAAGCTTGTCTTGGGAATGAACTGCCTTTTGTCTTCAAATAAAGTGTCATAACATAAACAATGAATATTTCAAGGTGTTATGTGTACTGGTGGTATTAAAGGTCCCTGGTCAAATATGGAGCCAGATTGTGTCTGAGTCTTACATTTGGGATGGAGAATGCAAACAAATTGTGTAAAGGCCTGACAAAATAGAGAGGAAGGATTCTGTATTTGTGCATCTCCCCTGAACGAGAACTCAAAGGACTTAGAAGAAAAGCTTAGTTCAGAGGCCTTCTATGCTGCTTCACTGAGCGGTCCCTCTGCAACCAGGGAAGCAATAAGCATCATGCTGTTCTTTGTGCAGTGTACCTGTATTACATGCTATTCAGAGAAGAGCGCTGAGTTTCAGAACTGCACAACAACAGGGATTAAATTAAACTCCAGAGGCTCAGTCTACTATTAGAAAGATGAAAGGGGAATCTCCTTTACCAGTGCAAGCTTCAAACCCAGCTGAAGAGTGTCCAGTCCCATCCAACAGAAGTATACATACACAAGCTGGTTCACAGAGGTGTATTACTTTACTATGTGGTAATGAAATTACTCAAGCATGCCTCAAGTTTACAAAATAAAAATACGTTGCCTTCTGTTCTTCCTTACTGGCTTGGCATTCCTTGCATTGCATGGAAAAATGAAATCAGTTAGAATCAGCTCCTGTATCGATCCCCTGGTGCTGTGGAACTTTTTAATTTAAAAGGACATTTGTTCCATCTGTCTTCTTTTATTTGTTACTGACCAAAGTTAAATGATTTTGTAGCCAGTGCGTTGCAAGGAAAATGAAATTAATAGCAGTCCCCAGTGTACCAAATGGTTGGTATACCTATACTAGCTTAGTCATGAGAGAATTTTCAAGAATATGTGCTTTTTTTCTCACTCTCATTAACTTTTTAAAATCTACTGACTTTGTGGAATCTCTTTAGGGAGCTGTAAATGATGAATGAAATGCAGCATTCTTACTCATTCACTGCAAAGAGAACATCCAGTACTCAGTAATCACCATTGCGCTATTTACCGTAACACACAGAGCAAGAAAAGCTGACCATACCCAGTACTCTCTGGTAAACACAGGGACCAAATCCATCATTTTAAGTGTTTCTTGTGCATTTTTTGTCTTCTCTTTCCTTCAGGCAGCCAGCTATAACCTTTGAGTTAGAAACAAATTCTTCCTCTTGCTCACACATCTGTAACAAACTTTTTCACAAATAATGGTTATTTTCCTGAAGCTAGTTTTCTGCTTTGAAACAAGCCTAATGGAGATACATTGACTTTTGTCCTAACTCAGGCAACCTTCCCAATGATTTCAAAAAGGAACTGTGGACTTAGGTAAGGGTATGACTCCAGATGGCCTTATCTGCTTGAAATGGAGCACAAACTTAAAGAAAAGTTACTATTATTTTGTGATCCGTCTGTGTAGTGGGGGTCACAGAAAATGTTTTGCAAGCTTAACTCCTGCTCCAGTCCAGGTTTGCATAACAGTTCAGTTGCAATAGCCTAGATATAGGACATCAATCTTTTCCCCCCGTCCAGGTGATAGATCACCTGGTCATAAAAGGAAATGAGATTGGTCAAGCAAGACCTACCCACAACAAACCCTCATGATATTGCCGTCAGCTAGTCTGTTAAGGATGGCCTCTTTGATAATCTTTTCCAAGACCTTCCCCAGGATAGAGGTCAGGCTGATGGGCCTGTAGTTTGCCAGATCTATTTTCTTCCCTTTCTTGAAGATCGGCACCACATTGGCCTTCTTCCAATCTTCGGGCACTACATGAGAGCACCAGGAGGTCTCAAAGATCCGTGCCGGGGCTGAGCTATGAAGCTTGCCAGTTCCCTGAGTACCCTTGGGTGTAACCCATGAGGGCCAGCTGACTTGAAGGTATCCAGCCTGTCATGGTGTTTCTTTACAAGGTCAGCTTTGATGGGGGGTAGGGAATCTCCCTCACCCGGGCCTCCCTGACTCACAGTGGGCAGGGGCGTCCTGTGGGACTGGTAAAAAACTCATGCAAAGTACCCATTTAGCAAGTTGCTTTTTCATGGGCATCAGTTGTCCCATCTGGTTTAGCAAGGCTCCAGTGTTGCCCTTGCTTTTCCTTGCTTTTTACTTCAATCTAAACAATTGCATACAGTTGGCAGAGTCTTTTTTACTTTTTATGGAAGAAGCATTTGATGTTCTTGGATATCCCATCATGCTTCACTAGGCTTTTTGTATGCCGAGACTTTCCTTGTAGTGAACAATAGGACACACCAGCCGCATCCACACGTCGTGTAGTTGTTTGGTTCTCCAGGGACAACTAACAGCAGTGCACCTTGTGCCACCATTAGTTGTCCCCGGGGAATGCCTGTGCCACGTGTGCATGGCAAATTACCCTGGATGAGGTAGGGGAGGCTGAGGCCAGCACTAGGGTCCTGGGGGCCTCCTTGGGCTGCAGCAGTAGCGATGTTGCCACACAGAGCCTGGTCGGTAGTGGAGTGTGGCCCCAGCAATCCCCATGTTGTTCCTGGGAAGCCATACACTATGGTTCAGGGACTGGGCTGGGCAAGCCCCTTCCCTTCCAGGGTGGTCTCCCCCACAGGCTGCTTTAGGGCAGCAGAGGGGCTTTAAGCCCAGCTCTGGCAACCTTTCCTACCCAGAGTGCCTCCCCATCCCCAACACCCATTTCTGTCTCATGCACACCCCTGCTGCCGCCTCCACCCCTCCCCCAGACTGTTAAACCCCTCAAGTGGTTCCTGGGACTAGGAGATCCCCCAAGCTGGGGCCTCATGTCCCAGCAATGGTGTGAGCATGAGTGGCCATCATTCATATACAGAAGCTGAAAACATGTGAGTAGCCATCTTAGGAACTGTGTGCCAGTGAATTATTATAGCTTGGAGGGACATTAAACCTGAAACTGTTTCACATTCATTAAAAAAAATGCAAGATAAGTAATTCTATGAATGAGGAGGATAATATTTTGTGGTGTGACAAAGATCAAACAGAGGAAGAAGGCTGAGGACCCATATGATGATTGGATTTCTAACCAGATTGGAAAGAACTGTTTGTGGATGACAGTTCTGATGATGAAAGTGAATAAAGGTTTTTAAATTGTTAAATTTTCCATAGTTAATTTTTCATATTTTTAAAATGCCTAAATTAATTAAATGAGGGATTTTTAACTGTTAGCATTATGAGGGATTATTATTATAGATTTCATAGACATCAGGGCTGGAAGGGACCTCAGGAGATCGTCGAGTCCAGCCCCCTGCCCAAAGGGAAGGAAGTCAGCTGGGGTCATAGGATCCCAGCAAGATAAGCATCCAATTTACTCTTGAAGGTGTTCAATGTAGGTGCTTGAACCACCTTCGCTGGCAGACTGTTCCAGACCTTGGGGGCTCGGACAGTAAAGAAATTCTTCCTTATGTCCAGCCTGAAACGGTCTTGCAGGAGTTTGTGACCATTCGACCTCATCATCCCTTGGGGCGCTCTGGTGAACAAACGTTCCCCCAGATCCTGGTGGTCACCCCTGATAAACTTATAGGTGGCCGTCAGATCACCCCTGAGCCTGCGCTTTTCCAGGCTAAAGAGTCCCATGGCTCTCAGCCTATCATCATAAGATCTGTTTTCCTGACCTCTGATCATGCGCGTGGCTCTCCTCTGGACTCTCTCAAGCTTCTCCACATCCTTCTTGAATTGTGGAGCCCAAAACTGGACACAGCACTCCAGCTGCGGCCTCACCAAGGCCGAGTACAAGGGGAGAATGACATCCCGGGATTTGGTCGAGAAGCATCTATGGATGCAAGCAAGCATTTTGGTTGCTTTACTAGCAGCAGCATCGCATTGCAGGCTCATGTTCATCTTGTGGTCAATGATGACCCCCAAGTCTCTTTCTTCTGTAGTGCTAACCAACGTAGCACTGCCGAGCCTATAAGAATGCTGCAGGTTTTTCCTCCCAAGGTAGAGAACCTTCCATTTTTCAGTGTTAAACACCATCAGGTTCTCATCTGCCATTTTGCTGAGCTTGTCCAGGTCAGCCTGGATCACCCGCCTATCTTCTGGCGTGGATGCTTTGCCCCAAAGTTTGGTGTCATCAGCGAACTTGGCCAGTCCACTCCTGACTCCAATGTCCACATCATTAATGAAGATGTTGAACAGTATGGGTCCAAGGACAGAGCCTTGAGGGACCCCACTGGTCACAGAGCACCACGATGAGTGACTGCCATCAATTACAACCCTCTGGGTCCGACCACGGAGCCAATTTCCCAGCCAGCGGATCATGGTGGAGCCAAGGCCACAACTGGCCAGTTTGGCCAAGAGGTGATCATGGGATACCAGATCAAAAGCTTTTTTCAAGTCAAGATATATGACATCAATCTCTTCTCCCTTGTCCAGGTGATAGGTCACCTGGTCATAGAAGGAAATGAGATTGGTCAGACAAGACCTACCTGCAACAAACCCGTGCTGGCTATCCCTTAGGATGTTAGTCTGGGCCAGTCCCTCAAGGATGGCCTCCTTAATAAACTTTTCTAAGATCTTCCCCAGGATAGAAGTCAGGCTAATGGGCCTATAGTTAGCCGGATCCACTCTCCTCCCTTTCTTGAAGATCGGCACCACATTGGCCTTCTTCCAGTCTTCGGGCACTACACCAGAGCACCGGGAGTTTTCAAATATCCATGCCAGGGGCTGGGCTATGACTCTTGGCAGCTCCTTGAGTACCCTGGGGTGCAGATTGTCAGGGCCGGCTGACTTGAAGGTATCCAGCTTCTCAAGGTGTTCCTTCACGAGGTCAGCATTTATGGAGGGTAGGGGATCCCCATCACCCGGATCTCCCTGTCCTTTATTGAAAAGGATTTTTAATGTTTTGTGACTGCAAGCTGCAGTGACCAGTGATAATAGCTGCTGATGGTACTATTCATGGTGGTGATTATTCGAATGATCGCTCCTTATCTGTGCTAATTGCTGATTACATATAACCCATGGCAACCAGTGCTGATTGTGCTAATCATGATGATGACTGTTTGTTCTTGACTTTGAATGAAATATCGGTCGACTTATACACCACGTCTATGAAAATCCTGAATTTTTGCATTGAAAAACCAAGGTCAACCTATACACCGTAAAGTACGGACCTCTGCCATAAGATAGGACTGTCCTATCTTATGGTAGAGTTAATCAATTTACTGTGCCCTAATACTGGTGCGCATGTAGACTGTGACACTTTACTGTAGAGCTAATTAGTCTGCTCCTTAATAAAGCGCATGTGTACATGCACCTACAGGGTGTGTCTAGATGAGCATGGCCGTGCCACATACTGCACATTCAGCTGCTCTCTGTGTTGTGTTGGGAAGGTTTTGACTCGAGGAGTTCCCAGGGTTAAAAAAAACTGCAAAAAAAAGAGGAGCAGCGCACGCAGAGGCAGCATACACCACCCAAAACCAAAGCTGGCAATCAGGCTCTAAGTGACAGGATCACCACTGCTTGTAGCCCCAGGAGGTCCCCAGGATCCCAGATAAGGCTCTGGGGTTAGCCAAATGCTGGCTCCAACCTACCCTACCTGACTCAGGGTAACTTGCTGCATGCCACAGGCATGAGGAACAGGCGTTCCCTTGGGACAAGTAGCAGCAGCACAAATGTACTGCTGCTTCGTGTCCCCGGGGAAGCAAACATTCATGCTCATGTGGACATGGCCCCAGTGCCTACCAACGTTAAGCAACAAGAATTATAGGACTTTTGATCAAGCTAAAAAAAATGACTAGTTCTCTCCCTCAATATCCTAAGATTCTTTTTTCTTTTTTGTGAGCCAGTGCTGTTCCTTCCATGTCTATGTAAATCCAGTCAGCAAAAAGGGAATAGCATTCTTTCCCTGAATCAGTCTAATGCCGCCTGATGGTGGAGATGTATTTCAGATGGCTTGAGTTTGGGAAATCATCTAGTACTATGCTGGGCTGTTTTGCTGGCTGCACTAACAGTTGACCTCCCAGAAGGAGGAGGAGAACATTGAGCAGCAATTTTATGATTACATTTCCATGGAGCAACTCCACATGTTGGTATGCTATTACTGGAATTGGAAAACTACTGGTTTCTGATGGCAAAGGATTGTGATGCAGATCTGGGATGTCCCATACTAGCTGCCACTTTCTTAACTATCTGCACAGAGTTTACCTCAAATTAAAGCAGTGGCATACCAACACTGGGGATTTACCTAGTATTCAGAAGCACATGGCTCTTGCCTCCTGGAACCTTAACACCCTGATTGCATCTGTTCAGTAGTTAATCCATTTGTTGTGAGAAGAAGTACTCAAGGATATTATCAGGGATAATAGTTTTCATGCTTCATGAAAAAGGTGCTTGTATCCTGTGCCATCAAACAATGCATAGGACATTATGGGTGCATTAGCAAGTTGATGGTTCCACATTCTATTGGGGCAATTGATGGGACCCACATTCCTATTTTTTGCCCACCACCCCAGACCACAGAGTTTAAAAACCAGAAAGAGGCAGTGCTCCATAGTCTGATCCTGAATGATTTGCCAATATTAATACATGGTTCTGCAGAAAAGTCCCCAATGCTAAGATTTTTCAAAGCTCACAACTTGTTTTTTTTCCATGAAAAAATGAGCAATATGCTTCTAGAACCAAAATAGACATTTTAATTATGTTCAGATTCCCCATCATGCTGGGAGACCAAGCTTACCCTCTTCTTCCTTGGATCCCAAAGCCTTTTATTGGGCACAGGAACAGTAAAAAGAACACTTTATCCCTTGAGCAGCTGCAGGATGACAATGGGCGATGATTCAGGAGATGGAAGGGGTGTTGGCAATGTTTATTGTTGAGCAATATGTGCTTTATATTGAACTTCTCTGGCCCAGCTATATATCTCTAACAGCAGAGATCCTAATACATGGGTATGAAGAGTTTCAGTGTTTTGAGCAGCTTGAGAGTTCTTTTCTAACATGTCAATTATCCTGAACTTATGATCAATACTGCTTTATGTTCTGACTTTAAATCTAGGTGCTATAAATGTTAAGATGGCTGTGCATTTGAATTCATTTTTCAACTTTCCTTTTTTTGCTGTTTGTGCAACATTTTATGCACCTTAAATGTGGGAATGTGCCTTAAATATGGAGAATGTGCTTTTATTAAAAGGGAAATATATTTCAGTTATGGGAGCACATGAAATAGGCAGTGAATTCACTGTATTTTATTTCTGTAGATAAAGGGTATACTTCTGTGAAAAGGGCAATATGTTGCATAAAATGCAACGAAAGTTTGCTCTTATAGAATTTCAATCTTTTACTCAGAACAGTCTTTACTAAATAAATAGTGCAAGTAAAAGAATGTAAAGTAAATGGAATGGTACAAATCTTGAAATATATTAACTGACACAAAGGTGAAGAAAAAGCAAACTTTGGAACAAGCAGTACAATGAAGTAAATTTGACACATGGAAAGTTTAGGTGCACCTATACTTGAGCTACAATGGCTATGTGGGTTTTCTGTCTGGTTGCACTCATGGGCTATGTCCACATGAGCATGGATGTTTAATTCCCCGGGGACAGCTAGCAACAGCACATCTTGTGTCTGTGCCATGCACCCTCTGGCATGTGGCAGGTTACCCCAGGTGCAGTAGGGGAGGATACGGCCAATACTGGGTTGGCTCCAGCAACCTTATCTGGGATCCTGAGGGCCCCCTGGGGCAGCAGCAGGGGTGATCCTGCCTCTCAGAGCCTGGCCAGCAATCAGAGTGTGGCTCCAGACTCTAGTTCTGAACAGCATGTACTGCTCTTACATATGCCACTTTGGTTTTTTTTCTTGTTTTTGCATGGGGTTTTTTGACCCCTGGATATTCAGGAGTAACCCCCCCACACACACGCACATGCTGCTCCCTTGCAGTGCAGCGAACAACTGAATGGGCAATATATGGTGCTACAGACATGTTTGTGGCACCACATACCGCACGGCCACACTTGTCTAGATACAGCTATGAAGGCCTCTTTATCATGGGAGAAAGGAAGAAAACAAAGAACCAGTTGGGGTTGATGGCCAATAGTCAAAGGATAGGATCCTGCAGCTCACTGTTCTGGCTACTATTGGATGTGAACTAGAAGGAAAAGAGATTCTGAAGATTGTACAGAGAACTGCTGCACACAGTCTAATAAGCAAGTCAGAAATTTGCATCTAAATGCTCTTTAGCAAAGTCATCTGTCTCTAGTCACAGCCAGGCGCTGCTTCTGTATGTCCTTGTCATTTTTAGTAGTCTCACAGGTCAGATCAGTGCTCTTCCAGGTCATGCTGGGTATTTATACATGTGCTCTGGAGGTTGGGGTTTTTTTTGTGGGGGGGAACACTTTAATGATAGGTTTCATAGACTTTTAGGGTTGGAAGGGACCTCAGTAGATCATTTAGTCTGACCCCTTGCCCTAGGCAGGAAAGAGCAGCTCTGAGAGCTTTGGCGAATTATGCTACATGCTTGAGTTCAGTTGAACCTGTTTTCCAGATAAAAACTCAAGAGGCATCAGTTTCATTTGGATTAACCACAAGGATGTTTTTGTAAGCTTTTATACAGCATGGAGAGAATTTTAAACAGCTATAAGCTGCAAACTATAAATCTATATAATTTATATTTTTATTCTCTGGAATCTTAGATGCATTTAGGTCATGTAATTATGGACTCCATCCACTTAGACCATATTTTGCTTAGCTAGGTGTTTTAGAAAGGCCTTTTCTTTGGATTTTCATTTTTTTTTTGCATATTATAATTTACCTAGGGAGAACATAGGAGTTTTTGTGCTATTATTATGAACAATGGTGCATAACTGAGTTTTTCCACCTTCCTATATTTTATTACCCAGTGGACTTGAATAGGGTGACCTTTAATCTTTGATCATAAAAGTGAGGTATAGGTAAGTAGCACACATCTGGTTGCATAGATCAGCATCTATGCAGTGACAAGAATGGATCTTGAAGAACTTAATGATACTAGCTCCTTATCTATGAAGCAATCCATCTATAGAGTGGCTTGGGATAAACAATGGAAGCTCCAGTGATTGATCATAAACTTCTAATGGTTGGAATCCAAAAAGTTTGGGACATAATTGGCCCAGTGTGAAGGGCTGGGTTTTTAAGATTTAGTGCAGTCCAACAGAGGGAAAGCAGAAAGATAGAGGGAAAAGATGGATGCCAGGAGAACGTAACCTGGTGGGTCTGATGCATCTTCACTGTCTTAAGTTTGCTTGGCCATAGAAAATACAAGAATTTTGTCTGCTGCATTTCAGTTGACTAATGGATCATTTGTCAAAGTTGTTTGTGCTTCTGACATTACTTGTCATAGCATTAGTTCCTGGTCCCACATTACAATAAATAAGACCCCAGCTAGTCATCAGAGATGCAGAACACCAGAGGAAATAAGAACTTGGAGCCCTATGAACTCACTGAAGAGCCCACAGAGCAAAAACAGGGGTGCTATAACCTAAAAGCCTAAACTCAGGTCAAGGAATCAGTGTAATTACCATCAGAAAGACACCGCACCTGCGGACGGTTTGCTGCTTTATAATCAGTTTCTCTTAATCAACGAGTGAGTCCATTTATGTTCTACCTGAATGAAGATAAAATATTTACATCTGAATGATGAACCTCTGAAAAACAAGTTTATAATGAAAAATATTATGGACTGTTAATTGAAGCAGTGCTTATGAATTTCTGCTCATGCTGCTACTAATAATATAAATTACACACAAATATAATTACTATATTCAGATGTAAAAGGGCAAGCAATTTACTACTTTGATATTTTCTTCAGATTAACATAATTTACTATGGGTATTAAAATCTTCTGACAGCTCAGTCAGAAGGAGAGAGGATTGCTGTAGATGTGATTAATGTCATAATATTACCAGTGGACAATAACACACAGAAAATAGACCTCTTTCTTTGCTGATGAAATGGCAGCTGAACAGTTAGCAGTTGCAGACAAATTACTTTTCTCTATTTTTAGCATATAAGATTTTAGCAATGTGCACAATAGGCAGTTATTGAGAGAAATTCATTTCCAAATGATACTGTGCTTCAAAATGTAATGTATAAGCCCTAGTAAAGAGCAAAGAAAATAATACATTAGCTACAAAAGAGTATATTAAAGGACATGGTGGTTGCAAAGTCAGACATTCCTGTATTAGAAAATGCCTGACTTAAGGTTGCTTATGCAAGCTTGACTTGGTACCTTTGTGCATATACTACCTTTAGGTCCATGTTCATATACGGTGGGCACGTCTACATGAGATGTTAACTGTGCAGTAGTCTAATAATACTTCACAGTAGTGGGTCAAAGCACAAACAGTGCTAATATGCTACTGTGCAGTATTATTAGGCTACTGCATAGTAGTATTACTAAAAAGGTGTTTGCCAGCACTACTATGAGTAACTCTGGTTACTGAGCATTTAGTTAGTACTTGATTATACAAGTACTAAAATATGCAGTAACCACTATGCATTAATGAATGTGTAGACGAGGCCTGTATTTTGAACAGGACCCACTCCTCACTCATTGTACCAGATGGACACTAGTCAGGAAATGGATGATGACTGTGCAGTTAATGAAGCTGTTGTTGAATGACCCTACCTCACTGTTGAGGTGAAAGATGTAGTGACAACTAGTGGTCTGTAGTCTCCATGTGGCCCCTGGGCTCCTGGTCTAGGCACTACTCTCCTGCTGCTGCAACTCCAGTTTCCATGCTTCTACCCTACTTCTCCAGCTTCTATTTCCTGCCTTGTCCTCTCATTGGGTTGCGGGGGGCAGGACAAGCCACAATGCTGAGGAGCCTATAACTGTGACTGGAGAGCTTTCAAGGACCCCGGGTACCCCACTCAGCATGGGGTTATTGGTGCAGCACAGTGCGGGGCACCTCTGTTGCGTAGTATGTAATCTACATGTGTTCTCCAGCCCCATGACACTTAGAAGTTGAACAGTTCTAATGAGGCATAGGACTTAAAACAAAGAATAATAAATGATGACATTGTGTTTATGGAAGTTTAATAACACCATAGAGACTTGGATGTTTTCTCTCCCTTTGCAGCTGGGGGCTAGATACAGATTCACTGGTAGGCATCTCTGCTTAGGTGTTGCAAAAGGTGCCTAGGATTCCCATAATGAATTGGATGACCTAGATACTTCCTAAGGATGATCTAGGTGCAAATCTACCCTACCTTATGTCTAAATTGAGATGAACATGGCTATCTACCTCTCTCATAACACAGGACAATCAGGCAAGATCTAGTCCAGTGTGCCAAAATTGGAACCCATGCCAGTTGGATCAGGCCCTACATGGCTAGATCCAGTCCCACACTGGCAGTTCCATGCACCTGGATCTGGCGCTCACCAGCTCTGCAATCTAGTGCACAGGACCATGTTCTCTGGCTCCAGATTTTTGGAATATCAATGCTACCAACACTCCCTAGGTGTCAAATTTTTGGACCTATGTGCTCTATGGGCTGGATGACATGGGTTCATGGGCTAGATATGGTCTCCAGGCTTCAGTGTGGTGAGTCTCAACCATTTTCAACCAGGGTAAGGAAGTTTGAGGTGATAAGCAGATATGTGTAGATTTAGGCTTGCCCCAACCTGGCAATTCCCCACAACCATCTTCTGGCCCTTCTGCAGGGAAGTAAGCCCTGTAATTTAATAATTTTGTTTTAACTGGGTGTCATTCAATTCCCAAAAGTTATGGAGAGGTGACTCAAGTCCCAAAAGGTTGACGACCATTTATCTAACATCTAGGTACGAAGCAGGGAATCTAATAAGCAATGCTAGACAGGAGTTTCTCTGAACAGTATCCCAGGAACAAGAAAAACACAACCTTGACAAATAGGTGATTCTTCTGCCAAATTTAAAGTCCCTGCTACAAAAGATGGAGGTATAATTGCTTCTCTAAATAATATCTTTACTTACATAGACTAAACAATGATTTTTTCCTCCTCAATTTCATTCATAGGAACTGCTATACATGTTTTATAGTTTCATAGTTTCTAGGATTGGAAGGGACCTGAGTAGATCATCTAGTCCAACCCCCCGCCATGGCAGGAAATAATACTGGGGTCAAATGACCCCAGCAAGATGTTCATCCAACCTCCTCTTAAAAACCCCCAAGGGAAGGAGCCAGGACCACCTCTCTTGGAAGTTGGTTCCAGATCCTAGATGCCCTGACCGTGAAGTAGTGCTTCCTGATATCCAGCCTAAACCTGCCCTCTGCCAGTTTGTGACCATTATTCCTGGTCACTCCTGGCAGTGCACGGGGGAACAGTGACTCCCCCAGTGCCCACTGATCCCCCCTGACTAATTTATAACAGACCACTGGATTCCCCCTCAGTCTTCTCTTTTGGAGGCTGAACAGGTTCAAGTCCTGTAGCCTCTCCTCATAGGGCCTGCCCTGCTGTTCCCTGATCATGCAAGTGGCCCTCCTCTGGACCCTCTCCATGCTGTCCACATCCCTCTTGAAGTGCGGTGCCCAGAACTGGACGCAGTACTCTAGCTGCTGCCTGACCAGTGCCGCATAGAGGGGGAGGATCACCTCTTTGGACCTGCTTGAAATGCATCTGTGGATGCATGCCAAGGTACGGTTGGCCTTCCTGACTGCCTCCCCACACTGCCGGCCCATGTTCATCTTGTAGTCAATTATGACTCCAAGATCCTTATCCGCCTCCATGCTGACAAGAGGGGAGTTCCCCAACTTGTAGGTATGGTGCCAGTTGTTCCTCCCCAGGTGCATCACCTTGCACTTGTCTGTGTTGAATCCCATCCTATTCACATCCACCCACCCTTGTAGCCTGTCTAGGTCTGATTGAAGCCTGATGCTTCCTTCTAGAGTGCCCACATCTCCCCACATCTTAGTGTCATCAGCAAATTTGAACAGGGTACTTTTAACCCCCTCATCCAAATCGCTGATGAAGATGTTGAACAGTGTAGGCCCGAGGACCGAGCCCTGTGGAACCCCACTGCCCACGTCTTTCCAGGTTGAGAAGGATCCATCCACTACCACCCTGTGGGTGCGGCCCTCCAGCCAGTTAGCGACCCAATTGACTGTGTGGGCATCAACACCACAGTCCCCCAGTTTCTTAATGAGAACAGGGTGAGAGACAATGTTGAATGCCTTCTGGAAGTCCAGGAAGACTATGTCCACTGCTACCCCTGCATCTAATGATCTGATCATAGAAGGCCACCAGGTTGGCCTGACAGGACCTGCCACTGATGAACCCGTGTTGGTTGCCCCTAAGCATGCAGTCCCCAGCAGGCCCCTCATGGATGTGTGCCAGCATAATTTTCTCAAACAGTTTGCCTAGGATCGAGGTAAGACTAACTGGCCTATAGTGTCCTGGGTCCTCCTTCCTCCCCTTTTTGAAGATGGGAACCACGTTGGCCCTCTTCCAGCCCTCTGGCACCACACCAGAGCACCACAAGTGCTCATAGAGCCATGCCAGGGGTCCTGCAATGATCTCGGCCAATTCCTTTAGGAGATCATCCGGGCCGGCTGACTTAAACACGTCCAGCCCCTCCAGAAGCCCCCTAACTAGTTTTGCTGAAACCGAAGATAAAATAGGTACCATTCATGCTGAGATTTGTCACAAACATGGAAATCTTGAAAGTTAAAGCTTGGCAAAATATAATAAAAAGTTGCTAAGCAATAAAAAGTGGCTTTTATAACTGGAAGCATCAGGAACATTAACTGCTGTCTTTGCCACTAATAATGCGTAGACATACATACTGAATGAGCAGAGAGATGGGGAAACAATGGATTTTATAGTTTTGTGACCAAAAATTCTTTAAAATAATATTTGGTATATGTTAAACTGAAAGAGAAATGTTCTTTGTTTTTTGAGTAACAAAACAAAAGGTTTGGGAAGAAACTGTCATACAACCTTTCTGTATAAACTTTTCTTCTTTTAAGTCAATTTTTAAAGAAAAATACTTTTTTTAAAATGAAAAGGTAAAATGTTGATATAAAATGCTTTTTCATATCCAAAATAAAACACTACATTTTGCAAATGTTGAAAATGTTTTGACATTTTCAATATGTTCACTTTTTTGGCCAAAGCTGTTCATCAAATTCAGTCTAAATTCATAGTTTTAGTTGCCCCAGAACTGTATTTCTCTGATGAATTTGCTATTCATTAAATTTTTCCCCTCCGTCTTTATAGATTAGGTCACAAACATGAGTATGCTGGACATCCTTGCTCTGCCATGAAATTTATCAAAAATTGATTCTATGTCATGATGCATGCGATGAAGTGAACATGGGTTCATGAAAGCTTGTGCTGTCTGTCTCTAGATGTATTATTTAGTTTGTCTATAAAGATACATGTCTACCTTGCATTCTTGGTAAGCTATAACACAGCAAAAAATAAGTTTACAAATGAACTTCAATGGTATTATGGAACAAGAAATCATAGACAGACTTGACTATGTTAAGCATGATCTAAACTAAGAGTAAAGATTCTTATCCGATTACCTGGATTAGCTTTTATAAATTGTGTCCCTGAATGGGTTAATTGCTTTGTTTTTCTATCCTAACCATCTTGCCTCTTTCAGCAATTCCCTGCTCTTTTCTTCTCTCCCCTTCTAATCACTGTTTTCTGTTTAGAACCTCTGTTTGCTATCGTCCTGTTGGTGTCACTGGGCATAACCCTGGGTAACTCAGAGGGATGGAAGACCACGAGTGTCGAGGAAGTCCTTCTGCTCCAGGCTCAGAAGAGCCAAAACCCCCCCTTGCCCAACCTTTATAACCCTTTCTTTGGTGCCTGCAATCTCCTGTCCTTCTGGAAAGCAGGCGAGCTAAAACTGTTATCTGTGGAATGCAAGGGCACCGCTCGGAGAGGGAAAGGAGGAGGGAAAGGGAAGAAAGACGGGGGGCCAGCTGGTGGAAAATCACTGACAGTGAAACTGACTGGGGTATAAAGAGCTCGCTGTTGCAGGGTTAGGTGTGCAGGATTTGAGACAATACAGTCTCCCTGCGCCTTTTACTTGAGCTCAAATAAACTCTGTCTGCTTCTCCCCCAGTGTGTTTATTTGGCGTGACGCACACTGGGCAACGAACCCAATTGTTGCCTCCCTCGGGCACCTTGTGCTGGCAACAGTTATGGTGCCCAATGTGGGGCTCGAGGCTAACATTTTGCCTTGCCCAGAACCCTCCTGGGGTCGACGACTTGCGGCAACAACCGACGCCCAGCGCGCACCGGTGGTTTCATTGGGGGCCTCGGCAGAGACATGGTTTGATCGACCCCGGAGGGCACAACGGTGCAACGCGCTCTAATAGTGGAGAAGCGATCGTGGGCGACGGTGTGAAACCAGTCCCTCGGATAAGGTAGGATAGCTCAGCGGTCTGAGCATTGTCTGTTAAGACCTGGGGATGCCCAGTGTCTCCCTGGAGTATGGGGCAGGGACAGAGTACGGTTGGCAGGGTACGGTGTACACCCTTAGAATGCATTCTGACTAATTGGAAACTGTTTAAGTCAGATCTAATGACTAAAAACGATCTTAAAAGGTTCTGTACAGTGGAATGGCCTCAATATCAACTGGAGGATCAGGAAAGGTGGCCTCCGGAAGGGTCAATTAACTACAATACAATTTTCCAATTACTCCTGTTTTGTCAGCGGACGGGTAAGTGGAATGAACATTTGTATGCACAATTGTTTATGGCTTTATGGAACAAGACAGATATTTTGCAGAAGTGTAATTTGACTCCGATAGGATCAGTAGTTGTTAGTGTTGAGTCTCAGCATTCCCCCCACATTACTGTAATGCCAGAGTCGGCGTCCCCTTCGGCTTTAACACCTCCACTATATAAAGATCAGATGCCCCCGGTTCCAGAGATTCCTCCCTCAGTGGGATTTTATCCTTTACTTACTGAAACTGTAATAGCCCAGCCTGGGGCAGATGGGCGTGCAGCCCAGACCATGCAAGTATACACCCATGTACCTTTTAACCCGGTGGACCTGGCAGCTTTTAAAGCACAGGCTGGAGAATTTTCAACTAGCCCGAGTAAGTTTATCTCTGTCTTTGAGGGATGTTTAGCTAGTCACAAGCCTGATTGGGACGATTGTAATATCCTTATGCAAACCTTATTATCTGAAGTAGAGCGGAACCAAGTTATTTCCAAAGCAAGGGAGGAAGCACAGCGGAGGCATGAAAGGGATCCTGTCAATGTTCCTGTTCCGGCAGATGTGGTTCCCCTAGCAGACCCTAGATGGGACCCTAACAATCCTGTGAATCATACCTGTCTTACCTTTTACAAAGAACTGCTTATTCATGGGCTCAGGCACTCGGCTGTCCGACATAATAATTGGGCAAAGCCGTATGAAATAGTATAGGAGCTGAAGGAAAGTCCCGTTGCATTCCTACAGCGCATCCGAGACACCATTTGGCAAAATACCAGTGCAGACCCTGATGATCAGGCGATGGAGGCAATTATAAAGGGAATTTTTACCAGCCGTGCAGCCCCTGATATAAAGAGGAAGTTACAAAAGAAGGAAGACTTAATGGGTATGTCTGTAGCACAAATCCTGGAAACTGCAAACAGGGCGTATACTCTCAGAGAAGGAGAAAAGGACAAGAGACAAGTTAGAATGCTAGTAGCAGCAGTACAGGCCGGAGTCAGAGAAAGGCCACAAGAAGGTGGGAGAGGCAGAGGTATAAGGGGTCGTGGGCACGGGCTCCCTGGCCCACAAGAAAGATGCCTGGGATGGAACCGGTGTGCCTTATGCCGGCAAGAGGGACACTGGAAGAATGAATGCCCAGAGAAAGGGAGAGATTGTACTCCTGTAATGGCAGCGGAAGGACAGGAGTAGGGGTGTCAGGGGAAACGGACCACCCCACCCCCGGAACCCCGAGTAAAAATGCGGGTGGGGAATTCAGAAATTGATTTTTTGATAGACTCCAGGGCAGCACGGACCGCTGTAAATCAACCTCTTCAACTTCCCATAGCGGACTCTCTCACCGTGGTGAGTGCCACGGGAAAAAAGACTCAGTGCCCAGTGTATGCTCCTGCAGAATGTGCTCTGGGAGACCGGGCTCTTTCTCACAAATTGGTCTACCTTCCAGATTGCCCAACACCCCTGCTAGGACAAGACCTGCTTTGTCGATTAGGTGCATCACTGCATTTTACCCAGGATGAAATAACCCTCACATTGCCCCCTGAAAATGCATGGATAATGACCCTCGCGGTTGAACCCTTGGCTATGAACGCTTCTCCGGAGTGGAACCAGTGGGAAGACCAGGTATACCCATTGGTATGGGCAAAGGGGGTCCCCGGAAAGGCTACACATCAAACCCCCATTAATATCCAACTACTGCCAGGAAAAGGTCCGGTACGAATCAAGCAGTACCCAATCAAAAAGGAAGCCAGAGAGGGACTGCAAGAGACTATAGACCGTTTCCTAAAGTATGGCATACTGCGAGAGTGTCAGTCAGCCTGGAACACTCCTCTCTTGCCTGTACTAACCTGAAGGCACATATCGACTGGTGCAGGACCTAAGGGCAGTTAACAAACGGGTTAAAACTTTTCATCCCCTCGTCCCAAACCTGTATACCTTGCTGGCCTCCATAGGGGGGCAGTATACTCATTTCTCAGTTCTTGATTTGAAAGATGCTTTCTTTACGATTCCAGTTGACCCCCCCTCTCAGGAAATATTCTCTTTTGAATGGGAGGACAGAAAAAGGGTTAAGAAACAACTTTGTTGGACAGTATTAGCCCAGGGATTTAAGAACTCTCCTACCCTTTTCGGCCAGTCCTTAGCTAAAGACTTGGAGGAGTGGAATAATGAGCATGAAGTTCTCTTGTTACAATATGTGGATGATTTATTAATTGCTGCCATAGATTTAAACTCTTGCCTTAATGCCACAGTAAGCCTCCTAAACTTTATTGGACTTTGAGGCTATCGAGTGGCTCGAAATAAAGCTCAAATTGCTCTCCCCGAAGTATGATACCTGGGATTTCACATAAGACAGGGGGAGCGCCAGCTTTCAAGCGAGTGAAAGGAGGCTATATGCCAGGTTTCCATCCCAAGCAACCGTAAGCAGCTCAGGGCGTTTCTCAGCATGGCAGGTTTTTGCAGAATATGGATCCCTGAATTTGGACTATGGGCAAAACCACTATATGACTGTGTGAAAGGGGCAGACCATGACCCCTTTTATTGGACTCCAGAAACGGACAAGGCATTTAAGATACTAAAAAGGAAACTAATGGAAGCCCCCGCCCTGGGGTTACCGGACCTTTCTAAACCTTTCCAATTGTATGTGCATGAATGAAAAGGGATGGCTCTGGGAATGCTTACTCAATTGTTGGGGGCGTGGAAACGTCCCGTTGCTTATTTCTCCAAACAGCTTGATCCAGTTGCCAAGGAATGGCCAGCATGTTTATGAGCAGTTGCAGCAACTGCCCTAGTACTTGAGGAAGCTGAAAAGTTAATGCTGGGAGGAGTTGTGCAGGTGTATACCCCTCATATGGTCCAGGCTCTGCTAGACACGAAGGGGGGTCTCTGGCTCACCCAGGCTCGGGTGGCTCGGTACCAAGCTAAGTTGTTGGAGAACCCTGAAGTGACTCTGCAGCCCTGCCCCTCCCTCAACCCGGCTACTCTCTTACCTGAAACAAAAGAACAAGAGCATGATTGTTTAGACATCATAGATGCACAGTACTCCAGCCGTGCAGACCTACAGGATCAGCCACTTCTGAATGCTGACTGTGAGTGGTACACTGATGGCAGTAGCACTGTTGTAGAAG
Organism: Crocodylus siamensis; assembly: GCF_052110815.1. Taxonomy (NCBI): domain Eukaryota; kingdom Metazoa; phylum Chordata; order Crocodylia; family Crocodylidae; genus Crocodylus; species Crocodylus siamensis. The sequence continues at coordinate 200,487,226 of NC_143396.1, forward strand.
GGCAAAGGAGGGCAGGTTATGCTGTTGTGACCCTCTATGATGTTGTTGAGGCCAAGGGTTTGCCCGCCGGAACATCTGCTCAACTTGCTGAACTGGTGGCCCTGACCCGGGCACTAGAACTGTCAAAAGGGAAATGAGTCAACATCTATACCGACTCTAGGTATGCTTTTGGAGTACTGCATGCCCATGCTGGCCTATGGAAACAAAGGGGACTGCTAACAGCCCAAGGCTCCCCAGTGAAGTATGGACCCCAAATTCTCCGACTCCTGGAAGCTGTTCAACTTCCCTCGGCAGTAGCAGTAATGCACTGTAAGGCGCATCAGAAAGAGGATCAAGACGTAGCCAGGGTAATGCCCGGGCGGACAGAGAAGCTAAAAATGCTGCCACCCTGAGGATGCCGAAACCTGCTGACACCCATATGCATGCCCTCATTCCATCAGTGGGGGAGCTCCCGGATTCCCAGTACTCGTACAAATCAGACCCTCAAGCGTCATCTATCAAAGATCTGCCAGGAGGCCTCTCTGCGATGGCCCGATGCTTTGCCCCTTGCTTTGCTTCGTATCCGTGCCCTACCAAAGGGAAGATTAGGGCTTAGCCCCTTTGAGATTGTTTGGAAGGGCATGGCCTATGAACGGGACGCCGGTTCTAGCAGGGGAGTGGGAAATAGGATGTAATATTTTGTCATGGTATATGTGCTCTCTGTCTGCTATTCTTTCTTCTCTCCATAGGTACACTAAAGACTTGCAGCCTCTTCCACTGGATGCTCCAGTCCACTCGTTACAGCTGGGAGATTCCATGCTCATTCGGACCTGGAAGGATGAGCCCCTCCAAGAGAAGTGGAAAGGACCTCACCCTGTCCTACTAGTTTCCCACACAGCGGCAAAGGTCGATGGACACAAGAACTGGATTCATCACGAGACAGACTTGGCATGATCTTTCTCCCGGCGTACGGAGTGGGCCGGTTAGCCAAGCTATATCGTCAACTTTCTACGTTCCTTACAAAATCTGCTAATGACACTTTAGCTATTGAAAAGAGCCTTAACTCTGAGATTTATCAACTTCGTTTATTATCTCTTCAAAACCGTCAGGCCCTAGATTATGTTTTAGCTTCTCAGGGCGGGGTATGTGCTCTAATTGGGAATGAATGTTGTACTTATGTCCCAGAAAATTCCCAAGGTATTAACAAACACATTTCAGCTGAACAGGCTTTTGAGCTGTGGAAAAGTCGGGAACGTGAACCCACTGTCTTTGATTCTCTCTGGAGCTGGTTGCCCAACCTCAGAGGCCTAGGAGCAGGCATTCTTCACCTCCTGATCACCAGTGTTGTGTTGTGTTTAATTACTCTCCTCTTATTTGCGTGCTGTAACGCCCTCCTGCACAAAGTCTGTGCATCCCCCTCCCCAAGCGCCTCATTATACCCTTGCATTGAAGATTCCAATCCTCAAACACTCAATCACTTTTTGTCTTCAGAATATGAGAAAACTCAGCCAAAACTTTGTTGAGTATTCTCAAAGGGGGGAGCTGTTGGTGTCACTGGGCATAACCCTGGGTAACTCAGAGGGATGGAAGACCACGAGTGTCGAGGAAGTCCTTCTGCTCCAGGCTCAGAAGAGCCAAAACCCCCCCTTGCCCAACCTTTATAACCCTTTCTTTGGCGCCTGCAATCTCCTGTCCTTCTGGAAAGCAGGCGAGCTAAAACTGTTATCTGTGGAATGCAAGGGCACCGCTCGGAGAGGGAAAGGAGGAGGGAAAGGGAAGAAAGATGGGGGGGCCAGCTGATGGAAAATCACTGACAGTGAAACTGACTTGGGGTATAAAGATCTCACTGTTGCAGGGTTAGGTGTGCAGGATTTGAGACAATACAGTCTCCCTGCGCCTTTTACTTGAGCTCAAATAAACTCTGTCTGCTTCTCCCCCAGTGTGTTTATTTGGCGCGACGCACACTGGGCAACGAACCCAATTGTTGCCTCCCTCGGGCACCTTGTGCCGGCAACAGTCCTTTCACAGCAACTGATGAAGTAAGTCTGCTGCTTACCAAAGCTTATGCTATACATCTCTAGTGTAGTTAGTCTATACCAGTGCTGTAGCGAGAGGGGAGAATCTGGGCAACCACCCCCAGTGCTGAAACGAACGGGTGCCAACAAGCGCTGGCCAGACAAGGCAGGCCACAGGATAGAGCCACGAGCGGTTTCCTTGTTTTTTTGGGAAGGGTGTGGTGACGGGGGGAAAGGCAGCTCCCACAGTTGCATGCATTCCCAAGCAAGCATAGTGTGCCCCCCTCCCAGATCTGTGTGTGGGGTGAGGGCAGGCTGCTGCTGTGGGCTTTGCCCCAGGTATCAAATTTTGTTGCTGTGACACTTGTCTATACAGTACAAATCTGCCTGTATTCCACCCTACTTCATATTAACATGGCTATTAAGGCTGTGTGAAGCTTCAGTCACTGATTTGATTTGGTGGGGATCCGGCTCAATTTGGCAGGCAGATCTCCAAATCCAAATTGAATCAGGAGACCCTTTAATCTCTCTGAATTGAATCAGAACCCTCCAAAGGTAGGGTAGGGAACCATACTTCAAGGTACCAGGTGGCTTGTCAATGCTGAGATGCTGGGATGGATGGAGCATCCCACAGGAACATGCAGGAGTCCCCACTGTGCTCAGCAGTAGATGCAGAAGTAGGGCAGAAGCAATTCTGGTCCACTTCTGGGTTCACCACCGAGCACACAGCCTCCCTCCCCCACTCCTTCCCCGCTTCTGTGGGATGCTCCATCTGCCCCACCATCGCAGCATTCATGAGCTGTGCCTGGTACCTCAAGGTATGTTTAAAGCTGTGTCTATGACCGAATCGCTGATTTGCCAAACTAGCATTGAATGAAATAGCATCAAAATAGCATCGAATGATCTGAATCAGCCAATCGAATTGCTGTCCTTGATTCAGGCTGTATCTGAGTCTGAATCAAACACGGCCTGTTTCACACACTGCTAATGATTATCTCTTTCATAACACTGGAACACCAGGTTTAGATGGAGTGCCATTCTTGACAATTATCAGGTTGCCTGTTGTCCTTTTAATAATTTTTTTTAATAAAGTCCCTCCAACTTATTTGTGAACATTTTACTTTTAAGCCCACCTCTGGGGAGATACCACAGCATCATTTTGTTTTTGTCTACAAGAAACATTATAGTACATGCTGTATATCAGTTAAATTAAGCATGCACAGCTCTGAAGCTCTCTTATCTTAATCCCCAAAGTAATAGAACAGTAATTGTTTTGAGAGAATACAAGAAAAACTGATTGAAGCAAGGAGATTTTGTTCCAGCTGTTCTCAGTTATTGTCAGGAAACTGGCCCTTTTGTCCACCATTTAAATTTAATGTTTCTGTTTCCTTGAGGATTTGTCACAATTTTTTTTTCATTGTTTCTACAGTTGACCAGTCACTATCTAGGTTGCACTTCCCATCAGACTAATATAATTGAATTCATTAAGATATTATTCCAGTACTTTTGAGATGCAACAAATTAGCACTGCACAATCACTGCTTAGATTAAAATTATTAGCTCAGTCTGTATTCAGCAATTCAGAATAGGTCAGGTATCCAAGTTGTAGCTGTACTGGTCTAGAGGTTGTAGCCATACTGGTCTAAACTTTTCATTTTTACCCAGGAGAACTTTTACTATCTTTTCTCCAATGCCTGATGAAGGGTGTTTGTGCCTGAAACCTTACAATTAAAGAACTTTCTTTTGCAAAAATCTTGTTGGTATAATAAAAGGTATCATCTCTACTATGAGTCCTGATTGCAATTCAGAATCGATTTTCTTTTTGCCTGTTTTGTTTTAAAAAATCCATGCAGATCAGCCCACTCTGGGCAGAGTTCAACTGAATTCAGTGTCATTATAGTAATATATCCCAGTGCAGCTGACAGCTCATATTTTATAAAGCCTCATTCTTTTCTGAGTTACTTCAGTTTTATACCAATGTACCTTCACTGTATTCTCAGAAATTCGTCCTACCTTATATCTGAAAAGGCCAAATTGTCCCTTATCCTAAATAAACTTTCATTTTTCTGAAATTAGTAAAATGTATTTTATGGAGGGAGACATTTTATTCTTTGTTTTGATGCAATTAAACCACATAATTATTTGTACAATGCATATACTTTTGGGGGTTTTTTATTTACATATACTAAAAAAATTTACTTAGATAGCATTAGAATTCAACCTGCTCCTGTTTCACATAATTAATAATTAGCTATACATGAAGCAGAACTTACTGGCTTCCATGTATTTTCTGAAAGTTCACTTTACATGTAAAGATATCAAAAGCTAATTCTCTTTCAATGCAAAAACAAATGTTACTTGATATAGTGAGTAACGCACGCTAGTGAATCTGTGTCCAGTATTAAGGGTGTATTTCAGGATAGGTTACTTTCTGCCTTGCCAAAATGCTCTGGTTTTGAATCTTAGCATTCATTAGCTGATTTTATAAAGTTGCTTTCCTGTCTCACATTTGTTTTGTTTTTTTACCAGTGTTTCTGCACTGTTGCATTGGGAGTGAATTGCATTTGAGTGCATCACAAGAACTCCTAGGGTGTTAATGGCTAGGTACAGCCATTCAAAAAGTCTGAAGTGGAATTGATATAAGTTACTTAGTTTTCTGTAAATGGCGCAGGTTAGATTGATAGCAAACAGAACACATCCACTTTTTGTGGGTGGGGGAAAATCTTAGGCCAGTTCTGGCATTTTTAAACTAGTCAATGTGTGCCAAGCTTCTGTTCTGTTCTGGGTATAGAATGTTTTTTTTCGTGCCAAACTTCTGTTCTGTTACAAGTATAGACCAATTTCTGATCTCCGGTAACAGTGTAATGTTTGTACCTGGCCAGTATGGACAGTAAGAATATTGTGGACTGCTGGCTGTTGGTAAGAGAAAGATCCTGTGGAGGGAGAGAATTCTTGGTGCTTAAGTGCTACCTCTGTCAGTGAGAGAAATGAATTGCTCCCTGTGGGATCTCACAGCATGGGCAACCTTAGTTAGGGGGGGCACATATCCCCCCAGTGATCAGTCAGAGACCGGGGGGTGGGAAGGAGGGGTCCAGTTTCCATTCAACAAGCTTTATTTTCCTCCAACACAGAACATTCCCAGCCTCCCCACCTCCCCAACAACAGCCCCTTGAACCATAATGTCCACCACCAATAAAACTCCCTCTTCCCTGTGCTACTATTTACAGGAGTGCAGTTGGTGTACATGAAGGGGAATGTTGGGTTGGTGGCATCTATGGCACAGAGCCAGGGAAAAAGTTCCTGGCACCCCAGCTTCTGCTGGCACCACTATAGGTACAGACAATGCTGGTGGTCTGGGGGCTCAGCTGCGGTGAGGGTGATTGTTGGCCAGCCTGATCCCCCTCCTCCTCCATGGGGCCAGGCCCAGTAGGGGCCATCTCCCAGTTGGGGGCACATAACAGGCAGGGGACCAAGGCGAAACAGCGCAGCTGGGTGGCCTGGATGCTGGGGGACCCAGCTCAGGAGCAGGGGCAGCTGTACCTGCTTCTGGGCCTCCTTCCAGGCTCACTGGCCCAGGGATGGGGTTGGTGGCTGGACAGTGAGTGGCATGAAGGAACCCTCCAGGACAGTGGAGCACCTAGCAGTCCTTCTCCATGGCTCACAGTACTTGAGCCACCATGGAGGACTGCCACTCCTGGGTGCCCACCATTCTTTCAAGGAGGGCAAAGGGGCTCTCCCCAAGTTCCAGGAGGTGCTTCTCCCAGTCCCTCCTGCTTGAAGGCCACCCACTCCTGCTTGTGCACCTCCTTCTTTTGCTCATCTTCTGTCTTGTGCCAGGTCTGTGACTTGGCCAGCTGCTCCTTTGTGATGGTAATCAGCCAGTCCAGTGGGGAGGTGTAGTCTTGTGTCTGCCACTGGCAGAGGTGGTGAATATGGAGGCTGGTACTTCTCCCTGGTGAGCAGCTGCTGGAGCTGCAGAGCAAGGACAGAGAGACTTTTTGTTTGCAACATTTCAGAGATAACATGCACTATACCAAGGGGCTGGGTGTTACCCAGCCTTGGATTCTGGTTCATGAGCACATAGGTGCCTAGGGACCATGGTAAGTGGGCGGGGGGCTCACCTGGGGGAGAGGGCAGCCATTGATCTGCCAACACAGGTGGCTCCCCATCCTGCAGCCAGTGGCCAGGGCCAGCAGGGCCCCCACATGTAGTTGACCCTGCTGCAGGCAGCTACTGCTCCAGGCCACATGTGCGGGGGATAGCTGGCTGTCTGGAGATCCAGGGTGGGTGGTGGGGCAGAGGGACCTGATCTGGAGGCACTGCTGCACCCCAGCCCAAGCCAATTGGAAGACTTGCAGCTGGGAGGTGACTGCCAGGGCCATAATGGTGTCCAGCACCTGGTGGTCCTCCTCCATGGCCCCCACTGCCCTGGCAACCACAGTGGCCTGATGCTTCTGGGCCTCCACCATCCTCTTGAGGAGGGTGAAGTGCCTCTTCTTGAAGGCCAGGAACCTGTCCTAGAATACCTGGTCCACCCAGTCCCTCTCCACATTGTGCACAACCCTTTCCTGCTTGCATGCAATGTCCTCCACACACCAGGCCTGCAAGTCCACCAGTCACTTCTCTGCTAAGGTAACCAGCTGGTCCAGCAGCCAGGTCTCGTCCTGGGTCCAGTGCTGCCAGAGCCAGTGCATATGGAGGGACCCTGGCCCATGGCCAAGACTGGTGGTGATCCTGACTGTGCATCCCTGCTGGCAGCTGGTGCCTCTCCCCTGCGTGCAGCTGCTGGACCTACAGAGCCAGGACAAAGGCTGTTGTGAGACTTTGCAACATTTCAGAGAAAACATGTATTATACCAAGGGGCTACGTGCCACCCAGCCTTAGATCTGGGGTTGTGTGCACACAGATACCCAGGACCATGGTAAGTTGGCCAGGTGGCTCCTGCCACAGGTAGATGCTGGCCAAGCCTTCCATCCCTCCTCCCTCTGCAGGGCAGGCAGACTGCTTGGCACTTGCCATATGCAGTCTTCCTGCCCACTTCCCTCCTCAGGCCAAGCCAGGGCTAGCTTCTAGCAGCACCTGCCAGGGCTGCTCTGGGCTGACTGCCCCACTTCTCCTCCTGAAGGACAGGCAGTTTGCTCCTGTGGGCCCAGGTCTGCACTAGCTGGTGGGGGGTGGGGGGGTGAATGGCTCCCCCCTGGCTGGGATATGGAGCTGGTGATGCTGCAGCATTCCCCCCATGGGTTTCTCCAGAGAGGTGGCCTGGGGTCAGGGATCTCCACGAAGCATGCCTCTGGTGAGAATCCCTTGAGTGCAACACAATAAGCTGCTTGAGTACACCAAGGGGTTCCCAATCCCCTATGCCCTGTTGCTGCTGATTGCCATGGTGCCCTGGGCACAGAAGAGAATCTGGTGCAGGGCCCTGAGCACTGATGGTGCCCCACACAAGCCCATGCTTCCCCACAATGTGTGCCACTGCCTAGATGGGTACCTCTGTCTACACCCCAAGTACCTGACCCTCATGGCCAAGGAAGATGTCTCCTCTGTCATTGATGTATTTCTTGGCATGTTACAGGCTTCTGGCTGCCTAGCTGGGAGGGCACTGCCTGCCCAGTAAAGTTTTGCACTGCCTCCGACCCTCCTGTGTGCTATGAGGGACAAAAAGAGCTCAGTCAGGTGGGTGAGGAAAGGAGGAGAGGGGCAGGTAGAGTTTGGGGGATCTACCCTCTGTGCTGGGTCCCTGGCACCAGGTTTGCAGGCCAGGGGTGGGTGGGTGAGCTGTCATTAGCGTGGGTGGCCACAGTGGCCCCCATCCTCAAAAGCCTTGCTCCCTGTGTGGGCCTTACAGGCTGGGTGTGGCAAGCAGTCCCGGCAGTTGGTGTTGGAGCCTTGTGGCAGGGAGGTGGTTCAGCAGCTTACAGGGTGCCTGCTGGTCCCCTTTGGCCAGTTTGTAGATGGCCACCAGATCCCCTCTCAGTCTGGGCTACTAGTGCTGGATGATGAGGCCATGGGTGGAACCCATGGTGGTACTGCTGGCCCGAGGGATCCTCTCCCACGGACCCATTTTCAGGGCTGCATCACCCTAGGAACTCTGGCAGGCCACTGGTGCTTGAATAAATAAATGGCCTGTGACCTGGATCCCTGGGAACAAGGATCCTTTCCAGCTTCTGCATTCAGGGCATGGTCCTGCAGGCTACCCCAGACTGTCTGTAGTGGTCTATAACCCATAACCACTGTGCCCACAGGACCTTCACTTTAACCCATCACTGCCTGCCAAAGTGGTTGTGCCCATGTTTCTTCATGCAGGCTGCCATCTCCTCATAGATGTGGGCATTGACTCCTGTGCCCCAGATGAACTGCTGCTGTACCTTGGCATTGCCTCAAATGGCCACAAGGTCTGCAGTCTCTCCTGCCACCTGGTTGGAGCCTTGGGCTGAGCACCCTGGGGTCAGGGAGGCTGCAGTGTCTATGGGCTGCTTCTGCCAAGGACTGCAGGCAGGTGCACCTCAAGGCCAGAGGTTTGCTCAAGTGTCTGAATCGGTATGTGCCCCTGCCACAGAAGCACAATGCCCAAGGGCCAGGGAGCAGAGAGGAGGGCCCTTTGGCTCAGGCCAGGGCTGTGCAGCACTTCTGCTGCTCAAACAGGCCCATCAAGGAAACCCCCAGTGGCCAGAAGCAGGCAGCAGCTGACCCCAGAACCCAGAGGGCAGGCCAGGAATCTAAAGGCCAGGCAGAGGCTGCAGAGGAGCCACCCCTGCCCAAGGCAGAGGCTGGAGGGGCTCTTAGCCACAGGGTTCTGCCCCTGGCTGCAGGTTGGCCCCCTAGTGGACTGGCTAACAAGGAGCAAATTTGTTCCCAGCCAGCATCTACATGTGTGCTAGTGCACATTAAATCTAGTACCTGTGGGTGCCTATTCACAAGCATGGAGGCTGCTCTGATGTGCTGTAATTATAGTGTGTTGAAGCATATTTGATTAATCATGTTTGCTGAAGTATGGTAATTATCATGCTCCAGCCATCCTCTGCATCTCATGTACCAGTGTCCCTACACTTCAAAATGGCAGCAGGTGCACTTTATGTAAAGCTCATCAAACACCACTTTGAAGCACAGGGATGCTAATACATGGAAAGCTCTGGGCGTTTCCATGGGGCACCTGAAAGTGCCCCATCCCTGGAGCATGTGTATAGATGCCCTGTATTTTCAGGTACTAGAAAAATGCTCATTAGATGAATCTAATGCACATTAGCCTAGTACCCAATTTTTTTGGCAATGCTTTAGTGCACATTAGATTAGTCTAATGTACATTAAAGACTCTTGTCTAGATATGCCCAGAGTAAAGTTGTAAAACCAAGCTCTGATGGATTTAATAAATCCTGTCTTGTAACAGCTGCAAAAGAGTTATGGGCAGACCTGTTATGTCCTCTTCTGTAGCTAATTTATTGACTAGGGAAGCTGAGATAAACTACTACAGTTCAGCCAGTGTAGGGTAGCTGGCAGAAGGGCTAAGGTTCACCTGGAAGAGATTTGGCAGCAGTTGCCATTGTCTCACAAGTAGCTACCTAGGGAACAGATCCAAAAACCTTGATGGGGCATGAGACAGGCTGATTTAGAAGCAGGTAGTCTGATATCCTTAACCTCCAAAAGGTAGAGAGAAGAGTTTACTTTTTAAGGCTTATACTATTTCACTGTTAGGAAGGTACTAATGCATATATTAAGCAGTAGTCAGAATTGGCTACAGGAGCAAGAGACTAAGCTCTTAAAGTATCTAAAAGCCTCTTCCATACACTTTGGGGGAGCAAATCTCCCTCACACAAATCCTCATGCATGAATGCACCTACAACAAAGAAATAGGTTAACACAGATTATGAATTTATATCTACATGTGTCCTTATTTGCTTGTGCTTTGTAAACAAACAAAATGCTATGGATACTTGGACTTGAGGACTGGGCCTTTGGGCTGCAGCACCACTGTCTCTGTGGCCTCTTCAACAGTGGGCATGTCTGCATGTTTATTAATGTGAAGCTCCTACTGCACATTAAATTTAGTGCTTCTGATAGGAAGTGCACTACTGTGCACTAGCATGATCGCATGCTTTTTATGTGATGCTTAATGTGTAGTAGACGAATACAACTGTGAAGTAGTGTATCATCACAGTTTGCCATGTGCGCTAATGCTCAGTAGAATTAGTCTACTGTGCATTAAGTGTCTCATGTAAATGTGCCAAATCTGAATTAGCTTGGTTGCTGTAGAGATTTAACATTAGCCTGAGGTAACGCAACCAACAGTAACTGCAGAGGTGCAGACAACCTTTCCAAAGCAAATCAGCATGCATAGCTCAATTAGCTCAATGCCTTTGATTAGCGTGTCAATACTGGTAGGTCTAAAATGACTGTTCCTCTGGAATCTCTGTTGCTTTTCTCCAGTGAGAATCTTGAATTCCAGTCTAAGTGCCTTGGGTCCTTTCTCTTCTGTTTGGGTTTTCTTTCACTCTGTGATCCCTATGAAGAAGTTTGAATATCTCTTCTTTCCCAGTTCTAGCCATTTTATTCTTTGTATCTGAATAGGTGGTCATTGCTTTGCTGGTCTTTCCAGAAAAGTCTTTGATAGTTCTTGTTAATGCATTTTTAAATTCTGGTAATCTAGCATTCATACCACATCTCCCCCTGCTCCTGAGGCACCTGTTGATATGTTGACAGCTACTGAAGAAGATCCAAAATAAAAAGCTTCAATTCAGTACAGGAATGAGAATGCACTGATTTACAACTCACTGAAACAGGAGGGTAATTGGATTGTTTCCTTTACAAAGAATAGGACTGGAGTATGGCAAGACATTAGCTACACATCTGACAGATTTTGGGCAGGTAGAGGTAGGCATACATGCAGATTAGGTTCTTTCCTTGAAAGAAAAAGAGAAGCATAAGGGAGGAGAAGATTTCCTTATGCTTAGGAGAAATGCTTCACTCTAGACTAAATTGATTAACAAGGCTGCATTATCAGAAACGCAAACTGGAAATCTGTATTGCTGACAGAGTACAACCCTGTTAATGAAATACGTTGTAGAGCAATTCAGCATGCTGAGCTGCATCTGTGGTGATCAGCAGGGATCCTAGTTTTCTGTTCACAATGGATAACCACAGAAAAATGTGGAATCCACGTTTTTCTATGACCTACTAAAAGTACGGCAGTATCCTATGGTGAGTGGAGATGTTTCTGCTCTTTTTTATTTTTTTGCCTGTAGGCCAGTCAGCAATGGGGGGTGGGGGCATGTAATGAGATGCCACTGGATTTTTGTAGGTTGCAGAAAAACGCAGATTTTTTAATGTTTTCTAAATGAAGCTTTCCACATTTTCCCTTGCAGTAAACCAAGATCCCTGGTGATCAGAGGAAGGAATTTGAATTGCTGCTATTACATGAGGCTGATGATTCTGGATAGTCATGATGAGCCTGAATAAAGTTAGGCAGACACAAGATGCTAAGAAAAAGGAAAATGTATATGCCTACAGAAGTAGGAAAGAGGTGGCTATGTAAATGGGAAAACAGTCAGGAAATACCCCCAAATCTTTCTTGGAGGGGATTTTTCCACAATAATGGATAAAATAAATAATGTATTCTTGATATGAAAGAGTTCAGTAGGGCCCAGTCATGAATTGAACAGAAGAAAAGGACTACAAATAATAAGAAGACTCCACTGACCCAGAAAGATGAAGAAGATAATTTGAAAATGCCTCAAACGTTTGTAATGGAAAACCAGTTGTGGAGGACCTTCAGAATTTTAGTCTGTCTACAACAGATGGGCCTAAGAGGAAAACACAAACCTAAGTAGAATTTGATTACAAGACTTGAATAGACAATCCATAATGGGGAACTTCCCTGAAAGGAACACTACTAAGCTTCCTAGTAGTGTTAGCAATAATAAAACTTGTTTCATATTCTTCTTTCAGTATGATGGGAAAAAGAATGCTGAATTTTTTTCTTACAGTTAATTTGTTTGCCTCATGTCTGGATGGGCTAGAAGGAATTTAGTTCTTGTCTGTATGTACTGGAGTTGTTAGATGTAGTGTTCTAAGAATTCCATTTTTTTTGCTTCTAAGTAAGTATTAAGTAATGTTCCCCTGGCAAGCTTTCTCCGTTCTAGTCCCTTCCCTGCTATTTTGTCTGTCTCTGCCTTCTGAGGCTAAAGGATCTCTATGCATTCTTGGTACTGTCACCTGATACTGATTCCCATTTATCACTTCGGAGATCACCCAGAACACTCTTCTATCATGGATCAAGGTTTAGAAAATGTCATTAAAACATGTGCCTATCCTCACAGTATGTGAGCCCTGTGACAACTGTATGTGAGCAATCCTGACAAGCCTAAATAAAGGGCCTAGCTCTCAGTTGTGCATATGATAAGTTTAGTCTTAAGACTGGAACCCAGAGAGTGATTCTGGTTAGATGAAAGACTGGGTAGAAGGTCAAAGCTACATTCAAAACTGGGAACTAGGGCTAGGATTTGCATCATTTTGGTTAGGAAGTCCAGATGAAGGTTGTGTAGCAGCTAAAATGATGAGTTAGTGTTAGGAATAGTGTTAAACTCCTCTTACGAGTCTGGACAAAAGATTGTCAGACAGAACTGGAATTGGATAGTCTTCTATAGAAGAACTGGGATCACTAGTTATATTGGTGGCTCCAAGTTAGGATAAATTTAGGGCTGGTGGGTGACACCAGGCTGTATCTTGATCTGTTTCAATGGGCTGACCTTGCTATCCCTTCTTGGATGCCGTTTCTTTGAAATCATTAAATGGAAGTTCATGTGGATTAAGAAAATGAGTGTAACTTTACCCTCATGACTGCTACCCCAGCTATCTGCTGGGAATCCTAAATCCTCCTTAAGAACTTCATTGAGCTGGCCATAAAGGCACATCCTTGCTAGGTCTGAGAAGGAATCAAGTAGAATCTTTTTCCAGTTTCAGTTAAATCCCAGTGTAAGTTCTTGTTCCCGTCCCCACCTTTTTCATCTTTTAGATAATAAACTGGGCTCAGACACAAAAAAGCAGCTCTGCCATAGGGTACCTTGAAGGGATTTTAATTAACGGCTTCTGTAGCTTTGTCCAGTTTCTGAGAAAGTCCCCCAAAGCCACCCCAGGCTTGGATTCATGTGAAAAAAGGGGAGCCAGGGCTCTTTTCCACTACAAGATCCTGGCCCTACAGTCTCTCACCTTCTCTGTTTCTCTGTGGCCCTTACTTAAGGAACTAGCATCCAGTTCCACTCCTGAGAGAGGTACTTTACCTCTCGTTGGAGAGACCGAGTGCAACCCATAGTTCCAAGCAGCACAGCAGGCAGTGTCTTCAGTACAGGTTTTACTGGGGTAAAAGCCAGCCAGCCAGAGGTTCTCTGTCCCTTCCAAAAGCGTTAAGTAATCCCTTCATTCTCAATCCAGCCCATACAGCCCTGAGCACCCTCAGAGATACTCAGTGGTTCCCTTCCTAATCTTTCCAGCTCTCTAAAGCTCTGTTAGGGAGGTCAACATGATTCACAGGATAAATCCAGAGATTTCAAATAGGAATTCATAGTGTTAAAGCATTCCAACTTGTTGGGGTCTTTCTGAGTTATTTGCAACAGAAGAATTGCTCTATTATTTTTCTGTCGCCAAAAAACGAATGGAAGCTAAGAGATGGAATTTTCCAAGGGGGTGATTTGAGTCTATTGAAGTGTGTCTTGAGTCTACAAAGGTGGAGAATCACTGGGTTGGACTGAGGAGTCTTCAGAGAGAATATATAAAAAGCTAAGTTATTCAGCAAAGTCCATAAGAGTTGGTAAGAATGAAAATTGCAGAATGGAATCAGTCATTGCAGACATGATAAAAGTGCAAGTCACAGGGAAAGAACAGAGAATTGTGTATAATCAGCTCCAAAGACAGTAGAACTGTGTAGGCAGAGAGGGTTAATTGTTGGTAAGCTCATTAAGGCACAGCTGTTTGGATATTTAAGGAAAGATAAACCAGGCCAGATCCCCAAAGTCAGTTCCATACAAAATTCTGGTTGTACAGTCCAAATTGCAGACTTCAACAAAAAGAGATGTGGACCAGGATTCTCTAACAGAGAGGGCAATTGGATACTGCATTTGCTCTTGAGCAGCAGCAGAGCAGTCTCAAGGCCTGTTTTCCTAACAGAAGACAGAGAGCTGCAGAGTCTAGAGCAGACAAAATGACTACAGTTCCCGAAAGGCCAGCTGGAGATTGAAGACCAAGAAAAGGCTTTAAAACCTGAACTGAAAATCAAGAAGCTCAGGAGCAAAATGTTCTGTGGAACAGGGATGCTACCACCTATAGTGCTACTATTTCATTCCTAATGTTAGAGGAATGGGGCTTGGTATTACACTGAAGCCAGGCCAGGAGCTGTCTTCATGGAGTACTCTGGCATCAGACAAGGATCTCTTGTTAAATTGTGGCACTTTCCCTCTCCCACTCATGTTTGGAATCAAGTCTTCTAGAATTATTCTACTAATAAAATCCTCACAAATTATATATAGCATCAATATCAATATTGCCCTCATTTACCTGTTCTGTGTGCACAAACTTCTCCATTTATATGAAAGTATGATAGTTTGGTAGGAGAAGAAATAAATATGCTTTGTAAAATATTACAAAGATTTTGAGCTCTGGAGCTATAACCAGATCTGAGTCTTAACCCTAGACTTAAGCCTCCCTTGCAAACAGCCCTAAGCTTTAGCTGGGGCTGCCATGCTTTTTTTAACCTGATAGCCACAGCCTTAACTCTAGCAGAGCATACTGCTGGTCCATGCAAAATTCTAGTTTGCCTGCCTGTCTAGTATCTAGAGAAAGGAGGTAAGTCTGTGTGTACAGGAACTATTGAGATATGGCCCTCCTTTCCACAGAAGGGCAAATCCTTGTCCAGACCCTCCTGAACCACCTTCTACCTCTTGCTGAGAAAGTCCTGTCTGAATATCAGTTTCAGACCATTCCATGGGGCAACTGGCATGATCTTTGTTGTCTGCCAGGCCCAAGAAAAGACTGGGAACAACACCAAATCCTGTCCTTCATTGGCCTCACTAAGGCCTTTGATTCCATCAATTGTGAAGCCTTGTGGAAAGTCCTGGCCAGATTTGTACATCAAGTATATCAAGCTTCTCTACACCTAGATGACTGTAACAGTTCTATGTAGTGAATGGGAGACAGATCTATTTGCCATCCAAACTGGGTCAAGCTAGAATGTGCTATCGCCCCAACTCTTTTCTCCATTTTTTCTGAGTGTCATCTTGGTTCTCATTAAGACTACTTTCCTTCTGGAATTGACGTTGAATACCAAATGGATAAAGGGCTCTTCCATCTGGAACATTTTTGATCAAAGACCAACCTACTCAAAACAGCTATCCTTAATATTCAGTATGTCAATGACTATGCCATCCTTGGGCATACTAGAGAATACCTGCAGAACATGCTGGATCTTTTTGGAGAAGCCTGTTGGACTTTCAGTCTCCCTTCCAACACTGAGAAGACTAAAGTGCTCTATCAGACTGCTCTAGGCCCTGAATATGACCTCCCTCCCCAAATTACCATCAATTACCAACTTTCTTTGGACTGGACATTCTGTGTGGATGCCTGACTCTCAGCTCCCAAACACGTGCTCTATTCCCAGCTTAGTAATGGCTTGAGGTCTCATGATGTCCAGAGGAAATTCTGTAAGGACACATTGAAGGCAAAACTCAAAAAAACAGATGCCAACATTAAGACTCGGGTGGAGCTGGCTGCTAACCAGCTGCAGTAGCACTGCAATCTCAACCAAGTGACTGCCCATTTGAGGTAAAACATCTTGCCCTCAAAGCAGAGAAGAGTGAGTAAAAGAAAGAAAAGCGTATGGCCTAGTGTATGGCCTACCCTCCCTCACAGACAGACCTGTAACTTCTGCAGATGGGTCTGTAGCTCAAGGATTAGACTCTTAAATTACCTCAAGACCCATCAATGGGCCATGGTAAAGATCATCTTCAAACTGAGGTGGAACGCTGATGACAGTGTTCTAATATGGAATCTCATTATGCAGTCAGGGATGTCTTTGTCTTTCTGCATAACAAGTCAGCCGTTCCCCGATACACTTGTACACTCCTCAGACCCCCACCCCACGCCTCTATCTGAAGTACTAGGTGTTTTATGCAGTTCTTCTGGGTCACAGAACTTACATAAAGCTTCTCCAGCTTAAAAATGGTTTAGTTGGAAATTCATTTAGCAAAACCTTTTCTGGGAGTTTGCCCAGCTCCATGAAAAGGTTGTTTGTTATGACTAGTAAACTTTAGGGAGGAACTAGACACTACCTTCAAGAAGCCAGAATACTTGTAAATAGAGTAGTAGAGAAATATGAACTAGCCTGGGTCCTGCTACTGTCTTGTTAAGAGCTTAGGAAGTGCACATAAGCTCTCTAGTACTAAATTTGACATCTGTACAAAACAGCAATAACTACACTTGCCCATATAATAAATTATTGTGAGAATACTTTTACAGCTCCAGTAGTAGTCATCTATTGTATGTGATTGTAATGCCCTCTAGTGGCTTATTTCTTGTCTAGATGTGCTAAATTGAGTTTGTGTTTTTGGTTCCAGACGTCATCCTTTACACAGTGGCTATGTCTACATGAGACAATGACTGCACAGTAGCTTGATATTACTGCTCAGTAGCATTGTTTGGCAACAACTGGGACAAGATGCCACTGTGCAGGAGTATTAGGCTACTGTGCAGTAGTGTCATGAAAAAGACATTTGTTGGCACTGCTGCACAGTAACTTGTGTTACCACACAGTTATTTAGTACTTGTTTATGCTGTACTGACTTAGACTGTGCTGTCAGGATCTCATATAAATGAAGTGAGTGTGTATATTTGAAGCCAACCCCAGGTGTAGGCCTCATAAGGGTTAGCTTCACTGCTTCCTAAGCTTAAGACTGGAACTTTGCATTATAATACCAGTTTTTCTGTATGGGCATTTTAGTGAATGCAAATTTATTTTTGGTTTCTACTGAAGGTTAATTCTCCCAAAAAAAGTAATACAATCAGCAGTAATTGCAATGAGGCAGAAAAACTTTCCATAACTCTTTATTCTCTATTAGCCAACTGGAATATAAGATTCAAAATTCTTGTAATTAGGCAGAATGGCCAAGGCAAGTTAAGACATGAGTAACATAATAAGTGTGGCATGTTCTCTTGGAATCATGCTTGTTCCTCCTCTCTGAGACCCTATCTTGGACAGCAGGGAAACAAAAGCCTAACTTTTCTCACCCAGCCCACTTATCCTGCTAATTAAAAGTTAATATCCAATTGTTGGGTTTCTCAGTGTCTTCTCCAAGGTGCTCCTTCTTTAGACAGATGACCCATTTACTTTTTGATTGGGCCAGTATGAAATACCTATCATTATTAGTGCCCCTTATATCTCACTTCCCTTGGTCCAGACTGGCGGTTAACTCATTGAACTGCAGTGATAATGATATGCAGTAAGGTAGGGCAACTGAGGCATAGTTCTTGTTCATACAAATATTACCAGCCCCCCCACATTCTCCTCAACTCTGCAGCAATCTGAGCACCTGCAGTACTTTCTCACAGTTACAGTTCTTTTTAACCAACACTGTAGAGAATTGTAATTTTGAATATTGAAATCCTAGATAGAGTTGCACTTGAAATCCCTCTGTATACAGCCACAGTTGGCGACACCTTGAAATTCTTGTAAGAAAGGTATGATGCCAGGAAAGTATATTAGTATTTAATATTATACTTGTTGTATGGGGTTAATCTGTTCAATCTATATGTCTTTCTTTTTACCTCTTCTACCATGTGATCTCTGATGCTAGTTCTGTGATTGGTAGGGGTGCACTGATAGAGATTTTGGGAGCCAATATCAATAATCGATATTTAAGGAGGCATATTGGCTGCTACCAATCCTATATCCAATATAGCTGCCTCCAGGTGGTAAGTCCGGTGTGGTGGAAAGGAAGCGGGGAGGGAAGGGATATGGAGGGGCAGACCAACACCCCCTGCAGTGAGGGAGGGGGCAGGGGCAGATGCTGCCCTCCTGGGTTGGGTGGGATGTAGCCGCAGTTCATGGGGTAGAGGTGGATCCCACCACTGCTTGCACCCCAGGAGGGCAGAGGGTGGAGGGTCTGTGTCCCCTCATCTGCACAGCATGGCCTGCAGCTCTATTGATCAGGGTGGTGCTGTGTGGGTTTTTTCTTGCCAGGGGATGGGCTCAGAGCTATCTCTGGCAGCACTGGGGGAAGGCTGCAGCCACCCCATATTTCACTGTTGCTCTGCTCCCAGCCCCACACTACCACCTCCTGCCTGCTGCAGTCCCGGCTGAATGCCCCACCTACACTCAAGTGCTGAGAAAAGCCAGGGCATCAGCTGGACAGGCAACACCATGGAGCTGGGACTGGAGCTGCAGTGAAATCTGGGGTGGCTGCAGCCTCCCAGTACCACCAGAGCCCACTCCAAGCCCAGACCCTGGAAAGAAAAACCCTGCACGACATCAGCTCTGACTCCACCTTGCAGCTGCTGCCCACCCCACACTGTGTAGATCCAGGGGCACGTGCCCCCCTACCCTTCTGGGGTGCAGACAGAAGCGGGAGTCACCCCAACCCATGAGCCACATCTCCATCCCATGCCCCCACCACCTCTCCTGCTGGGCAGTGCCTGCCCCCTCCCTCATCGGCGGTGCATTGATCTTCCCCCCCACACCCTTTCCCTCCTCCCTCTCCTTCCAACTTACCAGCTTGAGGCAGCTCTCCATGCTGCCAGCTCTATTCTGTGCTGCGCTGTGGCTGCATGTACCACAGGCATTTATCAGCCAAATTATTGGCCACATAAGGCAAATATCGGATATAGGCAATTTTCTTTACATCGGTACCAATCCAGTATCAGACAGATGTATCGGGGCACCTCTAGTGATTGCTTCATTTTTTTCCAGCCATATCTTATCCTTAATAATGTTCCATGCAACTGTGTTAAAAGGAGTTTCATGAGCTGAAAACAATCTATAGCTGCCCCTGACTTTCTGTCTGTGATCAGTTGGCACTTTATAGATGCCTTTTAAATGTAGGCAAAATTTCTGCTGATAGATCACCCAGTAGTAGTAATCCATCTATGCTCCCAGGTCACAGAGCAGGTGCATTAGTAGTTCCCATGAACCTATTGCATCCTATCTGAATTGTTGTATTCTTGCCTACTTATATAGCTAGCTAGACAATTCTGAATGAAACCATATGAAATACGTGTTCCAGACCTAGATTGCTTAAACTCTGTTCCCGGCATAAGAGAAAGAGTTAAAACAAGTTTGGAGGCTTAGTTTGCATGCATTATAATCTAGCACTGTTTCATACAGATAACACTGCATTGCATTGGTTTTTACTTTTATATTGTGTGTTTTTAAGGTACATTTCACTATAAAGTGTGTTGTTATGTTTAGGTACAACCAAGTTGTAGCTTTATTGATCTAGAGGCCAAAGGAATCAAAACTCATGGCAGAGGTGATATCTTTTATTAGACTAAACAGGAGACTTTACCATACCTGCAGCTGTCCTGTGAAACATGAATTTTCATTTCTACCTAAGAGAACTTTTATAATCTTTGCAATTGCCTGTCTGATAAAGCGTGCTTGTGTGTGAAAGCTTGAAAATAAAGATTTTTTTTGCAAATATCTAGTTGGTCTAATAAAAAATACCACCTCTGCCAAGAGTTTTGATTCCTTTTGTTATATTTATAGAAGGACTAGGAATAAATTATGAAAAATATATTCTAGAGAAGATGGGTCACCCTAAATAGAACGTATTGGCTTTGGGTTGAGTAGAGAGCCCAAAATGAAGAGAACAATACAGGGATTTTTACTAAGAGCTTCTCATTTATTGTTCTAGGAGTTCTTGGAGCTGATTTAGCTAAATCAGATTGGGCAATAGAAGTAAGTCAGAGTGGGAGATGCCCATGGAGACTTTATGAACTAGAATTGGCAGGTTGAATAGAGATAACTATTTCCGACTTGTGTGCTTCCAGCGATCTGAGAATTTATCATTTTCCCCTGACTTATACAAAGCTTTTTGATAATTTAATTTTATTATATAAGCCATTGGTTCCCAACCTCAGAGAGTGACCAAATCAGGGTTGCGAGGGGTCTTCAGCAGAGTCACAAAGGGCCCACACGCACATGCACACTCATGCACATGGCCTGGGGATGGTGGGTGTGTGGGCAACTGGGCAGGGTGGTCCTCAGCACACAAAGGGAGCAATGGTGGATCCCCGACTCCCGCCTCTGGGCCACTGCCACCACCACGGCACTCTGCTCCCAGCAGTGCCAGGTTGGGAGGTCTTGTTGGTGGCCAGTTTAGGGTTGTAGCAAAAAAAGGTTGGGAACCACTGATATAAACAAATGCATTGTTTGTTTTTGAAAGTATAAATAATGTATGGCTTCTTGCTGTCAAGAACTTGTAAATATTTGGAATGAAGGAAGAAATGCCTATAAAAATAATCATGAAAAAAACGTAAAATCTGTGAAGAAAGAAGAGTTTGAAGTCTACACAGGGTCCAGTGAGATGAGGGGAAGAAGGTGAGGCAAATATACGTGTGTTAAAAGGGGCTGTTAGAAATCTCAGTGAACCTGGAATCAGTACATTATAACATCTGACAGAAGAGTTACAAAAAAATCATATTTTCTCTGGTTGCTGTTTTATTTAGATTACTTAGAGATAATGAATTCCTAATTAGCTATGGAGGTAGTCTTTCTTTGTTCTGTGCTTTACTCTATGCTCTTGTTCTGTATTCTGTTTGGTCCTCTTTACTAACTGTTGGTTTAAAAAAATGAAACTCGCTTGAAGTGCAACTGTAAACTATTTTCAGCAGATTTTGAAGTACAAATTATGGCTCTGGTTAGCAACTGAATTCTGGAGGCACGTTCAGCAAATACATTCTTTCCCATCTATACATAATATACAAATTGTACTTTCTGATTTAAAAAGAAATCAAATATGTGCTAGAAAAGTTTCAGCCAAGTTTGGCCTGCATCCCCCAGGCTAATAGTGAGGTCCGTCCAGAGGCTCTGTGTGCATTTTCTGAATGAAACCAGACAGGTATTTTAGAGGAGAGCCTATTGAGAAATGGCATGTGTGTCAGGGAGTATTTATTCCTATCCAACACTGTACAGTCTGTCCCATGCTGATTATTTCTGCTTTTGGCAGAAACAGTATATGTGCTAAAGAAGAAGATGTGAGAGTCAAAATATTGGGTGCTCTGTTAACACAGCACTGTGGTCATTGTAGAGACAGCAGTATTAAAGTGCAATGCTGACGAAAGCCAACAAGTAGCAGTGGAAGCATGTACTTCAAAACCATCAACAACATGATTTCGAACACCTTAAGAAAGCATTCATTGTCTGTAGGAAGGATAAATGCATTCCATTTTGCTCTTAGAACATGAATCAGTAACATGTTTTTTATATGGTTGATGAACCTCATCCATGGAATAGTAGGAGGCCTTTTTAACTTCAGTGAGACCTGGACATAGGCCTTGATAAAAAAAAATAAGTAGAATAATAAAATAATTTGGGGGAGAGGCTGCCACAGCTTTTTAAAATTGCAGTTCAGCTATTCAGTACACTTAAAATCATTATAAAAGCTTGTATTTACTGACACAATACACAATATGCGTTATACAGGGTATGACTTATTCAATAGGTTTTTATCATTTCATTTTATTATATGAACAGATGTTTGAATTGTTTTTGAAAGTATAAAGGATTTATGGCTTCTTGCTATCAAGGACTTATGAGTGTTTGGAGTGAAGTAAGAAACGCCTATAAAAATCATAATGAACATACATTTTGTTAAATCCTAAAATCTGTGAAGAGAAAAGAGTGTGTTTAATAGGGGCAAGAGGTGCTTTCAGCAGTCAATCTGGTTGCAGAGAACTGGGTCAGGCACATGAGCCATGGATCTGGAGCAGGTATAGTAACTCACAAGACTGGCCCAGCCAGGCCTGCTTGATCAGAATCCCTGACACAAGGAAACAGTTAGCAGTGTTAATTGCTGCTGTCCTGCTGCCAAATTTCTGGACTCATGGAGAGCTCTGTAGGCTGGGTAACACAACTCCACTGGGTGGATTTGGTCCACAAGCCAGGGGTTGAGCACCCCTGGTGAACTTCATAGTTCCAATAATGACGATGCTTTTTAAAGGGGTACTGACACCTTGTACTTGTATATATTGCATTTGAAAATATTCAAAGATCTGAATGTCCTAAACTTAAAAATATATTTTTTTCCCATTCTGTTATTTAGAAAGGTCTGTTTAGTATGCCTAAGAGCAGCAACATGACCAAATATACTTGGGTCCAGTCTCTGTTTCTGCCTCCCTGCTGGAGTTTCATTATGGAGTTTTGTTGTGCTTTCTAGATGTACTCTTGCAAGGCCTGAGGATGCAGGTCTACAGGAGCTCCTCAGCAACCGTACTTGAGAGACGTCATTGTATTTGCTCTGGGCACAGGAAATACAGCCAGCCGTTAGCAGTACGATGCAGTATAGAAATGCTGCCCAGTTTACCAAGTAAAGAAAATGAAAACAGACAAACAGAAAAAGCTGAGGAAAAATAGTTATTTTGCATTAGTAGTGGATAGAAAGTTCTAAGCTAATGGTTTGCCTCTAAGTTTTCGAAAAAGCTTACTATTTTCCCTTTGGTGTTTTTTCTCCCCACATGATGGCAGTATATGTTAGTCTAAGGTCTAAGAACATTTTTTTTTACATTCCAACAATGGAGTTCTGTTTTTAAAAGTTTTCTTTTTAAATTGAAGGATGTCATGAGAAGTTTCTAAAAGGGAGTATGACCACTTATCAATGGACATTGACCCCACCCTTATTATAAAAGCCCAGAAAACGTAACAGACAGTAATGCACTGCTTCACATAAAAACCACATGTAACTATTCTTCAGTCAGAACAGAATAGTGGTGTGTTATAAATAGAACTGGTCAGTAAAGCTTTGTCAGTCATACTTGGCTTAATCATTTGGAGTCAATAAAGTCATTGAAGTATAATTATGCTCACTGGCAGCAATTTTACGTAGTGTAGGGCTGGAATTCTAATTCTAAGACTGCGTGAGCAGCCAGATGCCAATTGTTTAATCTGTGGTGAGCGTATGACAGGGTAAAACAGACAGAGCATTGAGATACCCACTACAAAACCATGGTTTAAAAGTTCAGGCATTACTTCAGAAATATTAAGTTAGGGATAAGGTCCTTTGAAACCGGTAGACTCATCACATATTTGCAAGTTGAATCAAGAGAATCCAATTGGGAAGTGAAAGGAAAGATCCTAAGCAACATTTGACCATTATTAAAAAAAAAATAATGACCGTAATGTTCATGAAAAAGTGTAGTACTCAGCTTTGGCATGTCTGTAAACAAGAGTCTTGTTCTATTTTTAGTTGTAGGGATGAATTCTTGATGTATTTACACTTAAATTTAAAAAGGTTAAAATGTATTTGAAAAGTCAAACTTAATTAATTCTAGAGCTAAATAAAAGAGATGGGGAGAATCAGATACTTTTTAGTTTCTAAAAATTAATAGTCAGTAGGCAGCATGTATTAGGTCCAATCCAATACCCAGTGAAGTCAATGGGAATCTGTCATGGGGTAAGCTGGCTTCTGTAAAAGAGAAGGCAGAGTAAATTTGCACCTTATAGACTAACAAAACCAAACTCTCTCTCTCTCTCTCTCTCTCTCGCTCGCTCTCTCTCTCTCTCTCTCTCTCACCCCCCCACCCCTTCTCCTGTAAGAGAATCACAATCAAATATCATCTCTGACTAGCTTACTTTCCAGATTGGGTTACAAAGCAAGTGAAGAAAAATAAGTCGTGCCCAGTGTTGAGGAGAGGTGATATGACTTTTATTGCTGTCATATCAATAAGAGCCTGAGGGAGAAGGTGAGTGTGTTGCTTTTGACTGTAGGCTTTACTCTTTAAGATGGGGTATATTTAGTGATAAAATCAGCAGGCTAAATTGTGAAACACACCAGATGAGCCTGTAATGTACAGATGAGCAAAGTAAAAACTGGCTGAGAAAACTCCAGTTTTGTTATAGTGGAAGGCTCATGCAGCAAATGGTGGTATGTAAAGCTTTGTAACTCTAGGTTGCTGCTTGCTTGAAGTAACTTGCAACCATATAATACAGGGGTTTACAACTTTTTTTGATCGGTGTACCCCCAGCAGCTGGTGGAGAAGCAGGGAGTCCCCCACATGCAGCATCAAAACCAGAAGTGCCCCCACTTCTCCATGCCACTGCCGCCTACCCCCTGGAGCCTTCCCAAGTACCCCCATGGGTATGCATACCCCTGGTTGATAACTCCTGATATAGTAAATGTACTGTAAAGACTATGTGAAATTGTTTTGGTCTCCTTATAGTTCTTGGTGTGTAAAATAGTTGGTAATTGCTACAGCTGGCAGTAAGTGGTAGCCTGGGGCTTTGTTCATGGGTCCATTGGGACCACTGTGTACAGATCTAAACTGGATTAGTGAATCAATAGAAAATTCCCCTTGCATTGGGATATCTTCCAATGGCCAGAGGAACTTTGGGCCTCACCCCTTCTCCTGGCACCCAGTGTACAGGGTGTGCCTCGAACCAGAGATTATAAATGGGGTATCATTACATACAAGGCCTCATAACTGCAGGCGTGATTTTGGATTGGCCTTTGGTTTAGAGGAGCCTGAGGAAACTGGTCTGATAAAATACATGATCTAAGGATCGAAGAATTCCTTTGTGCTCAGTGTTGGCATAGTTGAGAAGTGTGACCCTTTGGTAACTTCACCACAGATACCAACAGATGAGTAGGCAATGGGACATCTTCTTCTTCCTAGAGGCAAGTCCCTATGGGTGAGGTTGAGCCCCACTGAGGAATGTTGGGAAGCTTTTATTGTTACAGGAACTGTGTCCAGTTTGGAAATATAATACAAGACGTCAGTCTCCAGCATAGCCAGCGCCTTGCAGTTTCCACATCTACCTACTTAATCTGAAATTTGGTTTCAGCACCATATATTTATCCATAAATTTGTTTGCATAACTGCTCACACAGGCACTTTGTTCCATCTTGATGATCATTTCTTTTATTTGTTGGATGCTTCCAGAGAATGTTCTGTTTACAGTATGTCCTATTATCACAAAGCTGTTTTATTTACCCTGAAGTCAGTGTGGATCACAAAATATCAATACTGGATCTATTTATCTATAAAGTTTAGTCACACGCTAACCTTTTTGTGCATGACATGTACTGCAGAGTGTTTAATCAGCTCTCAGGTAATAAGTGCCCTGTCATTCAGATATCTTAACTAGCAAGGTTTGATTTTGTAACTCAAAATTCAGTAGACTGAATTTTCAGTACTGTTGTTGTTGGGTGTGAAGATGGCTTGAAGGCAGCTTTCATTTCCAGTTATTCTGGAAGCCAGCTGGGGTAATGGCACAGCCACTTATTGGAAGGGGAACTGGGGCGGTGGGGGGGCTTGTATGGGGAAAGGTTATATTTTCTCCTAGTAACATTTCCTGCCCAATACTAATTGCAATGCTGTGGTGTAACTTCTACAAAAAAATGTTAAGAGTTACTATGGCAGCTGCCATCTCAAAGGACAGAGTTTGTAGTGGCGAGTGTAATCTACCAACTCTCACATTCATTTGTATTCTAGTCTCGATGCATCTTTCCTAATGTTGGATTCATAACTGACTGCCTTCCTGGATCCCAATTAATAATGCAGAAGAAATCCTTCCTCTCTTCTGGGGTGGGGCTTAACTAAAATCCAGGGTAGTACTGAGTGGGATTCTAATTAAAACACAAGGGGAGAAGTTTACAGTGGGAGAGCCAGTAGCCATGCTTTATGTAATAGTAGCCCTCAAACAGTCACGTGACAAATGTTGTCTTATTATGTAACAGAAAGACTCCAGTGGCTTCTGTTACAAAACATGATCAGCAAGGGAAAGCGTGGTCTGAAAATTATTTTATTCTTTCTCCTTCAAGTAGGTAGTGACCAGGCAGAGCTACCCACAGCCTTTAAAAAGTGCTGACTTTTTAACCTGACAATTTATCTAGAGCTCTCCTTTTTTAAGAAAGAATTGTTTTATTTATGCAGTTAGTTGTCAGTTTTTTGATCTCTCTTACAGTGAAGATAACCATGTGGTGTATGTTAAAAATAAAATGTGGAAAGTGCCTTTAGTATAGCAGGCGAAAACAGCTTTGCCAACTCCTGTGACTTTCCAAAAACAAATATTTTTTGGTCCTGGCTTGGAGAATTATGATAACACCAAAGAGCTTCTGCCTTAACACAGTTGTGGCTTTTACCTGAAAGCAGCATTATAAAGCTCTGCCATTAAATCCTTCAGCTAGAAGGGATGGGCAGCAATCTGGACCACAGTAGAACAGAATCCTTCTTCATGATCCCCTGCTTAACAATATATTTAATTTGGTTGCCTGTAATTACAAATCAACTAGCCACCTGGTTGAAGATCTTAAAAAGAATCAAGAGCACTAGCAGGTAAAACAGTTATAACAACTTGACTCCCTGCATTCAGTGGCAAACTTGCTTGAGGACAAGGGAAAATATATTTGTTCTGTGTCAAGAGTTAATATAAGAGAATGTTTCTTTACCATGGACAAAAGCCTCTTTATGCCAGAATTAGCATGTAGGTCCAGAAGTTCAATGAACACATCAGTTACTATGTCAACAGATTTGTCCAGTTATGAATTGATCAATCTTCTTAAAAATAGTGCTTATTTTAAGTGCACAGTGTCCTTATCATATCCTGAGAACAATAAAACTTTATGGTTATGCTGACGTTAGGACTATATCATAGCCAGTTTCTGAAATATATGACAGTCTTGTTTATCCTAATGGACCCTCAGTTACCTGCAAAAACATAGCAAAGTACAAGTTCCAGCTTCTGCTGCGCTGGCAGGACTTAACTAGGTAGCCTTCACCCACATGAAAAGCAGACATATTATATTAAAAGTGATCTTTGCATGGCTTAATTTCTTAAACGGCCATGCCAATGCTATGAGTGTAAAATCGGTGCTGTTTGTTTAATATTTTAACAGTGACAAAGTATTGAGTGTAATCATACTGAGTGAAGTTCTCCCATTAGGAATAACTGGGCCCCCAACTTATCTTAAGAAGTGATTTATAGGGTTGCAGCCTTTTCAGGCTGGTCCTAAGAATGTTGCAGTTATGTTAGTATGGCCCAAAAAGTCCAAGCAGCTTAGTTTGTTTTCCTCTTCAAATATAGTTGCACCTCAGCAAAGAAAAAACTACACATGAAAGGGTAGAAAGGAAGTGAAAATGCGTGAAACATTCAGCCATGTTGAGACATAAAATACAGCAAAATTATGCTAGGATAACATCATAAGCTGCTGCAGCTGATGATGGTGATGACAACGACAATGACATTTTAAAAGTGAACCTTACTAAGTCCGACTCAAAGTTTGGATTCTGATTGTCTAACATCAGTGTATCTCTATAGGTGTCAGCGGAGTTACTTTTGATTCTCATTGGTGTCAAATAAGCATGCAGCAAAGAATACAACTTTCTACCATCAGATACACCCCACATCATGTATATGTCAAATATAATTTTTCCTGCTTTAAGTTGCCCTTGACTGTGGTAATGGTCTTGACAACACTGTTTCCTTTGTTATCCCTGGTCCTTAACTTTAAAAAGTGCTAATGTAACCTGTTATAAAACAGTCAGATATGATCAAGAGTAAGTAGGAGTTTATAGAGGCTGGCATTGATTTTGGTGTTTAACTATTATTCCTGGTGGGTAGAAAATCAATTATTAAACACAAAGTGTTTCATCTTTTTTTAAAATTGGAAAGGTATAGAAGAGAGGAAACCTTTAGTATTGTATTACACCAAGCATAAAAGTTGTAAGACAAGAAAACAATTCTTGAGCCCAATCATAGCCATTCAGTTAATGAATCATTCTAACAAGACCCTATTCAAAATGCAGAGCATCATAACTAAAATGAAATATCGCTTGTTACTTTATTTCTGCTTTATATAACGCCCTATACAACTGGTGGTAGTAGGAGGATTTCCAATAATACAAGTTCCTGTCTCTCATCACATAATCAGGAAGCACAAAAAGTGTAAGACAGTAAAGTTAAAATAAAACTTAGTATTCTTCCATTTAATGGTGAAGTACTAAAGCCTGTAGTAACTTGGAAATCAAAGCAATACTGCTGATGCATAACAGTGGATGAATTGGCCTGATAAAGGAATTACAGTAGAGTAAATATTCAATGATTTGAAACAACTAGCTAAATCCTGCCCTCAGTTATTCATATAAATTGGCTCTACTGGAGTTGCATTAGTATACAAGATAACAAGGTCATGACTTAGCTCACAATATGTATGTATAAATCTTTTTATTCCATACATATTTAAAAGACCAAATCCCAGTATTTTGGCACCCCTCACCTACAGTAGCTTGTGGTGGCCTGCAGATAAATAAATACATTAAAACATGTGCTTCCACATCCTGTCATATACTAGCACTGCATGAGAAATTGTTCACTGAATAGACTTCCAAAAGTATCTTGCTTTCACTATTAAATGCTCTCACTAATGACTTCCCAAGTAATATCTCCCTTCCAGAAAGGTAGACCAGTAACTAAAGATTTTTTTTCCTCTCCACTTATTCCTGGCCCATGCGGGAGGACAGCACAGATAGCAGGATCCTTTGCTGCTGCTCTGTAGATGGAAGTACCATGTGGCTAGTTA
Source organism: Crocodylus siamensis (assembly GCF_052110815.1). NCBI lineage: Eukaryota > Metazoa > Chordata > Crocodylia > Crocodylidae > Crocodylus > Crocodylus siamensis. Next base: position 200,515,988 of record NC_143396.1, read on the forward strand.
TTGGTTCTGCAAGGAGACTTGAAAAATAAAAATATTTTATAATTTTTCCCTGCATCCTATCATTCATAGAAGACATTTAAGCAAGTATCTGAGTCTTGGTGTGAAATGGTTTCTTTGTTGATACATATCTCAGAGTCATAATGAAGGAAAAATTTTGGCCTGGTAGAAAGAGCTCAGGAGTGAAATTGGAAGACCTGGGCTGTGTTGTCAGTTCTGTCAGCTTTCCCACTGTATCTTGAACAAGATGCATCCTCTCTGTGCTTCATCTTCCCCTACCCAGCTCTAAATTTTGAAACTGTGGGTCTGAGACTAAATTAGTACCAATAGAATTAATTTGGCTGGAAGGACTCTGTAATTAGAGCATCAGATTATAAAATGGAGACCATTTCCTGATAAACACATGACCTGTCAAAAAGCTGTTGATTACTAGGCTGAATAGTTGGAGTAGTACATGAGCAATCCATTAGCTTTTCACTTGAGATGTTAATACATTTGTTGACTACATAATTGTGTAGTCAACTTCAATGCTGTGCAGTGAACATCTAGCTGCCCCTGTATAAGCAGGAGAAAATTTATATCTATGAATAGTCAACCTCTATGCATCATCAAAGTCCCAGGTAAAACTTCAAATCTAGGCCTTAAGTTGTAGACCTTATTCTGATCATGTACATTGTGGTGGTAGAGATATGGTGCACAAATGTCACCCTTCAGAGCTAAGCTCATAGAATTCATTAAATTATCTCTACGTCTATATTAAAACAAACAAAAGTCTTCTGCTCCTGATGAGGTACAGTGGGCACGGGGCCAGATACTGAGCTGCTATAAACCTGGATCATTGTATTGACTCCCAGGGATATGCCTAAATTTCATAGATTTCATAGACATTAGGGCTGGAAGGGACCTCGGAAGATCATCGAGTCCAGCCCCCTGCCCAAAGGACAGAAAGTTAGCTGGGGTCATAAGATCCCAGCAAGAAAAGCATCCAATGTACTCTTGAAGGTGTTCAATGTAGGTGCTTGAACCACCTCTGATGGCAGGCTATTCCAGACCTCAGACAGTAAAGAAATTCTTCCTTATGTCCAGCCTGAAACAGTCTTGAAGTAATTTGTGACCGTTCAGCCTTGTCATCCCTTGGGGAGCTCTGGTGAACAAATGTTCCCCCAGGTACTGGTAGTCACCCTGATAAACTTATTGGTGGCCATCAGATCACCCCTGAGCCTGCGCTTTTCCAGGCTAAAGATCCCCATAGCTCTCAGCCTGTCATCGTAAGGTCTGTTTTTCTGACCTCTGATCATGCGCATAGCTCTTCTCTGGACTCTCTCAAGCTTCTCCACATGCTTTTTGAATCATGGAGCCCAAAACTGGACGCAGTACTCCAGCTGCGGCCTCACCAAGGCCGAGTACAAGGGGAGAATGACGTCCCGGGATTTGCTTGAGAAGCATCTATGGATGCAAGCCAGCATTTTGGTTGCTTTACTAGCAGCAGCATCACATTGCAGGCTCATGTTCATCTTGTGGTCAATGATGACCCCCAAGTCTCTTTCTTCCGTAGTGCTAGCCAGCGGAGCACTGCCGAGCCTATAAGAATGCTGCAGGTTTTTCTTCCCAAGGTGGAGAACCTTGCATTTTTCAGTGTTAAACACCATGAAGTTCTTATCTGCCCATTTGCTGAGCCTGTCCAGGTCAGCCTGGATCACCCACTTGTCTTCTGGTGTGGTTGCTTTGCTCCAAAGTTTGGTGTGACTGGTGAACTTAGCCAGTCCACTTCTGACTCCAATGTCCACATCATTAATGAAGATGTTGAACAATATGGGTCCAAGGACAGAGCCTTGAGGGACCCCACTGGTCACAGGACACTATGATGATTGACTTCCATCAATTACTACCCTCTGGGTCCGACCATGGAGCTAATTTCCAAGCCAGTGGATCGTGGTGGACCCAAGGCCACAATTGGCCAGTTTTGCCAAGAAGTGATCATGGGATACAAGATCAAAGGCTTTTTGAAGTCAAGATATATGACATCAATCTCTTGTCCCTTGTCTAGGTGATTGGTCACTTGGTTGTAGAAGGAAATGAGATTGGTCAAACAAGACCTACCCACAACAAACCCATGCTGGCTATCCCTTAGGATGTTGGCGTCAGCCAGTCCATTAAGGATGGCCTCTTTAATAAACTTTTCAAAGATCTTCCCCGGGATAGAAGTCAGGCTGATGGCCTATAGTTAGCTGGATTCACTTTCCTCCCTTTCTTGAAGATAGGCACCACATTGGCCTTCTTCCAGTCTTTGGGCACTACACCAGAGCACCAGGAGTTTTCAAAGATCTGTGCCAGGGGCTGGGCTATGATGCTTGCCAGTTCCTTGAGTACCCAGTGTAGATTGTTAGGGCTGGCTGACTTGAAGGTATCCAGCTTCTCAAGGTGTTCCTTCATGAGGTCAGCATTAATGGAGGGCAGGGGACGTCCCTTACCCAGACCTCCCTGTCCTGTAGTGGATAGGGGTATCGCATAGGACTGATGAAACGCCAACACAAAATACCTATTAATAGGTTGGCTTTTTCCTGGGCGTCAGTTGTCAGTTGCCCCATCCCCAGTAGCCAGTGCCAGGTCGAGCAGTGCTTTGCCTCTTGTTGGCCCATAGATTTCTTGAGTCAGGTAGAGGTCATCCACGCACGAGAGGAAGCTTTGTGACTGCTCGGATTTTGCTGAGTGATCCTCCCACGAGATGTCCAGGTAATTGAAGTCACCCATGACAACCATGTTCCTGAAGCATGTGGCCTCAGCCAGTTCCCTGGCAAACTCCTGGTCAAGCTCAGGACTTTGAGTGGGAGGTCTGTAGTAGACTCCCACTGTTGTGTCCCCTGTGCCATGTTCCCCACAGATTTTAACCCAGAGGGTCTCCAGTAGTCCATCCTGGTCACCCATATCAGCTTGCAGGGATGCTTAGCTTTCCTTAACATAGAGAGCTACACCCCCACCCCTTTTAGCTACGCGATCCCTCCTGTACAGGGTATAGCCATCTATACCCGTGGTTCAGTCATGGGTGGAGTCTCACCAGGTCTCCGTTATCCCTATGGCATCATTATTATTTGCATTGAGCAGGAGGACGAGCTCCTCCTGCTTATTTCCCAAGCTGCTGGCATTTGTGTACAAGCAGGCAAGTGTCCCCTTGGGGGCTCTTGCCTTGCCCACAGACTGTACCAGGGCTGGGGCAGGGGTGGGCTTCCTTAAGAGCCTTGGCCTGCTGGCTTTGCAATGGTTGCTCAGTGGGCCAGCAGTGGCAGTAGTCCCCCCGCCCCCCCAGCAAGCTTAGTTTAAAGCCCGGTGGAGCAGGTTAGCCAGTCTGGCTGAGAAGAGCCTCCTCCCCAGGGGAGAGAGGTGGAGGCCATCTCTTCCCAGCAGCTGGCTGCCTCTCTCGCCAAAGAGCGAGCTGTAGTCATGGAAGCCAAAGCCTTCCCTATAACACCAGTGCCACAGTCTTTGGTTAACTATGTGGATCCTCCTCTCCCTCCTCAGCCCATACCCTGAGACTGGGAGGATAGACGAGAACACCACCTGTGCCCCCAGACCCTTTAGGCCCACTCCCAAATCCCTGCGGCACCTCATGAGCTGACTGGGAGTGCTCCAAGCTGTGTCATTGGTACAGTGAAATTTTGTTGCTACACTAGGTCAGTTACTAGAAGCAGTATAGCATGTTAGTGCTTCACTCTACCCAGCCTAATCAGCCTGGCTGAGAAGCATTATGCCAAGACAAAGTCTTTAACCCAAGTTTGGCCCTTGCTGTCTAGTTTGTCCAGGTGATCTCTCCTTTTCAAAAGACTACTCATTATACAGATTATTCTAGCTAGCTACAGACATTCAAAAAATCTGAGGTGGAATTGATCTAAGTTATGCAGTTTTCTGTGGGAGATATAGTTTAGATCGGTAGCGAACAGAACGTACATTTGCTCTTTGGTGGGGAAGGGACAAATCTTAGACCAAGTTCTGTCATTGTTAAACCCTGTGCACTGAACAGAATGATGTGTTCTGTTACAGGTATAGACTGGTTTTGTGTGCCAAACTTCTGTTCTAAGTGATCACTTATACCAGTAAAAGTATAATGTCTGTACCTGGGCTCTAAGCAGAAATATGGTATACGTGCATAAATAGGCATAACTATTTACTTCTGCATGCTAAACTATAGACCACAGAGTGCTGTATGCAAGTCAGGCCCATAGAATTCATTTAGGTACCGAAATGGAAGAAATCAGCTGCAGAAGGTTAATTCAACCTAACAGTAAATGTGTGTTCACTACTGAGATGAACATACTATATGAGAAGCCAAAGTAGTGCAAAACTTAAAATCAAGGAACTCTGCAAGAGCATTATCAGTTGTCTATTGTTTTCTGAGTAGCTGCAACCTACATGGCCTGTTATCTTCAAACAACAAAGCAATTTGGTGAATTGCTGTTCACAGAAACCTATGGTGCTGTGGAGGACATAAAAAATAACCACCTTATGTTGTCTTATTGTATTTAATTGACCAGGGGTCTTATTCTATGCCCAATTAAGTCAATGAAAAACCATCCATTGATTTCAGTATGTGTAAATCAGGGTTTAACTCACTGTATGCAACAATGCCCTATCGAAAATACCCATCACCTATCACTACATTGTGCTCTGCTTACTATAGCATGTAGGCTGTAATGGGAAGTAAAGCGAATAAAATATATGTCACATAATATCATGAAAGCCTTTTGATAGGAACATCTCATTTCTGCTATTTTATGTTGGGCTTTCATGAGTTACTTCAAGAAAGTGAACAGTTGAAACTGGACTTGGATTTTCCTCTCTGGAAGCTAGTAAAATATTTCATAAAGGGGCAAATGGTGGTCTGTAGGGGTGTGTGAAGTGGGCCCTGTTAGATTTGGATTCGGCCCGAATCAGGGACAGTAATTCAATTTCTTGATTTGGATCACTGTCCCTGATTCAATTTGGCCGAATCCGAATCTGAAGATTCGATGCTGATTCAGAGAATCAGCAATTCGGACATAGACACAGTTTAAAATTTTTTTTCTACACACCTTGATGTGGTAGGCATAGCTTGTGATTGCTGCAATGCTGGGGCACATGGAGCATCCCCCACAGGATGCTGCAGCTAGTAAAGCGACCAAAACGCTGGCATGCATCCATAGATGCTTCTCAAGCAAATCCCGGGACGTCATTCTCCCCTTGTACTCGGCCTTGGTGAGGCCGCAGCTGGAGTACTGCGTCCAGTTTTGGGCTCCATGATTCAAAAAGGATGTGGAGAAGCTTGAGAGAGTCCAGAGGAGAGCCACGCGCATGATCAGAGGTCAGGAAAACAGATCTTACGATGATAGGCTGAGAGCCATGGGACTCTTTAGCCTGAAAAAGTGCAGGCTCAGGGGTGATCTGATGGCCACCTCTAAGTTTATCAGGGGTGACCACCAGGATCTGGGGGAACGTCTGTTCACCAGAGTGCCCCAAGGGATGACGAGGTCAAACGGTCACAAACTCCTGCAAGACCGTTTCAGGCTGGACATAAGGAAGAATTTCTTTACTGTCCGAGCCCCCAAGGTCTGGAACAGTCTGCCAGCGGAGGTGGTTCAAGCACCTACATTGAACACCTTCAAGAGCAAATTGGATGCTTATCTTGCTGGGATCCTATGACCCCAGCTGACTTCCTGCCCTTTGGGCAGGGGGCTGGACTCGATGATCTCCCAAGGTCCCTTCCAGCCCTAATGTCTATGAAATCTATGAGTGTGGTGGAACGGGCCCTCTATGTGCTCGGGGGCAAATCTGTAAGGGAAACAGAAGTACTTCCAATCTACTTCTGGGTCCACTGGGGAGTGTGCTGGGCCCCCCCACACACACACCTCCACAGCTTGGCAATCAGCCATGGGGGGACCCTGGGTGCCCCCCCCCCCGAGACTCAGGAAGCATCAGTTGACAAGCTAGGGAGGAAGGGCGGGGGGCAAGCATGCTCCCAGGCAGACCCAGAAGTGGATCAGAAGTACTTCTGGTCCACTTCTGGGTCTGCTGCCAAGCACGCTGGGGAGCCCCCTGTGCTTCTGTGGGACACTCCATGCACCCCAGCATTATAGCACGCATGAGCCCCTGCTACCTAGAGGTACATAAAAAAAAACAATTAAGCTGTGTCTATGTCTGAATCTCTGAATCTTTCTGAATCTCCCCAAACTGATTTGGAGGATTCCAATTTGATTTGGAGAGATTAAAGGGTCATGTGATTTGATTCAGATTTGGAGATTTGGCCACTGAATCATACTGAATCTCCACCAAATCAAATCAGGGGCTGAAGCTTCGCACAGTCCTAGTGCTCTGTCTGCGTGGTATTATAAAGCACTTCCTTTTCCTTGTTCATCTGTGTCAAATGAGCAGTACAGTAGTGGAAACATTCTTCAGAGCTAGTGCATCCTTGCATGCCTCCTCGACAGATAGGCAAAAAAAAGTGAACTGATTCTACTGTTTTCTTCTCAGTTGCGTCCAAAAATGCATCCAGTGCTGGTTATGGATCAATGTTGTTTACTCTTTTCTAAGTGCAGTGGGAGAACTAGGAAAGAGTTCATAAACTACTGCGAGACCATTTCAGGCTGGACATCAGGAAGAATTTCTTTACTGTCCGAGCCCCCAAGGTCTGGAACAGCCTGCCATTGGAGGTGGTTCAAGCACCTACTCTGAACGCCTTCAAGAGCAAATTGGATGCTTATCTTGCTGGGATCCTATGACCCCAGCTGACTTCCTGCCCTTTGGGCGGGGGGCTGGACTCAACGATCTTCCGAGGTCCCTTCCAGCCCTAATGTCTATGAATGACTGAGTTACTTTTGTCGAGATGCAGCTCAGCAACCTGTACTCCAGTCCAAGGAAATTAATGAGACAAAACCTGAGCTCCTGTCTTTTTTTTACAAAGATATGAAGCCTGATTTACCTTTCATGGCCTGAGCAGCCATTAACAGCTGTGCAGAGTGGCTAAAAGATGCTGCCAACCTAAATCTGAGTGTGCAGTAGACCAGTGAATCATCTCTTGCCTAAACCTTGTGTAGGTGGAATAACACTAGTTTGGAGAGTGAAGCTCTGTGCAGGCTTCAGATTTCTAGGACAAAAACATTCTGTACTTAAAGTCAGACTGCCCTGATGTTGGCATTCAGTGTAGGGGCTGAACCACAACTTGTATAACTAAAGCAACCTATGGTCACCTCCAGAATCTTAAGGAAATGAAAAGTCTGCTGCTTCCCTTGCATAAAAAAACATTTGCAGATGCAACATAAAGTTCTCTTTTTCTCTCTGTAAGCCACTGTCCTTAAAAAATCAGGCATTTGTGATTGACAGAGGCATAGCAGGCCAGCCCTGTGCCTGAGGCAGTCATGAGGCATGGGGCAGCACCAGCACAGCAGTGCTTATGGCAGTGGTACAGTCAGCCACCAGTGTGGTAGTGGATATTTTTTCCTCCGCTAAAAGGTGGTGCCCAGGGCTGCTGCCCTGGTCACCCCTCCTTTTCTTCTACCTCCCTTCTCCCCCACCCTGCAGTTATGCTACTGGTGATTGTTTATGTATGTAGTGTCACCCTCAAAGAACTTTACTATTCCCATCTTTAAAAAATTACATTATTGTATGAAGTTCCCATCTGTAACATGTTATAAAACTAAACATTTCAGATTTAAGTCTTATTTAGACTCTGCATATACAAATCATTGTGAAGTTGTAGTCTAGATCTTGTCAAACATCAAAACAAGACAGTGCTTTGAAAATCCCTCCTTGTAATGTTTCCCAATAAACAATTCCTAAGTAACATGTCAAAAACACCAACAGTTGGGAAAAAACCTACCAATAATAAAACTATACTTGTTTCTATCCAAGTGTACTGTCTTTAGACAGGCACAAAGAATGGGGAAGTCTTCCAAACAGACTCCATTTAGTAGGGATGGACCACAGGCATTGAATGAAGTAAAGTGTTGGGAAGCATGTTGTATTTCTTTTTCCAGCTCGATCTAGATAATGCTGATATCCTGTTTTCAAACGAGGTTAAGTTACAAAGTAACAAAAAAAAGAGTGTGTAGAGGGGAACTTAAGACATCCGTGTTATTGCTCACAATAACAAAAACCAAAAACTAAAACACTGATTTTCTTTTAAAAAACCCACTACATGACATGGAAGCATTTTTCACAACATTTATATTTTTCAGACCATTTTATTGTGTGATATTTTTTTCTTACTGCTTTCTCTGTTTACTGCCTTTCAACTTCCCTAGAAGTCCTCTTGTTAATGATGAGACAGGGAGAACACAGGCTCTTGATTCACCCTTTCAATACTGTTTGTTGTCTTATGGTTGTATCTTACTGACTTTATTTCCTCTACAACACTGATTCTCAATCAGGATGCTGTGATACCTTGGAGTGCTGGCAGATCCTTTTGAGGTTGCCATGCATTATTAGCACTGTTAAGTGTGCAAACACCTACACGCAATTCCCAAGATAAACCCAGAGATTTCAAATATGAATCCATAGTTTTAAAAACATTCTGACCTGCTGTGGTTTTTCTGAGTTCTTTGCAACAGAGGAATTGCTCTACAGTTTTTCCAGAATCAAAACATAAGTAAAATCTAAGAGCTGGCATTTTCCATGGGGTGGCTTGAGTCTAAAATTAAAGTTGAGAGAGAGGGTATTTTTCCCTTCCTAGCCTTTCATAAGAGAACTTTTCCATAATATTAGTCATTGTTCAGGACATTGAAAAAAAAGAAAGAACTGATGCAAGAGATGTGGTTTAATTAGATGGCAGCTTTATTAGGTTATCTGGAAATAATGTGTGCAGAGTGTCTGTATTTGTTTCCTTATTTGTTTTCACCTGATGAACAGCTCTGTCATCAGCCTTGCAGCCAGTAGTCCTCTCTTCAGAGGATTAAGATGCTAAACAAAGGGGGTTGAATATAAGGCATCCCATTCCCCAGATTTTTAAGCCAGTGGTTCTCAACATTTTTTGTACCAGGACCCATTTGTAAACATACATGGCCAGTCCCGACACAGTGCCCCTCAATCCCAACCCACTGCCCCCCATTCCCAGACCCCCGCCCCTCAGTGTGTGCATGTTGGGGGTTGGAGGTGTATATATGGGGCATAGGGGGCCCCAAACACCCCCTTGCAGGCTGGAACTGCCAGCTTGTCAGGAAAAAGACAGTTTCCCACTTTTTTCTCTTTTAAAGGAGAATCCATTTTTAAGGTTTGCTTGCAACCCTTTCATATATTTTCATGACTGATTTTTGAGTCGCAACCCACAGGTTGAGAAACACCGCTTTAAGCTATATTGATGCACTTCTAACTAGTTTATCAGGGAATGGTTATTTCCATTGGACACTTCCCAAAAGGAGGGGCCAGCAATTAGTTTAGCTGTTTCCCCTCCCTCTTTTAGCTGGGCTCAGATGATTAACATTAGCCAAAACATTAGCCTCCTTAACATTAGCCAAAAATATATCTTCTCTTTAGTCAGAGACTGTCTACAATTAAACATCCCTCCAAAAATAGTTAATACCTACTATTGTTCCCCTTCTTAATTCAGACATTATCTGGCCCTGTTGACCTGTGGGGGCCACAGTAACAGTTTAGATCAGTTTACCTGAGAAAAAGTCCCTTCATTTCTTTTGTTCATACCATTAATACCTCCCTACAAAATCCCAAATCTGCTTCATCCAGGTATATAATAAATTTCAGGTTGCTGCCTAAGAATATGAATTGGGCATCAGCTGGTCTCAGAGCGTCTCCCTTTCCTATATTTTGAGAAGGTAGGAATGCCTTGTTTCTGTAGTTACAAGAATGCCTCTCTGAGTTCCCCACACTATTTTATGCTATAGTTAATTTCCCATTCCCATAGCAAGAAGATGTGCTTTGTGGTTTACTACGAAATCACCCATAAGCTTGAATAGAGCTTTTACGTAAATAAAATAGAAAGCCAATGACAATTGACATTTTAGCAAGTGAGCCATTAGCAGGGATCAGAGAGACTGTTTAAAGGATAGTGGAAAAAAAGAGTCAGGGAGATGGCATGGACTCCTGAGGGGTCACTTCTAGTTAGGCATGGCATTCTTTCTGCCCTCAGTTTCTCTTTCCCTGGCTGAGGACTCTGCTGCCTTCTAGTTCACTAATAAATGCCACCATATTTTAGAAAGAAAATTGTGACACCGTGACAACTCAAGTTTGTCTTTTCACCAAGACTTTGCCGAGAATCTGCTGGCTGTCCATGTATAGACTTTATATTTGTAAATCCAAACATATATATATATCTTCTAGGTTGCTTTCTGCTCTAAGGAAGACAACAGATTTTCTGAAAGAACCAGTCAACTTGCCTCTGGTCTTCATGCTTAATAATGTGCCTGCACATGCATCATTGATCTTGAAATATGTTTACATTACCTAGAAGGGGAAAACAGGAAGAGTTTATTGCATACAAATCACTGAATAATGTGGATGTGACAGGCAGGCTCATGGTGTGTCCAGTCTGAAGCTAGATCTTTTAGAGCCAGCTCAGGTACTGCAAGATGTAGCCATATTAGCAAAGAGTTTTGCCTGGATTTATTGATCCTCAGAAACAGGGTATGCCAGTAGAGCATTAGGTGGAAATAGCTAGACTGCTTACAGTCCTGAGCTAACTTAGATATATGAACATGACATTTTTTTGCTGTATGATAGAATGTTCCTTTCCTTGTGCAGAGTACTCAAAGGGTTACCTGAGCCCACTAGGTTAGGTGATGCCTCCTACTCCTGACCCCCCTAAAACAATAGTAGTTTCCACCCCAGACATTGTGTCACTATTATTCTTATAGGTGTTATAAGGCTTAGGATCCTTCCTAACTAACTGTTCGCCCACTGGTGGCAGCAGTGTCGGGCCTAGAATACGTCACCTGGGTCACCTGGTAAGTGTTTCTTTTCATCTGCCATGACTTTGCTGTTATAATACTGGGAGCCAGTCCCCCTGCAAGTGACCTTCCTGGCCCAACACCCTGGCTTCTTCATGGGGCTCCAGACTTCCTCTTTATCTCACCCTAGCCACTTTACTAGTGAGAAACGGTTAGTAATGGTTCCTCTTAAACCAAGATGAAATAAACAATAGAATAACTCAAAGATAGCCAAAAGGAAGTAAAAGACCTCACAAAATAGATTAAGGCATCGTCATAAAAATTAGTTTTCATTCTTCATTTGATCCCAACTCATAGTCCCTACATTTAGGATAATCTGGTTCATTGAAATTATGTTCCTGAGACAAATAATTACTGCATAATTTTTATAAGATTTGTCTTCTTCAGACATAGCATCTAATTTTCATTGAACTTTCCATTGTGATGTAGAAGGTTAAGAGACAGTAGAAGAAATCTGAAGAACATTAGAGATCTAGTCACACAAAAGTAAGTTTACCTGGGAAGTACATATCCATAGATCCTTACGTTACATTGCAACAGTGAACCAATGCAGATTAGAAATGTCTGTCCTCTCACCCCCCTCATGTTCAAATCCTTTATGATAATGACTAAATGACTGGCTTTCTTTGGGATAATGTTCTGCATTTTATTTATAATTTAAACAAGTGGACAAGAACATTTAGCCCATTGGTTAACCTTTTTAGACACACTGCACAACTTGGAAAATGTCAGGTGTTAGCTTTCACTTGCTTTTTGACTATGGAAAAATAATAATTATTTTAATAATAATAATAATTTCTTTGTTGCAAAGAACTCAGAAAGACTGCAACAGGTCAGAATGCTTTTGACACTATGGATTCTTTTTTGAAATTTCTGGGTTTATCTTGGGAATCATGTGTAGGTGTTTGAATATTCAACATTGCTAATAGTGCATAGTATGCTCAAAAAGATCTCACTTTGACCCCTGCAGCACGTGGCTAAGAATCACTGATTTAGCTTGCAAGTTTATGTGACACACACAGTTTTTGAAAGACAATAAGTAGAATAAGTTGCCCACTGAAAATTAAAGTTCTCTGTTGGTTAATTTATAATAATTTGTATTTAACTTGTGGTAGATAATTTGGTTGTAACAGGAATCATTTTTAAAGAAGTTAAATTACACTGCACAGTTTAAAACATGAGCCTAAGATTAAGAACAGGGAGAACAGGCATAGGGCCTTCTTACAGGTTACACTTTGAGCTGCTCAAATGTTGATAGGTGTTAGGGCTAGTCTGAGTTTAGAGCAGTCAGATCTTAAGGCTAAAACCCTTCACTGGCTGCATAGCTATGACTTGTTGCTAGAGGGTGTATGAGCAGGGGCCTGATTAGGAACTACAGCTGTGAGTTACTACCTCCAGGCTGGTGAGCCAGGACTAACTTCTACCTCTGCTGTAGGTGGGGGTGCATGAGAGATGGGGGATGAGAGGGAGAGCAGGTACATGAAGCTGGGAGTCAGAGAGCTTTAGGGATGGGACTAAGAAACAGTGAGGGAAGATGTTTTTGGTGGAGCTACTGCCCATGTTCTGGGAAGAAAACACCACCTCACGGGGACCCAATCTGGCCCCCTGTCTTGTTTCCCCTCACCCAATTCAGATCCCCACTCCTAGACCTGCATGTGCTCTGTCATCTGGCTAGCAGTCATGTGCTTTGTAGGCTGTTTGCATGGGCTTGCACCTGGCGGGTGAGAAGGGCACACCACCGGGGTGCAAGGGGAAGTTGGCTTGGTGCCAGAACCACCCCCTGGGTAGTAGAGTTCAGGGGTGGAAAGGGTGGACAATTTGTCCATCCAGAACAGAGGGTGGGGGGTGCACTGTATCCTGGTATGCTGAAGGATTGCAATTTGGGGAGCTTGTGTGTGCTGAGTGGCCACACATAAATGGAGCCCAAGCTTGGTAACACAGATCAGAGATAAATCTGCCATGGAATGGCATAACTTTAAGCCACCTAAAGAGTGCTTAAAACTAGTTTCACATGTTAATGTGTTGTCCAGGGGTTAAAAGCCCTAGAAGTCACCTAAATGAATATTTAGCAAGGCCCTTATCCTAAGACCAGGATACGCTAATGCTTTGTATTCAAATAATAGTCTTCATCGATATGTAGAGTTTTTAAATGATGAAATATAGACCTTACAAATGCTTTTATATTATTTGTGGGCAGCTTGCCACAAAGTATGTTTACCTGGCAGAGTGTGGGTAGTACTTCCTTATCGCAATTGTGAATTGAATTTTTTGGTAGAATCATCAGAACATGAAGCATAGATAAAAGAGTGTTATTGACTGGATGTTTTCACTCAAATCATCTTTCAGATTGTGACTTTTAGAAACAAAATAATCTATTGCATGGAAAAGAGACATTATAATACACTTAGCATCAAGAAAATCTGATAGAAGAGTAAGAGTAGGAGACCAGAAGTATGGTGTCTGACGATGTATTTCAAGACTTGGGGTTTTTTTAATCAAGAAAAGTTCACCAAAATAAGTAGATCTTAGTTCTGTTTAAAGAGTCCTCCAAACTGAACTCAACATAAACTGACCTAGGTCTGAATTATTGCTCTGGATTCAAACTTAATATACTTTTCAGAAAGCTTTACTCTCTGCCTTGGTTGGGGATCTGATCTCAGTCTGGCCACATCAGATGCTAATTCTTTCAGTTACCTATTGGATTTGTATGTTATCCTGCATTGGTGTAGTCTATAATCTATACTGTTCTGTAGAACTGAGTAGTTCAGAAAACCAGCTAAAGATTTCTATATTTTTGACATTTAAATCAGATTTTATATGGCGCATAAACCTTATTTAAGACCATAGCATTGGGTTCCCAGCTTAGTAACAGGCTGAGATGTGGCCAGAGGAAATGCTACAAGGACACACTGAAAACATATCTCAAGAACATAGATGTGAACATCAAGGGTTGGGAGAAGCTGGCTTCCAACTGACTTCAATGGTACTGCAATTCCAACTAAGCAGCAACCCATTTTGAGGTAAAGTGTCCTGTCCTTGAAGCAGGTAAGAGAGCAGAAGAAAGAAAAGGAGAGGAATTCCTGCAGTCTACTCTCCCTTGCAGAAAGACCTGCAACTTCTGAAAATGGGCCCATGGCTCCAGGATTGGGCTCTTGAGTCACTTCAAGACCCATCAGTAAGCTATGGTAAAGACCATCCCTGAATCAAGGGTTTGCTCCTATCACCACAGATCATAGGGTGAATTTTATTTGGCAAAGTTTTGGCAGTCATACAAAGCATGATATCAAGTTCATACAAAGTACAATTTAAGATCTGATACAGTTAATTGAAGATAGCAGAAGTGCCATCCTTTTGGTGGAAAAGTTTTGAAAAGGCTCCTTGGACCTTTGCCTGTTCCAGTGCCACTGATAGATAAATTTCTGTCCCCTCCATCTTTCCCCATGTATGTATGACTAATGGAGATATTTAGTATTATGGAGGTTCTGGTTTTAGCTTCACAGGCAAAGTTACACTATTTCTGCCCTTAAAGCAGGGATTCAGCCTCTCTTTTGCATAATGAATATAGCATCTTCCTTGAACTTATGGCACAATCTGGAAATAAAGATAGATTTAATAAAAGTCCTTAGATAATTCAGTTTGAGTTAAAATTAATTGAAAGTGGATTCTTTAAGTATCCTAGTGAGTCACCTCTTATAACCTTTAGTTAAAAAATGCCACAGTTCACTCAAGCACCAACTAGCATACGTATCCATAATCAAAGAATCTTCTGAGCTATTGAATAGGGGTTGTTATTATGTGCTGTACAATACTGAGCAAAATAATGCCCAAGCTGTCTGTAGTCTTTAGGTGCTAATGCAATACACATGTTTAAATGGGCCCTATTCAATTTGGATTCAGTCCAGACTGGGGACAGTGATTCAATTTGCTGATTTGGATCACTGTCCCCAATTCAATTTGGCTGAATTCAAATCAGAAGATTCAATGCTGATTCAGGGAATCAGTGATTTGGCCATAGACACAGATTTAAATGTTTTTTCTACATACCTTGAGGTGCCAGGTGAGGCTTGTGAACCCTGCGATGCTGGGGCAGATGGAGCATCCCACAGGAGCTGGGGGGGTGAGGGGGTGCTTGGTGGAGAACCTGGAAGTAGACTGAAAGTACTTTTGGTCCACTTCCAGATCCCCCTTCCCACCCCTGCACCCCTCTGGCTCAGCGATTGGCAACAGCAGGACCCCAGCTGGCCCCCCAGACCCAGAAGGCACCAGTCACTGAGCCAGGGGGTACTGGGGGCCCCCCAGTGCACTCTCCAGCACACCAAGAAGTAGACCAGAAGCGCTTCTGGTCCATTTCTGGGTCTGCTGCTGAACATGCTGGGGAGCCCTCTACGCTTCTGTGGGACACTCCATGTTCCTCAGCATTACAGCACTCACGAGCTGCCTGCTACCTAGAGGTATGTAAAAGAAACATTTAAAGTTGTGTCTTTGTCTGAATCACTGAATCTTTCTGAATCTCTCCAAATAGATTTGGAGGATTCTGATTCGATTCGCAGAGATTCAAGTGTACTCTCATTCAATATGGATTCTAAATTGGGCCGAATCTCCACCTATCAAATCAGGGACTGAAGCTTCACATAGCCCTAGTGTTTATATAAAGCAGGCTATTGTGCTTTTTAAAAAAACTTCCTTTATTCTTAACAGAAAGCTACTATAAGTCAATAGGTAAATTATTCCTTCAGTAAGTAATTCAGAACCTCCTATCTACAAAAGGCTGCCCTAAGTTCAGATAGTTATCATGTTTCTACACTTTGTGACAGGGCAGGTTTAGCCAAGAGAGCTACTGTTTTTCATGGTTTCCAGTAAGAGATAAGAGAAGCTGATTCTTTGCAAGAGCAGAAAGCAAGAAGTGGAGGGGGGGAGTGTGGTAAGCAAGCTAATAGGCCCTTAGTATTTCTCATATGAATGAGAAATACTAAGGACCTGGGACAAGGCCAAAGAAAGTGATTACCAGGAAGAAGACTAAGGATAATACAAGGAAAAACAAAGAAAATGGAAAGGTGGAGAGAGAAACAGGAAGGTATGGAATAGGAAGCATTGAAGACTACAAGGGATGCAGAAATGAGTCTTGTTAATCAAGCAAGGGTAGAGAAGTGTATGAAAAATGAAAAATGGCAGGAATTTCTTCAGACCCTGGGGCTACCACAGTGACAAGATTCAGAATTGTATATTGAAAGTTTGTCATGAGACCGAGATAAATAGCACAGAGTAGGGCAAGCAACCAAATAAGAGTGGAAAACACTAAGGAGCAAGGGAAGACCAAAGAATAGAACTACCTACTCATGTTATCATTGGGTTGGGTGTTGGTAAATGTGTTTGAGATGTGAAAATAGAAGTGGTAGGTTGATGAGGGTAGTAGCTTGGGAAAAGTGGTGACTTCAATACAGTTGTGCTTGCAAAAAATCTAGATTATCCTATCTGAGGTGCAGCTTATTTTTGTTACATTATATGCCAGGTGCAACTACACCTCAGTTTTCCTTTAGCTGCTTACCTGAGGTGATAGGGAGTTGAGAGTGTGGGTCTTTTAGCCAAAGTAAATGCCCTCCACTTCCAGAACACAAAAACAGACTGAAACAAAATGATGAATCAAAACAGAACTTTTTTAAAGTGTTTCTTTCCTTCTCTGGACCATCAGTTCTTTCTGGTATAATGAGGACTTGGCTTTTGTCAGCTGATTCACTGTACTTTTTTTTCCTCTTGATTTTGGAAACACAAGTTCATCTCTTTCAGGCATGTAGCTGAGGTGTGGTGGGGCCTAGAACCTTATTTACCCATATTCCAGGCTAACCCATGAAGCAGCTGACTCATTTATTTTTCCCAGGGCACTTAGTACACTTTATGTCTCTTCTTCAATCTTAAGGTAGTTTATCCAAGTCTCTTGCAAACTCCATTTGTTGCTCTTTAGCATAGACAACAGTGATCGTCTTTGAGCTGTCCCATTTTGCCACCTTTTGCTGAAGTGCCTTTCAGCAGAGGTACACACTGCACCTGTCTTTACCTGCACTCATTTCTCAAAGGTCCATCACGGAAGAGGAAGATTAGCTTAAGTGAAAGCCAGGCCAAGCCAGGTGGGGGCAAGGCCAGCAGCGTTGGTGGTGGTGGCATGGGGTGCTGGCCAAGTGGATAGCGGAGCAAGCTTCCCCCTCCACTGCTCCTGAGAGGCGGCGGTGAAGCTCCATCCCCACCTGCCTGTCCCTCCTCCCTGCCCCCCCACATGGGCAATTGGTTAGTATAACTATATAGCACATGGATAACATGAATACAGCTGCTGTCGAAGAGATAATTGTCACTAATGGAATAAAGGATAAGTAACCATGACTTGTTCAGAAACAGATACTGCCACTGCACTTAATGGCAAGAATTTAAAAGAACCAAAGAAAAAGTATAAGACATATTTGGCTTGTTTTTCTCCCTTATGTGCAACTGTAAGCTACAGAACAGGTACCCAAGGGTTATCAGAGTATTTTATGGGGAAAAAAATACTTGAACCAATACAAGAAGGGATCTGCATTAAATAGGATTTAGTACTGCAAAGTGTAGAAAGCACCTCCTGAGCAGTATTCTCATTTCCTGTAGACTTTAGTGAAAACCTGATGTTTCTCATTGCTTGCAGGATCAGTCATTTAACTCCCACGCTCAAATCCCAGAAGTTTAAAACCTGAGTGCTGATACTTTGGATCAAAAAACTGAAATTTGCTCTGATTCAAATTTTCTCTAAATACTTCAGCAAACTGCTCCCTCAGGCTTAATTAGCGCCAACAAAACAACTGCCATTCATGTGTAATGAAACCATCCCAAACACATGCAAACAAAATCTTTTTGCCATCCCACAAAATCATACTTTTCCTCTCTCCCTCAGATATATGTGTAGAGGAGCACTGGCAGACAAAAGTCTTGAGGTAGAGGTGATACCTTTTATTAGGCCAACTAAATAGTTGCAAAAGTATTTTTCTTTGCAACCTTTTAGGCCCTGCACATTCACAAGTATGTGACATTCTCTTGCATTTGTAATGATTAATGATGAAAGAATCTGCTGTGTTCTATCACGTGATTGTCAACATTTTTTTATTTTCTATTACTCTGGAACCCTACAAAAACAAGCAGTGGCTTTCTTGTATGTTTACCCTTAAAACTAAGCATTTTAAAGTCTTTTTTCTTTCCCCTACCTCTTTTCTTTTTCCCCTTTGACAAATATGTAATTATGTCATCATCTTGATATTCATGGTATTAATATTAATGTTTGAAGCATTAGAAGAATGGAAAAACCTAGCTGTTTTCAGGGGCAGGGGAGGGGAAGCAATTAAAAAAAAATCAAAACAGCAACTAAAGCTCAATCTAGAACTAAGGCATCTCATGAAATAATAGAAGGAAAGATGTCTGGGGGATTTTCCCATGAACAAAAATGAGGAATGTTGCGTAGTTTTGTCAGGTTAAACAGGCACAAAACCATCCAACAAAACAGTTACATTGTCTTTCATCAATTTTAATGCAGCTTCTAGCTGCAAAACTCTGCCAGCATACAGATGAAGATGCCTGGACAGATCAGTATGCTAAGTCATAAGCCGTCTTTCCCCACTCTGCATCCAATGGCTAAAGTTACGGTTCCAGAACAACTTACAGAATCTGAACAAAGTTTGTTGCAAAGTTTGTTGCTTTTTAAATCAGAGGTTCTGAACCTCATTAGACTCAAGGCACCCCTCAGAAAATGCTAATTCTTGATTTTCATTTGATTTTTTGTCTACAGAAAAATTATAGTGCAGTGTTTCTGTTCCAAAGACCTCAGAACAATCATGAAAGTTTAGAATGGTTTTGAGGCTATGAATTCCTCTTTGAAATCTCTGGGTTTATCCTATGAATCATGCATGAACACGTAACAGTGTTAACATTGCATGGCAACCCTTGGCACTCCTGAAAGAATCTCAAGGCACCCTAAGGTACCATGGCACCCTGGTTAAGAATCACTGCTCAAGATACTTTAATCAAATCCCTCCCTTCACACAGCTAATGGTTATACTGGTGGATACATTTTCAAAATCCTCTTGAGATATATCTGGTTGTTAAATATTGGTTATTGGAAAATATTTAGTGAGACAAATTTCAATTTGGGTAACTGCATCAGCAAAAAATTTGGCCCACAATGAACAAATAATGCAGGCTTCTTTTCAACTTTAGCTTGCATTGGAACCTTGTTAGAAAATGAAGAAATGAGGAGGATTCTGCATTAATGACAAGTGATTTTAAATCCCATTTAGAAGAGTTATAGGCATGTTAACTGGTGTGAGGATTTCAAGCTGCTCAGCATTACACATTTTATTGCCATCTCTTAAAGCTGAACTGCTGGTGTTACAAAAGAAGCTTGAAAGTATTGAACCTCTTCAAATTTACAATAGGAAAACACATCAAGGAAGTGGTGGCTCAGGTACCCGTTCAGGTATTTCAAGTAACTGAATAACAATGAACATCAGTTTATACAGTCACAGCTAACACATGATAAACAAGGCCATATGAAAATGCAACAAACTTCTGTGAAACGATTCTTGAAAGGCTTTGGATTTTCTTTTGCAAAATCATTGGGAAGGCATTTAGATTTCTGTCTTCCCTTTCTCTATCTAACCATGCAATAGATCTAAAATGTAGCCATCTTGCCAAGAACTATGAGGAGTTACAACAGTTACTGACAACAGAGTCTGTATTGTACACTGTGTTTAGAGATATGCCTTGACTAGGCAGTCACACTTTAGCTTCTACTGACTTTAGAGATGGTTAATAATGGCCATTCAAGACCATGGGAGTCAACTGAAAAGATGAGTGATTTCAGCAGGCTTTGGATCATATCCTAAGAAAGCAACATTAGATAGTATTATAGCTTAGTATATGGACCATGCATCACTAAGCTTTTGGGAAGCAACTTCTGACACATTAAAGCTGCCTGTTAAATCAGAGCCATCACTTAACAGGTTTGTAGCTTGTTTTAGAAGGTGTTACTATCACTAGCTGAGAACCACTGGCAGGGGCTTATCTGAACTAATGGATCTGAGGAACATGACAAATGATAGTCTGCATATAGCCTATAGACACATAGTGGCAAAATATTAAAACAGGTGCACAATCAGAGGGTATGGTTCTTGACACTTTTAAAGCTTTGCATATGCTCCTAATAATTTATTGCTCCCTGGACTGTCTTGAACGGCCGTTATTAACTATCTCTAAAGTCAGCAGCAGTTAAAACATAGGGCAGAGCAGCTGTGGCCTAGCAGGGGGCCCTGCAGTTCAATCCTGGGCTCTGGGTCATGGTGGTGGGCATTGGTAATGCATAGGAGGTGAATGTGGATGCATGTGCACCCCCTGAGATTGGCAGTGCACCCCCTGAGACTGGCCACTGCCAATAGTGCCAGCAGTGCCTGCAGGCAGTCACAGCTTACTCCCCCCGCCCCCCCCCCCACTCGCTGCCAACACTGCCAGTGACATCTGCAGGTAGTCGCCGATCACCGGTCAGCGCTCACCACCCCCACCCCAACACCGCAGTGGCCACCTGCGGGCAGTCCCTGCTTGGCCCATCCTTACCGCCAATGTCAGTGCAGCCGCCTGTGGGCAGTCCCCATTCATTGCCACCATGCCCCTGCTACCGCCACTGCCACCGCTGCCTGCAGGCAATTGCCATGCCCCCCCAGCCTCAGGATGCATGAGGCATTCATGGTGTTGGGTTGCAGAAGACCTGGCTGGGGCATGAGGGTACTAGAGTGCAGGGCTGGGGCAGCTGGCAGCCTCGTGCCCCAGCCAGCCCTGGTCACCATCTACATGAGACTTTTGGTGGAGTTGATTACTGTGCCATAAGATAGTATCATTCCTAACAGTACTATCTTAGAATGGAGCTAATTAATCTACTGTGCCCTAATACCAGCGCTTGTGTAGACAGTGACAATTTACTGTGGGCTAATTAATCAGCTCTGCAGTAAAGCACATGTGTAGATGCACCCATAGAAAGTAAAATTAACCCTTCAATCACTAACCTTTTCCCTTGTGGTTTTAAAAGGAAAAAGCAGAAATGTCATCCAACAGTTCATCCTCTATATTAGCTGCCATTTTATGGGGCAGCTGGGAGTATGGGGTACATGAAGAAGAATGCTTTATGTTCAAAGGTTTCTTTAAATCTATCCCAACTATGTAGCTGGTCCAGTAAAAGATATCACCCACAAGAATCCTTACCTCACAAGGGAAAATTAAGCTATGTTTAAAACATTGTATACATGACTTGTTTTATTCAAATGAAAATGGCCAAAAGCAACCTCCATACGGTATATGTTTTCATACCCCAATTCTAGCAGATGAAGCAGAAAGTGATAATAAAATCAAAAAAACTGAACAAGACCCCCTTGACTCATGGGTGATAAAAAAATATCTGACTCAAACTATTGTTAAACCTACAAGTTTCAGAAACTCTAGAAATATTCCTGAAGATCAGCAAATTAAACTTAGATACTGGCCCAATGGGAAAATATTTATATGAATACAGGTCACTCAGTAGTTTCTTGTGTTTGTTGTTTGCTGTTATGAAATGATGATTGCAAATAACCTGGTGGAAGTACTAAGTCAATACTATTTATTCTTTTGGTGAGGCTTGCTTTTACATATTTTGAACCTTATAAGCTCTTTTGGGTAGGATATTATCTGCCTTTAAATTTGTGCATTGGCTAGCCAAACAGGGTAATAATCCTGATAGGTGCCTCCTGAGTACTATTGTAGTAAAAAGATGACATGGTCCATTTTTAATTGGTGCCTTGTTTTCTTTTCATCAGTACAGTTGAGTCTGAAACAGTGGAGCATCTCAGTACTGACCTGAGGTTCCACTTCTTGACTGAGTCAACAAAGGCACTGAAGTATGCAAACAAACCAAAAAGGTAACTTGAGTTACCTTTCATGTCACAGTGCTACTTCTCAGTGTGCTTTGCTAGCAGCACCACTGGGGGCAGGATGGAAATAAGGTTTTCTAGTTGTCCAAATAGAATTCTTCTCACCGGTGCCTAGAACATTGCTTGAAAGTTTGAACTTATTTGGCACTTTCTTCAAGAGAATGTAATGAACCCAAACCCCTGTCTAGTGCTCTAGCCACTAGGATTCACTCTCCTTCGTGACTATGTCTCCCTCATGCTAGAGATGTTTGTTGTGTTCAGGGAGACAAGTGGAATCTTTTGGAGGAGGCATCACGATTTATGTCAGTGGGTAGCATTTGGACAAGCACAAGATTTTATTTTTAAATTAGATTAGAATCAAATGTTGCCTATTTTAAATTTAGAAAAGGGTAAAATGATAGCAGATTCATTGAAGGAAAGCTGAGGATGGTTGGTAATGTCAGGAATGACTTGTATCGGCTTCTGTGCTGTTGGCTTTTTTAAAATAGTTAAGCAATGTTTTGAAAGTGGAATTCTCAAAGAACTCTTGTGTGTTTGCTTTTTTCTAATTTTTACTGAATAGAAAATAAGGGGTGAAGAGGAGGGAGGGGGAGGCCATATCCGTGTCTATTGTAAAGAAGTAATGCTAAACTGATTTCTTGGATCATTGCCATACACTTTATACCTTAAATTGTTCTGGCATGCTATATGTACAAAATGCAAACTCCTAAAGAGTTAAAAGTGTTTGTTTCACAGGAAATTGGAAGAAATTTATGTGCGCAAGTGAAACTGAAAGGTTGAATGTGTGACTCATATCTATTGACAGATGGAATGAGCATAACATAAGCAGACAGTGACTAGAAAACAAGCAGGTTGTGTGAAAGTATTTTTAGAGACTAATTTCTACCCAGCTGTGTCTTCTATGAATGGAAGAAGTTTGTAAAAGTTACCTAGAAGCTGCCTATTTTCTAACTAGTGAAAATTAATGGTACTGATTTGGTGTAAATATGCATTTCATTCCTTGGTGTAAAAATGGAGATAATGTTTTAACAGAGTACTGCCTGACATAAAAATGTAGAAAACTATCATTTACAAGGCCACACAAGATCATAATAGCACTCTTCAATTTCTTCAGACCCCACTTATTTCACTTCATTTTCCTCTGTTGACTCCCACTTGTGTGCTGTCCTCTGCTCTCAATCTACCTCTGCTTCAGCTTAAAATATCAGAACATACACGATTTACTTGTTATGTAATAATGACTCACAATTCATTGGTTTAACCTTCATCCTTCCTTTCCTTTTCTCCCGTCTTTATCTTTTTTCTGTATTTAAGATTGTAAATTCTGTTCACTTCTGGATACCTTGACTTGTTTTTAATCTCTGTGAAGTGTCATACAAATTTATGGAACCATGTAAATAAAGCAGTGCAGGTATTTATATGAAAACTATGAAGATAATTGTTCACAGGGCATAACTGTGCTTTTTTGTGTGCCCAGTATGAGTAACGTCATCTGTAAGAACCTGTTATTACTATATGGTTATTTGGTAATACTTGCTAATATCTGCTCCCCAAATGACTGCATGTCCAATAAATTCCATGTAAACAGTACATACAGATTAGAAAGAAGGATTTCGGTACTAATGCAATAAACATGTACAGTATCTGCCCTATGACCTCAGCACCATAAAAGAACTACATTCCAAGGCCACAATCTCAAATTCCCCAACACAATTTAACTTTCTGCCATGAAATACCCTTGAAGCCCTTTCCCCTTAGTCCTATGAAGACACACAGAAGTATAAGAATTATAACTGAAAAGATAAATGGATTATGATGTGTTATTTATTTATTTTAATAACTTTTCAAAATAGATTGCTTTGATATATTCCCCACTCTACAGGCCTCAGTTTCCATGACTTTGGCTAAATAACTGGGTTGGGAACTCCTACCCATGTGTGACATTGAAAGGGGAGGTTCATAGGCTCAGCAATGCATGTCACATTTTGACTGCCTGAGATGGTGCTTGTGCTACTGTGATGCTCTCTAAGTTTGTATTACCTGTTGTTAGTTAAAGTGGTGGACTGGGATGAGGCATTGGGGAAGGAGAAGACCTCATTGGGGCATGCTACCATGTCGTGCAGAGGCCCCAGCACCAGTGACGGCACACCTTAACATACACAAGTCACACATGTCACAGGTTTTGCTTGTCAGCATCTTGAGATGCAATTTCCCACAAACCCCTGCATCTATCTCCTTGAAAGCTATCAGGCTTCATGGCCTCATCAGGGGCTAGCATGCCTGCAGTTTTCACCCTGCTGTGCCTTAACACACTCACATGACACAAGTTTTGTTTGTCAGTAGCCTGAGGTGCAGTTTCCCAGAAACCGCTGAACCTATCTCCTGGAAACTTGCCAGACTTTGGGGCCTCAGTTGAGGCTACCATCTCTGCAGTTTTCACCCCCCTGTACCTTAACACAGAAATGTGAAATGAGTTTTACTTTCAAAACTTTGAGGTGCGGTTTCCCAGAAACCACTGCACCTATCTCCTTGAACCTTGGCAGGCTTCATGCCCTCAGAAGGGCATCCCTGCTGTTTTCATTCAGATCTTCCAAAAAATGACAAACTTGTTTTGTGCTTCCCCTTTTTAACCTATTGCAAAATGTTAAAACAGCATCGAAACAGTGAAACAGTTTTGACAAAACAAAATGGAACAGTGCTTTTGAAACAAAATGAAACTTGAAATGAAACACTGTCCCATCAAAGCAGCAAAATGGAAGTTGAAACTAAATGGTCCTGTTTCACACAGCCCTACTAATAATATAAAATATAAATATTGGGCCATAGAAATTAAGATAGAAATTGCATGGATCAATTTATGGATCTATTTATATAATTCTATTGCCCTCAGTCGGATTACAGCAGCAGAAAATTTGAGTCTATAAAAGAAAGACATAAAGTAACACAAAGGTGCTGTCCTCTTACTGAAACAGTTGTGTCCTGCTGTCTCAGTGACACTAATATTTCCAAACACAGGCTCTTGCATTTTCAAGTTTCCTTTGTAGAGCATTATGATTTTCAAATCTGTTGCAAAATTATGTAGTAATTATGTAATTCCAAAAAGAGGGCATAATTATATCTCACCTCAGTAAGAAAGAAAAGTTAGGCAACTCCATAAAGTTGCCATTTAGTTGAAGCGCCATACATATTGCTAAATAATACAATGTTGAAACATTTGAGCAATGATGTTTGGAAGAATCCATTACTAGGACAGCTGTAAAACAAAAAGTATGTGAAATTCAAGCCAAAGTTTCTTCACAACATTCTTCTCCTGAAAAAGGAAAGTAATCATTTTTAGACATTCTTATATAATAAAGGGCTTAGTCCATCTATCTGTCTGTCGATAATGCTCTTGGAGCACTCTGATTGATTAGTGAAACACCCAATCAGAGTGTGGAGCACCACCATGATGACGGGGCTGGAGAGGATGGAGTTGGGGAGTGAGGCCAGCACCACTGCCCTCACCCCCCGCTTACTTCCGAGCCCTGCTCCTCGAAGGTGGCAGACTGCCACCATGATGGTGGGGACGGAGCAGGAGGCAGCAGTGCTGGAGGCAGTGGCAATGCAGAGTGCTGGTGGAGGGGGATGGAGGGGACAGCAGGGCAACTTTCTCCCCTTCCCCCCCCAATCCTGGGAGGTGGCAGCGACACACGATGGTGGGTGGCAGCACTCCACCCCCACCTTCCCACCTGCCCTACTGTCATTCTTGATGGGCAGTTGGCTAGTATTTAATAAAAGCAAATGTCAAGATTCAAAATGTTGAAGGGAGGGAAAGAAAAAAAAAGGGAAAAACTGTAGCCTGTTACACTGCTGGGAAGCTGGGGACCTTTGATTCTAAGTCCTCTGAATATAAATGATTTTACTGAAAGTAAGCTAGCTTCAGGAAGAGAGTTGAGTAAGAAAGACTTAGCTCAGGATGCCCTAGCTGGTTGGTGCACTTTTCTGGAGAATCGGAGATCTCTATTCAAATTCCTTCTATACATTAGACAGAGAAGAAACCTGAACCTGGGTTTCCTATATATTCTAGGGGTATATCCTAATCACTGGGCAAATGGGTATAAAGGGGCACCTCTTTTTCCTTGGATTTATGAATGGCACATATGTCCTCAAGATCTTCTATTTGGTGAAAATTATTTACTGAGGTTGCAAATAGTTTTGGGTAACCTGAAACTAATTTTTCAGGGGCTAAAGTACTTGAGAAAGCAAGCAAGCAAGCCAAGTTTACTCAGCATTGCATTAATTAATAATTCATATAAAGTTATATTTTTACTCCCACTCTGATGATCAAAATTTGAACATTTTTATACAATTACCTAATAATGTTCCTTTGAATGCCTTGTAAGTCTGATTTAATTTTTGCATGCTGCTGTTTATGATTTGTAGTATCAACATACTTTGGCCCAAATTCTGCTCTTCTTTCACGTGCAAGTTGCCCATTCCATTTAACTGAATAACATGCATGAAGAGACTGAACAGGATTTGACACAATCGTTCTTCTAGTACTCTTCTTCACTATCATTGTTATCTGTTTGAAATTATAGTCCTTCTTGCACTAAAAAAGATACTGTACCTCCTTCACTGGCATTCATACAAAATAGACTTTTTTCCTCAGTTTTACTGGAAAAGCTGTAGGAGAAATAGATTGCTTCATGCTAGAAGGAGAAACCAAGACCTAACAACTGATGTACTATTAAAACCTCACTTTAAATAAAAATGATAAATTGGCAGTTTACTATAATTATAAAGACTGCGTAGTGGGTGTACAGGATTTTTTAAAAGATATTACAAAGACAGCATTCAAATTTCCTTCAGTGGGAAGTATGTCCACATTGCAACTGTAAAATAGAGGCATCATCTGCCAGATTTTTAGCTAATGTAAATCAGTAGAGCTCCAATGAAGTTAATGGATCTGATAATGCTGATTGATGCCAGCTGAGGATGTGGCATATGTTTTTCATATTTATTACATCTCAACTTCATATTTGCTGTGCACATTGATCTGTAGGTTGGTTTTATGTGAAATAATATTAAATATTTGGAGATCTAATCAGAAGTCATAGCACAGGATAACAGGTGTTGTTGGTTCTATTTTTAATAATTCATACCTTATGTGTAACATACGGTATCATGACTCCTAGATGCATACTGCTGAATGACAATACAAATTGAATTCAGTTCTCAACTTTTAAATGTGTTACTAATAATTACAGTGGGGCAGAAAATTATATAAAAGGCTAAGGGTACATTCACCTTTGGGGATGCTAACATTTAAAATCTCTATTTACACAAGCTCAGATGCAACAGGTCAGATCCTAATTAAAGATATCTAGAGTTAAAAGTGAAGGCTTTAGGCACATAGGAAACTCCATAAATAAATAAACATTGTTGAGTTATTAAGGCTAAGTAATAAAGGCTCCTTTCCTTTAGTGCATATATGTTGTCCTTGTCATGCACCTACTGAGTCTCTGCTGCTACTTCCTCAGAACCATAGGTTAGGGACAGAAGTTAAACATAAACTGGTTTAAGTGATCAGAAACTGGCTTAAACCTGTAACAGAATAGAAGTTCAGTGCACATAAACCAGTTTCATGGCTGAAACTTGTTTAAAATAAACCTGGTTCAATGTAGTATCAGACGTAACTAATTTAGGTCAAACTGGCTTATGAAACTTCTGTCCCATACTCCTTTCTACTTCAACTTAAGTCCTCCCAGCATTTTGCAGCCCTGGGCTGGGCTGGGCTGTCTGCTCCAGAGAGCAGGGCTGGCCCTGCCACTCTGGTCCCTAGCCAGAGCAGTGAGGGCTAGCTCAATGCCCTCTCCCACCCCCTGGAAAATCCTGGCTGGGGGCTGGGGCCAGGGAGAAGGGTTAAACTCCCCTTCTCCCAAGCACAGAGCTGCCATCCTGCCCTACCCTGCTGGCTTACTTACTGCTGGCTGCGACTGCAGACTACAAATCTCAGAGGCACCTGGAAGCAGGAAGAGGAAGTGATAAGTAATCCTGCAGAGTCCTGCTGCTGTGATTATGAACTGCAAATCACAGAGACCTCAGAGGCAGCAAGAAGAGGAAGGAAACACACAGCCCATGTTGGCTCTGTGTGAGAGTGCCATGCTGTAGCTTCTGGCTTGAGCCACTGCAGGTACATGGCTGCATTCCTGAATCAAAAATGAATGCCTGTTCATTTGCTTATTGGTTCAATTTTTGCAGCTTAGACTAACCTTCAAAGACTGAAACAATTCAGTCTCAGGCTTTTTGACTGTCTGTACTTAGCCATAGAGGCCTATACTGCCTTGCATCTGTCACTGATCTGTGCAATAATCCTGTAAAGCATTATCATTCAGAATTGCCTACTTGCTCTTATTTTGTTCAAAGGTAAATGGCTGTGAGAGATGCCAGATACTGGAAAATTAGGTTCAAGATTTGTTTCCCATCCATCACTAGCCATGCCTTGCTTGTTGCATTGCAGGCTGAGGTGAGAGAGCTGCAGGTTATTATTTATTGGGTTACATTTACACAGCAATGACAGTACCTGAGACACCTGTTAAGCATGTGAAAAGAAAATACTGTTGGCTCATTATAGGTCCCTGAATTTAGAATAAATTGTGGTTCAAAGAAGTTTACCTATGCTTCCCACAGCATTAAATAACACCAATTGCAATAGAGCTACACTAGGTTTCACTAGCTGAGGATTTGGTCTGTAGCATAAGTTCTGACCCTGGACCCACTGCAGTCAATAGGAAAATGTCTAGGTCTCAGACAAAAGTGCAGCTGTCCGCTGTAACCCAGAACACTTTGTAGGAAGCGTTCTGAGTTACAGTGATCCCCTGGACCAAACAGAAGTTCATTGTTGGTTCCAGGGAGGAGGGAAATTTAGCTGTTGCTGTAAGTCTGTAGCCAGTTTCCCTTAGCAACAGCCCCTCCTCCCTGCCAGCTTCTGAGCTGTTTTCAGAATGGGAAGAGGGAAAGAGAGCAGAGGGAGTGCATTCTGGGAATTCCACAGCTGGTGCTGAAGGGTAGAGTGGGTAAATTGTAGCCCCTGCACCTCTGAGGGGCTCCAATACACTTACCCCACTCTCCAGCAGGGGCTGAAACTCTCCTAGATTGAACTTCCTCTGCTCCCTTCCCCCCCCCCCTTTATGAGAATAGCAACAGGCTGGGAGGCAGCGCAAGCAGAAGTTACAGAAGACAGTCTATTTTGAAATGTCTTCATCTGAATTCTCACGCAATGAGGGTTCATATATTTCCTGAATAGCCATTTTTGAAGCTGTTTGCAGCCATGCACTTGCATTTGGTCATGGCTATAGACAGTTTTCTGTGGCCAGATCAGGTGAAATTTGTCACTTATCTCTGGAGCTGACCACAGTTGTACTGCATCCAGCCTTAAGACCCAAATCTCCTGTAGTCATGACAATACTCTGCATGCAAATAACTTTGATTTGAAATGATGATTGATATTGTGCCATAACATTTTGAAGTGGCATACAGTGAAAATGATTTGGGTCCTGTTTCGCCTCCCAATGAGTCTTGCACCATTAACTTCAATGAGCTTTGGATTTGGCCCAAGCTTGTTCTGTAATGATCACTGAATCCCATTCACCCTGCTTTGCTTTTTAAAGTGTTCTTTCTCCATTCAACTGATGCACAGCCCCAGCAGATCTCAGGTTCATATAGCTATTCTTATAGTTGTTGGCAAGAATGATCAATGCATAATATCAAGTAGAAGATCCTTCCCCCAGACCTTTACATTAAATAGTTGAAGGGGAATCTTTAACTTTCTTGCTAAAATCTACCAACCAGACACCATCTACACTGTTACAATCTTCTGAAAAGAAGAGCAGAAATATCGTAGTTGGTTTTTGAATAGGAACTCTTCCCTTAATTATTCTTACAGTGAATTTTGTCTGCAGTATACCATTATTGACATTGAAGACATCACAATGAGCGTATTATTACACAGGTAACAGGTTTCCCATGGACATTCCTCTGGGAATTGTTAGACTACTGAAGCTCTTATGAATGGAAAATAACAAGCTAACTGAAATGCTGCCCAGAGATACTGATAAAAGTTGTAGCTAATTAATGACACAGCTAGAAGTTGCTTCATGAAATTGTAAATTGGTAAGCAGCTATACACGTAGGTACTACTGTTACCTCTCTAAAGTTCACCAATACAGAGTATGCCTACATAAAAGAGAATACTACCCCTAATATAAAATCCATCCATAAAGAAGACACTGCAGCTGTAAATAATAAAATGTATGGGCACATGTCACTTACATTGAAACCTTCTTTTTGACTGATTAATGTATTTTCGTTTTATTAGGGCTTACCAGCTGTTGGTGTAGGAGTAGCACTATGTGTTCAGCTAATAATAATATTTCTTTTTTAACCTCTGCTGCTGCTGCTGCCTTCAGTGAGAATAAATTGGATTATTTTGTTAGCTACATAGGCAGCAGCTCTCTGGAAAAAATTCTCAAGCCCCTTCCCCACTATGAGTCTGAGTAATAGGGCTTTATGTGGCTCCCTTGTGGGGTTTTGTGCAAGTCAGTATTCACCCCTGACAGCAATGTAGGGATAAACTATAGGGCTACAGTATGTTTTCTCCATTTGCTGCTCCTGTAGTGACATAAGTTAGAAGGGAATCACTGGCCCTCTGTATGCCATGTATGGGGAACATCCATCTAGAGGATCTACGAAAAGGCCTGTTCCTCTTCCATCCTTCACCTCTGGCCCATTTATTCAGGGAGCCTTCGATGTGATATGCAGGGAATGTGAGCTCCTCTTCCTCTGCCAGCCATGCCTAAATCTTCACTCCTTCTCCATCCACCCACTTGTGCAAGGTTGAGTTTCATAGATTTCATAGATTTCATAGACATTAGGGCTGGAAGGGACCTCGGGAGATCATCGAGTCCAGCCCCCTGCCCAAAGGCCAGGAAGTCAGCTGGGGTCATAGGATCCCAGCAAGATAAGCATCCAATTTACTCTTGAAGGTGTTCAATGTAGGTGCTTGAACCACCTCCGCTGGCAGACTGTTCCAGACCTTGGGGACTTGGACAGTAAAGAAATTCTTCCTTATGTCCAGCCTGAAACGGTCTTGCAGGAGTTTGTGACCGTTCGACCTCGTCATCCCTTGGGGTGCTCTGGTGAACAAATGTTCCCCCAGATCCTGGTGGTCACCCTTGATAAACTTATAGGCGGCCATCAGATCACCCCTGAGCCTGCACTTTTCCAGGCTAAAGAGTCCCATGGCTCTCAGCCTGTCATCGTAAGATCTGTTTTCCTGACCTCTGATCATGCGCATGGCTCTTCTCTGGACTCTCTCAAGCTTCTCCACATCCTTTTTAAATTGTGGAGCCCAAAACTGGATGCAGTACTCCAGCTGCGGCCTCACCAAGGCCGAGTACAAGGGGAGAATGACGTCCCAGGATTTGCTCGAGAAGCATCTATGGATGCACGCCAGCGTTTTGGTCGCTTTACTAGCCGCAGCATCGCATTGCAGGCTAATGTTCATCTTGTGGTCAATGATGACCCCCAAGTCTCTTTCTTCTGTAGTGCTAACCAACGTAGCACTGCCCAGCCTGTAAGGGTGCTGCAGGTTTTTCCTCCCAAGGTGGAGAACCTTGCATTTATCAGTGTTAAACACCATGAGGTTCTCGTCTGCCCATTTGCTGAGCTTGTCCAGGTCAGCCTGGATCACCCGCCTATCTTCTGGCGTGGATGCTTTGCCCCAAAGTTTGGTGTCATCAGCGAACTTGGCCAGTCCACTCCTGACTCCAATGTCCACATCATTAATGAAGATGTTGAACAGTATGGGTCCCAGGACAGAGCCTTGAGGGACCACACTGGTCACAGGGCACCACGATGAGTGACTGCCATCAATTACAACCCTCTGGGTCCGACCATGGAGCCAGTTTCCCAGCCAGCGGATCGTGGTGGAGCCAAGGCCACAACTGGGCAGTTTGGCCAAGAGGTGATCATGGGATACCAGATCAAAAGCTTTTTTCAAGTCAAGATATATGACATCAACCTCTTCTCCCTTGTCCAGGTGATAGGTCACCTGGTCATAGAAGGAAATGAGATTGGTCAAACAAGACCTACCCACAACAAACCCATGCTGGCTATCCCTTAGACTGTTAGCCTGGGCCAGTCCCTCAAGGATGGCCTCTTTAATAAACTTTTCTAAGATCTTCCCCAGGATAGAAGTCAGGCTAATGGGCCTGTAGTTAGCCGGATCCACTCTCCTCCCTTTTTTGAAGATCGGCACCACATTGGCCTTCTTCCAGTCTTCAGGCACTACACCAGAGCGCCAGGAGTTTTCAAAGATCCGTGCTAGGGGCTGGGCTATGACGCTCGCCAGCTCCTTGAGTACCCTGGGGTGCAGATTGTCAGGGCCAGCTGACTTGAAGGTATCCAGCTTCTCAAGGTATTCCTTCATGAGGTCAGCATTTATGGAGGGTAGGGGATCCCCCTCACCCAGATTTCCCTGTCCCATAGCAGGCATGAGCATCCCATGTGACTGATGAAACTGACGCAAAGTACCTATTTAATAGGTTGGCTTTTTCCTGGGCATCAGTTGTCAGTTGCCCCATCTGGTTTAGCAGGGGTCCAACATTGCCCTTGCTTTTCCTCTGGCTCCCCACCTATCTGAAAAAGGACTTTTTGTTGTTCTTGATGCCTGAAGCTAGTTGGAGTTCAGTTGCAGCCTTAGCTTTCCTGGTTTGCTCCCTGCAGGACCGGACCAGCACGGAGTAATCCTCCTTGGAGATGAATCCCGTCCTCCATCCTTTGTAGGCTTTCCTTTTTAGCCACAGGAGGTCCGCTAGGTCCCTGGAGAGCCAGGGGGGGGGGCTGCTTTTCCTTTGTGTTGGGATAGATTTAGCTTGTGCATTGAGGATCGCTTCCTTGAGAAGCAACCACTCTTCTTGAACTGCCAACTCCCTGGGGTCATGTTCCCTGAGGGCCTGACTGACTAGCCTCTTGAGCTTATCAAAGTCGGCTTTTCTGAAGTCAAGGACTTCTGTGTTGCTGACTGACTTGCCAGCTTTAAGGCGGATGGTGAAGGTGATCAGCTCGTGGTCGCTGTCACCCAGCTTCCCATCAATCACTAGGTCGCTGATTAGGTCGTCCCCTGTAGCCAGTACCAGGTCGAGCAGCGCTTTGCCTCTCGTTGGCCCATAGACTTCTTGAGTCAGGTAGAGGTCATCCACGCACGAGAGGAAGCTTTGCGACCGCTCGGATTTTGCTGAGTGATCTTCCCACGAGATGTCCGGGTAATTGAAGTCACCCATGACAACCAAGGTCCTGGAGCAAGCGGCCTCAGTCAGTTCCCGGGCGAACTCCTGGTCAAGCTCAGGACTTTGAGTGGGAGGTCTGTAGTAGACTCCTACCGTTGTGTCCCCTGTGCCGTATTCCCCATGAATTTTTACCCAGAGGGTCTCTAGCTGTCCATGCTGGTCGCCAACATCAGCTTGCAGGGACATGTAGCTTTCCTTCACATAGAGAGCTACACCCCTGCCCCCTTTGTCAACACGATCCCTCCTGTACAGGGTATAGCCCTCTATACCCGTGGTCCAGTCATGGGTGGAGTCCCACCAGGTCTCCTTTATCCCAATGACATCATATTTCTTTGCACTGAGCAGGAGGACGAGCTCGTCCTGCTTGTTGCCCAAGCTCCTGGCATTAGTGTACAGGCAGGCAAGTGTGCCCTTGGGGGCTCTTGCCTTGCCCACAGATTGTGCTAGGGCTGGGGCAAGGGTGGGCTCCCTTAAGTGCCTTGGTCTGCTGGCTTTGCAAGGGTCGCTTTGCAGGCCAGCAGTGGCAGTAGTCCCCGCATCCCCCAGCGGGCTGAGTTTAAAGCCCAGTGGAGCAGGTCATCCAGCCTGGTTGTTTGGATTCCGTTCACTTTATATATTGTCCATCACTATGGTAGCTGAACCTGCATCCTGAGACCCAATAATCTTGCAGAGGCCCTCTGCTGGCATACAATTTCACACATTTTTTGAACCTATCATAAACTATCAGAAACATGCACATCCTTTGGCTATGCAGGTAGTACTCTAAACTCCCTTATATCAACTGATTGTAGTCTTGTCATAGAAATGGCAACATGTCAAAGCACAAGCCCTAAAAATGAAGAGGCCTTGTAAAACAAATTGAAAATAGACTTCCAGTAGTTACTGAGCATGTCTACACAGACACTTTACTCAAGATTAGGGCTAATTACTGCACAGTAAGCACCGCCATCTATAGGTGCAGATGCTTACTGTGCAATAGTTGGATCTAACTAAGTGTCAGTCTGCTACCTGCAAATGCAAGTAGCAAATTAATTCTAGATTACTAACTGTGCAGTAACGCATATGTAGACACCTGACTGGAAGCACATTTGCTCCCAGTCATCTGAGTATCGGAAGGCAGGACATTGTTCCCTGCCTCTGAGAGCTGCCTGCTGCTAGGGCAGGTTCTGCCCAGGGGACCTGGGTGTGGAGAATGTCCCTCTGCCCCAGCTGCAGGGAGCTCCCAGCCTCCACTCTATGATCGTAGGGCCAGAGCTGGGAGATCTTTATCTCCCAGCCCAGCTCTGTGGTCTCAGGGCCTGGGCTGAGAGATCCTGCTCTTCCAGCCCCTCCTTCTAGAACTGGGAGACCTTGGAATCAGGAGAAGGGAGACTGTTCACCCTTGCACCAGAACCAGGATTTCTGCTGTCCAGCCACCATTCGTCATTTATCTCTCTACAGAAGCAGTCTGGGAAAGTGGTAGCAAAGCAGATAGGACAGCACTTATCAACACTGAATTGACTTACCCCATTTTTTTGGAGGGCGAGACTGCAGAGCCTTAGCCTTTGGGAGATGCAGGGCTGCAAAGCCACACTGACAGCCCACTCCACTCTCTCCCTCTGGTTACAGGAGGAAGTGGATCTGCAGGTCAGTACATACTCCTGACTGGATCCTCTCTGGAGCAAACGCTGGTCTAGAAAGCATGTTGGTGATTTCAAAGTGCTCCAGTCAAGGGATATGGCAGGGAGTCATATGTTTGACTGCAGCTGAAACACTCCACTTTTTTTGAAGCATTTGAAAGTGCAACTGCACTTTGAAATGCTCAAAACATTACATCTGTCGCCACCCTCAAAGTTCACATAAGAACACCCTTTATTATTTCAGTTACCTGGCATGGCTGAGAATTATTTTGCTGGTCAAAGTGGTGTGCAAACAAAACCAGAGGGCAGCACAACAGAATATAGATCAGGGTTGCAGCAGATTGTATTGTATTATTACTCAAAATCAATAGTATTTTAATGGGTTTGGATATATTTTTTCAATGTATTTTCTTTGCATTTGTATAAAGGAAGTACATGGATGTAATTGTGAACAGACAATAAGGAGGGGAGAAACAGGAGTATTTATAAGGATGTAGTGAAAGAACGTGTGACTTTCATTTGGACTGTTCATCTGAGTAAGAACTGAAAGAGTGGAACCCTTATTCTGGTAAAGGTTGTAGTATTTCTAGGGTGAAAAATCTATCGTTGTCAGAGATAACCGCCAGTGCATGCATCTATAGAGTCAACTGGGGAGCCTGGATCCTTTATTGTTTTTTGACGTGTTTCTTAATGGAAAATTTTTACTTTTTCTGTGTATTATATTGACTTATTGGCAATTTTGTTTACAGTTTTTGACTGCCATTTGACTGGTCAAATGCCCAAGCCTAATTTATTATTTTTCAGATAACTATTTAATTTGACTTTATAGATTCATGGATTCATAGATACTAGGGCTGAAAGGGACCCTGGAGGATCATGAAGTCCAGCCCCCTGCCTCAGGGGCAGGAAGTTAGCATGGATCATAGGATCCACTATGAAGTTTTGAATATTTTAAAATATGGGAAGAACTTGAAGAGAGTCATTTTTTGAATGTAATTTTTGGGGAAGTCGCAATATCAAATCTGTATTGGAGATTCCCAGGAGTTGGTTCTTCCTTCTTCTGAAGTACAAGACTCTCTTTGATATCAATAGAAGAAGTACCCAGTCCAAGTAATCTGTGTTACCATAACTAATAACTTGCAGATATGGTGATGGAAATTTATATAATCTGAACAGTTCTAACTGTTTTACAGTAGAAAAAATGAATAGGCAATAATAATTTGAAGCCTAGATAATGAGATAATTCTAATTTTCATTACTGCAAAGAAATATTAGCCATTTTGAAAATGCCCTGTTGGCAGGTTTACGTGAATCTTGGTTGGTGGTTTGGTGGGGAGATGTCTGCGTAAAAAAAGAAGTACAGAGAGAATCTTAATAGTTATGTCTTTATTTTGCAGCTTTGAAAGTGAGTGAAACAAGTGAGAAGTGACAGCAGAAAATT
Organism: Crocodylus siamensis; assembly: GCF_052110815.1. Classification (NCBI taxonomy): domain Eukaryota; kingdom Metazoa; phylum Chordata; order Crocodylia; family Crocodylidae; genus Crocodylus; species Crocodylus siamensis. The sequence goes on from NC_143396.1 coordinate 200,552,261, forward strand.
ATTGTAAATGGTAAACGGCAGTGTGCTAAATGATCCAGCAAAGCAGGTTTATTTCTGGCTGGTAGTAGGCAAATTGGCCTTCTATTTGACCTGACCATAAAAATGAATAGTGATAATGCTAAGCACTTGTATATATTAGGTGTTGCATTGTACCTGCATTCATTAATTAATCCTCATAATAGCCCATGAAGTAACTGGATATATACTATATGTATTAATAAAACTGAAAGATAGAGGAGTTGAATTATTTCCAGAGGATGTACAGTATGTTTGGGGCATGAGTTAGAAATAGGAATTCTGAATTCCTCTTCCTGATTCACCTAACTGGACTCCACTCAGTTACAGGGATATTATGAAAGAACATTAATTACATGAAAAATACTGTATATAATCCAGAAAAATCATGTTTAATTTTATCAGTGAAGACCTATAAAAAATCAGAAATCAGATGAGGATTACAAAAGCAGGCCTAGCAGTTGTTGGGCAGGGGAGAAGAGGAACTGTGCTTTGTTCCCCTTTTCCCTTGTGTGCCTGATGTTCCCACTCCTCTTGTGATCTTCTACTTCCTACCTCCACTTGCACTCAGAGGCAAGATAACTAGCTCCAGCTTGTGCAATGTCAAAGATTTCATAGACATTAGGGCTGGAAGGGACCTCAGAAGATCATCAAGTCTAGCCCCCTGCCCCAGGAGCAGGAAGCCAGCTGGGGTCACAGGATCCCAGTAAGATAAACATCCAATTGTCTCTTAAAGGAGTCTAGAGTAGGTGCTTGCACCACCTCTGGTGACAGCCTGTTCCAGGCCTTGGGGGCTCGGACAGTAAAGAAGTTCTTCCTTATGTCCAGCCTGAAACGGTCACCATTTGAACTTGTCGTCCCTTGGAGTGCTCTGGTGAATAGGTGTTCCGTTAGATTCTGATGTATAACCCTTATATACTTATAGGCAGCCACCAGGTCCCCCCTGAGTCTACACTTTTCCAGGCTGAAGAGTCCCATAGCTTTCAACCTTTTATCATAAGGCCTGTTTTCCTGACCTCTGATCATGCATGTGGCTCTCCCCTGGGCTCTCTCAAGCTTCTCCACATCCTTTTTAAATTGTGGAGCCCAGAATTGGATGCAGTACTTCAGCTGTGGCCTCACCAAGGCTGAGTACAACAGGAGGATGACATCCTGGGATTTGCTAGAGAAGCATCTATGGATGCAAGCCAGAGTTTTGCTCACTTTGCTGGCTGCAGCATCACACTGGTGGCTCATATTCATCTTGTGGTCAAGCATGACCCCCAAGTCTCTTTTGGCCGTGGTGCTAGCAAGCATAGCACTGCCGAACCTATAAGCATGCTGCAGGTTTTTCTTCCCATGGTGGAGTACCTTGCATTTTTTGGTGTTGAAGGCCATCAAGTTTTAATCTGCCCATTTTCTGAGCCTGTCAAAGTCTCCCTGGATCACCATCCTGTCCTCGGGTGTGGATGCTTTACCCCAAAGTTTGGTGTCATCAGTGAACTTGGCCAGTTCACTTCTGAAAACAATGTCCACATAATTAATGAAGATGTTAAAGAGTATAGGCAGAAGGATGGAACCTTGGGAACCACACTGATCATGGCGCACCATGAAGATTGACTTGTGTTAACTACCACTCTCTGGGTCGGACCTCGGAGCCAATTCCCCAGCCAGTGAACTGTGATGTAGCCAAGGCTGCAGTTGGCCAATTTTTCTATGAGATGATAATGGGATACCAGATCAAAAGCTTTTTTTAAATCAAGATATATGATGTCAATCTCTTCTCCCTTGTCTAGGTGAAATGTCACCTGGCTGTAGAAGGAGATGAGCTTGGTCAGGCAAGACCTACCCATAACACACCAATGCTGGCTATCCCTCAGGATTTTGCCATCCATCAGCCAGTTTGTCAAGAATGGTCTCTTTGATAATTTTTTTCCAAGATCTTCCCTGGGATAGAGGTCACGTTGATGGGCCTGTGGTTCCCAGGATCTACTTTCTTCCCCTTCTTGAAGATCGGTACCACATTGGCCTTCTTCCAATCTTTGGGCACTTCACATGAGGGCCATGAGTTCTTAAAGATTTGTGCCAGTGGCAGAGGTATGATGCTTGCTGGACCAGTGCAGAGCACTCCTCCTTTGGTGTGTATACAGCCTTCCATAGGTCTTTCTTTTTAGATGGAGGAGGTCCACTGCAGAGCCAAAGGTGCTGCTGTGCCTTTTTGCTGCCTTTCCTCCGAGATGGGATAGACATTGCTTGAGCTTCCAGGATTGCTCCCTTGAGGAGCAACCACTCTTCCTGAACTCCACTCCCTTTGGGTTGTGATGCCTTAGGGCATTGCCAACAAGCCCCCTGAGCTTGTTAAAGTTATCTTTCCTGAAGTCAAGGACTTCTGCTTTGCTGACTGACTTGCCAGGTTTACGGTGGATGGTGAAGGTGATCAGCTCATGGTCGCTGTCTCCCAGAGATTGTTAGGTCACTGATTAAGTCATCCCCTGTTGCCAGTACCAGTATCAGGTCAAGCAGTGCTTTGCCTCTCGTTGGTCCATAGACTTCTTGATTCAGATAGAGCTCATCCACACACGAGGAAGCTTTGCAACTGTTTGGATGTGGCCGAGTGTTCTTCCCACAAGATGTCAGGGTAGTTGAAATCTCCCATGACAACCATGCACCAGGAGCATGCAGCCTCAGCCAGTTACCTAGTGAATTCATAGTTTCATAGTTTCTAGGGTCGGAAGGGACCCGAGTAGATCATCTAGTCTGACCCCCCGCCATTGCAGGAAACAATACTGGGGTAAAACAACACCAGCAAGATGTTCATCTAACCTCCTCTTAAAAAACCCCCAGGGTAGGAGCGAGGACCACCTCTCTTGGAAGTTGGTTCCAGATTCTAGCCGCCCTGACCGTGAAGTAGTGCTTCCTGATATCCAGCCTAAACCTGCCCTCTGCCAGCTTGAGTCCGTTATTCCTGGTCACTCCTGGCAGTGCACGGGGGAACAGTGACTCCCCCAGTGCCTGATGATCCCCCCTGACTAGTTTATAACAGGCCACTAGATCCCCCCTCAGCCTTCTCTTTTGGAGGCTGAACAGGTTCAAGTCCCATAGCCTCTCCTCATAGGGCCTGCCCTGCTGTTCCCTGATCATGCAAGTGGCCCTCCTCTGGACCCTCTCCATGCTGTCCACATCCCTTTTGAAGTGCGGCGCCCAGAACTGGACGCAGTACTCCAGTTGCGGCCTGACCAGTGCCGCATAGAGGGGGAGGATCACCTCTTTGGACCTGCTTGAAATGCATCTGTGGATGCATGCCAAGGTACGGTTGGCCTTCCTGACTGCCTCCCCACACTGCCGGCCCATGTTCATCTTGTAGTCAATTATGACTCCAAGATCCTTATCCGCCTCCGTGCTGACAAGAGGGGAGTTCCCCAACCTGTAGGTATGGTGCTGGTTGTTCCTCCCCAGGTGAATCACCTTGCACTTGTCTGTGTTGAATCCCATCCTGTTCACATCCACCCACCCTTGTAGCCTGTCTAGGTCTGATTGAAGCCTGATGCTACCTTCAAGTGTGCCCACATCCCCCGTCATCTTAGTGTCATCGGCAAATTTGAACAGAGTGCTTTTTACCCCCTCGTCCAAATCGCTGATGAAGAAGTTGAACAGTGCGGGCCCGAGGACCGAGCCCTGTGGAACCCCACTGCCCACGTCCTTCCAGGTTGAGATGGACCCATCCACTACCACCCTCTGGGTGCGGCCCTCCAGCCAGTAAGTGTCTCACTGGGGGCCTTGCCTTCCCTTGAGTGCCTAAGCCTGCTGGGTTAAGGTCCTAAATGGTAAGGTCCTTCAGCTTAGTAGTTTATAAGTAGGGGGTATGAGAAGTAGAGGATGGCAACTAGATTTACTAGCAACTACTAACACCATTCCCCCCACCCAGTGACACATATCAGTCCATATGCTACTAAGCACAAGCACCTGTAAATCCAGTTTAGTTCCTTATACAATACAAACAATCCACACCAGCTCCTGTACCAATCCTATCTATATAATTGTTCTGTACCTAGTAGTCTATGGCTCATCACTTGCAATTATCATGGAGAACACCACACAACCCAAGTATTTCTTGTCATGGCCCTCCTTCTAAAACACTTTGGGCAGTGGACATTCAAATTGTACACAGTAGACAACTAAAGTGCAGCTTGAGACTAAGTTTACCCAATTAAAATGTAGGAACAACAATATTAGTCCTCCTGGGTTAGATAAAGCCACCACAGGAGTCCTTGTCTCCACTAGGGAGGTGTCTGTCTGTCTCTGGAGGCTGTGATTGTATTCCTGTAATGGGGATACGTAGATACCCAGAAAGGATATTAGAATTTCTTCCACACTTTAGTCAGGTTATTCAGTTAAATTTCAAGCTGCACTTCGGTTATCCACTAGGTGAAAAAGAATTCTGCCCTGGTTGGCTACAAAAGATTCTGGATTTGGGTAGCAAGAAAATGAGGGTGGCTATTTGGTGCTGTTTGGAAAACAGTAGAGAAGTATTGATTTGCTGTGGACACCTGATATCTATATTATTGATGCCCTTATTCTGACTGAAAATAAAATCCAGACATGCATGTGCCTTATTTACCTAACAAGGCAGAAATAATTATCCACAAGTAATTAATTTGTAAGCAGGCACTTCCCTTTGTTTTTAGTGAATGACACTGGGAGAAATTAATTTTATGTAAAATCATGATGCATGTTTCCAGGATGAAAGCAGTCGTAAGTGGTTTCTCATAACACCCAAATGTCCCTTGATTGCAGCAGTAAACATGCTGCTTGCCTAATAAGTCTGTATGCCTGCTACTGTTTTTTTTAGTGTGTTTTTTTTATTTTAACTGAACTACCAATTAAACTGAAAATGCCAAATGACTAATGTGTAACTATACAGAGAAATACCAAAGTTGACCGTTCATGCACTAATTTTTAATTTGTGCTAGGAAATTTGAGACTTTTTATATGTTTATTGTCAATAATCATGAATGTTTTAGAAATCTAGAACTCACTGTCGCATAGGTGTTTGTGAATAACAAAGGAAAACGTTTGCCCTGTAGTGTAATAATGGCGTATTTTGAATAGAAAAGGACAATTTACTGATTCTGAAACAGGGGAAAAAGCACACTGTTTACAGTAATAAGGCCAAAGGAACACCAGAGGAAACACCCCTGCGGCTTAATCAATGATCAGCACTTGAACATAAGTCAAAGATTGTTTAAAATTGTTCCAAATGAGGAATAACTGACGTCAAGAGCTTGCTTGATTTCTTACTGGCTTCACACTCTGGTTGCCTGCAGTGACAAAGTTATAATGGATTCTGTTCCTCATAAGGTAGAGAGATTTTATTTGCATTCTCACCTAATTTATATACAGGACAGGCAAATATGTCCTTGGAGAGCAGAACTAAAGGACATAGTCAATCTATATGTGGTTAGTATCAACAAATGACCTAAAGTGAGGAACAATTAATCCTATTTGTGTGGGACTGCACTTGTTGTACTTTGCACAGTGTAAGTGACTTGCAGTAAATAATACTGTGAGTTAGGGTAGCAAAATGGCAAAGATAAAAGGCCAGATTCTGAATTATATTGAAGTCTCTTTGGGCCACAAATGCCAAAAAAAATCTGAAAAAAACCAACAGATGTGATAATACACTGGGAACTGTTCATTTTGCGCTGTGAATAAAGTAGTCATTTGCTTACTGGGGGGGCTTCCCAAATGGCACAAATATAGCATTATTGAGTCCTGCATCTGTGGCTCTCTCTCTGATGCTGTGACTGGGAAAGAAAATCTGGGATAGGCTGGGAATGGGGAGAGAGAAAGAGCAGAAATACATCAGCCTTCGTCTTATGGAGAGTACTTTATAGATCTTTGTGGATCCCCTAACTGAGAGCTAGGATTACAAGGATGGGCTTAGGTTATCTCTGAGAACCAGGGAGTTAAACTAATACCCTATGTGCTATGCCATCCTTACATTCCACAAGACTAGTTGTATATCCTCTGTAGGACAGAATTAATTGAAATTAATGTAACTTTTTCCTGGATATTTCCCATCCACATGATTTTGCATCCCCATCCCCGCAACACCATGTTTTAAATGTTGTTCTATTATTCTTTCTAAAGGCTTCAAAAGCCAGCCTGAACTCAGTCTCCTAGGAAGAATATGGGATGTAGAGAAAGTCTGATTTTATGATTAGGTAAAAATAAATGTAACATGCCCATGACTATTTACAAAAAATTGCTTATGCAAGATTTATGTAATTTTCCACTGGGCCTATTATATGGGGATGAAATGCATTTAGAAAAACCAATTTGGGAAAAGGAAATTGAAGCGCAGTGTGTAATACCCAGAAAAGGGGCAGAGGCACAGTCAGTATAATGCTTCAAAGACTCATGTCTTTTTCTATGACTGAGCTTCCCATTAGCAGTATGCACACTCCACACAGTACATTCAGTGATTGAATAGCACCATGCAGACTGAAGTCCTGAACCATAGTGATTTTTTGTCTCATATATTACATGAATAAAATCTAATGGATCACCTGTTCTCTAGTGTTTGTAGCATGATACTGAAAGAGACCTAGATTCTTCTTCCTTTCCTTCTTCACCACAATCTCAGAGTATGTGAGCTTGCTCGTATGTGAGCTATTTCAATGTCTGCATGAAATGAGGTGAGGAACAATCAGACAAAAGCCCCACTTTGTATACCAGTGGTGCTCAACCTCTGGCCATCAGGCCTAATCCAACCCATGGGGCCATATTCCAAGCCTGCATGGTTTGGAAATATGGCATGAGGGAAGTGAAGGCAGCATTAAGTATTGCAGCTACCAGAGGGGTGTAGTTTTTTCTGAGGCACATAGGATCGTATCCATGGACTGACCCCATGCATGGCAGCTCCTCACTGGATCAGGTCTGCAGACCAAACCCATCAACAGGATCTGGCTTGCAGGCTAGTCTGCCACACTCATCCAATCTATGGGGCCAGAAAGTTAAGCATCACCATTCTATATAGTTGTGAAACTATATAGCTATGAAACATAGCTTGAGAATTGTTTCTCTTATGTAGCAAATAAGTCAGGCTTCCTGTGGAAAGAAATATTATGGGATCATATTACTCCACAGAAGGGTACTAGATTAAGGTTGTAAGGGCATTCTTAAATCTGATATTATCTTGAGTGCCTTGCCTTCCAGCCTTAATACCATTCTTTCTAGGTTTATGATTTTGAATGCTTGTACTCTTCATTTTTTTTCTTCATAGCATCAGTATTTCTGTATTCATGCCTGGGTGTGATAATATAAATATAAAATGTATAAGTTCACCACAGTTAATTACTGCCTAAGACTAATTCAAAATATGATATTAGGATTTATAACCTGCAACATCAAGCTGGAGTAGATATGTGATACTTCAGTATTCAGTATTTGTAGGTGCGTCCACACATGCCTCTTTTAAGCAGGCTTAACCTAAAATTGCCATTTTTAAGGTGTATTAGGGGCACATGTCTATACATGCACATCTTAAAAATGGCAATTTAAGGCTATGTGAGTATAAAGCAGGTATCAAATTTAGGCACGAATGGCTAAGTCGCATTAGAGCAGGTGTAGATGTGCTAATGCACATTAACGCAATGTACATCAATGAATACACACTGCATTAGCGCATCTGCATGTATGCTAATGTATCTTAGTCATTCATACCTAAATTTAACGCACCTTAATGAGCATTAGTGTGTCCATATGTAGACGCGCACCTAAATTAATGTAATAAGCCTTAAGTAAAGGTGTATCAAGTTTAGGCACGTGTAAATACACATGTAGATACGTCCTGTATTTAGTATCCCTGATAAATTATTGGGTCTCATTTTGATGCCCATACTTAAAACATTTAAAAAGCTGTTGAATTTTGGAGAAAAGCTCAGAGAAAACTTCTAAGAAATGTAGATAGAAAACATGTCTTACAGAGACCCAACAAGTTCAATTCAGGAAGTTTGTCAAAGAAACTGTTAAGAGACTGTTAACACAGAGAGCAGATATCTGGATGAAGTCTGGTTTTAAAAAAAATCCTTTAAAAATCCATTTAAAAACTAACATATAAAGTGGTAACAAAATCCAGTTGTGGAATTTGACATTAGTAAAGTTCAAATTTGAAATAAGATGGAATTTTTTATAGTTGGGGTGATTAACCACAGGAAAGTACTATCTAGGCAATTGCCAAGTGGTAAATACATTTACCAACACAAGGTATTTGTAAATCAAGATGAGATGTTTTCCTCAAAATATACTTTAATTTAGTCATAGGCTTTTGAGCTTGATGTAGGACTCACTGGGTAGTCTGGGAGCTGTGTTATGTTGAGACGATATGATCATAATACTCCATTCTGGTTTTAAAATCTATTAAAAGTCCATTGAGCTCAGTGGAAAGATCCCCACTGATTACATTGGACTAGTTTCATTCACTTGACAAAATTCTGCTTTAAATTGGTTAGATTTTATTTTGGATTCCTTTACAAACCATTTATTTTTCTCATCATACCATAATTTGTCTAATCCCATCAAAGTTCTACTCTTTTTCGGTACAATTATTTACCCACTACATACAAAGGACTAGCTTCAATAGGACCTTCCCTTTGGATTCCATATGAAGCTGCTACCAAAATAAGCCTTCTCTGATTATTGTAATCCTTTATACTATATTCTGGGCTATACTGTAAATCAGAAAAATAGTGAAGTAACTTGCCCTACTTGAAACTTAGGGCTAAGTCTTATTTCACTTTTACATGCTTAAATAAAACTTATTTCCAAGTGGGGTTTTTTTGTTATTATGCAGTTTGAATTCAATTTTCACTCACCATCCTATGCTTCCTTTCTGAACATGCTCAGAACATCATATAGACTCCAAGTCAGAATATAATCCCAGGGATATGCATGTAATGCTATGTAAGGTGCAAAACTTTAATTGCAGGAAAAACATGACTAGTTATGAGGGGCACTGGCCTTTTACTCAATAACTTACTGGTTAGGGCATTTGCCTACATTCTATGTCCCTTCATCTAGAGGAGATTTGAAGTTGAATGTTCTTCCTGTCAGAAAAGTGCTCTAATCACTAGGCTGTAGGCTAGGAAATGCTCAGAGCATTCTCTAGCCCTTGGAGTTGACACATTGGACAGCCAGAAGGAAAAGATATATGGGGCCAGAAAGAGATTATAATCGTGGAGTCATAGGAAAGTAGGACATCAGTAGGTCATCTAAACCAATGCCCATCTCAAGACAAGATAATCCTGGATAAAAGGGAAGGTAGCTAAATGCTATGGATAATACCCCTAATATGGATCCTGACCTTGGTCAAGAAATATCCCACTACTATTCATAACTTTTTTTCCAATAAGTATTAATTCTGAGGGTCATAAAAAAACCACTAAGAGAACAGAACTCCCTCCCTTCCTAAGCAGCATTCATCTCATTGAACCATCTTCCCTCTATTCCTCATTTTAATTTTAGTACATGTATACCTTGGTAATCCTGTTTTGTTACTGTTAGAATTGTAGTTAAGTTTCTATACAAGTGTCATTTGGATACTCAAAAGGTAAAATAGGATTTGGCTCTTAAATGAATGGAAGATGACCATGTTGGTTTGCTACTCATAATTTGACCCCTACAACTTCACTGAATTAATCACAGAATTAGATTTGAAATCTGTGTTGAAGGGGAGTGAAAGAGATTTCATTCTGCCTATGAATTATTTTTAAAAGAGAGTTGGGACACTTTGTTTTTTTCTAAAACTTAATCCACATAAACCCCTTTAGACCGCATCCCAAATAGAATACAATATAACAACATACAATGAGATACAAAATGCAATTATTACAATAATCCTCTTGACAGAACATAATTTAAAAACAAAATACTGTAACCCAGCAATTCACAAAAGGCTGATTAACCTTTATGGAAAATATTAGCTAAGGGATTTATTACTATAAATTGATATTTGATTCAAATGATGTCCAATGCATTGTAAGACTAATATAAAAAAGTCCTCCTCTAAATGGTTTCAAATTTTGCATTTTGAAACTTACAGAATTTTTAGTCGTCATGGTTGTTTTCTCCTTTTAGTGTGGATTCTAAAAGTTTCAGTAAGGAAGAAAATTAGCCATTTGCAAGATACTCCCCTTATTATTGTCACCACCTTTTAAATGTATGCACAAGTATTCTAAAAATGCTATAAATAAATAAACAAACACAATCCTCTAAATCATTTTCCAGTTAAAAAATGGAATGATTATTTGTTCCAAAACCAGAATCTGGAAAGTTCCAGTATTTTTCAGCATTGCTGAGTTTAAAGGGAGCATTACTGGAAATAATCAAATGGCCTTGGGCTTGCAAGCTGTTAAATGAGTAAATACCTGAAAGGAAAAAATTGCACAGAAGATTTACAGTTTACTTCATTTCTTTCTCTGTTTCAGTCTTTTGACTCATTGCTATAGCAAGAACCACAGATGAGAATAGACTAACACCAGTTGCAAATCCTGCCACTGGAAAATCTCAGCAAATTATAAGTATTAATGCACTGCCATGCGCAGGTTCAGCTGTACAAGGTATGATAGGTTCAACCCAGATGTTGTTTTTGTTTTGTTACAATAAGTTCTAATTTGTTGCTTAGTTTCTCAAAAGCATGAAACTCTTCCAAACTAGCTATCTATGCAGAGTATTGAATATCTAGGGTGTGTGCTGGGAACTTCACAGCATTATAACTTTGCCAAAATGAAGCTGTTAACTTTTTAAACATTATTTTAAAGATTATTTAAGAGGGGACCAATTGTGCATGCTACTTTTTAGGTAAGGATTGTAGTAGTTAGAATTTTCTATTAGCAATAGGCAATCATTCAATTGTATATGTTTGTTCTCAGTTCCAAGGCTTTATCAAACCCTTTGATGGAAAATCCCACAGGAGAGAAAAATTGAGCAATGTTTTCCCATGGACTGTTCTCCAAACTGTACCCTGCCCCGTCCCTAGAACAAGAGGTCCTTCATGATCCATAGGATCAAGAAAGAGTTAGGAGCCCTTGCTGGCACTCATGTATCTCAAAGGCACCTACAGGAAACCTGGAAGCTTCATGTTCTGCTGGGGATCCTCCTACTCCTGAAGTAGTTTTTACAACATGATTGAGGACCATTAAGAAGTCATAGGTCTCATTAATGTTTTGATTGATCTCCACTGCGGCTCTGGGGAGGATACCAGTTCTATCAACTTTTCATCTAGCCTTTCCCATTTTTTTAGCTCACATCCTCTCAGTAGGGTCTAGGGATGGGGTAGAGTCCTATAGAGAGATTTGATTTTTGTCATTGTGTCTATCTAGCAGAATAGTTGCCTCCTTCCCTCCTCCCTTTTTTCGTTTTGTTTTGTTTTTACATAGTGAGAAACATACTTTTAACAATGCCATGCTATAAAAACAGCTGCAAAACTCCTCTGTGTTTAACATCTAACCATGTAGGATGAATGGATAAGTGATGCAGTCAGCTTAGGTGAGAGATTAATATATAGTAAATGGCCTTATTTATCAGAAGGATTAATGACTTAATTCTGCTTCTGGTAAGTATGATAGTTGCAAGGCTTGCCCCATATTTACAAGCTAAACAGAGAGCAAGTGTGGTTAGAGTCAGGCACATGACTATAAACAGGACATTGTAGGCTTCTGTTTTTGTTGGCTGTCAATGGCTCTAGATACAATCTGCTTGATTCACTTGCCAAAGGATGATTGATTGATTGATTTAATACCTGGTTTTCTAAATGTGTTCAAAAGGCTAACAGTCTGCCTCTTATATTGTCACATCACTGATGATAAAAGATATGCCTACATGGGACAATGCACCGCTATGCTGAGATACCCACTTGCATATTAGCATCAATGTGGCACAGAGCAGTGCCATGCAACAAAAATGATGTCGATCTTTATGTGCTAAGTTTGGAATGGAATGCAGTATAGTTATATTACCGATAAAAATGTAAGGAAAACATGAAATAGACTATTTAAAGCTGTTAGTCCTAGCCATCTTTAGGAGGTAGTATACAATTGCATTGCTACAGAGTGAACACTAGGATGAAATGCACCTCAGGGAGAACACAGGTCTTCTGTTCTATTCTTGAAGAAAGCCCTTTATGGCAGGAAGCTTCTTGAGCCATCCCATGCTTTGCATGTGGGGGACCAAACCATTATATGATTCCACCTATTTCATAGTGTGTGCTGCATGAATTATTAGGAGTGAAATTGTGGCTCCAATGAAGTCAATAACAAAACTCATTGACATCATTAGGGGGCAGGATCTCATCCAAAGGCTTGTATACACACAGGTACAGTGCAAATAGCAAAAGAGAGTAGACTCAGATTTATTTGTTTTATACAACAAGCCTGATAAAAGGAGTTTTCCTCATTGTAGTTAAAAATCATTTTTCATTAAAAAAGCACTCAGTCTTATGAGCTCTACATCAGTGAAATCACTTTCATATTCCAGAGTAGAAAAGAAATTGGGATTTTTTTATTTGTGATTTAGCCAAAGTTGTACAGACACCGTTAAACAGGTTTATTAGCAATCTGTCTCACCCTGTATGTTTCTTTTAACAGCAAAGATGCTATTATCTTACAAGCTGACTAGGGAAAGTAACAGAATCCCTTCTCAATAAACAACATTAGCAATGTAGTTCTTTTTATACCCTTTTTGTCCTTAGGTAAAGAGATTTAATTTAATCAAAACCTTGGAGATTAAATAATTAAACCTGTAGATAACCACAATTTTTTATTGCTAATTAGTCATAGCGAGGTGCCATTTTCATAGGATGCACAGTCCCTAAATTTAGCTGTGGAATATTACATTGATCACATAAAAAACCCCCATCATTGATTCTCTGGGGATAAGTTGGACGTCAGTATGTGCGTTTTGGCTCAGACCACCTTTCACCTATTTGAGGGGGTGCTACTAGATTTTTATCCTTGCTGTGCATAGCAACAAAATGTGCTTTGCCATCCTTAACCCCTTGGACATCTTCAGGCTCTGAGCAGGATGATTCACTTGTTTGGATCCCTTGCTTACACACTGTATTTCTGAAATCTTTGTAATAAAAGGGCTGCATTTTATCTTTTTCTGTCAGTTCTTGAATGTATGGCACACATGCTTAAATATTTAATATCCATTGAAACCATTATAATACACTTCTATGACACTTCAGCTGCATTTTAAAAAAATGAATGAAAAGGAATCTCGAAAAGAACTCTTCATCAAATGAATAGTCCTTGCTTTAACTATGTAAGTCTGAAAGTCTTAGTGGAGCAAATCTAAAGTATTATGCAGAACAGTTCTTTTCATTGCCCTGTTGCTTTCTTTCAACATTCAAGATTATATTTGTAATATACTTTAACCAATAACTGGTTTTATATAAATACATATGTCCAGAAACCCAGGGATGTTAATCTGGGTATTTTGAATTAGTTGAGCGAACTCTGTGCAGAATTTAGAATAAATAGGAGAGTGATTTGACAAAAAAAATGTTCAGACGTGTAATAAATACCTGCTGTCAATACTACTATTTTACCTCCAGGCTTGTGTGCATAAAAATGGTGAACATTGACCATTGAACACTAACCATAACATGTACAGTTACATATTTTATGCATAATCACTGTAACCAAAAAATCGAAAAAAGTCATATTTTAAAATCTCTGCATATAAACATTACATCTTGGAGGCAGGAACAAAATCAAAGCTGGTTTAGATTTGATCATATTTGCTATACTGATCCTGAGTTGGATTTCAGGAAAAAAAACCATAAAATTGCAATCTTCCCAGTGCCTCTCTTTTACGTCTTTTATGGTGTTAAACCTTTTAACCTTTTCTGAGCCTCTGAAATGTTGAAAGATTTTTTTTTTAATTTGCACTTGGTGATTGGAACAGGAAGACCTGGCAGCCAAAGTGCCAGAAATCTCCTAAGGAAGCCTGTTCTTGTGATATTTCACCTGTTTTAAGATGTCTAGCATGTTTTTGAAGATTAAAGGAGTCTGAGGTAGTCCTGATAAGTTCTGGATGTTTATCTGAACCAGTGTTCTGAGGTTCAGTAGTCTTTCATTTAAATTAATTTGCTCTATTCCTATCTAAGAAAACATGCCCACTAAATCAATGTTACTTACTGACAGAAAAAGAAAAGCTAGAAAATTGTATGACTCCAGAGAGGTTTAGCTTTCTACTTGCATCACATCTTTTGTGTTTCCAAACTAGAACCAAAGACCACCAGGAGTTCTTGCCCATACTTTGTTTAGTAACACCAGATATTGCCATATTTGGTTGTTAATTGCTTTCTCGAAATCCTTTGATTGCAGAGGCAGCTTGACGGAAGCCAAAGAAGGAAAAAAATGTCTTATGCTACTCGGCAGCTGCTTGGGTGAGAGGAAGATTGGGGGGGGAGGGGGCTGGCAGGGGGAAGCACATTATAAATGCAAGTCATGTTATGAAATGTGATATTGGAAGGGATTCAAATACAGTGGTGGTGAGTATGATATAAAAACCAGAATTGTGTAGAAGACACTGTGGCTGCATCCCCATGATTGGGAACATGTGCTTTATGGGACTTCAAAAGCTTTTAAAGTGCCACAAATTGTACACAGTGCCCATTAATTGGTTCACCATGCTGCATGTTTGCAGTGCAGTGGCACAATTAGATACCAGGAACTCCCGGTTTCTAACAAAATAGGCAAAAATAGTGGCTCAGCCCAGTGGCAGCAGTGTGTACCACTCAAAACAGGAGCCTGGCTGGCGAGAGTCACGCTTTGGTTGCTGGCCAGGCTCCGCGAGCCCACTTAGCTGCCACTGCAGCCCCAGGAGGCCCCCAGGACACCAGATAAGGCTGCTGCTGCTGGCCCCAAGCTCTCCTACCCCACCCAGGGCAATTTGCTGCATGCCAGAGTGCTCATACCAGGAGTGTTCCCCAGGGACAAGTAGCAGCTGCACAAATATGTGCCACTGCTATTTGTCCACAGGGAAATGCACGTTCCCACTCATGGGAACATGCTCTTTGGTAATAATCTGTGTGCATTCAGAAAGTTTCCCAAATCTCAACTTGTGGCATTTCCCATATATAGCTGTGAACCTTTATATTTCAGCCTGTGACTGAAGGTCTTCATAAGGTGCCCTAATTGAGACCTGCCTGATTCCTATGTTGAACTTTTTGTAGTTATGCAATCTTGCCACTCTTCCAGATGATGTTCCTTACAAAAGGCTGCCACTCTATGCAGTTCAAAACACTTTATGAAGGGAGGTAAACATGAAGGGCAATAAATAGAATTATCCCTACTTTACAGATGGGGAAACTGAGGTAAACAAATGGTAGAAGAAGAAAGGAAAATCTAATATACCTCTGGAATTTATAATTTCCTTCATCCAGAACTTTTCATCTTCAGCTATCCTGAACGCAGCTGTCTCACATAACAGTTTATCCTTTCAAATTATGCCAAACAGATAGATTCATTCAGAATGACCTTTATGTTAGATTAACAAAGAAAAAAAAAATCTGTAGTCTATGTGTGAGAAAATCCACATGGAGTGTATCTCCTCTGGCAATCTGCACTGAGTTTGGAGAAACAAAATGGTCAGTGAACTGGTCACACAGGGGAAATGTTTAGAAATTAAAAGATACAGTTCATGGGAAACAAAAGCCATCTTGAAGATTTGGTTTCAAAACTATCAACATGGAACATGTGGGGAAATGAGCAATGCTTCCCTATAATAAAGGTACCTAAAATATCCTGATGCTGATTTCTGCCTTGAGGTTTTCCAATCTTCTGTCTCCACTTTGCCATGCTGTTGCTAAGCTTAGGATAAGATTTTTTTTTATGTACATAGGTGCCTAAAGATGCAGACCTGTATCTAAGTGAGATTTAAAAAAACAGTTATTCACCTATATACATCTTTATGTGACCATATGCCTTTAGAAATCTGGCCCTAAATAATCTAGCCAGCTATCCTATTTCTGTAATGTTAGGCACTTAGGAGCCAAGTTCGCACTGGGGGCGTCTACATGAGATGCTGACTGAACAGTAGCCTAATAACACTGCGCAGTAGCATACTGGACAAAACCTGTGCTATTGGGCTAGTGTTGCAGTAATATTAAGCTACTGCACAATTAGCATCTGTAGAAACCCATGTGCCAGCACTACTGTGCAGTAGCGCCCGTTACTGTGCATTAGGGGTGTGCAAAGCAGGCCCTATTTAATTTGGATTCAGCCTGAATCAGGGACAGTGATTCAATTCATTGATTTGGATCACTGTCCCTGATTCAATTTGGCTGAATCTGAATTTGGAGATTCGATGCTGATTCAGAGAATCAGTGACTGGGACAAAGACACAGCTTTAAATGTTTTTTTTTACATACCTCAAGGTACCAGCACAGCTCATGGATGTTGCAATACTGGGGCGGATGGAGCATCTCACAGTCCCACACAACTTAAGAAATGAAGTTTTGAGCATAAATCTGGAGGAAATTATATCATGGCAGCTGCACACAAATGACCAGGTTATCCTGAGCTCCTTAAACCTTCTGCAAACCAACCATTGCCAGATTTCAGTGGTGTATTCTGAGTAGCATGCACAACACTGCAAGTCTTCAGTCACATAAATAAGCAGCTGCAAGTCTTGCTGCAGAAAGTGAAACACCAAGGGGCTATGGTGAACAATTTTGTTATATAATGCTTAATGGAGTTACCTTTAAGGATGGCGAGGCAACCCACATAAATAATAAAATATCTAAGTGATGAACAAAGTGGATTGTTCCAGGACCACCTACACTACATGGACAGTCTTGGGTGCAGGACATAAATTCTGAACACTCAGGATAGCCAGCAGTGAAGGGAACCCTTCAGGATAAGGAAGGCAAATTTCCTGGAAATCTGCACAAATTTAGTCTCACAATTGCAAGGCAGAACATCAACACAAGGGTCCCTTTGACTATGGAGAAGCACATAGCAAGAACTATCTGTAACCTGGCTACCCATGACTACTACTGCTTCATTGTGAACCAACCTGGTGCAAGCAAATCTATTATGGGTGCTAGTATATGAGAAGCGTGTTTCTCTGTAAATAATAATGTATTGTTCCTGTTTATCACAAGACTTGCTGACCCTCAGGAATTTATCGGTGGTTTCAAACAGATGTCTCAGCAAATACATTGGAATGATAGATTCCCATTCTTTGCTCACACCACCAGATCTTGGAGAACACAGCCAGGAGAAGAATTTTCCTTTGTGCTACAGGGCCTAGCTGACCACTAGGGCTGTGCGAATCTTCGGTCCCTGATTCAATTCAGCAGAGATTTGGCCCAATTCAGTGGCTGAATGTCTGAATCTAAATCGAATCAGAGGACCCTTTAATCTCTCTGAATCAAATTGGAACCCTCCAAATCAATTTGGAGAGATTCGGAGAGATCCAGCAATTCAGACATAGACACAACTTTAAATGTTTTTTCTACTTACCTCTAGGTACCAGGTGGCTCGTGAATGCTGTGATGCCGGGACAGATGGAGCATCCCACAGAAGCACGGGGTACCCCCCAGCATGTTCGGCAGCAAACCCAGAAGTGGACTAGAAGCACTTCTAGTCCACTTCTGGGTCTGCTGGAGAGCACACTGGGGGCCCCCCCCCCACTGCCCCTCAGCTTGGCAACTGGTGCCTCTTGGGTCTGGGGTGGCACCCGGTGTCCCCCCACAGTTAATCACCAAGCCAGGGTAGTGCAGAGGGGGCCTCCTGCGTGATCCCCGGCAGACCTGGAAGTGAACTGGAAGTACTTCCAGTCCACTTCTGGGTTCACTGTCAAGCATGTGTGGGCCCCCCCATGCTTCTGTGGGATGCTTCATCTGCTCCAGCATTGCAGCGTTCATGAGCCATGCCTGGTACCTCAAGGTATGTAGAAAAAACATTTAACGCTGTGTCTATGTCCGAATCGCTGATTCTCTGAATCAGCATCAAATCTTTAGGTTTGGATTCAGCTGAATCAAATCGGGGAGAGTGATCCTAATCAATTCATCGAATCACTGTCCCCAAATTGGGCTGAATTCAAATCAAATAGGGCCCACTTCACACACCCCTACTGACCACCATGGGAAGCTCGCATCTAGACTCAGAGAGGTGCTTGGCTTTCTTTAATGGCTGGCTAGCTCTAGGCATCTTTCATAGTTTCATAGATGTTAGGGGCTGGAAGGGACCTTGCAAGATCATTGGGTCCAGCCACCCTGCACTTGGGCTCTGCTTGATTTGCGTTTTTCTTAATGCCTAAATGTCCAGCACTGTTTATGGAGCTTACTTACCTACCTCTGTGTTCTAGATTTCATTCCAGGCACCTAAACTTTTAGACTGGATCTAGCCCAAAGGTTCTATGCACTATTAGTAAGGGTGGCAAAATCCAGCCCTTGAATTATCTGTAGTTTTATATGAACTAGAAAACAGCTGTTTTAAGTAAAATTTAGCAAAACATAGCATAGCACACTAAATGGGTTGTTTTTATTGAGGGGGTCGATGTGCATCTATTACACATTTCAAAGACTTAACTGTTCTCTTTAAAGTATTCCATCTGTAGTTTGTCAGAAATGATCATGTCCTATTCATGCTTCACTTTTTGGCAGCCAAATAACACCTTAATTTCTTTTTGCAGTAAGACTTTTCTCAGACTCATATGCTGACATGTGAAACAGATGTTTCTAGAAATGTAGAGAAATTCTAACTTTCCATGTTGGTGTAGTTGTTCTATCCTCATACAGTTATTTGTCAGTAAAAGCTTTGGGTTGTGAGGGTAGACAAAGTGCAAATTGCATTCATAATGGAAGTATGAACATTAGAGAAGTATGAGTAGGAAGTCCACCTCTTCTCATTGGGGATGTCCATGACATTCACAAAGAAATGGAGGAGAGTATTTCAAACATACCTATAAAGACATTAAAACATCCCTTTTCAGAGTTTTCAACAGCGATGGACAATTCTTGTATGCAGTGTTACAAAATAACAGGTTTGACTCATCAACAGATGACCCATCAAGTACAGGGAATTCAAAAAGGTGCTGCTTAACCTCACTAAATAAAGTTATAGTTTTGAGAACAGGAAAGAAGGAAAATTGCTTCCTGATCCTTGACTTCGCTATTCTCAAAAAGGATAATAAATGTTTTGATAAGACGTACCTCATTGTGTAAACAAGTCTGGTTAAAACTGACAGTGTTATGTAAGGGATGTCCAGAAGAGTTTAAAAATGATTGTGTGTCTTGGAAATGATACAAAATAGAAAAACCAGAAGCAGGAAGCTGGAAATGAAATTTACCTGGGCTGGATTTTTTTTTAATTGTTTGTCGTGGAAAACTCAGTCTTGCTCTTTAAAATATTTGGGTTAATGCAAGCTGGCTGCCACAGCTGGATAATGCCTGTCTCAGAAATTGCTTATCAGTGAGGAAAAAATGCAACCTTTGCTGCTTTTGCTGTTATCTATCTGTCAGTGGGTGCATTTACACA
This sequence comes from Crocodylus siamensis, assembly GCF_052110815.1. Lineage (NCBI taxonomy): Eukaryota > Metazoa > Chordata > Crocodylia > Crocodylidae > Crocodylus > Crocodylus siamensis. Next base: position 200,571,808 of record NC_143396.1, read on the forward strand.
AGGCTCGTAACTGCACAGTAGCTTAGTTTACTGTGCAGTAAGCGTGCACGTCTACACATGTGCATGTTTACTGTGCAGTAAAAACACTTAATCACAAGTAAATTTCCTACCTGCAAATGCAGGTAGCAAATTTATGTGCAATTAGTTACTGCGCAGTTATGCACATGTAGACATGACCTGAGAGCAGGTTTGCTCCTGGGTCAGCCCTGCTACCTGGGTGCTGACCTGAGGCTAGCCCCAGGGCTCCAGGCAGAGAGCCTCTCCTGCTCCAGGGCTGGTGTGCCTCTATGGCAGCCCCTGCCTCAGGCCTTTAAAAGCCCGCAAACACTCAGAGCCCTGGGGTACACTAGCAGGGAGCCTGAGGCCACTCCACCTGGGCAGGCCATAGGCCAGCTGCCCCACCCTGCCTGCATCCTAGTGCCACTGCCTGGCACCACACTGCTGCGTGGCTGCCAGGCCCATGCTATCCAGGTCTGTAGGCTACTCCGGTCTTCTGCAGGCTCCAGCCAGGCCTGTAAGCCTCCAGGCCCAGCTGCAGGCAGCTTCTGACTGATGGGGCCAGCTCCACCTGCCTACAGCCCACCACCAGAAGCCTGCCCTGGACTCACAGGTGCTGTGGGGCATTACCTCTGCCATGCAGCTGCCAGTCCCATGCTGGGACCCTGTGTTGGGCACTGAAGGAAACTGTCCAGTCCTGGCAGCAGAGGGACAGCTGTATGGAGGCCTAGAGAGCTGGCACAAGACCTATAGTGGTGTCCTTCTCATCTGCAGCTGTGCCTACACCCATGCCTGGTACTCAGGACCCCTACTAGTCCATTGGAAACAATGGGTTTCCATCACCGAACACAATCATCAGTTGGGGAGTGCCTGTAAGTCCATGCCTTTTATGAGGCAAATGATAGACATCCCCATGCCCTAGGACCCAAGCTGCAGCTGTCCTGTGTACAGCAGTACAGGCAGCCTATCAAAGCCCCCACCACAGCCTGGCACCCACAGTGACACATCACCAGGGAAGGACCCCTCAGATGTCCATCAGCACATCCCACCAAGTTCCCTGGCTGCACTCTCCATCACATGCACACCCTTGGGGAGCCTGGACCAGTACCTGCCATGCCCACTCCATAGCCACAGCCCCTGCCATGAGGTGCTATCACAGACAGCCATGACCATACAGTCCCACTAGCCAAGCCAGCTCCAGCCACATGGTAAGGCCCTCTACCGCTGCCTCCACTCCCTGCCTGACGCACCCACACTTCATTGGCCCCGGGTTCCTCCCCCACCACAGCATGCAGGGAGGAAGGAGACAGTGCCAAACTTTATTGAGCAGCCTGTGACCCCAGAGGTAGGTTGGCAAGGCCCTTTCACATGCCAAGGAATGTGTCAATGCCAGTAGCGATGTGCTCCTCAACAGCAAGGGGCAGAGACATGTAGCACAGCCACAGGTAGCCCTCTAGGCAGTGATGGAGGTTGCAGGGCAGCCCAGGCTTGCCTCCTACACTGTTGTAACTCAGGGTCCCATATCAGATGTACAGATGCACCTGGGGCACCATGGAAATCAGCAGCAGCAGGACATAGTGGGTTGGACACTTCCCAGTCTGTGGAAACAACTTGCAGGGCATGCACTACAGGGAAATGCAGTGTCATGGGGAGGAGGGCTTGGGACACCTCCCCCAAGAACAACACTATGGGGAGGGTGGGGGCACAGGAAGTTCTCTTCATCCAGTCATCTGGAATCCCCATGCCCCCTGAGCCCAGGTGCCATGGGCTGGGTGGCAAAGAGGCAGCACAGCTAGCCTGCAGGAGGATGGGGGTCTGAAGCTGCTGCAACAGGTACTGCAATGAGTCTGGCCTGTCCCAGCCTGGAAATGGTGTGGGGGAGGTAGACTTCCTGCAGCCAGCACCCAGTAGCCTGCTGGCCCCAGAAGAATGACAGGGGGCTTAGCTGGCAGCCACCTGGGCCCAGGCCTGCCAAGCTGATTTTCCATGGTCCCTGGCTGCCTGTGCACACCAAGCCCCCAGTCTGAGACTAGGCAGCACACGACCCCTGGTACAACGCAAATATTGCAAACTCTCACAAACAACTTCTGTCTAATGGCTCTACAGGGCCTGCAGCTGTGTGTGGGGGAGAGGCCACACTTGGCAGCTGGGATGAGGCTTCAGAGTCACTGCATCCACAGACAGGGCCCTGTGGATGTGCAAACTGCACCAGAGGAGGATCCTGGACAGGACCTTCCTCCTGGACCACCTGGTCATAACATAGGAGGACCAGCTGGGGGAGCTCAGATGTGGTGGGTGAAGGACATGGCCTGCCAGACCAGGTGGCAGATAGAGGATATTGTCCACAACAAGGCATGGGACTGGTTCAAGGAGGTGTGGGAATGGTCAGACCAGGAGTTCTGGGAACAGCTCCTGGACACAGAGCCCAAGCAGGTGGAGGCACTGCAGAGGCAAAATGCTTTTCTGACCTGGGAAGTCCAGGCTATGGACAATGACTGTTAAGTGCTGGACATTGTTCTGGCCCTGGCAGTTGCCTTCATGCTACCCACTTCCCGGTTCCTAACCCTAACCCACTTTCCCCCTGGCAACCACTCACTGCCCAGCAACAGGCCCTTGCCTAGCCTCCCTTCCTGGGCCTTGGAGGTGGTCTTTACCATCTCAAACAGCCAGGAGTCCCTGACTTGGCTCCCACTCCAGGCCTAGTACCCCGCCAGCCCCACACCTGGGCCCAACCCTGCTGCTTGCCCTGGCTCTATTCAGAGCCAGAGCTGCCTGCAGTGGGCCAGGGCCACACACCAGTCCTGCTGACCCTGGACACTGCCTACTGGAGAAGGAGCCACCCACACTGGGGGAGTACCAGCCATTGTCACCTCAGGCTGAGCTCTCCACCTACCATACTTACCATGGCATGCACAGCCACAGGGGAGTGGCCAGAGGCTTGGGTGCTGGCCACCTGTCCCCAGGCTCTTCCCCCTAAGCAGCCCCACCCCATGGCCCCCCCACCCTGGGATGACACATAAAGGACATTGTACATAGTTTTCACAGGCAAGGTGGGTTTTTTATTATTGATGGGTGGGGTGGGTGGTGGAGGGGTTCTGTTTATTGGAGGGAAGGGGATGTGAGGCAATAAAAAATTGTTCTTCTGAGACATATTTTTCAGTGATTGTGGTGCTGGGGATGGGCAGGGGAAGGTAGGGGGTTCATGCAGTGCAGGCAGGCTAGAGCAAGGAGTGCTGGAGGACGTGGTCAGCTAGCATCTCCCACACCTGGTATCCTGGCCTCCACTGGTGGGTGTGCAGCTCTCCTGGTGCCTTGGCGTGTGTGTGTGAGGGGGGCACTGATGCTGCTGCTACCACAGGTGGTGCTTCCATTGCCAGGTGTCCTCCACACACTGTGTCTTCTCCACCTAGGCCTCACAAAAGAGCTCCCCTTGGGACTTACAGATTTATGCAGCACACAGGCTGTGATGGCAACCCAGGGGACATAGTCATCAGTGATCTTGAGGCAGGCATTGAGGGTGTGCTGGCAGCCTTTGAGGTGGCTGAAAGTGCACTCCACCAGGGCGTGGGTTTGTCCCAGGCAGTGGTTGAAATGAACCTGGAGGGAGTACAGGTGGCCTGTGTAGGACCATATGCACCAGGGTAAAAGCAGGTAGGCAAAGTCCCTGATGAGCACAGACAGGACCACCACAGTGCGCAGCTTTAGGTCCAGCACCCCGAATATGATGTGACTGCTCTGCACCAGGCCCAGCAGGCCACACTTCCAGAAGGCATGGGTGTCATGGACGCTGCCTACCCAGACGGCACACACATGCATGAAGGCACTTCAGTTGTCCACAATGGCCTGGAGCACCATGGAGTGCTATAGCAGAGATGCTATCCATGGGGTAGGAAGGTGATGGGCATATGGGTCTTCTCCAGAGCCCCAATATGATAAGGGAATCCCAGGATATGGTATCTTACCACCACCACCAGGGAGTCATACACGCAGAGCATGGTGTTCCCCAGCACATCCTGGAGGGTGCTGCACACTACGGCTGTGTGAAATTTCACTGGCCATTTCATTTTGACACTGTTTTGACTCATTTCAAGGTCAAAACAACAAAATCAAAGTGAAACAAAGGGCATCAAAATAGCCTTGAAAAAGAATGAGGCTAGTTTGAAATGTTTCAGAGGTCGAAACATTTCAACCATAATGCTGGGGATTGGAAGTCAGCCCAGTTGGGCTAACTTCCCATCCCCGGTGCAAGATCGTGCCATGGACAGAAAGTCAGCCCAGCTGGGTTGACGCCCCATCCCCCCTATGCTAGATTGCACCCGTGGTGGGGAGTCAGCTCAGCTGAGGTGACTTCCCGCCCCCACACTAGATCATGGTGGGGGTGAGAGTCAGCTGGGCTGCATGGGGATGGGGAAGCAGCCCGATCTAGCAGCCTGATCTAGAGTAGGGGATGGGGAGGGAGCCCAGCTGGGCTGAGTTACCCCAGCCTGATGGTTGGGTGAAGCATCAAAACAGCATAAAAACAGTGAAGCTTTTTTGACTTGAAATTAAATTAGACACAAACACTGTTCCATGCAGACCTCAAAACTGAAGTTGGAAGGGAACACTGCCATTTTGCACAGCCCTACTGCACACCTCCAGGGTGGCTTCCCTGGTGATGGCCTTGCCAACACCAAACAGGTGGCTGATGTACCACAGAGTGGTAGGCATGGTCAGCTTCACCAAGGTGAGGGACAGGTGGGTGTACACAGGGAGGGAGGGATGCATGCCAGTGTTCTGCCACTCTAGGTGGGGCCAGAGCTGCTCCTGGAAGGTGGCCCCGGTCATGCAGAAGACCTCCAGCCACTGCTTGTCATCCCAGGTGTGCTGGACAACATGCCACCACCAGTCCTAACTGTCCTGGCATTTCCAGAGGAGGTGGGATTGGAGGATCAGGAGGGCAATGGTGGCCCCAGCGGTAGCATCCTGGAGCCTGCTGTCAGTGTCTAGCCAGGCAGATGAGATGGAGGTGGTGGATGTGTAGCAGTGGCCCTGGGAGGGTGCATGGGGGGGCGAGCAGGTGGTTGCTGCATGTGGGGGAGGAGTGAGATGGCTGTGAGCCAGGCAACAGTAAGCATGGTAGGCTAGCAGGGCCAGTGGAGTGGCCAGCAGGAGCACAGGGTACTCATTGTTGCTGCCAGAGGCAAGGGCTGGAGCAGCGATGGCACAGGCAGTGAAGAGAGAGCTGCTGCATGCTGTCCTTGTGCTAAGCACACTCCTCCTGCCCAGGAAGTGGCTGGCCAGAGAGCAGCAAGTGGTGCTGGCCTTTGAAGAGGTCTGTGGCTGCTGCCAGCTGCATCCAGAGTCTAGAGCTCTGCTATGTGATGGCAGGAACTCATTATAGGACCCTGGGAACCTGGAGGAGATTTGCAGCAAATCTGCTCCCACTTCCCTGCACATGTAGATGCATGCCTGGCACCGTTTACTTATGAGTAATTTACTTACAAGTAAACTGGTGTTGCATCAAATGGACATGTAGATGCACCCGGTGAGCTCAAATTCTTGCTCAGGACATTTCACTGATGTGGAACACAACTGAGTTGCACAGAACACACGTACTCTAAAGTCTCTACGAATGTAGCTTTAAGAGCTAAATCTCCTTTTGATTTATTCACCTAAGTGGCCCTAGGTCCCACACCATTTGCCAGTCTATTTCCAGGTAAAATTCAAGGGCTTAGCTACTATCTATAATTCCTGAATGTCCTTGACCTATGTTAAGCCACTTTTCCCTTTCCATTTCTCTGCTCCACCTGTATTATCAATCTATTGAGCATGAAGCTCCTAAGAGTTGTAGGCAGGCTTTGAAATTTCCTTCCACATAAAAGAAATCTGTTGATTACTTTAGAATCATAATTGTGCCCAGTAGTGCTTCAGTCAGGACTGAGACTGGTGTTTTAGTGTGTAGGATAAGCCCTATGAGAAGAGACTGAGGGACCTCTTCAGTCTCCACAAGAGAAGGCTGAGAGGTGATCTTGTGGCTGCCTACAAATTCATTAGTGGAGGCGCAGCAAGAGATCGGAGATGCTCTGTTCACCAGGGCGCCTCTTGGGGGAACAAGGGAAAATGGTCACAAACTGTCAGAGAGCAGATTTAGGCTAGATATCAGGAAAAACTTCTTCATGGTAAGGGTGGCCAAAATTTGGAATGGGCTTCCAAGGGAGGTGGTGCAGTCCCCTACCTTGGGGATCTTTAAGAGAAGGCTGGATAGGGATCTGGCTGGAGTCATCTGACCCCAGCACTCCTTCCTGCCTAGGCAGGGGGTCAGACCCAATTATCTGCTGGGATCCCTTCCAACCGTAGCATCTATGAATCAATGACTCAGTCACTACCCAGAGATCTTAATATTTAAAGGCAAGATTCTGATACACTTCCTCACTTTGTGTGGTTACTTATCATAGGAGCAGATCTTGTGGAGTCATTGGGACAATTCAGAAAATGTACTGCTCTTCTGTGCAGGTATTTCTAGACAATTTGGCAATCAATATATAAAACAGAAATGAAGAAGGGCCAGCAAAGTTTTGTTAACTTCATTTTACAAAGGCTGTTTATAGAACATGCTGCAATTTTGCATCTCTTTGAATACATTTTTTGCTGACTTTGAGATCTTGATTCACTCTTAGCTACATTTTCTCCACTTCTCTCTCTGCTACCATGGGCTAATTCACTGTCTTTATTTCTATAATTTTAATTTTTAATTACTTCCAAACCAAACCATATGAAATGTAGTCAGAAAATACAGTTATTGGCAAAGCATATATGTGTAAGTCCTGGAAGTATAGAGTAAGGGGGTTTTTTTCTCTTTATTTAATAGTATTTCTTTTCCTAGGTTCATTGTCCTGTTACAGAACTAGCACCCAGTTTCAACATCTGTTTTTAAAAAGTGTCAAGGTAAAATTACAGAGTGCATTTGAGGGCAAGTCCACATGGGATGTTTACTGCACAGTTGACTAAATAACTGCACAGTAAATGTCTCAGCATCATTGGCGACACATAGGGGGTGCATGTGGGTACACGTGCACCCCCTGAGAATGGTGGTTCACCCCCTACGAAAAGGCACCGCCAACACCCCCCTACCCCTGTGGGCGGTTGCCACTCACTACCCTCCTCCCCCTTGCTGCCAACACCACTGCTGGCATCTGCAGGCAGTCTGTGATCACTGCTGGCCGCCACCACCACTGTCAGCATTGTCTGTGGGTGGTTGCTGACCACTGGTCAGCGCTCGCACTCCCCCCCCACCGCTGCTATGGTGAGCTCCCCACTTGCCACCACCATGCTCCCACCACCAACAGCACAACCACCACGTGCGTGAGCTTGCCAGGCCCCCTCTGCCTCTGGGGGCACATGGCATTCATGCTCAGCATCTACACATGTGCCCCTATTAGGACATAAGAAAAGAATAAAATGCAGCAGGGTAGGACTTGTAAATACAAGCCCTACCCTGATGCAGAGTTTTTCTGTGCACAGCAGTGCACATGATGACACTGAGCTAACTGGCTGGGGCAGGAGGGTGATTCAGTACCAGGGCTGCCTGCCAGCTAGTCCCACACTGAAACACCCTCACGTCCCAGCCAGCCCTTCTGCAGCATACTGAGCCCAGTCAGAGCAGCCCTGTACTGGCAGACTAACCTTCCAGACCCCTTGCCAGCTTGGGCTGTTGAAAGTCAGCTCAATGTGCTGCAGTCTAGGTGCACATGTAAACCGTGTGCCTGAGAGCTCCTGGGAGCAAAGAACTCCAGAGCAATAAACTCCATGGTTTATTGCTGCACATAAAATAGTTCATGTAACTTCTGAAGTCCCTCACAGTCAAGGATTATTGTCCTCCATGATTGTTTTATCTGTGTGTCCAAAGATGGCTGATGAGGCTTATCTGGGATCAACAGACTCTACTGCAGTTAGGATATGTTTTTCCATGTGGGGTGGGTAGCATTGGATTCTTATTTTCGTTCATGACATGCTGTTTCTGCTACCCATGCTCTTTCATCTCTTGCTGTTGTTATGAGATTTCAAAGTACTGAGATCTCTGCAGCAATCTTCCTCCATTTGCGGTGGTCCTGGGCAGTAGTCTCCCACAAGTTGACATGCATGCTGCATTTTGTTAGCTGGCCTTGAGGACATCCCTGAAGTGCTTTCTCTGCCTTCCTCTTGATCATACATATTGGCTGAGCTGGGAGAATAAACTTGCTTCAGCAGTCTGGAGTAAGACATTCAGATGACATGGCCAGCCCAATAAGTTGATGTCAGAAGATCATTGCCCCAATACTTGTGATGTATGCTTGCAGGAGGAGAATGTTAACAGTGAATCTGTCTTCCCATTGGATTTGGAGAGTCTTTTGCAGGCAGCATTGATGGCACTTCTCCAACAACTTTAGATGTCTCCTGTATATTGTCCATGTCTCAGCTTAGTACAGCAAGGTGGGGATCTTGACTGCTTGATAAACCATTAGCTTGGTTTCAGATCAGAAGTCACAATTTTTGAACATCTATTTCTTCAGGAGTCCAAAGGCTGCACTTGCATGTTTGAGGTGATCCTGGATTTCTTCATCAATCACAGCCTTCTGTGAAAGACAGCTTCCAACATATGGGAAATACTCAGTGTTCTCCAGTCTCACAGTAGATCTGCATTGCCAGAGCTGGGGACTAGTTGTTAGGAGCTTGTTGATGCATAGAAACCCTAAAGGAGGTATTTTTGTTTGTCAGGAAAATACCACTGTATAGTGCAATGATCTAACAATCCTCACTTTGAAAGGATCATTACTTAAGAGTTAAAACTACACCTGCAACAAAATACAAAGGCCCTGTTTACAGTGCCTTAGTGCCAGCCCAGGGAGGCTGCAGGAAGGCACTGTGCACTGTTCTGCACATGCAGACTGTTGTAACAGGCATGTGTCACCATGGTCCTCCCTCACATGGTACTGAGGCCCATATTTGTAAATCTGGGGCTTTTCCATCAGCATGTATGGGAAGTAAATTCTGTGTTACCTGTTAGTTCATAATGTCGAACAGTGTGAGTCCTGGTATGATCATGCATGTGCGGAGTGACTAGAGGTGAGACGTTTCTAGTATCTTTGAACTTCTAACCTTGATGATGTCATGACCTACTTTTGAGGTCAGGGCATGCATAGAGTACCTCTGTTATGTAATCATTCAGTGGGACAGTTATGCTAATTAGCAAGACAGTTATGGTAATAAGGATTTACAATAATTTGAAGTGATTGGTCCTTTTAAATGTTATCAGTGTTTGAATTTGATTGATTAGTGTAAGTAGGTAAGGATTGGACCATTACATGATTGACAGGTGGCATGATTTGGATGTTATAAATCCTGTCCAGTGCGGGGGCTGGCGTGGATTTTCATGGTTGTCGTCAACGGAGCTGGAGCTGGAGCTGGAGCTGGAGCTGGAGCTGGTGCTGGCTTGCTTGCTCCTGGATATGTGTGTTCTTTGCGGGTATGGACGTTTGATTGGTTAAGTGCTTATAACTGATTCTAGATTGGTGGCTGTGAAGTTAAAGGGTAACTGAGTGCATGCTTCGTGAAAGAGTGAAGCATTTGGCAAGTACAGTGTGCAGCTCGGGGAGCACCTGATGGGAGAAGTCATCTTAACTGCATTTGACCTGTCTCACTTCTACATTACCACAGTTGGGTAATGTATCACCCCTCACTTTCCTGGGGTGCTAAGTACCTTGTACAGGGAAAAGCCAGAAATCCTCAGAGGCTGTCAGCAAGTTTTCCCTACTGATTAGGTCTGAGCTTGAGCATGCCCTAGCCTGCCATCTATTGCAAGAAAATTGTTATTATCCTTACAGTTCACTGGTAAGTATTGATTGACTCTAGGTTAATCAGAGTTTGCAACTGTGTCATTGTTGTTAGCTTGATTCTGTGTATTAAAGTTTGGGTGTTACGGGAATTGTGTTAAGTATTTACTGCATGGGTGTTTATTGTGGATTTGTTTCATAATATATATATATTTTGTTCAGCTTACCTGATTGCATAGTGTTCTTTTATATGGGCCCAACTTTGATCAGGGTTTAGCTTTAGAGCAATTTTCAGGAGAATTAATTTGCTTCAGTGACTGTGAACTTAGGCTCCTAGAGGGATATAGAGGACCAACAACCCTCTGCATTAATTAATTGGTGTTTCCCCACTAGCTAGTCTTTAATAATGGCAAAAAAACTGTACTACCTAAGTAGCTGTATTGTAGTGTCTATGACGATGTGTAGACAAAATGAGGGTTGTGTGTGCAAGCTAAATGCTTTCGCACCACTTTAATGGTGTCAGTGTTTGCACGCCTCAGTGGTGTATTAATACCAGCCACTGTATGAAATTTGGCAGTGGAATGCGCTTTAAATGACTTGGGGCACAGCAAACTAAAACTCTTTTGAGGAGTTTATTTTGCTGCCCCTACAGCCACAGAGCAATGTACCAGGCTCCATGCAGCTCCACAGCTCTGCAGGAAGTCCTGCAGCCTGGGAAAGCAGGCTTCCCCCAAGAAAAGTGATGAGCCTGATCTCCCCTCCCCCGCTTCCCCACCTGCCTGGGCTGCTTCACGTCTGCAGTGCCCCCCGGAACAAGCCGAGCCAGGTGCCTGTGGGCAAGTATTGCCTGGGGAGGGCCCGCCGCTGCCACAGAGGGAAGCACTAGCCCCCCGCCTCCTGCATCCCAGGGACTGCTCCACCCACTGGAAGCTTGCCCTCCCTTCCCCACTGGAGAGGCAGGTAAGTCAGTGAGGTGTGTGCATGGCATAGGGGTTTAATCAACCCTAAATTGAAGTGGTGTTTTTTAAAACCCACTGTTTCAAATCAAAGTCCCCATTTCATCTACACACACCTTATATAGTGTCAGTACCATATCACATATTTAGAGTTAGATTGCATCTCAGTGAAATAGTCTATACTACAGGTCAACACTTTCCTGTGCTATTTAAGGAGCTCTCCCAGGAAAAGTTTGCAGCTCATAGAGGCAGTTTACTTCTCTGCTTCTTCTCCTTATTCTCCCCTGCTCTAGGGAGGGGGTTCACTCCTTACCCAAACCAGCAGTAATTTATTTCTCAACATCAACTGAGCTCTGCAGCCTGGGCCTCCTTGCTATCCCATATTCTTCACCAACCAGCTCATACAAATCTACTGTGAGGGTAGAGATTACCTTGTTTGCTGATAGCTTCCACATGCCTAAAAGTACATGTTACTTGTGGCGGAGTGAAAGGGGACTCTTAAATTGCCTTTAACCCCTTCATAGCAGTGTTCCCTTAAATGTTAAAATGTCTGAGTGTGTATTAGCAGAAATAAACACTTGTAACTTTATTTTTAGAAGTGCTGACTACTTATGGTTCCCATTAGAATCAGAGTTATTTTAGACTTACACTAGGAATTGAGATTAAAAAACCTGACCTTTCCTTCTTACAGCTATTCTAATCTCAGGGAAAAGTGCTGCTCACTCCATGGATTTTTTTTTTAAATCAGCTATTTAAAAAAAAAAAAAACCCACCCCAAAAAACCCAAGAGTTTTCATAAACTAATACTGCATGAAAATGATGCTGAAATTTTAATACAGTGCGACAAAAACTCCTCCCCCTTCCTCCCTCTGAGCATAAGATGTTTTAATTATGCTGCAGCTATAAAGCAGAATTTCAGCCTCAACTCTGAATGTCCTGACTCTTGTCAAAATTGTAACATTATTTACACACCAAATATTATTTGGACTAAACATATCCAGCTTTCCAGAGCAGCTAATTAGTCTTGACTGCTTTCCCTGCTTCCTAAGGAGCTTCCCATGGGTTTAGTTGCATTTGCTATTTACTGACACCTGGATTAGGTAGTGTTCACTTTTTGAAAAAATAAGAAATTACCGTGCATTCCTGAAAGCCATCTGAGGACACCTTATAGTGCCTTAAGTAATATGGCTAAGATAGTCAAAGCCAGCTCTCTTCCTTAAGTTTGGCTAAGAGCAGAAATGGTTAATGAGTTCTACTTTTTTAAATGATAAAGCAAAGAGGTACATAACCTTATCAAATATTAGTCAGCTGGCATTTAAACTGACTTTAGTGCAGTTATAGAAATGAATTGGAACCCATATTCACATGTTCAGGTTGTCATGTGTCAAAGCTATGGTCGACTTTTCATATCTGTTAGAAATATAATTTCCAACACAGTACAGAAGACTGGGAGGACTGTGTGTAGAAATTGTCTTAGATTGTCCAGATGATGCCTAGACACAACTAATCAGGAACATAATGCTCTGTGATCTTCACAGTCAAGCCATGGTCTGTCTGTCTTGGTGTTAATGAATCAATCAGTTCCACAGCTAGTTGTGTTGTGCTGGTACAAGAAGGGCAGTTAAAGTGAGAAATGAATTAACTATGTTTATTTAAAACCAAAACAAGGTTTTCTTCCCCAATCAGCATAGGGAAGGGGAGAGCCTCATTTTGGATTCAAGTGCCAGCCTGAGGTAGGTGGTGGCACAGCTCTGGGCTCAGTCTGGTGCTCAGCCCTAGTCCAGGATGGCTCAGTTGGCCCCCTCCTGCAAGTACAAGGCAGGAAGGGGCTCGCTGCTGGGAGAGTGAAGGAGATACCAGGATGGGGAGGAGGGGAAAACAGGGAGACCCACATATGCAGCTTGGGGGAAGTGTGGGGAAAACGATGCAACCTCTCCCCCCATGCAGAAGTTCCCTCCCCACTTACCTTTTGTTCTGGCTCCAGTCCCTCCAGCTGCTGCTGCTTCTCCCTGGCTAGGCTGAACTGGGGCCTGGCTGGGGTCCCAACTGCTGCTGACTGCCATGGAGCTGGAAAAGGGCTGCTGCATCAAAAGGTAATTAGTAATGGGGTAGTAGGCCTGGAGGTGGGAAAGACAGAAGGCAGGGTCAGGTACAGGCACAGGGAGGGGCAAAGGATGGAGAGTCATGGGGTGGGAGATACAGACATGGGCATGGTGGAGTAGGAAGCAGGGAGCAGGCACAGGCACAGAGGGGCAGGTGGCAGGGGGGTACATGGCCAGAAGCAAGTAGCAGTGTGGGGTAGGCACAGGAGTCTGGGGGTGGGGCAAGCAGGGAAGGTATGGTACAGGGCAGGGTACTGGCCCCCTGCCACTGCTTTCCCCACCACAGCAGTGAAGGGGACAAATTTAAGATGACCCTGCAATAAGTACATTCTGTACACAGCAAATTATACTACATTTATAAGTTATTCTAATCTGTTTATATTTATATGGGGTCATCTTAAATTCAAATCTTGGGTTCAGGTAAGGATGGTATATTGCCCATGTACTGGGTAGCACAAAGGGATTAAGAATGGAACATTCGACTCTAAATGTTATGTTCATATCAAATGCAGTCAGGTACAAATTATTTACATTAATTGCTATCTGATATCTTTTGGATGTACTGTTTGAAAGCTCTCAGGGCACAGTTGTCTACATCACAATAAACGCTACTACATGTGAACAACCTGGTATCCTACTGGTCATCTCTGAAGAGTGGACTCCACATAAGGCTTACCTGATTTTAGGCCTTGTATTGTCACTCTGCCCTGGTGTAATCATCACTTCAACAATTACTAATTAATCACACAGGTATTACTACGAACACTTCAGCTTCAGTAATTAGTCTGCTACAAAGGGTTGGATAACTACTGTTTTATATTGATTAGTTCCCAAACTAAAATATATATTATATAATATATGCATATATACATATACATGTATATTATTTTTGTTTAGTTTAGCTTGGTTTTCCATTTACATGAAAAGATATGGAAGACTGATGATACATGTTCAAGGCTCTTGCTTCACCTCAAGCACTCACATTTAAAAATAAAGGGACAGCCTCAGGCTTACTTGTTTGACTACTTTGTATTAAAATCCTAAAACTGTGTCAATGAGCATGGTATAAAATCTGCATCAGTTTAGTATCAGATTGTTGACTTGACACGCATAAGATCAATGCTTGGGATCTCAATATTGCACTGTTATGCAGGAGGGCGTGACACAAAATTATACACACACAGGCTACACATATGACACTATGGGTCTACACCCACATGCACATATACACAAACATGCACTTCAGTAGTGGCTGTGTGTTAACACTAGCAGGTACCTGGGGTCAGTCGGTTCCTGGGGTTACTTGGGGTCACTTGGTGCCCCAGGGTTACTTGGGGGTGAAGAAAAATCCGGGGGACAGTGGAGGTGAAGGAATGGAGCCAGAAGATCAAGCTGGGGCAGCAGACAGAGAGCCAAACTGGTCAAGGAAGCCAGGAAGAGCAGCAGAGAGGTGAGGTGAGGGGCAGTGAAGGAAAAAGCTGAGAGCTGGAATGTAAAAACTGGAGGAGGAGGCTGGGAGGTAAGGAGCCGGGAAGCAATGAGGGTTGGGGCCAGGAGGCAGAGACAGAGATTCCAGGAGGCTGCAGTGGGCAGAGAGAGGTGCTGAGGATTGCAGCGGGGAGGCAGAGACAGAGAAGCTGGGAGGCTGCAGGGGGCAGAGAGAGAAGCCAGGAGATGGTGAGGATTGGAGCTGGGAGGCAGAGGGCAGAACTGGGGCTGAAGCTGGGAGTCAGAGAGCAGAACTGGAGGGAACTGGGAGATGGTGGGGGTAAAAGATCGGAGAGCCAGGGAGAGAGAGAGAGAAAGAGAGACAGGAGGAAAGTCAAAGGGGTAGAGAGCAGAAATTAGAGCAGGGCCAAGAGATCAGTAAGACAAAACCCGACTCGGGGTTCCAAGATACCAGTTTTATTAAACAGGCAACACACTATATGGCCCATGAAGTTATTTGTTCCTATGAACACACTAACTCTCCCACACACACACACACAATGGTAGCAGGAAAGGAGAGGCTTAATAGAGGGAATGAGGTCAAGGTGTGCAGAGACAGAGCTCAGGTCCCTCGCTTGGGGGAAGAACGTGGGTGATAGCTACCTATCCAGGCTGTGAGTTGATCCTTTATGGCTAGTCGAAGTATTTTCCAATGAGGTGTTGTCTAGAGGGAGTTGCTGGCAGGGTCTCTGGGTGGATAGGTGGTGTGGCATAGTGCTGGTCTGCTTGGAGAGGGCATTCCAAAGAGGTCATACTCTATCACCCTTTTTACAGGGGTGGGCTACCTATGACTCCAATGGGCAGGACTTGTCCAGGCAAGGGCCAGTCCTGCTCAGATGAGGTTCCAGGGGTCCTCAGTGATCTGTGCGATACAATGGTGGAGTTGCTGGTTTCTTGGAAGGTCTTTATCTTTCAAATATTGGGTTTTGTCTCTGGTCCTGGGAGTAGGTCTGTGGTTTCTGGGAGAGTCAATGCAAGTTGATGGCCCGGTCATTCAACAGGAACTATTTTTACGTCTGCTGCTATTATGTCTCAAACACCCTCATTCATCCTTATTCACCCAGGAACCAATTTACATAGGAGGGGTAGGTATGAGTCATAGTTGCAACACAGTTACAATAGGGCATTCTGGGGCTGGGACCATAAAATGGAGATTTGACATTTCAAGATGGAGACTTGACATTACTTTGGCTAACTTTACAGAAACAGGCCTAAATCATACAGTATCAATATAAAACAGTAAAATTCAATATAAAAATAATATGAATACAATATAAAACAGTCAAAATCAATACAAAAATAATAGAACACTATTTACAATATAAAATGTGGCTTGTTACAATAATGGCATACAAGAACTTAGCTTACTTATGACTGCCTATAACTACTTATAAGGGATAGACAGGGCAGAGAAAGAGTCAGAAATGGTTAGGGAAGGAGAGAGGAATGTATTTTTAAGTAAAAAAAGAAAAGAAAAGGAAAACCTGGATGTTTTGCTACAAGGTCACATCTTTTCATCTACAGCACAGAAAAGCCAAGCAGAAATTAAATATCGCCTGGAATGCAATCCCATTGACTAATAACCCGAGCCCTGTGCACTTGGGGGCTACATTGGACAGAACATTACCTTCAAAACACACGTAAAGAAAACAAAAGGGAAAGTCAGCACCTGCAACAACATACTTTGAATCTTGATCACCTCAAAGTGGGGAGTAAATCCACCTACATTACAAATCACTGCTGTTGTCTTGTGTTACTCCACTGCACAGTATGCATGTCGAGTAATAGAATGATCAGTTCATGCGAAGAAACTAACCCAGTTCCAGAGGCAACCCAAGCAGGGTGTGGGGCCTGTGGCAAATCAGCTTCACCCAGCTCTGCACCATCGCTGCTCCATCCAGCTCTGCACGGCCCCCCCTAAGCACGGGGTCCGGGGCTGATTCACTCCCCCGCAGGGACGGCCCTGCCCAGTTCTACACAACAGCTATGATGAAATAACGGGGCATTTTTACATGTGCTTTGGGAGTGGGGGAGGGAGGTGCTTTAATTAGAGTGGCTCCAAGAGCCGCTGTAATTAAAGTGCCCGGAGCATCTTGTGTATCAGCATCCTCACCCTCAAAAATGATGGCAGGGGCGCTTTAGCTAAAGCTTGTTGAATGAGCTTTAGTTAAAGTGCCCCTGCTGCTATTTTTCAGCATGGGGACACTAATACATTAGATGCTGGAGTCTGCTTGACCGTGGTAATTACCATGCTCCAGCAGACTTGATTAACTGTTCCAATGTGCTGTAATTACAGTGCATTGAAGCAGCTTTGCTGCATGTACAGGTGCCCGGGATGTCTAAAGCCAACACTAAAGGATAGCCTCTACTTACTGGTTGGCATTGCACCATCTGATATCAGAAGGAAAGTATCAAGCCAAAAAGAAAGATCAAGGCAAATGGAAGACCCTAGACATCCACTCTATAGTCACACAAAAGTGTTTTGTGATCAGTGTTGCACCATTGGATACAACAACTGACAAGACACAACTGAGGTTATAGAAGGAAAGTTAATGGGCAATCAGGTACTATGAAAGGAGCCTGGAACCTCAGGAGGACCTTCCCGGGGAAGTTGATCTAGGCTGGCCAACATGGCAATGCCTGAATCACCTGTGTATGCAAACAACAAGATCAAAAACAAACTTGATCAAATGGGGCTACTCTAATAACATGAATACATGTGAGTGCAGTGAAGTGCAGACTACTCATTCACCAACTCCTGGTGAGACCTGTAGAAAGGAGGATCTCACGGTGGGAATGGAAAGAGCTGTCACTTGTACACAATTCTGGAGAAACATGTAGTTTATGACAAGGACAGAAGAAGAAGAAAGTACTGATTTTTTTCTAAGGTGGCCTACAACTCAAAATAATTCCTATATACCCAGAGAACTGGTTAAATTATTTACTGTGAATACTTTATCTGATAGTTAACCTTTTTCAGTTTAAGAATGGACTTAAAAAAAAATGGAGGGTTTTTTGGGAGGAGGGTTTTGTTTTCAGGGGTTTTTTGCAAAATATTTGCTGTTTTTGGTGCTCATTTTGATCAGCTTCACAGATTCATGGACGTTTAGAGCTGGAAGCGATCTCATGAGATCATCAGTTTTTCAAATACCATTTTAAGGAGCTCACAAACACCAAAACATCCATGATAAATTTCATTTAAAAAACATTATGCCATTGGGATTCATTTTGTTTTAAGTAGGTACATGTTTAAGTACCTTTCTGAACTGGGAGCCTTAAAATGTAGCTTGCTGTAGCTGTGAAGCAAGTACACAGCTTTTGAGCTTCTTGTGAACAAGGATGAGTCCTCCTATATTTTCAGTTACTCCAATTGAATAAGAACTACTTTTTGCCATTCAGATACTTTCTGTTGTAAGAGTTGGATGAGTCTGAGTAGTTAATTTTTCAGCAAATGATCTAAATGAAACATACCAGAGAATCCATTTGGGAGAGTTCCTTGATTTAGTGAAGTCTGACAGCATTAAACAAAGCTTGGAAGTGTTTGCATTTTCTTCACACTTTCTGAGCGAACTGACAAAACATTAAGCATCAGAAGTGTTAACACTATTTGTTTACGATGAAATACTAGGTTTTGCTGCATGGGTAAAAAAATAGTAGTGAAATACCACATGATGCAGTTAAAGAAGCATTTGGGAGACTTACAGAAAAGCTAAACATGACAGGAAAGCAAAGATTTGTCAGCCAGCTGCTAAATTCTAAATTTGCATGTTTCCTGGGATCTCAAAAGGATTTGGGACTTCTGCTAATATGCAGTATTGTCTTACTTAGCTGGATTTTTTTCTGTACATATGAAAAACTCTTTTTGATGTAGAAATCAAGAGCAGTCCTCCTGAGAGAGTTCTGCGGTTTTTAGTACTGCTTAGTTCCATCTGGATGGGAAACAAAATAACACTGTAAGTAGGCTGAATTTTGTTGGCAGGAGCACAGAAAAGCAAACACTCATTTAATATCCTTAGTATCATGTGTAAGAAATTTACAAACAACAGTAGAAGAGTTCATGGATATCTTAAAGGAAATATAAGGTCTCTTTTTTTCAAACCCACTTTCTTCAGCATGGGAAACCCTGTAGATGGATAAGTATATACCCATTATTTTAGTTTCTAAGCAATTCACAATTTTAATGTTTATTCTCCCAACATCCTCCGCGTTGTACAAAAGTGTCATCATCCTAGTCTGTCAACAGGGAAAATAAGGTACAGAGACAGTAATTGAGAGAGGTTTCTAAAATCTGTGAGTGAGCAGGGAACTGAAACAGGGTGCAGGTCCCTAACCATGAGACCATCTTTCCTCTCATGGAAGCTTTCCATCTGGAATTATGACCTCACCCACTTAGGCACTGTACATGCACACAAACTAAAGGCAGTCCCTGTATGTGCTTGTGGGATTCCTTGACTTCATCACCAGTTGTGGATACCTACTACCTCTGAAGCCTATACTATATTTAATTAGGTGCCTGAAAATGGCTTTAATGCTTAAGCATAGGCAGAAACACTTGAAAGTGTTAGCCCTTATGTATAAAATGTTCTAGAAGTCACACTTAAATAGTCCTGAAATGTAAATTATTCCAAACAAAATCAGTCTGGGATTTTAATATACTGTATTGACTCAAATAAAACCCTGATTATAAGATAGTACCCAATAATTAGATTCTGTATATGGAAAAATTATACATTTGATATAATTTTCCAGGTATAGAATCTAATTATTGAAGGTTTGTCTTGAATTTCTCGACCTCTCGCAGCTACAGCCAGGAAAATAAATCCAGGGGGGTCAGGTGGCCACTTTGCCCTCTGCCCGTCCCAATTTCTTCTCCCTGCAGCCCTTTCTCCCCTTCTTACTACAGAACCTGCTTTCCCTGAGCACATAGAAGTGTGAGGCAGATTTGAAATGACTTTGAAATAACATATCTGTATTAATTTACATATAATACCCATAGCCTTAGTTTACCCAGAAATAATGCATTTTATCTTTTTTGAAGCTGTTGCAAGTTTTATCACAGGCACTCCCTAAATATACTTTTGAGTAGCACTGTAGCACCCATTTAGAGGGAATACAAACTATGTATGATATTAGTTCAAAATCCAAAGGCTCATGATTTACCCTATAGTTCGCTGGGCTGACCCCAGCAGTGTCGACAGCATTTCAAGCCACGGTGACCCCACAGCTCAGCACTGCTCGGTGTGTGTGTATTCCACATGTGCCAGGCTGAGAGAGGGGGTGACAGAGGGATTCTGAGTGAACTGATTGGGGTACCGTTTGGTGATTTTTGCCAGATATTTAAGGCTGGTAAAGAAACAGGAATCACAGGAGATGGGAGGAAAATGCTCAACTCAGCTGTGGAAGTGAAGAGAAAGTCGAAATGTATGCAGTGAGGTGGCTCATCATAACTTAAAGAAGAACTGAAGCTGGGTGGGGACTGTGCTCAATGGGCACTACCATACATCTAATTCAGAGGGGCTGTTCTAATCTATCTTTGTGGTAGGGTCCCACCAGCATTTTGGCACTAGTGGAGGGTTCTCTCGAGTGCTGTGTTGCTATTGCAGTACCTCCAGGCCCGGTGCTTGTTCCCTCTTGCGGGGACAACTACCCATTTTTATTAAGGGCCACACAAAAGAAAAAATGGTTTGCATTTAATCAGATTTATAGCTGGTTTCCATTACTGAGCACATGCTGTGTTTAGCAGCAATTCAGATTGACAATGTGGTTGCCCTGTACAGCAAAAGCTGTGTTAATCGGCACTTCATTAGCTAGAAAACTCTACTAACCAGCAGCTGAGGGATGCGGCAAAAGCAAAACCAGAAGTACCACTTCCAGGTTTCACCACTGCTGCGAGCAGAGTTCTTGCCACTTCTTCAGCCCACAGCCCAGGGCAAAGCAGTATAAGCGGGGCAAAGCAGCCTGCGCAAGGCCCCCCTCTTTGTTCCCAGGCACACTGACCCCAGGGAGTGCACCAGATGGTGCACATTTGATTAACCGGAATATTTGATTAACCAGCATCCCCCATTCCTGGGGCATGTCAGATAACAGAGCTTTTACTGTATGCAAATATTAAATGAGGGCATGTTGACTGGGAGGAAAAAACCCCTAGTTTTATATTCAAGTGAAAACAGTAGCTAATGCAGGTCTCCCACACTTTGATTTTTTTTATTATTTTTGTGCAACTTTGTGACTGCATGCTCCTCTCAGGACCCAAGGTAAGAAGCAGAAACATATGAAAGTAAAAAAAATGTTTTCATTTATTTAACATTTTTCTACATGTGCAGGTAGAAAAATGTTAAATACATAAAAAAATCTTTCTTTCTAGATTCTGCTATCTTAAAGCAAAAACTGGAAAATTAAATATAAGATTTGTTCATTGTGTAACTTCTCCATCCCCAACTTACTTAATTTCCCTTTCTTTGCTCCTTTTTTCAATTTGGAAAATAAATCAAAAGAAGGAAAAAAGCAGTGTTGGTTCATAATGGTGGTGAAGGAGATGATGAAAAATAAATGAGTTTCAAACAAACCCTTTTGAAAATAAAATTCCAATATTCCTATTTTCAAAAGTGTTAGTTTCAAACGTTTTCTTTTATTTTTTATCTCCTCCTCCACCACCATTAATCCAAATGAAAAAAGAAGGAGAAAAGAAACGGAAATTATGGAAAGTTGGGGAAGGAAAGGTGACATAATTAACAAATCTTATGTTTAATTTTCCAGCTTTTGCTTTAAGATGTCATGTTTTCAATAAAACATGTTTTATTTGAAACATTTTACATATCTCTGACACTAGATTGGCCACCCAGGAAAATGTCTGATATTTATTAATAGAGATAGTGCAGCACAAAGAATGGTGGTGCATGCTTCCGACAGGACCACCAACTGAGTTTGGGTATTTTCCAGCTGTCAGCACATCTGTTGAGAAGCAAATAGAAGCTATCTAATCCATTTCACATAGGCCAGTGGCCATCAGATTAGTAGTAGTAAGTTTCAGTAATGATGGGCTGAATTTGAACCCTGATCTAAAAGTTCTCTATACTATCACCTCTTTCTATTAGTTTCTATCTAAGAATCTCTCTGTGTTTAGATATCTTTTACAACATACAACTGTCCATTCTCAACAATGCTATTATCCTTTTGTACTTTCTCAGCCTTTGCTGTCTTTATTACCACTGGAACCAGTCTCAGTACATGTGGAATGAAGGATATGTAGGTTTTATTGGTTCATATTCAAATGACAGGGTAATTTTGCATCCATCCTGGTCGATATCTTTCCCCAATAGTGTAAGGCAGTAGTTCCCAATCTGTGGTATGGGTACTGATTTATTATAATTACTTTATATGACAAAAATTTGCTGGTGGTGGTTAAGGTTGTTATGTTTTTAATCGTTGGCGTGCAGTCTGTCAAAGTTTGGGAACCACTGGTGTAAGGGATTAACACAACTCAGATTTTATAACTGTCTTTGGAAAAATAAAGATTGATTTTTCTCCAGCTATTATGTTGGCTTTTTATAAAACACAGACATGCTTGTAAGAAATCCTAGAGAAGAAAAACTTCCACAATCAGAATATATTAAGATGCTAGCTTTGTCACTGAAAACAAAATACAGGGAAAGTTCTCTTTTCAAAGATAAAGTAATAATTCTAACTGTCACAACTATAAAATGTTTCTATGTCTGTGTAGGTGCTGGAATTAAAGTCAGCAAAGAAAGTAAAATGTGTACTCTTGTGATAGATGTTTATATTTGTGTTGTTCTGAAAATGTAACTACTGCAGTAGATATATGTGATGCAGTAGTTGGCTTAGTTAACACCTACATATCAAATCCACATCTTTTGTGAGGTTTCCAGATTTGCTGCAAAGTTCCGTATTTTTTAATGAGAAAGGAATCCCACATTTAATTTACTCCTGTGCAGATCAATAACTTGGTATTCTCTTTGACACTGAGGAATGTGGGCTTTCTGTGCCTCCTACATCTTCAGTAACTCAGTATAAGTTACTTGTATTGTAATAAAACAGAAAATTTGAAAGCATAAGAGAATGCATTTTCAAACATGAACATATGAAAGGTATTATTAAATAGCTAAGCACCTGTTCTGGTAATCTATAGGAATACTGGGTAATAAAGGGTAGAAGGGGCTCACTGGATTTTTTTCAAAAAAGAGTTTAGTGTTCTATCCCAAAAGCAAAGTAGGCCACCCACACTCTTCCATATTTTTATTCTGCTGTGCAGGGAGGAAAAACCTGCAGCATGCTTACAGGCTTGGCAGTGCTACGCTGGTTAGCACTACAAATGAAAGGGACTTGGGGGTCATGATTGACCACAAGATGAAGATAAGCTTTTAGTGTCATGGTGCAGGTTTTTCCTCCCTGCACAGCAGAATAAAAATATGGAAGAGTGTGGGTGGCCTACTTTGCTTTTGGGATAGAACACTAAACTCTTTTTTGAAAAAAATCCAATGAGTCCTTTCTACCCTTTATTACCCAGTATTCCTATAGATTACCAGAACAGGTGCTTAGCTATTTAATAATACCTTTCATACGTTCATGTTTGAAAATGCATTCTCTTATGCGGCTAGTAAAGCGAGCAAAACGCTGGCTTGCATCCATAGATGCAAGTAAATCCCAGGACGTCATTCTCCCATTGTATTCAGCCTTAGTGAGGCCGCAGCTGGAGTACTGCATCCAGTTTTAGGCTCTGCAATTCAAAAAGGATGTGGAGAAGCTTGAGAGGGTGCAGAGGACAGCCACGCGCATGATTAGAGGTCAGGAAAACAGACCTTATCATGAGAGGCTGAGAGCCATGGGGCTCTTCAGCCTGGAAAAGCACAGGATCAGGGGTGATCTGGTGGCCACCTATAAATTTATCAGGGGTGCTCATCAGGATCTGGGGTAACGTCTGTTCACCAGAGTGCCCCAAGGGATGACAAAACTCTGTCATGACCGATTCAGGCTGGACATAAAAAAGAACTTCTTCACTGCCTGAGCCCCCAAGTTTTGGAATAAACTGCCGCTGGAGGTGGTTCAAGCACCCACTTTGAATGCCTTCAAGACACATTTGGATGCTTATCTTGCTGAGATCCTATGATCCCTGCTGACTTCCTGCCCCTGGGGCAGGGGGCTGGACTCAACGACCCTCCGGGGTCTCTTCCAGCCCAAATGTCTATGAAATCTATGAAATCCAACTTTGAAGCAAACAATAATAATATCCTAATCCATGTGGGTACTAATGATGTGGCCAGCAGAAGACTTGATCACCTGATGGCGGATTACCATGCTCTGGGGGGCGTGCTGAAGGAGATAGGCACACAAGTGGTTTTTTCTTCTGTCCTACTGGTGAACGGACGTGGAAGATGGCACATGACATACATCACAGAGACCAACTGGCAGCTTCGGGAATGGTGTCTTGAGGCGGGCTTTGGTTTCCTCAACAATGACCTGCACATCACGACAAGAGACATGCTCGGATGGGATGGGCTCCACCTTTCCCCTAAAGGTAAGCATGTGTTTTCTTCTAGGTTGGTGGATCTCCTCCGGCAGGGTTTAAACTAGGCTTACTGGGGGAAGGGGAAGACGAGGGCGGAGGAAGCCTTGGACTGCCAAACCAAGCAATACCCACAAGTACAACCCAGCCTAGACTGGTGAGCAGAACATATACACACATAAGCAATGGGGGCCAGGGCAATGCTGAAAGTAGGGGGACCAGTGCACACATCCTCAGGAGGCCTCAAATGCCTGTACACAAACGCTCGTAGTATGGGAAGCAAGCAAGAGGAACTTACCCTCCTGCTAACTGACACCAACCCAGACATAGTGGGGCTCACTGAAATGTGGTGGGACCCAGCGCATGACTTGGCAGTGAATATCAAGGGCTATAGGCTGTACAGGAGGGATAGGACAGGGAGGAAAAGTGGGGGCATGGCGCTCTGCATTAAGGAGGAATACACATCCTTGTCAATTAGCAAAGAATCAGAGGAGGGGCACTCTGAAGTGCTCTGGGTTAGAATACAAGGCAGTCAAGGGGAGAGAGACTTAACAGTGGGGATCTACTACAGACCACCCAACCAAGGGGATGAGCTAGACCAGGAATTCTTAAGTCAGCTCACGGAGGTAGTTAGGTCAAAGGACGTGGTCATCATGGGTGACCTGAACTTTCCAGACATCTGCTGGGAAGAGCAGTCTGCCAGGTCTGACCGCTCAAGTAGGTTCCTAGCCAGAATGCAGGACCTCCATCTAACCCAGGAGGTACACAGCCCCACCGGGGAGATGTCTTGTTGGACCTGGTGCTGGCCACAGGTGACGACCTGGTGAGGGGGCTGCAGGTGCTTGACCACCTGGGTGACAGTGATCATCACCTGCTGGAATTCACCATCCAGTGCAAGGTGGCAAAGGCCTACAGTAAGGCAGCAGCCCTAGATTTCAGGAGGGCAGACTTCAATGAGCTAAAGAGAATAGTTGGGGAAGCACTGAGGTCCCAGGGCAGAGGGGAGCCACGTGTCCAAGAAGAATGGTTGCTCCTTAAGGAGATGATACTCCAAGCCCAAAGGGGGGTAATCCCAACGCGGATCAAAGTGGGCAGGAGGGCACAAAAGCCCCCATGGCTCACCAAAAGCATCCGGGAGTGTCTCCTAGCTAAAAGGGTGGCATACACCCAATGGAAGGGAGGGTCCATCACCGGGGAGGATTATATTGTGGTTGCTCAGGGATGCAAGGGGGCAGCCAGGAAGGCCAAGGCAGAGATGGAACTGGGACTAGCTTCCTGGATCAAGGACAACAAGAAGTCCTTTTTTAAATACATAGGGGGAAAAAGAAGGTTCTAGGTAATGTGGGGCCCCTGCAAGACACGCTAGGAAATTTGATCGTCACACCAGATGACAAAGCCAACATACTTAATGATTTCTTTGCCTCCATTTTCCTGAGCAGGGGCTGGAACAGCCACCCCCACTCTGGGTCCCCCTTATACCCCAGGGGAGGCACACCTAGGCCAAGGGTTAGTGAGTAAATAGGGAACTTCTGGAGGGACTGGATGTATTCAAATCAGCTGATCCGGATGATCTCCACCCTAGAGTACTGAGGCAATTAGCTGAGGTCATTGCAGGACCCCTGGCACAGCTTTACGGGCACTCATGGTGCTCTGGTGTGGTGCCAGAGGACTGGAAGAGGGCCAGTGTGGTTCCCATCTTCAAAAAGGGGTGGAAGGAGGACCCAGGAAACTATAGGCCAGTTAGTCTTACCTCAATCCTGGGCAAGCTTTCTGAGAAAATTATTCTGGCACATATCCACAAGAGGCCAGCAGGGGAGATTATGCTTAGCGGCAATCAACATGGGTTCATTAGTGGCAGGTCCTGTCAGACCAACATGGTGGCCTTCTATAATCAGATCACCAAATCCTTAGTTACAGGGGTAGCAGTGGATATGGTCTTCCTGGACTTTTGGAAGGCCTTCAACACTGTCTCTTGCCCAATTCTCATTAAAAAACGGGGGGACTGTGGTGTCCACACCTACACAGTCAGATGGGTTGCCAACTGGCTGGAGGGTCGCACCCTCCGAGTGGTGGTGGATGGGTCATTTTTGACCTGGAGGGATGTGGGCAGTGGGATTCCGCAGGGCTCGGTCCTTGGGCCTGCACTGTTCAACATCTTCATCCGTGACTTGAATGAGGGGGTAAGTGGCACCCTGTTCAAATTTGCTGATGACACTAAGATGTGGGAGTATGTGGGTATGCTAGAAGGGAGGAATAGGCTGCAATCGGACCTAGACAGGTTACAGGGGTGGGCAGATGGGATTCAACACCAACAAGTGCAAGGTGATGCACCTGGGGAGGAACAACCAGCACCATACCTACAGGCTAGGAAACTCCCTTCTCATCAGTGCAGAGGCAGAAAAAGATCTTGGAGTCATCATTGATGCCAAGATGAACATGGGCCGGCAGTGTGGGGATGCAGTCAGGAAGGCCAACCGCACCTTGTCATGCATCCACAGATTCATCTCAAGCAGATCCAAGGAGGTGATACTCCCCCTCTATGCGGCATTGGTCAGGCCACAGCTGGAGTACCGTGTCCAGTTCTGGGTGCTGCACTTCAAGAGGGTTGTGGACACCATGGAGAGGTTCCAGAGGAGGGCCACTCACATGATCAGGGGGCAGCAGGGCAGGCCCTATGAGGAGAGGCTACGGGATCTGAACCTGTTCAGCCTCCACAAGAGAAGGCTGAGGGGGGATCTAGTGGCCTGTTACAAACTAGTCAGAGGGGACCAGCAGGCATTGGGGGAGTCCCTGTTCCCCCAAGTAGTACCAGGAGTGACTAGGAATAATGGTCACAAGCTGACAGAGGCTAGATTTAGGCTAGATATCAGGAGGCGCTACTTCACAGTCAGGGTGGCTAGGATCTGGAACCAACTTCCAAGTGAAGTGGTGCTGGCTCCTACCCTGGGGGTCTTTAAGTGGAGGCTACATGAACACCTTGCTGGGGTCATTTGACCCCAGTACTCTTTCCTGCTATGGCAGGGGGTCGGATTCGATGATCTGCTCAGGTCCCTTCCAACCCTACAAACTGTGAAACTATGAAAGTTTAAATAAATTCAAGGGTTTATTGTAATGCTTCAGAGGCTAAGGCAAAGCAGAAAAATTATATGAACACCAATAATTATCTACATGGTCTGTAAGGACTATTTTGAACTTTGCTGAGGTTTTTTAAATTACCAAACTGTGTATCTGTCTAACCATATACACGTGTGTTTCATGTGGTTTGATAAATTTTGCAAAGATTTTTCTATATTCAAGCTACACAAAAACAAAACACAAGAAAGCATAGAGCAGAGAACAGACCTGAACTGACAAGTTCTGCAATAAAACTTCTGCAATAAAAGTCTTTTAACTTAATTATTTCCTTAATATTCTCTACAATTACTTCTTCAAGCATATTTTGTAAACCAAAATGTTGGTTTACAAAATATGCTTGAAGAAGCATATACTTGATTTTTTTCACTATTTTAAATACTGTCCACTGATCTTAGCATGGAAACTCACATAAGAATGAAACATTGCAATTTCATAGCCTAAGGAGCCTGCACAAGGCCATTTCCCTTTTATGCATCCCAAGGGATGCCTAGCTGGAGGTGTAGAGGAAACAGGTTGTGGGGGGAAGGGTGGAGGGATGTAACAACAAGGGATTGTGCCGGGGTGTTCAACCTCCATTCCACAGGACAAATGCAGCCCAGAGAGACATTGCATCTAACCCGCAGGGCACCCATGGGTTGGAAAATTTGGTGGTGGGGGTTTGATAGTCTTTAATACAGCCACACTACCCCCTGCCAAATTCGCAAACTGGAAACCTCACATGACAAGGCAGGGCCAGGCCAGGGCCAGGTTGCATGACAAGGCCAGGGCCAGGTTGCAACCTCTTCCCCTGTGAAGCCAGTCCTCCCCCGCTCCCCGTGTTGCATAGCTAGGTCATGCTTCACCCTCCCCCCACAGGTTTGGGTTAGATATAAGCCACGCCCCTCCCCCCATGGGGTGGAGCCACTCCCCCTTCCTCCTCCTGCAGGGCCAGATCAAACCCTCTTCCCCTACAGAACCTGATTGCCCTCCACCCTTCTCCACAAGGCTGAATGATGCCTGTTGTTCCTACCCTGGGTGCCAGCCAGATCCAACCCAGTGACGAACCAGGCACTCATCCCTCCCCCCAGGCAAACAGGTTGAGCACCCTTGGATTGTGCCATTCTGCAACTAGACTAAGGATTCCACCATCCACTCTCCCAGACCCCCATGCAACTGAAGACTCTGCAAGTCATGCCTTGGTCCAGCTTTGTGGACTGGAATCCAATTAATCAATTTTGCAATGAGATTATGTGTTAAGATTTTCCACTCACCAAGGTTTGCTGGTGTTCTGCGCAGAGCAGGCCAGTAGGGGTATGCAAAGTGGGCCCTATTCGATCAGATTTGGCCCAAATTGGGGACAGTGATTCAATTTGTTGATTTGGATCACTGTCTCTGATTCCATTTGGCTGAATCCAAATCTGAAGATTCAATGCTGATTCAGAGAATCAGCGATTCAGACACAGACACAGCTTTAAATGTTTTTTCTACATACCTTGAAGTACCAGGCACAGCTCATGAATGCAGAGATGTGGGAGCGTCCCACAGGGGCGTGGAGGGTGGCCTTCCAGATGCTCAGTGGTGAACCCATAAGTGGACCGGAAGTACTTCTGCGCTTCTGTGGGACATTCCATGTGCTCCAGCATCACAGCATTCATGAGCCACCTGCTATCTAGAGGTATGTAGAAAAATACATTTAAAGCTGTGTCTATGCCCAAATCACCAAATCCTTCTGAATCTCTCCAAATCAATTTGGAGGATTCCAATTCGATTTGGAGAAATTAAAGGGTCTTCTGATTCGATTCAGCTTCAGAGATTCAGCCACTGAATCGGACCAAATCTCCACCTATTTGAATCAGGGACCGAAGTTTCTCACGGCCCTACTGGACATTCTTTCTGTACCTTCTCATTATTATTAATCACAGCAGCATTTACAGGCCCCCAGCAGAGAGCACAGCCTGCCCTGAAGGTATAATCTAGACTTGTCCGAGGTTATTCAGTGGCAGAACTGGAAAGAAAATCTGTGGTTCCAAATCAACTCTATCCACTTATATACACCACCTTAAAATTCATTCCATATTAGATTTTTCCAAGCAACCAATTCTTGTGGTTGCTGCAGAACTACCTTCTCATCTTGAATAGGCTAGAAAGTGATTCATGCAGTCACGAATGGAGAAGGAAGTCTTCGTAAGACATCCCCTGCAATATAATCTACTTCAGCTTTATGAAGCCCAATTCTAGTGTATCACTTTCAGTGGGAGTTTCATATTAGAGGGGGTTACTCTATCAGGCTCCTATTATAAATTTATTTTTGTTTCCTTCTTATTTCACAGTGGGTGATTGTCTTAGGGTGCTATACTAGATTCATATCCTGCTCCTTCTTTTGATAGGATTAATTTGGGTTTTAGGTATGTAAAAAAAAATGCCCTGAATTTTAAAAATTAAGTCTTTAATTTGGTAACTTCTCAGAAGTAAACAAGTAGAAATTTCAGCCCTAATGCATGAGTGTTTCAAAGGCAAATCTCTCCCTTTTTTGTTTTCTAATGTAGTTAGTTTGCATTATAATCTAATAATCTATATGAATCTATAATGGATTAAAATGAATATAGGATCATCAAAACCAGTCTCTTATGACTACAGTCAATATGCCATATTATCTCAATCTTAAATTTATCAGACTTCATCATAAAACAAGTCAAAGCTTGGGTTCCATTATTTCTATTGAAAAGCTGTTCCAGAATGTCACTCCTCTGATACTTAAAAGTCTTCTGATGTCTACCCTACATTTATTCACAGCTCATTTATACCCATTTATTATTTTGACAATATTGTCCTTTAACTAACTGGTTTCCCTCTGAGTTTGAAATTCGTAATATGTTTATAGGGAATCCTATCCTCTATCGGTCTTTGTTTGGTTAGTCCGAATCATAAGGTAGGTTCTCCATTCCCATGGTCATTCTGGTAGTCTTATCTGCACCTGTGCCAATCTGAATCCTCCTCCTTGAACATGAATTCATGTTTCGTGATTCTACATCCCAGGTGAGTCCATATTCCAGATGAGTTCTCTCGGTGCCTTGTATTAATACTTCCCTTTCTGCAGCCTTAATACCAGATAAATCATAGGATGACATTTGCCTTGTTCACGGCTATGTCATGCTGGTGGCTAATAGCCATCTTGAGATTACTAACATGCACAGTGAATGAGCATGTAGAAGAAGCTTTTTACAATCAATCCTTGGAGTATGTGATTGCTCCAGTCCCAGGCTGGTCATGCAGCAGTTGTGGCAGCAGTAACTTCAGCATGACCCCAGAGCCAGAGCCTGGCCTGGAGCCAGTGCCACCATCGCTGCTGCTACCAGGCCAGGCTGGTTTGAATCTAGAGCAACCATATGCTCTATGCCCTATGCTAGAGCCCTTCCAGACCTGGAGCTGGAGGGTAATGGTGCATATATGGCATGGTGCATGGTATTTCAGTCTTGGTTTGGATTGTTTCTTTTTACTCCCTTCTAAGTAGTTGTGATCAGAGCTTTATTAGGTTTATTAAATCTGATTCTAAGGAGGAGTGTGAAGACATAAGGGGAGGTATTTGACTTATGGAGAGTGACTGTACCAAACACTGATAACATGCAAAAGGAGGAAGTATATAAAGGAAGGAATGCTATTTTCATATTGAGGGTTACATCCAGACTTTTACTTCTTCAAGCAAGTATTTGTACACTGCTATATGGTAACAAATCTCACTGTTAGGATAACTGGGAGTGATGTAATGGGGAAATATCTTTTAGCATCTTATGTTGTTCAAAAGCTGCCCCTTTGCCTAACATGGATATGGATGTGGCAATACCAAGTAACTCACAGTATAAAAGTTACTTCATTGGAAAACAATGACATTTTGGCAATTTGGTCTGTGAATCTTACCTGCTCTATCAAGACACATTAGTTAATTTACCTTCCCTCTGAGATATTTATGACTGCTAATAATCTAGTACAAACAAAGGAGAAGTATTTGTACACCTACATAACTTAGTGTTCTCCTACAGTTGGTGCCCATCAAAAGTGGAAAGAGTCTAACTGAAATTCATTGAAATTATGTCATATAGTAAGTATCATTAGGTAAAGGAGAAAAGGGCATATATTTCATCCTAGAAGGAACATTTAATGCCATATTTATCATCAACTCAAATAACGTTGCTGATGCACAGTGCTTTGTTAAATCTTTCATGCATTTTTAAGTTTAAAAATTCTTTTAAAGACTTCCTTAAAAGCTAGCTAAATACAGCTTAGTTTAGAGGTTGGTTTCTGCAAATATGCCTTAAATTGAAATACTGGTATAGTGAGATTTCCCTGTTTATCTAGTTCAGTGATTCTCAACCAGCGTGCTGGGGTAGTGGGAGCACTAAGGTAATGGGAGATCCTTTTCAAGGTGCTAAACAATATTAACACAGTTAGGTTATGCATCCAAAAAATTCACAAGTTGAACCCAGACATTTCAAATAAAAATCCATAATGTCAAAGGCATTCTGACCTGACCTGCTGTGGTCCTTCTGAGGTCTTTGCTTTAGAGTTGTCTTCAGAAGAATTACTGTTTATTTTTTTGTAGTCAAAAAACAAGTAAAAGGTAGAATCTGGCTTTTTCCAAAGAGTGCCTTGAGTCTAAAAAGAGGTGACTGGAGTCTAAAAAACTTGAGAACCACTGATCTCATTATATTCTTGGGAGATAGCTGGGAGGGGTGGGGGGAGAAGGCAAATAAATTGTTGGGGGGTTTTTTACCTTGAAGAGGTAGATTCTGTGGAGGATCTTACTGAGAATCTAGCTTCTCATCTATAGAAGGTTGCAAATAATGCTGGAGCTTATTTATATAGGAAAAGTGACTCACTAAAAGCACCTGAGACTGCAGTTTCCACTCACAAGAAAAATTTTACTAGACTTACTACAAGAGGAAGGATTATTTATATAATTAAAGGTTGAAGGATTCGTCTCTAATTAATTACTATCATAACAGCACTGAAGTCAGCAGAGGTACCTACATCAGCTAAAATGTATTTTAAGTATAAATAAGCCTACCGTAAGAATTTTACTATATAACAGAATATTATATACATATGCTAATTTATGTTATGAATATATTATATGGTTATTTCTATATGATTTATTATAGTAATAGTGTTCAAAATGTGCTAGAATTCCAAACATAGCTGGGAATTCAGTATATGGCATTTAGTCTTTTTGGTAGGAACCCTCACTAAATAGTTTTACAGTAATAATTTGTCCTTTAAAAAAAGTTGCCCTTCTTCCAGAGAGAAAAGATGGCCTTGATATTAATCTATAGCACAAAGACTCAAGATGGTTTTTATTGTTAATATCACATTAGAATTCAGTTGTCCAACTCTGAGTATGAGATCCTTTTTGCTACACAAATGGAGAGATGTATTATTCTTGATTCAGTGGGCCCTGAACCCTCCCTCTAGGACTTTGAACAAGTTACTTAACTTTCCTGTGCCTCTTTCTCTATGTCAGATGGGTATAATAGGACCTTTGCACATTTCTGGAGTGTTATGAGGCTACTGTTTACTTTTTGTTTGTTGGAAAGCTGTTGCACTGATGGAGGTCATAACAGTTCCTAGCCAAAGAGACCTATTCTGAAAGTAGAATTGGTCCATTACCAGGAACCTCAAAATAGCACAATAATTAAATAAAAGGTAACTGATAAAACTTAACAGCAACCATATACATGTTTTAGGTTAGCCTCCAATTCATTGCGTCGATTTTTTCTTAGCTTCTTGTATCAAAAGGAAAAGTTATAAAGCAGAGAAACAATTCATTCAGGAAATGTATTCAAAGGTATTTTCGTGTGCTGCGGTGTGGCTTTGAGTGATCAGACATCGTGGTCTTGGGGAATGAGTCAGATAGAAGTCTTGCTGTCTTGGTTCCCTGGGATGTAAAAATATATGAAAAATCCATTTTGCCTGGCAACAACCTCCTTGATGAATGGCACGGAAATATTAGGTAGGGTAGATGGGTACAGAGAAAGAAACTGACAGCTGCATAACAATAAGAATGTTTTGTACTTAGAATGTTTTTTAGTATGTGTGTATATGTGTACACACACACAAATGCACATATATGAATATATATAAATTCCCTGTATACATAATTTATATAGAGACATTAAGTTCCCTGTTTGTCTCTTGATATCAGACTTTTTCTGTTCATTTCCTTTCCTCTGTCCAGTGTATCACCCATTTCTTCTTTCAGGGTAATACTCAATACCTCTTGACATTTGTTAGCAACCCCTTCAGGAACTGGGCCTCTCATTCCCATGCTTCCTCTGGATGCCAGCCGAGGAAATCTGCATAAAGCAGCTTGAGCTATGTTTTCTTCCATTTCCTTGCTACTCTCCACATTATTTACATGTTTTTTTTCCTTTTCTTGAAGGTTCCATCCCTTTTCTTCCACAGGTAGACAATACACCTTCCTAAAGTGTGTCAATAAAGGAGTTGCCTTTCAATAGCCCTTCAACTGCTCTGAGCCCAGCTTTCAGGTTACCTTCTTTAGACTTGCACCCTAATAAAAGCATATTATCTAGTTGCTTCACCACCTTACCTCGACCCAGTTCCTGGTCTACTAGGCCTCTTTCTCCCCATAGGAGTAGCTGATGTCTTCTCAGCCAGGCTCCTGAGTTGCCTGACTAGGACTCCAGGGCTAAGGACAGAAATTACACATAAATAGGTATAAGTGATCAGAAACTGATTCAAATCTGTCACACAACAGAAGCTCAGTGCACATAAACCGTTTTCAAAATGGTCAAAACCAGTTTAAGATAAACTTGGATAGATACAGTATCAGACTTAACTGATTTAGGTTAAATCAGTTTATTGAGTTTCTGTCCCCTCCAGATCCCCTGTTAATTCACAGTCCCCCACGCATCCCAGGATGCTTTGTACCTCCTCACTAAATCCCACCATCACAGGGTGGGCAGGCTAGCTTTGGCCCAAGCTGTCTGCTCCAGCTGAGCAGGGAGACAAGCTGTAGTACTTCCCAGATTCTGGCCTGGACCACTGCAGGAATGTGGCTGCATTTCCAGAATCAAAAGTAAATGTCTGTTCACTTGTTTATTGGTTCAATCTAAGACTAACCTGTGAAGATTGAATTAATTCAGCCTTGGGCTTTTTGACTATCTGTACTTATCCCAAGAGGATCAGACTAACCTGTTGTATAACACTGTGCCTGGTGCAGCCTACAAACCCTGACAAACTAGCACAGCAATCCTACCAGGTAGGCTGAGAGGACAGCATATTTTCCTGAAACCCTCTTACCCCTTTTGTGCCAGGCCACAAAAATTACTAGTTACTCTTCTTCTGCACTGTCACATTGAATGGGACACAATTTGACTCAGTATAAAAGTTATGTACCCTCAAGATTCCCATTTGTGAAATGGACTTCTGTGCATAAGGCTGCGTCTCCTTCCATACACATATTTCAAAATTTTACACATTTATTCTCCTCAGGTCTTGAATTAATGTTCAAATTTCCCAATAGTGGATATCCAGTACCTGATAAATTTTAAATTATACACAGCATTTAAAAAAGTACTAACTGGTATATTTTATATTGGCAGGGAGATGTGATGGAAGACCTGTGCATCTATAACATCCATGACTCTATTTTAAGGCATAGAATCCTTGTAACTAAACCAAACTACTCTGTCTGCAGACTCTTCAGACATTTTATTTGTCTCCTATATAATCAAATATGTTGATCTCTTTCCATGGTGACTTTTCTTGATGTTTCAGGGCTGCAGGGCCTGGAAATTTCCTTTTATCTTTCATAAGTGCATTTTAATATCTTAACTCTAATGAATGTACCTGTGCTGTGAATAATTGTATTTTCCATGTTAGTCCCACCTTTAGAATTTATCACCTCTCTGTTTATAATGTGTATTTTATTTACTAGAATTAGGTGCTCATAGATTTTAACCTCACTATTGGCCAAGTCATCCGAGAAACAGAAATGCTATACTATATTTCTAGCTGGTATGACTCATTCCTGCTTAGTACTCTCCCTCCATTGATATTAGGACATCAAATTCATCATACATTTTTAGAAGTACATTGGAATAAATTTTTATCCTTTATTCAGGTCTTGGTCCTTTTTCCTGGAAGCATATTAATGAGAAGTATGCAAAATATGTCTATATCCAAAGCATAATTGAAATATATTTGGATTTTAGTCAGTTCTGTTTTGAATATTCATCAAAGATTTCCTTTTTTATAAAAATGACAGCTAGCCTTAGAAATATATGTTTGCTATAGAGCTCTGTGAAGCTTCAGTTGGTGATTCAGTCTGGAGGAGATTCAGCCCGATTCGGTGGCCCAATCTCTGAATCTGAATTGAATCAGGGGATCAATTAAAAGGTCCAAATTGATTCAAAGCTCTCCAAATCTTTGGAAAACATTTGGAAGCTTTAATGATTCGCACAGTCCCTGGTGGCTGCAGCAGGCAGCTGGAGCTAGACTGAGAGCTGGTAAGTAGGGGACAGAGGAGTGTGGGCTGGAGAAGCGAGGAGGGGACCATTGGGGGACCCCTGCCAGTCCCCTGACCCTCCCACTCCCCCAGCCTTCCCAACTCCTGCCAGCTCCTCCAGCACCCCCGCCCCCTGCCATGGCTAGCCTGCCTGCCCTAGCTTACTGGGTGCAACTGGGGAGAAGGCGATCCCTGCTGCCCCCACTGCCCCACATTTCATGGGGGGCTCTGCCATGAGCCCCCTGACCTCACCTCACTCCCCCAGTCCCCACCAGCAGTGCTCCACCCAGGCCAGCTCTGGCCCTTTAAGAAAAAAAAATGATATGACCCCTGGGACTCGCTGCTCCTGCAGTGTCTTCAGGGCTTTGAAGCTCATGCAGTGCCCCCATGCAGCACAGGGCAGTGGGGATTATCCCCCACTGGCAGGAATGGTGAGTGCAGGGATTTTTCTTGGGTTTTTTTTCCCTTAAAGTGCTGGACCCATGGTGGGCAGGGCAGCCATGGTGGGCTGGGGGAACAGGTGGGGTCAGAAGGATCATGCAGAGCCCCCCATGTAGCATGGGGCAGTGGGGGACAGTGGGTATCACCCCCCCCCACCTGGCAGCACCTGGTGAGTCAGGGCTTTTTTTTCCTAAGTGTCGGGAGCTGGGGCAAATGGGGCAGCCATTGCCACCCTGGGAGAGCAGGTGGGGGTTGGGACCTGGGTGATTCAGCTGAATTGATTCATGACAGTGATTCAAATCACCGAATCGAATCACTGTTCCCCAAATTGGCCTAATCTGAATCCAAAACAAATACTAGCTGCTTCACACAGGCCTAGTTTGCTGACATATTTGATAGAGAAATGGGTTCTGTTATATGTCCTCTTAGAGAACCCCAAGTTGTAAATATTTCTGTCAATGGTGACTTCATTCCAAGCAAAATGAAACCAAGGAGTAGGTGGAATTAAATCTTTTTCTTGACTCTTTTGTGAGTTATAGCAGTTGTAACCGATAGGGTCACCTGGCTTAGAAAAGTTAAGAACATGAGGAAATTAGACAAATAGAAATGGTAGCTAAAAAAAAAAAAGGGAAAAGAAGGGAAAGTTGTTATTTTATCAGGACATAGCTGATATTTTATTAGCACAGAATTTGCTGAATGTAACTATTCTATGATATCTATTGTATTTAATGTCCAGTTAGGAATAAACAGTGGCTACTAGGGCTGTACAGAGCTTTGGTAGCTGATTCAATTTGGAGGAGATTTGGCCTGATTCAGGGACCAAATCTCCAAAGCTGAATTGAATCAGGAGATCAAGTAAAAAGCTCCAAATCAATTAGAAGCATCCAAATCTATTCAAAAAAGCTTCCGAAAAGATTTTGCTAATTCAGAGATTCAGCCATAGACTAAACAGGCAGCTGACACCTGCGTCCAGCTGGTAAGTCTGTTGGGGTTGGGAGAGGGGGAAGGGAAGAGGTGTAGGGAAGGGAGGGATTTTTTGAGGCTGGGTCAGGGACAAGCTGCCCAGCTTGGGCGGGGGGTACATTACTCAGAGAAGGGGGTAGGGGGTTGGAGATGGGCTCGGCAGTGCTAGGAGTGGGGGCTCTGCATGCTGGCATTTGCCCAACCAGGGTGGGGGGAGGGGAGGAATACAGGCATGGCTTGCCACAGGCAGAAGGGAGCAGGTGGCAACAGGGCATAACCCCCACACCCCGCACTACTACACCTGTATCCCACAGCTGCCACAGTGGCTGGCAAGTGGAAGCAGGGCAGAGCCTCAACTCCTAGTGCTGATACAGGCATGGCAGCACTGGGGGTAGGGTCTATGGCCTGCTGCTGCCCATGCCTGCATCACTCACCTCCCTCCCATAGTGGCTGGGCAAGCAGCAGCAGGACATAGCCCCTGAAGCTCCTCCCACTGGGGCAGAGGCAGGCACGGCCAGAGGGGCCACAGGAGAAGCCACCATGGCTGCCCTGCCCGGCCCCATCTCCTACCTGGCCCAGCCTCCTGGCACTTAAAAAAAAAAAAAAAGCCCTGCACTCACCAGATGTGGCAGCAGCAATCTGAGGCCTCTGAGGGTTCATGGCAGAGCTTCCCCAAGCAGTGTGGGGTAGCAGGGGGCAGTGGGGATCACCCCTCCAACTTGGCACCCACATGGCCACTGCCCTATGGCACGGGTGCAGTGTGGCTTCTCAGGGCGCTGCACACTGCCTGGGAGCAGGGGTGGCTCCACACATCAGCTGGAACCCAGAAGCACTCATCCCCAGTGGCCCCAGCTCCCAGGCAACATGCAGCACCCTGCTGAGCCAAGCCGCACCCCCACCATGGGACAGCTGCTGTGCGGGTGCCAAGTGGGAGGACGATCTCTGCTGTCCCCCACTATCTAGCACTGCATGGGGGGCTCTGCCACAAGCCCTCAGAGGCCCCCAATCACTACTGCCAGACTGGTGAGTGCAGATCTTTTTTTTCTTTTTCTGTTTTTTAAAGCTCCACAGTCACCAGCTGTAGGAGCAGTGATTGGGGCTTCTGGGCACTTGTGCTCCATGCAGCATGCAGCAGTGGGTGGTAGCAGGGATAGCCCCTGCCACATGGCAACCACATGGCAGCTGCCCCATGGCGCAGGTACAGTGTGGCTTGGCAGGGTGCCGCGCGCTGACTAGGAGCTGGGACAGCTCCACATGTCAGCTGGAGCCTGGCAGCACTCAGCCTCAGAGATCCCAGCTCCCAGGCAATGCGTGGCACCCTGCCAAGCCACACTTCATCTGCAGATGCCATGTGGGTCCCAGGTGGGAAGGT
This sequence comes from Crocodylus siamensis, assembly GCF_052110815.1. Lineage (NCBI taxonomy): Eukaryota > Metazoa > Chordata > Crocodylia > Crocodylidae > Crocodylus > Crocodylus siamensis. The sequence continues at coordinate 200,610,070 of NC_143396.1, forward strand.
GATCCCTGCTGCTTCTCACTGCCTTGTACTGCATGGGGGGGCTCTGCCAAAAGTGCCCAAAGGTGCCAATCACTGATCCTGCAGCCAATGAGTGTGGGACTTTTTTTTTTTTTAAGTACTGGGACTTGGCAGGGGCTGGGTGGGCCAGCCAGGGCAGCCATGGGGGCTTCTTCCATGGCTCACCCTGCCTGGGGAGAGGCAGGCACAACTGGAGGAGCTGCAGAAGAACCTGGAGCCACCTGGGTGTTCCTGCCTCCCCCCTGGCTAGTCCAAATCACCTAATCTCTCCAAATCAGTGCTGAATCTTCTGAAGCAGATTTGGCCAAATTGATTCAGGACAGTGATCCGAATCTCCAGATTGAATCACTGTCCTTCAATCAGCTGAATCTGAATCAAATACTTCTCTATTCACACAGGCCTAATGGCTACCACTAACTTCCTCTACGGCTGGTGAGAAAAATACAGGAAAGAAGTATTTTCCTGGGACCCATGTGGCAGCTGCCCCATAGTGCAGGTGAAGTGTGGCTTGGCAGGGTGCCACGCATTGCCTGGGAGCTGGGAACTCTGGGGAAAGAAGTAAAACATTTCCATAGTGTCCAGTGAAATATATCATCCTAACTTTGAGGTAGAAATGACCCTAGATATGTTGAACCAGAACCGTTCCTGCTTTTTAGGCACTTGTCAGAAAAATAGAGAAGGAAAAAAGCAAACAATATTAAAGCCAGATTTCCTCTGGTGCTTTCTTTTTACTGAATCCTGAAATCCCCAATTTTCCTCTCATGCTTTTCCAGGTAGAGTTGAACTATATAGTTTTTCCTCTTGATGGAATACAGTTAGAGGCAGCATTCCCTCTAAGCTGCGTGGCATGCATGGCTGTGCAGGCACACTCATGCTGCAATGCCAGGCGCACCTATGCGGCTGTTCACACCGCACAGCTTAGAGGGAACTCTGGGTAGAGGAACTAACTGGTTGTTTTTTCATGAACCAAAATATCTTTGAGTGAAGTTTTTTGATCATCTCTAAATTCCGATCTAAGAGCAAATGCATGTTTTACACACTGCAAAGGGGTTAGTGTTTTTTTGTACTTGTTATTGTTTTGACTATTTAAGGCTTTTTGCACATTTTTCCCCCCATTTAGGAGCTTCTGCAATATCTTGAATACTTCACAAATACTGGTCTCCTGAAATCTGTTTCCAAACATTATATAATCTCCTTGTTAATGTTTTGTTGCAAAAAATAAAGACCTTTAAAGTCTAAAATCTGTCACATCTCATCATAACCTGGCCTTCTGGGTTTTTTGCCAGGTGTGGTAACATTAATTACTACAAGGCATGATGAGAACCTGAGTAGCAGATGCTTTTGCAGGGAGACAGGGAACTCACAGCTGTTTTTCTTTGTGAACTTCATGATATTAGGCCTTTTTGCCAAGATGACCATTATAGAGATAATATTTCTCACCTACTTTTGGCTAGTAGTCTTTTCCCAAACTATGAGGATCAACACAAAGCCAAATTTTTCAATCTTCTTGAGGTTGTATACATGTGGAGCCAAAATTATTTTTATGATTAAATATTTTGAGCATAAGAAGTCCATGAGACCTTAAATATCACATGGATTAAGTCATTTTAATGCAGAAAAATTCAATGTATCTCCAGATAATTCTGTACAGTTAATAGAATTTTAACTTTAGCTTCACCTGTCTTTGGCAATTAAATTTACCCCCAAATTCACCAATCTATTTATATCAGAGCAATAGGGCTCAGATGACAATAGCATATACTACTACAATGTGTGAGAATTGGCATCTATTTTTGTTTTCTTTCCCTTGACATGTCAAGTTCACATTTTCACTCTGTAAATGTGTAGTAGTGGGAATAGGCATATAAACAAATTACCATGAGGTTAGAAAGCATAGTTTTTTTGCAGAACATCATCCTCAATTGTATCTGAAGAAAAAGGAGTAAGCTACTGCACATTAACTTTAATTAATTACAGAATAAGAACAGGTACATGGGCAGGGGAAATGTGAGCCCCTTTGATGCAGGATTTGTGTGTTCATGCCCTGAAACATGATTTTGTATTAATCATATTAGACTGCTTCTGACATATTGCAGTGTGATAGCACTTGTTAGCTTCAGGTCATATTGTCCTGTCTACTGATACAGTGCCTGCTGTTCCCTATGTGACGCCTCTTATGGGTTATGACCTAAATCCTGAGCAGCAGCCATGCTACAAATTGCATCTATTTTACCTGCACTAAAAAAAAGGTCAGAGTAGCACCTTCTCTACCTTTCCCTGGAATTTATTTTGATATCTTTCAAAAAGTTTGATTAATTATACAGAGAAGAATAATCGACTGCTGTTTTTATATGGGGGCCAGGTTTTGTATTTGGTTGTTCATATATGTTTTGCCAAGTTTGGATTTGTGGTGTTGCTTATTTCATGTAATACTAGGCCTCATCATCATTATACTGAGTTAAATACTACAGTATCCAAATGCCTTAAATGTTTTACAATAGTGTAAAAGTGATGTTGTAGCTGTGAGGTTCCAGAAATTAAATCAGAGGCAAGGATTTCTAAGGGTGATTTTTTTTTTAATTGGACTGACTATGTAGTTGGAATAAAGACAGACAATCTTTGAATGCAAGACATTCTTTGTCAGGTCTCCTGACAAAGCATTTTATGCATTTTAGAGTCCATTCCTTATCCTAATAAAGTCCTATGGCTGCAGAGCATATGCCATAGTTTTCCAAAGCTCATGCATAAGTTAAGCATATAATTAGTAGTATTGGCTTCAGTATCAATACTGCTAATCAGCTGCTTTCTTCTGCTTGTGCCTAAATGATTGGTTGGACTACAGCCTAAGTCCCTAATGAAACCATAGAACCTTGTATAAGAGAGATTTTATAAATCTGCATAAATGACTGTATTAAAATCTAATGTTACTATGCAGTTTTGTTTCTCAGATAAACTTTACTGTGAAGGATGGTAGAAATGTGTAATGAGAAAGCCACAGCAGAATCAAATGCACAATCCCTAGCATGATCACAGTTAAGAACCAATTACATTGACTAGTTACTCAGATTTACACCTATAGTCAGAACTGCGGGTACAAACTTGCAAGCACAACTTGTGCTCATAAAAAAAGAAAGTGGTCCCTTTAGAAAATTTGGGTCATAAAGAATACTGTTTATAGTACAAACAAATAAAACCTCTATGAAAAGCATATATATATGCTATATATATATAGCATAAATAATGATGTAAATTGTTTTGTATATAGAAGTATTCCCAAAATATACATTAAATATACCATTTAAAATGTGTGTCTCACTCTCTGAAATCTGTCTTGTACTATATTTGCACTGTGTTCTATATTATATGGGAATGAGTAGGGCAAATACAATTAACATGACTGACTCTTTCCATTATAAGATGATTTCCAGGTGCTTTTTACTTTACCATACTTTAAACTTCCAAGCTGAATTTTTTCTTACAGGGTATCTGCCATAGGCAGAATTTTTTTTGGTGAAAGTTTGAGCTAGTCCAGGAATTTCTTAACAAGACTGGGGAAAATTCAACAGTGGCAGTAGCAGTCCCTTGATACAAGAATGACAGTTTCCAGTAAATAGAAGTCATTCGCTGAAGAGGCGGACTCAAGATCTGGATGTTTGACTGCAAATGTAACAAATAGTTCTAGGATGATGGAGTAGATTTTGGTGATATCACGTCATAACCCTCTCCCCTACCCTGTCCAAGGGCAGCACAAATAGATTTTATCAGATGTTGAACATCATAGTCTATATTTTGTTTTTGAGAAAGGTGGCTATCAACTGTGGATATGCTCAATGTTGTCCAAGGATTACCCTCTAATTGTAATATGTGAAGGAGCAACTGACTGGTTTGGGATGGAATGGTTAAAGTATCTTGGTTTTCATGGAGCTGGCAGTGAGTCCAAGCATTTCTTAGATGCAAGCAAAATTTCATGCTAAAATTCTTACAACCCTTTTGTTAACAAGGTCTAATATCTCCATGCATGAGAGAAAGAAGTAGTAATGGATGTTTCAGATAGTATGCTTTTTCTATCCCTATGAATATTCACTTAAATTTTAGAAAAACAAATCTGAAAAAAACAGTTGCTCAGCTCTACAGCTCAATCCACTTACTCAGCTCTACGGTAGAAATCCTGACATTCTGAAAGATTAGGCCGTAAGCATTTGAAAGCCCAAACCCAAAATTAACTGAAATTTTTGACATTTTGACTTCAATTTCACATCACCTCATATTCTCAACTTTAAAAAGAGGATAATAATATCAAATCTCACAGGAATACTATAAAGATGAATGAACTTGTCTTTGTGAAACCTCAAGTTGCTATAGGGGGAGCAGTATAGAAATGCCCATAAGGAAATTGTAATTTATGTTAAATAAGACCAAAGGCCACACACTGAATGCAGAACACTGAAGGAAATATCAAATAATGCCCCATTCATTGTCTGATAACGGTTCCTATGGGAATACTAGTAAGTGATCATGTAATGAAGACCAAAATACACAAAGGACCCACATTAGTTCTTAGCATTAAAGTACCTGATGTTACATAGTTAACTATTTTAGGAGTCAATACTGTAAATCCAGGTCATCTTCCAAGCCGGTGACCCATCTCCGTCCTTGGGCCAGCAACTTGTCAGTTGCTCTGGAGCAGTGGAGCTTTGGAATCCACATTCAATTTATTATTTGAGAACAGAGACTACTAAGACTACTGCTTTAGTCTCAATGAGGCCTCCTTCTCTTCTACAGCTTCAGCTCAATCCACCACTTTAAATAACAACAGGTAACTAAGCAGTAGAGCTGTGTGAAGCTTCAGTCCCTGATTCAATTTGGCAGAGAATTGGCCCAATTTGGTGGCTGAATCTCTGAATCTGAATTGAATCAGAGGACCCTTTAATCTCTCCAAATCGAATCAGAACCCTCTGAATCAATTCAGAGAGATTCAGAAAGATTCAACAATTCAGAGACACAGCTTTAAATGTTTTTTCTACATACCTCTAGGCAGCAGGTGGCTCATGAATGCTGAGATGCTGAGGCAGATGGAGCATCCCACAGGAGCATGGGAAACTCCCCAGCATGCATGGCAGCAGACCCAGAAGTGGACCAGAAGCACTATCTCCCTCTACCCCCTCTTCCACTCCTCCCTGAAAGCTTGCCAGGTGCCTTTCCAGCACATGCCATGGTATGTTTCATAGTGTCTTTGCCTTAGTGTGCTTGAAAATCTGTGTGTTCTTCTGTAATGTAATCTGATTTAAGTAATATATGTAGATAAGATAATTGTAAGTCTATGTATTTATGTAATGTATGTATTTATGTAATAAATAAAATATATAAATGTATGTACTATGTGTTCCTGAATAAATTCTATATTATAATATGCAAAGTATGCTGTGCTTCCCAGTACAGTGAATGGAATGCACCCTGCAAGAAAAAACACAGATTTTTTATTCTGGAGGAAAAGAATCTGGAGGAAAAGAATCAAAATAGACTAACAAAAACAAAAAGAGGATTTTGGGGGAGGAATAAATTGGAATGAATGAATGTAATAATAAAATAAAAGGATATAGAAAGCAAAAGGTATTGATGAATCCCCCTTGCTATGAACAGGCTAGCAAGTAGGAAATGATAGCCTTTGTTGTCTGACACTGCTGAGCTGCTGGAAGACACAGCTCAGTAACTGACCCCAAGGCACAAAGCAGCTCAGTTCAAACAATGCTGCTTTTTATGCTGTTTTTCCATCCCTCCCCCAGAGTACTGGGATTAGAAGGGACCTCAGGGAAGGATGACAATCACTGGCCAGCTACACAGTCGATATCAGAGCAGTCCTTCCCTGCTCTTTCCCCTCCCTCTTCTTACTTTCTGTTTCCCTGCAAGCAAACCCAGTTTCAGCTTTGAAACTCAAAATGTTTCAAAACTTTGGAAACATTTTAACTTCCTTCATTTTGTTTCAAGGCTGTTTTGAAGCCTTTAGTTTCATTTTGATTTTGCATTGAAACAAAACAGCCGGTGAAATTTTGCACAGCCATACTCCCTAGTAGTATGCACAAGTTTCCATTTCTTGTAACCTTCCTTTTTGTGTTTTAGCTCATTGAAGAATTCCCTGCTAAGCCTAGTTTGTCTTCTGCCGTACTTGCTAGTCTTCCTGCACATCAGGATGGTTCATTCCTGTGCCCTTTCATTTCAAGGTTGTAAATCATTTCAAGATTGTAGACTTCTGATGTTGTGAATATAGGGATGTATACTCTGTTTTGAGATTTTATTTTTATTTAACTGAACTGTATTTTGCAACTTTCTTTTCCTATAAGTTGTATGGTGTATTCAACTTCCATAGGTGGCAGTCATCCAATCCTTAATGGCACCATCAAGTATCATCTATCATATTATTTGAGGACTCTTGGAAATTAGAGATGGAAAAAAAACACCAGGTATTAACTTATCTAGTCCATTACCTTCCTCGTATCATACTGAAAAACGTGGTTTTTGCTCTACAGAAGTCATTCTAGTTATTTTCCCTTTTAGTTATTTTCCCATTACTGCATGAGATGTCTTTCTGAATTCTAGTTAAACATTACAACTGTTGCCTTTCATTTAGAAAGCAGATCAAGCACTGTGCATAGTTATATCATGTTTCATAAGTTTTCATGTCTATTTAGGCTGAAGTAGTAGGAGATAAGACTCAATAATAAATTGTCATAAAAATACCTATATTTGAAATAAGTGTAGGACCACAATCAATCATAAGTAATTCTTGTTAATATAGTACAATCCAACTACTAAATACCATATTAGACTTTTCTTCATTAATACCTATAATTTACTTTCTCAAAGTTAATTCTATCAATTAAGTATTATTGCAATACAGAGACTCATGTGATGCTCACAAGACTAATTTTTGCTATGCCTTATCATGATGGTGAAAAAAAACAAACAAGAGTGGCTCAATTCCAAGGGGAAATGCAAGACCAACTAGGTAAAAGAAGACATTACTCAAACTTGTGGAAAGATGAAACAAGTGAACTGAGGCCATTTTTTTTATCTTGACCTTGAGTGGTCTTTTGTACTAAGGTGTGGGAGTATGCTTTTTTTTATAAAAAACCTGAAAAATAAGAGCACTTGTGTGCTGACCTGAACAAATGTGTGGAAAATGCCTGGTGCTGAAAGGTATTATGGCTAAGTTTGGTTTGTGAAATGTCAGCGTGGGTGGATATGAGATGATTGAAAGGAAGTGTGTCATGAATACTTTATAAAGATAAGCTTTCCCCAAACTCCTTAACATTTGTGAGAGTCATTCATAAATGGGATGAATAATTATCTTTTGAATTGGGTTCTAAGATATGTCCTATTGTGATAGCTCAGTAAATTGATCGAGGAACAAATACTCCATTTTTCTATATAAGGCATTCATATTGTACATCTCTATTTTGGTTTTGTTGTTGTTATTAGATTGAGATCTGGTAGGTATTCTAAGTGCATAATACTCATCAATTTTGGAATTAGATTTGTATTACAATGTTTTTGTTACAGTAAACTGACTATACAACATCAGGAATAGTAAATTAATTAATAAACAAGTCTTCATTCTTAGGAGTGTCATAGCAAAGAATGGAGTAATCTCTGTAAAGGGGAAATAAAGAAAAGCATGTCCACTAAACTGATTTAGGCAGAGTTGAAAATAAACTGTCTGTCATTCACTAGAGACAAGTTGTGAAGTGTTATTTCTTCATATAGTGAAATACTTGAAAATAGCAGTCAAGTTGTTCTTTTCATGTATTTTTCCATGCACCATACCTGTTTCTGCCTATTTGTTAGGGTAGACAAGAGCACTTTTGTTATCCTGCCTCCTTAACTTCCCAATAAAAAACTAAGACAATTAGAATAATTAATCTTATTTATTGATTATAATGTAAATGTAATACAAGAGAAAAAAATGAAAATCAATCCACACTCAGCCCCCTCAAACCCTACGTAAACTCTCCAATTAAAAGGTCACTGAGGCCTGTGAAGGTTTGTCACCTAATATCATGGAGCTTTTTAAGAATGGGATAACATGTTTGTCCAACATCCTAAGACTTTTGTTTGACTGATGTGAAAATGGGGAAATCATTGGGAATCAATGTCAAAGATGTTTTTCAATTAATGGAGTAGTTCTATAAATTGTTGCCCTAACTTAACCTCTAGGTTAATAGATTGAGATCTAAAGGATATGTCCACTAAAGGGAAATAAGCTGATGCCTTCAGTGTCAATTCAAATTCATAAACTGAACACCAACAGATTTCCCAAATGATCACATCTCTTACTCCTTTAAAGCAAATGGTACTTCTCAAGTATGTTAAAGGAGTTATTTTTTAGATCAGTGATCCCCTCTTAGTCAAACATGATACTTCAGTCAAATTTCATATATTCATATGGAGAACCAGTCCCAACAATCATACAAGCATATGATTTCAAGACAACATTTTAGTCCTGTTCTCCTCTGTATGGTTTATAATTATTCCCTTATCACCTTATGGGAGATGTGCAGTGGGCAGAGTTCATGGCTCCCAACACCCATGATCTCTTCACTCCAATATTTCTTTTTGCTTGGAATGGATCTGAAAGAGTCAGCTAACACTGGGTGTTCCAGAGACACACTCTAAAATGTGAGTACATGTGGTATAGGAAAGATTCTCCAGCACTGTCTGACAAGTGTAAATTTGCTCTCTCTGTTTATTGTTCAGAATGTGGAGTATCTTGCCTTTTTCCTCCAAAGGAAGTTGCCAAGCAAAATCGTGCTTCTGACAGAGGACTAACAATAAAGGATGGTTAAACTTTGATAATCAACTGTTAAGTAGGAGCACTCTTGGACAAAAGGAATGGCTTTCACTAAAGATTACCTCATGAAAAGTAGCTGCCCAAATACCTCAGATAAGTTATGTATGTGGATACCCACTCGCTCTCACTCTTGCAAAGTAAAAGAGCTTCAAAAGACAGTAATAGGTATATTTTACTCTCCTGTCAATGTTCCCTCTACCTCCAAATAGTCTGGGATTTAAGGAAATACTATAGAAAGTGAAAAGTAAAGGTTGTAATCTCCTGAAACAGAGAGTGGCATTGCAGCAAGATGCCCTTGATATGAAATATAAAATCCTTTGTATTTTTCTTCAAAAATCTAGTGCAGCTTTTGGGCACATATATTCCAGTTTTCAGTCATCTTCCAAAAACTTCAGATTTGTTGCCAAGATTCAGGACATTTATGTCAAAGGATGACTCTTCACCAGTCTATGTTCTAAAGCTTTACTTAAAACAGTAACGCTCAACTTCTGGCCCATGGGGCGAATCTAGCCCATTGGACTGTCATCCAGCCAGTGGGCATCCTCATGAGTCTGGAAATTTGGTAGCAGGGGATCAGTGGCAACATTAGCTGGCAGTGCACAGAGTTTGGCCAGCATGCAGGGTCAGACCACATCTGGATACAGTTCATGGGGTTTCTCTGCAGCCATATCCAACATGTGGGGCCAGGCCTGTCATATTGTGGGTTCAGTTCACTGAGGCAGGAGCCCTTTTAACAAAAAGGGTTCTTTAGGCATACTAACATTATGTAGACAGCCATGAATTTCTCAGCTCTCTCTCACTCTCTTCACTTAAAGACCTACCATCACAGGGCTGATATAACAAATCACACCCAAGGAGTGACCTTGTGTGCCAAACCCCACACTGGATCCAGCCACAGACTGTCCCCACACTTAGGATCTGGCCTCGCATCACTTGTTTGGGCTATAAGGATGGAAGTTTCAGCACCACTGGTTTAAAATGATATTTGTTGTTATAATTCTTTATGGGATTATCATGAATGCATTGGAGATATGCAAAAACCAAAAAGCTTTTTTCCACAAATTTTAAGAACCTTTCTTCAAATGACTGTAGCAGCATCAAGAACATTCTTTAAAAAACCCTCAATTTACATTTCTTTTCTGGATTACTTAATGATTCATTTCTGCCTTTATGGTCAAGCATTCTTTTGGTTTGTACTCTCAAACTAGGGACAGACATTTGGGTAGGTTAGGGGGTGGTTAGATCATGTTGAAAATGGCCACCTGGTCTAACTTAGTTCACCCAGGTGCAGACTTGCACTTAGCTCCCTAGTTAAGTTGATCTAAGTGCAAACTGTACAGAAGTTCAGGAAGGTTAGGATGGTCTAAAAATGGCCAACCCAGTCTAAGTTAAAAGTACCTTGGAGGCAGTCTAACTTAGATCTGGTCAGACAAGGCTGAACTAACTGAAGTTATGTACAGTTCTCAGCACAGTCCCAGGGTTAGGAAAGCCCAGCCACTGGTTCCAGCCTGGGGCTGTGCTTTTCCTACCCACCCACTTGGCACTGGGCTGTTTTTAGCCCTCCACTCCCTCACCTCACCCCCAGATAGACAACCCTCCCATAGGCCAGCCTGTCCTGAGCCCATCAGACCCCCCAGTCCTACAAGCTGCCCCCAAAGCCAGGTTTAGCAGCATTCACTGTTGCCAAGAGCCTATGGAAGTAAGTCAGGTTGTGAGGAGGAGCGGGAAGAATCAGGGGGATTGGTTGGCTGGGGGTGGGGGTTATATGTTTGGTGGTGGAGTGGGGATCAGAAGGCTAAAAATAGCCCCTAGTCCTCAGGGAGTGGGAGGGAGCCACCTCATCCCACTAATCCCTTTCCCTACAGAGCCAGCCCCCCAATCCACACATCCCAACTTATTTCAATCAGCTTCTGGAACCAGTGAATACTGGAGCAGTTTGAAGGATTTGGGGCAGTTTGGTGTCACTGGGGAGTCTGGGCGGGGTCCAGTGGGGGTTGAGCATATTGGGGAGCCTCTCTGATCCTGCCACCCCCTTCTCTCCTGTTCCCCAAGTCCCTTTGCAAATTCTGCTAGCCCACCCAATCATGACAAAACCTCCCAGACCGCCCCCCCCAAAGACGCTGCTTGCCTCTCAATACCCCGCAAAACCTACTAGGTCCCCCCATTCTGATATACCTTAGATTGGGTAATGAGGAATGGCTGTACATACCCTAAATTGCATTTCTTGTTGGTAACTAGCTTCAATTTCCAGCTTATCTGCCAGTTCCTTAGCATCAATCAGGACATTTATGAATTTCTTATCAGAACTAGTTTGCAAGGAAGAAATCTGGAGAGTCTTTCTTTATTTGTTCTATTTAGGGATTATGGAAACAGGTGAGTTCATAATATTGGAGAGCAAAGACAATGTTTTGACCCATATTGAAAAGTATTACAATTTCAGAACAGCAATTCTTAGAGTGACTGAATAAGAGAGTTTTAAGTCATGAATTCTCCTTTAAACTTCATTGTTGTTCTTTCATATTTTCCCCATTGTTTCATCCTTCATCTCTCAAATCCCAGTGAGATTCTAATTTCTCTTAGCTGTCCAAGTGACATTCTATATTTCTAGCTCCAGTAGAGTCTGCCCTACCCAAAGTCAAATGAAATGTTCTTTGATCAGAAAACTACCTTCTCTTGGTCAGTTGCAGAAAGAAAACACTGATTCTAATCTGCGCTTGTATCTCTGGTGCAGTCAATATGGTATTAGAAGTAGACTTGGTAGCCTTCAAAGCAGAAATTATTCCTTTTTTGGTCATGCTCCCAAGAATTTAAATGATTTATGATTACATTTTTTGGCCCAAGTAATGATTATGAATTTCCTGAAGGTAGCTTGTTGAAGATGCTTTTACAACACAAGGTGATATTTCCTAAAAAAACTCCACTATTTTACATTTCCTATTTTGGAATGAATAGAGTTTGTCTGTTCAGCCTCAGAGAGGAATGCTTTCTACTCTGTTCAGCTGATAAAATAAAAGAAGGCCTTGCCAAAACAGCTTGCCAATGTTCTATCAGAGAATTAATTTATTTCTAGGTTTATCAATCATACTATCTTCAGTCTAATTTCTAAGTTTCTTGACTATAATAGCTGTTTATATGACCATTTGAGGTTTCATGTTTCACTAGAATACTCAATATGATTTTACCAGTCTTGGACAACATTCTTGGCTAAGGCCAAAGATCTGGAATTAAACAACTTGAGACAGAAACAATAAATCAAATTAGTTGAAGTGGAATAGAGAAGCCAATCTTACTTTATGCATTCTCCATCTTAAAGATGCCATGAAAAATGGAAAGCTAGGAATTTTCTTTGATTGTTATCCAAAAGAAAAGCTTTTAAATTTGTTTTCACTGGACCAAGTATTCACTAGCAATAGACAAACACTGTCATGGATTTCTGGACATTTGGAAGGAGTTTGAGGTACATCAGCATTCAGAGCTGTGTCCACTGTAGAATCTTATGTATTCCAGTGCAATGACATCAAGTTATTGCTTCAGGACATTCCAAATCCACAGATGGAGCAGTCTCACTGGTGACAGTATTTTGTTCCTGTCCTCTTCTTTCCCATCTACTAGAACTATCAAAAGAAACAAGACTTTGATAAGAAGACTTTTTTAAAAATAACTTTCTTTAGCCATTTTTGGCTGTGAAGATTTACATTGGCACTAAACACAGCTCTATCTGACTACAGATGTAAACACACGTAAGCTAACCAAGGAACTTCTAAACAATGAAGCATTAAGTGACTCATCCAAATAGAAGGCACTACCTGTTGGCTGCTGCTTCTTGACAGTAAGTTCTAGAGCTTTACCAATTTGTCAGTTTCAACATAAAATACCTACTCCTGATAAATAATAAATATTTCTTATTTGTGAATTAATTCCTGCCCCCAATTTCTCATGAGGTTAAGCAGTTGCCTACTTTGCCTAACCTGAAAGTTAATACAGCCAACTCTATTTTCATTAACTTACTTTGTAGCTTCAGAGTCCCATTGAATACTCTGTGCTTCCTGGATCATAGCTGTAACAGTTACCATTAAATAGCCAAGATTAGCTAAAAGTTATTGCGCATATAATATCAAGGTTATCATCTGTGATACATGGAAGGTCAGATTAAATAATCTAATGGCCCCATATGACCTTAAAATGTATTAATATTTATCTTTCCTTTGCTTCTCTCAGTGTGGCAATGTGTGAAGTATGAAATATATCTTGGGAGAAACCAACTTTTAATGATTTCTCCATTCCAGCATTTGTGTTCCCTACTGCCTTTTATGGCTACCCAAGAAGTTGCAAATATTCCTTTTTCAGGTAAATATCACAATGGTCTTCTATATTGTGGTCCTCTGTCAATTACACTATACCTATTTAATGTAAAACCAAGTAAAACTAAGCTTGAACTCTATTTAGAAGCTAATGTTGACAGAGAAAACAATTATTCACCCTCATAGGCTTGACCCTCCCTCTCTGTGGAGCTCCTCAGCCAGCCCTCCCACATAAAACAGTCTTTTAAACAAACAAAGCAAGTAGTAATAAAAGCCTTCTGTACTTTTCCAGGCACTGGGGCATTTATAGATGTACATTTGTCTGCTCCAATGCACCAGAAATTAAGTGCATTGGTGCAGACTCAATTAATTAAGTATGCAGAGCATGCAAAGTGACACAACCAGCACTGTCACATGCATTTGTTTAGATTGCAAAATTTATGTCAGCACTAGGAAAATGGCAGTGGTGCACTTTGAAACTAAAACAACTTTGATGTGTTTTAGTTCAAAAGCACGCCACTGCCGTTTTCTCAGCACTGTTATGCATTTTGCCATTAATACAAATACATGCAACACAGTGCCAGGTACTTTTAAAAGTGTCCAGTACTGTGTCACAAGCCTCTTGTGCATGCACCTTGGATAAGCAAACCTCTATATGCTCTCTATTCTGGGGTTTTAAGCTCCAAATGCCTGAAGAAGTGTGTTGTACCCAAAAGCTTGCAAAGATTTTTTCCAACTATTTTAGTCTAATAATGCACATCCGATTTATCCAAAAAACCTTGTCTGCCAAGCCCCAGATGGAACACTCTCTCATTACCCAAATGCTCCACAATGGGGTTTCTTCAACAGGGATGTTAGTTCTCTCTTAAGGAGACAGATTTCTCTTTTACAGACACATATTTGTGTGTGTATTTCCCAATTTCCTGTTTATTTCTCCCAATTTCCTGTTTATTTCTGGGTATAGTACAAAGTGGCAATGGTCTTTAAAGCTCTTAATGATCTGAGACTTCATTCTTTGAGGCAGTACTTCATGTTCTGTGTCCCATAGAAGCAGTTAAGATAGGCTGAGAAGCTATTCCCAGGTTTGAACTCTGTGACTAATTGGATCATATTCCATGTTAAAAGCTTTCCTCTCAGATATTACCTCCCTTTGTTGATCCATCAGACTTTTTTAATCCATATGTTGTTTTATCAGAGCTGGCTCTTGGGGCAGATATATCTTTCCCTAGTAGCCAGGATAAGCCAAAAAGAACTTAATTTACAACTATGACAACTGAGAGAATCTCTCTAATTTAAGATCAACGGAAACCAAGTTTTGTACCAGCCTGAGTGTCATAAAGGAGAATATAAAAATTAGAAAAAATGTAAAAATGAGGCATGTGGGAAAAGTGTCTTTGACAGTGAGTAACTCTTCAGTTATCATGGGGCACTGAATATTTCTGTCAGCACTGTACCACCATGCAAATATGACTCTTAAGTAGACACCAGAAAAACTAGCTCTTTAATGAGTAACACTTTAAAACATAACACTGATCACCTTTCTGTCAATTTATTTCATAGTTTATGAAACATGTTACTTTGAGGAAACAGCTAAAGAAGTATGTGGGTTCTTTGTAAGGGCTGTTTGTTCTATATGTTGCACAATGATACCTACTAATTTTCAATGTATTAGACATTGAATCATATATAAGTATGAGTTAAACCCATGTTGTTGTTATCTAGCATGCAAATGCTTCATTTTAAATGACAGATATTCTACTGTAAGTGTTAAAGTCACTATTAGGAAATCTTAACTTGTAGAAAAACATTCTGAAGCAAGATGTAGCTACCTTTTAAACACTGTAGATTTCAGATGCTGTTATAACAAATGTCTTCTAAAATGTGATGGATTGCTCGAATTTTCAGTATGGATGGGAGAGGTGGGATTGACAAAGCTGGGAACAGAAGCGTTCTTTATGCAGGAGGTTAACAAGTGGAGAAAAAAATTAGCAGAACAAACTTGCCAACTGCACTGCTCCAGCAGTTTGTCTCAAAGGTTCCTTTCCCATGGGCCAGGTATAGACATTACACTTTTACCACTTTAATTGATCAGAAATTGGTCTATACCCATAACAGAACAGAATTTTGGCACATAAACTGGTTTAAAAATGGTGAAAGTTGGTAAAAGATATGCCTCCCCATACACACCAGAAGGCAAATGTGTTTTCTGTTCGCTGCTGATATAAACTACGCTGCTTATAGAAAACTGCATAACATAGATCTATTCCTCCTCAGACTTTTTGGATATCTACCTTGCCTTGATGGTGAACCCAAAGGGAATAACCAGCATTAATAATTCTAAACTCTATGAATAAAAATAATCTCACATAGAAAAGGGCAGTATTGACATATATATCCTATGTTTCCAACATCTAAATTCCCTAGAACCAGTTTCAAATGCCTATTAGGGTTGACCAAATGTTCTGACTCCAAATAAACTTTCTCTTGGAAGCCCACCCATCCTAGTCACTTCTTGCACTGCTCCTTTCAAAAAATCTTTCACCTAAGTTAGCATGTTCTTTCACCTAACTTAACTAGTTTCTTTTCCCCAGCTATAGCAAACATCCTTGATTAGTTTTTCCGCTCACAGGATTGTTCTTAGAAAATGATTCTGCTTTGCACAGGAGTCTTCAGGAGCTGTGGTTCAGGAGTTTTGCTCTTGAATTGCTTTTCATTTTTTATGACATATTAAAGCACAGATTTATAAAGTTGTAAAGCAAGTTCAATTAAAATGATGTGTTTACTACTGTTTTGTTTGATTTAGCCATGGTAAATTAATAAGGAAAGTCATAGAACTTATGGTACAACGGCTTTCAAGTTGCCATTTTTTCTTGAAATGGGACCTTCATGTCTCAGTTGATAGCTTTATATTCATGCTTCTCTTTTAAGGAACTACAGTTTTCCATGTTCCCACTGAGCTTTTAGGGAGAAAGTAGAACATTCTTATTATTTGGTGCTTCACGAGCACATATATAGCAATGACAGGTATTCTAAGGGTGCAGCTACATGTCACCCTACATCACCATAGCAATGCACTACATTGCCAGACGATGCACTATGGTGACATAGCAATCATGTAAGTCTATACATGACCAGCAGCTACATGCTGTTGTTACGTGAAGTAGAAGCTAAAACTAACCATGCATTATGCTCATGGTGCAGTGCCAGCAGTTACTGTGCTGTGCTTTAGTACTTTCAAAAGGTACTACTAAAAGGAAGTACTAAAGCATAGTGCAAAAACATCATTGCTGTAGGGTGACGTGTAGATGTACCCTAAAAGTAGTTTTTAAAGTCAATACATACCATTTATCAAATAAATAGTTAACACTTCACCATTTCAATTAACAAACAATGCATTTTCCTGTTATGTCCGCAAGAACCTGTGAAATAATAATTGATAATTATTCCTAACTCCTGGCTCCAGTTAAGTCAAGAGCAAAAACCCTTCTATTTTAGTGGGTCTGAGATTTTACTTCTGAATTGCACTGTTAAGAAATAGTAAGCTAACTAAGAGTCCTTTAAAGCAGAGGTGCAAGAGATATATTATATGAATATATTAGTTATAGATTCTTTGTTCATTTTTTCCTGTGTCACATCAATTTTCTGGTCTTTGACTCTCCATTAACTTCATTTTGGTTTTTCCAGAAACCCATTTCTGTGTATAAACACTGTCTCTGCTTTTTGCTTAGAACATTTACGAGTTCATTTGAGTACACAGAGAGGTTCAGTGATAGGAGTGGAATCCTCACCAATCATATTAAATGGAAAGAGTTGATGCAAGGATAACAACAACAGATTTTTAAAATCCTGCGGCTGTGGGGTTGGTGATAACAGCCAAAACAGCTTTCTTTTGCTTAGCTGTAAAGACTTGTAAGTTATTTTATTTGACTCAGGCAGAAATCGTAGCTAAGAACTAGATTTGCTTGTTGAGTAAGCTTAGGGTACAGTGCTCTCTGACTGTAATAACAGTGGGAGATCACACTAAATTCTGCTTGATGTAAACCTAACCTAACAAAAGTCAAACACTTATGTTCCATATGGTGTTAACAAAACTAAGTATGTTCAATAGGGGATCTCTATGCAGCACATATAGTGGTACATTATACTTGTGGTCAGTCAATAAGTAATGTGGGTATTTATATAGGTCATAATACTTTTCAGAAAAATAAAAGAACAAGTCAGTCCCTGCTCCAAGAATCAGATGTTAGAGCCATCTGTCAAAGGGCCTCATCCTGTAATATTCTGAGCAATGGGAAATCACGGGGAGAGAAACACCTTAAGGTAGGTTTATAATGCTTCTGCAGTGCTCTTGAGAGCATATCTGAGACGCATCACCTTTCTCACATGCTCCCACTCCATATACAACAAACACGGAAATGAGGTAATAAAGCCAGTTTGAAGGCACCTTCCTCCCATATCCCTGCATTTACTCTCCAACTATCTGTCTTTGGTATGCTCAAGAGTAGTAGTGGGAAAGTGGCCTCACAACTGACTTCTCCACCTCAGTTTCAACTCTAGCATGTGCAGAGTGGGAGTGGATGGGGGTGGAGTGTGCTTCTCAGCTGTGCTCTCACAAATGCTGTAAAACAAGACAGGCATTACCAAGGAATATGAGACTCAACAGAAGAAGGGGTGACAAATAAATAGAGAAGGAGTAGAGTAGAGGGTTTACAGAAGTGCAAGTTTGTCTTGGCAGGAGAAATTTTAAAAACTGCATAGTATTCAGAAAGGTAGGCGTGGGTGTTATGTGAAACTCTCAGGTTTCAGGCATTCTGGCTCAGCTCCAACACCCCTCCTGTTGAAACTGGTCCACTAAGCAGCCAAGATGGAAAGATATATGGGACAGAAAGGGAAACAAGCCAAAGGGAATATACCTCTGGTATTGCCCTAAAAGAGAGGGACCTGGCCTCTGGTCCAAGGAACTTTTAAGGTTGTTTCTGGATTTTGCATGAAATGATCATTGGATAAATGAAATAAATAGTACTAGGAGCAGGAGATGGGTTCATAAACTAGACACCTGCTTTTCAGGACAGTGCTAAGCCACAAAGGCAGTCTCTTCTGGACAGTCCTCAGCGTACTGAGCCATAAAGGCAGCCAATATTGTCCTCTCTTGGCTATCTAGTGGGTTAGCTTCACCAGGAAGGGTAGAGGATGTTCATAAAATGCCTAATTAATGGCCTGGTGATTAGCATGCTTTAGGCTCCCCTTAGTGAGGAAGATCCAATACTCCACTGTCTGGGCAAGTGCCCTAATCAATAAGTTATTGGGATAAATAGTGGGATGGCTCTTCTGTTGCTATCATTTTGTAGATGTAAAATATAAAATCATGCTTGGCTGGAATAGGATTGCAGTGCCTCACCACTGAGCATAGTCAGCAAGACATGGCTAGTTGTTCAGGTGGAAGTTGGATATGTGGCCTGAAATGCTATGTGCATGGCTAACTTTACCTGCAGAAGTGCTACACCTGAAGGTAGGAGGTGAATTTGGGCCTTTGTGTTTCATCTTTCATGTACATTAGTAGTGATGAAAATTTCTGGCATTACACTGACCCTATTTCACTAATTCAAAATGAATCTGTTCAGGTTTTAGATACCAAGAGATAAGTCCTTTACTTATGTGAATTATACGTGGGGAATAGTTACTGAATTATAATCTTTCTTGGTTTTTTTTCCCCATTCTAGTTTAAGAAAAACCCTTAGTGTCATTTGAAAGATTATTTATATTCATAGATCAAAACACCTGTTAAAATACTATTAAAATGTCAGAATTTTCAAATACTAATTGCTTAGCTAATATCATGCATGAATTAGCACACTTCTCTGCTAAAATATTCATTAATAGCCTTTTCAAACCTCACAGGGTTAGTTTGCCCTTCATACAAAGGCTAGAGCATATCTCCTATTCAGTAGATTGAGAACCTGTCTGTGGGTGACACATCAAGGGCATAGCCAATGAAGGTGGCAGTAGTTATAAAGGGTTGAAAGGTCAAAGTCATTTCCAAGGATGGGGGGGTTGTGCAACATCATCTTGGATTGTGATAATTAACCGACATGCTGCCTAACACTCAAAGTGCTTTCAGCTGTTTAATTTGATCCTTTACAGTCATGTGAAAGTTCGTTCTTCATGTTTAAGGCAGATGTAGAAGTGCCTTTGATCAAGTGTTGTATGTCAGATTTCACTTGAATTTTCCATTAATAGTTTTTTTTGTCTGCATGGTCTTCAAAATTTTGTCTGATTTGATAATACATAGAACAGTAACAATCTCAATAATTTTGATTAGTCTTTATTCTTGTATTGACCACCAAGTATGTATTTTTTATAGTTTTTTTTTTAAGTTTAAGGTCCTAGGATATAGAACAGTGTATGCCATAGAAACATTTCCTCTTTCCTTGTAGAAACAATAGCATATAACTTTAATTCTACTGAAAAGATCTAGAGGCAACCAGTCAAAGTATTCCCACCTTCCAATTGGCCCTTCTGAGTTGTAAACATTCTTCTGGTTTTGAAGAAACAAAGTGAATTATTTGAGTGTAAGAACTCTACATATATTATCTCTACATATGTGTAACAGGGAACCCTAGCCCTGTTACCAAGAAACAGGGTGGTCCCTTTAAATCCAGAACCTTCCAGTCACAGCCGGCTGGTCAAGTAGGGGTTAAGGATCAAGCTCTGCCAGCTGGTCAGGTGACAGGAAGGGGAAGGCCAGAGCCCTATAAACAGCAAGTGGAGAAGGCCAGAGAGGCAGCAGAGAGGGGGATTTCCAAGACTATGGTGCTGCTGCAGCAGCCTCTGTGGGAAGAATACATGACGCTGTGAGCCAGAAGCATGATCACCTAAATTAAACAGGCATTTGCCTCTCTTATTTCTTTATTATTATACGGCCATAGAAGCCTATGGTTTGCATTGAATGTCAAAAACCAGTGGTTTGTGGTTGAGTCTGTAGGGGTGGAGGAGGCCTCATTAGTGCCAAGGGGTGCCATGATAAGGGGCGCAATAAAACCTGCAGCACTAGGGTTGCCGCACTATGGCCATGAGCCCACAGTCACTTGAAGGGGAGATAGGAGCCTTGAAGCCAGGTCCAAGTGGTTGGACTTAAGCGAAAGGCCCCAACTACAGAAAGAGGGGCAAAGCTGAAGGGGGCTGAGGCCCCAACAGGTTGGCACCACAAGGGCTCACATCATAGAAGGGCCAGTAGGCCACGCATAATAGAGAGCATGGAACAAAGGGCCTTGAGCGCAAGTGAGTTTTGAGAACTAGAGCCTTGGAGTCAAGCCCTGATTAGTGGGTTTTTGACTGACAGGCCTAGCTAGAGAGAGAAGGAATAAGCCCACAGCGGCTGAGACCTCAACATAAAGAAGAATTTATAAAACCATCTGCAAGGCTTGTTGTATAGGGGAGGAATGGAGCCACAGCTAACGGTCCCTGGCATCGGGGCAATGCATAGCAGGCGAGAATGCAGGTGGTTGACTCCGAAACAGGTGGGTAGGCCAAAGGCAAATTGGCATCCCGAGAAGGCCCCCTGTTACAACATGGCTTGTCAAACACAAGCTTGCCAGCATAAGTTTTTTCCTTTACAAACAGATAATGTTAGATCTTGAAGGAGAATTTTCATTATTGTTTGTCTTTGTGTGAAGGGTTTGATTTGAGGATATTCCTTACATCTTTTATGACACAGATCAACTTTTCTGCATTCATCAGAGGACATGCTGCTTGGATATCACTTGAATCCTCATATGCTTCTACTGAAGTTGACAGTTTGTTTGCATGAGGACAAAGCAGAGGACTTAGTTAAATTTTTTCCATATAGATAAGAGTTGAGAATTGAATTTCATGTCTCTTGTGTTAGTGACTATGAATGGGCATAATGTTGTTTGTGAAGCCACTTGCATATTTCCAGGAGTGAGACTGTGTAGGACTGAGGTAATTGTAAACTGATTTATTTTGAGTGTCTCACATGTAAGAGTATTCCCATTGTCTCTAAATTCTGATTTTTAAAGATTTTCTTAAATGAGAATTAATCAGTGGGCTTTGTGCTACATTACTAAATTTTAAATAAAAACAAGTACATTTTGTACATAAAAAAATGTTAAACTTTAGACTGTTTTATGAATACAAGTATCTACTGAGCATGAGAAGTGGTGTTCTCACACACCTGTAAGAATTGCACCTACAGAGCCAATGGCATATTTAATTATTCAAATGCTATATTAATACACAGTCTAGATGAGACATTTAGAAAAGATAAATAAAATATGCAATACCTTCTATTAATGAGTTCTCAGATAAAATGTGGTATTAAAACTATATAACAAGCTAGGCCATAATGAGCCATGCTTTTAATCAGATTAATGAGAAGTCTATAATTTAGCACTCGTGAGTCATGCATAAAGCCCTTCCCTACAGCTTCATGACAGTCGCTTATATATCAATCATTACACACAGACTAGTAATATTATTAAGGACATAAGGAACCACAGGACAGGAAAAGATCACTTGGTCCAACAAACTAATATCCTTTACATTTATTTTATGCCATTCACTTCATGTTTTCCTCTACCTTCATTTCCTTCCTAGCTCTAAAAGGGTTTAGTATCTCTTAAACTCTTCAGTACGATATGTCCTAGTGACCTTACTTAGCAAGTCATTCCACATGCTTTTTCATATTTGTGGGAAAGACTGCTTACTCTTCACTTCCTGTGTTCTAGCACATGCTCTCAGTTTTCAGCCTTAATAATTTACAACTATTAAATCTCATTGAATTTCAACAGTATTTGAGCATCTAAATCTTAGGCATCTTTGGAAGTCCCAGACTGTTTTTTTCTCTGTAAATCAACCACGTTACTAATACTTCCAACACTTCTAATAAGTCATTTGAGAGACTTCACACATCCAGTGAAAATTCCTCTAATCCTTTAGAACTTTCCTTTAATGAACATTCTGAAACTATCAATCTTGTCATACAATGAGAAATGGAAATATCCTTCTTGTGGAAAGGTAACATAAATTAATTAAAATTACCTCAGGAAAAAAGGTTACCTATCAGTTTTAGTATCATTTTTCCTGGTTTCATCTAGTGGTCCTTTAATCCCTGTACAAGCTCCTGGTGACCCCACAGAATTGTAATGAATTGAAGGAACAGTTTTCCCAGAAAAATATGTTAAGGATCAAACCCCATCAAAACCTGTCCTTATGGTGATTACTAGGCCTGTGTGAAGCAGCTAGTATTTTCTTCAGATTTGGATTTGGTCAGATTGGGGAAAGTGATTTGATTTGGTGATTCAAATCATTGCCCCAAATCAATTCAGCCAAATCTGGCTCAGAGATTCAGCCGCTGCCGCATTGGCCAAATCTCTGAATCAAACAGGTCCAATCCCCTGCCTGCTCTCCCAGACCTATCAGTGGCTGCCTCACCTGGCACCAGTAATCCCAGCTCTTTAAAAAAAAAAAGCCCCACACTCACAGGCACCTGATGGGTGGGGAAGCAATCCCCACTTAACCCCACTGCCCCACGCTGTGCGGGGGGGCCCTGCCACAAGCCCCCAGAAGCTCTGACAGCCACTGCAGCAGCCAGTGAGTGTGGGGCACTATTTTTTTTTAAGAGCTGGAACGTTGGGGCCAGGCAAGACAGCCATCGACAGGGCTGAGAGAGCAGGTGGAAGTGGAGGTTATGGCAGAGCCCCCCACGCGGCACAGGGCAGTGGTGAGCAGAGGAGAATTGCCTCCCCCCGCCCACCTGGCAGGAGCCAGTGAGTGTGGGGATTTTCTTTTCTTTTTTTTTAAAGACCTAGGATGCTGGGGCCGGGCAGGGTAGCCATTCATGGTGTAGTGAAGGCAGGCAGGGGTAAGTGGTCCCCCCATGTTCTGTAGCCCTCCCCCCCAGTCCCCTACTTACTGGCATGGTCCTGCAGCAGCAAGGAGGGACTACCCGAATCACCAAATCTCTGAATCTTTCTCCAAAACTTTTCCGAATTGAGTCAGAGGCTTTGAATCAATTCATACCTTTTTATTGGTCTTCCAATTTGATTCGGATTCAGAGATTTGGCCACCAAATTGGGCTGAATCTCCTCCAAATTGAATCAGCACCCAAAGCTTCACACAGCCCTAGCGATTACCCCTTAGTCTTCAGTCTTGCACTAATACTTCTCATCCAGGATTTGATTTCAAGGTCACTGAAGTTCATGGAAAAACTCCCATTACCTCTAGTGGGCTTTGTATTAGGGCTAAGAAAGCAAATAAAACTCACAAATTAAAATGTTGGCTTGTCCAAGTGCCCTAGCAATGTTGTTTTGTAAAAAGCAGTAGAAAACAACATTGTTAGGGCACTAGGATAAGCCAACATTTTAACTTGATTTTTAGTATATTCTGTAATTATCATGAATTTGCTACATGCCACACGTGATTTGTTCTATAAAACAAAGAGATGAAGAAATGGATTCATCCCAAAGGAGCAACTGTAAATTACATGACTAAAGTCTGGGCGATCCTGTCATTGCCCCATAGCTGGGAAGGGGAAGTTGCTCTATTTTTTCCCTTTTGGGGATGCATTCTAGAATATAATGTGTTTACTCAGATTAATGGCTTCACATTTTCCATTTAGGAGGCTGCCTTCTTGGTTAACATGAATTTTCTAGCTTGACTTATTGTCCTTAGCATAGTCTTTATGAAGTACATGCTCTGTACTTTTGTTTGAACCAATTCAACAATATATTTAAAAAAATCAAAGAACAAAGCTATGAAAAAGCTGAGACAGCTGTCTACTGTAAGAAAGAACCCTATTATAACTTCATTTTTAGTAGGTTGCAAAGATTAAGTCAGCATCATTCTCAATAAGAAGGAAACCTTCATAAGCAACATACCTGGATTGCTGGAAGAAAGTATTTTTCTTCCACCTAAAATGTATTTAATTTCTTTTCTAAAATACTGTACTTTCCTATTTTCATAGTGATTTCATTACTGATACAATCATAGTGATTCCTAGAATATGAATGAAGCTGTACAAAGAGGGCTTCCTCCTCCAAGGAGAATAATAACCAGCAACTCTTATTCTACCTCTTCATGCTCATTTGCACACTTTAAGGTGAGATTTCCAAATGTCAAATACTACCTTTCTTCTTAGCAGTGGAACTCAGCATGACACTCAGAACAGAGGAGAATTGAAATGACTGAATCCATTGACAAGATCTCACTCAATGCATAATAATTCAGTAATCTCAAATGTAGCCATTCCAGTTGATTTTAGCTTAAAAAAATAGGCTTGCAACATTTCCTGCTTCCAGTTGAGAAATACTTTCCATATTTTCCCTGCATTTTTCCCAGTTTCTATTAGACCTTGAAAATGCTTATGAAAAGGGTCAGGGAGAAGTGGCTGGCAAGGGCTTAGAAATATTATTTCATGCCTCTGAATGTTTTGAGATTTTCCTTTGGTTCCAGTTTTGGGTCATGTTATTTTATCCAAAATTAAAATAGTTCAGCCATTTATAACTCAAGTCCAGGTAAGGAAGAGTCTTTAACTTTGGTGTTCCAGACAGACATAACTAGGTAGGTGGCTTTCAGCTCATTAGCTCTTGTTGAGACTATAGTAGACACAAGTATGCAGTGGGCATGTCTATACATGCATTTGCTGGGACACCAGTTTACTCGTGAGTAAATTACTTGTGAGTAAATGGTGCTGGGCAGGTATCCACATGTGCAGGGAAGGGGTAGCAGATTTACTACCTATCTGGTCCCACTTCCTGGGGCCCTGCAATGGGCCCCAGCCACCACCTCAGGGAGCTCCAGGCTTCAGCTGCAGCTGTCAGCAGCCAGCCGCCCTCTTCAAAAGCAAGCCCCACTCACTGCTCTCTGTCCAGCCACTTCCATGGCCTGGTGCAGCATGCACAGTGCAGGAACAGCACATGGCACCAATCTCCTCACCACCTCCTTGTGCCATGGCTGCTTCTGTCCCTGCCCCTGGCTCCTGCTAGATGTCATGCTAGCCCTGCTGGGTGTCAGAGAAAGATTTTAATATGAGTGCTGCCAATACTGAGAGTTACCTTGATTCCATAGTACAGTCAGAGCCTGCCCCCTGCTTGACCCCTAGGTCTGTCAATCAGCCATGACCTAGTTTCTGGTTCGCACATGCTCAGATCGTGTACAGCTTCTGACTGAACACATGCTCAGAAGAAAGCTGGCCTGATGTAATTAGATTAGAAATTTCTCTGCGGAGAACAATTTCATTGGATGACAAATTCTTCTAAAAGGCGTATGAGTCCCTCGCAGGGTGTGGGCATTGGGCATTGAGGGTGTGGGTATTGAGAGAGTTGGTGGTGTGAGGCATTGTAGGTGGAGGTTTGGAGAGTGTTGACATTCGCTGTGAGGGGAAGGGAGCAGCTTGACCCCTACACAGAGGCTGCTATTGGCAGAGACGGTGACAGGGGGAGAGACTTCCCAGTCCCTCTCCAGGAGTTCCACTCCTCGTATTGGTTTTCCGATTTCAATTCCTCTATTGATTTTTCGGCTACTTGACTTCGATCTCCGGCGTCCACCTTGACCACGATTTGGATTCTCTTCACTGACACCAACCACCACGGCTTCTCTACAATCAACTCGGTCTGAAAGCAGCATCGCTTCTCATCAATTGGGACTGGCATCATGACGATATTCAGCAGTTCCATGAGTTACAGTTATTTGTTTGTGTTCTGTCTCATGAGCTGTTGACCAGCTCTAGGACTAGCTAACAGGCAGCCGCCCCTATCCCTCGTGGGGTAGATAGCAAGGGCTTATTAGTGAACCCTATGGGCCAACAGACCCCTTTGTTGTGTATGTTTGTTTAAACTGTAACCTACGCCTCACCAGCGTAAGTCAATAAACCACCTCGTTGTTCTATAACCAAATGATTCTCGTGTCTCAGATCTCCTCACCAGAAAACCCGCCTGTTTCATGTTCAATCTGCCACCCCGGCCAACCGTGACACTGGGGCTTTGTTCATCCCCCCGGGACACTGGCCTGTCACACTCACTGCAGCTTGCCCTATGGCTGTCTTGCTCCTCCCAGCTCCCCCATGCACATTGACTGCCTGCCATCCCTTATGCACTGTCCCAGGGACACTGCCATGCGTTTGCCACCTCAGCCCCATCCACTTAGCTAGACCCCAGCAAGAACACAGATGACAGGATCCAGGATGCCACTGCTGGAGCCGCCGTCACCCTCCTGGGTCTCCATTCCTACCAGCACAGTCAGGACTAGTAGTGGCACACTGTTCAGCAAAACTGGGATGATAAGCAGTGGCTGAATGTGTTCAGGATGACCCAGGCAACTTTTCAGGATCTCCTGGAGCAGCTCCAGCCACAGCCAGAGTGGCAGAACACTGCCATTTGGCTGCCCCTTCCTGCAGACGCTCTGCCAGCCCTTGCCCTGCTCAAGTTTGCTGTGCCTGCCAGCCTGTCCCAAACCTCAAAGTTTGCACTGTCTCAAACATCCCTGCATACTGTGGGTGGGGAACCCAGGGCCAGGAGAGTGCAAACGGGCCGGGCAAGAGTGGAGCAAGAACAGGGGCTGAGGGCAGGAGCAGAAGCAGGGGCTGGGGTGGGGAGGGCCCTCCTCCCATTGTGGAGCTTACTACATATCCAGGGCTGGTGTGGCTGGCAGCTCTACACACTCATTGCAGTTGGCAGTGGTGTGCAGCTCTGGGTGTTGTCCTCAGATGGTGAAACATAGCAGACAGGCATCTGTCTTTGCCCCCCCCCCCCCCAGGAGGAACTAGTGCTTCTGATGGCCTGAAATGTTATGGTCAGCCATGCCTCATGGTGGGGGTGGGGGCTGGGGCTGTGGAACTGGCACAGCAGGTTCTGGCCCAGGCTCCCCAAGTTGCTGGTGGCAGGTGCAGCCAGGAAGCTCAGTGAGACGGGCTGCTGGATGCCCAAGAGGCCCTACTCAATGGCACATCACCATGGGTGCCAGGCCAGGGAGAGGTCTTGGGTAGGCCACCCACACTGCTGTAGACAGCATGGCTGCAGCTTAGTCCCAGGGTGCAAGAATGTCTTTCAGTTACCACATAAAGAGCATGGATTTATGGGCACTCCCTGACTGATGATTGTGGTTAGTGATGACAACCCACTATGCCCACATGCCTTAATCTTTATGTGGCACTGATGCACCCACCAGCTGTGCCCTCACTCCCAAATCCAGCCTTACAGCTCCTCAAAGCTGTGGGTGTTGAAGCACCCACTCTGCTTGAACTGGGCTGCACCTCTGCCTCACTCTATAGTGCCATGATGTTGCCAGTCTCCTCCTGTGACTAGTTTGGGCCCTAGCTGGCAGGCACAGGTGTGGACATGGGCAGCAGCTATGATGAGGCCATCAGGTGTCTTGCACTGGCTCTCCAGGCCTACACATGGATGTCCCTGTGCTGCCAGGCCTGGACAGCTGCCTGCAGTGCCCAGCACAGGGGCTTGGTGTGGGACTGACAGCCAAGCAGCTAAAGCAATCCCCACAGCACCTGCAGGATCCAGGCAGTCTGCTGTGGGTGGGTTGTAGGTAGGTTGAACTGGTTCCAGCAGCCAGAAGCTGCCTGCAGCTGGGCCTGGGGGCTGGCAGGCCTGGCCAGAGCCTACAGCAACCTAAAGCAGCCTGCAGGCTTGGACAGCATAGGCCTGGAAGGCACACAGCAGTGTGGTGCCAGGCAGCAGCACCGAAGTGTAGGAAGGCTGAGATAGCTGAACTGTGGCCTGCCCAGGGGGACCCAGAGTCCTGGAGTGCCTGCAGGATGCCTGTTGGTGTGCTCCATGCCTCAAAATGCCTGACGACTTTTAAAGGCCTGAGGAAGAGGCTGCCATAAAGGGATCCTGATCCTGGGGCGGTAGAGGCTCCCAGCCTGGGGCCCTAGGGCTAGCCTGAGGCTGGTTCCCTAGTGGCAGAAGTGACCTGAGAACAAATTTGTTCCAGGGTCATGTCCACATATGCATTACTGTGCAGCAACTAAGTGCATGTTAATTTGATACCTGCATTTGCAGGTATCAAATTTACTTGTGATTAGGGGCTTTTACTGCACAGTAAGCATGCGCACATATAGATGTATGCACTTACTGCACAGCAAACTATACTACTGCTTAGTTAAATGTCTCATGTAAACACGCCCAATGTTAGTAATTGAACCTTAATGGTGTTCTGTATCACAGATTCTCATTGAGGTGAAATAGATGTTATAACTAAGTAGCTCACAGGATTAGGTTCTTTGGTGTTAATCCTTTTCTCAATGAATGTAGTTATTTTCAGCTGTAGCTCTGTGTTAGAATTTAAAAATTAAACATCTTTTATTGTAGTATAAAATCTAGTGGCTAGATTCTTATCTTGGTTATGTTAGCGTAAATCGAGGTATCTTCTGAAGTAATAGAATTAGTCTGGGTCTACAACAGTAAAAACTGAGGTCTAAATCCAGCCCCAAATCTAAATGGTTCTGAGACATTTCCCAACAATCAGTTTCATGTGTTCAATTCATACATCAATATAGTTCTTTCATCAATAATTCTTGTTTCAGTTGTCAAGTTGAATTTCTGTTCCACTTCAGAATTAGCAACACACCACCCAGCTGTATCCTCAAAAACCCCTCAGTACTCACATACACTCCAGCAAACATGATTTGACATCATTTCTGACACTTGATGTACCTCTTCCAAAAGACAGTATTCATGGGAACGGCAGTCAGTATTTCCAACACTGAAACATCATTCCCGAAAGTGCTACCTGACTCATCTTCATCTGAAAGAATCTTCAGCTTCAAGGTAAATTACAGACCGTACTGTATTGTTGTAAAGGATTCAACCCACAGCCACAATGTACAAATTAAAATAGGATTCCACTTTCTTAGAGTGTGACAGAAATGAAGGATGCTTTTTGAATAAGTAATTGTATTGCTGAATACACAAACAGACTCTTCACTACAAAACTTGTTTAGAATGGAATATGGCCCTATATTCTGTGGTGTACATTTTGCATGTGGGCTTTATGTCACTTACATAACAATAGTATTTCTCTCATATAGATTTCACATGCATTTTACATTAACTAAAGTGCTGGCTGATGTGTGCTGCAGATACCTGTATGAACTCTTATAAGGTGTCACATCCCAAACTTACTCCATACTAACAAAAAAAAAAATTAAAAGGCACTGGTAAATTAGCCAACGTCTGTTTTTATTTGCACAGATGTACTTCCATTGGTGCCAATGGAGTTAATGTAAAATTTATGCTAATAGGAAGTGAGAGAAGCATGTGGCCAAAGAACCATCTTCTCATACTGTAGTTCTGTTTATTTCCATGAGACTAGAAAACTGGCATTGGTAGGTAAAACAGAATAGCAAAGTATGTATTTTACATTCCACAGGCCAAACATCAACTGATGTCATTTAATCTCATTGACGTCAATGGTGGTTCCATTCATGGAATGAGTATGGAAAATGCCCCTAAGGCGGTATGTAAATAGGTTCTTCCTAAACTGTATTTCAGTCTTGATATACCTTTATTTTTGACTGTCAGTTTCTGCTTTCTGTGTCAGAAGAGATTTCATCTTTTATCTCCGAAGCAGTATTTACCTGCTGCATAAACAATGTAATAGGAAACGAACACACTTAACTTTCTTAGCCTAAGTTTTAATGGCAAATTGTCTGTAATGATCGTAGGTGGACAGTGATAGTTGAAGTGCAAGAGATAGATTTACATCTAATAGGAAAAATATTTTGAGGTGAGATGACTTTTTGTATGCACTGTAAATAGTTCAGTCACTCCGTATTTATTGTATAAAGTAAGGATTTTTCAGACCTTGATATTCCTTTTTCTATTGCAAGAGGAGATACTGATCTGAAATGTGCTTAATTTCTTTTCAAAATTTCTAAATGAGTATATGAGTGAACTGAAGATACTTCCATGTTGTGCCTTGGTAGGTATTATGGTACTTTTTTATTTTAAATGTATGTAAAATACATGATACTTTTTTATATTTTATTACACATATTTTCTCACTGAATGAAACATCCTAATTCAAGTGCCACTGTAATAAAACTTAGCCTCTATGATTGTATACAACTTGGGTGGAAAAGCTATTATAAATTACCTTATTGTTTCACAGGCCTTGGAAAATGCTGCAGTGGACGGCAATGAGTGTGACTCATCTGGCTATATAGCTGGAAATGTAATATTAAAGAAAATAAATAACAGGACTGAAAGGGCATTAAGTGAGGAAATGAAGCATGAATTCATGAGGCGGAGGCTAGACTACTGAATGTAAGTGGATATCTCCCAATTACTTGGGAAGCAGAACTTACTAAGGAAACTGCAGGATCATGAATGAACTAAGTCATACACTAGGATATTTTTGACTTCTTGAATCCATGTAATTTCTTCTAGATTTTGTTTCCAGCAGCATGCTGTTATCTTATTGCCTTTCTGTCCAGTGTGGGACAATCATTTGAAAAGTAGAATGTTTTAAGAAAATGCCTTGTATCTGTTTAAAAACTATGTGTACTACTTTCAGATTTGTCACTACACTGTTTTTAGATTTCCTTTGAACTGGCTTCTCAGAATCAGAGCTCCAAATTTGTTATTTTTTGTAAGCTCATTTTCCTAATCTCTAGGGGCATCTATACACATGTTCCAGGGTGGGGAGGGGGGGAGTGCTTTAATTAGAGCAGCTCCAAGAGCTGCTCTAATTACATAGCCCACAGCATCACATGTATTTAGTATCCCACACTTCAAAATGGCAGCAGGGGCATATGAACTAAAGTTCATTCAGTGAGCTTTAGTTCATGCGCTCCCACTGCCATTTTGAAGCATGGGAATGCTGAATAGATAGGACACAGAGACTGCTGGAGTGTGTTAATTAACACACCATGGTGGACTCAGTCAAGTGTGCTCCAATGTGTGCTGATTAGTGTGCATCAGAGCTGATGTCTAGCACATGTATAGGTGCCCTAGATGTGTAAATTTTTTAAATGTGTGGGCAAAAATCTGAAACTAACTTGGAATCCTCTTGCATCACTATCTAAAGCATCAGTGGAAGGCCAGCTGTCTCGTTGTTCTCATTTTACTTTATGTAAATTCCTGCAAAGTTTTCTTTATTGATAGCAAAAATGAATAGCCTCTGCCTGATCTGCAAATGTAGATGTGAGTTCATCTGATTCAGTATACAAACTGTTATTTAAGTTGACAAACTGGCTGTGCCCCTGATCCATACATAAACAAACACATTACCATCATCTACCACTATTCAACCACTCCAACAATTGCAGAGTACCTTATTTTATTATGTAAAAATATTTGTTTTCTGGAAAACCACTGAGGCTAAGCAAATTTAGTCAAATATTCTTGCAATGTATTTATTAGGTATTTATGTGTTAATGAGAAGTCAGTATTCCATTAATATGTAAAGGTATCTTTCTAATATTAAAGGAATAAACTTCTAGATTAAAAATCAATGGTGTATCTACACATGCAATTAATGTAACATGATACACTCCTCCCAGGCACAGCATCTACACATGGACCCAGGACAGCAGTACTTTGAGCCAAGCCAGAGCAGCCCCAGGCTGCCACCAAGCTTAGGGGGGGAGGGGGTACAGCCATACATGGTTTCACAGTTTTGGCACTCTTCTAACCCAGTCAACCCCTCCACCCCCCGATGCTGCCACCCAGAGCCTGGGCTCAAAGTGCTGCTTTCCTGGTCACCATCCACATGGGCATTGCCATGCAGTAAATGACTCCACTACAAGAAAGTACTGTCCCCAAGTAAATTTACTGAAGATGAGTAGATGGTGACACTTTACTGAAAAGCTAATTAGTCAGCTCCACAGTAAAATGCACACATAAATGCATTCAGTGAGTAAAATTGACACAATAGAGACTTGAACAGGAGATATTTATTTGTTTCAGAATTGCAGGTTTGAAGACCATAGTAAAATATGTGAGTTGAAACTGTTCAGTAACTTTCACCTGAAAACTGTGTTAACAAGACATGATCACTGAAGAAAGTGAGATTAATAAGGCTATATCAGTGGACAAGCCAATGATTCTAACACAAGTTAGGTTGCAATTTAAGTCAACTGAGATTTTGTATTTGTCTTTAATAGAATCATGATTTGGACATTTGTAGTATCAGTCTGTTCTGAAAAGTGACTATGAACTGGCATTTTAAGCCAATTGATTGCACAAGTTAATTTACTATTTCTACATCAATACTTTTAGACCCTGTAAATTCAGACCTTTGGATTTGGAGAAGATATGCTTGATGAATTTCTAGGGTCTTTGAGGGTATCTTTTATTAGACTAGGTGTATAGTTGGGAGACATGCTAGGTAAGTTTTGGGACAGACACATGCCCCTATGGAACCATTGTTACTGCACCACCATTTAGTACTTCCTTTTGAAAGTACTAAATGATGGCGCAGTAACAGCCCATACTGTGCCATCACAGCAGCGCAGTTATTTTTAGCCACTAGGTTGCCATAGCAATGTGCTATACTGAGGGAACATGTTGCTATGGCAATTTAGTGGTGGCATCATGATTTTTGCCCGCCGATGCCATGTCACCATAGTGTGCTGCTACGGCCACATAGTATCACGTGTAGGTGTACCCAAGGTGTCCTTCCTCACTCTGGACTCTTTGACTGCCTCCACACAAGCAGGGGCACGTGTTTGCAGCAGTAGAAGTAGTAGCGGCATAAATTTGTGGCTCTACTTTGTGCTGCAGTGCCCCTGTTCATGCAGTTTGCAGCGGGACACATTATCTCACTACTCTGTGGGGGGGCTGGCTGGGCCACAGGGTGCCTCAGCACAGGGCTATCTGGTAGGCAGCTCCCACACTGAGGCACTTGTGCCCCAGCCAGCCAGGGAACAACATGTGGAGACAGGGGAGCATGAAGCCCTGAGCTGCCTGCCTCCCTGTCTCCACATTTATCCTGACACACAGCATTTGATGTGCTTTGTGCCACTTTTTGCTTTGGTTATTTTGCTATTGGAAAATCTCAATAGCTTATTTTGTTCCAGGTCTGCTAATTAGCAGTACAGCAAATGGTTTAATGTGTAACACATCTGGATCTGACCTTTGTGTTTAAATGCCTATAGGTAGGGCCTGGTTTAAATCATGGACCCAGCTCATAGCACAGCAGCTCCTTTAATCTTGGAGCTCCCCTCACATGCCTCCCCCCACCACTGATTGGTGGAGGGGCCCATCAGTCCTGCCACTCACTGCTTACTCCTGATGGCTGGGAGGTGAAAACTGTGGTTTTAAATATGCCATAGTGTTTGTCTCCCATCTGGTTAGCAGTAAGATGTGTGAGGTAGAAGCTGCAGCATATTTTAAATCAGCATATTTTAAATGAGTGCACGGGGAGCATACAGAAGGGACTGCAAGATTAAAGGAGCTGCTGTGCTGTGAGCTGGGCCTGCAATTTAAACCAGGCTCTACTTATAAGCAACTATCAATCTTCCAGGTCATGGTATATACGCAAGAAGTGTAAAGAGGTGTCCAGTGAATCCGCCTGTGGCTGACAAGTGTAACTCAAAAGTGACACAGCTTGTTACAAGTTTCCAACATGAGAATCACTGTATTTTATTCTGGCCAGGATAGACTGGGTTGAGGCATGGCTTTTTTGGCCCACCTTTTCTAGGGCCTTTCTCAACAGAGGAAAAGACAAGCAGGCTACCCCAAAAAGGGCTGTTTGGACACCCTGGTAGCTGCCTCAGGTTCCCTTTGCCCCTTACGATGTCTTGTGAACATCACACCAAGACCTTTGAAACATATGCCCAGGCAAAAGTATAGAGGACTGGAGGCTGCCCTAGACATACCATTCCACCGTTAGACCATTAGGACAGAGTCCAAAGGCCAGACTGAGTCCAGATGTTCAGTGCTTCGATGATTGTAGCTTCCATCAGAGAGCAACAGATTAGATCTGCTGCTGCCTGCTTTATGTCTCAGAAAGGGCACATTTCTGTCAGGGTGATGTCCCTTAGCTTTATTCCAGTCAAGGAATACCCACAGGCAATGCAACTAGGGTTTTGAGGCATCCTGTACTTGCCCTGATCTGGAGATTGCAGCATTGTGGTATTTTATAGGAGCTACCCCTCCATGAATAGTCCCACCACATTGCATCCAGTCAGATGC
This sequence comes from Crocodylus siamensis, assembly GCF_052110815.1. NCBI lineage: Eukaryota > Metazoa > Chordata > Crocodylia > Crocodylidae > Crocodylus > Crocodylus siamensis. Next base: position 200,644,401 of record NC_143396.1, read on the forward strand.
AGTTTATGGTCATTCCCAAACATACAATTGGTCCATTACATGACAGCATTTCTTCTAGCATATTTCCTGGTTCATTACAGCTACAACAACATTCCAACATTACTACTGGAGTCTATGAAACAAATATTTGCCTCAGTGCAAGGCAAAACAACTCCAAGATATTTGTTCCCTGGCATCATCCCATGAAATGGTGATCAACTAAAAGTTTCAGTTTTCTAACTTCTCCCCTTAACTCTGAACAACTGCCCATAGTTGATGCCAGTATAACCAGCTCTTTGCTACCCAGTGATTTGCCAAAGTAAGCCTTGGGATGGAGACTGTCATGGAATTGGAAGGTAAAGGGAGATTGAGGTTGTTATGTCTGATTGGATAAGTCTCTTGGTCAAATCCATTTATCCCATGTAAACTAAAAATACATGGACTGTAGGCACCAATATGACATTAAGACTGCTTTGTAGTGGCACCAGAGTAGTCTTCAGAAAATAGATTTGTTTTCACCTACTCCTGAATAGACTCCTCTTCCATTTTGGCTAAGTTTTATGTAAGATAAGTTATTTGGCTCTATAAGCATTTCCCCGTAGATTTCCATATATATTTTTCAAAACAACAGCCTTAAAGCTATTAGAATATTTTGAGTTGTGACTATTATACAGTAAAAAAAGACTTAGGTAATGTTTGTTACCTGTATTATAATAGGAAAGAACAGGTTTGCTTCTTGTACACATAAAATATAAATGAAGTTGAATAACCTAATGTTTTGGCTCAATACATTTAAAATGAAATGGGCCATTTGACAACAACTAAATAAATTGGCAGACTTAATGTCTAGCCAAGCATGGTAGACAGGAACTAAATTTAGAGCAGCCAAAAAAAAAAAGACATTTTACATTGAAATATTGATAGTAATACTGCCCCCTCCCAAAAAAAAATTGGCATTGACAGAGTAACATGTTTACTGTAAGGAGTGAGTTGGAAATTCCCATAAAAAGTGTTTGTGGAATGAGGAAAATTGATAAATTTGGAAAAATTCAGAACAGTAGTATCATTCAAAGATGGTAAAGTCAGCTAGCTTGATAATTAGGTATCTCATTGTTTAATAATATGTAAGTATTCAAATTGCCCTCTCTCATGCTTTTACTGGGGTTAGGCTATAATGTTCATTGTACACTCATTTATAGAGTTGCACTTAGAGATTAGTTTGTTCAAATATAGCCTTAGTAATCTTGTTTGCTCATTTATAAAAACAACTCAAATCTGAAGTCACATATTTAAACGAACAAAGTGGATCTATGCAAAAACAACCTTAGTAGCTTTTAAGCCACCAAATTGTTCAACCTCAGAAAGTGAGGATTTGATGTGCATTTTATTGTATAGCGTTTCCCAGTTTAATACAAACTCATAAACACCTTTACTAATCCATCTCTAATATTTTAATATTCAACAATATGCATTTTAATTTATTTTACAGTGAGTAGAAGGGGACACTTGTATAATAAGAGGATTTTTCTTACCAATTCAGATAATTTTTTCAACTTAATTGACGATCTTTATTTGTCTCTGTGACAGGACATTTAGAGAATCTGTCACTTTAAAAGAAGAAGAGGCTGCATGAGAAGTTATAGCAGGGGGCAATTAGACAGCCACCTGACCAGAAGGGGGCTGGGCTTGAAGCGTAAAAACCCAGGGCCTGAGCTGGTCAGGCAATCTAACTCTGAGAGCTATGGAGACAGGAGCTCTTGGGCAGCAGGGCTTCTGGTTAATATCTGAAAGGGTGGTTAATAGACTAAGGGAAGAAGAGGTCCCAAGTGGTCCAGAAGGGAGAGAGGGGCCAGAGGGCCAGAGACCTCAGAGGTCTGAAGCCCAGGAGGGGTGAGTGTAAACCGGGCCAGGGCCCAGAGATGAGCCAAAGGCTGAAGAGGGCCAGCATCAGAAAGCAGGGGGCCAAGAGAACCCATGAGTCTTCACTGGCCTACGAACACAGCCCAGGCCCAGAGAGAGGAGTCAAAGACCAGGGGGTAAGAACCAGAGAGCAAGGGGGCCAATGAGTCTGTAGCTCAGGAGAGGTGAGAACTGGGTTCAGGAGCCTGTAGCTCAGAAGGAGCATATAACAGCAGGGCCAGGGAACCTGTAGTTCATAGGGGCAGTTAGGATCTGACAACTATGAGTAACATCTGTGAAACACAGGTATGGTGGTTGGAGCCATGTAATTAGCCCTTAAGGCAGAGAGTGGAGACACCTGAGCTCAAGACTGTAAGATCTGACTTTGGAAAACCTGAGGCAGCCTCTCTTTTTTGAAAAAATAAATAGATCAGGGCCTGGCAGGCGAGTGAAAGGGGAGATTGTTCCAAAGAGAATGAAGTTGATAAGGGCTGAGGGAACTCCAGGGGCATTAGGATCACCCCTGGAGTAGGAGCCAGTTACAGACTCATAGTCACTTGTTATTAAAAAGAATAGACTGCTTCCTTGTTGCCCAAATATAATGGAATATTCCAGTAAGATGAACAGTAAACAATTCAATCCACCTGTCAGAATTCCCCAGCTTTCTCATAGCTTCATGAAATAACATTGTACTTGAAATATACATGCCTTGAAACTTTGAGAGACCTTGGAAGGTACGGTTTTAGCACTAAGGTAAATATTTATAATATCTGTGTGATGCCATTTAAACTGTCCCCATATTCATATTTTTGCTCCTGCCTCTCTGTCCCCATGAGTATGTATAGCCAATACTAACTTATCTTAACATAATCTTGCATACAACTAACAAATCAAATATGGATACAGTGTTTTCATTGTAAAACAGAATATTATTTACTCGCGGATTTCCTTTGAGATAATCTCATTCATAAAATTTTGCATGCAATTTAAAATGTCTGTATTTGGTAGGTGTGCTTATTATAATTAATAACAGTATTCAAGTCTGCTCAACCTTTGTTTTGTACATCAAACACTCTTTCTCATGCTCTTTAAAAAATGCATGGTTTGTCCAGTCATTATTTCTGTTTACATTTAACATAAATTAGTTTGTATATATTTAAACTAATCCCTAACCACTCTGAAATTTGTAGTTAGGCTCTTTAAAGTTGTAGTTAGTCTATTCTAACAAAAGATGGCAGTGCTCAGTTTACTACAAAATCATAAGGGCCATGAAGTAAATTTAACACTTGCAAGACTGCTCTTGACTTTGCCTGAAGTCATCACATTAAGAATAGCATTCATTACTACCAATTAAGTCTGCTTTTTAGTCAAACAAATTAACCTTGGATTGTTAAGGAAAAAAATGTGTTTTTGCAGAAAGTCCACTCTTGAAAAATGGAATCTAATTGTATTTTTATCAATACTAACAACATGGTGGAGGTCTACTGCTTGTTCAGTCATTATTTTTATGCAAGTTATTCTTCAAAGACAAAAAATGGAAGAAAATAGTACCCCATATTTCTTAATGTACTTTTATGTAGGTAATCTGTTTTAATTTTTTCAAAGTATGAATTTAATTGAAAGTATATCATTGACTCAGCAATCTTATTTTTTCTTAAAACTTTTACTAACATGTCTCTCCTGCTGAATATGGTATTTTACATATGACAATTTCTTTTTATTACTTTTGTATCAAGTTGGGAAAATGTTCACTTTAAGACTTTACTAATTTAATGGATCACTTAACAGTTAGCCAGCAAACACAATAAATTAAAACAAACAAAAAAATACATAAAACTGTCCGTTCGTAGGTTTTTAAGTGGCCTGATAATATTAAATCAGAATTTCTTCCAGGACATACCATTTTTAATATAAATTTATATTAAAATTAAAACACTGTGACTTTTAGGTTTTATTATGGCTACTAATAGAAAACATGATTAATAATATTAACAAAATGCAAGCATGGGGAACAGATTTACACAGAAGAATAAGACATACAGTACTAAAAGTATTGAACCTCAGACTTTGTGTGAAGTTTAAAATAGCTTGATATAATATAAACATAAATACAGGCCTTGTTAATTTTAGGTGACTCTGGGAGTTTTTAAACCCTGGATTGTCCACACATTAGCACCTGAAACTAGTTCTAAGCATTCTTTAGGCAACTTAAAATTATGCCATACCTAGGTTTATCTCCAGTCTGTTTTACCGAAATCATGTTACACTAGCCACTCTAGGCTACATTTTAGTGTAAACACCCTTCCCCCATGCTTGCCAGGATCAGGCCCACTTCCCTCCCCCCCACTGCCCTCTCCAGCACCCCAGATCACCTATCACTACTTCTCTGCCTTCCCCCACACTTACTTGTGGCTGTCTGCACTGTCTGTCCTGGGGGAGCAGGCAAAGAAGGGTTAACTTGCTCACCCAGCTGCCACTGCGACTCCTGATGTGTGGGCTGGGCTTAGCCTGGAGAAAAGCCTGGCACCAGCAGCAGTGGGGGTTGGGCTGGCAAGTTAACCTTCCCTTGCCTGCTCCTCTGAGACAGACAGTGCAAACAATGTGTAAGGGGCGGGGAGGGGGGAAGGGATCCCCTGGGGGCAGACAGGAAGCTTAGAATGAAAGAGGTGGGATTCTTACCTTTTAGTTCTCCAGGCCCCAGCTGGCCTGAACATGCAAATACTCCAAACTCAAGCTAGTAAATGTGCTAGCTAAATGTGCTCTTTTGTCCTTCCTATTTTCATCCAGAACCTGGATTATCCTGGATGATACCAGAAAGTGCTAAATATGTCACAAGGGTGACTAATGTGAAAACAAAGAGGTTAAGATTTTGTTTGGATCAATAGCACTGTTGAATTTTTATTAAAGTTTCATTTACCACTACGTTAGTGATCAGCAAATTAAAAAAGTTTTAGAGTGTATACATCAGACAGGCATCCAGACGATAGGTATTTTTCTCCAACATTTTCCAGTTTGGGTGGTTTGCTAAATTTAGTTACATATGGCAGGCAAGAGCTATTTTTGCAATATTTTAGCACTTTCAGTTCCGCTGCTATCTAAGACAAGGAACTACAAATGAAGTGCACGAAAGAAAAAGAATGGAAACAAACACTTCTGAACTTTTCAATTGGATTTATCTGTATATGGATAATAATTGTGGTGAAGGGAAAAGTAAGAGCTAATGCACATTCATTGGGGCAGATTTTGATTGAAAATCTCCCAGGTTTGGGGGACCACCATTTTTGATTTAACCAGGGTCCCCAGAAATAAAGAATAAACCACTACAGTTTGAACTAAGGGGCTATCTTCTTCCTTCTTAGCTCCCAGTTATAACTAACTCAACTTTTTTGTAGTCTGGTATGAATAGCACACACTGGGTGCATCTACATGAGATGTTTACTGTGGAGCTGCTTAATGAGCCCCACAGTAAAGCTTCAAAATCTACACATGCAGCCCTATTAGGCCATAGGACACTAACTCCACCACAGGTTAACAGTTGTAAATACAAGTACTATCCTGCAGTGGAGTTCCTTAATGTGCAGCAACGCATGTGTAGATCCTTATGGGGCTGGCTGGGGCATAAGGGTTTTTCAGTGCAGGGGCTGCCTGCTGCCTAACCCCTCACTGAAGTACCCTCATGCCCCAGCCAGCTCCTCTGCAGCATGGTGAGAGCCTGGTGCAGCCCTGGGCTGGCAGGCTGACCCCCCAGGTTCCCTGCCAGCTGAGGCTGCTCTGACCCAGCTCAATGTGCTGTGGTCCTGGGTGCATGTTCAAATGTGATGCCTGGGAGCAGTAAACTTCAGTGTGATATGCACCAGATTTATTGCTCTGTGCTAAAAGCATGTGTAGATGCACCCACTGACCAGTATATTGTACCTTCAATCACCTCACAAAGAGTATTCTAGATACTAGATTTTCTTGTGTTGACCAAATGTAACTATCTTTACTATCTCAATGCTGTTTTCCATTCATATTATCTCAAATAACAATTTAATAAAGATAAAGAAAAGGTGACATGCCTTAAAGCTCTGTTATTCAAGTAGGAAATTGGAAGAATATGCTAATGAGGTTATAATAACCCAGACAATGAAACAATACAGCTGCTGGAAGCAATGCTGTGCTTCCTGCAATTAGAGATGGTCATAAAAGAGATTCTTAATGCACGGGTTGGACACTTGTGGCTCCTGAATTCAACCTTCCAGTATGTGGCTCACTGGGTCAGTCATATTGGCAAATAGGGCAATGATAAACTGTCATTATCTCTAGGTGGAAAAAACCACTGCATTTTCACAGGTCCTGGCACATTTGCACAGCAAGAAATCAGATCACCTCATTAAATATACATTACTATTTTGCTTATCTCTTCCAAAACAGGGTTTTTAATAAGATGCATCTTAAACTACTGTTTGTCATTTTGGATGGTATGGGTGTATCCCAGTCATAGGAAGTTTTCAGAACTGCCAGCACCAGATGTTCAAAAAACAAAAAAGATGAGTCAGAGTTCAAAAATCATGTTTGGCCTAAAAAATGAGATTGTTAAAAAAAGTATATTCTGTTTTGTCTTTTTAATGTTTGGCTATCTATCCATATGTGTACTCAAATTTATAGTTTTCTAGTCCTCGCTTGAAGAGCTCAGTGCCTGCCTCATGGTAAAATGCTTCCAGATTCTCACCCAGCCCTACAGTTTCAATTAATTTCTGTTTCCCAGCCTTACATCTAGCCCAGCAATGAACTGTACATCTCATCAGTCCCTATAGAACTATTTTTCCCTTGCTGCCCCATATGTGGCTGTTGCTCCTAACTCAGTCTCTGTTTCTCCGCCCTCTGAAAAGGTTCTTCACCCCTCTCCTAGATGTTGAAATAGCTTCTGGGGTTCTTCACCCTCTCTCTTGTTTTCCAAGCTGGAGTATCACAGAGATGGAAAGGGTAAGGGGAGAAGAGAAAAAGAAAACTAGCACATTTTTCAGAGGCAGGGAGGAAGAGTGAAAGAATAGCACCTCTCTTCTCTCAGCCTGAGAAATCAAAATGGAATGATTTTTACCTGACTACTGCTGTAGCCCTGGCTGGCTCCCTTCCCTGCTTTCCCATGCATGGGAAGGCATAGCCAATCAAAGATGGGAAGGGGGCTGGAGGGAGGGGGGTGCTGTGGGAAGAGAAAGGAGGTGCTTTATCCATTCTGCTGAAACTGCAAGCAAGAGGTCTAATCAACATTAATTATACTGGTTTATGGGATGTGACTATTTGCAATGAAAAAAATGTTCCTAGTGAAGTTATACCTCGCCTGTAAGAATAGGACTGTGAGAAACACAGCCATAATAACTTCACATAAGATACTACTTCTAAGATGGGTAATAACATCAGTCGCTACTGTCTGGGCCCATATATGAAGCAGTTACTTAGCAATAGTACTCTTTGGCTAGGTACAGACATTGAAAAAGCCCAAGACAAAAGGGAACTAAGTTACATGGTTTTATGTAAGCAACGTAGTTTAGATTGGTGAACAGAAAACACATTTTTCCTTTTGTGGGGGGGTTTCAAATCTTAGACTGGATTGTACCATTTGAAAACCAGCCTATATGTGCCAAGCTTATATTCTGTTATGGGTATAGAACAGTTTTCTGGTCACTTATACCGGTAAGTATATGGTCTATACCTGGGCTTTGGTTTTCAAATCTCCATGCACATTTTAATTTGATTGAATAAGTCTTAGAAAACTATGCAAACACTGATACATTCAGACTGAGGATCACTGAGGGCTAAAATACCTAGATAGCAGGTAATCATTATATAATTTTCTGACAATTCTTTATTTTATTTTACTTTTAAAGGCACCATTGTTTGGACAACTTTCAAATTCATAATCCAAATATTTAACTTCAGTTAATTTTACATTAAATATTCACTCTTATGAATGAAATGTGGGAGTCAGTATTCTCAGAATTAACATACTGATATCACACCATTCTTTTACTTACAAACACAGGGTTTCATGTGAACATAGCACCAGGATGCTCATAGTACTAGTTATATGTCAGAGAACTTGTACTTTTCAGAAATGAAGAGGAACATGAAAATGGAATGAAAAATAATTTTAGAAATATATTTACCAACCTTCAAATCATGAGAAAAGTTTATATCCAAAGAGGTTCATCATTCTATATTGTGAATATTGAGTTCTTTGGAACAGGAATTAGGCCTTCTTTACCACTTGTACACCACCTAATTCTCTGTGAGTGGTACTGAAAATAATAAAATACAACTATCATCAAAATATAGCTGTAATGAGAGAAAAAGGAGCCTTAGGATCAGGAGAATAAGAAAGTTTCTGTGCAATATTAGTTTTCATAAAAACAATACAAGTAAATTAATATTACAGTTAGAACAAAAAGCTGGGCTTTGTTTTCCCAATACCTCACTGGGTGCATATAGTTTCATAATTTCATAGTTTCTAGGGTCGAAAGGGACCTGAGTAGATCACCTAGTCCAACCCCCTGCCATGGCAGGAAAGAGTATTGGGGTCAAACGAACCCAGCAAGGTGTACATCTAACCTACTCTTAAAGACTCCTAGGGTAGGAGCCAGCACCAGTTCTCTTGGAAGTTGGTTCAAGATCCTAGCTGCCCTGACCACAATTTAATATACATGTGAAATTAATGCAACACAATAAATATAGAAGTTTGACCCAGAGTCAGTTGCTCCTGGGTGCAGTGTCTACATGTGCACTCAGGAATTCAGCAGTTTGAGCCAGGATGGAGCAACCCCAGGCTGGCAGAAGGCTCAGGAGGTCAGCCCTGAGCTCCAGATGGCAGTGCCAGGCAGCAGTGGGGCTGACTGGGACATGAGAGTGCTAAGTGCAGAGCTATGTGGCCAGCAGCCCCCACACTTTAGCAACCTCATGCCCCAGGCAACCCCATCACTCTCTACACATGCATTTCATCACACTTAATTACTCTGCCATAAGATCATACTCTCCTCAGCAGTATGATCTTATGGCAGAGTTAATTCATTTACTGAGCCTATAATACCAGCACATGTGTAGACAGTGATGCTTTACTGCAGAGCTAATTAGTCAACCCCACAATAAAGCACACGCATAGATGCACTCACTGGGCATGTCTACATGTGGGCATTTAATGCACATTATCCCAATTTAAGGATCATTAAGGGCACACATCTAAATGTATGCATACTTAATGCACCTTAAAAATGGTGATTTTAGGCTAATCATGCCAAAATTTGATACCTGCATAAAGCAAGTACCAAATTTAGATGTGATTAGTTAAAGTGCATTAATGCATTTGTAGATGTGTTAATGTGCATTAATACAGGACTTTCAGTGCTGGGTCTGCCCAGCCACTAGGGGGTGGCCAAGCCCCAGAGCTCCTGGCTTGTCTCCTCTCCTGCTCCAGGGCTGAGCTGCTCCCAGGACCTTGCTGGTATTAAATGAAACTGAACCTACTTTGGATTTGGTGAAAATTTGTCAAACTCAGGATATACAAAACAAGTTGGGTTTGATAAATCAGCATTTTCTGACAGTGTTTAATTTGGTTGAATTATATATGACTAGTTTTAGTCCTGACCATTCAAAGGTATGTAAAAGCATTACATTTAAATCAACCTAATCAAAGTTGAACACATGGCTGGGTCACAACTTAAGATGTAATTAACTCATTAATCATGTCTTAAGTGTGACAGGGCCAGGGCCTTGGTTTAGGTTTAGGTGGCTTAAAGTTAATCACACAGGGCATTTTTACATATGCAACAGCAGCAGCACCAGATGCTTTGAAAAGTGCCCAGTTCTGCAACACTGGCAGTTGTATAAGCAGCAAAATGCACATCAGCACTGAGAAAATGGTGGCATACTTTTGAGTGAAAACACATTGGAGGTGCTTTAGTTGAAAAGTCACTGCTGCTATTTTCTGCATGCTGATGCACACTTTGCTGCTTATACAACTACATGTGGTGCAGCACAGTTTGTCCCAGCTTGTGTGTAGGGCAGGCTTGAGTCTGCTTGGAAGCGGTGGATCTCCGGCACATCGCAGGACCAAAACGTATGTGTATAAATGCCTCTAATCCTAAACGGGGTCTTGTGAATGTTTGTTAGCACCCAAAGCTATTCATGAATGAGAAGGGAAAAGAAAACACTTTTTAAGCTTAATTTTAATACATTTGAGAGTTGTTTTTATAGTGCAATTGTAATTATTTTAGCATTTATTTTCAAACAGCCTAATATTTTAGTACTCCTGCAAATAGATTAAAAGTATTCACTTTTATTAATAGTATATTACAATATATATTGATTTAGAAATAGGTTGAAAAAGCAAATATTGCCTTCTTCCTTCTGTGTTTGTTTAATGAATTACAATAAAAGTAATTTTTACCTTCTGGAGTTTCCACCAAATTATTTTCTCTGAATTAAGAATTGTGGTGGACTAGAAAGAAGTAGGGGGGGAAGCTCCCAATCATAGTAGGAACTCCTGGTCCAATGCAGTTTTCTCACTCTGCTATTGCCATTTGCCATTCCAGCTGTACCCGATGCAATCCTTCTTCCTCCAAAACTGTATTTTTGCCATTTTTATATGAAAATATTCTGTGAAAATTGTCCTCTATTCAGCTGTGCCTGCACACATCCTTTCCTGGGGCACAAAAAGTAATATATAATTCAGGAACTAGAGTGGGCCCTCAAAAGAGGAACTTTGTTTAATGACCTGAGCCCCTCCTTCCTGTTTCTTTTGGCTTTATTTGACATTTTTCTTCAGTGCAGCAGAGGGTGAGAAAAGGCTTGAGAATGTAGATCTAGTTCTGTTCAGTGCTGAACATCTTCAGTTGGAACTGAAGGCAAAGAGGACCTTGCAGGATAAGTGTCAGGCTTTTGTAATCCTAGGTTATAACCTTAATGTTATTTACATGTAGGGCTTTGTAGATGATTTATTTTAAATTCTCTAATCTGCTTCTCTTTCATATACTTCTTGTGAAGCCTAATAAGATGTATAAAATAATCTTCTTATTCTTTCTTTCTTTGTAAAGATTTAACTGACTCAGTTTAACCTCTTGTTTTTGTAAATCTAGAATTCTCCCCACTGAGTACTAAAACTTTGTATGAAGATATGCTTAGTCTGCCTTTAAAGGGGTCTAATTAGTTTAGAGTGAGTTGGGATTGTTCAATAAAATTGAAAGCTCAGCATTGCAGTGAATAAAAATTAAGTCACCTGGTTCATTTTTAATCATTGAATTATTCATTTCTAATAAATTGCCCACAAATGTAGCCCTTTGTCTTTTCAAGAACCAAGCCTGGTGTTTGCATATGTTTTATCTGTCAGTATTTGATAAGCAACAAATAGGATATTCATAACTGACAGTATGGAACAGCTACCCAGTCTTCCTTTATTCTTTTTTTCCAGGACATGTTTCCAGTAATCTGGTCCTTTTCTCCCCATAAGCAAGATGCCCAGTTCTTGCCCACCCTTCTACCTTTCTTCCAGCTAGACATTATTCCTCTGCTGGAAGCTCCCGTTAGTTATAAAGAAAAAGGGCTAGAAGGGACCTTCAGATGTCATCTAGTCCAACCCCCTGCCCACAGCAGGATCATCCCTATCCAAACTGTCCCATACAATCATAATTTAAATTCTTCATAAAGTTACCCTCAACCCTGACACAACATAAACTTAACATCCTAACCTGCCACAGGTGAAGCAGGACAACCACAGCAACCAACACCGTGCTTCTACAAAATGTTGCCAATATAAGCTGCTCAAGAGTTCCTGCCATGCCCACTGCTACAGAGGAAGGAACCCTCTCCCCTACCCAGAGCTTGACCATGGAGTAAAATTCCTTCCCAACCCTAAATATAGCTATCGGTCTGACCCTGAGCATGGGACAAGATCCTCTGTCCAGGAACCTCTGCTTTGCTTCTAGCACACCCCAGTTGAAGTCCCCCAGTTAGCTGTAGCCAATACCCAATGCTTCTGGGGAGGCTTAAAAACACCCTATAGCAGAAAAAGTGGTGGGAAGGGCAGGAGCAACTAGCAGAGCCCAGAAGCATGGGATATACCCATGGTAGAAAATAGGCATAGCTACACCTAGATCATCTCCAACCAGTGGCTGTACAACCTCTTCTTGAACATCTCCAGTGATGGAGTCCACAAATACACTATGCAGTCTGTTCTACTGCCTCATTATTCTAACAGTGAAGAAGTTTTTCCAGATATCCAGTCTAAACTTACTTTGCTGCAACTTCAAGCCATTGGTCCACATCCTTCTCTCTGCAGCAAGAGAGAAAAGATGCTTTCCTCCTATTTATGGTAGCCCTTCAAACACTTGAAGACTGATATCATGTCTCATTTTCTGTAAGCTGAATATTTGTAGTTCCTTCAACCTCTCCTCATATGACTTGCTGCCCAAGCCCTTGATCATCTTTCTTGCCCACCTCTGGACCCTCTCTTACTTTGCCATATCCTTTTTAAAATGTGTAGCACAGAACTATACATGTCATGCTGAACCAATGCTGAGTAGAGGGGCACTATCACCTCCCATGTCTTGCACCTAATGCTTCTATTGATACAGCTTGAAACCATTTTCACCTTTTGTGCAGCTGCATCACACTGCACTCATACTGAGCCTGTGGTCTACCAAGACGCCCAAGTCCTTTTCCATAGAGTTGCCATCCAGCCAGATGTCCTCCATTTTGTATTTGTGTTTTTGATTATTCTTTCTGAGATACAGCACCTTGCATTTGTTTGCCTTTAACTTCACCCTTCAGCTAAGTTAAGAAGGTGTATACCATTAGCCACCATCATTTATTTTAAGTTTAAGATGATCAAGTTTCCTTTCAGCCCTCTGCTGTTGATAAAAATTACTCAAATCTTCATATCCCATCTCTAATCCCTAAAAGATTGACATCCCTATCTTATCATACTATTCTGTCCATAAATTTATCAACACCTTGCCTACATTACCTAATTTGAAAGGACATTCAGGAACATTACATTAGAAGCTTTTTAATTTCTAGAATGAATTTATTCATCCTAAAATATAACTTTGATCAATACATTTTCATCAGGGAGGTGTTTCTAGTGGAGTCCTGCAGTGCACTCACTATTCTTGTCCTAGGGCTATTCAATATCTTTATAAATTATCTGGAAAAGACTAGAAAACCATCACTGGTAAAATTTGGAAATGATACAAACTGGTGAAGAGGGAAATAATGCTTAAGTCAGGTCAACTATTCAGATCAACCCTCATCATAAATTGGTCTCATATGAACAATATATATTTTAATACACTAAAATAACCTAGGACAAATACTGCAGGACAATGTTATAAGATAGAAGATTATACCCTGAAATGTTATGAATCTGAAAAGAATTTAGGGGTAACAGTACATATCCAATTAAGCATCAGTATGCACATCAACACATACATTAATGTACTGTAATTACTACACATTTAGTTAAGTACCTGTAATAATACATAGTAACTAAATGAACCATAAATCAGCACTGCTGTGGAGTAGCACCAGTTCACACTATTAGGGTTATGTTAATGCGCAGTAGACTAATTCTAGTGTGCATTGGCACATTAGCAGGTTTTTTCCTTAACACACTAATGCTCAGTAGAATTAGTCTACTGTGCCAGTAGTGTCTTATGCAGATGCACCTAGTTTTCAATGTAATGCAGTAGCACAGTGTGAAAATGCGATCCTGGCATGCAAAAGCAGGACAGCGGCATTATCTCAGTATGTCATACACGTAAGACTAATACTGTGTTCAGTTATGATCTCCATGATTTGAAGCAAATAATGAAAAATTGGAAGGAGTTCAGAAAAAATTCTGTAAGAATTATTCTAAACCTGAAATCTTGAGTTCTTCTGAGGGCTTTGAAAAAAAACAACAACAACTTAATCTAATTAATATATTCAAGAGAAATGTAAGAAGGTATTTGATCACATTCTATAACAATCTATTGTATTGTGATTTCATTTTATAATCATTCTTTTTTCTGAGACAAAATTATTTTTTCAGTTTTTCTTATCTTTTTGTATTGGCTCAAGCTTCCTTTATTTATATTTCTTCCAATTTATTATACTTTGATTGAAATGTTTTCCATAGTAACCTTTTTCTTCTGAATATAATAAAACAAATACATTTCTAGTTAATGTCTAAGAAGATCCATAATCAGACAAATTCAGAAAAAAGCAAGTAAGGTCTGGGTCAAATATAGCGATTCTATCTAGCCTGCGGGACCTCTAGAAGTTTTAGAAATTTAATATTTATCTGCTCCTGGCTGCCGGTCAAAGATGACAAGAACCAGGTGCAGTAGGATCCAGGGGAAGCCAGCAGCAGAACACAGCAGCCCAGCTCCTCCCCACCCCCCGTCATTCCCCTGCCTTCCTGCCTGCGCACTGCTCCAGCACCATGTGGCTTCTGGCTGCATCAATGGACCATGGCAGCGCAAGGCCAGCATCGGTACCCCAGTGTGTGTGTGTATTCGTAGGGTGAGTCCCACATACACAACCCACAATGCAGATACACCATGTGGCATGCCACAAGGGGGTGCTACTGCGCTGAGCCACCTACTTCACTGTGCCCAACCACCTTCCAGGCTCTGAGTGCTTCCCTGGGGGTGCCTCACATCTGGCTGACCCCCTTCCTGGAGCACACCCAGTAGCTGGGGTATCATCACCACCACCCAAGGTCTGGAGTGATCCTGTCTCTGTGCCCCCTGGGAAACACAGGCCTAGTAGCCCTTGAGGGTACTCAACCCACTTCAAGAGCTTGGGGTGCTTCCCTTAGTCTGAAGCACAAATAACGGTCTCCCTTACCTGAACCAAGGGGACCCCAAGTCATAATCTAGCCCTTCTCCCAATAAGTCTTCCATGCTAGGTACAAAGGAGAACTTTATTGATAACAAGGAGTATGTTTGGAATAGGGTACAGGGTTGCACAATATTAGAGAAATCCCATAAAGCAAACTGGCATGGCTGGGTAGCCTTTGATCATGCATCTGAGTTTATTTCTAGTTAGATTTCAGGTAGCTTACCCACAAGTATCATCCAGAGGCAAGTGGAGATTTCCTCTGGTGGCAGGCAGTTCATTGATCATGAGTTTTGAGACAGACAGCAAGTTTCAGATGGTCCAGCTCTTCTCTCAGTTTTCATCATGGCTACTGCCCCTCCTCCTGGGCAGTCCTTAACTTATTTAGATCTAATGACTTCATTTACTTTGTCCAATCAAGGCCAGCACTTGTTGGCTGCCAACCAACCAATTTGAAATCCATCCTTCGTTGCCAGGTAGAGTGGCATTGCTTAGACCAATAGGGAGCCTAATCCCCTCCCCCCAGGTATGTGATGCTAGTCACATAGGCAGAGGGAGCAGGTTTCCCCCCTCCCTCAGGAATGTATCGAACTCAAGTTACTTAAAGAGATGGGATGTCTGCCCTCTGCAGGAACCATATTAACCAAATTGTCACAAAGCAGAATTTTTAGGGAGAGACAGAGGTGGCATTCTGCCACACACCACACACCCTGTCACACTGCCATACACACAGACCCTAACACCCCTTCACACACCCCTGCCACCTTCCCCCCACACATAAGCCCCCACAAAACCAACATTCAGCCACATCCCACATATCCACATATACCCACATATTCTCTCACCCCACACCCACATCCCCAACACCTATCCCTCAACAGACATACCCACACCCTCCCCCACAGACCCACAGACCCATATCCCCCCACAGATCTATCCCCCACCCCCAAATATGCTAGAGTAAGACTTCATTTTAAATTATTATATATGATCACCTCTACGTACATTACACAAACACATGTAAATCAGGACAAAATATTTATTGAACTCAAATTAATCAATGTTTTAGATGTTCGCATTTTAGAATATAAGTTGGTATTTTTCTGGTTCCAAGATGGCAAACCGCCTTGCTGAAAGGAGTACTTCTGAGGGCAAGGGGAGGGATTTCTTGTGGCTCAGGTCAGGGGTTAGGAGGCAGGACTTCCCGTCACAAAAAGGCAACCAGGGGGTGGGGCACCTACCCCCCTACCTTGGAGGTCTTTAAGAGGAGCCTTGACGGTTAACTAGCTGGGGTCATTTGTGCCCATTTTTTCACCTGCCCAGGGCAGGGGGTCATACTAGAAGGTCTGCAAGGTCCCTTCAGACCCTACATCTATGAATCTATGAAAATCTTTAGCTTAGCTGGCAAACAGTAATACAGTTGAATCATATATTTTTCTTGCACGTCATGACATTATTTCCTCTTTACATGTTAGGATATTTATTCTGCTTTCATGAAGATTTTACTATTAATTTCCATAAGTTTCTAGGTATGAGGTTTGTAATTAATGATTATTTTTTTCCCTTCTTATATTTTCCTTACTTTTAGAAATTGTATTGTGATGTTTTTGTTTATGAGTGGCATTCAGAAGATATGAAATACCTCGAGATCCATTCCTGAATACTTTATTCAAGATTTTCAACTAATTAATATACCACATGTTTCCTACTTGACTAAGGCAGCACAAGGATCATAGCTCACTTTAAGATTTTTTAAGTTATCCAGATAAAACATTCATCTATACCAGATAAATGTTAGTAACAATGTTACATTATTCAGTCAAATGGTAGGCAGAATGACAGTTATCCCATGCAGAATCAGTGCAGTTACACAGGAGAGGAATATGGCAGCTTCATGAGAGGATCTTTCCATCTAAGTATGGTAAAATGTTATCAAAGCTAACATCTAGGAGTAAATTTGGGGCTGTATTGTTTTATGAGAACAATGCAAAACAAGATTACTTTACAGATATGTAAATTTTGTAGATGTACAAAAATAACAAGTTTTTTTTGTGATACAAACCATGTTTATGTAATTCTATTACAGCCAATGTAGGTAAAGAAAAAGCAGGTATAATATTAAGAACCTTGGGCCACGTTGACCCTCCTGCTGAAGAAAGGGGACCCCCACGACCTAAAGAACTGGTGTCCCATGTCCCTCCTCTGCACGGACTACAAGGTGGTAGTGAAGACTGTCTTGCTGTGCCTGCAGTCCATGCTAGCGGAAGCGATTCATCTCAACCAGACATACACAGTGCCTGGAAATTTTATCTTCGACAACCTGTACCTGGTTCAGGACCTCCTGGAGCTGGTGCACTGGGAGGACCCGTCTTTTGCCCTGGACCATGAGAAAGCATTTGACAGGGTGGATCATGTGTACCTCAGGGGCATGCTGTAGGCCTTTGGCTTCATACCCTGCTTTGTGCAGGCTCTCCAGGTGCTGTACACCTCTAGAGAGTGTTTGGTCAAGCTCAACGGGACCCTGATGGAGCCCATCCCATTCAGCTGAGGGGTACGTCAAAGCTGCCCACTGTCAGGCCAGCTATATGTCTTGGCTCTGGAGCCCTTCCTCATCCTCCTGAGGAGACAGGTAGTGGAGTTGGTGCTCCAGGAGCCAGCGGTGTGCTGGTCTTGTCAGTGTATGCTGACGATGTACTCCTTGTGGTCTGGGACCCAGTGACCGGTCATGGATGTAGGCCTGCCATGCATTATACTCAGTGCCCTCCTCTGCCCAAGTCAACTGGGTCAAGAGCTTTGGCCTGATGGTGGGTAACAAGTGGCAGATGAGCTCACTCCACACCATGCTCCAAGGCATCCACTGGAGCATGGGCTTGCTGCTTTACCTGGGGATCTACCTGTCTCTCATGGACCCCGCCCCACCAGAGAACTGGCACCAGCTGGATGCAAGGGTAGTGGAGCGGATCCAAGCATGGGCGAGACTCGTGCAGTGTCTCTCCCTGCATGGGAGGGTGCTGGTGTTGAACCAGCTGGTCCTGTCCGTGCTATGGCATTGCTTCCACACACTGCCGGTTCCCCCTTCCCCCCCTCCACAGAGGTCCTGACCAGGCTCCAAAAATGGGCACTGGAGTTTTTCTCACCAGGATGGCACTGAGTCACTGTTGAGGTCCTGAGCCTGACCTTGCAGGAGAGTAGCCAGGACCTAGTTTGCCTGACATTCCACCTCCAGGCGCTGCAGTGACTGCTATATGCTGTCAGTAGCCACACCGCATGGGGCTGTAGCAAACACCCCAGTTTTTGTTTTTGTATTTTTTAAATAATTCCCTCCCCTTCCTCAACCATTTCTGACTTTCTCTCTACCCCCTCCATTATAAGTGATTACAAGTAGTATTAGGTAAGCTAAGCTAAGTCCTTATACTCCCTTATAGTAACAAGCCCCTTTTATATTGTAGTGTTCTATTATGTTTGTTTTGATTTTTACTGTTTTATATTGTATTATATTATGTTCCTATTATGTTTATATTGATTTTTACAGTTTTATATTGAATTTATATGATGTAGGCCTATGTCTGTAAAGTAATGTCAAGTTTCCATTTTGTATGTCAAGCCTCCATCTTGTGTCATCTGCCTGGGTGTAACCTATGTTGTAACTGACTCATGGGTAACCAGTGTCATTGTAAATTGATTCCTGAATGAATGGGAATGAATGAGGGTGCTTGAGGTACAATGGTAGTAGACCTCTGCTGAATGATCAACTCAATGACTGGACAATTGCCTTGCATTGGCTCGCCCAGGAACCACGGACCTCACCCAGGAACAGAAAAGAAAATCAACATTTGGAAGACAAAGACCCTACAGAAACCAGCCACCCTACCATTAAGTCCTACCAGACAATGAGGACACCTGGATTTGCACGTAGGCATCTGAGCAGGACTGTCCTTGCCTGGACATGTCCCTCCCCTAGGAGACACAGGTAGCCCACCCCTATAAAAGGAGTGGTAGAGTGTGATCTCCTTGGGAGGCCCTCTCCATCTGGCCCAACACTGCCCCACACCACCTATCCACCCAGAGGCCCTGCCAGCGACCCCCTCAGGACAACAGCTTCTGCAGAAGACCCCAACTGGCCATCAAGGATCAACTCACAGCCCAGGATAGATAGCTTCTCCCCAGTCCCTGTCTCTCTCTGCCTTCTTTCCCTGATTTCTCTCCATTTGTGTCCTCCTGCCCTTGCCTTGCCTTGATCTCTCTCTCTCTGTTCCCACTTGTGTCCTACCACCTTTACTGTCTCCTTGATCCCTGCATTCTTCCCAATCCCTCTCTGTTTGTGTCTCACTGCCTTTGTCTTCTCCCTGATCTCCCTCTCCATTCCCCTGGTGTGCCTCCCTACCTCCACCTTCTCCCTGACCTCCCCAGTACCTCCCGCAGCGTCCCCCAACCTCCCAGCTTGCCTCCGCTGCCTCCAGTGGCTCCTAGATACTTTCCCTGGCACCTGCAGTGCCCTGATCTGGCTCCAGCACCCAGATCCCTGCATTCTTCCCAATCCCTCTCTGTTTGTGTCTCACTGCCTTTGTCTTCTCCCTGATCTCCCTCTCCATTCCCCTGGTGTGCCTCCCTACCTCCACCTTCTCCCTGACCTCCCCAGTACCTCCCGCAGCGTCCCCCAACCTCCCAGCTTGCCTCCGCTGCCTCCAGTGGCTCCTAGATACTTTCCCTGGCACCTGCAGTGCCCTGATCTGGCTCCAGCACCCAGAGCCTCTCCTTATTCATCCCCCAATCTGGCTCCCCAGTTCCCCACAGTGGAGCATCCCAATCCAGCTGCGGCACCCAGAGCCTCTCCTTATTCCCCCCAATCCAGCTCCTGGCTCCCTACAGCTCCCTGCAGCACCCTAATCCAGCTTCCAGCACCTGCAGCCCCTACCCAGTTCCTAGCTACCTGCTGCTCCCCCGCAGCACCCTGATCTGGCTCTGGCACCTGGAGCCTCTCCTTATTTCCCCTGATCTGGCTCCTAGCATCCGCAGCTCTTCCACTGCTCCCCAACGCAGGTCCTGGCTCCCCTTCCCAGTTCCTGGGTGCCCGCAGCTCCCCCATGCTCTCTGACCCAGCTCCCCACAGCTCCCCTGCAGCACCTTGATTTGGTTCCAGCACTTGGAGCCTCTCCTTATTCCCCTTAATCCAGCTCCCGGCATCTGTGGCTCCCTCACTGCTCCCTGACCCCGCAGCACTCCAATCCAGCTCCCAACACCCACAGCCCCTACCTGGTTCCTGGCTACCTGCACCTCCCCCACACTGCCCCGATCTGGCTCTTGGCATCCACAGTCTCTCCTGGTGACCCCGCAGACTCCCCAACCTGGCTCTTCGACCCAGTTTCCGGCTCCCACAGCCTCCCTTGTCTTCCCCTACAGCCCCTCTCTGGTGCCCAACTCCCCCCAGCCCCAGCTTCTCTCCCCACAAAACTCTTGGCTCCCCTGTAGTCTCTTCATTCTGGCTCTAGTCTCTATCCTGGCTTCTCCCCAGCATCCCTCCTCTGCTCTGCCGACTTTTCTTTTTTTCCTTTGGTCAATCGACACTAATTAACCTTAAGTAATCTTAAGCCCCAGTAACCTTAAGTAACCCCAGAGACCACAGTAACCCCAAGTAACCCTAACCCTAAGTGACCCCCAGTAACCCTGGAGTATACTGATCCCAAGTAACCCCAAGCCCCAGTGACCTTGAATAATGCCGAGGCCACTTGACCATAACCCCAAGCACCAAGTTACCCCAATGCCCCCTAGTGTTAACACACAGCCACAAAAGTCCATGTTTGTGTATGTGTACGTGTGTGTGAACTCATAGTAGTGTTTGTGTGTGTGTGTGTATATAAAATTTTGTATCACACCCTCCTGTCTAACAGCACAATATTGGGATCTCAAGTGTTGATCTGGCACATGTCAAGTCAACAGGGCCACTTGGGGCGTGCCTTCCTCTGCCACTTCCAGGGGCTCCAATATAACTGGCATCTCCTCAACCTGCAGGGCTTCTCTATGAAGCACCTGCAAGGGCTGCCAGAGTTTTATCAGGACTTTCTCCAAGCCTGGAGCCTGGTTTCCACCTCCAGGTCCCCTGTGATGCTCACCCAGAGTTCTGACCTGCTTGTCAAGCCCCTCCTCTGGAATCCCCAGCTGGAGCTGCCAACAGCAGAGGTCTCTTGGTTGTGACAGAGGCTGGCCCTGGGTCATGTCACCTGTATTGGAGATCTCCTAGACTATGATAGGTAGGCATGGGTGGGCCCCACTACACTGGCCCGATGCATTGGTTTACCCATGATAAATATGACCTGCCACCTAATCCAGGAGGTGAAATCTGCCTTACCTCCCAAAGCCCTTGCCTTGGTCAACCAGGTTGTGTGCAATGGTGGTCCCAGCCCTCTCATGTCCTTCAGCCCACCAGAGTTTGTCATAGGGATGGCGCCTTTCCCAAACTCATGGTGCTCCTTGGTCCACCACCTGATCCAGCTGGAGGACACCAAACTGGTACACTTCTCCACTGTACATCACCATCATCTCCTCATGCTCATGCACTCCATAATCCACCATGCTGCCCTTGCAACCTGCCCAAACACCAAGTGGCAAGACCTATTTGGCAAAGGTATAGCTGGGGTACCCCAGTGGCTGAGCCTGTACTCCACCCTCATCCCATGAGCCAGTGGGGACCTCAGCTGGTGGCTCCACCATGGAGCCATCACCACAGACATGTATGTGGTAAGCTTTACTGTCACCCTGGTCTCCTGCCTCTTCTGTGGGGAAAGGGAGACCCTGGCACACATGACATTTGAGTGTGCCAGGCTGCAGCCCCTCCATCTCCACCTCAGGAACCTCCTTCTGAGGTTCTGGATGATTCTGATGATCTTATTTTTGGACACCCTATCCATGGCCCCACCAAGTCCCAGGACCTCTTTGTCAACCTCCTCCTAGCCCTGGCCAAGTTTCATAGTTTCATAGAAGTAGGGTTGGAGGGAGACCTGAGCAGATCATCTAAATGTGGGCCCTGTACATGACCAGGAAGCAGCCCTAACTGAGGGTTCCCTGCACCCTCTACCCACTGCAGCAGTCTGGCTTTTGGGGCTCCTACCTGGCTGTGACTTGATGTCATCTGCGACGGCATATGGCTCCAAAGCTGCACACCTACCAGACCCAGATAGGGACTACCTGGCCACAGCAGAGCCATCTGCACATCTGGGCCAGCTGCCAGTGGGCTGTGGTGGCACAGTTGGCCTTTTTGCAGCACTACTGCTATGTGTTCAACCGCCTTGCCATCTGAGCAACTATCACCCAAAATTGATCTCAGTGTGGTGGCTTTCTTTGAACTGTCAAAGCATGTCCTGTCCCCAGGTGGCCAGGAGGTCTCCTACCTCCAGCTAGGTACCATCCCTGAGAAGGCTCCTCTGCCTGGGTTATGCCACCTGCCTCAATAGAACAAAAGAAAAGACCACTATATAGATATAGAAATAGATAGAGAGAGAGAGAGAGAGAGAGAGAAATCAGTTGGGCAATGTTTTATTGCTATATTTAAAATGTTAAAGCAGCTTGAAAGCCTACCAGTTTCTCTACCATCATAATAAAATAAATTTTAAATATCTGTTTTGATGTTTGCTTTCAGTTTTCTTATCACATGGTTGGTGTGTGATGGGGGATGTGGGGTTTGAAGGAACAGGGTGGGAAGGGGTGTGGGGGGATATGGGTGACTGTGTGGGTAGGTGTAGGGGGACTGTGTGTGGGGCTGCTCAGGAGGGGTGGGTCCTCTGCCCCCCACAGGATGCAGCCCCTCCACAACAGCACATGGACTGATGCCCCTACAGGGCCCCTGCCCACCCCAGAGGGTTCCAGCCCCACTCCCACAGAGCCCCAGCTCCCCGCAACAGGGCCCCAGCTCCCCACCCCCATAATGCCCAGGAACAGCAGCAGCCATGCAGGGCTCAGGGCCCTCTGCTGTTGTTGCTCCCCATAACACAGCATGGCACCATTTGTCTCAGAGCTGGTGTCACCTGTGCTGGTTAGCACGGATGCAGCCTGGCTTGGTGTGGTGCTATGTGAGGCCATGCACCTTTCTACAGTGCTGGGCTGCTCACACTGTCACCTGGGGGCCAGTGCTGCTCATGGGGACCATATGCCACTCTGGGCTGGGCCCTGTCTCCACCTAACCAGCCCAGCTCAGCAGTGCACAGGCCCATGCATGCCGGACCTGGCCCAACATGACATGCAGTCCCTGCAAGTGGCACCGGCCTCTGAGTGACAGCGCAAGCAGCCCAGCATTGCAGAAAGGCACACAGCCCCATATGGTGCTGCTGCAAGCCAGACTGCATCCAAGATGAGCAGCACAGGCAGTGCCAGCTCTGGGCCAATTGGGGCCATGCCACACCATTGGGGCGACTCCAATAGCAGTAGGCCCTGAGCACCCCATGGCCGCTGCTCTCTGTGTGGGGGGGCACTGTGAGCTCTGTGGGGGACCCATGCCCCACAAGCAGTCCTCCCCACCTGCACACACCCCTTCACAGTCCCCCCACACAAACACAGCCCTCCTGCACACCCAAAACCCAATGCTCTGCAGTCCCTACTTATCCCCAACAGTGCCCAAAATCCTTGCCATGCTTCTGCTTGCCCCAAGACACTACGGGTGCATGCCCTGCGTGCTGAGGGAGCAGAAGCACATAGAGACACTCTGGCCAGAAACCAGAGTGTCTCTCTGGAGGACCAGATTCCCAGTTACCCAATTACCTGTCCTGCTTTTTTCCCCCCCCCCCCCGAGGTATTTTTTGATACCTGGATATCTCGGTATCAAATTTTGTGCCCACACTGCATGCAGCACTGGGACTATTTTTATTATTATTATTATTATTATTCACAACATACTTCTTATAGTGTCTCAAACTGGTTTGGGATGCTGCAAGAGGCATGTGTGCACTCATCTGGATGTGTCCACAGGTTGCATCTACATGCACAATTAATCCAAAGCAATAAACTCCAGTGCAGTTTGAGCTGGAGGAAACTATGCCTGGGTTCAGTGTCTACACGTGCACCTGAGACATCAGCTATTTGAGCCCGGGCAGAGCAGTTTATGCCAGGACCAGGGGCTTGAGAGTTCAGCCCTAGGCTCCAGGTGGGGGCACTGGGTGGTGGAGGCACTGGCTGGGGCATAAGGGTGCTGAAAGTGCAGAGCCATGTGGCTAGGAGGCAAGCAGGAATCTGATCCCACCCTGGCTCAGCTGACCAGGCTCAGTTTTACACCTATGGTCAAAGTCTACACAAGTATTTAATCACAGTAAATTACCCCAGCCTAAGACAGTACTGTTCCCTATTTTACTACGGTTTACCATGGCCTAATGCCGCTGCATAGGTACATAGCAATGCTAATTAGTCTACTCTGCAGCTAAGCATACATATGTCCACAGCCACAGAGAGTATGCTGCAACAGGGCAGTCTGCTTTTCCCATCCTAGAGAAGAAAACAACTGCTTGAAAGGAACTGATATAAACTTACAAAGAAAGAGCAAGGATTTGCTTAGGGGAAATTGCTTAGACCTAAACCACTTTTACTATCCATTCTGTGTTCTATGAACCTTTATACAAATGTATAACAAGTAGTTTCTGCACCCTGGGCGGCAGCAGTGACCAGGGCAGTGATGGCAGCCACCATACTTGCACCCCATCAAAATCAACATCTGATGTTAGTGCTTTGGTCACTTGCCCTTTGTTATGCTACTGCTTTTTGTGAATAAAAATACTCACTCTTGAAGAAGCTGTTTTTGAATCACTGATTACCTTGCTGGTTATAGGTCCTTAAGGGAAAAGAGCTCACAAGTGTCAGATACATTTAAATCATTGGGTTATTGAGCGTGATAAGGAGTGAGAGAGGGAACCAGGGGGATTTTTTTTAAATATAGAGACTTTTACACTTGTAAGGAAAGCTTAAAAACATAATAAATTTGTGTTGAATATGCTAAATTACTTCAATAGAAAAAAAATAATCAGAAATATTTTGAAAAAAAATCAAAGGATGTTGTTTTAACATATTTTTAATGTTTCATTTTTTCAATAAGCAACCAAACAGACTCTTAAAATGAGAATTAAAATGAGTCAATTGTTATCTTATTAATAGATAATACTATTCCCATCCTACGTACAAAAATCTACTTATTAAGGACAGGTTGTGGTCTCAGTGGGCGTGTCTGAACATATTAATGTGAAGGATAAACTCTGGAGCTTATTGCTCTGGAGTTTTTTGTTCCCAAGTGCCCTGTTTGAGCATATGCCCAGGAGCAAAATACTCTGGAGCAATTAGCAGCACATGGAGCCGGGGGGAGCAGCCTGGGCTGGCATGGTCAGCCTGGCATCCCAGGGTTGCTCTGACAGGGCTCTATGTGCATCAGGAGGGCTGGCTGAGGCACAAGAGTGCTTCAGTGTGGGGGCTGCTTGTGTTAAGCTAGCCGTTCCACAGTATATTGAGGGTGCTTCAGTGTAGGGGCTGCCTGCTGACTAGCCCCATGCTGAAGCACCCTGATACCCCAGCCAGCCCCATCACCATCCACACATGCATTTAAGCACAGTAATTTAAATGTGCCCTTGTATAGTACTTGTCTGATGGGACTATCCAAGGGTGCAGTAAGTTAGTCTGTGCTGGCCTAATTGCCATGCATGTGTAGACAGTGATGCTTTACTGAACAGTAAATTAGTCTATTGTGCAGTAAAGATCACGTGTTTTCATGCCCAGTTATATATGAAATCATATTAAGTTCCCTGTTAATGTGAAACTTCCTCTATGCAACCATTCCTTTATTGTATATTTATTTTGTGTTAAAAGGAGGTACATCAGTCCGCATAAGCACATGTTATGTGACAAACTGGGAGCATAAGGACTGACTACTTTGTGTTACTACAGTTTTATGCCAGTGCAAAAACTGTCTTGACATAGATGTGAATTGAACCCTTGATGTGTGTTATAACTTTCCTCAACCACTCAGTGTTGTATAAAGAACACATTAAATTTCTTTAAGAATGGTAGTGGTTAAAATTAAGGCTCTGAAACCTTAAGATTCCCTTCCCACCTAAAATTCTCCACCCCCTCTATGTATGCATGATGCACATAACTTAATGGTAACTAGAACCATTGGGATAAGAATCTGATTGCAATGATTGAAAACAATGACATTTTCTAATTGCAAACTTCAGTGTTGGATAGTTTTCCTAACTTTGATTATATCACCATTCACTGACACATGCATCATAACGTAACAGGTCCTCAGTATACATATTTCCTTCTGTTTTAAGTATTCTGCTAGCTCCTCACTGAAATGCTGTAACAATGAGCCAATATAAAGATTCGTGATGGGTGAAACTCCTGTTCATGAACCAACTACAAATGTCAATAGTAGGAGTTTAGACCATCTGAAGATGTTATGTGATTCAGCTTTGAAATTGTGATTAAAAGAAGCTTCTTTCTATAATTAATTAGAATGAGTTCTAAAAACATATTCCTAATTTTAAAATTAACAGGTTAAGTTCTGATCTCATGCTCACCCACTTTGTATATAATTTAATTGAACAGTTGCATTTAAATAAATAGCTGTGCATTTCACCATTCCTGACCACATAATCCACTGTTTGTACAAAAGAAAACCAAGTACGGCCATTTTGACCTTTTCTTCCCTGTCTGTGTGTTTTTCCATAGTTTTCCAACAAAGGTTGAATGCAACAGCTGCAGTAGGGTAGTTAGACATCAACACAACATTGGTTATGCCAGTGCAGAATTGTGTGTGTATAACAACAACTACAAAAGGGAGCCCTAAATGAGGCTCTGTTC
Source organism: Crocodylus siamensis (assembly GCF_052110815.1). NCBI lineage: Eukaryota > Metazoa > Chordata > Crocodylia > Crocodylidae > Crocodylus > Crocodylus siamensis. The sequence goes on from NC_143396.1 coordinate 200,670,957, forward strand.
AAAATCAAGTTCTACCCAACTTCAAATGGATAAGAAGTCAGTGTTGCGGGGGAGGGGGAGGGGAAGAGTCAAAGAGGACCAGAGGCATTTCTAGTTGTGGCTTACAGAACTCACGGGTGAAGCATAGGAAACACTTATGGACATTCATTGTCATTCTGGTTCACATCTGGAGAATTTTAGAAGGCAGAATAAATGAAGCATCTTATATTGGACTGCTCAGAAGGAAAGAAGCCAATGTGGAAAGCCTCTACAGAATATACATATTACAGGGAAAGCTGCCAGGGAAGGTTGGCATGTGTAATTGAATAAAATGCCTACATGAACAGCTGGAATAATGATCTTTATTTAAATGAAGTTACAGACAAATTGATAAAAACAGAGTTTCTTCTCAACATTATGATAGGAACTATTCCAGTATTATTGTAAAGAAGATCCAGTAGTCACATTATCCATTGCAACTACCATATTAAAGATAATCAACATTAACGCTTAGTAGAAGTTTCACTGTTTGAAAGCTAGACACATTTTTATATATTATTGAAAACATTTTAATGGCTAAGCAGAAGGAAAAAAGTGATCACCTCACTTTGGGAATACTGTGGAGTGTTTCAGAAACTTTTTGATTCACCTTAAATCCATGAAAGGAACACTAATTATTTGTCATTTTATTTAGGCATCTTCTGTAATGTTTTGCATGTTAGAAATATGTTCTGAAAGCATAAATGATATCTATTTACACTTACTGGGGAAATAAAATAGTTTTATTAGGCTACTGAACAGTAAGTGTCTCGTGTAGACATACCCCTGTTGATCATAATTCCTTCTCTGCTTTCTGTCTAATCTCAGAGGATAATTAACAATAGCTGCTAATGGCTAAAGATAGATGTGATAGGGAAGGTGAAGCCAAGGTTCTATCCACTCCATCTCCCTTCTTGTGGGAGTGTGGGGAAGGACATGTTTGCCCCTTTTAACAGCCTGGTTTTTTAGGGTCAGGTCTCAGTGCTGGCTGCCCACCTGTTCAGGGCTAAATCTGTCTTGCTCACCTGCCAATCCTTGACAAAAAATAATATGATTGCTGTTTCTAAGGTTGGAGGCTACCCATTGCTCGTCCTTGTGATGTCAAGGGCCTTCACACATGCTCCTACCTTCCCTTACACGTCCCATGCCTTGCTGATGTTTCTAGGCCTAGCCTAGAACATTGGAAGGATGCAACAGGCTAGAATCAGACCTAGACAGGTTACAAGGGTGGGCGGACGAGAATAGGATGGGTTTCAACACAGACAAGTGCAAGGTGATATACCTGGGGAGGAACAACCGGCACCATACCTACAGGTTAGGAAACTCCCCTCTTGTCAGCACGGAGGCGGAAAGGGATCTGGGGGTCATCATTGACTCCAAGATGAACACGGGCCTGCAGTGTGGAGAGGCAGTAAGGAAGGCCAACCGCACCTTGGCATGTATCCACAGATGCATCTCGAGCAGGTCCAAGGAGGTTATCCTCCCCCTCTATGCGGCATTGGTCAGGCTGCAGCTGGAGTATTGCATCCAATTCTGGGCGCCGCACTTCAAGAGGGATGTCGACAGCATGGAGAGGGTCCAGAGGAGGCCACTCGTATGATCAGGAGACAACAGGGCAGGCCCTATTGGAGAGGCTATGGGACCTGAACCTGTTCAGCCTCCAAAAGAGAAGGCTGAGGGGGGATCTAGTGGCCTGTTACAAACTAGTCAGGGGGGATCAGCAGGCATTGGGGAAGTCACTGTTTCCCCGAGCACCGCCAGGAGTGACCAGGAATAATGGTCACAAGCTGGCAGAGGGTAGGTTTAGGTTAGATATCAGGAGGCGCTACTTCACAGTCAGGGCGGCTACGGCCTGGAACCAGCTTCCAAGAGAAGTAGTGCAGGCTCCTACCCTGGGGGTGTCTAAGAGGAGGTTAGATGAACATCTTGCTGGGGTCTTTTGACCCCAGTATTCTTTCCTGCCATGGCAGAGGGTCAGACTAGATGATCTGCTCAGGTCCCTTCTGACCCTACAAACTATGAAACTATGAAACCTGGCCTCCTTTCTGGTGCACACACCGGGCCTTCCATATCCGGCCTAGCAACCAGCCTCCAACCTGAGGCACACAATGGGCCTTCATCTATGTGGCCTAGCACCCAGTCTCCTGTTGGGCAGCACACACTGGGCCTTCTATCCTTTATCTAGTATTCTATATTCTCACATCCCATCATTCTACATGGTCACATCTAGACTTTATTTCTTATCACATCTGGTATCCCTATTCAAAATTCAGTAATTCTGCCCCTCACTAGGGTCACTCATCTTTACCACCCTCAACTGGGCCACTTACATTCTGGCCACCTCATTGGGCCACTTCTACACACTGAGCCCCTCACTGGGCTGCTCTACACACTCACTAGGGCCACACTTGGCCCCACTCTGGGCTGTTTCACTTGCTCAGCCCCTCTGGGCTACTGGGGTCTTTCACCAGCTGGGGCCAGGTGGCTGATGCCATACCTGGCCTTACTACACTGAGCTCAGGTGTCCCCCTCTGGGCTTGTCTGGCCCAGGTTGCTTCCCTTGTTGGTAACCCATCCCTAGGCATGGTCTGGGGTTTTCAGGCACCCCTCCTTGCCTTTCACCGGGGAGGTAACTGGCCTGGCATTTCCTGGGGACTCCCCCACCACAGGAAGTCCCACCAGGCCACCCTCCCCCAGCAGGGTGTAGTTTCATGTATGCCCAGGACTAGGACCAGGAGCCTCTAAGACACCTCATAGCTCCTGCCCTTACCTCCAAGGTGTTCCAGGAGCATCTCAGTCATATGTTACCTCCTTGCCTGCCCAGCTTAGACTGCTGCTTCTCTCTCTGAGGGCCTGGGTTAAAATGGAGGCTGCTCCACCCCCTAAGCCAATCCTAGGGTCCTTCTAGGGTCATGTGCTAGCTTTGAGAAGGCATTCAACTGTCAGCTGCTCCACTGTCAACTAGAAACCTTAAAGTGGCAGGCACTGCAGGTGCCCTGCCACACCCCTATGTTCTCAGACCTAAGGTGTAGGTAGCCTGAGGGGCAGTGTAAGAGGGCAGGGACTCATACACCTTTTGTACCTTTGAACAGGTAGAACGTTGAAGAATTTTCTAGACTTTAGATTGATGTGATCACTTTCTCCATTTATAAATGGTTTATGAAGGGTGTATACACGATTAATAAATGTTCTGATTAAGAGTTTAATTAATTGTTATAGACTGTTACAGTTTTTGGAAGGTCAAAAGGTTGTTTGTGGCCATCTGTAATACTTTTTATTGAAGTGTGTATAACCATCTATAACATATGTTGCTCATGTCTGTGAAATAATTATAACATCAATTAGCATTATAATTATCCCGATCTGAGTTCTGGCTACCCTTATACAAGGTATGAACAAGTACATGGATAGGTCAGTCCCTCCAATATAAAGAGCAGTATCAATGACAGAGTAAATCTCACTGAGGATTCCTTTTCTATTCCTTTCTGATACTCCCCCCTGAGTAAAGGGGATTGCCTTAATGCAGAACAGGTTGCAAGCCCTCCCACAAACCTGCAGGATCTTCATAAGCCTTTCTCATACATACACAGTCATTGACACAACTAATCTGTAAAAGCTGTGCTGTAAGATGAACCACAGAAAAATATTACAGAACCTACTGTTTAGGGTCTCTCTAGGGAAAGTTTTAAATTCCCTTCAAATCCCTTATATGGCCAAATCAGGAATATTACTTGTGCCTCTGCTCTTTAAAACTTTGCTCACTAGGGTTGTTTGGCAATTTCATTCACTAGTGTTTTCAAATTCTTTGAAATCAATGAAAGAGACTGATATTTACTTGTGAAGTGTTATGATCCATCTTGATTCCTTTTAGCTCCTGTTCAGATTTTCAGTGCAAAATTAATTAATTCCCATAAACTGGAAGGACATGGAATTATCCTTTCACTGAAAACGCTGTGTCGCTCCTCTAATAACAAGGATTAGGATACAGTAAAGGAATATTTTTGCATGGAATTGATAATATTTCCCAGTTGCTATTTGGTTAGGTGCTTACCTCCTATCATACTAGTTTCTGTTTATGCAAGGATTATCCTTTATGTCATGTGTGGGGAGACAGATATGCTGTTGTAAGTGTCACATAAATCACAATCCTTCTTCTGACCACAACACTTTTAGGCACACTATTAAAAAATGTCAAACGAGGAAACCTTTCATTTGACATTTATCTGAACAGCTATAATGTAACTGTATATAAATGTCAAACAAGAACACAGCTATATAACTATCTGTATAAATATCAAAGGAATGGTTCTTTTCCTCTGATATTTAGGATGCTGAAAGAGTAGGGGTTACACAAGGTGCCTGCCCCAAAAAACGTCAGTAGAGAAGATAAGCAGAGCAATTACATGAATAAGAAGAAATAGACACTCTGTGTGTACAGGGTTTGTTGGCCCAGAGCAGCTCTTATTAGTGATTCTTCCTAAGGCATCTTTTACCTTCAGCCCACACAACACTGTGTTCCTCCCCTCTCCCCAAATGTTAACTGTACATGACAGTTGGTGTTTAGTATTATTGTTTGTCTGGCTTGGCTCTCATTGTAAAAAAATACGCTATTTTTAGAACTTAAAAAGTATCTTGCTTTCTTTTCCCACCCTCCCCCAAATTTTGCTCAGAAATCCATCATGGGGAATGATGTGGTATCATGCATATGCGTATACACCAACATTTCTCACAGACTCCATTATTGCTTTAAGAGCTGTACATGACATTTTCATGCTTGTAAAATTGAGATGCAGGATATCTTTTCTAAAACAGATGATTCCCTCCTGTTTATGCGCGCATACACACACGTTTCAGAGAGAATGGGATCTACTAAATGACACAATGCCACTAGATAGGTTTATTTATACAGAGAGGTTATCAAACTATGCTTGTTGCACTCTTCAATATTTCAGGGCACTCCTGTTGCAGTATATAGTTATTTCCAAAATGTCAAAGAACAAAGTGATACAGGAAAAGTACCATCTCATATTTTCATAGAGACTTAAACACTAAAAGCTACTGGTTCAGGACAAGCAGAAAACCTAGAACTTCCAGTGAGGTGACATAGCATTTGTAACTCAAAGCTGTCTACATTTCAGACAGGATCCTGAAAGGTGCCTTATTGCCAGGCAGAAGCTCGGCCTTCACCCCCCTTACACAGTTCTGATGCCGTAAATATACCTTAGTGCCAATCAGAATCAGGTCCTATGTATTAATAAAGAAGGGGCTGACAAGGTTAGCTCTGTATTTATAAGAAGGGAGAAAATACATCATTATTTCTCATCCCTGTTTCATTTTTATGATTAAAACTCTCTTTATATAGAACATATAATAACCACCCACTTCTTAATATTCTAGGTCTTTTATGGCATGTAGCCAATGTTTTGCCTTGCACAATCCTCATTTCTAACTTCTCCTTTATAACTTTTCCCCATTAATATCTTAATACTGACTTCTAGGAACACACAATATAGGAGCTGAAGGGATTTCTTTGGCCAATGAGTTAGATCCTCTTCAATTATAGGTGACCATAATGCTTTTAATAAACTTCTTCCATGTTACCTCTTTACTTCTGGACCAGCCTGAATTTCCTGATACATTAGCTTTCTGCTCAAAGTATACCTCTTTTATGCTAGCCAATGTTAAATAATTATAACATGAAATAATTTTATTTTTTTAAATAAAGCCATAAAGCTAAGACATTTAGTGTTAAAATATCACCTTCACCATCCGCCGTAAAGCTGGCAAGTCAGTCAGCAACACAGAAGTCCTTGACTTCAGAAAAGCCGACTTTGACAAACTCAAGAGGCTAGTCAGTCACGCCCTCAGGGACCACGACCCCAGGGAGATGGGAGTTCAAGAAGAGTGGTTGCTTCTCAAGGAAGCGATCCTCAGTGCACAAGCTAAATCTATTCCAACACAGAGGAAAGGCAGCAAGAAGGCACAGCACCCCCCTGGCTCTCCAGAGACCTAGCAGACCTACTGTGGCTAAAAAGGAAAGCCTACAAAGGACGGAGGACGGGATTCACCTCCAAGGAGGATTACTCCGCGCTGGTCCGGTCCTGCAGGGAGCAAACCAGGAAAGCCAAGGCTGCAACTGAACTCCAACTAGCTTCAGGCATCAAGGACAACAAAAAGTCCTTTTTCAGATATGTGGGGAGCCGGAGGAAAAGCAAGGGCAATGTTGGACCCCTGCTAAACCAGATGGGGCAACTGACAACTGACACCCAGGAAAAAGCCAACCTATTAAATAGGTACTTTGCGTCAGTCTTTCATCAGTCACACGGGATGCCCATGCCTACTATGGGACAGGGAAATCTGGGTGAGGGGGATCCCCTACCCTCCATCAATGCTGACCTCATGAAGGAACACCTTGAGAAGCTGGATACCTTCAAGTCAGCTGGCCCTGACAACCTGCACCCCAGGGTACTCAAGGAGCTGGCGAGCGTCATAGCCCAGCCCCTGGCACGGATCTTTGAAAACTCCTGGCGCTCTGGTGTAGTGCCCGAAGACTGGAAGAAGGCCAATGTGGTGCCGATCTTCAAGAAAGGGAGGAGAGTGGATCCGGCTAACTACAGGCACATTAGCCTGACTTCTATCCTGGGGAAGATCTTAGAAAAGTTTATTAAGGAGGCCATCCTTGAGGGACTGGCCCAGGCTAACATTCTAAGGGACAGCCAGCACGGGTTTGTTGCGGGTAGGTCTTGTTTGACCAATCTCATTTCCTTCTATGACCAGGTGACCTATCACCTGAACAAGGGAGAAGAGATTGATGTCATATATCTTGACTTCAAAAAAGCTTTTGATCTGATATCCCATGATCACCTCTTGGCCAAACTGCCCAGTTGTGGCCTTGGCTCCACCACGATCCGCTGGCTGGGAAATTGGCTTCGTGGTTGGACCCAGAGGGTTGTGATTGATGGCAGTCACTCATCATGGTGCCCTGTGACCAGTGGGGTCCCTCAAGGCTCTGTCCTGGGACCCATACTGTTCAACATATTCATTAACGATGTGGACATTGGAGTTAGGAGTGGACTGGCCAAGTTCGCCGATGACACCAAACTTTGGGGCAAAGCATCCACGCCAGAAGATAGGAGGGTGATCCAGGCTGACCTGGACAAGCTCAGCAAATGGGCAGACGAGAACCTCATGATGTTTAACACCGAAAAATGCAAGGTTCTCCACCTTGGGAGGAAAAACCTGCAGCACCCTTATAGGCTGGGCAGTGCTACGTTGGTTAGCACTACAGAAGAAAAAGACTTGGGGGTCATCATTGACCACAAGATGAACATGAGCCTGCAATGCAGTGCTGCGGCTAGTAAAGCGACCAAAATGCTGGCGTGCATCCATAGTTGCTTCTCGAGCAAATCCCGGGACATCATTCTCCCCTTGTACTCGGCCTTAGTGAGGCCGCAGCTGAAGTACTGCGTCCAGTTTTGGGGTCCACAATTCAAAAAGGATGTGGAGAAGCTTGAGAGAGTCCAGAGGAGAGCCACGCACATGATCAGAGGTCAGGAAAACAGATCTTACGATGATAGGCTGAGAGCCATGGGACTCTTTAGCCTGTAAAAGCGCAGGCTCGGGGTGATCTGATGGCCACCTATAAGTTTATCAGGGGTGACCACCAGGATCTGGGGGAACGTCTGTTCACCAGAGCGCCCCAAGGGATGATGAGGTAGAACGGTCACAAACTCCTGCAAGACTGTTTCAGGCTGGACATAAGGAAGAATTTCTTTACTGTCCGAGCCCCCAAGGTCTGGAACAGTCTGCCAGCGGAGGTGGTTCAAGCGCCTACATTGAACACCTTCAAGAGTAGATTGGATGCTTATCTTGCTGGGATCCTATGACCCCAGCTGACTTCCTGGCCTTTGGGCAGGGGGCTGGACTCGATGATCTCCCGAGATCCCTTCCAGCCCTAATGTCTATGAAATCTATGAAATCTTCAAGTCACCTAAGAATAAATGTAAAATGGATTTAGGTGTTTAAGATCTACTTTAGGTAATAAACTCCAATATCTAAGCACCACTGTGTGCATCTACATAAGATGCTTTACTATAAGTAACATAGTTTAGAGTACAATAAGTATGTGCCTCTACACATGCACATGCTTACTGTGCAGTAAACCTCACTAATTGTTAGTAAATTTGCTACCTGCAAATGCAAGTAGCAAATTTACTTGCGATTACTATCTATGCAATAGCACTCATGTAGACGCCTGACTGAGAGCAAATCTGCTCCCAGGCAGCTGACCACCATGGGGGGAGAATGTTCCCTGCACCCAGAAGCTGTCTGTTGCCAAAGCTCACTCTGCCATCGAGGCCCAAACTGGGACTATGCTCCCTGCCCCGGCAGCAGGGAGCTCTAAGCCCCCTGCTCCAAGTTCATGATTGGGAACAGGGGCTGGGAGATTCTTATTTCCCAAGCCCCACTTTGCCATTGCAAATAGGGAGCAGGGGACTGAGAGATCCTTATCCCCCAGCACCAGCTCTGTGACCACAGGGAAATAAGTATCACCTAGTGCCAGCCCCATGACCATGGAGCCAGTGCTGGGAGCTCCCTGGTGTCAGGGGCTGGGGATCCTTTTCCCCACTGAGTTCAGCTCTCCAACCTGTTCAGCTCTCCAACCTGTTCCCCACCTAGCTCCATGATGATGGAGCTAAGCAGGGAACTGGCTCTCTCATCACGTGATCAAGGCACAGAGCTTGAAAAGAGCTGCAGGGATGGGATAGGTCCCAGCCCCAGTCCCAGCCCCAGTCCACAGATGGGGCATCTAGTAGCAAGACCCTGGCTGGGTAGAGCCCCTTTAATCTCTCCAAATTGAATCAGAACCCTCCAAATCAATTTGGAGAGGTTTGGAAAGATTCGGTGATTTGTACATAGACAGAGCTTTATATGTTTTTTCTACATACCTCTAGGTAGCAGGTGGCTCATGAATGCTGCAATGCTGGGGCGCATGGAGTGTCCCACAGAAGCATGGGGGGCTCCCCAATGCACTCAGCAGCAGAAGCACTTCCGGTAAACTTCTGGGTCCTCCGGAGAGTGCACTGGGGGCCCCCCCATGCCTCTTTGACTCAGCAACTGGTGCCTCTTCAGTCTAGGGGGACACCCGAGGTCCCCCCATGGCTGATCACTGAGCTGGGGGAGTGTGGGGTTCCCCCCTGCATGCTCCCTGGCAGGCCTGGAAGTGGACTGGAATTACTTCCAATCCACTTCCTGGTCCACCACTGTGCATGTCCTCCCTGCCCCCAGCACTCCTTGTGGGACCCTTGTGAAGGAGTGAGAGAGAGCAAACAAAACCCTGAGGTGCCTTATATGCTGGGCAGGGGAGGTCAGGAGAAGAAAATCAGCTAGCAGGAACAGACAGGGAAAGTGAAAACAAGCAACACTGGCAGCATGGAGAGCCAGTGGGGCTGCAGCTGAAGACCAAAAGGGAAGAGAAGCAATCACCACACTTCTGGAGCAGCACCTTGCTCTGGATTGGAGAAGGGAGGCTGTTCAAAGGTATTTCTGGCCCCAGAGAGGGGCAGAGGAGGGTCAATTGCCTGCAAGCCGCAGAGAGAGGAGCGGCTAAGCATCCTGGCAGGCAAGTGTTGGGGAACTTGCTGGATAAATACTGTGGGTGTGACCCTGAGACGGAGGCAGGCTGAGGCTTGCACACACAAGGCTTCTGATAATCCCTGGAGCGGACAGCAGAGGATCCAGGGGAAGACACCAGAAGAATTGCTGTTCCAGTTTAGAGCCTCGCTGCACATGGGAGAGATCCCATGGGAACTGTGAATACCCACGAGTAAGCCAGGACGGACCTGTGCTGAGCAGTGACTGAACTGATTTCTTTTGTTGTGATTGGGAGATAAGAGCCTGACCCCAGGTGAAGGGGGCATGGACTGAGTTTGGCAATGAGACTGACAGCAGTCAGGTTTTTGCTTTCTTTTTTTTTCATTGGATATTTGAGCACAGGCCAAGGCCAGCCCTGGAAAGGTGTGAACTTAACAAAAGCCAACAGTTACCCTGATGGCTGAGGGTGGAATAATAAACCAATGGGCAGTATTAACGCCTGGCTGCAGAGAACTACACGTGCCATCTGGAGAGGTTAGGGTGGGGTAAAGGGAAGGTTCAGAGCCGCATAGAAGAAAACAGGGATTGAGACCAGGTAGGATCACCTTGGGCATTGCTTCCTAGTGATATAATATCATCAAAGTCATGACAGGAGAGAAAACATAAGACCAACTTCCTGGCATTTTTCCAGGTGATCGAAAGTCAAGATCCACTGTGTCACCGCCTGTGAGAAAACAAGCTCAAGGCAGTGGCAGCAAGCCCTGCAACACCTACAGCTGTCACAACCCCCCAGCTGCCCCAGTATTGCAGAATTCTCAAGCCATGATGGTACATCGAGGTATGTAGAAAAAAACATTTAAAGCTGTGTCTGTGTCCGAATTTCTGATTCTCTGAATCAGCATCAAATCTTCAGATCCGGATTTGGCCAGATTGAATCAGGGACAGTGATCCAAATCAATTAATTGAATCGCTGTCCCTGATTCAGGCTGAATCTGAATCCAAATCGAATAGGGCCTGCTTCGCACACCCCTTGTAGATGCCTCATGAGTAAACTGCTCCCAGATATAATGCATGTGTAGACACACCTACTGAGTTCTTCAAGAATGAGATGTAACTGACCCAACTCTGTAAATGGCTAAAGTTCTTCATCACTTGCTTCTCTATCAGTAAAGTCTCTTGTACACCTTAGTTTTTACCTGGGAGCATGTGCTCGAGGTCCTGATGCTGCCAAATTCCTCAGGGACCCACTTTATGCCTAAACTCAGAAGGAATTCATAGATGAGCTAGTCCTCCATATCTCTCACCTTCAGGCCCTATCTAGGAGCCATTTTTAAAGTACAGCTACTTCATTGGGCCTTACCCAGCAGAGTAGATTATGACAAGAACTATTTTATCCAATAATTAAATGACTCTGCTGAAATGTGGGAGTCTCCATCTTGAAAATGCTTATCTTTTTGTTTTGGAGAAATGACTATATGCCAGATCTTGCACCTATTCACCATGTGAATACTTTAACTGCTGGCATATTGGGTATTTTACAGTCTCCCTGTTTGTTGAACAAAGATGCAAACTAATGACTAAAAATCATGGCCAGATTGGGAACAGTACAGAAATATGAGATACAGAAAGAAAGCACTGAAATTCCCCCATGTCCACACACATTGTCCTGAGAACGAAAACTAATTTGATATTATAGGCCATCATGCCAGCTGCATTTTTTCTGAACTCATCTCCTTTTTTTCAGCTAACGCTAGGAGCTAAATTATTTTACAAACTGTTTGAACCAAACTTTTAGGTGAGTCATCCTTTGCTTGAAAACATGCCAAACAATAGCTCTGCCAATATGTAATATAAAACTACTGCATTAACAAGTGGGAGTCTGAGAGAGGCTCATCAAAATTCTGTCTTTCCTTGTAGAAGCAGATGCATCATGCTCCAACATCTGAAAAAGTCTAAAAGCCAGTTTGTCCATAAGCCTAGCCGTGTAGCATTGTTCCTTTCTCAGTTTGAGCACTTGCAGTTCTCTCCTATCCATGGGTAAGGAATAGAATACTAAAAGAGAAAAGTAAAACAAACAACCAAAAAAGCAAAGAAAAAAAGAAGCAAACAAAAGCCCAGCCATTATTTATCAGGTATTTCAATTGACATGCATTTTACCCATTAAATACCTGCAACTGTATGTCCATATATTTGAAGGGAACTCTGTTATTTCAAGGAAATAACAATGCCCCACAAGAGAATATACTAGACATTCCACTATTGCCAAATGATGCTCTCAAAACTATCCTTTCAGGGTCCTTTGCTATAGTAATGTTCTAAAGTGTCAGCTTCAGTGTGGTGAATTTGGGAAGTAGAGCTATATCTTAAGCCAAGTTTTATATGCGAACATATCTGAGTAACTGTTGCAAAAAAAAATACCTTTTCTCTACCAGTTATCTCAGTTTTTTCCAATTGCCCAATAATTCCGGAAAATGAGTGGCCATTCCTTGCTCTCAGCTATGTAAACATATTGAAAATAATAATAATAATAGTAATAATAATAAAAAACCCACCATCAAGAAGCTTCTGGACATACCATCTCCAAACCCCCAACTTAAGAGTAAACAGATTATTCTCTTTATGAAGTTACATTTATTGCCCCAAGACATTTGAAAAAGACAAATGCTGTCAATTTAACCCACAATTTTCCAAGGAAGGATGCACGTAAGTTAAACAGAAATGCTTTAATTAAATCATCCTTTTTGCCAGTGTCACAGTTTTTCACCTCCATCTTGTCCTGACCAAATGCAACTCATTTTCTTAATTCAGTACAATCAAATCACTACCAAAAGTTAGTCTTCAAATATATGTAATCTAGGGGGACTCATCATGATCTACAAGTCCTTTGACAGAGCAAAGGAAGAACCCCAAATTTCCACCATAAAAGCCTTGTACTTATTTATGTTAATTACTGAATAGCTGCAGATGAGTAATTTTAAAAGATGTCAAAAATCCATGCTGACTTTTTATGCTCCCCAGCAGATCTGTCACATCATCAGTATGTGCAAAGGTATATTGCAATACCTCTCCCCTTGATATTCACATTAAACCCCAAAACTGTTCAAACCTAATGAAGAATGTCTTACATTTGAAAGATTATTTAACTTTAGCCCAACCATGCAGTTAGTCCAATAAAAGCTATGACTCTAAAAATCCTTGTCTCTAACATAATTCCCGACATGAACCTGGGACCCTCTGAGCAGAGGTTTCCATTAAATTCCATTAAATGACAGGGTACCTAAAAATTGGCTTTTATAAGGCTGAATATTGCGATGCCCAAGGCTCTATGTAGATATGTCTCTCTCTCAGTGATTCATGTATCAGAATTGTTTTCAACTTTTAAAGCAAGGAGTGACCTGTATTGCATTGTGTGCAGTTAATATTTGGTAAATATGGTAAATGACTATATCAACTGTCTTGACTATTGACAGCTTGACAGTTTGACTCTTCAGAGAGATGCTGCACTGGACTCTGCTCTAATTGATTCCCTTGTAAGGCCAAGTTTGACTGGAGACTAAGGATTTATCCCCCTGCAAAATCTGAGAGAGATCGAAATCAAATACACAAGTCATATCTTCATTTTTTTTTTTTGACTAAGCAGTGGTTAAAAGCATGGATGCTACCTGAAAGATCTAGTATAGGGCCTTACCTAGCTTTGTTTCTCACCAGGTGTAGTCTTTTTCAGTTCAACCTGATACAATATCATATACGTTCTCTACAAACATGGGAAGATGTGTAAAATGAACAAAGTATGTGTACATAAGCATGATGAGAAAAGAGTGTTGATATTGAACCTGAAGGAAACTAAGGAAAGCATATGATGTGTGAAACATATGGTCATGCATATGTATGAAGTTTGAATAAGATTATGCATCACAAAATAGTAATGTATTTTTATTTTTGAGTGAAGGGAGTGATAGGGGAAAGTGGAATAGAAAACTCACACTAAAAACAAGAACTGGAATTTCCTTCCTCTTCTCTGTTTGGCTTTCCCCTTCGGTGGGGGGAGTGTTTAAATATTTTTGTAACCTTTATTACTAGCACATGATTTCTTTGTTGTTTATTTTCTGAAGCTTGTGTTCTATTTGGAACCAATAAGAGTAAATACATTTCTATTAATGTATATACTCTTATTAGTGTACTGAACTGTGGTAGACCACACTTTTCTCTGTGAAGAGGACAGTATCTCATTTTGGCTTAATATTTTTACTTAGATGTTTTGCTTTAGTAACATTCCTTGCAGGCCAATGGGGAGATTCGTTATGGCCTTAACTTTAATACCACAGAGGGTATCAGTTGTTAGTACTCACTCTGTCCACCTGCTTCTCCTCCTGGTGGCAATGTTGTTGCTGTGGTTATCTTTGCCGTGATGTCATATTATCATCACAACCAGAGCAGATGAGCGTGAAAAGTAGAAAGGCATGGTTTGATAATATTGAGAGATGGCTTTTAGAATGGGTGCCACTTAGTCATCTCCTCCTGAACTAAAATTCTGTGATTCCTTCAGCATTCAGGATAGTCACAATAAAAAAGAGTAGTAATAGCCACTGCTGGCTCCTGACAACAAACTGAAGGAAAGCTACTCACATGTATTGGCTGGAATAGCCTCCACAAGGATAGAAACCATATTTTCCCCTTTGTCGGGGTACACAATGTCTACAGCAGCAGATGCTCTAGTACTCCCTTGCACGAGTTAACTGTACGTATTTTGAACCTAAGTACACCCACATCCACTTTTTTAGGCTACTGATATTTAAACCTTAGCTTACATTTTCATAAGCCCCAGAGACCCCTGTGTCCCTTATTTTTGTTTTCTAATTTCCCCTCATTTTTATTTCCTGTAGCAGTAATTTCATTTTCTATGTAAACTCAGTAAATAACAGTATAGATCACGCTGTTACTTCCTGTGCGCAAAGCTTTCTTTCTATGGGGTCTTTTCTGACATCTAGAATACACTAAAAATTTCCCTTCTGTTAGATCCCACCTAGTCAACTGAATTAAAAGCTTTCAAATAAAATTTGCAGAAGTGTATCTTAGAAGAACGCCCAACTTTTGACAGTTACAAGGTAGAGCTTCATTGGCTCTGAAAGGCCATTTCATCCAGTCCAGTAGAACTACGCTACTTTTTACCACCACAAGATTTGCCCTCAAAAACCCCCATTTGCATAGTTTTGCCTCAGTATCTAGGATGAGACATCAGAAATCAAAATAAGTGGTCATTTAAAAAAATGTTTTCCACCTTTACATTTTAAAATTATGTTCAAATCCTAGTAATGAAATTAATAACTCAATAATCTAAATACCTTCATACTTATACTAAATAAACCAGATTTTCAGCTAACAGAAATTGGTATAGTTTCATTAACATTACTGATGACAGGTTGATCTTTATCACTTGCAGATTTGACCAATATGTCTTCTGTGGATGGGCACAGCAAGATGGCATCTCTATCTATCTAGAAAACAATGGCTTTTTTTTTGCCATCATTACTCATTGGTAACAAGAAGTACAATTAATTACAGCTGTTTAGAAAAAAGACAGGGTTTTGAAAAGGTTCAAGCCTCAGTAACAGTGTGAATAGAATATTATCAAGCTACAGAGCAGATAATATTGTTTTGTACTATTCAGTACAGTAATTTTAGTCAGATATTATTACTAATGGACTGAAGCATCCTTGTTAAATTGATCATGGCTGGCACTGCACTATATTTCATAAATGCTAGCAGTCACTATCTTGGTGGCACACAGCTCAGAGTATTCAAGAGGGCTCTGACTGAGGTTCCAGTAAAGTAACTAGAGATGGACAAGGAGGGCACCAGACCCACATCCTGGCTTGGAGCGGGTACTGGAATATTGGCCCAGCAGTCCTTGCTGTGGCGGCAGCACATAGTGGCAGAAGCAGCTAGAAGCAGAGGCGGTGCTGTCACATAAGTAGCACATGCTTAAAGTCAGACCCTTTCATAAACACTGTCAGGGAAATCTAGTGGTTAGAGTTAAAAGCATGGTGGCCAGAAGCCAGGAAGAGGTCAGTAGTCAGAAATACCAAATCCAGAGACAAAAGCAAATCCAATATACATAGCCAGGGCAGATTCCAAAGGTGGATAGCCATGGCATGAAGCCAAGGGTCAGAAGGCTGGAACTAGAAGCCCGGAAGCAAGGACGAAGAACCACAGGAATCATGAAGCTTGGACAAAAACCAGGATAGGAGAAGGAATAAGGCTACGTAGTGGCCAGGGGCTGTTTGAAAAACCAAGTGCATTATGCAGCAAAGGCTAGTTGCTAGGTTGATCTCATGAATGAAGAGCTAAAGCCAATCAGGTGACTGAGCAAAGACTTGCCTTGAAACCCAGTTAAGTCATTGAAGTGGGGGGCAAAAATGTAATCCTTACAGACACTGGGGCATAAGTGAAGCTTACTGGTCCACACTGGAATATGTCAATAGATATTTTCCTCTAGAGCAGTTTAGCAAACTTTTTGTGGCAATGGGCAGGAGGACTTGGCTCAGGTTTGAGGTGGGCCTGAACTAAAACCTACTGCCACTTCTCTCTGCTGCTCCACTGCAGCATGGGCAAAACTCCCCCCCACCTGGTGAAGCCCATTACTGCTGGAACTTCATCACAGTCCCCTGCATCTTGTAGGTTAGCAGCCTTGTTCTAGAGTAAAAGTGTCAGAGATAGGAACTGATGGGAACACGATAGCTAGGACATGAACAGAGAAATAGACTATCATGTATTGACCTGTATCATGGGTCATAACTGCAGAGGAGGATAATTTTGTCATGTTAATATACTCTTTTAATCATCTTGCAAAAAAATAATACTTTGTGTACGAGATACTGAAATGCTTTATTTCTATTTTTAAAACTTTTAAAATGTCTTTTATTGTAATTTTTGGAACTTTATCTTAATTAGAAAAACTTAAAATATGGGGGGGTTAATTTTTAGGATTTTAGGTTTTTAGTATTCCATATCCTTTATGTCTTTGCTTGCAAAATTCTTTCCATAAGTTTATAAACATTAACGTGGAGGTCGCATCTAGGGCCTTACTATCCTGTGTTGTGATTCTTCCTCCTTCATCTTGACTACTGCAGCTTGGTCCCTCCTAGGCCATTCAGACAGGTACTTCTAAGAAAACCTTCTGGCTGGCTATTTTAATGGCACTTCTCCAAATACAGGTCCTCTAGAATTCTTCCTTCATTTCACATCTAATACAACTACTTGTCTTTTCTGTGAATGACTTAAAATTAGCCCCATCTCTTTGTTTTTCTAGCTCATTGTGACATCAACCTGAGTGTTTGCTCCTCCAATATTTCCACCCATCCATTAGTTTCTCTCCCCAACACCTTTAAGTTGTTTCACGCACTTGAAAGTTTTTTTTCACCAAAAACATATGCAACTACTGTCTTGCTCGTCTTCACATACTATTTAGAATACAACTTTGCTGTTGTGCTTACAAAACACAGCCAGTTTCCCGTTGTTAGAGTAGTGTCTATGACTAGACCTTTCCCTCTTACTGGTCTTAATAGCTGTCCCTTCCTATTACTATTGTTCCTAATTTAACTATCAAAACATGTAATTAATTAAATCATGGCATTCACTCTGTGTTCATTAGCTTGCATTATATACCTCCATGCCCTACCATTCAACAGCATTTGTATTCCTTAAATTGGAAAGGAAAAAGAATAAATATACTGAATATTATTTATATTTCACAATCGATAGTCAATACAACAGTATGAACTATATTTTAAATGCCCTAGATTTCTCATATGGTTACTGTATTAAAATAAAATGCACTCAGAAGGGAGCAAGATTTACTCTTGTACTCTGGTGTAAATCTGAAGTGAATCTATTGTCCTTGGTGGAGTCAGTCCATGCTGACACCACTGCTAACTGAAAGAAAATGGTTCAGCATCTGTAAGCTTTAACAAAATGATCATTGGGTGCAAAAAACAGGGTTTTTTTTCTCTAGACTGTAAAATGCACTCAGTGCAGTTCTCCAAAATGTAAAGCCCCCCTGGTGCTCCTATAGTTCAGTATTTCTAATTTTAGAATAGCTATTCCCTGCCTTTTTGCAGATGCATGTGTTGATTAAGATGATTTTGCTGATATATTATTTATAAACTCTCTGTACTAAAGGGCCCTGAACTGCAGGGTCTTAATTTCATGAAAACTTGATTTCAAATGGTTATCACATTCAGCTACAAAATGAAAGAACTAAAACTGCTTGTGGGAGATGTGTCACTTTCTGGTCATTTCAATCCAATTATGCAATGCACATGTACACGCAGAACATTTCAAAATAGTAAGCTGTCGCTATGACTGCACGTCACTTTTGTCCCCGAATCATTGGTTTTAGAAGCATTATTACAAAGAATGAATTACATCAACCTTTTGTTTATTTTCATTTCCTTCCTTTCTTTTCCTTTCTTTTCTTTGAAAGAAAGGATGCCTATCAAGTTCCTGATAGAGTTGAGGTGGAGCAATAAGTACAGATTTTTCTGAGTCTCCCACAAACACGTAAGTCATTTGGTTTATATGTGGGTGGTCTTTGACTTATTCTGCTAGGTCTGTTATAGACTCACTAACACATCCAACACAATTAGATAGATGCACAGTATGGTCTTTACAATCGTGGTCTTTACAAATCATTCAACCATGCATTCTACAACAAGCAATTACAAGCCATCTTCAGGGCATTGATTTATTTCTCATTGCCCTATCAATTTAATGACCTTATGATTTATACTGATTATGGGAGGCTCCCCTTGGCAAGTGAAGTAATTATCTATCAATCTTCAATTCTTTAAAGGAAGAAAATGTTTATTTTCTGTCTACATAATAAGTTTTATGTCATTTCTAATGTCATGACACCCACACATGCTGTGACTCCTAATGCCTCACAGAATGTCAACTGAGAACTCAATCTGACAATAGACTTAGCTTCTAATACATGAAATATGGCATTATATAATGAAGATGCTTAGCCTTTTGATTGGAAGCTCACACAGTACTCTACCACCAGAGAAAAGACCTAAGTGTGTGCCTCAGTCCAATGGTCTTCAGGAAAAGACCCGAGTTTTCCTAATTACAGTAACAACTCCCAGATTGGATCCTGAATGGCAGTGACTTCTCAAGGATGTCCCCAGAAGGGTCTCTGAAGGATATCCCCAGAAGGGTCTCTGAATCCCCACAGTGCACAGTAAAAGGTGAGTCTCCACACCAGGCCCACAAAGGCAGGCATGAATATCAGTGATAGGACCTGAGCCTGAGAGAGATAATTATAAAGTTCCACTGGTTCTACAAGCCCAAAATACAGATATTCTAGGCCACAGACTGAAGTGAACTGTATTGCCATTCAGTATCCTGGCACAGAGATGAACTTCAAATTCTTTGCACACTGCCTAAAAAACTTCATTTACCTTTCAGCAGGTAAGTAGACCACTTTTTTCTGCTTTAATTTTAAATTTATTACCAAGTTTCTGAGTTCCTTCCTTTCAGCTACCAAAATTAAGATATATGAGAGGCAAAACTATACTAGAGTTATGGTCCTGTTAAAATCTGACAGAGAAGTAATTTCATCCTTTTCAGCTCAAGAGAGCTTGCCAGATCATTGCAAAAAATTATCCTGCTTTAACTCTCATCTTTTTTTTTTACTTGAAACAGTAGCAAAAAGGAAAAACACTAGACAAACCACCAAGTAAAAATGCCTCAAAATACCCCATTATTTATTTATTTATTAATATTTTTGCCCACAGAAGTGATAGGTCATGAGGAAGAAAATATGCATCTGAAAAGTAAAATATTTAGACTATCCTAAGACAACACCATTTGTCTGGCGTACTATAGAAACTATTGACAAGTTAATGTATACCACCATAACTTTCATTGAAGACAAGGTTCTTTTTCCAAGCAGTCTTCTTCCTCTGAGTTCAATACTTTAAACAATAACTTGCTTTTAAGTAAAAAATAAGACTGAACCAAAACTCCTGATTCAATGCCTCTGAACTGTCAAGAAATGAGTAGAAAACTAAACTTGAGATGTAGGTCGATTTTTTTTAAAGCTGATCCCCAACTATATATCAAAATCATTTATATGAGTGCCTCCAAACTCAAGGAAAGTCCAAAATCCATTTCTGACTGTGGTTCAGACAGGTAGCAACAGACCCTCAGCTCATGCAGCCTGACTTTAATGAAACTCATTCAGTTTACTTCATCTGACAATCTGGCCCATTTACTGGAATGTGTTTCTTTCAGCTACGTGAGAAGCATATTCAAGAAATCCATTAAAAGGTATGGCTATGACTGCCAGTGTGATGTTTTATTTAAGAGTGTTAATTTAATTCTTGGATATATAAGCAGAGAATATTGAGTAGGACTAAGGGGTTAACATAATCACACTTAGCAAATGAACAGACATTAACTTTTGATTCTGGAAATGCAGCCACAAGGCACAGGCCAGGAGCCAGAGCCAAGTGGTGCTAGAGCATGCCCCCAGATGGCTGGAACAGAGAGCTTGGGGCAAAGTTAGTTCACCCACTCTGTGTGGGGGAGGTTGTGTGCGAGGTGCAAAGCATCATGGGATGCTGGATGACTGTGAGTTAAATTGAATCTGGATGGGATATGGGACAGAAGTTCAATAAAACAATGTAACCCAATTCAGTTAAATCTGATACTATATCCATCCAAGTTTATATTAAACAGGTTTTGGCCATTTTGAAAGTGGTTTATGTGCACTGAATTTTTATTCTGTTACAGATTTGAACCTGTTTCAAATCACTTATACTGACTTGTGTGTAATTTCTGTCCTTAGCCCTCAACAAGTGGTGAGACCAATGCTGGAATATTGTAAACTGGTTTGGTATTCACCATTTAAGAATCGTACCTACTACAGAAAAAAAAGAACAGAAGAGCCACAAGACTGACCTAATGATTAAAAGAGGTGCCTTTTGATGAGAGATATATGGAGCTCAATTGACTAGCTTACTAGCAAAAGTTAACATGACCTTTGATCCTTGTACGAAAAACAAAGAGAAATCATTTAATATTAAAGAAATCTTCAATTTAGCCAAAGTATACCATGATCTAATGGTTCATAGATTTCATAGACATTAGGGCTGGAAGGGACCTCGGGAGATCATCGAGTCCAGCCCCCTGCCCAAAGGGCAGAAAGTCAGCTGGGGTCATAGGATCCCAGCAAGATAAGCATCCAATTTACTCTTGAAGGTGTTCAATGTAGGTGCTTGAACCACCTTTGCTGGCAGACTGTTCCAGACCTTGGGGGCTCGGACAGTAAAGAAATTCTTCCTTATGTCCAGCCTGAAACGGTCTTGCAGGAGTTTGTGACCGTTCTACCTCATCATCCCTTGGGGCGCTCTGGTGAACAGACGTTCCCCCAGATCCTGGTGGTCACCCCTGATAAACTTATAGGTGGCCATCAGATCACCCCGAGCCTGCGCTTTTCCAGGCTAAAGAGTCCCGTGGCTCTCAGCCTGTCATCGTAAGATCTGTTTTCCTGACCTCTGATCATGCGCGTGGCTCTCCTCTGGACTCTCTCAAGCTTCTCCACATCCTTTTTGAATTGTGGACCCCAAAACTGGACGCAGTACTCCAGCTGCGGCCTCACCAAGGCAGAGTACAAGGGGAGAATGACGTCCCGGGATTTGCTCGAGAAGCATCTATGGATGCACGCCAGCATTTTGGTCGCTTTACTAGCCGCAGCACTGCATTGCAGGCTCATGTTCATCTTGTGGTCAATGATGACCCCCAAGTCTCTTTCTTCTGTAGTGCTAACCAACGTAGCACTGCCGAGCCTATAAGGGTGATGCAGGTTTTTCCTCCCAAGGTGGAGAACCTTGCATTTTTCGGTGTTAAACACCGTGAGGTTCTCGTCTGCCCATTTGCTGAGCCTGTCCAGGTCAGCCTGGATCACCCGCCTATCTTCTGGCATGGATGCTTTGCCCCAAAGTTTGGTGTCATCGGCGAACTTGGCCAGTCCACTCCTGACTCCAATGTCCACATCATTAATGAAGATGTTGAACAGTATGGGTCCCAGGACAGAGCCTTGAGGGACCCCACTGGTCACAGGGCACCATGATGAGTGACTGCCATCAATCACAACCCTCTGGGTCCAACCACGAAGCCAATTTCCCAGCCAGCAGATCATGGTGGAGCCAAGGCCACAACTGGGCAGTTTGGCCAAGAGGTGATCATGGGATATCAGATCAAAAGCTTTTTTGAAGTCAAGATATATGACATCAATCTCTTCTCCCTTGTTCAGGTGATAGGTCACCTGGTCATAGAAGGAAATGAGATTGGTCAAACAAGACCTACCCGCAACAAACCCATGCTGGCTGTCCCTTAGAATGTTAGCCTGGGCCAGTCCCTCAAGGATGGCCTCCTTAATAAACTTTTCTAAGACCTTCCCCAGGACAGAAGTCAGGCTAATGTGCCTGTAGTTAGCCGGATCCTCTCTCCTCCCTTTCTTGAAGATCGGCACCACATTGGCCTTCTTCCAGTCTTCGGGCACTACACCAGAGCGCCAGGAGTTTTCAAAGATCCGTGCCAGGGGCTGGGCTATGACGCTCGCCAGCTCCTTGAGTACCCTGGGGTGCAGATTGTCAGGGCCGGCTGACTTGAAGGTATCCAGCTTCTCAAGGTGTTCCTTCACGAGGTCAGCATTGATGGAGGGTAGGGGATCCCCCTCACCCAGATTTCCCTGTCCCATAGCAGGCATGGGCATCCCGTGTGACTGATGAAACTGACGCAAAGTACCTATTTAATAGGTTGGCTTTTTCCTGGGTGTCAGTTGTCAGTTGCCCCATCTGGTTTAGCAGGGGTCCAACATTGCCCTTGCTTTTCCTCCGGCTCCCCACATATCTGAAAAAGGACTTTTTGTTGTCCTTGATGCCTGAAGCTAGTTGGAGTTCAGTTGCAGCCTTGGCTTTCCTGGTTTGCTCCCTGCAGGACCGGACCAGCGCGGAGTAATCCTGCTTGGAGGTGAATCCCGTCCTCCATCCTTTGTAGGCTTTCCTTTTTAGCCACAGTAGGTCCGCTAGGTCTCTGGAGAGCCAGGGGGGCTGCTGTGCCTTCTTGCTGCCTTTCCTCTGTGTTGGAATAGATTTAGCTTGTGCACTGAGGATCGCTTCCTTGAAAAGCAACCACTCTTCTTGAACTCCCATCTCCCTAGGGTCACGGACCCTGAGGGCCTGACCGACTAGCCTCTTGAGCTTATCAAAGTTGGCTTTTCTGAAGTCAAGGACTTCTGTGTTGCTGACTGACTTGCCAGCTTTACGGCGGATGTTGAAGGTGATCAGCTCGTGGTCGCTGTCACCCAACTTCCCATCAATCACTAGGTCACCGATTAGGTCATCCCCTGAGCCAGTACCAGGTCAAGCAGCGCTTTGCCTCTCGTTGGTTGGAAGTTGAAATTAAACATTCAAACATATGTGGGAGTTCATAACTCCATTCTGTAGTGACTATAGAAGAGAAAACATTTGAAAATTTGTGAAGTAGAGCTGCACCAAATAATGTTTTTTTTCAGTTTGCTGGACAAACCAAAACATAGTTTAAAATATCATTGATGATCAGAAAAAGACAATTCTTTTATTTTTGTCAGCAAAATGAATTGAAAATTTACTTTCTGGTTAAACAAGTGTCACTTCATTTAATACTCAGTGGGCACATCCACATGAGAAGTGGTGATGTGCATTAGCAAAGTTTACTGCTCAGTAAGCGCACGCATCTACACGTGCATGTGCTTACTGCACAGTAAAAACCCTTAATGTAAATGCAAATAGCAAATATAAGTGGGATTAGATACTGTGCAATAGCGCATGTGATGCCACGACCTAAAGCAGTGTGTATGGATGTGTGTGCAGTAAGCATGGTGCTGGTGGGCAGGGGAGATGGGGGGTCCATGGGTAGCAGTGCAGGTGGGCTAGAGCAGGGAATGCAGGAGCAGGTGGTCAGCTGGAGCTTCCCACACCCAATGCCCCAGCCCTCAGTGCTGGGTGCATGGCTATCCTGGTGCCTCAGGAGGTGGGGGCACTATTGTCACCATCACCACAAGTGGCAGTGACAAGTCCTCTGCCTGCCATGCCTCTTCCACCAAAGCCTCATGGTTCAGCTCCCCTAGGCCTTACAGATGTTATGCAGCACACAAACTGTAATGATGACCCGGGGGAGGTTGTCTCAGTGACCCCGACACGAGTGGTGAGTGAACACCAGTGGTCCTTGAGGCAGCTGAAGGTTCACTCCACCTGGGTATGGGTCCAGCCCATACACAGTTAAAGTGGGCCTGGCAGGGGTTCAGGTGGCTGATGGAGGGCCACACAAGCCAGGGCAGGAATGGGTAGGCAGGGTCCCTATGAGTAGGAGCAGGACCACAATGGCACCCAGCTGCAGGTCTGGCACCTCTGGCATGAAGTGCCCAGTATACATGAATCCCACTTGACTGGAGTAGCAAAACAATTGGGCATCGTAGGCACTGCTCACCCAGCCAGTGCTGACATGGGTGAATGTGTGGACGTTGTCCCCAGTAGCCTGGAGCACTGCAGACTGAAAGCCCCTCCAGCTCTAGTAAGGGCAGTCTCCATGAGGTAGGCAGGTGATGGGGATATGGGTCCCATCAAGGGTCTCAATCCCAGGTCATGGGACTCCACCACCACCAGGCAGTCATGGCCATGGAACACAGTGTCCCCCAAAATGTCCTGGAGGAAACCACACAGCTCCAAGATGGCCTTCCCAGCAGTAGCCTTGCTCACACTAAACAGGCATCGGACATACCAGAGGTTGGCGTGCTTGGCCAGTTTGAGGAGAACAAGGGCCAGCTGGGTGTCTGCGAAGAGGTCCAGGTGCATACCGGTGTCCTGGCCCTCCAGAAGGGGCTGGAGGTGCTGGAGGAGGTCCTACAAGATGGCCCAGGTGATGAGGAAGCTGTTCTGCCACTGCTTTTCATCCCAGGTGTGCTGGATGACATACAGCCACTCATTCTGGCTGGTGTAGTGGGTCCAGAGATGGTGGGTCTGGAGACCCAAGAGGGCAATACTGGCTCTGGTGGTGGCATCCTGGAGCCCCTCATCAGCATTTCTGCCAGCATCAGTGGTGCAGTGGCAGCAGTGGCCCTGGGTAGGCACACTGCAGCCAGGCAGACAGTTGCTGTGTGGGGGGGAGCCAGGCAGGGCAAAAAAACCATGGACCACACGGCAGTTGACACAGCAGGTGAGCAGGGCCAGCACAGTGGCCAGCAGGAATATAGGGCTCTGGTCATCACTGCCAGGGCAGGGGCTGGAGCAGCCATAGTGTGGGGAGGAAGAGTGGTCAAGAAGATTGACCTTCCTTCTTCTGGGCAAGGAAGGGGCTGGCCAGAGATAAGAGAGAAGGGCTGGCTCTTAAAGATGGCTGCTAGGTGCTGGCAGCTGTAGCCAGAGCCTAGAGCTCCCCCCAGTGGTGTCAGAAGCCCATTGCAGGGCTGCTGGAAACTTGGTGCAAATCTTCTTCCTAATCCCGCATGTGTAGATGTCTGCTCAAAAGGATTTACACCAGATTGGTTTACACCAGAGTAAATTTAGGCTCGATCAAATGCATATGTAGACATGCCTAGTATTTAGTCTTACAGTTTTAAATTACAAAATTTGAAATGAAAGACTATACCAAAACATTTTCTTTAAAAATTGTCAAAACATTTCAATGTTTTAATTTTTTCCCTTTTTCAGCCACAGTTATTTGCTAAATTTGGCAAAGAACTTTGGAAGACACAGTTCAAAGACACAATTGCATAACTCTAGCCTATTGACTGTAAAATCTGTTAAATCAAATCTGGGCTACACATGTTAATATAACTTACCCATCATTGCCTGGCATCACTACAGAGCAGAACTAAGGTAGGTTAGCCTCCAGACTATGCATTTCCAGTCCTAACACATCTGAAGTTCTTTAAAGCTAAGCCTAATCCAGATAACATGTCTCTGTAATGTTTGAATTTATAATACATTTCAATATTTTTGTAGTGATTTTTTTCTCTTAAATTACTAATATGTAAGCTCAGCAGGAGCTCTCTATAAGCATTTTTTTTTTTGTCTAGAAAGATATTAATGTATTTTATTTCACAGCTTCTTGGACTTGTATGTTTTATATTCCTATATGTCTTTGGATTTCCCATTTTATTTCTGCCCACTGGATTAGTTCCTTCCTGCAGGACAAGTGTAGTACTGTATTTTTAAATGTCCCTGGCTTATTCACTTTTCCCACATACCTGCCTCCCTAGTAGTCTCATTTTAAGTATTTCTAGGGGACCCACCACTAACATATTGAACAACATGTATATCCATACAATTTTTTCATGCCATCAGGTTTAGTATAAAACAAATCTTTGCACTGCAGTTTTCTTCCCTAGTGCTATGATTCACTCAGACCTCCTGTACAGTTGCTTCATAGACTTATGAAGCTTCCCCCACTCTCTTTATCACAGCTATAGATCATACTCCAGTGTAGAGGACCTAAAAATGGGTTGCTCACCAAAGAGGTAGGTTCACCAAAGAGATAAAGGAAAACACAAGGGGATATAAAAATATGCCTGAAATCTGTACTCTGAATCACTGGTTATTTTTATGAGAAAGACAGAATTGATCTGAAACTAAGTTATTTGCACCACACATATCATGGATATATGAACATATAATATTCTTCATGAAGATGGGAGGAAAAAGAGATACTAGTATGTTCTATTTTTACTTTAACCCTCATTCTGCACCTTACAAGGAGCTCAAAAATTTAAAGCCAAGAAAATGCTAAAAAAACAGGTTCGTTGTTCCTTTTTCTTTTGTTCTTATTTTTATCTGTCACAATCACACCATTTAACTTCAATTTTATCAGAATTGATACTTGGAAATTATTGGATCATTAAAAATATAAGAATGCTTGATTATGTTGAAAATGTCAGGGCCTTTGGGAACACAACATAGGAAGCAGATGTCTGTTGATTAAAGTTACAATGTAATTAAACCAATGGGACTAATATCACTTATATGTCATTACTTAAGAAACAGCTGTTCCTCCACTCCCTGCTCCATTGATTAGATCATATATATTTTCCACCCCCACAACACTACATTCTTGTCAGTATAAGTTTTCTCTTTCTAGTAAATTTGCATAGCAGTGTAAAAGTGTTCACTAAAAAATGTAATTCTGAATGAGAACATTGCACACGAGCCCTATGTGCATGCAGGTACCTAAAGTTAGCGATGTCCATAAGAGCCATGGGCATAGAAGGGACCTGAAGAGGTCATCTAGTCTAGCCGCGTGCTCAGTATTTGGAATTTGTTTATATTTTAAAGGAGTTTTGTCAAATTTCTCAGATTCAAAAGTAAACCTATTTTTAAAGTATTTTTAAGTGAATCTACATATGCATTTGATCCAGGATCAATTTACTTGCAAGTAAACTACTCATGAGCAAATGCTCCCAGGTAGGTCTCTACACATGCAGGGAGGTGGGAACAGATTTGCTGCTCCTAGCAGCAAACTGCTCCTATTTTCTGTGGCCCTGCAATGGGGCCCTGCTGCCACAAGGGGGAGCTCAAGGCTCCAGCAGCAGCTGCTAGCAGTTGCCAGGTTTCTTGAAAAGGTAGTCTTGCTCCCTGGCCAGCTACTTCTCTAGCCAAAAGCACTGTGCACACGGCAGGGACAGCACATGTCAGCTGTCCCATCACTGCCTCTGTCTCCCTGCACCATGGCTGTGATGCCCAAAGTCCCACTGTGGCCCTGATATCCCACTGCATTGGCTGTCAGCTGGCCCATGGCCATCTGGACCCTACTGGCTCCCTCACATGCAGCGACTGCCTGCCCAGCTGCACCACACACCACCACCACACAGCTGTCAGTTGGACCCTGGTAGAGATGCCAAAGATGAGCTGCTGAACACCGCTGCTGGGGCCACCCTTGCCCTCCTGGGCCTCCAGTCCCAATGCTTCAGCATTCAGTCACCTGCCAGGACTGGTGACTGAATGCTGTCCAGCAGACCTGGGATGCTAAGGCATGGCTGGAGGCATTCAAGATGACCCAGACCACCTTCCTGGACCTCTTGGAGAAGCTCTGCCTGCACCTGGAGCAGCAGGACACCCCTCCCCACAGACATCAAGCTGGCCATGCCCATGAGCCTCTGCTATGTGGGCCATCTCTTTTGTGTGGGCAAGGCCACTGCCAGGGGGCTGTCCTGGAGGTGTGCATAGTGGGGTTCCATGTCCTGGGATTCCTCCAGTGCATCAGGGCCTTGGATGGGACCCACATCCTGGTAACCTGCTCACCCCTTGGTGACTGCCCCTACTACAGCTAGAGAGGTTGTCACTCCATTGTGCTCCAGGCTGTCATCAACCACCACTATGCCTTCACCTATGTGAGCACTGGCTGATTAGGCAGTGCCCATGATACCCACATATTTCAGAACTCTACCCTGCCAGCCCTGGTGCAGATCAGACACTTCATCTGGGACCCTGCCTACCCGCTTCTGCCCTGGCTCATGTGGCCCAACACCAGCAAGCTCGACCCCCATAAGGTCCACTTTAACTGGTGCCTGGGCTGGACCCGCACCCTGGTGTTAACACCAGGTTCCTTGGCCTTGGCTCCTATGGTGACATCATGGTATAACTGACATGCATGTGCTCATGATTATAGGAGTGAAAGTTCCAGAATCTGTAACCAAGTGATCCTCAATGATGTCATGACCCACTTTCAGAAGAAGAGCATGCAGTTTGCCTTATGCTAAACTAAACTCAGCTAAAATTTAGCTGAGATACCAAGACTCCTGAATGGTCAGTTCATGATTGACTGATGACATGATTGACTGAAGACTGAATGATGGCATGATTTGGTCTGTGATTAGATATGACTGACAAGAGTGGGGTGATCTTATGGTATAAAACGTGAGTGTGCACCAAAGGGTGTGTGTCTGAGAGGGACTGTGTATGGTGTGAGTCATGTGCAAATAAATTGTGACAGGTATTGAAAGTGCTGAGTAAATCTAGGTTGTGAATGAGTCTCACCCAAGGAGACAGCGACCTCCACAGAATTTGGCCTAGAAATCCATCTCAAGCTACTGTGAAGAGTGGGTAACGTATAGCCCCTCCCTTACTAGTCAGGTGCTGAGTACCTGTTGGGAAAGAAATGGAAACTCTCACTGGGAAACAGTGAAAGCTAGAGAAGCAGCCTTACTGTGACAGGATCAGTGTCTATTGTGCTGGCACCTTGTGATGACAGTGAGAGATACAATCTTTTGATCTCTGTATATAATGTTTTTATTCTCTGTATATACTGCTCTGTTTGTATTATACTGGTTAAATACTGTTGTTTCCTTGTTATTCTTATTTTCTTATAGTCTTGTTGTTAAATCTTACTTGTGTTCCTCTTAATTAGTCCAATGCCTGTGGGTGGGGCCAGGCTGTAGTCCAGTGTAGTCCAATAGGTATAACCCTTTTAAATTCACCACATTTTTAAAGACCTGAGATAGTGTGAAGGAGGTGTAACAACCCTCCACCTTTGATTGTTATCAGAGACAACCCTTTTGGTCTTCACTGGTGGAGTGCACCTTCAGTCACCTGAAGGGGTGCTGGCGTACCCTTACCACCGAGCTGAAGTTCACTGAGGACAACATCCCCTGGATCATCATTGCAGCCTGCATGCTGCATAATATATGTGAGGCCTGGAGGGAGCTGTTTCCCAAGGCATGGGTGGAGAGGGCATAGTGGGCATAGGTCACATGGTAGTGGGAGCACTAGCTGCAGCAGCAGCAAAAAGGTGACTGCCAGGGACAGGATGGTGTCCAGCACCCAGAAGTCATCCTCCTTGGCCTCCACTGCCCTGGCCACAAGTGCACCCTGCTCCTGCAGGGCCTCCATGCACTCGCACTCCAGGGCCAGGATCGACCCTCAGAATTCTTGTGTCCTTGTGGTGACGTTCTCCACCCACCAGGCCTGTGCATCCACCAGATGGTCCTCCACAGACATCGCCAGCTAGTCCCTCATGAGTGTATGGTCCTGGATCCTCCTCCTGAAGATCTGGCACATCTGCAGAGCCCTGGGCAGTGGTTACTCTGAGGCCACATCCTGGCTGCCAGTTGAGGGCCTCTCCCCTTGTGCAGAACCATGAGAAATAAGCTGTTTGTGAGAGTTTGCAACATTTCTGAGATAAGATGCTTTGTACCAGGGTCCTGTGCTCTGCCGAGCCTCAGATCAGGGGTTGGACATACATGGGAGCTCAGGGACCATGGTAAGTCAGGCAGGCAGGCCTTGGCCCAGGCAGCCACCGACTAGGCCTCCCATCCCTGCTTACTCCCCTGGGGCTGGTGGGTCGCTGGGCTGCAGGGTGCTGGCCATGGGCAGCCTGTCCCCCTAACACCGTTTTGAGACTGAGAGAGGTCAGGGTCCTGGCAGCACCTGCTGTTGCATCTGCAGGCCCTGCTGCCCCACCTTCTCCTTCTGCAGGTCAAGCACTCTCCTGTGCTGCTGTCAAACTCACAGTGCCCAGCCTTGGAGGGTGTGGGGCTCCCAGATGACTGGGATGAGGAGCTCCCTGCAGGAGGCTTCTCCAGGAAGGTGCCCCAAGACCAGCTCCCCCTATGCCAGCACCATGTCCTGAGCACAGTCCTCCTGCATATGTCCTGGGTGCTATATGAGAAGCTGTTTGCATGGACCAAGGGGTGTGCTACCCACTACTCCCTGCTGCTGCTGATTGCTATGGTTCCCAGGTGAACCTGTCTGTACACCTGAAACAGGACGCTGAGCTTTGATGGTGTGGGGGCAAGCCTGGACTGCCCCTCAACCTCTGCCACTGCCTGGAGAGCTACTTTTTTCTGCTCTGTGTATCCCTGCCCCTTGCAGCCAAGGACATCACCACTGGTATTGATACATTCCTTGACATATGCACTTAGCTCTGGGGGCACAGGCTGCTCAATAAAGTTTTGTGCTCTCTGCCATTTCCCTGTGTGCTGTGGGGGGGGGGAACCCATGGGCCAGGGGACCGTGATTGACATTGGCAGGGAGGGGGGAGGGGGGAGGGGCCAGGGCCAGGGCCAGTGGCTGGGGCAGAGAGGGCCCTCTCCCCAGTGCAGGGCTTACCATGTGGGTGGGGCTGGTATGCCCGGTGACTCCAGTGAGTTCTGAACTCATCATGCTGGTGCCAGGGCACCTCTCCCCTGCCCTGGGGAGGAGCTGGTGCTTCTGGAGGCTGGCAGTGATATGGCTGACTGTGTTTCATCACTGGGACTGAGGCTGAGGAGCTGTTGGGTCAAGTGCTGACCAAGGGTCCCCAAGCTACTGGTGGAGGCTAGGGGTGTGGAGCTAACTGGGATGGGCTGCTGGTCCCCCAAGGGGCTTTCCCCCAACAACAGATCACCACAGGTGCCAGGCCAGAGTGGGGGCTTGGGCAGGCAGCCAATGCTGCAGTACACAACACGGCTGCTGCCTGGGTCCTGAGGCACAAGGATCTTAGTCACATGCCACATAAAGAGCATGGACTTACAGGCACTCTGTGACCAATGATTGTGTTCAGTGATGGTGACCCACTGTGCCTGCAAGGCCTTGACCTTTATGCAACACTGCTATGCTAACCGGTCATGTCCATGCTCCCACATCCAACCTGGTAGCTGCTCATAGACATGTGCCTTGGAGTGCCCACCCTGAGCAAACTGCCACTGCACCTCCACCTCACCCCACAGTGCCACAAGGTCACTAGTATCCTCTCTGGACCAGCTGGGACCCTGGA
The DNA here is from genome assembly GCF_052110815.1 of Crocodylus siamensis. Classification (NCBI taxonomy): domain Eukaryota; kingdom Metazoa; phylum Chordata; order Crocodylia; family Crocodylidae; genus Crocodylus; species Crocodylus siamensis. The sequence goes on from NC_143396.1 coordinate 200,702,361, forward strand.
TGGCGGTGTGTGGTGTGAGAGACAACAAGGCATGGGGTTCCCGCACCAACTCTCTGGGCCTCCATGAGGCTATTACTGTGCTGTGGACCTGAGAAGCTGCCTGCAGCACCCAGTACAGTACCCAGCACAGCACAGGAAGAGGAGCTTTGCAGCAAGGTAATGCCCTGCAGCACCTGCAGGCTCTGGACAGGCTGTTGGGGGTTGGTTGTGGGCAGCTGGAGCTGGTCATAGTGACCAGGAGCTGCCTGCATCTGGGCCTGGGTCCTGAAAGGTCTGGCAGGGGCCTGAAGCAGCCTTCAGGCCAGGATGGCATGGACCTGGTAGCTTCATGGCACTGTAGTGCTAGGCAGCAATACTGGGGTGCAGGCAGCCTGGTAAGGCCTCCAGCTGTTTTCATGTGCCCCAGAGCTCACTATGCCGGCAGGCTTTTAAGGGCTGGGTGCAGGGGCAGGCATAGATCCAGCCCAACCCTGGGGCATGAAAGACTCCAAGCCCTGCAGTCCTGAGGCTATCCTAAGTATGACCCCCTGGTGGCAGAGCTGACCTTCTATACTTGCATTACTGCACAGTAACTACTTACAAGTAAACTTGCTACTTGCATTTTCAGGTAGCAAATTTAATCACAAGTGGCAATTTTTAAAGTGTAATAAGTGTGTGCACATGTAGACAAGGTTCTTTGCGTGAATCTGATATAATTTATTAAACCAACTTAAACAGTTGGAGAACAATTATTCAGCAAGCTTTCGGGTTCAAAAAGCCTTCATCAGGCTAAGGAAGTTCAGCAGTTGGTGTGTGCTCTTCCTGCATGGAATGAAAAGTAAAGAAGCCAGACCTACACCCCAAATCGTGGGGTGACACACACAGCTAGGCAGGGCCTTAAATGCCTATTTTCCAATGGTCATAGTATGGGGAATAAGCAGGAGGAACTTGCCTCAGAATAGCCAGTTCAGACCCAGACATAATAGGGCTTACAGAAACTTGGTGGGATTCATCCCAAGACTGGGCAGTTAGCATTAGGGGCTATAGGCTTTACAGGCAGGATACAGAAGGAAGGAAAGGCGGGGGTGTGGTACATTCTCTGCCAGCAAAATGGGGTCAGAGGGGCAAGCTGAAGTGCTCTGGGTCAAGATACAAGGGGGCCATGCGGAGAGGGATTTAACGGTGGGGGTATACTACAGACCCCCCAACCAAGGGGAGGAGCTGGACCGGGAATTTTTGGGCCAGCTTGCAGAGGCACTTAAGGCAAGGGATGTAGTTGTCATGCGTGATTTAAATTACCCAGACATCTGCTGGTAGGAACAGTTTCATACTTTCATAGTTTCATAGTTTCTAGGGTCAGAAGGGACATGAGCAGATCATCTAGTCCGACCCCCTGCCATGGCAGGAAAGAGTCAAACGACCCCAGCAAGATGTGCATTTAACCTCCTCTTAAACACCCCCAGGGGGAGGATCACCTCTTTGGACCTGCTCGAGATGCATCTGTGGATGCATGACAAGGTGCGGTTGGCCTTCCTAACTGCCTCTCCACACTGCCGGCCCACGTTCATTTTGGAGTCAATGATGACCCCCAGATCCCTTTCCGCCTCCGTGCTGACAAGAGGGGAGTTCCCCAGCCTGTAGGTATGGTGCCGGTTGTTCCTCCCGAGGTGCATCACCTTGCACTTGTCTGTGTTGAAACCCATCCTATTCTCGTCCGCCCACCCTTGTAACCTGTCTAGGTCTGATTGTAGCCTGCTGCTTCCTTCCAATGTGCCCATGTCCCCCCACATCTTAGTGTCATCAGCAAATTTGAACAGGGTGCTTTTCACCCCCTCATCCAAATCACTGATGAAGATGTTGAACAGTGCGGGCCCGAGGACCGAGCCCTGCGGAACCCCACTGCCCACATCCTTCCAGGCTGAGAAGGACCCATCCACTACCACCCCCTGGGTGCGGCCCTCCAGCCAGCTGGCGACCCATTTGACTGTGTGGGTGTCTACACCACAGCCCCCCAGCTTCTTAATGAGAACGGGGTGAGAGACAGTGTCAAAAGCCTTCCGGAAGTCCAGGAAGACTATGTCCACTGCTACCCCTGCATCTAATGATCTGGTGATCTGATCGTAAAAGGCCACCAGGTTGGTCTGACAGGACCTGCCACTGATGAACCCATGTTGGTTGCCCCTAAGCATGCAGTCCCCTTCTGGTCCCTCCCAGATGTGTGCCAGCATAATTTTCTCGAACAGCTTGCCTAGGATCGAGGTAAGACTAACTGGCCTATAGTTTCCTGGGTCCTCCTTCCTGCCTTTTTTGAAGATGGGGACCACGCTGGCCCTCTTCCAGTCCTCCGGTACCTCACCAGAGCACCACGAGTGCTCGTAAAGTTGTGCCAGGGGACTTCCAATGACCTCAGCCAGTTGCTTTAGAACTCTAGGGTGGAGATCAGCCGGGCCAGCTGACTTGAATATGTCCAACCCCTCCAGAAGCTCCCTAACTAAATCCTCGCTAACCCGTGGCCCAGGTGTGCCTCCCCCGGGGCCCGAGGGGAGCCCAGCAGGGAGGTGGCTGTTATGGTCCCTACTTAGGAAGACCAAGTTTCCCATGGCGTCCTGCAAGGGCCCCACATTACCCAGGACCTTCTTTTTACCCTCTACATATTTAAAAAAAGACTTCTTATTGTCCTTAATCTGGGAAGCTAGCCCCAGTTCCATCTCTGCCTTGGCCTTCCTAACTACCCCCCTACATCCCCGAGCAACTACAGAATAGTCCTCCCTCGTTATGACCCCTTCTTTCCATTGGGTGTAAGCCTCCTTTTTAGCAAGAAGACATTCCCGGATGCTTTTGGTGAGCCACGGAGGCTTGTGTGCTCTCCTGCTCCCTTTGATCCTCGTTGGGATTACCTTCCTTTGGGCTTGGAGGATCATCTCCTTAAGGAGCGACCACTCTCCTTGGACACCTGGCTTCCCTCCCCTCCGGGACCTCAGCGCTTCTCCAACTATCCTCCTTAGCTCGTTGAAGTCTGCCCACCTAAAATCTAGGGCCGCTGCCTTACTGTATGCCTTTGCCACCTTGCGCTGGATGGTGAATTCCAGTAGGCGATGATCGCTGTCACCCAGGTAGTTGAGCACCCGCAGCCCCCTCACCAGGTCATCAGCCGTGGCCAGCACTAGGTCCAACGAGGCGTCCCCCCTGGTGGGGCTGTGCACCTCCTGGGTTAGATGGAGGTCCTGCACTCTGGCCAAGAACCTATGTGAGCGTTCAGACCTGGCTGACTGTTCTTCCCAGGAGATGTCCGGGAAATTCAGGTCCCCCATGACTACCACATCCTTAGCCTTCACTACCTCTGTGAGCTGACCCAAGAATTTCTGGTCAAGCTCTTCTCCCTGGTTGGGAGGTCTGTAGTAGACTCCCACCATTAAGTCCCTTTCCCCTCGACTGCCTTGTACTCTAACCCAAAGCACTTCAAAGTGCCCCTCCCCTGACTCCTTGCTAATTAACGAGGATGTGTATTCCTCCTTAATATAGAGCGCCACGCCCCCACCTCTCTTTCCTATCCTGTCCCTCCTGTACAGCCTATAGCCCTTGACATTGACCGCCCAATCATGCGTTTCGCCCACCACGTTTCCATAATCCCCACTATGTCCGGGCTGGTGTCAGCCAGCAGGAGGGTGAGTTCCTCCTACTTGTTGCCCATACTATGAGCATTTGTGTAGAGGCATTTGAGGCCTCCTGTGGGTGTGTGTACTGACCCCCTAGTCCCAGCGTTACCCTGGCCCCTCTCTCTTACCTGTTTCTTCGCTTCTCTCATTGGTCTGGGCTGGGTTGTAGTTGTGGGTGCTGTTTGGTCTGGCAGTCTGATGTTTCCTCCGCCCTCATCTTCCCCTTCCCCCGACGAGCCTAGTTTGAAGCCCGCTGGAGGAGGTCCGCCAACCTAGAAGAGCACACACGCTTACCTTTAGGGGAAAGGTGGAGCCCGTCCCATCCCAGCATGTCTCTCGTCGTGATGTGCCGGTCATGGCTGAGGAAGCCAAAGCCCTCCTCGAAGCACCATTCCTGTAGCCGCCAGTTGTCTCCGCGATGCACATTTCATGCCGTCTGCCTTGTCCATTCACTGGCAGGATAGAAGAGAAAACCACCTGTGCACCCATCTCCTTCAGCACACACCCCAGAGCATGGTAGTCCTCCATCAGGCGATCAGGGCTCCTCCTGGCCACATTGTTAGTGCCCACATGGACTAGGACCATAGGGTAATAATCGGTGGGCTGGATTATGGTCTGGAGCATCCCTTTCACATCCTGAATCCTCGCTCCAGGTAGGCAGTATACCTTGCATGCCGAGGGGTCCCGGCGACAGATGGGGCCCTCCGTACCTCTCAGGATAGAGTCACCAATGACGATCACACGACGCTTCTTCCTCCTGGCCCTGTTGCCTCCTTCAGCTTGCATGGGATGCGGTGAGGGTGGAGTTGCCCCCTCCCCGGTTTTGTCGTCTCCGTCCTCCTCCTCCAGGGCTGCCAGGGCTTCGTACCTGTTCTCCAGCTGGACTGTAGGAACTGGTGCTGCCGTGTCTCAAGCAGCCCTGGCACGGGAGGTGACCGTCTGCCACTTAGCAGTGGAAGGCTCATCTTGAGGTGCATCCTCCTTGGTCGTACAACCCTGCAGGGAAAGAAAATAGCTATCAATTTCTTCCTCTGCCTCCCTGATTCCCCTCAGCCTGCTAACCTCCTCCTGGAGCTCCCTCACCTGTGCCTCCAGGGCCCTAAGGTGGGCGCCTGCAGGACAGGTTTGGGGGTCTCCAGTCCCTGCCCCCCCAGGCCTTGCTGGGCAGCTCCCGCAGGCCAGGTGGTTGGGGGACGCCAGCCCCCCTGTGGGCTCCATCTGGGTGGAGGCCTCAGACAAGCCCCAGGAAGGCCGCGCCCCCCCAGGCAGGGGCCCTGGTAGCACTCCGTGTCAACACCGTTGTAGGAGTTTCTAGCTGAGTTCAGGTCCTCTGGCCCGCGCTAACACGAGTCGGCCTCTGGGCCTCTCCTGCTCCCCCTCCAGCACGAACACCGGCGGTTCGTGCAGCTCGGAAGCATGGCTCCCTACCGACTCAGCTAAGAGGGATCTGGGGGGCTTCCCCTCTGGATCCGGCTCAGCTGCATCAGCCCCTCTGCCCACTTACCGCTGCTGCTCCGTTTGCCTCTGCTGCTCTCGCCTCCGCTTTGGGTCAGGTAAGGGGGCACACGTGTGTGTAAGACACACGTGTGCCTGTGTCCTTCCTCTCCCCGCTGCTCCTAGCTCCCGAGTCAGTCAGCCAGGTCAGACCATTCCAGGAGGTTCCTGGCTGAGATACAGGACCCCCACTTAATTCAGGAGGTGCACAGTCCCACCAGAGGAAATGCCCTGTTGGACCTGGTCCTGGCCACAGGCGATGACCTGGTAAGGGGCCTCCAGGTCCTTGACCACCTGGGTGATAGTGATCATAGTTTGCTGGAATTCACCATCCAGCGCAGGGTGTCAAGGGCCGGCAGCAAGGCGGTAGGCCTAGACTTCAAAAGGGCCAACTTTGAGTTGAGGAGATTAGTGGGAGAGGCGCTGGGGTTCTCAAGGGCAGGGGAACTCAGTGCCCAAGATGAGTGGTTATTCCTTAAGGAGATGATACTCAGGGCCCAAGGGGTGACCATCCCAACAAAAAGCTAGGGGGGCAAGAGTGCCCGAAAGCCCTCCTGGCTCACCAAGGGTGTACAGAAATGCTCGATTGCCAAAAAGGTGACATACACCCAGTGGAAGGGGGGTGCTATCTCCAAAGAGGAGTATACCTCCTTTGCTTGGACCTGTAGGGGGGATGTCAGGAAAGCTAAGGTGGACACAGAGCTAGGACTAGTGTCCAGAATCAAAGATAATAAAAGTCCTTTTTCAAATATATAGGGAGGATGAAGAAAGCACCAGGAAATGTGCGGCCCCTGCAAGATCCTCTGGGCAATCTGGTGGTTGCGCCAGAGGAGAAAGCAGACCTCTTTAACCAATTCTTCACCTCCATTTTCTTCTCCAGGGACCAGGACTTCCCCACCATGATGCAAGATGGACTCGAGGGGAATGTCTCCAGACCTTAGGTTGGGGAGAACTGAGTTAGAGAGCTTCTGGAGGGGCTGGACATGTTCAAATCAGTGGGTCCAGATGCTCTCCACCCCAGGGTGTTAAGGGAGCTAGCAGGGGTTATTGCAGGGCCCTTGGCACGGCTTTATGAGTGCTCGTGGTGCTCGGGCCAGGTGCCAGATGATTGGAAGATAGCCAACGTGGTCCCCATCTTTAAAAAAGGGAGGAGGGAGGACCCGGGCAACTATAGGCCCATCAGTCTTACCTCAATCCTAGTGAAACTCTTTGAGAAGATCATCATGGAGCACATCTGCGATGGGCTGGCCTCAGAGATGATGCTTAAGGGCAACCAGAACAGTTTCATTAGGGGCAGGTCATGTCAGACCAACCTGGTCACAAAAGCATTGGATGCAGGTGTTGCCGTGGATGTAGTCTTTTTGGACTTCAGCAAGGCCTTTGACACCGTCTCCCACCCCATCCTCATTAAAAAATTGGGTGACTGTGTCATTGATGCCTACACAGTCAGATGGATTGCAGATTGGCTGAAGGGTCACACTCAGAGGGTGGTGGTGGATGGGTCATATTCGACCTGAGGAGAAGTGGGCAACGGAGTCCCTCAGGGCTCGGTTCTTGGGCCCGCGCTGTTCAATCACTTTAGCAGTGATTTGGACGATGGGGTGAAAAACACCGTTTAAATTCACTGATGATACCAAAATTTGGGGTGAGGTGAGCACGCTAGTAGGGAGGAAAAGACTACAGCAAGACTTGAATAGATTGCAGGGGTGGGCTAGCAAAAACAGGATCCGCTTCAATACTTACAAGTGCAGGGTGCTGCACTTAGGCAGTAGAAACCAGCAGCACACTTATAAGATAGGAAACTCCCTTCTTTAGAGCATGGAGGCCGAAAGGGATCTTGGAATCATTATTGACTCCAAGATGAACATGAGTTGACAATGTGAGGTCACGGTTGGCAGGGCTAACCGCACCTTGTCATGCATCCACAGGTGCATCTCTAGCAGGGCCAAGGAGGTGATCCTCTCCCTCTAGCAGGGCCAAGGAGGTGATCCTCCCACTCTGTGCAACACTGGTCAGGCCACAGCTGGAGTACGGTGTCCAGTTCTGTGCACCCCACTTCAGGAGGGATGTGGACAACATTGAGAGGGTCCAGAGGAGGGCCACCCGCATGATCCGGGGACAGCAGGGCAGATCCTACAATGAGAGTCCTGCACCTGTTCAGCCTTCACAAGAGAAGGTTGAGGGGGGACCTGGTGAAAGTCTATAAACTCACTAGGGGGGACCAGAAGGGTTTGGGAGAGACCTTGTTTCCCCTCGCGCCCCCTGGCATAACAAGGAATAACGGCCATAAGTTGTTGGAGAGCAGGTTTAGATTAGACATCTGTAAGAACTACTTTACAGTTAGGGCGGCTAGGAGCTGGAACAACTTCCAAGGGAAGTGGTACTGGCTCCTACCCTGGGGGTCTTTAAGAGGAGGCTTGATGCCTACCTAGCTGGGATCATTTGAGTCCAGTTTTTAATCCTGCCCAGGCAGGGGGTCAGACTTGAAGATCTACAAGGTCCCTTCCTACCCTACTTCTATGATTCTATGACCCCTGCACATGTAGCTGCACATGTTTACCCTTTGAATATAAAACCCAGATATATTTAAAAAATAGTCACTTCAAAATATGAGTTATCATATTGGTAAAATTCTTAGTGAGGAAACTCAGCAGGAACAAGGCCTACATGTATATTTTGCAGTGTATTTGGCATTGTTTTCTCTGACGCATATAGGGTTTGACAGGTGCACTAATTTTCTCTCCAGAAAAAATCAAGAGACAGCATAGTGCTTATACAAACCAACATGCAGGCAGAGAGATTGTATGCACGGTTATGCCTGTGAATATGTAGAGCAACCCAGGTAGTGAATACAGGTACTAGAGAACTGTGCATTAACTAATGCACTGCACCATACCACATGTGTAGACACTGACGGGGAGCAAATTGTTCCTGGTCAGCCTAGGCAGTTGAGGGCTACAAGGCACAGGGAGAGCTGTCCTGGCTTGGCTGGTTCCCGATCTTCACATGACTGGAAGAGCTGTCCAGGCTACCAGGCAGCTACCTCACAGCCACATGGAGATCGGGACCCATTCTGATCACCACAGGGCAGGGAGAGCTGTCCCAGCTGCCAGGCAGCTGCACCCCAGCCACTGCAGATTGTAGTCAGGACAACTCCCCTTGCCCTGTGGAGATTGGGATGGGTCCCATTCTCCCAGGCTGGGAGTCAGCTGTCCACCAAGCCAGGAGAGCTATCTCCTTATCACCTGACTCAGGGCCAGCCCAATCTCCCTTCAGCTGTGACAGAGCCCCCTGCTAAGCCAGGACAGCTTACCCCCACCTTCCAGACCATGCCTCCTGCCAGTCTTGGCCTGGCACCTAGAGGAGGTTGGAGTTCTCCCTGGCTGCTGCAGTGGGGCAGAGCAGGGACGGACCGGGCTGCTCCTGTCAGGCTCAATTTGCTCTCAATGGGGATGCACATAGACATGAGCTGGCAATTGCTTAATAAGCATGATTTTTTTTTAGCTGTTGATTGGACTAGATGACCTCATGAGTTCCCTTCCAACTCTAATTTTTTATGATTCTATGAATTTGATGCAAAGAAAATTCAGGTACATTAACTGCACATGTAGAAATGCTGAATTAGGCCTTTAAATAGTAGTTGAGCACCTAAATACCTGTAAGGGTAAGGCAAAATAGTCTTCCTAGACCCACGTAGTATTGCTTACTGCTGGTTTTCCCTGAATATGTTGATTTACTGATGACAGTGAAAGTTGCATGTAAATGAAGATAGTCAAAATGCTGAGTAATAATATTGGGCTATAAAAGCATGAAACATTGTGGGGCAAGTATCTACCATCATCCCATTTTACTATTAGGTAAACTGAGTCCACCTGTGGACTCTCTTAGTGGATTGTTCCACTCAAAGTGGGATGTTCCACTTTGAGTGGAACATCCATCAAACCTGTCTACACAGTAACATAATGCAGTAAAATTGTACTCTAGTTTATGTGCACTAACGTCTGTGTGTAGACAAACCCCAGAAATCCCTACTATTATGAGTTATACCTGTTCACAAGGGGTATAGGGGTCCCTGGAAGGTTGTGTGGGAGCCCACCTAGGGACCCCCATCCCCGCCACAAGCAGGCAGAGCCCCAGGGAGCACAACTAGGCTTCAGGGGATGGATGAACTGCCTGCAGTTAACACATGCCTGTGGATGACAATGACCAGGAGGGGTGGGGGGAGGAGGCTTGCTCCCCATGCTCAGTAGCCAATAAGGGGTGGCCCAGCTGCTCAGATGGATTTGGCAGTCTCCAGCAACCCAGAGAGCCTTCTGGGAGGCACACAGAAGTGCCCCCGACGTACTGTTTTTGGCTAGTGCAGGCATCCTACATGCTCCCCCCACCAAGAATAAATGTATTCTGTTCATTGCTGAACTAACCTACATCTCTTACAGAAACCTGAATAAGTTTGACTGAGTGTACTTAAGGTTTTTTGAATGTCTGTATACTTAGCCATAGTTGAATGTACCCTTATGCTTTAATTATGAAACAGATTGAATAAAAGTTATTGATCTACATTCCTATACTAGTCATTTAAACTGTTATCATGTCCCTTCTTCTTTGTATATGGTCTTAATATTTTCAGCCTCTCTTTATACAAGATCTTTCCAAGCTCCTAAATCATTCCTATTCTTCATCCCTAAACATCCTCTATTTCTGCTATAGTCATTTTTGACCTCCTGAAGCTTTCATAGTCTGTGACTTAATGCCACAATGTCTTCTGCTTTTAGAGAGGGTCAAATCTTGGTTCCATTTGGTTTGGGCTAAGACATTTTTCTTCCAGCAGCAAGATAGTCAGTAATAAATCCATCTATAATAATTAGATGTAAATAGAAAATGCTTAGTTAACATCAAAATTTGTGTAGTGATTTTCTGCATACTCAGCATTTGCAGTGAAGTCAGAGAAAATGAACTTTGAGTGGAACATCCACCAAAACTGTCTACACAGTAACATAATGCAGTAAAATTGTACTCTAGTTTATGTGCATTAATAGGTTGCTACTCTAATGCAGCATGAAACATACTAATATGAAAACTTAGGCATTTCATTTTAATAGCTGGATAATGACATTTTAACACTGAAGTAAAACAATTAAAAGTGACCTTTTGGCTGCTCTCTCTCATTTTTTGATGTATTCTACAAACAAAACTAAAACTTATTTCAGTCTTCCAGATCTTATGATAATAGTACTTTGTAAATATGTAATGAGAGTTTTGCATATATTTTCAAAGTACTTTCCAAAGAAAATACACACACACACCCCTAAATTTCTGTTACGTTTCATCATCTGAAGCTTGGATAGTAATATCTCAATTTATATCTCAGAATCTAATCTCCTGCAAACTAACTTGATTCCAGTTAGAATTGTCAAGGGTGCAAAAATGTAAAAAACAAAGAATTATGCACACAGTACTATCACACTCTGAGAGAAGGAGTATGGGGAACATTTTACAAATCACCTAAAACCCAGTTCACAGAAGTATTTAAGGAGTGAAATATTTTTGTGGATCTTGGACTTAGACTCAGTTTTGGGTTCAGATCTTTAATGTATTTAGATATTTAACTGCAATTGATTTCAATGTGATTTGGATGCCTAAATGTCTTTGAGGATTTGCATCTAAGTCTCTTTTGAAAATTATGGAATCAGGATCTTAGGTCCCTGGGAGATACAAAATTAAAGATGAGATGGGTTCTGATGTGCAATCCCCATAGTCGCACTTCCTGCCATGCCACACATGCATGGCAAGAGGTGTCATTTCAGGATCCAACATCAGATCTCATCACATTATACTGCCAGTGTGAAAAGATCCCAGCATCCTGATCCTGGATGCTGCTGCACCAGCGAACAGTGAGCTCCCATGGCTGGGAGACCCAGTCAGCTGACAGGGTTTCCAGCCTCACTGGTGCAGTGGAGCCCTTTACTCTAGGTGTGTCCTGGATGCTGGGAGCCCTGATTTGCTACTGCTTGCTGCCAAGGGTGTGTATCATAGTCAAGACTTTGATGTGTTCCCAGGCTGGGTATGGCAGTGGCTCCCGACCTTGGGGACACATTGGACACTTTATTATGATGGGCCCTCAAGCAGCAATCAGATGACTGGCAATCTCAGTCTCAAGAATGCATGGGAATCAAAGGCTCCCATGTGCTCTGGAGGCTCAGGTTGGCCATACACATGATAGAAACCAGTTAATCACATGATAGAAACCAGCCATAAAGATATTACACATTTTTTTATATAATAACTTTTCATCTTATCCCTTTGTGTAATAACTTTTCATCTTATTCCTTGTGTTATAATCCTTATTCCTTGTGCTATAATCCAATATAATTGGACTAACATGTGGCCAGGTAAGTAGTTAAAACAGGATTAACTGGTTAATCATGTTTTAAGTGTAATGTGTGTGAGGGCCCTAAGTCATATCAGTGCTTTTAAATTTTTATAATAATATTTGTTTACAATAATGAGGGACACTGACAACAACACTCCAGTCTTACCTCTGTTTTCAATAGAAAATTGAAACAAATGGTCAGTCTAATGAACTTTTCAAGCAGGTAGATTCTGCTACACTGATTCCATCAGCCTAGGAAGATCCCACAATAACCTTTTTCATTTTCTTACAATTGGCTTCTAGACACAGATTCAATTTTGCCAGGAAATCTTCCAGGCCAATTAAATAGTCTCATTATTAACAGTGACTGCACTATTCTTTTAAGATAGTGATTCTCAACCTTTTTAGACTCAGGGAACATCTCAATAGACTCCAAGCATCCCTCCGTAACTTCTGTGAATAGAACAGCACCCTATTTCAAAAACTAAATTATTATAGTTCTTAGCTCCTCATCAAGGAGCTGAGCAGTGGGGTGGAGGAATGAACAGGCGGAGACTGAACCTGATCCTTCACTTACCTGCTTATCTCCTCACAGCTGGCTTATTTCCTCATAGCTTGGGTCATTCTTCAGAGGATGTTATGGCATCCCTGGGTGTCCCAGTGCCCTGGTTGAGAATCACTGTTTTAAACCTATGACCCAGAAACTTAAACTAGATCATAAAGCTTAATTTGTTTTTTTTTAGTCCAAAGTGTACAATTAAAAAAGAGAATAAAAACAGATAAAGGTTTAATAGGACTTTAATTCTTGCATCAGAGACAAGGGATACCACAAAAATTAAAGCAGGGACCCCAACACATTGAACATATCTTTAGCCTAAAGAGAAGTGTAATCTAGTCTAGGGAAGTCAAAGTCACCAGAAATATGCTTTTCAAATACTACAATTTCAACTCATTAACAACTGACTCATTAACCCACTTTTCCTACTCATATACAGATAATGATATCACTAGTATTCTTAACCTTGTACCAAAGAAGAAGAAATATCCAAAACAAGCCAGAAAATTGCATCTACATCAGAGGCAGGCAATGATATCGGGCAGAGGGCTGCTTACTGAGTTTTGGCAAGCTGTCAAGGCCCACATGGGTAGCCTTGCCCCCGATAGGTGCCCTGCCCCCTAGTGACCATTTTGTGACCAGAAGTCCCACCCCTAACCCCTAATCTTTGACACCAGAAGTCCCTCCCCTTGCCCCCAGAAGTACTCCTTTCAGCAAGGGGTTTTGCCATCTCAGAACCAGAAAAATACCAAATTATATTCTAAAATGTGATCATCTACAACATTCATTACTATTTCAAGAAATATTTTTGTCCTGGTTTACATGTGTTTGTGTAGTGTATGCAGAGGTGACTGCAGAATAGACTTAAAATGATGTCTTACTCTTGTATCTCATGGGGGGGTGCATATAGGTTTGTGGGGAGCTGTGGGTGTGTGGGTATGTGGGGTGTCGGTGTGTGTGGGAGGAGGGTGGCTGCAGTTTGTGTATGGCAGTACAAGAGGAGGCATAGGTGCATGTGTATGGAGGGGTGTGCATGTGGGACTCACCCTATTAAAACACACACAGTCTGCCCCATGCCTGTAAACACACACATACTCTGACCCTGCCAACAAGCGTATGTATACATGTACACACTCCTACCAGCACGATCACATGCTCCGGGGTCTGGAGATGCAGCTGGGAGCCACAGCCATGGGGTGCTGGAGTAGGGTGGGGGCAGGAAAGCAGGGAACTGTCTAGGGGTGCACAGGACTGGATTGCTCAAGCCTGCAAGCCTGCTGAGGGCTCTCTCTGGATCCTACTGCCCCTTGCTCCAGCCAGCTTTGACAGGGAGCTGGGGCAAATAAATATTAATTTACTAAATTTTTTAGGGGCTCTGTAGGCCAGATAGGTGGGCCAGATCTGCCAGCCCAACTCAGTGTGCTGCAACTCTCCAACTCAACTCAGTGTGCTGCAGAGGGGCTGGTTGGGGCACAAGGGTGCTTCAGTGCAGGGTTAGCCAGCAGGTAGCCTCCACACTGAAGCACCCTCATGCCCCAGCCAGCTGGGTCAGTATCTAAATGTGTGTTGCTGCAGAGTAAAACACTACTATAGGATAGTACTTGTGTTTACATGAGTATGTAAACTTGTGTTTACAAGTACTATCCTATGGTGGAGTTAATTCGTTTACTCCAACCTAATAGCACTGCACATGTAGATGCCCAGCTATTTACTGCAGAGCTAATTAGGCAATTCTGCAATGTGAAGCAGAAACAAGATGGCATTAATTACATTATTGAAGACCCTGTAGAAACATCATCTGGAATACTGTGTCCAATTCTGCCCCCCACCCTTGTTCAAGAAGGATGAATTTAAAGTGAAACAAAGGACTACTAATATGATCAGGAGAATGGAGATCCTATTTTATACAGGGAATCAGAAGAGATCATTTAACTTGGCCTAGCAGATTGGCAGAGGGAACTATTCTCTATAAATACATTGGTAGGAAGCAGGGAACAGGTAAACTAAAGAACCTTGCAAGCTATTGGACAACGCTGGCACAAAAATGCCTATAAACAGGTGAAAAATAAATTTACAAACCAAAATAAAGTCTTCAGTCAGAGTACTAAGATTCTGGAACAGCCTTTGAACAACTGTAGACAAAGCAAAAAAACCTAGCTACTTTTGAGATAGAGCTTGATCATCAAAAGGAATTTTATACTGTTGTGCCTGGAACTGGACTTGATCCAAAAAGTCCTTTCCAGTCCTATGTTCCTAGAGGCATGCTGTGAGAAACACTTGAAAAAGTGCCCCTTAATACTAAAAAATCCATAAATAAATAAAAAGATCCCAACATGTATTTTCATTCATAATTTTTAAGCCAATTTCATGGTTGTTGAAGATCTGACTTGCAATTTTTAAAAGCAGGACATTTGCTTAACCATATAAAAAGGATTTGGAAAGCAGCTCAAGGAGAGCAGGGGATATTTTGACATGACGTATGTATATGTTTTCATATACATACATGACCCCTGTGCCTCAGAATAAAGAGTGCATTTGCCTGTCCAGCCACTTACCAATATTAGAGTTTTATGTTGCAGCCTATCACCATAGTATATCTGTCCTGGGATTGGAAAGCAGTGTTTCAGTGGCTGAATGAGGTGGGACTGGGACTGGGAGTCCTCCCCAGTGCAATGAGTCCTTGGAAGCCATTTGCAGTTGATAGAGGTTCAAATGTCCTTGAAGGTGTTGTAACTTGTTTTGACTATGCATAGGGTCAGGACAGGAGGACAGAGAGCCTACATGTATTTTCCCTCAAACTCTGCTCTGGCATATCTGACAAATGAGGCCAGCACAAGTAAATGAAAAAAACATGAGTAATATGTGCAAAGTGAAAGGTAATATTTAAGCCTGTGCAAGAGAATATATCAAAGAATATTTTCTTTGGGGCCAAACATGGGGTTGTAGAGGTGCAAATGAAGGCAGAATCTGGCACTTGGCTATAGTGTAAATTTTCAGAAGAAATTGCATGCTAACAGTTCATATGCAAACCCTTTGAATTTGCAAGTACAATCTGTACTTGCAGCTCATTAGCTCGTACTTTGCACTCTGCCAAATTGCCAATTATAATGCTCCAAAAAAATCTCAGGCAAATTGCAGGAACAATGACACACATAACAATATATTAATGCCAAGTATTATAGTGTCTGTGGTGGCCAGATGAGAGAAAATACAAAATCTAGTGCAGAGAGGTCATGAGTTTGACAGGTTTGACCACAGAACAGAATCTGTTAAACGGCTACCTTGCTCTGTGACTAGCCCCATTAATTTCAGGGGGATGCTCACAGAACAAGGTATTACTCAGTGTGGCAGGAATTGTCCTCAAGAGAAACAGCTGGTATGCTGGGACCATTTCAAGTAAAGCCTTGTTAGAAACAGTCACAGAAGATATGTCCATAATCACAGTGCAGTACTGAATCACATTCAGTTCTGGGAGAATCTATTTTTGAGTGCCCAGCTTGAGACTCCCAAAGCCTGACTTTCAGGCACTGTTCAGAGAGTTGATGGCAATAGGAATGGCACCTTCTGCTGCACATTCTTGCTAAACCCAATGTTGTAAGAAGGTGAGTACCCTCAAGATGGGGATCTAAATACATGCACAGAAACCATAGAATCCAGCCTACTCACAATACTCTCACAAAATCCTGCAAAATCCCCACTGACATCAACATTCAGAATACAGCTCTTAAATGTTGTTTAGGTTTGCTTAAAAACCGCAAAGGGGGTTGCAAGAAGGTGTTGGAAGCTTTATGAATGAAATGTTTTCATGCTTCAGTGAAAGCTAACATTTAACATTCCCTTGTAATATTGGCAACCAAAACACAAGAGCATTTTGCTACACAAAGATACAAGACACATCTACACAAACCAGTTTATGTTTCTCCTGAGAGTAGTTCTGTTTTATCTTTGTACAAATTGCTCTTGCAGTCTCATGAGAACAAGAGACCGGATCCTTCATTACTGTAAATTTGCATATTTCTATTGAACTTAATGAGCAATACATATTTACACCTGGCCCAAGAATTTTGACTGCAGGAGTCTGATTCAACTTCCACTGAAGAACTGAGGAGGAACTAATATGGAAATATTATGTTCTGGTTCTCAGGAAATATATACGTAGATATATATGAAAAGATGTTTTTCCCTCAAATCATTTTAGTCGTCATAAAAAAGTTTGGTTAGGATTAATTTTAAGGGTCTTATGAAAGTTTGGATCAGTTCATATTTTATCCAAATTAATCCAGCTTCCTTTAATATTACAGTTGTGGAACCTTTAATCATGAAAACAATCCCTAATGTGGGTCATTATTGCTGATCCAGCAAAGGCATTCATTTTTGCTTTTCTTAGTGAGAATTTTTTTTTAAAAGTGACCTGATTCTCAGAAGCCCTGAGGTTTTTAAGCTTCCATTAAAGTCAGTTATTTTTAAATAAAAGAGAGAAACAGAAAATTGTAACCAGCATGTGTGAATTTCAGCATTTTCTGTAACAGTAATTTCAAATATATGTTATAAAAGGTTTACCCTGAAATTACTGTGGAAAGGAACAATACTGTGTTTGTGTATTTTTCCCAAGGATATCAGGTATCCAAGGGAGCTGCCAAAATTACAATAACCTTTAATTAACATAAACAAGAATATTTTTTAATTATATGCTATAAATTTTAAGCTCATAAATCATTTTGTCAAATGGAGTAACTCAATGCTCTTTCTTCATTGATGTTTCTTATTATTTCCAAAGCAGAAACATTTTACTGCTCATTTGTGCATGTTGATTCAAAACACATTAATTGATATATGGATACGAAAGATATGAAAGTGGTGGAGAAAAAGAGATGCGTGTTTGAATCACAGGAAATTATATATTCTATGTAAACATTTATTGCTGTAGTATTTTGCTTAATACCTGTGTATTGATCTATGACTATTGTCATGAACAAAGTCATGTCAAATGAAAGAAATAGAGATAACAAAAAATGAAATTGGGTGTTGGTTAAAGTCAAAGAAGGACTCAGTATATTCAAAGATACTGAAGTGCTGATGGGCACGGTGTAAATTTCTTGATAGTAGGTATACCTTGACCAGCATCATCGCTGATTTGTGTCATCTACTAACCTTACAAAGTAGCATAGTCACTGGCTGCTGCATGAGGGGGCTTCAGTGAGGGGGCTGCTCACGCCTCAAGCAACCACTCCACAGCACGTATTGTCCCTTCAGAGCAGCCAGCCCAGGGCTACTCTGACAGAGCTCCACCTGCTGCAGAGTGGCTGGCTGAGGTACAATGGTGCTTCAGTGTAAGGGCTGCCTGCAGGTTAGTTCAAAGGGCATGGCTTAATAAGCTGGAGTTTATTCGTGTGCATAAACTCCACAACTATTTGTGTGTATTAACTGCACATGTAGATGCATCCGGTATGGATAAGGGGTCTTAAGGTGAAATTGGTAAAGACTATTAGGTGCAAAAAGATTATTACAATACTATTTAATATCTTTTCCAACTGCAAACTCAGAGTTTTCCTTAATGGTAAAATAAGCAGACCCAGAGTCATCAATAACAGTTTACCACAGGGCTCTGTTCTGGCACCCAGTACCTTCAACTGGTACACACATGATATTCACCACACAAAATCAAGAAAATGTATTTATGCTGGTAATATCACCATCCCTAGCACAGGACTCTAATTCTGGTATTATTGAAACTGCCCTCAGTAATTATTTGGCAAAATTAGAAGATTATTTTAATAGTATCTGAAGCCCAACCCTGACAAAACAATGTATTGTTTTTTTCATCTCATTAATGCACAGGTGAATGCCCAACTAAGAATCAACTTTTGTGGAGAACTGGTCAACTATGAACCCAACTGCAAAACTGACCACAATGATAAAATGAAACAAAGCTGTGAAGAGGCAGAAGATTGAGATGTGAACAAAATTATGACCAAATATGCCCATGACAGAACAAAATCATTCAGGATAGGAAAATCCTGTCTTATGCTGAAACAGAAAATATTAAAAGGGAAACGTAAAAAACACAAAATGGAGAAAATTGTCCAAATGAAGATGAATCCATAAGTGAATCATGATAGCCTGATAAAGCCTGCCCAACTACTGAAACACAAGATGATTCTCAACTGCATAGGTCTAAACCACAATAGAAGGAATATAAACAAGCAGATGAAATTTTCAGAATCTGAGGAAGAAGAAAGGTGTCTTAACTTCATATTTCAAAAATATTGAGATTGCCACAGAAGATAATGGCACCAAAGTTTTGTGGAGTATGATGGTATCACAGACTACGCCATGTCACGCTGCTTGACCAAGCACCATGGGTTATGAATAAGAAGGCCTGGGTAAGATTAATCATTACTGCTGCCAGCTTACTAGGCAGTGCATCAACATAGAGAAGCAAAGAAATGATCTAGCAGTTCACATAGGTGACTATGGTATCATTAGTGTTGTCCAGGAGTTGAATTATATCAGAAGAAACTACCAAGGCCTTAAGAATTCTAGAAATGGAGCAATTCATCCCATTCATTCAAAAAGTTGTTTAGCTACAGATGGTGAGGATTACCCAGAAAGTTGTTTCTCGGTGAGGAAGCAGGTGTTGGGTGGCTGCTACTTATCTTCGTGGTTCTGCATGGTGACAAATATGATCTAACCTTGGAGAATATTAATAATGTTGGTAATAATAGTAATAGTAAAAGGGGCAAGGATTTCTTACGGTGATATTTATTATTGGACGTACTGCATAGTTGAAATGGAAAAGACATTCTTCATCAGGCCTGAGTAGTAAAAGCCATCACAGTATAGTAAAAAAGTGTTGGAAGAACAGGGGGGAGAGAAATTCCCTGGGCTAGAAGACCAAGAATTAGTAGAATAAAAACAGCTGATTACTGGAAGAATAAAGGCTACTACAAGGCAAGTATGTGGGTGAAAACTAAACAGTAACTGTGTACCAGAATGAAGTCTCACAGGACGACGATGAAGGACAGAGACACATGTACACCACGTACACCATTGACAGCACGTTTCTCATAGAGCAACCACTCCCTCTCTGACCTCATTACCCTCGTGCTCAAGGAAAATATACCTAACACCTTTACAAGGTGATCTTGGGAACAAAAATTCATAAGCTATCTAGACACTAAGGACTTAACGCTGATACTGGCTTTATGGCACATTATAACCTACCTGCTTCTGAATTCTTCCCACACATGAATGCCCCCCCTCCACTTTTTTTTTGATACACCTTGATCTCCCACTAACAGTTGCTTTCCTTCTGATAATTTTTGGTCTACTATCCCTGGAAATTTCTCTTCCCCCATCTTCCAACTGTTTTATTATGCCATGCTGATTTTTACTCCTCAGGCCTGATGAAGAATGTCTTTCATTCTAAAGCTTGTCTCATTTCATTATAGTTATGCATTTGGTCCAATAAAAAACATATCACCCAAAGAAATCCTTGCCACTCACATAATTCCTGAGCCATCACAGCTACAATAGAACTCTAAAACCGCAATAATAATTATTATTATTAGCATAATAATAGTAATTTCCACAACTGCACCACCTTCCATTGAAGGATCTCAAAGGACTCTGAAACCTTCAGCTAATTAAGCCTTACAGCATCCTACTGATATGCTAATATTATCTTCATTATATAAAGGGAAACTGAGACAGTGAGAATAGTATGACTGGCTTTCCCGAGGTCAGAAAGGAAGTTTGTTTTTGAGCTGAGAATAGTAAGTTAGAATTAATTTACCTGGGCCCTGGTTTTAATGCCTACACTATATTTTCTCTTTCAGTCTAGAGCCAGCTGATTTCACACATTTCAATGCTATGACACACTTTATTTTAAATGTTATGTTGGTTTTAAAGTGAGTTTCAATGTATTTTCAAATGCTGCAAGTTCTAGTTGTATAGTAATATGTATGTTTTTCATTTGTTTATTAAACTAAATGCCATATCGTTCTTGAGATCAGTAAGATGAATAGGGCTCTTTCCTTGATTTATGAATATAGGCTTCTCAATTACTGAAGTTTTGATCAGTTCTGTAATTCGTATGTGTATGCACACATCCACATAAGCACATTATATATCTTTTAAAGTAACACCACATCTGCATCTGCTCTTTACAATGAAAAGCTTGTTTGTATGGACAGCTGGACAGCTTTCTGCAGTTTATCATTGAGAAAATTGCAGCTAAATTATACAGTATATAGTTAAAGATGAAAGATTGAAAGAGAATAGAGAATAGGTCAGTAGAAAACCAAAGAAATAACAAAACAGGTCAGATTACATGAAGTCAAGAGTGAAAGAGATCAAAGAATAAAAAGCCAAGTGCTAAAATAAAAGGGATGATGGAAGGTAATTAGGTAAAGTATTCTAACAAGGAGATAATGGTTTGTTACTAGGGAGAGAACTAGAAATAAATGGGTGAGATACAATTAAGTAAATTATAATGAAACCAGAAAAAGAATAGAGAGTGATGTAGTGAGACAGAAACCAGACATATTACCCAAAGGTGAGGCTTGAGTCTAGATATGTTTCTGAATGGATGCTCTGGAATCCTTATTTGAGGATGTGAGGAGAAATTGTGCTGCTGTGAAAATAAATAGAGAAAAAGATGATCAAAGATAGTAAATGAGGGGCAAGATTATTTTGTGAGTCTGTAAAAGAATGTCCAGAGTGTAAAAGCTAACACTTCCCTGCAAAGACTTACAAATTCCAGTCCTACACAACACAAGTCTTTTGAAATCAAAACAGATTATTTTGGATTGTCACCAATTCTAGAATGTCCCCTCCCTTACATTTAGCAACAGATAGGGGAGTGGAAAATAGAGTTATATGATAGCTGTTATGTGCTGAGTTGCACAGCCCAGACAGTCACTAGTAGTGAATGAAGGTACTATGATCAGTGTCTCAAAACAGTAATGTCATGAGCTGCATGCCCCCAGAAACAGATACTATCCAAATAAAACTTACTGCCCATCCTAGAGCAAAAGCAAAAGACCAACACTGGTTTTCAACCTTGGATCTCTATGCAGAGGTAAATTATTTCTCATTCTAAGAAATAAATGGAGCTGTGCATCTTTCTTCTAAATAAAGCAGTCTCTCTCTATTTTCTATAGAACAGTTATTTGTTCACAATAGATACATGCATCACCCCATGTCATAACTAATTTTCAGGAGTCTACTTTTTGCAGTTGTCATAGATATATAGAGGAGAGTTAATGCTGTGGTTGTGAGATGAGTCTAGGACTTAGGAACCACAATTTCAAGTCCCTACTCTGCTACAGGCTTACTGTGTAATCTTGGACAAGTCATTTACCCTCTCCATACCTCAGTTCCCTATCAGTAAAATGTGGCCTCACCATGCTGTTGTAGGTATATAAAAATTGTGGCAAATATTAGTATAAAATATTATGGAAGTGGAGTCCATGTATATACCCAAGATATGGATGTTTCCAGGTGTGAACTTGAAAACTTTCAACCTAGTCTGTCATGGGATGGGATCCCCCAGGGATGGCCATGAAACCCCTAGGGCTCTGTGACCATGCCAGTCTTGCCCAACGGACACCCTCACCTGCCATGTCTTGTTGGTAACTATAATAAATAGGGAGGCTGCCCTCAAGTTTGTGCTTGGACATTGCCCTGATGAATCCCACTGAACCCTGTGGGTTCCTAGACCCTTTTTTGGGTCCTGCTCAAAATGGTTGCCTCACAGGACACCCTCAGGCTTATGGGCTGGATGCGTGGCTCCAAAACCACTCCTTTACCATGCCCCAAGCCTCGCAGATGGTATTTAAACATTGCCTCTTTGGGGCCTTGCTATAACTCGGCCTCCTGTCACCACTGGGCTTTCCGCAGCCCTGTCTCAGTGCCCCCACTGGTGCTGGGGTCTCCACACAGTGGTGTGTCCCAATAAGGCCTCCTTCTCCCCTAATAGCCTCAGCCCAGTCCACCAGTTTATAAACAGCAACCAAAATATGAGCCCCTGGGCTATAACATAATACAAGCAGTTCAGGGTGTGCTCTGTCCCTTTAAAAGAGTCAAACTTCCCCCCAGCACTAAGTGCCTTGTAGGCCAGGGTACCTGGTGAGCTCCTGGAGCCCCATCAGCCCTATATGCAGCAAAGCAGGCAGCCACAGCAACTCTGGGCAATTCTTCCCTGAAGGCTCCTTCCCTTGGCTGCTGCGAGGGAACTACCTCCTGCTTGTCTCAGCCCTGGGGTTTATATATGCCCTGGGCCCTGCCTTCTTCCGGTCAGCTGACCGGGTGCAGGTGCTAGCTAATTCCCTTGCTAGCCTGCTGCCATAGTAACCTGCACCTGTGGGGTTTCTGTCTAGCTCTTAGAGTTCTGACTAACTCCTTAGGCAGTTTCTGCTATTAAAGGAGCAGGCACCTTAGTGCCCTGTGACACCCTCCCTCTCTTAAGACCTGAACTCACCAAGGTGGGTCTTCACTCTTTGTCACCCCACATTCTTCTCCTTAGGCTTTTCTTGTTCTTTCTTCTGCCACCCGACAACTCTGAAACATCAGGGCAGAGGTTTTGAGGTGCCTACTACTCACCTTTTCCCCAACTATGTAACATCTGAGATTTGATGGGAGTTACCCCACCACAGGTAGTCCCTCAACGTTAACCAGCATTGGTAGGGTGGGATTTCAGTTGGTCAAACTTTACTGCTTCTAAAATCAATGGAATCCTCTTACACTAGCCTTTCTGGGACTTCCCCCCATGCTCACTCTTTTCAGTCAGAGCCCTAAAATAAGATAGCTGAAGCATCCTCTCTCTTCCCAGGAGAGCTCTCCTCTATCTTTTGGGGTGCATTCTCCCCCTCATCTCGGGCTCGGCTCTGTTCAATCACTATGTGCCCTAGTCTTCTTTTCAGGTCAGGTTGTGGGGTTTCTTGCTTCCTTATGGCTCCTTGCAGGTCCATAAGCCTTTCCCAAATCTCCCACTGCATTGCTAATGCTCTCCAGGCATACTCTTCATCCCAAAATTCTATTTTTCTCTGGCCAGTGGGATTTCCCCCAGCCCCCATATAAATTTTCACATAGGCCACACCCCTGACCTTTGCTGCAAGCAGTTTCCTCAAGGTCCAACATCTAACTTGCCCTGGGAGGTTACTAATATACACTTGGGGTCATCTGCCAGGCCTTTGCCCCCCTTCTTGTTTAAGTATCTTTGGTTCTGAGGAACCCCCTGCTCCTTTATTTGGGTATGCAATCTGTTCCTGCGATAGGGTTTGCCTTGGTGTGAGGCTTAGTGGCCCTCCCTCATTGTGAGACTTTAGACCCAGCTCTGTTTTCTCTAAGCCCTCCTTGGTCATCCCCCTCATCATCATCTCTGGCCCTTTGGCCTGCTTTCTCTTTATGGACTCAACTAATCCTCCTTTTCTGGATTCTGTCTCTGACTAGGCCTTGAGCCACCTGTGGTCTCTGTCTTCTAGGTTTTTGATGCTTCACCCTCTGTGGGCAGCCTTGGTAAATCAGGCCCCTGGTCTCGCTTCTTGTGCTGGACTGCTCCCTCTTCCATGCAGTCGCTATGTCTGCCGTATCTGCTTCAGCCAGCTGGACTCAATCTGACACTGTGAATACTCCCTTGTCATGTCTGCTGTCATGTCTGCTAATGAGTTCCTCCAGGTTCTGTTTTATTTGGTCCATCTTATCTGTGTAGTAGCTTATCAACTGGCCCCATCTCTGATTCAGGCTCCCTACTAATGCAGGTAGGACCTCTTCTGGTTACAGGATCTACCCCTAAGGATCCCATAGTCTCTTCTCTGGCTCCTCTGGGCCTGCCTTGTCCCTTGAATTCTCAGGGTTTGAGTATCTGGGTAGCCCCACATATTCCTGAGACTTCTGAGTCCATAGCTGCATGGCCTCTAGCTGTTTCTCCATCTCCCTTAATGACTCTTTCAATGCCTCAAACTCGTGGAATTGCTCTTGGCATTCAGCTTTCACTGTGGCTATGTGTTCTACCAACTGTGCTCCCAGCAGAAACATCCTCTTTCCATTTGTGTCCATAGCCCTTAGTATTTGAGGCTTCTGTCCTGCTTCATCAAGCATTTCAATACCTGCTGTGTCTGGCACCGTAATCTCACAGGGATCCTGGACTTTTATAACAGCCTGATCCCTTTTCTCTTGTACTATTTGATTCTCTTGTTCCAGTGCCTGAACTTGTTTTCTTGAAGCTTGCACTTGAAACTGTAACTGCTCTCTTTCTATACTCATTACTGCCTCTTTATCTGTGCTGTCTTCTACAAGAGTTTTCACGGACTGTACCTATTCTCCAAGTTGGTCCTTTTCCACCTCCACTCTCTTCAACTGGGTCTGCCACCCATCACTCTCCTCCTTCATGGCTTTTGCTTCATATTCAAGGGACTGCTTCTGGTCCTGCAAAACCTCATAATTCACCATATATTCTTTCACTATCTCCATTTCTTTTTAAATCACCTTTCCTGCTTCCTCTGCCTTGGTATGGCTTTCAAACAGCTTGTCTCGCATTTCTTGTGCAAGGTGTTCTGCATGCATGCATCTCTGTTGCCAACTCTCCAACTCCTCATGGAACCCTTCTATCTGGTCCTCCTGGCTGTGGAGTTCTTTTGGGAAGACTCCTGTAAGGCCCTTTGACACTTCCAGCTTCTGTAGCACATCCTTCTGTTACACTGTCTGGGCTGTGTGGGCTTCAGGAGACCTTGTCTTCCATACTGTCATCTCCTTCTGCATCTTCTGCAGCTTCTCTTCCTGCTCCCAGCTCTTCTGAGCCTTGTTCATGATGAGCTGTTCAAGTGCTTAAGTCTTCAGCCTCTACAGCTATCAAGTACCAGATTTCTTTGGACCCTCCTTCTTTCATGTTGGATTGTGCCCGCAGCTCTAAAACAACGACCTTTGCCTCAGTTTGCTCTTCCTGGGATTTCATCACACCTAACTCCCACTCTAACTGGACTGCTTTTTCCTCTAACTCATCCACCCACAATAACCAAGTGAAGTTCTCTTGTTTCAGACCTTCCATGGTCTCTGCCTCAGCCATAACTAACTCCTGACCTTACTTCTTTTCTGACCAGGGCCTAAAGTCTTCCCCCTGTACAGTCTCTGGCAGTAGTATTTCCCCCTCATTTCTGCCTCTACAGTCTCATTGGGGAACCCATGGATGGAATTTAGGTTAAGAAATATCTTGTACTTTTTCTTTTTGTGCCAGTAATTAACAACTCCTGATAGATTCATAGCTTATATACTGGCCCAAGGAGTATCAGGAATTTGTAGAGAACGCAGGCTGACAATAATAGTGTGTCAAATATATGCAGGTAATAAGCACTATCAGTTCCTCAAAAACTAGAGAAACTAGATAGAGAAGGAGAGACAAAGTTGAGCAGGCAGAAGAAAGGGGTTGTAAAACACCTCTTACTGCAGCTCTGTTATTTATGCTCAGATATATTTTGTATGTGAGTCTAAGTTGGCAATGTAATTCATTTGTCTAAGGCCCAAAAACAACCCTGTAGTACATCAGAGTGGTACAATATAAGGAATGTTTCTTCTTTCATAATGTCACCTATGTACATTGTTAACAATCTAGTGTTACTTTTAAAATTGGTTTCTCATGAACAGAAGTGAATAAACAAAAGAAAGAGTACTCTGCCAGTCTTACAATTGGATTTGCCTTGAACCATGCTTAAAGAAAACAGGTAATTGAATTTCTGGGTTTTTTTAAGTGACTAGGCATCTGGAGAGTTATATTTATAGAACCAGAGAATGCACTATAGAATAAAAAGCACTAGAGAAGTATTATAGTAGACAAAGCAGTGCATCAATAAAAGTTGCACTTGCCAAATTAATCCAACTGTTTTGAATGGAAGATTCCTGATTGTATTATGTCTGATACAAAGAGTTTCTTGCTTTTCAGAGTTAAAAAATATTTCCCAATGCTCCAAATATTATAAATGTTAATGTTTTGTCTAAGGACTGTCAAGAAATAGAACTTAAAGAACAAAGGCTGAGGAACTTCAGTACCATTACTGTCAGTGTAAAACACCTTTAATCCTTTGGAATCTATCAGTGACTAAAGGCCTTTGATAGTCTTTCCTTTTGCTTTAAATGTTAAGAAAAATAATTCAAAATTTTGAACGTTATTCAGTTTCTGTATGATCCATGTTTTACCACTTGTCCAGCATTAATCACATCACTCTGATAACCAATGGCTATTGCATCTACTTTATTCACATGAGCAGATAATGTCTGTTACTCTGAGGACATGTCTACATGTGCATTTAAGAGTGTGGCTGGGATAGGGTAGATCAACAAATTCTCCCCTCAGACTTTCCTGCCACACCTTTGTTATTGACAGAATGGGAAATGATATTAAGCCCCGAGAGATCATGCAATCAGTCACTCTGTTAGTAAGCAAAATGAAAATTGGTTTTATTAAGTTTTTCCATTACAATCACAGGCCATGGCCACTTTTCTCCCAGTCTGCAGCTTTATTTTCACTTTTCCCCCCGACTCTAATCTACTGTGCCCATCTCCCCGGTGTGTGATGAGGCACAGCTGTGCCTCACACCAGAGCCTGTGCCTTTTCTGTGACTCTCAGGAGAGTCGCTCTACTAAGGAGTAGGGTTGAATATCACCCTGTTACAAAGAGCTGCTAAATTTAGTGTGCATTAAGCTAATGTGCATTAAGCAATTTTTGGCAGTTGTCTACATGTGCAGAGACTTGCCACTAAAGTTAGTGCCAAGTCCCTGCAGCCCTGCCATGTGTCCCTGGTATCAGGTCACATCTACATATGCATTCATTTGCTTGAACTAATTTTACCATTTTTAATGCACATGAAGGGCAGGCACATGTAGACACATGCCCATAATGCACATTAAATCAGGCTAATGGGTATATCTCACGTAGACACACCCTGAGTGTCCTAGAAGTTTGAGTGCTGTTGCTTGTAGCCATGTTGGTCTAAGGACGTAGGCAAGCAAGGTTCTTTGAGTAGATGTTATATCTTTTATTAGACCAAATAAATGATTGGAAAAAGGTTCTTTGCAAAGTGTTTGGGTACAAACACCCTTCTTGAGGCATTGGGAGACTCTGCTGTTGGTTTGAGTTCTCCAAGGTAGAAGCATGAGCCTAATGTACTTCTCTTTACAGGGACAGATATGAGGTGCAGGGGGATGGTTCAGTGGTGCACTTCCAGCCCCCTTTGAGTCCTGATTTACCCAAAGTTTAAAATGAACTGTCTGGCAGTAGCAACAACACTTCTAGTCAGGCAGTGCTGAGGGAATCATTTAACCTCATTGTTCATTATAATCTACCTGATCCCTTCTAAATTCGTGATTCCACACATGTTAGGGACTGTCTCTTCTTTTTAATGATCTTGATGTTCCACCAATCAAGGTATCATTTGTTTTGCAATTCTGTTGCCTATTAGTTGCTTCTGGTAATGAAGCTCCCAGTTCATGACCCTGCATATTTTTTAACTCTTTCCAATTAATTTATATTTGTTTTTCCTTCAATCTTAAACTTCATATTACAGCTCTATATGCTTAGTGTACTAGTAAAGCTTCCAGTTTATTTTTAATTTAAGACAAATATGTGTTGTTTTATATGTCATGATGCACCTCACCATCTGATTGCGAGTAAGAACCCAGACTTAGTAGGGCTCACAGAAACCTGGTGGGACCCTACCTATAACTGGGTGGTGGGCATTCAGGGATATACCCTATATAGAAGAGACAGGACTGAGAGGAAAGGTCGGGGGGTTGTGCTCTATGTCAAAGAGCACCCACATGATCAAGCTTTGGTTTAGAGGAGGATCAGGCAGAGACACTATCAGTCAAACTACAAGGGGGGCATGGTGAAAGGGACCTTACAGTGCCTATCTACTACAAACCACCCAACCAGGGGGAAGAACTGGACCAGGACTTCTCCAGTAAGCTTATGGAGGTGGTTAGGTCAAGGGATGTTATTGTCATGGGTGTCTTAAACTACCCAGACATTTGCAGAAAGGAGCAGACAGCCAGGTCTGACCGTTCATGTAGGTTCCTGGCTGTATTATAGGACCTTCACCTTATCCAGGAAGTGCACAGCCCCAGTAGGTGTAATGACTTGCTGGACCTGGTTCTGGCCACAGGAGATGACCTGGTGAGGGGACTGCAGGTTCTTGACCACCTGGGCAATAGCAATCATCACTTGCTGGATTTCACTATCCAACAAAGGCTGTCAAGGGCTCACACAAAGGCTAAAGTCCTTGACTTCAGAAGGGCCAACTTCAATGAGCTTAGGAGACTAGTGGGAGAGGCACTGAGGGCCCAGAAGGTAGAGGATATGGGAGTCCATGAGGAATGGTCATAGCAATGGGGGTAAGAGTGCTCAGAAACCCTCTTGGCTCAGCAAGGGCATTCAGGAATGCCTGAGGACTAAAAGGGGGGCATACAACCAGTGGAAGGGAGGAGCTGTCAACAAGGAGAAGTACTTCTCCTCAGCCTATGAGTGTAGGAGGGCTATTAGTAAGGCCAAGGCAGAAATGGAACTCAGGCTAGCATCCAGGATTAAGAACAACAAAAAGTCCTTTTTCAAGTACATTAGGAGCAAGAAGAGGGCACCAGGCAATGTAGGGCCCCTGCAAGACTCAAATGGTAATCTTGTGGCTATGCCAGGCAAGAAAGCTGTTATTTTTAACAGTTTTCTTGCCTCCATTTTCTTGAACAGGGACCGGGATATCCCACCTACCAGAGGTAGGGACAATCTTGGGGATAGCTCTGTCAGGCAGATGTAGTTCAGGATCTTCTGGAATGGCTAGACATTTTTAAATCTGCAGGTCCAGATGCCCTTCACACAAGAGTGTCAACGGAGCCAGCAGGGGTCATCACGGAGCCCTTGGCCTGGCTGTATGAGCATTCGTGGTCATCTGGCCAGGTGCCAGGGGATTGGAAACTGGCCAAAGCGGTCCCAATTTTCAATAAAGGGAGGAAGGAAGACCCAAGTAACTATAGGCCTGTAAGCCTCACCTCGGTGCTCAGGAAGATCTTGGAGAGAATCATCAAGGAGCACATCTGTGGGGGGCCTGCAGGGGAGATCATGCTTGGGGGCAATCAGCATGGGTTCATCAGATGACCAACCTGATTGCCTTTTATGACCAAGTAACTAAATCCTTGGATGATGGTGTTACCATGGACGCAGTCTTTTTAGACTTTAAGAAGGCCTTTGACACTGTCTCACCCCATCCTTATCAATAAATTAAGTGACTGTGGCATTGATGCCTGCACAGTTGGATGGGTAAAAAATTGGATGATGGGGCGCACCCAGAGAGTAGTGGTGGATGGGTTGTACTCAACTGGCAAGATGTGAGCAGTGGGGTACCCCAGGGCTTGGTTGTCAGGCCCGCACTGTTTAACATGTTCATCAGTGACTTGGATGAGGGGGTGGAAAGCATGCTGTCCAAGTTTGCTGATGACACTAAGATGTGGGGTGAGGTGGACACACTTGAAGGGAGAGAGAGACTGCAAATAGATTTAGACAGACTACAAAAGTGGGCAGATGAGAATAAAATGGGGTTCAACATAGACAAATGCAGAGTGCTGCACCTTGGGAGAAGGAATCCATAGCATACATACAGGTTGGGGAGTTCCCCTCTTGAAAGCATAGAGGTGGAAAAAGATCTTGGAGTCATTATTGACTCCAAGATGAACATGACCTGCCAATGCTAGACCCCAGCCAGCAAGGCCAGCCATACCTTGTCATGCATCCAAAGGTGTATATCTCAAGCTGGTCCAGAGAAGTGATACTTCCCTTCTATGCAACTTTGGTCAGGCCACAGTTGGAATACTGCATCCAGTACTGGGTGCCACACTTCAAAAGGGACGTGGCCAGCCTGGAGAGGGTTCAGAGGAGGGCCACCCACTTGGTGAGAGGGCAGTAGGACAGGCCCTATGAGGAGAGACTGAAGGACCTGAACCTGTTCAGCCTCAGCAAGAGGAGGCTGAGGCAGGACCTGGTGGCTGCCTACAAACTCATCAGGGGAGATCAACAGCAAATATGTAGAAACCTTTTCTCCCCAGCACCACCTGGGGTGACAAGGAACAATGGTAATAAGCTGATGGAGAATAGGTTTAGATTAGAGATTAGAAGGCAATTTTTTACAGTTAGGATGGCCAAAATCTAGAACCAGCTTCCCAGGGAAATGGTCCTCGCCCCTACCTTGGGAAATTCAAGAGGAGGTTGGATGATCACCTGTCTGAGGTCTTGTGAACCCAGCATTCATTCCTGCCTGTGGCAGGGGGTCAGGCTAGATGATCTGTTCAGGTCCCTCCTGACCCTAGCTACTATGAAACTATGAAAGAGCCACCCAAGTCAGTAATGGTGACTGAGTTGGAAGCTTTATAACTTTTGAGTCTTTACTAAGCCAGTGCCCAGTAGGGCCATGTGAAATTTTGCCGGCTGTTTCATTTTGACGCTGTTTTGATTTGTTTTGAGCTTGGAACAGCGAAATCGAAATGAAACAACAGGTTTTGAAACAGCCTTGAAATGAAACCAGGGCAGTTTTGAAACATTTTTAGTTTCAAAGTTGGGCTTGCTTGCAGCTAAAGAGAAACTAAGAAGATTGGGGGAGAAAGGGGGAGAAGGACTGCTCTGATATTGACATGTGTAGCTGGCTAGTGACTGTGATCCTTCCCTGAGATCCCTTCCAATCCCAGAGCTCTGTGGGAAGGATGGAAAAACAGCATAAAAAACATTGTTTGAACTGAGCTTTGTCTGTGCCTTCACACTTACAAGTGGCACACGTTTTGCTCTTAACAGTTTGAGGTGCTGTTTCCCAGAACCCCCTGCACCTATCTCCTTGAAAGCTGGCAGGCTTCATGGCCTCAGCAGGGGCTACCATGCCTGCAGGTTTTACCTCACTGTGCCTTAACACTATAGGAGCTGCATTTTGTCTTCAGATATCTGGGGGTTCCAAAGTGATGCCCCAAGAGTCTGTAGTTAATAAGGATTACGTCTGTCTCTGCCATTTTTGGGTTGTTATCCCTAGTGCATGTAGTTACCCTTCGTAGAAATTTATTTCATTTGGATTTTCTTTTGTAAGTACTTCATTGCCTTCTTTGCCAAGTTAACTAGGTGATGAGGAATGCAAAAGTACTAAAAGAAGTGTATATGTGTCAAGGCAGGATGGGAAATGTGAGTGAAGGCCAAGTGAAAAAAACAAGACGGCCTTCAAGATAAGCTTATCAGGAAACATCTTAAGAAAAACATTCTTGCTTCAGCAAGACAACAAGATGAGTCACTGTCAGACTGCCAAAAGTGTGTTACAAGGCAAGTTGACCTGTATGTGACTTATCAGTATATAAAGGAGTCTATGCTTTGCTCTCGTTGAGAACTAGCTGCCCCTTGCTTTTCTCCTGTGGCCATGCAAAATAAAGCGCTTTTCACAGCCAAACAGTGATCCTGTCTAAATTTCCACATCATGGGGTACAGCTAAATAGTGATACTATTACTGCAACTTTTCCGACTTATATTTGAGAAACAGAGTCAGGTCAATAATACTATGCATTTTACCCATATATGCTTGGGTCATGTGTGGCAAAGTGTGCGCTTTTGGTTGGAGAGAGAGAGAGAGAGAGAGAGAGAGAGAGAGAGAGAGAGAGAGAGAGAGAGTGTGTGTGTGTGTGTGTGTGTGTGTGTGTGTGTGTGTGTGTGTGTGTGTGTGTGTGTGTGTGTGTGTGTGTGTGTTATGTGGACAAAATGGCCCCTGTTGTTCTGGCCATGTGCTCTGCACATGGAAAGCTGGGACCTTACATCTGGGCAAAATATGTAAAATACTCAGCCCTGACTGGCCAGAGGAAGCAAAGACTTTTCAGGCAAATTGGTTAAGAGAAAGACTGGAGTATGGCACTCCCTGACTGGACAAGGCCAGGGCGATATCATGTGGAGGGATATAAGGTGAGCTATGCTGGTCTAGGGAGGAGAAGAAGCTGCTAGGGGCTGCTGAAGAGTGAAATCTCCTCCAAGAGAGAAGGAATTTGCAGATAATAAAAGGGGAAACTCAGGTAGAGGAAAGAGAGGGAGAATTGTCCTCGTATCTGGGAACTCCTCTCTTCTCCTTTTCTTCCCTCTTTTTTGATATTTTAAGAGATTAATACTGGGGAGGAGGGTATTGGTTCCTTGGGTTGGTTGGCTAGGAATTAGGTCTGGCAGTTTTAAACAGGGTTGCAACCTGGGAGTTTGTAATCCTGCCAGTTTTGGGCCGAGTTACAGTTTGCAACTGTCTGCTCCCAGTGGAGTTGTGTGACCCAAACTACCTGCAGCCCAGGCCTAAAAGGTAGGCCTGACTTCCCCACTTTGTTTCTTTTGATGGTCCTTTGCTTCAGTCAAGCTGTGTGGTTGGGCCAGCTGTAGCCAGTAATCAACCTGACTCCCTTTTGAGTTTGTCCTGCAGTTTTCATTTCAGCAAGCCATATAATCCAGCCCAGAAGTTGTGGGATGTGAGCATGCTGGCTGGGGCCACAGTCATTCCCCCCATCACACCTCACCCCGCCATACACACACACACACAGCCTCTCTGTGGGAGCAAAGATCCACATTCTACCATTTCTCCAAGACCAATAGAGCCTCTTGAAATGCAGAAGGACCCACACTTTCAACCAGCTCCCCCCTGTGCAATGAACCCAAGGAGCAGCTGATAGCATTCTCCAGTGTAGGACTCCTTCTCCAGCTCAATGCCAAAGAGCAAGTATAAAGATGCAGGCCCCTGGAACTACCTGTTGTGGAGCCCCAAATATCAGACTGCCTGGGTATGGGAGAAGCCTTCCCCAAGAGAATGCCAGCTATAGATTTTGTTTTGTACTTAATAGTGTTTTAAATTTATATTTACTGGGGGGGGGGGCGGGCGGAAGGGTCAGGGAAGGGGGATTGGTTGTTTTTATTCTCTGTAATAAGTATGAGTTTTTGTGTTTATACTGCCTGTGATGAGGGGATATTATTTATATGGGACTGCCCAGCAAATTTAGTGTTCCCAGATTTCTTGGTGGGGGCTCAAGCCACTAGTATAGTTATGGGATACCTCAAAACATGAATCTGACTTTTCTTGCTGCCAACTGGTGCCTGGCATTAGACTTACATTTGTAATGTGTTATTTCCACCCAGTTTGGAAAAACTTACAGGTAATTATGTAGCAGCCATAAGGTTGTTGCTTATAATTGAAAATGCTTTTACAGGTGGTTCATGGAGGTTGGAAGACATCTTAATCAATGGACTTTTACTTGTAGCCCAAACTAAGGGGAGCCAAAGGAATATGTCCCTTCCCATTGGTAAAGACCAGCTTTGCAGGTGGCCAGGCCAGCAGTAGTGTAAGTAGCGTGGAGTTAGCCAAGTTGGGGGAAGAGTGCACAGAAAAAATACGCTGCCGCTACCACTGCAGCCACATAATTCTGCCAGCAGCATGGCAACAGTTGGAAGAGTCACAGCTACTTTAGGCACCTGGCTGCCTCTGCAGGCTATGTCTTACTATATAGGGCTGGTTCTTAATGTAAAGGTGACATTACTGTAATTTGAGGAAAGTAGTGAATGATCACAAAGGCTTGAATGATTCTTCTATTCTTATTCCCCTTGTAAACAGAAAAGGGTTTAAAGATTATGAATAGTATTCATAGTGATAGAGCTTTCTAGATAATTGCAATACACTTTAACCTTCAGTCTGCTGGTTTTGATTAAAAGGGGCAAATTATATTCATGGGCCAGTCCCATGAATAAGAATGAGCCTGTTCAGCTTCTGCTTGTTCAGTTCAGTCATAGTAGATGTTGCCACATAAATCAGCTGTGTAGTTTACAGATGGAGGGCAACCTAGACTACACTTTATTTGCAGCAAGGGCATATATAAAGCAAGATACACACCTTTTGCTTTCATTACAGTTCAGTCACTAGTTCAGAAGAGTGTTAAACAAGACAAAGACATTGGCCAAAGAAGGACTAGGGGTGTGCCAAAAGATTTCTTTAAATGCACTAAGACTTGGCACTCTTCAATTTTACATCTCAAAAGGAGCCCTCAAGATTTAAATTTTTCACTTGGCCAAATTAAGAGATTGAAAATTTACCAAGTGTCATACAACGCCGAAATCAATGCAAAAGGATTTCCCGCAAAAGAGGATTGGATGACAGTCATGCTGGAAACTGGTTCAGATATATTTGGGGCTTGGAGTCTCAGGTTTCTATTGGCATTGAATGTAGACCAAGTAAAATAGGAGATTCTGAAGTAAAAACAAGCAGTGATCCACATAGATAACTTCCAGTGCCTTTGACTCATAGGATGAAGTAAGTGAAATTTAATGGTGCTGTGAGCCAGCAAGGAGCCCATTCAGGAATAATTAGACCACTGGGACTTGCTTCTTAACTAAGTTTTTCTTGGTGCAAAATAAGTCTTACCTACTAGTGCATAATAGGAGATAATTTTTTTAATCCATCCATTTATTGAAATCCATCTCATTCTGTTCAGCAGTGGATGTTACAAGCCATGACTTCATGAGTTTACCAAGGACCAGAATTTCAGTCCTTCATTTTGCAGCATACAAGCACCAATTCACATTATTTTTTTTTCAGTTAGTCTATTGTTGATACAGTCTCTATGGCATATTTACATGTGCTCTGGGGGCGGGGTGTTAGCAATAACTGATCCAAGAATTTAGATAGGCATTTGGAGTCTAGAGAGCTGCAATAGGGGAAAAGATCTGGCACCCTAATTCTCAGGCTGTTCATCATTTAAGAGCTAGCAATGTACCATGTTTACTCAAATAGAAAATGATTCCTCAGTAATTAGACTTTTTACCTGGAAAAATTATACAATTGTTATTATTTTCCAGGTACAGAATCTCATTATTGGAGGTTTGCCCTGAATTTGTCCTGCTCCCACTGCTACAGCAGGGAAAATAATTCTGAGGGTCAGGTAACCACCTTGCCTTCTGCCCTGCCTCCCCCAAATTCTTCCCCCTATAGCACCTTGTCCACTCCTTATTGTCAGATCCTGCTCTCCCAAAACACATAGAAGTATGGGGCAAATTTTCAAACACTGACCTAGAAATAACATACCTTGCCTATTTACAAATTACTACAGGTGCCCATAGACTTAGTTCATCCAAAATTGATGTGTTTTGCATTTTTTAAAACTTCTATTGTTTTAGCACAGGTACTCCATAAATACACCTTTAAGCAGCATTTTTGTATCTACTTTATGTATAGTACAAACTATGCATGGTGTTAGTCTTGGGCATTCCTTGACTAAAATCAAGTGGCTAGGAGGAGGTTCAGTTTACTGCCCAGATTGATGCTGGGCATGCTGGGAAGATAATCACAGACCACCAGGATGGAGGAAGAAGGGGAGTTTTGGAGGGCCAGAACAGCATCAATGATGGTCTTGGAGAGAAATGAATGTTATGGAAGAAAAAGTGCACCAAGAGATGAGAAGCAAACTGGAGAGTGGAAATGAAGATCCATGGAGGATAGATGAAGGTGGGGAAGAAGGGATGAAAGAAGCTAGGAAAGAAGGGTGTGGTGGGATCAGTGGTTCTGGAGGAGGATTTAAGGAAGAAAGCTATGAGGAAAGAGTCCAGTCAGCAGGAAGAACAGGAGGAGAGGAGATGAGGTCAGGAGGGAAAAATGAGGAACGAAACAGTGATTGAAAAGAAGAGGAAGGCTAGTGGGAGACATAAACCAAACTTGGAAGAGAAAGAAGATGGAAGGAAGTGAGAAAGGGAGTGGCAGGTAATCTATGCCTGAGAATAAGTGAAGTAGTAACAGAGGAAGGAGAACAGAGAAGTCAGGCAATTAATTGAAATGAATTAATAAAGTTTTGAATGTTTTGAATGTTTGAAGTTTTGAATGTTAAGGCAGAACATTTGAGTAACCTGGTCACCTTTCCTAATCAGAAGTCTTGGGAAATTTTCTACTGGAGCCAAGAAGGTTAAGAGGATTTTGGAAGACATATGCATCAGTAGGTGAGAGAGAAGAATTTAAGGGGATAAGTTTTATTGTGGGAGAAAAGACAAGAGAAAGGACAATAATTATTTGAGCATACATGGACATGGTTGAGATAGGGAAGATAGAGAAATGATTGGAAAATTATGTACAAAAAGTAACATATGTTGAGAAAATATGTGCTAAATATGCTATATGGATGGGATTATAGCGAACTTGGGTAGTAATGAAAGCAGATGAGAAGGGTCCTGGCAGGATAATGCACTTATCACTAGTAATCCAAGTAGGGCCATATTGAAGGTTTACAGTGCATTTTGGACAGCCTATCCTCTGCTCTCAAGTGTGGGCAGGAGGGACACCTGGTGACATACTGCTGGTATACAATATGCTAGAGCTGTGAATGGAAAGGGCACCAGGTGGCAGAGTGCCAAGAAATACTGAAGCATAAAGAAATACTGATGTGTGTTATTTGCAGAAAAGAGGGACAATTACAGCACCAATGCCTGTTGTCCTTCTCAAATAAAGTTCAAATATCCAAAGGAGCAGCAGAGACACAAAAGGGTAGTGAGGAAGAAGATGTTGAGTCAAAATCCATGACAGTGGAGGATACACCACAAGAAGGAAGAGCTGTGGAGAAAGAAAGTGAAAGTTCAGTAGGCAAAATGGTGCATCTGGCAAGAGAGGAGGGAAGAGAAGGAAAGATAAGTGGAAAAAGTGACTTTGAGACAGAGGAAAAAGAAGGGAAAGAGGGGAGAATGATACAGGAAGAAGAAAAATTGACAAGAGAATGATACAGGAATAAGAAGGAGGGGTGAAGATAGAGTAGAAAGAAGAAGAGAGCCAGATTGGCAAAAGAAAGAAATCACATGCTATGAAGCTTAGAAAAAGAAGGCAGACAAAAAGAGAAAGGGGCAGGAGGATGGGTTGATGAAAAGCTCAGGGGAGAGAGAAGCTGAAAGGTGCTGGAGAGGGGAAAGGGTAAACTTTCTTAAATGTTAAAGCAAGAAAACAACTGGTGAAGACTATGGGGATATGAAGGGGGGAGGATTAGAGCCCAATATGAAATTTAAATGGACAAACATGACTGTGTATTGTATCTATAAATGTCAGACGTGTATTATCGAGGAAGAGGGGGGATAAGATTATGCTAATACTGAGTAGGGTAAAAGCAAATGTAATACATTTACAAGGGTGTGGAATCCCATGGGAGAGAAATTACAAGTATTTTGTAAGGAGATAGGGATGAGGACCATCATGCTGGGTGGGTTTGAATGTAAAACAAGTGGCTGGAGTAATGATTTTGTTCAAGGGTAAGGAAGTGGAAGTGCAGCAAGTGATTATGGAAGAGAGACTGCAATGGATGGTGGTGAAATTTGAAAAGAAAGTGATGGAGATTTTTAATATATATCTGTCAGTTGAAAGAAAAGGAAGGATGGTCCTGTTTAAGAAATTAGAGGTGTATATAGGTGGAGGTAGCAGCAAATTCTGGTGTGGCATTTAAATTGCATTATCAAGGAGGGGGATAAGAGAAAGGTTGTAGGGAAGGGAGAGCTAAATTTGAAAAGAAAGTGATGGAGATTTTTAATATATATCTGTCAGTTGAAAGAAAAGGAAGGATGGTCCTGTTTAAGAAATTAGAGCTGTATATAGGTGGAGGTAGCAGCAAATTCTGGTGTGGCATTTAAATTACATTATCAAGGAGGGGGATAAGAGAAAGGTTGTAGGGAAGGGAGAGCTAAATTTGAAAAGAAAGTGATGGAGATTTTTAATATATATCTGTCAGTTGAAAGAAAAGGAAGGATGGTCCTGTTTAAGAAATTAGAGCTGTATATAGGTGGAGGTAGCAGCAAATTCTGGTGTGGCATTTAAATTGCATTATCAAGGAGGGGATAAGAGAAAGGTTGTAGGGAAGGGAGAGCTAAATAGCTCATCAGAATTACTGATTAATACAATAAAAGAAGGGCTTTAAAGGAAGTGTGGAACAGTGAGAAGGTGATTACAAAGATGGAACCAAGTGGGAGACAGTTGTCAAGGTTGGATTTTGTATTAATGTCAAATGGGCTAGGAATTAGAAGGAAGGAGATCTTAGATGTGACTTTCAGCAATCACCAGATGCAGAGAATGGAATTGAGTTTATAAAAAAGTGAAGGTAGGAAAAAAGGAAAATGGAAGTTAAATTTTCAATTATCACAAGATGAGAAGACCTGTCAAGAATAGGTGGGACTATATAAAGGATGGAGGACTCTGAAGAGATATTACAAAAGTGGCTGGGAGTGGTGGACTATGATAAAGAGAATAAAAAGAAAAATTTTCAAA
The DNA here is from genome assembly GCF_052110815.1 of Crocodylus siamensis. Taxonomy (NCBI): domain Eukaryota; kingdom Metazoa; phylum Chordata; order Crocodylia; family Crocodylidae; genus Crocodylus; species Crocodylus siamensis. The sequence continues at coordinate 200,740,713 of NC_143396.1, forward strand.
AATCTTGGTCAAAGAGAAGTGAGGAAGATGGTGGAAGAGATAGAAGAACTGCAGGCAAGGAAGAGGAATTAATAAAGGAGGCACTAAGAGGCGTACAAGTGAAAGAATAACTGGAAGACATATAGCAACAGATTGAAGAATGTTTAAAAAGTAAAATGGATGAGAACATCTTTCTGACTGAAGTACCTTGGGTGGAGAAGGGGAAAGAATGTTATAAATATGTTTTGGCAAAACTGAGGAAAAGAAAGGAAATGAAAGCAGTGAGGACTGAACTAGAAATCCAAATAAAATAGCATGCAAAGGGATTGGACACAGAGGCAGAGTTTCATAAAGAGTTGTATAAAAGAGTAGTGGATGAAGGAAAAATAAAGATGTTCCTTGAGAGAATAAATGAAGGAATGGGAGATGGAAAGAAAGAAAAGTGGGAGAAGTATGAGAGAGGTGGAGGACTGCTTAAAATCTTGCACAGGGAAGACATGAACTTCTGGTAGAATTCTATGAAAAATTTCAGCAATGGCCGGGGGCAGATATAATACAGAAAGACCAGGAAATAGTGGAGACTAGGGGAGGATTTTGAAGAAGGTGTGGTAATTTTGATATTCACGAAGGGAAAGAAAGATGGATTGGGCAGCTGGAGGACAATAACCTTTTTAAACCTAGGCCACAAACTGATGGCAAAAGTACTGGTCAAAAAAATGCATGACTGTTTAGAAGATGTGATACAAGAAGAACAAATGTGTGTCATTCCTGAGAGTAGACATCCCAGACTCTATGGTTAATGAGACATGTCATGCTGAATGTGCAATAGAGGAAAAGAAACACCGTAATAATGAATCTAGGCTTGAAAAAAGCTTATTGTAGGGTTGAATATGATTTCATGCTTGAAGTATTATGGAAGCTGGGGTTTCCAGCAAAGATGATCAGGTGGGTCAGTACTATACAGCAAAGCACAAAGTCTAGTACTGGTAAACGGTTACATGAGCAAAACATTCCCCATACAAGCATGGGTAAGACAGGGTTGCCCACTGTCCCATTATCATTTTGTGTGCATGGTGGACCCATTGGCACAGAGAATTCATGATGATAACCTGATAAGTGGTGTAAAGATACCAGGAGGAGGAGAAGTTAAATGTACATTATACATGGATGATATGAACATAATAGCTTAGGATAACATATCAGTCGAGAGGGTATTAAAGCATTCTGAGGACTACAATGAAGTGTTAAGGGAAAAATTAAATAAGATTAAAAGTATGATGATGGGTGTGGGGAATTGGGAGAATTTACTGAGGTTTGGGCCATGGATGACAGAGAGTGTAAGCAAGATCTTGGGAATCCTAATGGATGCTGAAGGGAAAAGAACAAAGTCATGGGAGAAGTTATAGATGAGAGGGACACAGATATTGGGGTTGTGGAGTGGAAGTATGTTATCTTTCAAGGGTAAAGAGGCTGTGGTGAAGACGGTACTCCTGCCAATCATCCTTTATATAGGAGTGTTATATCCATTGTCATGGCAACAGATAAAGAGATTACAGTGGCAGATATGTATTTGGGTGGGTGGGGGGGAGGTAAAAGAGAAAGGGTAGCCAGGATGGAGTCAGGGAATTAGGAGGTTTGGGAATGCAAGATCTATAAAGAGATAATGGAGGGGGTGGGGAAGACTGTGTCTTTCTGCCACTACATGGCAGGAAGAAAATTAAGATGATGGGGCATGTATAGGGGAGAATGGAAAAAGCAGGTGGGTGTGGCAGCCACTGGCCCACTATGCAAAGATGGAGAGCTTTGTAAGGGTAAATAAACTAGTGGGAGTAGGATTAGAGTATTTGACAGATTGTAAGAGGGTGATTAATCTGATAAGAATGAAAGATAAGATGACAATAGTTGGAGATCTGATGGAAAGACAGATGGCAAATGTGTGGAAAGAAGTGACAGATAATAGAGTGAAAGGAGAACATCCAGATGTCATATGGATGATGATATGGATTATTCTTCCTGTGAGGGGCAATCAGTATAAATGGGGCTTTGTAAGATCCACAGCATACCTAAGAGATGGATGTGGGGCTGAATACTCTGTAATGCATGTATTTTGGGACTGCCCTTTTATGCAAGAGGTATGAGAGGGAGTACATCATTTTTTGAGGGTATGCAATATGAACTGTGACAACATATGAAATGGTGTTGTATGGGTTAATGCCCAAAGGGCTGGAGACACAGGGCACCTATAAATGAGCACCAAGGCTGCTCTGACATGCTGGACTTACAGCGCATTAGAGTAGACTCGATTAATCAAGTCTGCTGGAGCGTGGCAATTGCTGCACTCCAGCAGCCTCCTGCATCTCATGTATCATCATCCCCGCACTTAAAAATGGTGGCAGGGATGCTTGAACTAAAGATCATTGAACGAGCTTGCCTCCATTTTTAAGCATGGGGACACTGATATAGGAGATGCAGCAGGGCTTTAATTACAGTGGCTTTCAGAGCCGCGCTAATTAATCACCAGCCCCCTCTACAGCATGTGTAAAAATGCACACAGAGACTGAGAACCATACCACTTTGTGCAACAAGTGATATGGAAGGTGAGAAACCTACTTTTGGTCAAGGGACTGGTTTTCACCAGAAAACAATGTTTGGAGTTTGCAATTTATTAATTGAAATATTATGTAGATCAAGATATGGATGAGATGAGAAAATAGAAGGCAGAAAAGAGATGAGGGAAAGAAGAATGGTGGCGTTTATTTCAAAAGGGCAAAGGAGAGAAGTGAAAGTTGATGATTCCTCCCAGTTTGGGGGGTGGTTTGTAAGAGGTTAATGTGTTAATGATGAAAAGGGGAGTAAGAAGAACAAGGTATTATTGTAGGGGAAGTTGTCAAGATTTATGTTAATATAGTTTCTTCTCATTGTTTTGTAATAATAAGAAAAGGTTCCTATCAGTATGTTCGCCCAGTATGGACCACAGATTTTATATTCCTGCTCCATGTTGGCTACATATAATCACTTTTGTACATGGTTTCCATTAATGAGCATATGCTGCTTTTGGCAGCAGTTCAATGATAGACAGTGTATTGAATGAGGTTTCATTGTATGTGAATCTAAAATGAGGGGCTTTTTTCCCCATGCTGGTTGGGGAAAAATAATCCTTGTTTTGTATTTAAGTAAGTACAGTAAGTTAGAGTAGTACAAAATTGGGGGAAGACTAAGATTGTCTCAATAAGGTCAGGATAGGCTTGCTGGTATCAGGTGACTCTCATGGGGAAAGCTGTTATTTCAGAAAAGGAAGTGATATCAGCATGCATAGTTAAGGTTTCCCAGGTAATTAAGATTTGTTCAGAATTAAAGGGTTACAGTAGCAGCATACTCTAGAAAAAGTCTAAGAGGATTAGTGGTGACATCCGAATTCATAAAAGGGGGCATATCTATACATGCAACTAACACACATCAATAAACTCTGATACATGTTGTGCCAGAGTTTATTGCTCCCAGGAGCACCATTTGAACATGCACCCAAGACAGCAGCATGTTGAACCAGTTGGAGCATCCCCAGCTGGCAGGGGACTTGGGGGGAAGGGAGAGGGTCAGAGGGGCTGACTGGGGTATGAGGGTGCTCTAGCTGGCAGGCAGCCCCCACATTGAAGCACTCTTGTGTCCCAGCCAGATGGGGCAGTGTTTACATGTGCCCTGTTGCTCACAAAATAACCTCTGCAGTAGGTTAATACTTGTATTTACAAGTACTGGCTTGCTGCAGAGTTAGTTTCCTGTGGTCTAATAGGGCCCCACAGGATGTGAGACATTTACTGTGGAGGTAATTAGTCTACTCCACAGTAAACATCTCATGTAGATGAGTCCAGGATGTAGAAGATTATTCTCTCAGAAAGGATAAATCACATATATACTTTCTTTTCCTTTATAAGCAAGTGAATAGGTCACTCAAGTTGGTGACTAGGTGTATGGGCACAGTATTGTGCTTTTTATCTAGTTTCTCCTACCAGTTTAATTGTTGGGCTTCAAAGAAAAGGAATCTCTGAGTCAATATGGGTAGGGTACTATCTCTTGAGGAGTTATGGGGACTGGGATCTGAAATTGGGTTGTGCACTGGGTTAACTGGAAGGCAAGCAATTCACTGGGAGATTCACAACTGAATATTAGTTCCAGGACAACTCTAACCTTGCTTGAGAAGGAGGGTTACATTATGAGGACAACTACTGTCCTCTGTATGTTCTTTGGCAGCGAGCTGGGGTTTTGAAAAGGGGTTGACAATCATCAGGAAAAACATTTAGGGCAAATACAAAACTCCTTTCCAGAGGAGGACTGGTCTGAAAGGCTGGTGTGAAAGGCTTCAGTGGGAGGCATGGCAGCCAAATTTGTAAACAGTTATTTTGATACCTGCATTATTCAGGGACATCTCCCTGAATAGGATGCAAATATATTTTTGCCCATCATTTGGAGGTAATTGTTACCTATCTGAGAACTCAGCTGGGTACAGAGATTTGGCTACCAAAGTGACTGTAGGCCCTTCCAGGTATTCAGTTCAAGTTCTCCAAGGACATCTAGCTCCCTGAAAAACAGAGTTGGAAAGTAACATCAAAATTGCCATGTACTGGGTCAGACCATAGGATCCATCTAGCCACTGGCCTTCTATGTCATGCAGTGGTAGACAGTGGATGGCAAAGGGGGAAGTAAACAGGTGTAGGAGTAAATTTAGTTGGGCTTCTGGCCTACTTGACTAGAAAAACAGAGAACAGAAGTGCTGATACTTCTTATTTCAGTTACATATTTTGAGATAAGAAATCCTGCATGTCTTATTACCCTGTGCACAAGCATCCAATTAAGTAAACTTGTTTTAGTTTCTCCAAGGTCATTTTTTTTTCTCTTTATCTGTCTTAAGTATAAAAATCCTTGCAAACTTAGAGAAAAAGAGGATTCCTTTGAAACAGACAAGTGGGTGATTCCTCTTGCTGTATGAAATCCTCCTTGTGATCACAGTATAGCCCTAAATAAAGAAAAGCTGGCTTTATCAGTTCTAATTCAACCACAATGTGAAGTTTGATTTTTTCCACAATTTGGTGCCGTGACTCAGATAGAGACATCCGGAGTGATCAGTTAGGACACAGACATCTCTTCACTGAAGCCCTGGTGCCAAATCAAGGTAAGAGACCTTTTGAAATCTCTATTGGGGCTTTTCAGTGAGAGGCTGTATCTGTGTCTTCCTGATTCACTGCTTGAGGCTTACCCTATCTGAACTTTTTTTTCTGCCAAAACTGTCAGACCCACTGTGTAAGTAGTAACTGTGAGTAGAAAAAGTTAAGGTTAAAGACTCTGTGTTGCTGTTGTCAATGAAAGTGTTTCCCCGTGTGAATTGAGTTAAGTTTGGTAAAGAACTATGAGGTCTCTCTGAAACCAAGAGTGAAACCTTGTGCAACCACCCTGAAGACAAAAGATTTGTTCTGTGTGCTCTTCAAAAGCAAGGGTGCAAGGTGGAAACTCTTAGAGTGTGAGTGTTTTCCACGATAAGCATTGACCAGGGCTGAGACTAAAGAAATGCTCTTGAACCTTGTGCCTCAATGCAGAAATTCCCTTGTGTGAATTGAGAGTATGAATTGAGAAATATCAGCCACTGACCAGGTCTGAGACTAAGGCTGAGTTCAGCAGCCCCAAGGCTGTCTGGAAGGGCAGTTTTGAATGCAAGGGAGCCCAACTGGAACCTCGTGACCCAGTAGACAGGTTTACCCTTTCCTCACCCTCATAAATGAGCTGTGTCTAACTGTGAGTAACTGCATTGTGTGCTGTTATTGCAGTGGAGTCTTGTCTTTGGACATTAGCCGCAGCATCTCTGTGCCACTAGCAAATCTCACAACCTGACTGGACACCCTCAGTAAGCCATTCCTGTATGAAAAACTTTCATAGTTTCATAGTTTCTAGGGTCGGAACGGACCTGAGCAGATCATCTAGTCTGACCCCCTGCCATGGCAGGAAAGAATACTGGGGTCAAATGACCCCAGCAAGATGTTCATCTAACCTCCTCTTAAACACCCCCAGGGTAGGAGCCTGCACCACTTCTCTTGGAAGCTGGTTCCAGATCCTAGCCGCGCTACCCTCCTGATATCTAACCTAAACCTACCCTCTGCCAGCTTGTGACCGTTAATCCTGGTCACTCCTGACGGTGCTTGGGGAGCCAGTGACTCCCCCAATGCCTGCTGATCCCCCCGACTAGTTTATAACAGGCAACAAGATCCCCCCTCAGCCTTCTCTTTTGGAGGCTGAACACGTTCAGGTCCTGTAGCCTCTCCTCATAGGGCCTGCCCTGCTGTCCCCTGATCATACGAGTGGCCCTCCTCTGGACCCTCTCCATGCTGTCGACATCCCTCTTGAAGTGGGGCCACCCAGAACTGGACGCAGTACTCCAGCTGCGGCCTGACCAGTGCCGCATAGAGGGGGAGGATCACCTCTTTGGACCTCCTCGAGATGCATCTGTGGATGCATGCCAGGGTGCGGTTGGCCTTCCTGACTGCTTCCCCACACTGCTGGCCCATGTTCATCTTGGAGTCAATGATGACCCCCAGATCCCTTTGCGCCTCCGTGCTGACAAGAGGGGAGTTCCCTAACCTGTAGGTATGGTGCCGGTTGTTCCTCCCCAGGTGCATCACCTTGCACTTGTCTGTGTTGAAACCCATCCTATTCTCGTCCGCCCACCCTTGTAACCTGTCTAGGTCTGATTGTAGCCTGTTGCATCCTTCCAATGTGCCCACGTCCCCCCACATCTTAGTGTCATCAGCAAATTTGAACAGGGTGCTTTTTACCCCCTCATCCAAATCGCTGATGAAGATGTTGAACAGTGTGGGCCCAAGGACCAAGCCCTGCGGAACCCCACTACCCACATCCTTCCAGGTTGAGAAGGACCCATCTACTACCACCCTCTGGGTGTGGCCCACCAGCCAGTTGGCGACCCATTTGACTGTGTGGGTGTCTACACCACAGCCCCCCAGTTTCTTAATGAGAACAGGGTGAGAGACAGTGTCAAAAGCCTTCCAGAAGTCCAGGAAGATTATATCCACTGCTACCCCTGCATCTAATGATCTGGTGATCTGATTGTAAAAGGCCACCAGGTTGGTCTGACAGGACCTGCCACTGATGAACCCATGTTGGTTGCCCCTAAGCATGTAATCCCCTGCTGGCCCCTCCTGGATGTGTGCCAGCATAATTTTCTCGAACAGCTTACCTGGGATCGAGGTGAGAGTAACCGGCCTATAGTTTCCTGGGTCCTCCTTCCTGCCTTTTTTGAAGATGGGGACCACGTTGGCCCTCTTCCAGTCCTCTGGTACCTCACCAGAGCACCACGAGTACTCATAAAGTTGTGCCAGGGGACTTGCAATGACTTTGGCCAGTTCCTTTAGAACTCTAGGGTGGAGATCATCCGGGCCGGCTGACTTGAATATGTCCAACCCCTCCAGAAGCTCCCTAACCCGTGGCCCAGGTGTGCCTCCCCTGGGGCCCGAGGGGGGGCCCAGCAGGGAGGTGGCTGTTCTGGTCCCTACTTAGGAAGACGGAGGCAAAGAAATCGTTAAACATGTTAGCTTTGCCATATGGTGTGATGACCAAGTTTCCCATGGTGTCCTGCAAGGGCCCCACATTACCCGGGACCTTCTTTTTACCCCCTACATATTTAAAAAAGGACTTCTTATTGTCCTTAATCTGGGAGGCTAGCCCCAGTTCCATCTCTGCCTTGGCCTTCCTAACTACCCCGCTACATCCCCGAGCAACTACATAATAGTCCACCCTAGTGATGACCCCTTCTTTCCATTGGGTGTAAGCCTCCTTTTTAGCAAGGAGACATTCCCGGATGCTTTGGTGAGCCACAGAGGCTTGTGTGCTCTCCTGCTCCCTTTGATCCTCATTGGGATTACCTTCCTTTGGGCTTGGAGGATCATCTCTTTAAGGAGCGACCACTCTTCTTGGACACCTGGCTCCCCTCCCCTCTGGGACCTCAGCGCTTCTCCAACTATCCTCCTTAGCTCGTTGAAGACTGCCCACCTAAAATCTAGGGCCGCTGCCTTACTGCATGCCTTTGCCACCTTGCACTGGATGGTGAATTCCAGCAGGCGATTATCACTGTCACCCAGGTGGTCGAGCACCCGCAGCCCCCTCACCAGGTCATCAGCCGTGGCCAGCACTAGGTCCAACAAGGCGTCCCCCCTGGTGGGGCTGTGCACCTCCTGGGTTAGATGGAGGTCCTACAAGAACCTACGTGAGCATTCAGACCTGGCTGACTTCTCCTCCCAGCAGATGTCCGGGAAATTCAGGTCCCCCATGACTACCACATCCTTAGCCTTCACTACCTCTGTGAGCTGACCCAAGAATTCCTGGTCAAGCTCTTCTCCCTGGTTGGGAGGTGTGTAGTAGACTTGTGTGAACTGAGTTTAAAGATATGGGGAGCAGAGAGTCTAAAAACATACCAGCTCCACCAAAAGGGACTCCAGCACTGTACATGTACACACACTATGGCCATAAAAGTTGTAAGTGTCTAGAAAAATGGAACTGGTATACCAGAGATGATTTTAGCTGGCAGTTTCCCCTGGAGGGAACATTTGATTTAAGTGAAATTGTTCATCTCCACAGAGACCTTGAGTTAAGAGGTAGTAATATACCACAGACTCAGTGGGACACATTTTTTGATTGATATGAAGAGGCATGAAAAGATGTCAAGAATCTCAAGTTCAGAGTCTTAAGGACTCCCAAGAGAAACTGAAATCTCAGATAAAGGAATTAAAACAGAAAAGTGAACCAAAAGCCCCCCCCCCCATCAATAGTACCATCAGCACCAAAACAACTTTATCCATAAATAACTGAGAATGAATCTGCAGATTGATTTTCTTAATTGTGCCACCCCCATATAATTGATTTTCTTAATGTGCCACCCCCATATCCATCCCAGGCACAATCTGAACCTGAATAAGTCCAAAGTAACCAAATAGGCTCTTCTGGCAGGATTAGCCCACCACACCAGGAAACTATCACTCAGCAACTGTCACCTGCCCCCAGGGTATGCCCACATCCACCAGAGGCATGGCATCTGTCTCCTGAAATCTCAACCCCCTCCTCTTGTTTAAGGTCTGGTACCCAGTATGGTCCAGCCCCTTCTTTAAAATCTAAAAAGGCTCACCTTATGCCTTTACGTCAACTTCCAGGGCAAGGTCCAAATGGGGAAACTACAATCACAGTCCCTGTCCCCTGGACCCCAGAAGATCTCCTAAACGTTGTTAAACAATTTCCCAACAACAGAGAGGAACCCCAAAAATTTAGAGATGAATTAGATACTGTAATCCATTGTTATAATCCAACATGGGCAGATTTGAACCAATTAATGAGAAGTGTTCTGCCCTCTGAGGTCTGCAACTGCCTCATTGCACAGGCTACTTGGCCTATTCAAGACCCTGGAATAAGAGATCACTTAGCAGATGCCTGAAGAAGCCTCCTTGAGGCTGTGCTTAAAATTTGCCCTAGAAAAACTGAGTGGGCCAAAATACATATCTGTAAACAAAATAAAGGAGAATCCCCAGCAGACTACATGGACCGCTTGAAACTAGTATTTGAAAGACATTCTGGTATTGAAAATGCAGCTGAAACTGCCCCAGAAGCAGTTGCTTCCATTTTTATCCATGGACTTCTTTCTAAAGTCCATGAACAGTTGTGCACAATTGCTGTAGGACAGCAGACTAAGCCACTTGAAGAACTAGTCACCATTGAAAATCATTGTACAATCTGCCAGGAAAAGAAAAAGGAATCCACGGAAACTAAGCTAATGTCATTACAATTACAAACTTTAGGCAGGGGCACAAACCGAGGTTTCCATCAAGGACAGTTCAGAAGCAGGGAACATGGTCATGGGATGGAACAAGGAAGATTTCAGTCTTCAATTGTCATTATTTTGGCCAACCAGGACACTGAATGGCTCAATGTCCTCAGTGGCCTGGCCAGCCGGGGATGACGTTTAACCTGCCACCACCTCCTCTCACTCAGTTCTCTGTCCTGAATCAGGGAGCCTCCTGTTAGGCCAGCCTGAGGAATAGTAACATCATCACAGCCCTGCTTCTCCCACTTAATCAAGATGATCCCTTCGTTTCCTGCATGATAAATGGCATCTCTACAAAATGTTTAGTAGACACTGGTGCAAGCCACTCTACTCTTTGAGCTGAAGAATTTTCCACAACTCCCCTCTCTGCTGTTGTAAACGTCGTAAGAATTTCAAATCAAATAGTTCCTCATCCTGTTTCCCAACCATTACATGTTTCTCTTAGTCTTATTTCTGATCAACATACCTTTCTCCTTAGCCCTTGTTCTCCTGTTAATTTCTTAGGCAGAGATTTGCTTTGTAAACTCGGCTGTACTATCTATTGCTCTCCTAATGGTGTTTATTTAGATGTCCCCTGTGATAATGAGATAGGAGTACTTGCTGCTTTAGCTAGCTCACCTCCTGAGCCTGAGTTCCCTGATCTTTCTGTGTTGCAAGAAGAAATCATAAAAGCTGTCCCTCCATTTCTCTGGTCCCAGCATGCTAATGAAGTAGGACAAATCCATACTGTCCAACCTGTAAAAATTAGATTAAACCCAGCTAAGCCTTTACCCAAAGTTGGTCAATACCCTTTACGTCCAGAAGCTGAAGAAGGGATGCGCCCTGTTATAACTGCCCTTTTAAAGCAAGGTATCATTGTCCCAACTAAAAGCCAACTTTAGAAACAAAGAGGCTTCCTCACTTCAGGAGGTGCCAAGATTAGTAATGGTCCATACGTAAATGCCTTGTTGAATGCTTTACAATTACCTTCTGCTGTTGCTATTATTAAATGCCAAGCTCACCAGAAACCTTACAATGATGTTACACGTGGGAATGCTCTGCCAGATTCCACTGCCAAAGCTGCGGCTATTTCCACTCCTCAGGCTATGCCTGTGTTTTTGTCTATTCCAACTGACCAGTCTCCATTGGCAAGTCTTCACAATGTTGCCCTCCTCCAAGATCAGACTCCAGAACCAGAGAAACATACATGGAGACTGGCTGGGTGTTTGTTACACCCTGACCATTTGTGGCGCTCCCCAGATGGCCGCCTGGTGGCCCCAATCGTCCTTCTTCCTCATCTTGCTCGCAAACACCATGGCATGGCATATGTGAGCAAAGGGGGGATGATAGAAGCTGTTAAGTTTGATTGGTTTGCTCCAACTTTTCCATCTGTGGCTCCACAGTACTGCCATACCTGTCCTATTTGCCAAGCCTATAATGTGGGAAAGCCTGTAAAAACAAAGAAGGCAGCACATCCCCCACCTTGGGGACCGTTTGTAAATTTACAGTTAGATTTTATTCAAACGCAGAAATGTCGTTCTTATGAATATGTTCTTATTATTGTATGTATGTTTTCTGGATGTGTGGAAGCCTACCCATGTGCAAAAGCTGACACCATCACTGTAAGCAAAAAGTTGCTCAGAGACTTTATTCCAAGGTTTGGTATTCCTTTATCCCTAAACTCTGATAACTCGTTTTACTGGACAGATAATGAAAGAAATCTGCAAAGTCCTGCAGATCCAACAGAACTTTCATTGCCCATACCATCCACAGGCCTCGGGCCAAGTGGAACGCCAAAATGGCATTCTGAAAAATAAACTGGCCAAAATTTGTGCTGAGACTCACCTAAAATGGCCAGATGCACTTCCCATAGCCCTTACGAGTATGAAATCTACTGCCAACTGAAAGACTGGGCTTAGCCCACATGAAATTCTAATGGGAAGACCCATGAGGCTCCCCACCTCGCCACCTGTTGCCTCCCACTTTTGCGATATACATTCACTTGATGATACTCTTCTAGACTATTGTGAGGCGCTAATGAAGTGTGTTAAGGCTTTTCATTCACAGGTACAGGCAGCTCTCCCCAAAGAACCAGATGAGCTGAGCCATTCTATCCTGCCTGGAGACTGGGTCCATATAAAAGTCCATCAATGAAAGTCATTGCTGGAACCTTGCTGGAAAGGCCCATTCCAGGTACTCCTGACCACCAACACTGCAATAAAGTGTCAAGGACTCTAAACATGGATCCACGCTTCACACAGTAAGAAAGCATCAGCCCTGTTAGACCCAGAGTCTCCTCCATATCAATCTTGTAATAAGCCTCCACAGACTGGAAGTGAGCCTAGCACCTGCCAGCAGGAGAGCTCGAGACCAGTACTGAGCCAAGCGCCTACTGGTGAAGAGGATTTGCCACTACAGAGCAAAGAGGATGTGCCCCAATAACACCACTATGCCCTGCGGGACAGGAAAAAGGTCTCTACCTAGTTCCTGGTTCCTGAGGTGGAGTTGGTTAGCCATGATTTAGGTAGTTCTCAGTATTTCTTTTTGGGCCATCTTATATGAACTTGACTCATCAGTTATAAGAAATTCTGTAAACCAAACTATACTTTCGCACTGACAAAGAAGATCATTTCATGAAAATATGTTCTTGTTTTTAGTTAATCAAATTGGGATAGATTTAAATGTCTCTCATTGTTAGATATGTAGTCATGTCCCTATCTATTCTACCAGAGAAATACCCATGATACCGGTACCTTTGAATGCAACTCAGATGTTAGCCCCTTACTATTCAGATTTTCATGGAAACAAAATTTGGCAGAATGTAAGTTGCATCCGGTCTGACTATGTACGATTAGCTTATGCCACCCCTGGAAAGTTCTGTTGAACCTGTAATGGATCTCATGTTGTAGTAGGAGTCAGTAAGTGCAAGGTAGAATTTAAGATAAATGGTGCTTAGTTTTCTAATGGTTCCTGCATATCTAACTACTCCCCTGCAGGTCAGTTTTCAGGCTATTATTCACAATGGAAGATGTCCCTATGCTGTAATACAGGTGGATATACTGCACTAGCTGATCACTATTTTGTGTGTGGAGATAAGGCCTATAAAAATCTTCCCTCCAGTTGGAGAGGAACGTGCTATGTCTCTGCAGCGGATCCTGCCTTTACTATTAAATCTGACTTACCTAAAGGAAGAATTCACAATGTTCGCAAAATTACAGAAAATCAAAGGCTTTGGGGTATAATGTTCCCCAGCTATAGTGCAGGCTTAGCTATGTCCGAAATAAAGAAAGTTGCAGCATCTCTGGAAAAGATTGCTAATGCTACTGCTGATAGTTTTGATAAAATAAATACAAAAAAGGAAGGAACTAAGGCAAATGACATTGCAAAAACATCTTGCATTAGATTATATAGTAGCCAGCAAAGGAGGAGTCTGTACATTAATAGGTAAAAAATATTGCACTTATATTCCCAATAATTAAGAAAAAATCCAGAATTTAAGTAAACATATTTGAAAAGAAGCAGCTAAATTGCATGAGTCAGATAGTTGGAATTTGAATTCTTAGTTTAGCTCTACTTTCAGTTCCTTAGGCTCTACTGTCATTCATAGTTTGTTAATATTGTTTGTTGTTTTTATTGAAGTATGCCTAGTGTTTATGATAATACAACGTTGCTTAGGCTGTACTGCCAGGCAAATGAGGAATAGCCCATCAACCAGAAACAAAGTATATAATTTGTATGTTGAAATAGCAGAAAGTAAAGAAAAAAAAAACTAGAAGTTGAAAGGCTAATGGCTATAGTATCTAACTTGTTAAAAAAAAAATTAGGGAATGTAGGAGTAAATTTAGTCAGGCTTCTGGCCTACTTGACTAGAAAAACAGACAGAGACTAGAAGTGCTGATACTGCTTATTTCAGTTACATGTTTTGAGATAAGAAATCCTGCATGTCTTATTACCCTGTGTACAAATATCCAATTAAGTAAACTTGTTTTAGTTTCTCCAAGGTTGTATTTTTTTCTCTGTATCTGTCTTAAGTATAAAAATGCTTGAAAACTTAGAGAAAAGGAGGATTCCTTTGAAACAGACAAGTGGGTGATTCCCCTTGCTGTATGAAATCCTCCCTGTGATCACAGTATAGCCCTAAATAAAGAAAAGCTGCCTCTGTCAGTTCTAATTCAACCACAATACAACGTTTGATTTCTTCTACACAGGGCATGTCCAGAATTTTCCATTCTCTGCCCCTCTCCCCTCCTACCACAGCCTTCCAGCATTTGAGGGCCATGACTGTCCCACTGAACCTAAAACTCACTCATCCTCCCCTTCTCCCTAGTGAATGTATTATTCAATTTCATAGAATTATAAACCAAAAATACCAGGAACTCCCCTATCTTCACCATGGTGTACTGGCAAAGGACACCTTTGTGTACTGCACTTTGGTGGTGCCCACCCCAGAGAGGTCTGTAGGCTTTGTAGGGCTTCAGGCTGACTGAGCCTTTCTCCCCACCAGCTTGGGTGACCATGGTGATGAGGCTTGCACTGTGTCCTAACTATCCATCTCTTTGGGCTGCCATTCAAGGAGAGAATTGGAAACAGGGTTGGGTTGTAGAAAGAGAGCATCTATTCCCTGTTCTCTCAACCCTCACAAATATGGCAGAGTCCAAATCCTTTGCAGTGGTGAGACTGAGATCAGTTATCTACCAGGTTCAAACAAGGAAGGATGGAATTGTTGCCTGATTATTCCAACATCAGTTCATTGATAAAGCTGTGGCCTAATTACACTACATTCCTTGCATCTTGTTTTTTCTTCCCTCGTGTCTGAGAAAATGCATCTTGGAACTTCTGAAGACAGCCCTTTGTTTCCCACTTTTTTAAGAGTATGTGGGTATCTACCCTCTACACAGAACTTCTGGTTTCTCAGAGGACTGTCAGAAATGAAATTCTGCTTTCTTGGGAAGGGCGGGGCAGGCAGGGAGGAAAGGGACTGAAGAAGTTAGAAATGCCTTGTTCTCTCCCCTGTTTGTGTACCTGAGCCTGACTCAAACTGCCCCTAACAAACTTCTAGCAGCAATGTAGATATTTTAGATATGAATTTAATAGATAGGTTTCTAGTGTTATATGATCCATCAGTATAAAACATCCAACAGAGGAACAACGTGTATTAAGCTTTGCACATATCTGTCGTCATCCCAGACCACATGGGCTTTGCTCTCATGGTTACCATGATATCATCACAATCCCTCAGAGTGCCTGTTGCAGTCTCTCTCACCATGTACGTCAATTATTAAAGTCTGTTCATCATAACACACATCACCTACAAATTCCTTTTCTGCTTTCTCTCCTACGTGTCTTAGAGAATTACGTCTTAAAGAATTTCTAATAGAAATGTGCTGGCAATAAAACACTTGTCTGCAGATGTCCTAAGGAAAGTATCTACCTCTCCTGAATTAGCTGGCCTGCTAAATACCCACAGCAATTGAGTTGGATGTTTATCACTGGAAGAGAGGTAGGCAAGGCAGGTGGGAAATATTTATATACGCTAGACAACTAACTGTTCCTGGTGCCAGAACAAACAGGTGCAGATTTTATTGATGCAACAAACGTGAAAGCAAAACCAAACAAATACACAGTTTATAGGATATATTTCTGTACCACAAACACAGCCTTTGCGAAGTAAAACAAAAGATGTTCTGTTCTCATGGAAGAGATACCCTCAAATCTTTACATGCAGGGGCTCTTCCTCACCCTTCTGAATTCTCATATTTCAGACTGCACCCAACAGAATTCTTCTCAGCTTGCAACATATCCCATGGCAGGTATTATAGTCCCCCTAAGGAAATAATTTGAGCTGTGCAACTAGGACTTCTTCTTGGTTGCTTTCTCTCAACATATTCCTATGGCAACCCCATCTCATACACCTAATCCTGTGCTTTCTTTCCCCTAAATCACCTACAAGACCTTTTCCACCATTTCTTCATCCAGGTTCAGATCAAAATTTAATACAAACATAACACAATTTTTGATGCTTTAAATTTATAAAGCAGCCTAAGGCAGCAAGATATCCAGCTGCCATTTAAATGGAAGTTAGAATAGGGACAGAAAAACAATAAATGCTCTCTAAAATCATACTGTGTTACAGCTGATCTACTGTAACTGTTTCATCTGTCCACTCTAATCAGCCCTAAGTGGAACCTAAACCATTGTAACTTAAAACCTGTTTCATTCAGGTTTAATGAATGACTAATATAGGAGAATAGTATAGTGTAGGAATGGTTTAGGAACAGATAAAGCAGTTAGATTGTTTCAGTTTCTGAGCAGTAAGTATTTTTGTTTTAAAACAAATTAGTCTTACATTTGCCCAGAGCAATTAACACCCATAAGCTTTGTTGAGCAAATCTTATCTTAAATCTTTCTATCCTTTTGTTGCCAAATAAATTTAACTTTCAGCTATCTGTGTCCTAACAGCTACAAGACATAATTTCCTTTCCTGTTAACCTGTTTGCTCCAGGTAGGTCAGCATGAAGCATTTGTTTATTAACCTTATTTTCTAAAAGAGAAATGAAATACAGTGGAAAGTTGCAAAAGTGTTGTGAGGATTTCTGATGGTTAAAATGGTGAAGCAAGTGTACTATGCCTTTTAATGTCAGAAAGGGCACATCTACATGAGACTTATTAATGCGCCTTAGCCTAAGTCACAGCACCTTGGCCTGTTCCCTCTGCAGAGCAGCCCTTCGGCCACAGGTGAGTGTTGCAAAGGCCTTCAATGCCAAACTCCATCCTTCTCCCACCTGCTACATCCCCTGGCAGCTTGAGGAACCCTGGCCAGAGGCTGCCTCACCCTCAGCACAGCCCCAGACCCTGCCATGAGGAGCAGCTGGCCACAACACCATAGGCCACTGGCAGCACTAGCCCCTTGGGGGGGGAGAGAGGGAGGGAGAGGAGGCCCTGGCTGGGTGCCAGCCCGCCGCACTATGGGCCATGGACACCAGGTATAGCTGAACACCATTGCCTATGGGGAGGCCCACACTGAGCCACCAGCCTCACAAGCCCCAGACACATGGTAAGTCCTGCACTGGAGAAGGGCCCTCCTAACCATGGCCTTTGCCCCTTTTCTCTGCCCCTGGCCTGCCTGCATGCCCCAGGCCCCAGCTTCCCCTACCTACAGTACAGAGGGAGTTGGGACAGAGTTCAGAAATGTATTCAGCAGCCCATGTCCCCACAGCTGGGTGGGCATGGGTCTCACACATGCCGAGGAAGGTGTCAATGGCAACCCCTGTGGCATGAACCCCTGTGGTGATGTGCTCCTTGGAAGCAGGAGGCAGGGGTGTGTAGCAGAGGTGGTGGCAGAGATTGCAAGCAGCCTGGGCTTGCCCCCTGAGCCATCATAGTTCAGGGTCCTGAACGAGGAGTGCAGGTGTGCCCAGGGCACCAGGAGGATCAGCTTTAGCAGGGTGTAGTGGGTCGGGCAGTCCTCCACCTGCACATATAGCTCATCATTTATCACCTGGGACACTTGCAGCAGGGGCACACTCAGGGTGCAGTGGTGGCAAGGGGAAGAGGCTGGCCCTGGGGCTTCTCCCTGGAGAGGCCCCGTGTGGGTTTGGGGTTGTCCCCAGTTGCACACCCCGGGCCTGGGCACCAGAGGCTGGATGGCATTGTGGCAGAGCAGTTGGCCTGCATGGAGAGAGGGGAGAAAGCAGGATCTGGAGCCATGGCAGCAAGAGCTGCCAGCATCCTGGCCTGGCCCACCCTGGGAATGGGCAGAAACAGGCTGCCTGTGGCCAGCACCCAGTGAACCACCAACACCAGAGAAGTAAGTGGGGATGAGGGACTTGGGTGGCAGGTACCTGTGCCCAGGCCAGCCTAGCCAACTTACCATGGTCCCTTAGCACCCATGCATGGCTGACCCCTGATCTGAGGCCAAGCAGCGCACAGCTCCTGGTACAAACCGTCTTATCTCTGAAATGTTGCAAACTCACACAAAAGGCTTCTGTCTCTTACCTCTCCAGGGCCAACAAGTGGATGTGGGGGAGAGGCAACCAGCTCCAGTGGGGATGCAAGTTCCAGGTCACTGGCACCTACCACTGCCGCCATCAGGATGGACCGTCTGTGCCAGCAGCACACCAGGGATCACACCCTCCTGCTCCAGTGGCAGAAGGAAGTGGCAGAGGAGTGGGAGGTGTGGAAGCAGGCACAGCAGCAAGCCTGGTAGGCAGAGGACATCCCCCTGGCAGAGGCATGGAACCAGGCATAGAGGGACCACTGGGTCCAAATGGAGGCCCTGGAGCGGGAGCACTTGGAGCTATTCTTGCAGTAAAGGGACACCAACCAGCAGGCCCTGAACACCCTCCTGGCCTTGGCAGCTATGTCCATGTTCCCCACAGCCCACCCCAACTCATGGCCCCACAGGGCACCTAACTTTAGTGCCAAGTTTCTGCACGTGCAGACACCTACAAAAATAATTTTGTGTGCATTAGCTTAATGCACAGTAAATTTAGTTGTGTTTAAATGCACATCTAGACACACCCAAAAACACTTGAATTTTAATATCAAGTGATTGGTAATTTCAGGTCTATGACACATTTCATTAATACCATGTGAATTAATGGTGCAAGTTAAATAAACAAAAATACAATATTAAAATTTTATCCTAAACCCTTTTTTCCCCATTTCTCTGTATCCAACTGTTAAAATGAAGTGGGGAGGAGGAGGGAAGTGAATTGGTAATTTACACAAGTTAACTATTTTAATACGTATATTCTTGGAACAGAAACCAAAACTGTATGTACAATCGTTGTTTTCCTTCTTTTTTCCCCTTTAAGATATTCTCACATGTTGTCACTGATTAGCATGCTTATATTTTAGAACCTGCAGTTTAGCCCCCGACCACTCTAAAGTTGCACAGCCATGTTTTAGACCAGGGGTCAGCAACCCCCGGCATGTGTGCTGAGCACAGTACGCAAGGCCATTTTGCTCGGCACACCACCACCAGCCTGGGTTCTAGGCAGCTGCTGCCAGCCATGAAGCCCAAGCTGCTCCCAGCAGGTAGCTGGGCAGCTGCAAGCCCTGCTGCAAGCAGACTGGGCTCCATGGTTGGCAGCAGCTACCCAGAGCCTTGGCCACTTGTAGCCAGTAGGCTGCAAACATCTGCTCTGGGCTCCAGCATTAGCTTCATACTGGCGGGAGCACACGCACCTCGGAGCGGATGGTGGGGGAGTGGCCTGAGACAGTGCAACTCTGGCCTCTTCCCCACAACTGGCACAGAGCTAATGCCTGGGCCCTGGAGTGTGGTGCAGCTGTTTGTAGCCAGCCTGAGCTCTGGGCAGCTGCAGCAGGCAGTGGGCAGGCTGCAAACAGCTGCGCCAGGTTCCACAGCCCCAGCATCAGCTTCATGCTGGCAGCATCTGCATGCGAACTTCAGAGTGGACAGCAGGAGGTCTGTGCTGCCTCAGGCCCTATCCCCACCGTCCGCTCCAAGGTGTGCGTGCACCCACCAGTATGGAGCTGATGCCAGAGCCCGGAGCAGCTGTTTGCAGCCTCCCAGCTGCAGCTAGCCAAGGCTCTGGTAGCTGCTGCCAACCACAGAGCCCAGGATATTTGCAGCAGGACCTACAGCTGAGCCTACCTGAGTCCCACCCACTCTGAGCCCAGCCCCAGCCCAGCCCCAGCCCAGCCCAGCCCCCCACCAGGATGGAGCACCGCATCTTTTGCGGGCTTAGCTGTGTGGGGTGAATGGGTGGTTAGGCTGATGGGCAGTCTCTGGGCCTGGGCCTCAGCCAGCTATGCTTTAGCCTGGGGGCTGGCTCCCCAGGGAAGCACAGGGGCTCTGGCGGGACCAGGGCATTGTTGGGTCAGACTTTGTCCAGCGGCCCAGGAGCCCGGCTCCATGCACCTGTGCATTTGGTTCTGTGTGTTTGTCTGCCTGTGTGTCTGTGTGTGCACATGTGTCTGGTTCTGGATGTGTGTGTACATATGTCTGTTCTGGGTGTGTTCTGGTTCTCTGTGTTTGTGCATGTGGTTCTCTGTGTCCGTGTGTGTGTCTGGATCTCTCTCTGTTCTCCTTTTTCATTCTCTTTCTCTCTCTTTCTCTCTCTCCTCTTTCTCTTATTTGTCTCTTTTTATCTCTCATTACAACATGCTCAACAAAAAAGGAATACACAACAACCAACAAAAGCAACATTTATAATTATTAAATATACTAATATGCGGTGCATCCTGCCATGTACCCCCCGCCCAATTTTGTTTTCTGGCATGCCGGCACTCCGGTACCTTCCAAGGTAGGCATTGTGGTTTGGCACTCTGGCCAAAAAACGTTGCCTACCCCTGTTTTAGACAAACATGTTAATATACAGAAAAAAGTACTTCAGCATTTATGCAAACTTTGTGTAACTTTAAGTAAATCTTGCTGTTTTGTGGCTGATTTACATCAGAATATTATTCAGGTGCATCCTTCTTCATGCTGCAATCTGCTAAGAGTTGACAAAACAACACTGTAATTGTATTATATAGAATGGTATTAATAAAAGCCTCTTGATTTTTATCATCTCTCTCACAACATTTGATTTGATTCCTGGAGTCACATGGAAATGTCTGTCTCTAATTTAAGATGTTTTCAGCCCTTGTGCTTACAGAGAAAAGCTTTAAACGCCCTTTAGATACATCCTAAAAGCTCAGAAACCAGGAGAAAATAATTGAGCCAAAGTTTGTAATTTAAGTCAATATTATGATTTTTGAGGTCTGACTCATGAATTCTGAACACTACAGTTTGGAGATACTCTAATAGGTATTACTGTCAATTTAATTTACTATTGGATAATTGATGACTGGAACCAATGATGTTCATTAGTATTTCAAAGATGCCAAAAATATGCTAAGATAGCTGAAAAACTTTTAAAATACAACTGCTTCTTCCTATTCTCAGCACTAAGTAGAGTAAAAAATACAGAGGCAGTGCATGTGTGAATCTCTGTAATATTTCCATGAACAATGTGCATGACTCAGCTTCTCCGCCTTCCTATTTTGTTACCCACTGGGCTAGAGAAGTGAGAGGTGGTTAAAAGGCATGCCTAGCTGTCAAGAAGTGTTGTTTACCAATGATTGGGAGAGATAATGGAAACCCCAGTAACTGGACATTAACTTTTAATGTCTGAGAACCAAACAGGTTGGAACAAAGGGGCCAGGTGTGAAGAGCCTGGTTTTTAAGATTTACTGTAGCCAAACACAGATGGATAGTGGGACATAGAAGAAGAGGAATCCCAGGAGAACATGGCATGAGGGTCCAGTTGCTCCAACTTGTATCGCCAAAGTATTTTAAGAGTAATTATTTCTATTTCTTTTTATCCTGTCTTACTACAACTTCCTCAATTATGACAGTCTCCCAAAATATCTACAAATGTATCAAAATAAACAAATTTATTTTCAAGGTCATGTATTGATCTCATTACTCAGTGCATTTACTCTTTTGTGTGCCCTTCTCCATTTAAATGCAGGGTCAAATGTTTCTAAGATGTTCTATCTTCTACTTGTAATCCTGAAGGCATGAACTTCAGATACACTTTTGTGACATGCATGATGTACAGGTCCAGGGAGGTGATGCTTCCCCTTTATGTGGCACTGGTCAGGCTGCAGTTGGAGTACTGCATCCAGTTTTGGGCACTGCACTTCAAGAGGGATGCAAAGAATCTTGAGATGGTTCAGAGGAGGGCAACTTGTGTGGTCAGAGGCCTGCAGGTAAGGCCCTATGAGGAGAGACTAAGGGACCTAGATCTCCTCAGCCTTCACAAGAGAAGGCTGAGAGGTGATCTTGTGACTGCCTATAAATTCATCAGGGGTGGGCAGCAGGGAACAGGAGATGCTGAATTTACTAGGGCACCCCCTGGACTTACTAGGAACAATGGCCACAAATTGATGGAGAGCAGATTTAGGTTGTACATTAGAAAGAACTTCTTCACAATAAGAGTTTCCAGAATCTGGAATGGGCTTCCAAGTGAGGTGGTGTTCTCCCATAACTTGGTGGTCTTCAACATGAGACCAGACAAGCACCTACCTGGGGTCATCTGATGATCAGTCAAGGGCAGGGGGTCAGAGTTGACCTACTGAGGTCCCTTCTGACCCTAACATCTATAAATCTATGGATCTGTGAACTTGTACAGACAAGTTGTTACAGTGATGGACTTCAAGGATGCATTGATTTAGATACAACAGTTATCCTTGCAAATCCAATTGCAAAGTCCTGTCTAAAGAGAACAAAACAAAAACAGCCTTCTATAGACAGCTAAAACAAATTTACTTTTATTGTAGCATAGCCTATGCCTCTGTCAGAATTGACGCCCAAAACTGGTCATCAGAAAGTACATCATAAAGCATTAACGTGAGCTACAAACTGTAATAGCATTCGTCTACGTGCTTACATTAGGGTAGAGACAATCAGACCACTGGAAGCCTTGACTTTGCAAAAGTCATAACATGGTATGGTTCTCTAGATATACTCAGCATGCTAGGAAGTCATGCTAATTGGATGCATTATTCATGCACATGCTGCCTTCTTAAATTTCAACCTGCTTTACACACATAAGTGCACGTCTTAAAATGACTGATAATACCTACATATTTCAAAGAATCCTTGCTTAGACATGCACTGAAGCACATAAAGCTTCATATGAGTATTTTGATTAATTATGCATGAAAATAAAGGAATTAACAGGGTGAATCCAGTGGGGGTGCATTCATGTAATTGCACCCTGCTTTGATTCCTGCTCCACTCAAACTTAAAACTAACACTTGGGGAGAGGCAGCCCCATTCCTATTCAAGCAGTGCTGAGAGAACCAAGTGACTTCTTGGCTCATTGTCATCTCCCTCATTCCTGTTACTCTTCCTCCACCCCACAGGTGTTAATAACTCTATCCTTTTTGACAGTCTTGATGATCCACTATTCAAACTATTCTTCTTTTGCATTTTTTCTGTATGCTAGCCATTCCTGCTAGTCTCTCTTGTATTTCAGATCCTGCAGACTGCTTTTAGCTCTAGTTAAACACCTTAACTCAGGTATGGTAATATTAACTCAGGTGTCAAAATGATTGGAGGCACTGTCAAGATACTCCATGAGACTAGATTTTAAGAGATATACATTTAAGTATAATGACTACAGAACTGAGATAATATCTTTTGATTATTTTGACTATTGTTTGCTTAGTTTGTTGTGGATTTTTTCAAAACTTTATATATATAGTCTAGCAAATTAGTGCATATTCCACTAGTAATATTTGTATAGCACTAGCCCCCTAACAAACTAGTAAAGCATCTAGTTTCTCTTTAACCAGAAAAAAACTATTTGTTGTCTTATATGATGGTGTAAAACACCATCTGTACCCCTTTTCAAAATCTTAGATCCTCCCATGGGTGTATGAATTATGATTAAAATGTGACTAATAGGTATCTGACCCTATGATCACAATGATTTTTAGAGCTATTTCTTTTATTGGAGTTTCCAGCTGTTCTGTAGGCTTATCTATTCCACTGATAGTCATTAATGTTCAGCTAAATTGACCTTAACAGGTATGGGATGCTGCAAAACTATTATCTCATGCTTAGAATATCACAGGTGATATTGGGTCAACTCAGCAAGATGCTCAGTAACTGAACTCAGGGTGGAAACAGGCATCATCTGACTACTCATTTGTTCCACCTTAAAAAAATTTAAGGCAGGACAAATGCTAAGCAAATAGAAGTCCTTACCTTTTGTTGCACCACATGACAGGAAAACCAGCGGTGTAACAAAAGGTAGTACAAGTTTATACCACTTAATTGCAATGAACATCTATTATGGCACTTTCCTGCTGTCCCAGAGCCATGGCACGTATCTGGAACAGCAGGGAAATCAGGGTTTTCTCCCACCCAGTTGGCCTCATAGGACAGGTCTGGGGCCACAGGGAAAGCAGGGAGATCACATCTCCCCTTGTCCCTCATCATCAAGCGCAGGACAAGGGGAGACATATATTTCAGCCAGTGAAGCAGATAAGTCATGCCATGATACATTGAGGCACAGCAGAATCACTCCATTCAGCAACTTCTGTCTCTAGCCTCAGTGATTGGCACCCTTAGATAAGCCCTGAGTACCTTGAAGGATTAAGCCCAAAGTATTTTAAGAGTAATTATTTCTCTTTCTTTTTATCCTGTCTTACTATAGCTTCCTCAGTTGTGACAGTCCTCCTTATCTCCCAAAATATCTGCAAATGTTTCAAAAGATACTCATTTATTTTCAAGGTCATGTGTTGATCTGACAGTAACAGAAATATAGTTTATTTAAAGAGTTGCCTTAGTGACAACTTATTTTTAAGAGCTCACCTGTCTGAAGTTACTGCATTTTTTTTCCTTTTTAACAAGGAGTACATATATCTGAATCTTATCCAGTCTATCTGTCATCTTTGGAAGTTTGTTTCCACACAAGTAGTACTAATAAAAGCTTTTGAGACTTTAGTTTTCTCTTCCCCAAACATCTGTTTCCTGTCAGCTAAATATTTTGCAAAATTACACCTCTTCCCTATATTCAGTCAGTCCCTCAATAGCCCAATTAATTATATTATGAAAAGGTAACACTCTTGAAGCATGTTAATCTAATGAAGCATGTTTATTATCCTAAAGTTATTACCTTTTTTTTTTTAAAAAAGCTACGGTTTAGAACATTTCCTGAATAACAGTATAAAAATTCCCTTTAAAAATCCATATTATGGGGTATGCTACTGGCATACAACAGTGGTCTTATAAAAATCTTAGTCCCTCATTAACTCAGAAATAGATTCTCTTCAATATCTATGTGCCTATATACAAGGAATATCACTGTGGTGGA
The DNA here is from genome assembly GCF_052110815.1 of Crocodylus siamensis. Taxonomy (NCBI): domain Eukaryota; kingdom Metazoa; phylum Chordata; order Crocodylia; family Crocodylidae; genus Crocodylus; species Crocodylus siamensis. The sequence goes on from NC_143396.1 coordinate 200,765,376, forward strand.
GTTTGTAATTCCTATATACGATTCATTCCATTCATACCAGTCTCTTTGCTATATCAATAATGCTCAAGGAAATGGTTCATTATTATGCTTCAAGGAAATGCTTCTAATTTCTAGATGCAAAACAGGGAACCTGACGCTTTGTCTAATACTCCTTCAGATTCCTGTTTGCATAATTAATGTTCTGGAAGGGACTCCTTTGTTTCCATGAGACAACTAGTTACTATGACAATGGTAATTGTTTAGAAAGCAGTCTGCAATGGCATGAGAGTATTATCCAGTGCAGAATTACTGGAAGATGATCTGTTGAGTTTGAAGAATAACAATTTTGATAATTTTTAAGCAGTATTTTTCTGATGTTAAATCCACAGAAACTTTTGGGAAGATGTGAATTAGTGCTGAAAACCATCTGGTGTGACTCATTTATTAAACTGTCAGAAAGAATTAGGCTGATCTTTCTTTCTTTCCAAGTTAACATATAATATACTTGTTACCTGTATGATTGGGATGCTTTCAATTGTCTGCCAGAGATACTGGGGCATTTAATCAGAATTTGAGATGAAAGCTTCATAAATCTTCCACCTCTGGATATTTTAAAGAGCAGTTTGGACAAATCCTTGGCTGTGGTGGGTTAGTCAGGAACCATCATCCTGCCTTAAACATGGGGCTGGACTAGATTACTTTGTGACATCCCTTCCAGCCATGTTGTCCTATGATACCGTTAATTCTCTGTAACTGCTACTTATAAGCTCCTTAAGACAAGTTTTGAACTCATTATGTCCTTTTCAGCGGCTGCCCTGGCAGTAAATTTGGGTACTCTCTATAGCGGTCTCCATCTGAAGTTTTCAAACCTTCTTTAGGGGTGTATATGTTTTTAATCACAGGCTTAATGTGAAGCATATGATAAATCTCACTGATTTTAATGAGATAACTCATGTGTGATAAAGTTGCTAGTGTTTGCATGTCTAGTTTAATCAGGAGCTGTGAGAACAGGCTGTTAAATTACCACATCTAAAAGATGCATATCATTGGATGACTGGGGACTTATTTTTTTGTTTGTTTGTTTGTTTATTTCCAAAGCAGATCAATGCCCCAGATTCCTCATGGGCAGACTTATCACTAATAAGAGCCTCTAAAATTAAAACTTAGGTCAAGAGTTTCAAAAAAGAAGGAATTTACTTTAAGGGACCTATAGGTATGTTTAGGTGCATGTTGGTTTAGGTACAATACTCAGAACTAATTCATTTTTGAGAATCAAGACATTCATTTAAGCCTGTCACAATTTTTAGAATGGACGGGGGGAAAGGGAGCAAAGGAAGTTTGATCTGGGGATTTTTCAGCCCCTGCTGGAGGGTGAGGGAGGTGTGTTAGAGCACCCCCCTTCCACAAGGCAGGGGCTCTAATTTATCCACCCCACCCCCTAGTGCCAGCGGGGGAACCCCTAGAATGTTCTCCCTCTCCTCCCTTCCCTCCTTCCCATTCTGAAAACTTTGCAGCCTCACAGGGAGGAGGAGCCATTGCTAGGGGAAACCAGCTGCAGGTTGCAGTCAGCAGCTAGATTTTTCTCCCCACTGGAATCAACAGTGAACATCTCGTTGTTCCAGGGGATCCTTGTAACTCAGAGCGCTTCCTGCAAAGCAGTCTCATTTACAGCGGGGAGCCGCACTTCTGTCTGCACCCTTAGAGCCCTAATTAGGTTGGTCTAAGTGTGAACTGTCCAGAAGTTCAGGAAGATTAGATCAGTCTAAAAATGACCAGCCTGATCTAAATGAACCATAACTCTGAAGTAGTTTAACCTAGATTGGGTTACACATTTTTAATGCAATCTAACTGCCCTGAATTTCTGTACAGTGAACTGACAAAGCCAAGCTGCTGGACCTAGCCCTGAGACTGTGCTTTTCCTAACTGCCCTGCTAGCACCAGGCTATTTTTAGCCCCCAAGACTCTCACCCCTTCCCCAGATAGAAAACCCCTCTACAGTCCAGCCAGCCCCGCCAGTATACCTGGCTTATTTGTTAGCTTTGTTTTTTATGCATACCTTAAGCTGTTTACTACAAGCTATATCATTTAGCATTGTAATAATGCAGTATTTATATGATTATGTATCAAGATCCTCATAGCAACTAGAAATATATGAAGAAAAGGAAAAGCCCAACTGATAATGTATAGTGTGTTTAAAACCTATAGCCCTATTTATAAGAGAAAGAATTTCTTCACAGTCTTTCGATGATGAATCATCCTACATATACTACAACATTCAGCAAATCTTTCTAGAAATTATATTGCACAATTAGCAAACAGCATTAGGAAATTCACTGCAGTTTATAAAATATTTAAAATAATTACATATGATTATGAGATTAGTTCCTAAAGCACAGAGCAAAATCATAAAGTTGCTGCATGAGTCATTCAGACACACAGTCCCAGTTTTCTGTGTCAATTGAAAGTTGTTCACTGATTACAAGTTTTCATTAAATTTGGTGAATATAAATGCTGTTAGTTTGGTGGCAGAATGGTGCAATGACTGTGGTTTTTTTCATTCCATAATTAAGATTTGAGTTCTCCAAACACCCCCAATCTCATGGAAAATAGGAATGTTGTCCAAGTCACCCAAGTGGTAGAAGAGTTAATTATCTTTTTTGAACACACAAACACCATCTGAAGAGGACCATTAGTATACATGCACTTATGCTTTTTGTGTTTGATCTCAGCTATTCCATCTAGTTGGTCAGCAGTATCACCTTCCATTGGAGTGGATACTGGATGCAGAGTACAAAGTGCCTCATGAAAGATATGCACACTGCTCAGAAATTTACTTCTTTGTGGTCTCTCATCAGACCCCCTGCCTCACAGGCCTCTGAAGTGTTACCAAGATCCTGTTCCTGTTTATAAGAAAGACCAAGATCTTTTCAGCCACAAACACCAAATCATTATTTAATTCTTTAGCTACATTCTTTCCTTTCATATTCATTTTCTCTGAATCTTCTCCTTTTTCTGGTAGGTCCTAGTTGCTATAACTCTTTGGTGATTGCAAACACAGTTTTCCGTCTTTAAATAACAGGCCTTAAATCCCTTTCTACTGTTACTGTTCTTATATCCAAACTGTCCCTTCCTCCTGGATGCCTTGGTTTCTCTTTTCCATTCCAAACTTTTTATTTTTCCTAAACCAGTGTCACATCTCAGACCACTTGGTTATTTTAAGTCCCACATCTACACCTGAATACAATACAAATGATATCTTTGAACTTTCAGCATTTCAGCATCTGCTTTTTTTTAATAGTTCTGTTACTTTTCCATGGTGCTTTTACTATTTCTACTATTGAAATTGAGGGGAATCTTGCCAAAAATTTAAAAAAGAGGAGGTCTGTAGAACATAGTTCAAATATGTGTTCACACACATGCACACACACGCGCGCGCGCGCACACACACACACACACACACCCCTTCATAGTTTTTAAAGCCAGAAAGACCGTTAAAATCGGCTAGCCCAGCAGCATCAAACATGGCCTGTGGGCCAGATCTGGACCACAAAGCCACTCTAAGCCACTCTAACTGGCATACTGGACTATCGGCATGGCTGAGGGGAGTGGCCTGCCACAAAACCTGGAGCCCTTGCACCCCAATGGACTTGTCAATTGGTGGCAGGACAGCAAGTGAGGGCTGACACAGCCTTGGTGGCTTCTTTTACCCATCTGCATTGTTATGCCATACCTCATTGTCAGCCTCTGGTCCCTGCTGCATGACCTGTGCTGGAGCCAGAGCTGGAGCTGCTGCCCTGGCATGAGGCATGTGGTGGCAGCAGCTGCCACCATGGCAGTGGCAGCTCCAGCTCCTGCATGGGGGACACAGTGGGGGCTGGAGTTGCTGCCAAGTGCTCTTGGTCAGTTCCAAACAGCCACTGCTGCAGCTTTCTTATACTCTGAGCTGGATCCAGCCTGCAAGGAACCCCACAAGCCAGCTCCAGCCCAGGGTACAAAGTGAGTTTAACACCCCTGATATACCCTGTATGACACAAATTTCATATAGAAATCCCTGTATTAATGCAATGATACCCAGATGAGCTAAACTCTGCCACTCCTGTTTATCCAATTAATTTCAAAACACTCTAATAGCAAAACTATTCTTTCATCAGGCTAGGAAAGTACACAAGGCCTGATTCTCCACTTGGTGTCTTTAGCAGAGAAGGTGGATTTGTCTTCTCACAAAGATACTAGAGACTGCTTGCAGCAACTTACGCACCCTCAGCCAGCTCAGTGCCTCCACAGCCAAAAGCTGCCACCTTATTGCCATCTGTAAGAGGGTTAACACTGGACTGTTGCCACTTGCTGCCCCAGGGAGAAGTTGAAGTCATATTAGCACCGTTTACTTGCATCTTCCCCAAGATAGTCTGGGTGAAACAGCAGGAATTTTCCAGTCACGTAGGACATCAAGAAGGTTAAGTCCCAGATCCTTGCAAAGCCAGTAGCAAGACTGTTACTACTTCTATAAATAAGTTTTATATATATATGTATATATATAGTCTGTGGCGTTGCCTTGTTGATGTCCTACCTCACAAGGAAGTTCCTGCAGCGTCACGCAGACTGTTGCCTGGGATGCCATACTTCCTGGACATTCTGTGGTCTCAGGAAAACTCACTCTGTGTCACAGACTTACCCGTAATTCTGGAAGAATCTTCTATACTTTGCCTTCCAAAAACAAGGTATGTCTTGTTTACAGTGTGCATAGTATACAAGAACATATGCTAATAGTAAAGGAATACAGAAAGACCTGAGAATTATGATTTTCCATCCGTTATAAATAGCAAACTCATTTCTTCTTTTCTTTCTTCTTTTATTGTTGATAAACATAGGTACTGAGCATATAAATAAACACTTACACACTGACTAATAGAACGTGAAATTGCTTGGTAGGTGCATCTATGTAAAAAGTTTACTGCAGAGTAGACTAATTCACTTCGCAGCAAATGTCTCAGCGTCTACACATGCCAGCCTATGAGGCCGCAGGAAACTAATAACTCTGCAGTAAGGTAGTACTTGTAAATACAAGGCTATCCTGCTGCAGATTTTTTTCATACGTATCAGTGCCCATGTAAATGCTAACCCAGTTGGCTGGGGCACAAGGGTGCTTCAGTGCAGGTGCTACTTGCTGGCTAGCCCTGCACTGGAACACCCTTGTGCTCCAGCCACCCCTCCGCAGCACACTGAGCCAAGTCAGAGCAGCCCTGGGCTAGCAGATTGACTCCCTAGGCTCCTGCTATCCAGGGGTGTTACAACCTGGCTTAACATCCTGTAGACCTAGGTACATGTATAAACATGGCACCCAGGAGCAATACATTCTGGCACAATATACATGGGTCCTGATCTCTCAATCTCCTGTCAGTCCCAATCTCCACATGACTGAAAGGCAGTTGCTCAGCAGCTGGGACCCGGCCATAGCTTTCCCAGCCGTGTGTAGATTGGGACCCATCCCAATCTCCCCGTGGCTGGGAGGCAGCTGCTGGGCAGCTGGGACAGTTCTTCCAGACATGTGGAGGTCAAGACCAGCCCCGGTGCTGACTACCAGCCTGCGGCTGACACCCAGGGGAGTGTGGAGCTCCCTCTGGCTGCTGCAGAGGTGCAGAGTAGAACAGGAGCAGCCCTGAGCTGAACTACTCCCATCAGGAGCAAAATTGCTCCCAATGGGCACAGGTTCTGGATGCAGTACTCTAGCTGCAGCTTCACCAAGGCCGAGTACAACAGAAGAATGACATCCTTGGATTTGCTTGAGAAGCATCTATGGATGCAAGCCAGTGTTTTGCTCACTTTACGAGCTGCAGCATTACATTGAAGGCTCATGTTCATTTTGTGGTCAATCATGACCCCCAAGTCCCTTTCACCCATAGTGCTAGCCAGCATAGCACTGCCAAGCCTATAAGCATGCCACTGGTTTTTCTTCCCAAGGTGAAGAACCTTGCATTTTTCAGTGGTAAACACCATCAGGTTCTTGTCTGCCTGTCAAGATCAGCCTGGATCATCTTCCTGTCCTCAGGTGTGGATGCTTTACTCCGAAGTTTGGTATCATCAGCGAATTTGGCCAGTCTGCTTCTGACTCCAATGTCCACATCATTGATAAAGAAGTTGAACAATATAAGTCCAAGGACAGAGACTTGAGGGACCCCACTGGTCAGAGGGCACCATGACAATTGACTTCCATCAACCACCACCCTCTGGGTCTGACCACAGAACCAGTTCCCCAGCCAGCAGATCATGCTGGACCTGAGGCCACAGTTGGCCAGTATTGCCAAGAGGTGATCGTGGGATCGAAGGCTTTTTTGAAGTAAAGATATATGATGTCAATCTCTTCCCCCTTGTCCAGGTGATAGGTCACCTGGTCATAAAAGGAGATGAGATTGGTCAAGCAAGACCTACCTGCAACAAACCCGTGCTGGCTATCCCTCAGGATGTTGCCATCAGCCAGTCCATTAAGAATGGCTTCTTTGATAATCTTTTCTAACACTTTTCCTGGGATAGAGGTGAGGCTGATGGGCCTATAGTTTCCCAGACCCACTTTCCTCCCTTTCTTGAAAATAGGCACCACATTGGCTTTCTTCCAATCTTCAAGCAGTTAACCGGAGCACCAGGAGTTCTCAAAGCTCCATGCCAGGGGCTGAGCTATGATGCTAGTTGGCTACTTGAATACCCTGGGGTGTAGACTGTCAGGGCTGGCTGACTTGAAGGTGTCCAGCCTCTCAAGGTTTTCTTTCACAGGGTCAGGATTGATTTTGTCACCAGTTCCCTTTTTGTTTGTTGCCTTTAGCTGGAGCTGAATGCATGCAAAACTGCAAACTGCTCTTTTTCAAGGAATATTAAGATATGCTGCAATACCAGTGATTCACCCAAGGTACATCTATGCTGCCTCAGGACAGTGCTAGCGGGCACTACAACAATATGCTGCTCCATGCATACTATTTTCCCAAACTTATGGAATGTAGCCACCCTAACACAGTGCCAGGCACATGACAATTAAGCTGTCCCAAAGAGAGGAAACAAGACTTGCTGACAGGATGTCCCTCATGGACAGTGGTCATTGAATTTTGGATCTATGCTCCAATTGTTTTGCAATGCACCAGAGACTTATCAGCTATAACTACCCTTGCTAAAATCTCTACTGTGCCCAAAATAAGTTAGTACAGTGCAAGATTTTGCAGGTTACAATACCACACATTATTCAAACTGATCATCTATCATTTAAAAGCAAAAGAGAAAATGATAGAATTGTTTTTTAAAGTCCACCTAATTATTGGAAAAAAAACAACTACCATATTTACTTGATTAAAATACTAGAGTTTTTTCTTCATTTTAACATAAGCCCCTTACCTTACAATCCAATATAAGGCAGTGAGAAGCAGGCAGCTGCTCCAGCTCCAGTTCCAGCTCCAACCCCAATCCTGGGTTGGAGCCAAAGCCACAGTTCTTGCCCACTTGCCACCCATACACTCCCCACCACTCCTCCCTCACAGCCTCCAGCCCCCACTGACCCTTGTCTCTCCCTTGCACTTCTTCCCCCTCTCCCCCTGTGCTATTCCCCCCACCCCACTTCCCTGCTGGCTCTGTGCTGCTGGGAAGTGGGGGGGACCTTGTTCAGTGCCCCTAGGCTGCAGCAGGGATGGAGACTGCTGGTCCCAGAGCCGAGGTAAGGGGGAGGTAGAGGAACAGGTGAGAAGGGGGGGACCTGAGGATGCAGGGGATTGAAGTGGCAAGGCAGGGGGAAGAGGAGAGGGTGGGGGAAGGGGGAAGAAAGGCATGAGGCTGCAGGGAGTAGGCACAAGAGGGATGAAAGGGGGCCACTGGCAGCAGGGGGAAAGCTGTCTTCCCTTACAGAGAAGGGTGGCCCTTCTTTGTAGCCTCTTGAGCTTATTCATATCCTTCTTGAAGTGCGGTGCCCAGAACTGGACACAATACCCAAGCTGAGGCCTCGCCAATGCCAAATAGGGCTGTGCAAAGCTTCAGATGCTGATTCAGAGGAGATTCGGCCAGATTCAGAGGCCAAACCTCTAAATCTGAATCAAATCAGGGGACCAATAAAAAGGCCCAAATTGATATGAAGCTCTCTGAATCTTCAGAAAAGATTTGGAGAGCTTGGATGATTTGGGCAGTCCCCACTCACTGAAGCAGGGAGCTGGAGCCAGACTTGGAGCTACTAAGTAGGGGAGAGGGGAGGGGGGGCTGGAGGAGCGGGGAGAGGACCATGGGAGGACCCCCACCAGGCTGCATCCCTGCCTACTCCCCCAGACCCTCCCCACGATGCCCCACCCACCCCAGGTCCTGGCACTTTGAAAAAGAAAGAAGAAAGCCACTACTCACTGGGTGCAGCCCAGCAGGGGGGCAATCCCTGCTGCTCCCTGCTGCCCCCCACTGCCCCCGCTGCATGGGGGGGCTCACTCACGAGCCTCCAGATCCCTGACCACTCTCTGAGCCCCTCACATCTGCCCCTCCTGCCCCAGCTCCAGCCCATGAAGAAAAAAGACCCCTGGACTTACTAATTCCTGCAGCACCCTCAGAGTTTTGGGGGGCTCATTGAAGAGCCCCCAATGTGGCATGGGGCAGTGGAGGGGAGTGGGAATCACCTCCACTCTGGGAAGGAACTGTTGAGTCCAGGTTTTTTTGGATTTTTTTTCCTTAAACGGCTGGAGCTGGGGTGGGCAGAGCAGCCATGGGGGGACTGGGACAGTGGGAGGTCTCATGCAGAACCACCCCCCCGCACACAGTATGGGGCAGTGTGGGGCAGCAGGGATTCATAGTTTCATAGTTGGTAGGGTTGGAAGGGACCTGAGCAGTTCACTAAGTCTGACCCCCTGCCATGGCAGGAAAGAGTACTGGGGTCAAATGACCCCATCAAGGTGATTGTTTAGCCTTGTCTTAAAGACCCCTAGGGTAGGGGCCAGCACGACTTCTCTTGGAAGTTGGTTCCAGATCCTAGCCACCCTGACAGTGAAGTAGCGCCTCCTGATGTTTAATCTGAATTTACCCCCTGCCAGCTTGTGACCATTATTTCTAGTCACTCCTGGTAGTACTCGGGGGAGCAGGGACTCCCCCAATGCCTGCTGATCCCCTCTGACTAGTTTTAGGGGATCTAGGGGGCCACTAGATCCCCCCTCAGCCTTATCTTGTAGAGGCTGAATAGGTTCAGGTCCTGTAGCCTCTCCTCATAGGGCCTGCCCTGCTGCCCCCTGATCATGCGAGTAGTCCTCCTCTGGACCCTCTCCATATTGTCCACATCCCTCTTGAAGTGCAGCGCCCAGAACTGGATGCAGTACTCCAGCTGCATAGAGACCAATGCCACATAGAGAGGGAGTATAACCTCCTTGGACCTGCTTGAGATGCACCTGTGGATGCATGACAAGGTGCGGTTGGCCTTTCTGATTGCATCCCCACGCTGCTGGCCCATGTTCATCTTGGCATCAATGATGACTCCAAGATCTTTTTCTGCCTCTGCACAGACTAGAAGGGAGTTCCCCAGCCTGCAGGTATGATGCTGGTTGTTCCTCCCCAGGTGCATCACCTTGCACTTGTCAGTGTTGAATCCCATCCCATTCTCATCCACCCACACCTGTAACCTATTGAGGTCTGATTGTAGCCTATTCCTTCCTTCTAGCATGCCCACATGCCCCCATATCTTAGTGTCATCAGCAAATTTGAACAGGGTGCTTTTTACCCCCTTGTCCAAGTCACTGATGAAAATGTTGAACAGTGCTCACATCCCTCCAGGTCGAAAATGACCGATCCACTACCACTCTCTGGGTGTGGCCCTCCAGCCAGTTGGTGACCCATTTGACTGTCTAGGTGTCGACACCACAGTCTCCCAGTTTTTTTTATGAGAACAGAATGAGATTGAGTGCCAAAGCCCTTCTGAAAGTCCAGGAGGACTATGTCCACAGCTACCCCTGCATCTAAGGATTTGGTGATCTGGTTATAGAAAGCTACCACATTGGTCTGACAGGACCTGCCGCTAATGAACCCATGTTGATTGCCCCTAAGCATAATCTCTCCTGCTGGCCCCTCTTGGATGTGTGCCAGAATAATTCTCTCAAAATCTTACCCAGGATCGAGGTAAGACTAACTGGCCTATAGTTTCCCATGTCCTCCTTCCTCCCTTTTTTGAAAATGGGAACCATGTTGGCCCTCTTCCAGTCCTCCGGCACCACACCAGAGCACCACAAGTGCTCGTAAAGCTGTGCCAGGCGTCCCGCAATGACCTCAGCTAATGCCCCCCACAACCCAGCAGCACCCAATCAGTCAGGGATTTTTTTTTTCAAAGTGGTGGGAGATGGGGCAGGCGGGGCTGGGAGAGCAGGTGGGGGATGGGGTCTGCAGAGATTCAGCAGCAGCCCCGGTTCTCCCCCACCTCCTGCCTCCAGGCTGAGCTCAGTGGGGCTGGTGGAGCTGGTTGGAGTAAAGTTCAGTGGTGAAAGGCGGGGGAAAGCCAGGGCTGTGCTCTGACTGGCTTTGCAAGCCCCATGAATCTCAGCCTGGTGGTGGGAGGCAGATCATAGCCCTGGCTCTCCCCTGCCTCCTGCCACCAAGCTGCTTCAAAACTCAAAACATTTCAAAACTTTCAAAATGTTTTCAGTGCCCTCATTTCATTTCAAAGCTGTTTTGTTTCATTTTAACGTTGCTTTTCAAGTTTGAAACACATCAAAACAGCTTTAAAATGAAACAGTTGTCGAAATTTCACACAGCCCTAGTTCTTAGTATTTTTGCATTATGCCATACAAGCAAGTTTATACCAAGTGAAGCATATTAAGCACTCATAAAGTAAAACAGCCTCGGGTTATTTTCAGCTTGTTAATTTGCTATTACTGTAAAACCATACTTATTTAAGTTAAACACAAGTGTGAGAATATTCAGCGAAGGCAGAAACTACGCTTAAGTTACTGAGGCAAGTTCCAATGCATGCTCATTAAATACTGATATTTAAAGTAGTCATCCATATTTTTACTTTTTCTTTTGTTCTATTGTAGCTATTAGAAAGACTAAAAATCACTATATAGGGTGCTGACAGATGTTCAGTTTACCCCTATAATCCAATTACCCATGGCACTTAACAGAAAGTGCTATGAGTTACAGCAACCCCCTAGACCCAAAAGACTTTCGCTGTTGAGAACAGAGGGTAGAGGATCAAGTTCCACTTTGGAGCTGATCCAAGAGAGGCTGCATCCCTGCAGCCTCTCTCCACTAGCCCCAGCTGCAAAGCTCTGGTGATCTCTGCAGGATGGGAAGGGAGAAGGGACAGGAGGGAGCTCTAGTCTGTTGTTTGCCAAGCCTGTGCTATGAGCAGCTTTCCCCCCCACTTCCATTCTCCCATCATACAGACAGCACCAGGGACAGGGTGGGCTGCATCAGTCCAGCCCCCATCAGCACAGGGACACACAGAAGTGAATGAAGGTGCTCTGCTCTAGATTACTTTCATCAGAATCCTCATTAAAAGAGGGTTAATTTGTTGCACAATCAGTCACTTTTAAAGCACTCTGCAGCCATGCACTTCTGTCAGGACATGACTGTAGAGCACCTTCAAGATGCCAATCATGTGGCAAATATCACTTCTGTCAGTGCCCTATAATAGCTTTGTCAGCAAGAATAAAAGTGAAAATCTGTATCTAACTTTTGGTTATCACAGATTAGAAACTATGTTACTATTGTTTCTTTCATAGATCTTGCTGCATATTCCAACATGTCAGAAAAATCTGGGAGTTCCCAAAGGGTGTGCCATAGCATACTAGTGTGCTGCAAGAGCAGAAGCATGTCATGAAAAATGGTACTTTTTCTGTATCAGATCCAGCCTGCAGAGCCATGTCAGCCAGCCCACAGGACTCCACACGGGTCTGAAAATTTGGCAGCTGGGGAGGATTGGCAGTTAACACTGCCACTACTCCTTCCCATGCCAAATTTATGAGTTTTTCATAGATTCATAGATGCTAGAGTCAGAAGGGACCTAAACAGATCATCGAGTCCGACACCCTGCCATGGGCAGGAAAGAGTGCTGGGGTCAGATGACCCCAGCCAGATGCCTATTCAGCCTTCTCTTAAAGACCCCCAAGGCAGGGTAGAGCACCACCTCCCTTGGAAGCCCATTCCAAATTTTGGCCACCTTCACAGTGAAGAAGTTCTTCCTGATGTCCAGCCTAAATCTGCTCTCTGTCAGTTTGTGACCACTGTTCCTTGTTACCTCAGGAGGTGCCCTGGTGAACAGAGCATCTCCAATTCCTTGCTGCCCCTTCCCCGCCCCCCCCCCAAGCATTTGTAGGAGGCCACAAGATCACCTCTCAGACTTCTTTTGAGGAGGCTGAAGAGATGCAGGTCCTTCAGTCCCTCCTCACAGGGCTTGTCCTGCAAACTCTGTACCATACAAGTGGCCCTCCTCTCAAGTTCTGTGAACTGCTTTGGCCCCACATGGCAGGATTGGGTCACAGCTCAGGAGAAGCCATGCCCGCATATGGAAAGATAACAGTTAGACTATGAGTTTGTTATAAAGATAGACCCTGATACTGCCCCATGAAATCAGCTGGCCTCTCCAGTCCAACATGCTCCATATTGCAGAGTCAGGACCATACAGAAAAATAAGCAAGCACACACTAATGGCTGACTTAGAGCAGTGTCATTCTTCAGGCAGGGAACCCATGTGAAAAGAGATTTTCAGATACCTAAGTGAAAACAAATAGTGAATGAAACATTAGTTTCTCTTCTAAGATGCAGGAGAAGCTTTTGCATGGCTCCTTGGGGATACAATTGGAGGTAGAATTGGCAGTCCAGGCCATCTGTCAGGAGACCAGACAGAGAAATCAACTTCTTCCATGTGGAGGAATAAGGCTTCAACTGCACCTGCTTTCCATGGCAGGATTGGACACTGGATGGGCTCCGGCCACATTGTACTGGGCTCTAGCCACACTGTCCCCATGCAGAGGGATCACACCTCACCTGAGCCAGTCCTGCATCGCTGGAACAGACCTTGGACATGCCAACACATGGGTTGGGCACCAGCCACACCAGCTCCACATGACAGGATAGGGCTCACATTGAGCCAGCCTTGCACAGAGAGTTTGGGTTCTAGAAATTTGGCAGTGGGGAAGAAATGGAAAAGAAGACTATCCCTGATCCCTTGCTACCAAGTTTCCAAGCTCTGTAAGGCCAGATTAGGGTCTGGCTGTGCCAGTCCCATGAGGATAGATCTGGCTCTCACTGCTCCAGCCCTACATGGAGGGACTGAGCTCCAACTGTTCTGACTCAAAACATCAGGCTCTAGACATGCCAGCCCCATGCAGATGGATCAGGCCTCACTGGGCCAGCACCTTGCTCAGGATCAAGCCCCAGATTGGATTCAGCCCATGGACTGAACCAGAACTGCTCATCTAGCCTGAAAGGCCAAAAGATTGGGTACCGTTCTGCAAGTAATACACGCGCACGCACATACACACACACACACACTTTCAGGTATAAACAATTTGGAAACATTGCTCTAATCAAAACGTCAATTATATCTTTAATAAAGTTCCTATATGTCTGACTAGCTTTTCAGGACCTGTGTTTTATTTTCAGTCACTTTACCCTTCCAGGTTTGAATAGCAATAGAAGTAACAAAATGTCATGAGAAAAGCTGTGTCTTGTTGCACAAAATTTATGCCCTTGATAAAACCAAAAAGCATTGTTACTGTCACAAGAAACCTTGCTGGTTTAGAGAAAACTGTTTAGGCAGAATTATATGGTGGTTATTTTCCAACACCTTTAGTTTTGACCTAACTCCATTCCTGAAATCAATGGCCAATGTTGAGCATTTGGGGAAATCTCATTCTATGCCTAATGGTCATGTTGCCCTAATCACCTTTTGGTTTCATCTGGTACCCTTTTTACTGTGTGCATTTCAGATCCTAGTTATTTTGGGCCTTTGCCATAGTAGTACCTAATTAAGTGGACTTGAATCTTAACTGTCTTCTTTGTTTTCAGGACTAATGTTTCTTTTGCAACTTTCATAAGGACAGCTCTTTTAAAAGAGCATTCCCCAAAATGACACTTTCTGATAGTAAATTAAACAAAATAAATATCTGATTATGTTGTGATTGTTATAACAATCCTATGTTTGCCCAGTTATTTGATATGTTTTAACTTATTTTGTTCCTGAAAAATTACAGTCCTTTTCTAGATGTCACATTTGTCACATGACAGGTACTCTGGAATTTTGTTATGAAGCAGAAACATTGTACAATGCACATGACCAGATGTTAAAATTATTGAAGGATATTTTTGCATGATATTTCTGTGAGCAACTTCTTTATGATTGGTTTCCCTTTTCACTGAGGGATAAACTGGTTTAACATCTGGTATATTACAGTTTGTCACATGGTATTCACATATGGCATGTAATGGCTGGGAGGAACCTATGACTATTGCTACCAGGGCTCAATGTTCAGAGAACATACATTTTAGGTGTTATATTGTGCAACATGATGTGTTTGAGAGCCTAGAATGCCTTGGAAACTTGGGCCACCAAACAATAAAGAATACATTGTTCTACCCATTAAAATGAATCAGCACTGACTTTGTCTTTCTCTATGAACATATATGGGCTTAATCTGATTTTCAAAGTAGCTGAGCACCTGCAGCTCCATTGTTTCTCTCACTATTGACTCATTTGGTTTGTCGGAGAACTATTTAGGATGCGATTTCTTATCACCTTTTCCATTACTTTATGTCTGTCTAGCGACCAGTTTCATTAGTTCTTTTTTTATATGTTTCAGTTTCCAAGTAACTTCAATGACTAGATTTCTCCAGGATTTCATTTTGCATAGACACAAACAAGAATAATGATTCTGTCTTCTCTCAGTAATGCCCTTCAGAATGGCGCTGATTCATCCCAGAATGGATAGTATTGCATGCATGTGTCTTGAGGGCAAGGCTACTCTAAATCTAGACCACTACATTAAAGTAGAGCTGGTTATATCTTCCAGAGCCTACCATTTATTTTAGTCTAGCTGTACAATTGCTTTAGAAAAAAATGATGGTCTAACTACATTATTTCCCTCAATAAGGAGCTGACATTTTCCCTGCTTAGTATCAATCCATACTATTGAATTCTTTGTAGTGCCTTAATTAATCTCTGCATCATGTGCTTTGACCCCATATAATATTGACACACATGCATAATATCAACACCTGACAGATGGCCTTGACTGCCAATTCCGCTTCCGATTTTATCCCCAAGGAGCCATGCAAAAGCTTCTCCTGCAGCTTAGAAGAGAAAGTAATATTTCATTCACTGTTTCTTTTCACTTAGGTATCTGAAATTCTCTTTTCATATAGGATTTCTACCTGAAGAATTACACTATTCTAAGTCAGCCATCAGAGTGCATGCTTATTATACTGTATGGTCCTGATTCTGCAATATGGAGCATGCAGGTGGACTGGAGAGTCCAGGTGATTTCATGGTACAGTATCAAGGTCTATCTTTATGACAAACTCATTGTCTGACTGTTGTTTCTTTTCATATGGGGGCATGGACAAGCTGTACAAACAGTAAGTGTACAAATTTTGACTTTCATTTTGAGTTTACGTATGAATTATAATTCTTGTATAGGTTAAGGCCTCTAAGGTGCCCAAAAGAAACAGAGAAGCATAGCTACTATGAAGAGAATAAATTTTACCCATATCTTTTATCCCTTTTTATTATAGGGAATTTTCATTTTACTAACAAACTGCCAAGAAGTATTGTATCTTAATAAGACCCTCTGTCATTTGGTTATCATAAGCTTTGGCTCCTATTTCCTACCTTATCACAATATTATGCTAATTTGTTGCATCCACACTTAGATTATAAACCCTCTGGGACACAATCTGTATTTTTACTGCATAATGTCTAACCTGGCACTGGGTGTTCAAAAATCTATAATACAAAAACTACCTGTGTATGTACTGATATAGTCTTCATCACCAGAATGTGAGAGCTTCACAAATACTTATAGGTTCTACCCCAGAATCATGTAGGGAATAATCTGATTATTTAGATTAGCATTATATTATTAATTTAAAACTATACAACAGTAACTAGGTCAGGGTGAGCAGGGTACTGGCCCCAGATGCTGACTATGAGGGGGCACCAGAATTCCCCCTGCTGGAAGTCTTTGCCATGGCAGAGGCAGCCCTATGCTGCTTGCACCCAGGCAAAGCAGCTGGGCAGCATGCTAATGCACCAAGTAGTGCATCCTAGGGGGGGCAAGTCAGCCCAGCAAAATAGTGTTCTCTTCTGCCTTTGCCAGAAAAGCCACAGCTGTGGGCCTAATATAAATGTATGTGGAAGGATGAGGGCTGGGAAGGCAATAAATGGGGGCACCAGGGTCAGCTCCCAGGGAACCTGGCCCCCAGGCTGAGTAGAGTTGATACTGCTATAGCAGCAGCAGCAGTAGGAACAGTGGAGGTAGTAGCAGAAAGGTTATCCCTTTCTTCCCTTAACCCACATCCTCCCCTTTCCTGCCCCCATGGTCTACAGTGATTGGTATACCCCATGCACTCTACTCCCACCCTGGGCACTCAATAAGCTCACTATGCCTCTGAGCAGAATAGCACCCCACTGGGAAACACTCAAACGATTGGTTTTGTTACCTATAGCCAAGTCCCTAAAACTTTTGGTTTCGAGTTTCAAAATGGTTATTAGAGTAAGAGAATATTATTTCAAATATTATTTTTAAAATATAAAAAAACCCTTTAAAGCATGTTCTTTAAAGTGAAATACTGACAGAGACAGGCCTGACAGTGTGATTCCATAAGGTGCAGAGAGCTTCTCTTGAAAAAATGTTGACTTGATTTGATTTCCTTGCAAACTGATGTTCCTGTCTGGATCTAGTCCTTCTGAAGTTTAAAGTCAAACATATGTGAATTGTCTTGTTCCTATCCATCAAAGATGTTTGCAAATCTAAAGAGGGAAGAGTTGGACAAAAAGAAAATTCAAGCCTGTGTGTCTATCAGATGCGAATGGAGTTGGACATGAACCCAGATCCAAACAGCCTTGAAATATAAGAGTCTAAGGCATTCTGAATTTCACACAGGTTACTATGTTTTTCTTCTGAAATAAACTCTCTAAATCTAAATGGTAGAAAGAATCGAGAGGAGAACAACAAAATTAGAAAACACGAGTACCCTGCTAACATAGTTCAGAGGAAACTCACTGAAGGAATATAGTGATATTTCATGGCCACTGCACAACTGTTTCCATGCAGGGATAGGATGTGACCCAGGGATTCGAATGTATATGTTTCTGTGTTGGTTAAGGTAAGTAAGACTTTAGATTTAATTGTCTGGGACTTGCGTAGACAGGGTGTGCTCAGTAGAGTTTTCCATTTTGGAAATTACTTCCCCCAGTGAAGTCCTGAATCTGTTGATTACTAACTCATGGCTTGAGGCAATCTATTTTCTCAAGAGTCTGAATCAAGCATTTTTGGAGGGTAAGGGTATGTGTGTTACCATTTAGGATCTTTTTAACAAATTCACAGTCAATTTGCAGTCTTTTTTGGTCTATGTATTGTTGTAGATTGTAATAGTGCTTATGTATGCAGATAACAACGTTTAATAAATAGAAAATAGATAAACCTGTGCAATAAAAACATGTTTGTAGAAATAATCCCTTTTATTTGGATACTGGGATTGCTTTGTTGTCTCTGGTCTTTGTCCATTGGGAGCTGTTGGGCTGTGGAGAAGGCAATTTCAGAAAAGGCAGAAAATACAAAAGAAAAAAGGATTCAGTCACAGGGAACTAGATAAAGGGAGAGAGAGGCACAGAGACACTGGCTGCAATGCAGTTGCTCCTCAGGCAAGACTGTGTAATTGTGCTGCCCAATCACTAACCAGGCTGAGACTCTGGCTTAGCTTTGGCATATCTAGGGAAACTTCACATTCCCTCAGGTTAGTCTAATATGTATAAATTTAAGTGCCACACTGAATTACTTTCCTTTGTTCCTGGTTATTTTAATAGGCTCTTTTGAGGTCTCTGGTACAGGTAGTTGTTTCTGCTTATGTAGTGCAAAATACCCTTAAAAGAATGGAGAATGCAACTTAGAGCTTGTTTTTATACATGGACAACTATACAGACAATTTCAGCAATGCCTATAATATGCTATTTTTAAAAAGTGGGCCCAATGAAACCCCAAATTCTTAACTATGTCAGATTCATTGGAAGTTTAAAATCTAAATAACATTTCCAAGTTTCATCCCAATATGAATGGATCTAAGTGCCAGAACCCCGGTATAAATCTCATTATTAGGACTTCTGAATGCCATAGGAGATTAGGGGGTCTAAAGAAGAAAGCAGTGGGTCAGAACAGCCATCAATATTTAGCAATGAGTCCAAAAGATTTAGATTATAGGGCTCTACAAAATGGAAGGTAAAATAAGTGCCTGCAACATTTAAATCATACTATCTGCAAAATCTAATAAGCAGCTACAAGGAGTAGGAAAGCACTGGGGAGTGTGATGAGAGCCAAAAGGGACAACATGGGGCATATAAGATAGGATTCAAGCTGACCAAGAAATGTAGAAAGTTTCTTTGATTTGTTAGTCAGCCACAACACAAAAATAAAAAACACTGTGGTACTAGAGCACCATCATCTAGTTTTCAATCCTCTTTTATCTTCATAGATTTCATAGACATTAGGGCTGGAAGGGACCTCGGGAGATCATCGAGTCCAGCCCCCTGCCCAAAGGCCAGGAAGTCAGCTGGGGTCATAGGATCCCAGCAAGATAAGCATCCAATTTGCTCTTGAAGGTGTTCAATGTAGGTGCTTGAACCACCTCCGCTGGCAGGCTGTTCCAGACCTTGGGGGCTCGGACAGTAAAGAAATTCCTCCTTATGTCCAGCCTGAAACGGTCTTGCAGGAGTTTGTGACCATTCGACCTCATCATCCCTTGGGGCGCTCTGGTGAACAGACGTTCCCCCAGATCCTGGTGGTCACCCCTGATAAACTTGTAGGTGGCCGTCAGATCACCCCTGAGCCTGCGCTTTTCCAGGCTAAAGAGTCCCATAGCTCTCAGCCTGTCATAGTAAGATCTGTTTTCCTGACCTCTGATCATGCGCGTGGCTCTCCTCTGGACTCTCTCAAGCTTCTCCACATCCTTTTTGAATTATGGACCCCAAAACTGGACGCAGTACTCCAGCTGCGGCCTCACCAAGGCCGAGTACAAGAGGAGAATGACGTCCCAGGATTTGCTTGAGAAGCATCTATGGATGCACGCCAGCATTTTGGTCGCTTTACTAGCCGCAGCATCGCATTGGAGGCTCATGTTCATCTTGTGGTCAATGATGACCCCCAAGTCTTTTTCTTCTGTAGTGCTAACCAACGTAGCACTGCCCAGCCTATAAGGGTGCTGCAGGTTTTTCCTCCCAAGGTGGAGAACCTTGCATTTTTCGGTGTTAAACACCATGAGGTTCTCGTCTGCCCATTTGCTGAGCTTGTCCAGGTCAGCCTGGATCACCCGCCTATCTTCTGGCGTGGATGCTTTGCCCCAAAGTTTGGTGTCATCGGCGAACTTGGCCAGTCCACTCCTAACTCCAATGTCCACATCGTTAATGAAGATGTTGAACAGTATGGGTCCCAGGACAGAGCCTTGAGGGACCCCACTGGTCACAGGGCATCATGATGAGTGACTGCCATCAATCACAACCCTCTGGGTCCGACCACGAAGCCAATTTCCCAGCCAGCGGATCGTGGTGGAGCCAAGGCCACAACTGGGCAGTTTGGCCAAGAGGTGATCATGGGATACCAGATCAAAAGCTTTTTTGAAGTCAAGATATATGACATCAATCTCTTCTCCCTTGTCCAGGTGATAGGTCACCTGGTCATAAAAGGAAATGAGATTGGTCTTAGCCACAGGTAGTAAGGGAAACAACAGAAAATATCAAGGTTGGAAAGAGATAAACAACAGAGGGGAAGAGAAAAAGTGAAAGATCAGAGCAATGTGGGAATTCCAAGGGATGAGAATGATTTAAGACCTCCATTATACAAACCTCTAGAAAGTACTTGATCCTAACATTGTATGAAATGAATACTGAGGCACAGTAAGACATGTTCAGCACAAAATCTAATCAGGTATATTCATGAGTTCCCACCTCTTACAGGAACAGTCTGATCTTCCTTAAGGGTTTAGGTTCATTCAGGAGATTCTATGATTAAAGACATTGAGCACTGATACTTATTGGTGATATGTCATAGTAATCACACAGCCTGATACAAACCTAAGTCATATCCTACCATGTTGCGTTTTGTTTTTTATATTAAAGGAAGACAGTAACCTTTATCAAAATGGTAATGATGCAGAGGGCCAAAGATGTCATTCTTAGACAGAGTCATACCTTATTACATGATTAGAACTACTGAAAGGAGTACCACGTACATCAATGCTGCAAGGTTATTAAAATTATACTTGAGAGAGATCAGGAAAATGACCCTGGCCCAGGTTACAGAGGAATGGAAAAAAATCCTTTGGTCCATACCAAGCTGATGATGAGATAAAATGATCTGCTTATGGGATAAAATGGATCATTGCAGTTATATACTGTCTCTTACTTACAAGACAGAATGGCTGTATATATAGGATAGGGCTTCAGTTTCTCCATTGCCTCTGGAATGGGGTTTTTCTGGAATCTTTTTTGTTTGTTTGTTTTTGTTCTTCTGATTATTTCACAGTGAGAGGAAGTTATAACAGGTCTTTGACAGAGTGGTAACATTTGCTTCTTCCACAGTGGCACTTAGTATCTGATAAAGTGGATCTCTGCTTGTAAAAAGAAAGGATAGCATCTACAAGAAAACAGTGTAGTCTATTTGGGTGGAAGGATTAGAAAATATATTGTGCTGTGAACCTAATGAGCAGGAAGTCATTTCAGGAAGACTTGGTGACATCAAATATGGTCTTTTGAAGGTCAGCAATTGAGATGTCTGCATTATTAGAAATTCAGAGGAGCAAAAAAGTCCTTTGATCTGCATAATATATCCCATAAATTATTTTGTTGACCTTTGCAAATAATAAATTTTAGAACACTATATGTTTTTGCCACCTACATTTAGGAACAGAGATCCATGATACGGCAATGGGCTATGGCTATATTTCACTATATTCAAATGGTTTATAATTAAATGGTGCACTTTCATCAACAATGGTCCCTCAATATGAGGATAACAGTCTCCAATAAATAGAGAAGTCACTGGTGAGCCTGTAGATGACTGAGGAGGCCAATCCAAGATCCACTGTTCAACTGCAGGCAAGGCAAATAGTTCTGGGTGGAAGGAGTAAATCCTAGTGATGTCAAGTCAGTTCTTTCTTTCCTTTTTTCTCATCTATATTTGCTCTCATCTAGCCACTTCCATAATGAGGCAAGTTTGCTTAAGAGTGAACACTTTAAGTGACATGGGGTGCAGTGAATAGGGAGAAGCAAACAGGACAGCTTGCAAGCAGCTCACAAGTCAGTTCAAAGGTCAGTTTGCCACCCACCTTTTTGAAGGGTGAGCCTGTAAATTAAGATTATTTTGATATGTAATTAAGGCTGGCTAACCTACACAGTTTTATTTTAAGCAGTTAAAACTCAGCAGCTAGACCAAGACTTAAGTAATTTGTTTAAGTAGAGTCCAGAGTGAGTGGGAGTTTGTTAGGGAGTTTGCTTGGACACTCTCTCTCATTCCTTCACTGTAAACTTGCTGAGAGGAAAACGATTTGCAGGGAAAAGAGAATCCTTCAAGATCAAGAAAGAGCAAACAGGTCATCTACAAAGGAGTTTGCTACGAAAGGTCTGTTTGGAAAGAGAGGCAGGAAGTGAGAAGCTGCATATTAGAAGATCCAGACAAATGGCTGGAGGACATTGCAGTCCCAGAACCACTATGGAACCTGCCACTTCCAGCTTTTCCTCTGCTTCCAACTGTGAGGTGTCTGTTTGAGGCTTCCAGCCAGGTCTGGGTTTGGTGCTGTGCAGACTGCATCTTGCAGGTTCATAGATTCATAGATTATAGAGTCGGAAGGGACCTAATGGATCATTATGTCTGACCCCCTGCCCCTGGCAGGAAAGAGGACCAAGGTCAGATGACCCCAGCCAGGTGATTGTCAAGCCTCCTCTTAAAGACCTCCAAGTTAGATGATAGGAGTGCCTCTCTTTGAAGCCCATTCCAGACTCTGGCCACCCTATTGTAAAAAAATTCTTATTAATGTCTAACCTAACTCTACTCTCCAGTAGTTTGCACCCATTACTCCTAGTTACTCCATAGGGCACTCTGGTAAACAGTATATCCCCAATTCCCTGCTGTCCTCCCCTGATAAATTTATAGGTGGCTACAAGGTCACCCCTCAGCCATCTTTTGTATAGGCTGAAGAGATCCAGATCTCTCAACCTTTCCTTGTAGGGTCTTTCAACGGAGACCACTAATCATGTGAGTGGTCCTCCTCTGAACCCTCTCCAGATTGTCTGTGTCCCTCTTCAAGTGCAGCATCCAAAACTGGACACATTACTCGAACTGCAGCCTCACCAATGCTGCATAGAGGGGGAAGCATCACCTCCTTCAATCTGTTGGTCATGCATCTGCTAATACATGATGAGGTGCGATTGAATTTGTTGATGGCCTCATTACAGTGCTGGCTCATATTCATCTTGGAGTCAGCTATGACTCCAAGATCTCTCTCAGCCTCTGAGCTGCTAAGGAGGACATCCCCCAACCTGTAGGTGTGCTGGGGATTCCTCCTTCCTAGGTGGAGCACCTTACATTTATCTTTGTTGAATTTCATCCTATTTCATTCCGCCCATTGATCTAACCTGTCCAGGTCAACCTATAATTGCTCTCTGCCCTCTGGTGTATTCACTTTGCCCATAATTTGGTATCATCTGTGAACTTAGAAAAGGTGCTCACCACACCCTCATCCAAATCATTGATGAAGATATTAAATAACTCCAGCCCATGGACTGAACCCTGTGGGACCCCACCTCCTTCCAGGCCTTCCAGTTCCTTTCAGTATCAGCCAGGTGGGGGAGTGCCTGCAATGTGAGTGGTGCCTTCTGGTGGTGTCCCTCAGGGAGAAGGCAAGCAAGCTACAGAAAGAGGTAGCAAGGCTCCAGAGCATCCTCCACCATGAGGACTTAATCGATTCCATGCATGACAAAACCTCTATGACTGTGGAAGAAGGACTGTCAGATGCAGAGCTTGAAAAGCAAGAGGGCATGGACTCCCAGGAAGATGAAAGCTAGAAGCTTGTCACCTCTGACAGCAAGACCACCTGCAGCCGTTTGCCTGGAGAAGAAACCTGGAGTGCTAGCAACAGAGCAGGAGGAGCACATTCAATTGGTGGAAGAAGCCATACTAAGAATCCCCAAAGTGGGGAGGATCAAGATCACTGCCACAAAGAGGAATCAACAGGTGGTGGTGGTGGTTGGAGACTCTATTCAAGGGGGAGGGGGCAACAAGAGAAGCATCTTCATTCTTCCTGAGAAAGTAGGGCAATTGGCTAGTTACCTCAGGTGTTTGTACATGAACACACAGATACTGGGAAATGAGCAGGAAGAATTGGAAGTCCTAGCACAATCAAGGAACTATGATGTGATTGGAATAGCAGAGACTTGGTGGGATAGCTCACATGACTGGAGTGCTATCATGGATGGGTATAAACTCTTCAGGAAAAACAGGCAGGGGAGAAGAGGATGAGTAGTTGTGTTTTATGTAAAAGAGCCATATGATTGCTCAAAGCTCCAGTATGAAACTGGAGATAGGCCTGTTGAATGTTTCTTGGTTAAGATTAGAGGAGAAAGCAACAAGTGTGATGTCATGGTGGATTTCTGCTATAGACCACTAAACCAGGAGGATGAGGTAAATGAGGCTTTCTTCAGACAAGTTTTAGAAGTTTTCAGATCACAGGCCCTGGTTCTTATGGGGGAAATCAGTCATCATGAGAACTCCTGGGAGGGTAATACAGCAGTGCATAGGAAATCTAGGAAGTGTTTGGATAGTGTTGGAGACAACTTCCTGGTGCAAGTGCTGGAGAGACTAACTAGGAGCCATGCACTTCTTGACCTGCTGCTCACAAACAAGGAAGAATTGGTGGGGGTGTAGAATTGAATGGCAATTTGGGCAGCAATGGCCATGAGATGATCAAGTTCAGGATTCTGACAAATGGAAGAAAGGAGAGCAGCAGAGTATAGACCCTGGACTTCAGAAAATCAGACTTTTACTACATAAGTTAGTTGATGGGAAGAATTCCCTGGGAAGCCAGTCTGGGAGGGAAAAGAGTCCAGGACAGATGGTGATATTTTAAAGAAACCTTCCTGAGGGTGCAGGAACAAACCATTCTGATATGCTGGAAGAAGAGCAAATATAGCAGGTGACAAGCTTAGTTTAGCAGAGAACTCTTCGGTGAGCTTAAACAGAAAAAGGAAGCTTACAAGAAGTGGAAGCTTGGGCAAATGACTAGGAAGGAGTATGAGGATATTTCTTGGGTATGCAGGGATGAAATCAGAAAGGTCAAAGCACCACTGGAGTTGCAGCTAGCAAGGGACATGAAGGATAACAAAAAGGGTTTCTACAAGTATATAAGCAACAAGAGAAAGGTCAGGGAAAGTGTCAGTCCCTTACTGAATGGAGTAGGCAATGTAGAGGCAGCTGATGAGGAAAAGGTAGAAGTACTCAATGGCAAGGCGCCCTCTGGTAACTCAACAGCAGCAGAGGTGGTAGCACAGGGTTGTGCCCCCCACTGCTGCTGGGTGGGCAGGGGGTACCTCACCATGGTGGCACATGGCTCCTGGTAGTGGTACTGAGCCTCCCCATGTCACTGTGCCCGCCCACACTGGGTCCTACTGCAGAGGCCCCAGGGGGAGAGAAGTGGAGCAAGGAGTCCTAAGCCCACAGTGGTCAGCCCATATCCACCCCTCCCCATGGGCTCCACTCTAACCATGTGGCCTGCAGGGAAGGGGGATCTGGGTCCTGTGCTCTCCTCCACTCTGCTTTGCTGCAGCAGCTGCCACCTCCCATGGGTGGCAGCTGGGGCTCAGAAGTTGCTGGTTGGGGCAGGGGGCTGTTAACCCGGCAGCTGGGGGGTCCCATCAGCAGGGCTGGAGGGTTAGGGTATTTCAGGTGGGCACCAGCAGGGCCCAGGGGACTGTAGGTGGGGGGTGAGGGGCACAGGCAGACCCAGAGGGCTGTGGATTGGGAGTGAGAGGCACCAGCAGGGCCAGGGAGCTGTGGGTAGGGAATACGGGGCACCAGCAGGGGCCAGAGGGCTGTGAGTGGGTACTAGCAGGGCCAAAAATCAGTGGTTCAGGAGTGAGAGGCACCAGTAGAGCTGGGAGACAGTGGGTGGGGAGTAAGGGGCACCAGGAGAGCCAGGGGGCTGTGGACAGGGAGTGAGGGACACTAGCAGTGCCAAGGGGCTGTGGATGGGGACTGAGGGGCACCAGCATAGCTGGGGGGGTGTGGATTGAGGGGCACCGGCAGAGCCAGAGGACTGTGGATAGAGAGTGAGGGGCACCAGCAGAGATGGGGGGCAGTGGCTTGGGAGTAAGGGGCAATGTCACGGTCAGGGCATGGGCATATAAGGGCTGCTCAGCACCACAAAGCGGGGGAGGGACAACCACAATATAAAACCCCAAATCAAATGCAAAAATGTATAGGTATTTAGAATTTATTTTATTATAGTGATTCAGTCACTGATAGGCTTCCACACTGTTTTAAAATTGTACACATCAATACAAAATTTATTTAACAGATGTAGCAACCATCGATCATCCTAGATCATGGTGTATGTATGAGGGCTACCCAGATCTTTGATGTACGTGCCTGGGAAGGAATTTTTTGAGTGGAAGCTGTTCAACAGATATCTATAATGGTATTTCATTTTAATCACAGAAAAATGTGGATTGGGGGGTAGGGTGGGTGTTAATCAGAGAATTTGCAATTTTTTTTATCAGAGAAAGCCAGGATCCCTGTGAGGAGAACTGGACTTATTTAGTCTGCGGAAGAAAAGATGGGGGGCAGCGGGGAAGGGGGAGATTTGATAGCAGTGTTAAACTACCTGAAGGGTGGTTCCAAAGAGGATGGAGCTACACTGTTCTCAGTGATGGCAGATGACAGAACAATGACCAATGGTCTCAAGTTGCAACAAGAGAAGTTTAGGTGGAATATAAAGACACATTTGCTCACTAGAAGGGTGGTGAAGCACTGGAATCAATTACCTAGAGAGGTTGTGGAATCTCCATCGTTAGAGATTTTTAAGGCCTGGCTCAAAAATGCCCTGGCTTGGAATGATCTAATTGAGGATGGTCCTGCTTTGAGCATGGGGTTGGACTAGATGACCTCCTGTGGTCCCTTCCAATCCTAAATTTTTATGATTCTATCCTTCTAAAAGGATCAATGCCTTGGTTATATATCATGGTGCCACTGGGGAGGATTTCAAGGTATTTATGGTAATGTTGCATTTCTCTAGATCATTCTTCAAGGTGTCCTTAAATCTCTTCTTTTGCCCATCTCTAGAGTGGTGAACATCAGTGAGTTGGGAGCCAGTTGTCAGGCATCCTTATGACATTTCCTGTTCATTGAAGTTGGTGCCATATACATATAGCTTTGATGATGGTGGTATTTGCTTGAACCAGAACACTGGTATTCATTCTTCTGTCCTTCCAATTGATATGGAGGACTTTCCAAAGGCATTGCTGGTGGTAACTTCCCCAAGCTTTCAGCTGTTTGTGATAATGGAGTTGTTAGTAATCTTGGATTTCAGATGTTACTGGTTGTTGTTAAAGAGATTTCTGTCCATGCAATACTTGATGCTGACTCCAAATGAAAGTCTATCAACAACAAAATATAGAATAACTGCAATGTAGACGGAAAAGACCATTGGTACAATTGCACATCTTTGTCTGACTCCAGTTCTAATAGTGAAGGGCTACATTTCTGAGCCAATGCTTAGGACAATTGCTGTTATGTCCTTGTGAAGAAGTCTGATAATGGTTAGGGATGTGTGAAGCAGGCCGTATTTGACTTGGATTCAGATTCAGCCTGGTTCGGGGGACAGTGATTCGATTTATTGAATTGGATCACTGTCCCGATTCAATTCGGCCGAATCTGAATCTGGAGATTCGATGCTGATTTGGAGAATCAGTGATTCAGCCATAGACACAGCTTTAAATGTTTTTTCTACATACTTCAAGGTACCAGGCACAGCTTGTGAATGCTGAGATGGTGGGGCTGATGAAGCATCCCACAGGAGCATGGGGGAGTGGCCCGCATACTCAGTGGTGGACCTGGAAGTGGACTGGAAGTACCTGGAAGTGGACCCAGAAGTGGACACCCCCCAACACACACACTCCCATGGTGATCGGCTGTTGTGGGGGCTGCCCCAGACACAGGAGGCACCAGTCACCAAGCCGGGGGTTCTCCATGCACTCCGCAGTGGACCCTGAGGTGGACCAGAAGTGCTTCTGGTGTGCTTCCAGGTCCACTGCCGAGCACACTGCCCTCCTTCCCCACACACACACCTACACCCCACCCCATTCAGCCAAATTCAGAGAATCTCCGCTGAATCAAATCAGCAACCAAAGCTTTGCGCAGCCCTAATAATGGTAACAAATTATGGCAGACACCCAAATCTCATCAGGATCTTCTTTAGGGCCTCTTTGTTGATCAAATCAAAGTCAGGTCAATGAAGGTCATATAGAGATTTTGGTGTTGGTAGCACTTCTTCTGCAACTCCCTAGCATCAAAGATCATATGCATTGTACTTCTGAGTAGTCTGACCAAATTCAGACTCAAGTAGAATTGCCTCAGCAAGGAAAGTGAGTCTACTGAAGAGAATGTGGGTGAGGATCTTCATAGCTGTGGACAGGAGTGTAATACCATGATAATTGCTGCAGTCTAATCTCTTTTCTTGAATGTGCTAATGGTTCTGGCATCTCTTAAATCACTGGGAATCTGTTTATGTTTCCAGACTTTCATAATAACATTGAGTAATTGGTAAAATAGCTTTTTCCATTTTGCTTATAAATTTCAGTTGATATTCTATCAGTACCACATGCCTTTTGTTCTTCATCTCCTTAATGGCTTTCTAAGCTCTGGATAAATTGGTGGGTCTGCAAGGCACTCCTTAATGGAGTGTTGTGGAATGGCTTTGACAATTAGACAGTGCACTATACAACTCTGAGTAGGCTGTTAAAGCAGAAATATTAACTTCTTTAAAAATTGATTCCCTGATACCGATTTTATGAAATCTAAGGTTTTCTTTTTTCAAAATGCTTATGGCTTTGTCAATGAGACTTTTGTATAATACTTTAAAATGTATATTTGATGAGAGGTAGATTTCAAATGCAGGTTTTGGCTTTCAAAACTTATCAGATAGAAAATAGCCATGACGCTTATGAGATTTCATGAATATCTAGGAAAGGAAGAAGAGACAGTGCCAAGCTACTCAGAATAAATCAGTTACTCTGGTTGCTACCCTTAAATTACTAGGCCTTAAATAATATGATTTTGCCTCCAAAGTAAGGAAATTTTAAAATGGGTGCTTTTTAAAAGGAAATGCAATGGATGGACTCAATTCCATTTTTATTCAGTGTACAGGAGGCAGACTTAACAGCTGCTCAGAGTCAGAATTTGTCTTACCTAAAGGTTATCCTAAAATGCAAGGCTGAATCACATCCAGGTTTCACTTAATTATCATGCAAAGAAAATTGTATGCCATGGCAGAATTCCATTTCAGACCAGGCAAGAACAGCCTGTTAGGGGCAGAAGACACATATTGCTGTATAAACTTGTCTAGTTCACACAGGAAAAGGTTATGTTTTGATACTAGTATTGATCTTCTCACCTTTTCACTGTTCTTTCAGTCTATGACTCACACATGACATAGGGCTATATTTTAAGGAGTTGAACAAAAATATTTATAAAATAATCCAATCTGACTTCATATTAATGAAGAGACAGACAGAGATCAGATGTGATTAATGCCTCGATCCAGAAAAACACTTAAGCTCATGCTTAACTTTAAGCATGTGAGGTCTGATTCACTCTTTGAGACAATCAAGAGGCAATTAACTCTGTTAATGACATCGTAAATGTTATTCCATGGTTTTGGAAAGTTTACCAAAGGTTTCCATTTGCACTATCTTGAAATTAAGGATATAAGAGTTGGCTCTGTATACAGACTTTAGTGACCTGGAGTAAGTCACAGAGGGCTAGATCTACAGATAGGATTTAGGTGTTGCAGCTCCTTTTGGTGCCTGCTCACCTAGTGGAACATACAGACCTGAGTTAGTCCCCCAGGGGATTTAAGCATCAAACAGAGGATTCATAAAAGCCAACACACTGAGCCACATAAGTTAGCATTTTCCACACATAGGTATCAGGGGAGCACATTCCTCCAATTAGGATGTATAGCCCTGAGCACTTTCGTGAAGCTAGGTACCCACACATCCATATCTCATAGGACACAGCTGGAGGAGAAGCAGCAGCAGGCCCTGGTATTCCACTGACTTCTGTCCCATGGCTCAGTGGTTAGAATGCTCACTTACATTCCATCAACCATAAAAAGCCAGGGGAGAGAATGGTATCCAGGTTGTAGCTGTATTGGTCTAGAGGCAAAAGCAATCAGAGCTTGTGGTAGATGTGATGTCTTAAATAGACCAACTAGATTTTGCTAAAAGAATTTTTTAATTGCAAGCTTTGGGGCACAAACACGGAGCATCAAGCATAGGAGAAAAGATTGTGAAAGTTCTCCTAGGTAGAAATGAAATTTCACAGGAGAGTGTGGCAGAGCACCTTTGGTGCCTGCCACTTTAAGGCACCCAGCAGGTGCAGACCAGCCCTGATGAGGCAGTCACATGACTGCAGGAGGGACACATAATTGGAGGAGGGGGCTGAGTGGCCTCCTTTTTAACTCAAGGGCTGAGCCAGCAGTTGGCTTCTGGCAGCACACCACCCATCTGAGCTGCTGCTCATGGAACATACTTGGAGGTAAGGGCAGGAACTAGGGATGGCAAGAGGCTCCTGGCCCAGGGGCATGA
This sequence comes from Crocodylus siamensis, assembly GCF_052110815.1. Classification (NCBI taxonomy): domain Eukaryota; kingdom Metazoa; phylum Chordata; order Crocodylia; family Crocodylidae; genus Crocodylus; species Crocodylus siamensis. The sequence goes on from NC_143396.1 coordinate 200,795,404, forward strand.
CCAAAAACTACACCCTGCTGGGGAAGGATGGCCTTTTGGAATTGCCCATGGCAGGTTAATTCTCCAGAAATACTGGGCCAGTTTCCTCCCCAGTGAGGTCATGTATCATAATTTAATGAATCCCTCTTTGTAGAGAATGCTGGAGTCAGTGGCAGCAGCAGACACATCCTGGTAGGGTATGAAGAAAGAAAACAAAATGTCTGGCTCCTGATTACAGTTAAATGGCAGATTACTCACAAAAAAAAATAAATTTTACATACTGTAAAATTTCCAATTTCTGCAGATATGGCATCAGCCTTTCTACTGTTTCCCATGTTAAAGGTTATCACTGCAGTGAGAGGGAAGCATTTTTTGTTTTAAAATGAATGCTGAGACTCTAGAGCATAGTTCTACAGCATATTCCAAGACAATGAAATCATGGAAGACATTAGGCTGAAATGAGATCCAGAAAACACACAGAATATAATAAATGGGGAAAGAAGGATTCTGTACAATCTGGAAGGAAATAAAAATGTAAATGAAAGTTTCTTATGAACCATAAATTCTGCTTTTGAATAGTTCTAGCAGCTGGGGTAGTAGCATCAGGTGACATGGCCATCAGGAAAACAAGAGGTAAAAGGGCCTAGAATTAGCATAAGTTTCCCTTAGCCAGATCCTATACAAACTCCATGTTCGCAAGAGTGGGGACCTACTTTCCAGTCAGATATTAAAGACATCTGCTATTTTCCAGACACCTACAGAAGCTACCCTTCACAGAAGGCTTAATCCACTGGAAAATCCCTCAGTTCCCCATGTGTAAAGTGGGGAAATTGTGAAGTTATATGAAAGATTAGGCACCACATACTGGAGGCCATGTAAGTACTTAAATTACGCAGGAAGACTGCAGGCACCTGTCTTCAAGCCATACCTCCCAACACTTAAAAATGAAGAAATGCCAGATTTTTGCCTTGCAGCTTTGTTTTGATCCCCACTGTGCCATATGATAACATCTTCATTACCTGTTCCCATAGGATATTTACATGGGAACTCAGCCCCATTCAGGCTGCAAGTACTAGAGGGGTGCATTAGGACAATTAAAGTAAGTGTGTTTTCTTCTGCAATTTTAAAACTTTCTATTAACTGAAGCTTAAATGTAGTAGATAAAATTACCATTTCTGTCCTTCTAAATTTTCCATGAAGAAAAGGAAGTGAAACTGAGATTTCACAGTGATGAGAGAAACATTGACTTCCCTGGGAGCAAAGTTAAACCAACTCTGAATATTTTTAGCAATTATGTCTGGTTTTATTCTGTTCATTTTTATTCAGCCAATTTCTAAAACTGCCAGTGATTTAATTAGTGGTTTTTCCTGAATGAGGAGTGAGTAAACACAGGGCAAGAACTTTTGAGAACGGATGTGTTAGAGTTTAGGGGAAATAATTTGAGTTGCCAGAACATGGAATATGGAATGGAAAAGAAGCAAACAAAAGTGGTTTCTATTAAACTAATATTTAGATTTAAAAAATGGAAAGGAATAGATACATAATCCCTTTCACTCATGGAAATTTTAGAAATTAAAAAAAAATCTGGAAACATAACCCAAAGACAAACTTAATCAATGTTGTGGGAGGTATCACTAATTAGAATAGTCTAAAATTACCTTCTCAGTTTATATATAGAAATTCTCCTTCTCTGAATTAAGATAGGTGGCTTTACATACAATGAGGCAATAGAAGTGCTAAATCAAACACTCAAATTAGCAGCAGACTCTACCAGAATTTTTCATTTGCAAATTAAAACAATTAAAAATGAACTGTATCTTTGAATTATACAAATTAATAATGCAAAGTTGGTGACAATTACACCTTTGGCAGTTTCATAAATAGATTTCATGATTAATATAAGTCTCCCCATATTTAGAAATAAATGAATTTGTTGATAGTCTTTTCATTTCCAAATGTTATTTATGTCTACATCATAACAGACTGGCACATAATACTGAAAACCCTTACTCAAAGAGTTAATACTTGCAAATACTATGTAGGTTTTATACATCCTGATAAAACGTTAAGTAACATATGAATCAGTACTTGGGATTTGCCAATTTCTTTTACTAAGATTGATAGTCTTACTTTTGATTTTAGTTGGGCCATTTTTCAATCCTTTCACTTTTGCTGGTGAACTTGAAAGTAAAATTAGCTGAGTAGTATCTATTAGCTCCTAATTATTACTTATACAGAGCATATACATTTTAAGGTTCATCATTCTGGTACATGACTCCTGGGGTGCGCGTCCACACATGCAGGCACGTGCATTTACAGCAGCTCAAATAGAAGTGGTACAGATTTGAGCCAGGGCTTTTTGCCTCAGTGCATGTGCCCAGACATACACTTTGGTGTGGTGCAAGTTGTGCCACCTGGGGCAAAATAACCCTGCCTGACTCCTCCCAGATCTGCAGCCGGGGGGGCTAAAGCCTGGGGCCAGCAGTAAAAAGCTGTCCTGTCCTAGTCCCATCAGTACAAAGTGCTGCCCTGGCAAGTAGCTCAGGGTTACTCGCTCTCAGGAGCTTCTGGGAGCACCCCAGTGGCTGAGTCTGTACTCCACCCTCATCCCATGAGCCACTGAGAACCTCAGCTGGCGGCTTCTCCATGGACCCGTCACCACAGGTGTGTATGTGGTGAGCTTCACAGACAACCTGGTCTCTTGTCCCTTCTGTGGGCAGAGAGAGGCCATAGTGCACATGACCCTTGAGTGCACCAGGCTGCTGCCCCTCCACCTCAACCTCCAGAACCTCCTCTTGAGCTTCTGGTTGAATTTCACCCCCTACCTTTTTGGTTTTGTTTCCCCCTATCCATGGCCCCACTAAGTCCTGGGACTTCCTGGTCAACCTCCTCCTGGCCCTGGCCAAGTGGGCTCTGTACATGACCAGGAAGGAGGTTCTAGCTAGGAAGGTGCCTGGAGACTGAGGGGTTGCTTTACTCTCACTTGTCTGTGCACATTTCTAGTCAGAGCACCAGTGGGCAGTGTCCACCAGCTGCTTGGATGCCCTTGAGGACCGGTGGGTACAACCCCAGGGGTTCTGCTCATTGCCCCCCTCAGGTGTACTTATTTTCACATTTTGACCCATTGACCTACACAATACTTCTATCTTATTTTTTTTCATTAGTTGTCCCAAGTATTTTGTTGTGTCATACATCCATTGGCCCCATACAATAGGGGCTATTAGTTAGCTGCATGGGCCTCAGGGACCACAATAACTGGGTGACACAAATAGTCAGGAGCTTCTGGGGCCCAGCCAGTTGGTACCTGGGGACTCTATCCCTTGTGCCAGCTGGACTGCTGAAGCAGCCCTGAGAGTTCTGTGCACCCTCTACCCACTGCAGCAGTCTGGAAGTGAGGGTTCCTGCCTGGCTGTGACCTGCTGCACACCTGCCAGACCTGGATGGTGACTGCACAGCCAGTAGAGGTATCTGCCCCACTGGGCTAGCTGCCAGTAGGCTGTGGCTTCAGAGTTGTCCTTTGTGAGGCATTACTGCCATGTGTGCCCTTGCCTGGCCATCTGGGCAGCTATCTTCTGGAAGATGTTCCCAGTGTAGTAACCTGTTTTAAAATGTCAAAGCATGTCCTCCTGGTCCCAACTTGCCAGGAGGTCAGCCACCTCTAGCTGGGTCCAAGGTGCCAGCTCTGAGCAGGCCTGGGTCCTGCCACTTCCCTCCCTAGCAGGGATTCTGGTATTCCCTATTTGAAAACTGAAAAATCCCCAATAAAAAAAATCCTGAAGTCACTCTGTAAAATACCCTGAAATTCATGTTCCTCCGCAATTAACACAAAAGACAACTATATACAGAGATAGAGTGAGACAGAGAGACAGCAATCAGTTGGGCAATGTTTTATTAATCTATCTACAGTGTTAAAGCCATTTGGAAGCCTACCAGTGTCTCTATCATCATAATAAAATGAATTCTAAATATCTCTATGTTTTTCTGTTTGCCTTTGATTTTCTTACTATTGAGCAGTTAGAGCTCCCCCTGACCCCTTCACTAACCAGGATGTGGGGACAGCTGCCCCTGCAGCCACAGCTCCTGCCAGCAGGATTCATCCCGCCTGGCAGCTGGGCATGCAGGGTGTGTGCTGGGAGGATGTAGTGTTACAAAAAGGGGGTGGGAAGAGGTGGGGGAGATGTTGGGGATGTAGGGAGCCATGGGGATGTATGGGTAGGTGTGAGTGGATTTTTGGGGGACTATGGGGGAGCCGCTCAGGAGAGGTGTGTCCCCTACACCCCGCAGGGTGCATCCCCCCTGCATACCTCATGGACTGCCTCCCCAGGGCCACAACCCCACAACAGAAGCTACAGCCCCTGCCCCCACAGGGCCTACAAGCACCATACCTGCTTGCTCTCCCAGTCCTTTGGATTACTGCCCCACTTGGCCCCATCCTCCTCCAGCTTCTGCAGCTAGAGCCCCACCCGGCCCCACCCCCAGCCCCACCCCAAAACCTCCCCAATGGCTGCTCCACCTGGGTCATGTGACACAGCCCCCCACCAGCTCGCACTCCCTGATTGCTCCCACCCTGCACTCACCAGCAGTAGTAGCTGCCACCAGGGTCACTGAGGTCTAATGGCAGAGCCCCCCAACACAGCAGAGGGCAGCGGGGGGCAATGGCAATCGGCCCCAGCCACTGTCCCATAATGTGGGAGTGGCCAGAATCAACAGGGTGCCATGCAGCTCCACGCACTGTCAGGTAGCTGAGGCCACTGGAACTGTCACCTGGGCCCTGTGCTGTGCAGGGGAGCTCTGCCACAATCATTACACACAGCTGTTACTGCTAGTGAGTGTGGGGCTTTTTTTTTTAATTGCTGGGATACTAGGGTTGGTGGGCCAGTGATCGGGGGGCTCAGGGGGTAGGCAGGAGATGGGGCCAGGTGGGGCAATGATCTGCCACCATCAGGGGGAGCTGAAGGCTCCGGATGCAGCTGTCAGCAGCTGGCAGTCAGCTTGAAAAGGTAGCCCCACTCTCTGCTCCATGGCCAGCAACTTCCCTGGCCAGGAACAGCATGAACAATGCATGGGCACCGTGCAGCAGCTCTCTTCTCACTGCCTCTGCCTTCCCACACCATGGCTGCTCCAGCCCCTGCCTTTGGCAGTGATGACCCCCAACCAAGGCCCTGAGCAAGCCACACACCTGCCACCAGAGGTCAGGGCACTGGGTGCGAGAGGTGCTGGCCAACCACCTCCTGTTGCACTCCCCTCTGTAGCCAGTCTGGACAGCCACCCCAACCCCAGCACAACACTCACTGCAGACATGCCTCAGAAAAGCAAGGTTTTATTCCCCTCACTTCAGACAGACACCCCTCCTTCCCCAAGAAACAGAGCCTCCCTCTTGCCTACCCCCCCACCATAAAATACCCTCTTCCCTGTGCAGACTTATTACTATGTGGTTTGTGTGGATCCACAAAAACATGTAAGTGCCCAAATCTATAATTTAGTGCCTCTGACACTACAGTCAGTTTTCTATCTAGCTCTGGAAGTATCTGAAGTACTTCAGCTTCTATATTTTCATCCATATAATTCTCTAAGTACCTAAATGTTTACTTGTGGGAATTTCTCAAACTGCCTCAGTGACAAGTGCCTCCCTGCCTAACACTATCTCACGTGTAAGCCAAATCATGATCCACAAGCTATCTGCTTATCTTTCCTGCTGGCCCTGATTAAGTAGGTTCTTTCAGACACTACTGGATGAGGTTAGGAACACAATACAACAGGAAGAAGTGGCATTGCTGTCTGATCTTTACTCACTAGCTCAGATTATAGAGCGCTCCCTGGGGTGTGGAAGCTCCAGGTTCATGAATTCTCCAGGGCTTGAGTGTACTTGAACCTGCATTTCCTGCCTCTGGTGTGAATGCTCTGCTCTGTAAGGTATTGTAGGGGGCTCTCTCAAACCTTCCTCTTGAAGTGTAAAGTAATTGAATACAAGAAATAAATATTAATTGCTGAGAGAAAGGAAATATGACTCTATAACTGGGAGTTTGGACAGTTGGCAGTGAGTTATTAGTTCCATGTTCCTGTGAGATTGGGAGATCGGCATGGCTGAAGTGAGTTAGACTATTCTCAGCATGAAAATGGCTAACATTGTTCACCTGTTCACTTGAGAAATTGTACAAACTTAACAAGTGCAGGAGTCTCTTCCCAAGTTACATTCTAGTAAAATATATTTTGCCTTATACAGCATGCAGCATATTTAAATATGCAATCACTCCATATTAATGTTGCACAAACCTGTAACATTATTTTAAGAATTGGCATTGATAACTGCAACTGGGTTTTTTTTTCCCTTTCACGATCTCCACTTTAAGAGTAATTGTATAGATACAATTGCATTATATTTTCTAAACTTTCAATTTGTCAGAGCTCTGATTAAACCTGTCTTTTTCAGAAATTCTCAGGGAGGAAAAAGAATAAATTTGACTAAACAGAAGTCTAGAAAAGATTAGATTTTTATATTGTCCATGGGTTAAAATAACAGGAAAATAATAAGTAATAATGTTCTGGATTGAAAACTAGGTCTGAGAGTCTCATTAAAACCTTAACTGCTTTAGGCTTTCCCTTCTCTCACCTGCCACCCACTGATGACCTATGAGTCACCAACTATTCCAGCTTTATCTGAAATCGTTATTAAATTATTTTAAACCCTAAAGCCCTGTGTGATAAGAAAAACAACTGATCAAATTTTATATCTTTAAAAAACAAATTCATTTTCTCATCATAAAAATCTTGATTTTGCATGTGCCTATGCACACAAATACTTATACCTCTATGCAGAAGAATATGAATTACTATGTAATTAAAAGCCATAATAGACAATTACATAGAAAAAATCATGAATGAGTGTTTACCTTAAGGAGAGAGATGAATAAGCTTTTCAGGGAGAGAATTAGAGAACTTTCTGATTTAATCAGTGTCAGTCTCTACAATGACAAAGTGATTCCCTTTTCATATTTTATGGTACTGCATAAAGATAATTTTAAATCAGTGGTCAGCCAGAGTAACCAAAAGAAAATAAAGGAGGAAAGCAATTTCTGATGAATGTCATATTCAGTGTATGTTTTATCCACTTTTCTCTTTTAAACAAATCTAGGTTTTAATCATTGCCTAAATTAATATTTATACATATAACTTTATAGTAGTAAGCAGTCTCATTGAAATAGGTTGGAATAACTATATGCACACATTTCTTCTCATGTGCAAGTGTTTATCAGTTGAAAAGTTGTAAGAAATTGTATAGATGTGCTATTCTCTACCTTCATAGATTCATAGATTGTAAGGGGCTGGAAGGGACCTCACAAGATCATTGGGTCCAGCCCCCCTGAACTAGGCAGGAAAGATAATTGGGGTCAGGTGACCTCAGTGAAGTGATTGTTGAGTCTCCCCTTGAAGATTTTCCAGGGTAAGTGATTGCACTACCTCTGAAGGAAGTTTATTCCACAGTCTGCACTCCTCCAATTTTCCCATGAGATAATCATGGGATACCAGATCGAAGGCCTTTTGGAAGTTTTGGTATACAATATTGACCTCCTCTCTCTTATCCAGGTGGTGAGTTACCTGGTCATAAAAGGAGATGTGATTGGTAAGGCAAGACCTGCCTGCAGCAAAACTATGCTGGCTGTCATTCAGAAGCATACCTTCTGCAAGCATATCACACAGACTCCTTGATGAATTTTTCCAGGATTTTCCCTGGGATAGTAGTTAAGTTAATTGGCCTGTACTTGCCTGGGTCCTCTCTCCTCCCCTTTTGAAGATGGGCACAACATTGGCCCTCTTCCAGTCTTCAGGTACCTGCCCCGAGTGCCACGAGTTTTGGAAGAGTTTCACCAGTGGTCCCACAATTGCTTCAGCTAGCTCCTTCAGCACTCTCAGATGAAGTTCATCTGGCCCTGCTGACTTTTAAATGTCTAACTTTTCTAACGGGTCATGCACCAGTTCAATGTCAACAGTAGGAAGGCAGTCATTCCCACCATGCCCATTCTGAACTTTATCTAGTATGATTTTCTCCATATTCCGGTGAAATACCAAAGCAAAGTAGTCATTCAGGAGTTCAGTTTTCCTTGAGTGTCAGTAACCAGCTGTTCTGAATTGTTAAGCTTCCATTTTTTTTCCTGTTCCCTATATACCTAAAGAAGGACTTCTAATTGATCTTGATTTCTGTTGCTAGTTCACATTCAGTCACCGCCTTGGCCTTTCTAATCTGCTCCTGACGAATGTGAACTGTTGTATAGTCCTCCTTGGGGTCTGTCCCAACCTTCCATTGTTTCTATGCTTCTTTCTTCTTTCTCAAGAGGACTATGATATCCCTATTAAGTCAAGAGGGCTTACCAGCCCTTCTGCTACCTTTCCTCTGCATGGGAATGAACTTCTTTTGTGCTTTAAGGATTGTGCCCTTGAGGAATGACCACTTTTCATGCATTCCTTTCACATTTAGTCCCTGGTCCTGCAGCACTTCCCCTACTATTACCCTGAGCCTGTTGAAATTCACTTATTGAAGTCCATAAGGTCAACCCTGCTAGCTGATTTTTCTGCCTTGTGACAGGCAGTGAATGTGTGGCCCATGCACTTCCTGAGTCAGGTAGAGCTCTTCAATACAGGTCAGAAATCAACAAAACCAATTAGACTTAGCTAAGTGTTCCTCCCAAGAGATATCTGGGTAATTGAAGTCACCCATGACAACCATGTCTCATGCGCATGCAGCCTCTGTCAGTTCTCAGGAGAACTCCAGATCAACCTCCTCCCCCTGGTTTGGTGGTCTGTAGTATACACCTACAGGTCTTTCTCGTTGAGGCTCTCTCCTTCCTCTCCCTGCATAGTTTCACCCAGGTTTTGAGTTGCGGTTTTCTGCAGCCAAAGTCAGCCTCCAACGAAATGTACTGCTCCCTCACATAGTGAGCTACACTTCTACCTTTCTTCCCTAATCAGTTCCTTCTGTGCAGGGTGTAGCCCTCTATGGCTATATTCCAATCATGTGAGGATTCCCACCAGTTCTTTGTAATCCCTACTAGATCATAATGCCCACTGGAGAGTACAAGGGCCAGCTCCTCTTGCTTCTTCCCCATGCTCCTGGCATTAGTGTACAGGCACCTGAGTCATCCAATTGAGACCCTCGATTTCATAGATTTCATAGACATTAGGGCTGGAGGGGACCTCGGAAGATCATCGAGTCACCCAAAGGGCAGGAAGTCAGCTGGGGTCATAGGACCCCAACAAGATAAGCATCCAATTTGCTCTTGAAGGTGTTCAATATAGGTGCTTGAACCACCTCCGATGGCAGACTGTTCCAGACCGTGGGGGCTCAGACAGTAAAGAAATTCTTCCTTATATCCAGCCTGAAACAGTCTTGTAGTTTATGACCGTTCAACCTCGTCATCCCTTGGGGCGCTTTGGTGAACAAACATTCCCCCCGATACTGGTGGTCACCCTGATAAACTTGTAGGTGGCCATCACATCACCCCTGAGCCTGTGCTTTTCCAGGCTAAAGAGCCCCATGGCTCTCAGCCTGTCACGTAAGGTCTGTTTTTCTGACCTCTGATCATGTGCGTGGCTCTCCTCTGGACTCTCTCAAGCTTCTCCACATCCTGTTTGAATTGTGGGGCCCAAAACTGGACACAGTACTCCAGCTGCGGCCTCACCAAGGCTGAGTACAAGGGGAGAATGACATCCCGGGATTTGCTTGAAAAGCATCTATGGATGCAAGCCAGCATTTTGGTCACTTTCCTAGCTACAGCATTGCATTGCAGGCTCATGCTCAATGATGACCCCCAAGTCTCTTTCTTCCGTAGGGCTAGCCAGTGGAGCACTGCTGAGCCTATAAGGATGCTGCAGGTTTTTCTTCCCAAGGTGGAGAACCTTGCATTTTTCAGTGTTAAACACCATCAGGTTCTCATCCTTCCATTTGCTGAGCCTGTCCAGGTCAGCCTGGATCACCCACCTGTCTTCTGGTGTGGATGATTTGTCCCAAAGTTAGGTGTCATCGGCAAACTTGGCCAGTCTGCTTCTGACTCCAATGTCCACATCATTAAAGAAGATGTTGAACAATATGGGTTCAAAGACAGAGCCTTGGGGGACCCCACTGGTCACAGGACAACATGATGATTGATTTTCATCAGTTACTACCCTCTGGGTCTAACCACGGAGCCAATTTCCCAGCCAGAAGATTGTGGTGGACCTGAGGCTACAATTGGCCAGTTTCACCAAGAGCTGATCATGGGATACTGGATCAAAGGCTTTTGTGTAGTCAAGATATATGACTTCAATCTCTTCTCCCTTGTCCAGATGATAGGTCACCTGGTTGTAGAAGGAAATGAGATTGGTCAAACAAGATCTACCCACAACAAACCTGTGCTGGCTATCCCTCAGGATGTTGGCATTTGCCAGTCCATTAAGGATGGCCTCTTTAATAAACTTTTCTAAAATCTTCCTCAGGATAAAAGTCAGGCTGATGAGCCTATAGTTAGCTAGATCCACTTTCTTCCCTTTCTTGAAGATAGGCAACACATTGGCCTTCTCCCAGTCTTCGGGCACTACAGCAGAGCGCTAGGAGTTTTCAAAGATCTGTGCCAGAGGCTGGGCTATGATGCTTGCTAGCTCCTTGAGTACCTTAGGGTGTAAATTGTTAGGGCCAGCTGACTTTAAGATATCCAGTTTCTCAAGGTGTTCCTTCATGAGGTCAGCATTAATGGAGGGCAGGGGATCTCCCTCACCTGGACCTCCCTGTCCTATAGCAGGCATGGCCGTCCCATGGGACTGATGAAAGACCAATGCAAAGTACCCATTTAATAGGTTGGCTTTTTCCTGGGCGTCAGTTCTCAGTTGCCCCATCTGGTTCAGCAGGGGTCCAATGTTGCCCTTGCTTTTTCTCCAGCTCCCCACATATCTGAAAAAGGACTTTTTATTGTCCTTGATGCTCAAAGCTGGGTGGAGTTCAGTTGCAGCCTTGGCTTTCCTGGTTTGCTCCCTGTAGGACCGGACTAGTGCAGAATAATCCTCCTTGGAGGTGAATCTCATCCTCCATCCTTTGTAGGCCTCAGGAGGTCTCCTAGATCCCTGGAGAGCCGGGGGAGCTGCTGTGCCCTGTTGCTGCCTTTCCTCCAAGATGGAATCAAATTAGCTTGTGCACTGAGGATCGCTCCCTGGAGGAGCAACCACTCTTTTTTGAATTCCCCTCTCCCTGGGGTCGTGGTTCCTTAGGGCCTCACTGACAAGCCTCCTGAGCTTGTCAAAGTCAGCTTTCCTGAAGTCAAGGACTTCTGTGTTGCTGACTGACTTGCCAGCTTTATGGCAGATTGTGAAGGCGATCAGCTTGTGGTTGCTGTCACCCAGCTTCCCATCGATCACTAGGTCACCGATTAGGTCATCCCCAGTAGCCAGTACCAGGTCAAGCAGCGCTTTACCTCTTGTTGGCCCATAGACTTCTTGAGTCAAGTAGAGGTCATCCACGCATGAGAGGAAGCTTTGCGACCACTTGGATTTTGCTGAGTGATCCTCCCATGAGATGTCTGGGTAATTGAAGCCACCCATGACAAGCTTGAGGCCTAAGCCAGTTCCCGGGCAAACTCCTGGTCAAGCTCTTGACTTTGGGTGGGAGGTCTGTAGTAGACTCCCACTGTTGTGTCCCCTGTGCCATGTTGCCCACGGATTTTAACCCAGAGGGTCTCCAGTCATCCACCATGGTGACCAATATCAGCTTGCAGGGATGCATAGCTTTCCTTAACATAGAGAGCTACACCCCCACCTCTTTTATCTACATGATCCCTCCTGTACAGGGTATAGCCATCTATACCTGTGGTCCAGTCATGGGTGGAGTCCCACCAGGTCTCCGTTATCCCTATGACATCATAATTATTTGCATTAAGCAGGAGGATGAGCTCCTCCTGCTTATTCCCCAAGCTCCTGGCATTTGTGTACAGGCAGGCAAGTGTCCCCTTGGGGGCTCTTGCCTTGCCCGCAGATTGTACCAGAGCTGGGGCAGGGGTGGGATCCCTTAAATGCCTTGGCCTGCTGGCTTTTTAAGGTTTGCTCAGTGGGCCAGCAGTGGCGGTAGTCACCCCGTCCCCCAGCGGGCTTAGTTTAAAGCCCGATGGAGCAGGTCAGCCAGTCTGGCTGAGAAGAGCCTCTTCCCCAGGGGAGAGAGGTAGAAGCTATCTCTTCCCAGCAGCTCACTGCCTCTCACCAAAGAGTGGACTGTGGTCATGGAAGCCAAAGCCTTCCCTATGACACCAGTGCCACAGTCTTTGGTTAACTATGTGGATCCTCCTCTCCCCCCTCAGCCCATACCCCAAGACTGGGAGGATCGATGAGAACACCACCTGTGCCCCCAGACCCTTTAGCCCCACTCCCAAATCCCTATAGCACCTCATGATCTGGCTGGGAGTGCTCCAAGCCATGTCATTGGTGCCCACATGAATAAGGAGCATGGGATAGTGGTCTGTGGGCTGGAGGAGTTTAGGGATCCCCTCCACAATGTCTGCGGGCCCCCGGGAAGCAGCAAACTTCTCAGGCTAAGGGGACAGGGCAGCAGATTACCCCCTCAGTCCCCCTCAGGATGGAGTCTCCCACAACAAGCACCATACCTACAGCCGCACCTTGTCATGCATCCACAGAACCGGACCCTGTACTCCAGTTGTGGCCTGACCAATGCTGCATAGAGGGGGAATATCACCTCCTTGGACCTGCTTGAGATGCATCTGTGGATGCATGACAAGGTGTGGTTGGCCTTCCTGACTGCATCCCCACACTGCCACCACATGTTCATCTTGGCATCAGTGATGACTCCAAGATCCTTTTCTGCCTCTGCACTGACAAGAAGGGAGTTCCCCAGCCTGTAGGTATGGTGCTGGTTCCTCCTCCCCAGGTGCATCACCTTGCACTTGTCAGTGTTGAATACCATCCCATTCTTATCCGCCCACCCCTGTAACCTGTCTAGGTCCAATTGCAGCCTATTCCTCCCTTCTAGCATGCCCACATCCCCCCACATCTCAGTGTCATCAGCAAATTTGAACAGGGTGCTATTTACCTCCTCATCCAAGTCACTGATGAAGATATTGAACAGTGCAGGTCCGAGGACTGAGCCCTACAGAACCCCACTGCCCACATCCCTCCAAGTCGAAAATGTCCCATCCACCACCACTCTCTGGGTGCAGCCCTCAAGCCAGTTGGTGACCCATTTAACTGTGTGGGTGTCGGCTCATCCACCACCACCCTCTGGGTGCACCCCTGGAGCCAGTTTGCCACCCATGTGACCGTGCATTCATCAATGCCGCAGTCCCTCAGCTTGCCCACCAGAATTGGGTGGGACACTGTGTCGAAGGCCTTCTGGAAGTCCAAGAAGATGACATCAACTTCCTCCTTCACATCTAAGCTCTTTGTTACCTGGTCATAGAAAGAGACCAGGTTAGTCAGGCAGAATCAGCCTTGCATGAACCCATGTTGGTTACCCCTCAACATCACTTTCCCTGCAGGGCTCTCACAAATGTGGCCCTTGATAATTTTTTCTAAGACCTTCCCCAGGACAGAAGTGAGGCTGACTGGCCTGTAGTTGCCAGGCTCTTCCTTCCTCCCCTTCTTGAAAATAGGGACCATGTGGGAGTTGGCCCATGTGCTGCCCTTCAAGCCGCCCTTCCAACCCTACTCAGCACACCCCCTGTGCAGCCTTTCAGGCCACACTCAGCAGCCCTACTCTGCACCCCACATGCACAGTCCTTCATGTGCCACCATGCACCCTACTCTGTGTAGGCCTCCACACAAATACTTAGGGGTCCCAGTAAGGGGCTATTTCTGCCCCCTCACTGGGGCTCAGGGTCTTGCATCCCATAAGCACAGGTGTTTGCAACCATGCCTGACCCCACTGCCTCTTCCTGATCTAAAATTACCCAGTGGGTAGTGGGACCTGGAGTTCTAAGACACCCCACCTGCCTTTTACTGGGGTGGAAACTGACCTGGCATTTCTGGGGAACTACCCCAACATGGGAAGACCTACCAGGCCATCCCTCCCCAGCAGGGTGTAGTTTTCTGTTATGCCCCTGGACCAGGGGTCTCCTATGATCTCTAGTTCCTTCCCTTACCTCCAAGGATGTTCCATAAGCAGCAGTTCAGATGGGTGGTGTTCTTCTGGCTGCCAGCAGCCAACTGCTGGCTCAGCCCTTGAGTTAAAATGTAGGCCACTCAACCCCCTTCTCCAATTATGACTCCTCCTGTGGTTATATGACTGCCTCATCAAGGTTGGTCTGCCCCTGCTGGCTGCTGGGTGCCTTAAAGTGGCAGGCACCAAAGGTGCTCTGCCACGCTGTCCTATGAAATATGAACTTTCATTTCTACATAGGAGAACTTTTACTATCTTTTTTCTTATGCTTGATGATGAGTGTTTGTGCCCAAAAGCTTGCAATTAAAGAATTCTTTTAGCAAAATCTAGTTGGTCTATTTAAGACATCACATCTACCACAAGCTCTGATTGCTTTTGCCTCTAAACCAATACAGCTACAACCTTGACACCATTCTCTCCCCTGGCTTTTTATGGTTGATGGAATGTGAGTGAGCATTCTAACCACTGAGCCATGGGACAGAAGTCAGTGGGAATACCGGGGCCTGCTGCTGCTTCTCCTCCAGCTGTGTCCTATGAGATATGGATGGTGTGGGTACCTAGCTCCACGAAAGTGCTCAGGGCTATACATCCTAATTGGAGGAATGTGCTCCCCTGATACCTATGTGTGGAAAATGCTAACTTATGTGGCTCAGTGTGTTGGCTTTTATGAATCCTCTGTTTGGTGCTTAAATCCCCTGGGGGACTAACTCAGGTCTGTATGTTCCACTAGGTGAGCAGGCACCAAAAGGAGCTGCAACACCTAAATCCTATCTGTAGATCTAGCCCTCTGTGACTTACTCCAGATCACTAAAGTCTGTATACAGAGCCAACTCTTATATCCTTAATTTCAAGATAGTGCAAATGGAAACCTTTGGTAAACTTTCCAAAACCATGGAGTAACATTTATGATGTCATTAACAGAGTTAATTGCCTCTTGATTGTCTCAAAGAGTGAATCAGACCTCACATGCTTAAAGTTAAGCATGAGCTTAAGTGTTTTTCCTGGATCGAGGAATTAATCACTTCTGATCTCTGTCAGATTGGATTATTTTATAAATATTTTTGTTCAACTGCTGCTGCTGCTAAGGAGCTTGCTGTGTCCTATTTAGAATGATCAGGCCATTGAGCAAAGGGGGAAACATATCTATAAGGCAATAGGCACTCTGAAACAGGCATCCAAGCAAAGTGGGTAGAACTCTTGATTCTTCACTTCTCCCGAGCATATATAGGACACAGTGGAAGAGAGAAGTCTGTCAGGGTGCAGATCACAACAGAGGAAAGTCTCCTGCCAGCAAAGAACCAGGTGGAAAAAAAGCCCTGTCCCAGTACAATTTCTCCTTCACCTTTTCATTCCTGGATAGACCCCTCACTAAAAACTCCTTCTCTTACACTGGGAACAGAAACTTGCACAACCCATGAAATTTAAATCCAAATATACCAATTATCCTCTTTTTCAGACCATTCCAATTGATGTCTTTCATACCAGACATAAGGGTATCCTCTGTATATTGATACTTCAAAGGGTACTTTCATCTGTACCCTTTGGAGTATCAACATACAGAGCCAATCCAGTTATCTTCTTTTTCCCACAACAGAGTATTTCATCTGAGGTTGCCCACCTACTTTGTTGCAGTATGACTGCTGACAGTTTTATTATTTCCTCACTAGCTTGCTTCATTCTGTTTTATTGGACTCGTGAGCTAGACATTTCCAAAAACTCTAGGTTTGATTTTTTTTCTGCTAAGAAGTGTTATGGGAATCTTAGTAAGTGTAAGTTATAAAAGCTCACATGGTTTGGCTATTTCCAAACATAACAGTATTATTAATGTGGTCAGGTTGGTGATTTGACTACCTTGTTTGACTGCAGAAATCCATGTGTTCCATTGGACTCACAGAGCATTTGACAATGGGAAATGGATAATTCTAGGAAGAGTTACAGACTTATAAGGATCAGGCCACTCACAAATAGGGGATGCCTGCTAAATGTAAATTAAAAGATACCAATTCTCCTCAAGTCTTTTTCAGAATGATGTCTTCTGTACCAACAGTTTTCATTTGTATCCTTCAGACTATCAAAATACTCTGACTTCCTAAGACTGTAAACTTTTACAGGTATTGCTTTCAACAGTGATAGGAAAGCATGGTAGCTCCTAGCCCTATGACCAAAGTAGGCAGTATATTTACAAGTTAACCAACAAGTGTAAGCCTTGTTCCACATATATATAATAATATCTATCAGAAAAATCCTCAATCCATTCAATGTACTTACACTGGTGTAAAACTGGTGGAAGTTAAAGTAGAATCAGGTCTTGGAAGTTTAGTTTCAACTTTTTGGGAGAACGTATATCTTACAAGTGTAAGACCCTGATCTTGGGTACAAAAAACAACCACCTCTGTAGTCCTCTCTTCCCACACCAAAAAGATTCCTGTGTTTTGCCACAGGATGTGCCCTATGTTTGCAACCTTTGGAGTCTCAAGCAGAATTTCAGTGCACGGTTTTCAAAGCCAAGATCCCCCTTCCTGACTCTTTTTTTACTCCTTCATCTTGACTTTCATTTATTTTGCTAAAAGTCCTCCTACTCTTATTGAATATTCTGTTCCTACTCATTTCAAAATATCTCTTTCTTCTGACAAGAAGGTTGATTGACTATAGGACATAGAAGTTTGGAAATGCCTGAACTCCCACCACTTCTGTCCTTTAAAAACTTTCTGTTCTTTTAATCAATAAATAAGTTACCTTAGTAATTCATCCTTTATCCAGGAATCCTGAAGACATTCAATATGTCTTAAATCTTAAACTTTAATTGTTATAGTTTATTCATTTGGTTTGTCAGGCCTTGGTTTCAAAGGCAATCTTTTTAAAATCACCTTAATAATCAAACCAATGTGTATCCTACATAATTCCCTGTTTATCTGGATGATATCCCATTAGCTTTATAAAGTCTTATGATCTACCTACAGCTAGTGGATTATATACACCCTCCAAAATGCCACTGACACAGAGAAGTTAGTATTATTTCATCCAGGAGTCAGAATAAAAATAGTTCCATAACTGTGAAGATTTTTAATGGGCCAAGCAAAGGAAAAAGCCTGATTCACAAGAAAATCAGGCTTCAAGTTATACTGGTACCAGAAGTAGAAGAATCTCTCTGCCAGCCTCTGGTGTTTCCTACGCACATCAGACATGGTGTCTCAGACATGGGTGCTGAGGGTGTTGGCAGATATGATTGGAGAACGACTGGCCACAAAGGCTAGTGTTCAATGTCTCAATGTCTACTTGGTAGATGATATCTAATGGAGTGCCCCAGGAGTTGGTCCTAAGAGCAGTTTTATTCAATATAAAATCATAGAATAAAAGGACTGGAAGGGACCTGTAAGATCTTCTAGTCCAGACCACTGCCATGGGCAGGAGGTAGTTGAGCCCAAATGAGGTGCTTGTCCAGGCTCCTCTTGAATACCTCCAGGGATGGCAACTGCACAACCTCTGCTGGGAGTGTGTTCCAGATTCTAAATACCCTTACAGAAAAGAAGTTTTTTCTTATATCTAGCCTAAATTTTTCCTCAATTAGCTTGTGCCCATTGGTCCTTATCCTCCCAAGGGGTGCTTTTCTGAAGAGTTGCTCCCGTAGATCTTGGTGTTTGCCCCTGATATTTATAGGAAGCTATCAAGTTACCCCTCAGTCTTCTCTTACTCATACTGAACAAACCGAGTTCCCAGAGTCTCTTCTCATAAGACCCATCCTCCAGGCCCCTAATCATATGGGTGGCCCTTCTCTGTACCCTTTCAAGCTTATCCACAGCCTTCTTGAATTGTGGTGCCCAGAACCAGACCCAGTACTCAGTTGTGGCCTCACCAACATTGAATAGAGGGGGAGAAGCATCTCTCTGGATCTACTGGCAACACATCAGCTGATGCATGAAAGAGTTCTATGTGCTCTGATGGCAACTTCATCGCACTGCTGGTTCATATTCATCTTCTGGTCGATTGTCACCCTCAGGTCCTTTTCAGATGCAGTGTCAGCCAGTGGACCACCACCCATCGTATAGGTATGGTGTAGGTTCTTCCTACCCACTGTGTTCTTGCCTTTAGCAAATAGGTGCCGGTCTGTTCTTTTTTACCCTCCTTCATTCCACACTCCTTACTCCTCCCTCCTCCTTCACAGCATGCAGTACAGGTCAGGACAGGTCCACTCAGACCAATTATTGATTTTCAAATGCAGGAGACAAATAATCCCTTAATTTTCTACCCCCTCTTAATTCTTCCACCCCCCACCACCTAGAGTGTATGTCCTCCACACCGCCCATGTACCCTCCACCTGTGACCCCCCACTTCCCACCCTCATGTGCTGCCACTGCAGTGAACATAACTCCCAATGACAGCTGCAGCATCACTGTAATGGTAAGTTTTTTGCAAGAAGTTTGAAACTTTGGAGTAAGCGGGGGGGGGGGGGCAGAAGGGTTTTGGGGAGACACTGTTTCCCCTAGCACCCCCTGGCATAACAAGGAACAATGGACACAAATTATTAGAAAGTAGGTTTAGATTAGACATCCACAAGAACTGCTTCACAGTTAGAATGACTAGGAGCTGGAACCAACTTCCAAGGGAAGTGGTTCTGGCTCCTACCCTGGGGGTCTTTAAAAAGAGGCTTGATGCCTACCTGGCTGGACTCATTTGAGTCCAGATTTTCTCCCATCTGGGTAGGGGGGTTGGACTTGAAGCTCTACAAGGTCCCTTCTGACCCTACTTCTATGATTCTATAAGAGGTTACATGACTTCCTTCAATATTGCAAACCTTCTGAACTTCATCATATTCCATTTCAGAACCAAAAATCCAGGGGCAGGACACTGCCTGCCAGACCTGACAGCCAGGAAATGCAATGTCCCAGGAGATATTTAAGTAATATGTCCCACTGACCTTGTTTGGGGGGGGGGGGGCAAAAGTCCATTTTTTCAACTGTGCATCAGCCCCCCCCCCCCTTCCTTTTTCCCCATCCTTGCAGAAAATTTCTGTGGGCAGAACTCATCAGGGGTAGCAACCATCCCACAGCCCAGTGACCAAGAGTGTAGAGTAAAGATAGTGAAAAACAGTAGAATGAAAATATCTTCAGATTTTTTTATCTTTTAACATTTTGTATATATTTTATATAAAGCATATATAGTTATTGTTAAAGCTGCAGGATTTTCAGTTCTCTCTCTCTCTCTCTCCCTCTCTCTCTCTCCCCCCGCCCCCCATATATATATGTCATGTTTTCTTTGACCCCTGGCTCAGCTCCCCTCCCCAGCACTGCAATCAGGCTGGAGAAGGGATCTTTGAGAACTCCTGGTGCTCTGGTGAAGTGTGGGAAGATTGGCATGACATTGGCTTTCTTCCAATCTTCAAGAAAAGGAGGAAAGTAGGTTCAGCAAACTACAGGCCCATCAGCCTGGCTGGACATAAGGAAGAACTTCTTTACTGTCAGAGCCCTCGAGGTTTGCAATACACTGCCACCAGAGGCTGTTCAAGCACCCACTTTGAATGCCTTCAAGACACATTTGGATGCTTATCTTGCTGGGATCCTATGAAACCTGCTGACTTACTGCCCATGGGGCAAGGGGCTGGACTCAAAGATCCTCCGGGGTCCCTTGCAGCCTAAATGTCTATGAAATCTATGAAACGGAGTGGGATTGCTCAGTTTCCCTCCCCAGCCCTACAATCAGGCTGCGGAAATGAACTCAGCTGAGCTGGGCTGAGTTTCCCTCCCTAACATAAAATGGAACAGCTGTTTTGACTCTAAATGAAATTCGAAACAAAACGCTGTTCCATTGAAACTTCGAAACTCAAGTCAAAACAGTGCAGTTTCATACATTCATAGTGGTCATAGCTCAGGAGCACAGCTTCCTTTGTGGCCAGCAATGATTCAGAAGTTACAAGAGTGCAACAGACAGGTGCAGAGGTGGGCAAGTGGGCCTGGGCTTATTACCTGGATCCTGGGAGAGAATTTACTGGAGGTCTTGGCCAGCAACCAAGAAGAAAGCCTCCACATTTGTGGCCAGCAACAATCCTCTAATTACAATTCCATAATATGCTCATTAGCAAACATGGCCAGCAACCAGGAGGAAGGCTATAATAATATGAAATGGATCTGCAGAAATTGGGCAACTCTTACCATACTCGAGTTGATACTTGGGCCAAAGTCTGCAAAGAAAGCCTCCACAATTTAAGTATTACACAGAAAAGAAGCCTCAGCAGTACTTGTGGCCAGCAACCAGGAGGAGGAAGTAATACAAGTTCATTAAGGATATTATGTAAAGCAGAAGTGTATACATCTCTTCTCCATGGGAATAGAGGGACCAAGGGAGGAGCTTGAACCAAGAGATAGGCTCTTCTTCCTCACCCACTCCACATGGGGAAAGAAGCAAGGAGCATAATCACCTGCCTTATGCTCAGTATCTGCTTTCTCATAGTAAGGAACTGAACTGTAATTATAAGTCTATATAACACAAGTCATATATATGAGACAATGTATGATATAGACTTAGGTTATATATATATAACCTATATATATATATATATGGTGGAGGCCCAGGATGTGTGTGATGGTTGTAGGGTGATAAGGCAGATCTACCTGCTTTGAAATGCTGTGATAAGGAATTGAACCATTACAATCATTACTGATCGTTAATAAAGCATCATTAATATTACCATTACTAAAAACTCTTATTAATATATTACTATTGAAATTACTAGTATTATTAACTCCTATTATTAGTATTATCTGTTATTATAATATAAGTCTATATAAGTCAGGATGAAAATCAGCTATTATTATAATGCATAATAGTTCAGTTGTTGAGAGAATCCTGAAGGAAGTGTTGTTATCCTCTTCATCTTCCCTTTCTTCCTTTCTCTTTCTGCCCCTAGTCACACCAACAGGGATCGATCAGCCTGCGGCTAGCAGTGGAAGGAGATCTAAAAACCAGAGGGAGGGAAAATAGAAAGAGCGTCAGAATTTGTATTGTGCACCTAGCATACAATTCACACCCATAAAATTCCACCAGCCCCATTTACAATAAATTTGAATTAAACAATGCATTCCCTCCCACAGCCCAACTAGAGATGACAATATCAGGGTGCAAAGTAGTGGCATACTGATGGCAGCAGGTGCCATGGCCACCCCAGCACAGCCACGAAAGGGGTGCCATTGTCAGGTGTGAAGGGGGCACCACTACTCTGCGCTGCTTGCCCCCCCCCATTAAAACCACCACAGAAGGTGGCTTGTCCAGGGTGTGTGCAGAAGTAAGGGTGGTGGTACTCTGGGCCTGTCCCCCAGGTCCTGGAGACTGACAGGGGAGACGTGAGCACATTGGAAGGATGCAACAGGCTACAATCAGACTTAGACAGGTTACAAGGGTGGGCGGACAAGAATAGGATGGGCTTCAACACAGACAAGTGCAAAGTGATGTACCTCGGGAGGAACAACCAGCACCATACCTACAGGTTGGGGAACTCCCCTCTTGTCAGCACGGAGGCAGAAAGGGATCTGGGGCTCATCATTAACTCCAAGATGAACATGGGCCGGCAGTGTGGGGAGGCAGTTAGGAAGGCCAACCGCACCTTGTCATGCATCCACAGATGCATCTCGAGCAGGTCCAAAGAGGTGATCCTCTCCCTCTATGCGGCACTGGTCAGGCCGCAGCTGGAGTACTGCGTCCAGTTCTGGGCACCACACTTCAAGAGGGATGTGGACAGCATGGAGAGGGTCCAGAGGAGGGCCACTCGTATGATCAGGGGACAGCAGGGCAGGCCCTATGAGGACAGGCTACGGGACCTGAACCTGTTCAACCTCCAAAAGAGAAGGCTGAGGGGGGATCGTGGCCTGTTATAAACTAGTCAGGGGGGATCAGCAGGCATTGGGGAAGTCACTGTTTCCCCGAGCACCGCCAGGAGTGACCAGGAATAACGGTCACAAGCTGGCAGAGGGTAGGTTTAGGTTAGATATCAGAAGGCGCTACTTCACAGTCAGGGCAGCTAGGGTCTGGAACCAGCTTCCAGGAGAAGTGGTGCAGGCTCCTAGCCTGGGGGTGTTTAAGAGGAGGTTAGATGAACACCTTGGTGGGGTCATTTGACCCCAGTATTCTTTCCTGCCATGGCAGGGGGTCGGACTAGATGATCTGCTCAGGTCCCTTCCGACCCTAGAAACTGTGAAACTATGAAACTATGACAGTACGCCACGGGTGCAGGGCCTTGTGCAAATTAGCACCCCCCCCCCCACCCTGCAGAGCCAATCCTATGTGCCACAGCAATGAGGGAGAGAAGTTGGCAAGTGTCTGGATGCAAGACCAGTAGCAATGCTGAGGAGTCACCTCACCCACTCCACCCATCTCTGCAGGGCTCTCAAAGTGGTGTGCCTAGGGCAGTCACTTGTATTCACACCCACCTAAGGATGACCCTGCCATCCACAGGGCACAGACAAGTGTCAGGTGTCACTTACCAAAGGTGGCATATAGCACATCACCATGTCCTCTTTTGAGTCTCATGTCACAGTGGTGTGGGCATCAAATAGCACTCAAAGCTTCACTGCATCCCTCTTGATCAGCCTGCAGTCTTCTTGAACCCTGGATTTGCATTGTTGTGCACCCCAGGGGCAAGTCTGGTGACCAGGATGAGTCCTTCTCTATCCCCACTATGCTGTCATCCCTCACCCACCTCAAACCTTCCTCACTGATACAGCGGACATGCACCTTGACCTCTGCAACCCCCCTCCCAGCCACTGGCAGCCTTGTTTTGGTGTGGGAAAAAAAACAGACACTCTGGCACTGGGCTGGAAAAAAGCACAAAAGAAGGCAGAAAAGTTTGCAAAGTCTCTAGGTTTGTGTACCAGCAAAGAGGGTCTTAAACCCCCCACTCACAGCCTTGCTTCAGTGTTCCAAAACAAAGGAACCATGTACCTGGAATATGGCTGGAAAAAGAGCGCAAAAAGAATTTTGAAAAGTGCATTTTCAAAGTTTCTGTTTACTAAAAATGCAAGGAAGGGTTGTGAAAGGTGAGCCAAAAAGCCTGGGAAGGTGTGAGCCCCTGTGTACAACTTTATAAAGTGGCTGGTGGCTTGCAAAGAAGCAAGCCAGGATGCTGGGGGGTGACACACTACTTCTCTTCTCCCAAATAAGGGACGTGAAATTAAGGTATGGCCTCAAAAATGACTTTGCAGAGTGGGCACTGCCTTTCCAAAATGCTGGTGTGCAGGCCAGCACTTGTGTGTTGCAGCCCACTCAGGCAGCCCCCCTGTTTACCTCTTGAGCCCCGCTGTGTATCTTATAGTTTCATAGTTGCTAGGGTCGGAAGGGACCTGAGAAGATCACCCAGTCTGACCCCCTGCCATGGCAGGAAAGAATACTGGGGTCAAATGACCCCAGCAAGATGTGCATCTAACCTCCTCTTAAACACCCCCAGGGTAGAAGCCTGCACCACTTCTCTTGGAAGTTGGTTCCAGACCCTAGCCGCCCTGACCGTGAAGTAGCGCCTTCTGATATCTAACCTAAACCTACCCTCTGCCAGCTTGTGACCGTTATTCCTGGTCACTCCTGGCGGTGCTCAAGGGAACAGTGACTCCCCAATGCCCGCTGATCCCCCCTGACTAGTTTATAACAGGCCACAAGATCCCCCCTCAGCCTTCTCTTTTGGAGGTTGAACAGGTTCAGGTCCCATAGCCTGTCCTCATAGGGCCTGCCCTGCTGTCCCCTGATCATACGAGTGGCCCTCCTCTGGACCCTCTCCATGCTGTCCACATCCCTCTTGAAGTGTGGTGCCCAGAACTGGACGCAGTACTCCAACTGTGGCCTGACCAGTGCCGCATAGAGGGGGAGGATCACCTCTTTGGACCTGCTCGAGATGCATCTGTGGATGCATGACAAGGTGCGGTTGGCCTTCCTAACTGCCTCTCCACACTGCCGGCCCATGTTCATTTTGGAGTCAATGATGACCCCCAGATCCTTTTCCGCCTCCGTGCTGACAAGAGGGGAGTTCCCCAGCCTGTAGGTACGGAGCCGGTTGTTCCTCCCAAGGTACATCACCTTGCACTTGTCTGTGTTGAAACCCATCCTATTCTCGTCCGCCCACCCTTGTAACCTGTCTAGGTCTGATTGTAGCCTGTTGCATCCTTCCAGTGTGCCCACGTCCCCTCACATCTTAGTGTCATCAGCAAATTTGAACAGGGTGCTTTTTACCCCCTCATCCAAATCACTGATGAAGATGTTGAACAGTGCGGGCCCCAGGACCGAGCCCTGCGGAACCCCACTGCCCACATCCTTCCAGGTTGAGAAGGACCCATCCACTACCACCCTCTGGGTGCAGCCCTCCAGCCAGTTGGCGACCCATTTGACTGTGTGGGTGTCTACACCACAGCCCCCCAGCTTCTTAATGAGAACGGGGTGAAAGACAGTGTCGAAAGCCTTCCAGAAGTCCAGGAAGACTATGTCCACTGCTACCCCTGCATCTAATGATCTGGTGATCTGATCGTAAAAGGCCATCAGGTTGTTCTGACAGGACCTGCCACTGATGAACCCATGTTGGTTGCCCCTAAGCATATAGTCCCCTGCTGGCCCCTCCTGGATGTGTGCCAGCATAATTTTCTCGAACAGCTTGCCTAGGATCGAGGTAAAACTAACCGGCCTATAGTTTCCCGGGTCCTCCTTCCTACCTTTTTTGAAGATGGGGACCACGTTGGCCCTCTTCCAGTCCTCCGGTACTTCACCAGAGCACCACGAGTGCTCGTAAAGTTGTGCCAGGGGACTTGCAATGACCTCGGCCAGTTCCTTTAGAACTCTAGGGTGGAGATCATCCGGACCAGCTGACTTGAATATGTCTTACCCCTCCAGAAGCTCCTTAACTAAATCCTCGCTAACCCATGGCCCAGGTTTGCCTCCCCCAGGGCCCTAGGGGGGCCCAGCAGGGAGGTGGCTGTTCTGGTCCCTACTTAGAAGACGGAGGCAAAGAAATCGTTAAACATGTTAGCTTTGCCATCTGGTGTGATGACCAAGTTACCCATGTCGTCCTGCAAGGGCCCCACATTACCCGGGACCTTCTTTTTACCCCCTATGTATTTAAAAAAGGACTTCTTATTGTCCTTAATCTGGGAAGCTAGTCCCAGTTCCATCTCTGCCTGGGCCTTCCTAACTACCCCCCTACATCCCCGAGCAACTACAGAATAGTCCTCCCTGGTGATGACCCCTTCCTTCCATTGGGTGTAAGCCTCCTTTTTAGCAAGGAGACATTCCCGGATGCTTTTGGTGAGCCATGGAAGCTTGTGTGCTCTCCTGCTCCCTTTGATCCTCTTGTCTGCTCCCTTTGATCTGTGCAAGAGAGATTGCCAACCCCTCCCCACCCAGCACCATGCACCAAATGGAAGGAAATATGAACAGAGAGAAATGAACCCAAACAATGAATGAAATCCACCTTTGCAACCAAGCAGTGTAAGGGTGGATATGCAGGCAGACACAGAAAGCCAGGAAACCATGAAGTTCTATTGTTTGCAGCACACTATTATAGTTAGTTACTTGTGTTTGTTGGCCTTTACCCCACCATGACCCTGAACCACCCATCTCCCTGAAACACAGTGACACCCTCCTGGCCCTGCTGGCAGTGATACGGCCCTCCTGTGACCCCCACTGAGTTAGGGGGAACAGGCTTGTCTATAATTGTCCACTCATCTTGCACAAAGGCAAGACAAATGGACTGACTTTTTCCTTTTGAGCATTGTACCCATTTATTTATGCACTTCTGCATACTCTGAAAGCCATTATTGAAAGTGTCCTGTGACCTCTGTAATTCACCATGGGACTTGTCAACCACATCTTTCAAATTCCACATAGTGTCTCACACTTCCTCAAAGATGGCATCATCCTTACACAGCTGCTTATGGAGTTTGTCCTGCAAGGCATCTTCACACTCTACTTTGGCTACCGAGGAGTCCACCAAAACCTTGAACGAGTTTTCGTGGGACCACCTCTGCTTGCTGTGAAAATCTATGCAATGCTCTGCTGTAGTACGAGTGGGATGCCGTTCTGGGCAGCCATGGGTCATGGTGGTTAATAAACAAAGAAAAAAGCAATGGTCGCCTTCTGCCCAAGCGGAGAAAAGTACACACTCCAGCCCCACCATGCAGTGTACAAAATGCCAGAAGGTACAGAAACAGACAACAGTGTGGCACCACTTGTGCTGCCCAAAATTTACGAGTACTTGCTTTGGAAACAGGTCCATGGCTGCCACTGCCACTGCCCATGCTAGCTGCAAACAATTAATTAAAGCAAATAATTAATTTGGCATCTGTTACAGTAGGAGCTATTGAACCTGTCATGCACCACCACCAAAAGAACATGGCGACCCACCTACAGCAACACATGAATTTTTCCCCCTCTTCCCTGGCCCCCCCAAACCCAACCAGCACGAACCTGGGCATTGCCTGGCAGTGGCAAGAAGCACATTACAAGAGACTTACCAGCATGTTCTTGGGGCTTGGTAACAGCAGATGATGCATCACCCACATGGGTTTCTTCCTGACTCTCCACCTCCTTTGCTTCATTATCTGTGCTAGTCCATGGAACAGAGGGGCTAAGTGGGACTAAGTGTATGGTGACTGATGGTTCTTCCTACCACTCATGGTCATCAGAGAGCAGGGAGCAGTCTCCATACAGCTGAGACATGCTCATGGTTTCACCCTCAGCCACTGCCATGCTTCTGCTTCCTCATGCTCCAACCCCAGTGCTAAAAGTTGCCATACCTGGGTTCTTGCCCACATCCTTGAAGAGAACGATAGACAGCTTTTCATTGAAGGGGGCAATTGTGCAACCTTCCCCAGAATGAGAGTTTGCCTCTTTGGCCCTGTAAAACACTGATCTCAGGGACTTGATCTTGCACTGGACCTGGGTCCAGTCGCGATTGTGCCCTTACGCCTGCATGCTTTTTGTGATCTCAACATAAACAGGCTTATTCCTCCTACTTTCCAGCCTGTCTATGATCCTTTGGTCCAACCAAATGTTGATTAAGTCCTCCAGTTCTTCCCAGGTCTAGTTGGATCCATGGGTATTGGAGGTATCAGCCTCCTGGGCTGTTGACTCCGTAATGCTGGCCTTGACTTTTTGAGGCATGGTGAAGCAGTTCGGGTCAACAGCACAAGCAATTTGTGAAAGGGGGTTGGAAAATTTTTGTGGGGAGGCTTTATACTTAGGCTGTGCTTGCATGGGGGTGTGAGAAAATTTGAAGGATTATGAAGTCATTACCTGTAAGTGTCAAAACACCCAAAGGTGATGAAGCACCCAATTTAACAACAAAATAGACCTGGTGATGGTGTAAATAAGATCATTGTTCTTTGGGATGGCTGCTCAATGGCCTCCAATGTTGCAAAAATTGATATCTACTTGCCTGCTTGTTTAAAATATATATATATTACAGAAACACAGCCTGTTTTCCCTTAAGTGGCAAAAGTTTTGAGTAGCCTACATTACCAGGAGAGGAGTACACAAAACATTTTTTGTTTGCAAGTTTGATTACATCAGAACACCAGTGGCTGCTAAGTTCAGAATGAAAGGATGTACAAAAGCCTCAATGCCCTGGGGTGCTAGCGTAAAGTGTTGAAAAAGCATCTACACCAAGGTCTACTACTAAGCACTTTACAGTCCCTACCCCGCACTTGGTGCAGATAGGTGAGAAGCCGCTGCTGACAGAGGGGGTCAAAATGGAGAATGAGGATGAAATACATGACAATGGAGAACAATGCTTGGGAGCAGGGTGTTCTCCCTACCTACACTCACCAGCAGCAGAGGCAGCGATGGCAGATTCGACAGCGGATCCCACAAGGTAAGTGAGAAGTGAGGAGCGTGAAGGGAGGATTCAGAGGGGCAGTCTCTGCACAGCTGCAGAGGATCCAGAAGGACAGTCCCCTGGATCCCTCTTAAGTGAGCTGGCAGGGAGCCACGCTCCCAAGCTACACACAGGCAGCGTGCAGGCTAGAGGAGTAGGCTGGGGGGGCACTTCCCTGAGGGGAGAAAGGGGACTCCCGAGGCCGTTCCCTGGAGCTCTGGCTCTGGACACCCCCAGGAAGCCTGGAAGCCATTATTCCCCAGCAGGAGGGGACATAGGGGGCAGAGCAGCCAGCAGGCACTTCCAGGGAAGCCCAGAGTGGCTTAATTGCCTGAGGGGAGCAGTGCAGGAATTTCAAACTATGACCTTATAAAAGCTGTGGTTTGCCCTAGCCCCCGGCAGTCAGGGCTTGGGAACAGCATGGGCGCATGTTTGCATCCAGCTACGTGTGCCCCCTACCCACACTCACTGGCAGTGGAGGTGGAGATGGCAGCTGATTCCACAAGGTAAGTAAGGAGGGCAAAGGGAGCCAGTACAGCTGCAGAGGATCCAGAGGTGGGGCCCTCCAGATCCCTCTTAAATGAGCTGGCAGGGAGCCATGCTCCCAAGCCATATGAAGGAAGTGTGCATGAATAGAGCACACAAACAAACATGCTCTGAAAGGGTGCACTGCCTTTTGCACTGGTGTTTGCACAAAGCAGGCATGCAGGAGGAGCCAGGAAGGAGTCTCCAGCCAGAGAGAAAGGAAGACTTACAGCTCCACGGACATGGTAAGAACACGGGGAACAGCTACTAGGGACCACGGTCTGGTGGTGAGGATGTGGAGGGCAGCTGCTGGGGACCCTGCCCTGGTGGTGCCACCTACCCTGGACTCCTCTGAAGCCTCCACCCAGATGGAGCCCATGGTGCGGTCACTGGCCCCCTCCCCCCCTGTCTGCAGGGACTGCCTGTTTGGGAGCCGGAGGCCACCGATGGGAGAGGGCTCTGGAGGCTCCCTTGCCTGTCCCTCTTGTGCCCAACTTCGGGCCCTGGAGAAGCAGGTGAGGGAACTCCAGGCTGAGGTGAGCAGGCTACAGGGGATCAGGGCTGTGGAGAATGAAATTGACACATATTTCCATTCTCTACAGGATCAGGTTTCCAGCAGAAAGACCTCCCAGTAGGGACACACTGCAGAGGAATGGCAGAAAGTGACCACCAGAACCACAGCTGCTCAGGCTAGCATGGTGGTGGCTCCCCAGGTACAACTGGAAACAGATTCGAGGCCTTGGCAACCTTATAGGAGAAGATCAAAGTGGATGCCTCTGGGCAGGATGGTACCACTCTACGCATCATCGGAGACTCCATCCTGAGGGTAACGGAGGGTCCCATCTGCCAACCCAACCCCATGGCACATGAGGTCTGCTGCCTGCCTGGGGCTCGGATTCAGGATGTTACAGACATGATCCCCGGACATCGTTTGACCCTTGGACCAGTACTTCATGGTCCTAATCCACGTGGGAACAAATGTCGCAGCTGGGAGCAGTCCAGACTGCATCACGAAGGACTACAAGGCCCTGGGAGCCAAGCTCAAGGAGACAGGGGCGCAGGTGGTATTCTCCTGGTAAGTAGATGCAGACGGTGCCACGAGGCCTGTATCAGAGTGGTCAACTGGCAGCTTTGGAGTTGGTGCTACCAGGCAGGCCTCGGGTTTCTT
This sequence comes from Crocodylus siamensis, assembly GCF_052110815.1. Lineage (NCBI taxonomy): Eukaryota > Metazoa > Chordata > Crocodylia > Crocodylidae > Crocodylus > Crocodylus siamensis. The sequence continues at coordinate 200,825,032 of NC_143396.1, forward strand.
GACAATGACCCGCATTTTCATGCAGGGGGCATGCTCGGGTGGGATGGGCTTCCTCTCCCCTAAAGGCAAGCGTGTCTTCTATTCCACATTGGCTGATCTTGTACAACTTGCTTGAAACTAGCTTCACCAAGGATGGGGCCACAGGGGAACACAAGGACACTTCCCAGCCAAGACAGGCAACGAGCACAAGAAGTACCCAGGTAAGTGATGGGTCTGGATAGTCCTAGGATCAAGGGGGTGGTGCATGCACCCATAAGGGGACCTTAAATGCCTCTATACTAATGTTCATAGTTTGGGGAACAAGCAGGAGGAACTTGCCCTCCTGCTAGCTAACACAAACCCAGACATAGTGGGACTCACTGAAACCTGGTGGGATTCAACCCATGATTGGGTGGTAAACATCAAGGGCTACAGACTACAGGCGGGACAGAACGGGGAGGAAAGGCAGGGGTGTGGCACTCTACGTCAAAGAGCAATACATGTCCTCAACAAACAGCAGACTGAAGTGCTCTGGGTCTGAATACAAGGGGGTCATAGGGAAAGGGACTTAATGGTGGGTGTCTACTACAGACCACCCAACCAGGGAGAAGAGCTGGACTGGGAATTCTCAGGTCAGCTCAGAGAGGCAGTTAAGTCGAGGGACACGGTCATCACGGATGACCTAAACTAGCCAGACATCTGCTGGGAAAAGCAGTCAGCCAGGTCTGACTGCTCACGTCGGTTCCTGGCCAAGACACAGGACCTCCACCTAACCCAGGAGGTGCAGTCCCACCAAAGGAAATGCCTTGCTAGACCTGGTCCTGGCCACAGGCAATGATCTGGTGAGGGGACTGTGGGTTCTCGACCACCTGGGTGATAGCGATCATCACCTACTGGAATTCACTATTCAGTGCTGGGTGTCAAAGGCCTGCAGCAAGGCAGCAGCCCCTGACTTCAGGAGGGCCGATTTCAATAAGTTAAGGAGATTAGTCAAAGAGGCACTGAGGTCCCAGAGGGTAGGGGAGTTGGGAGTCCAAGACAAGTGGTCACTCCTTAAGGAGACGATCCTCCGAGCCCAAAGGGTGACAGTCCCGGTGTGAATCAAAGAGGGCAAGAGGGCTCAAAAGCCCCCATGGCTCACCAAAGGCATTCAGAAACATCTGACAGCTAAAAAGAAGGCATATACCCAGTGGAAAGGAGGAGCTATCACCAAGAAGGATTATACCTCCACTGCTCGAGACTGTAGCGGGGCTGTTAGGAAGGCTAAGGCGGAGACAGAACTAGGACTAGCAACCAGGATCAAAGATAACAAGAAGTCGTTTTTTAAGTACATAGGGAGTAAAAAGAAGGCACCAGGTAACGTGGGGCCCCTGTAGGACACGCTCGGCAATCAGGTGGTTGCACAAGATTATAAAGCTGACCTCATTAACAAATTCTTTGCCTCCATTTTTCTGAGCAGGGACCAGGACACCCCCCAAACTGGGATTCCGGACAGACTCAGGAGAGGCACAGCCAGGCATAGGGTCAGTGAGGACAGTTAGGGAACTTCTGGTGGGGCTGGACATGTTTAAATCAGCAGGTCCAGATGATCTCCACCCCAGGGTGCTGAGGGAATTGGCAGGGGTCATTGCAGGACCTCTAGCATGGCTTTACAAGCACTCATGGTGCTCTGGCCAGGTGCCAGAGGACTGGAAAAGGGCCAGCGTGGTCCCCATTTTCAAAAAAGGGAGGAAGGTGGACCTGGGTAACTATAGGCCTGTTAGTCTTACCTCGGTCCTGGGGAAGCTCTTTGAAAAAATTATCTGTGAGGGACCACCAGGGGATATTATGCTCAGGGGCAACCAACATGGTTTTATTATGGGCAGGCCCTGTCAGACCAACCTGGTTGCCTTTTACGACCAAGTCACAAAATCCTTGGACGCAGGTGTCACAGTGGATGCAGTCTTTTTGGATTTTAGGAAGGCCTTTGACACAGTATCTCACCCCATTCTCATTAATTAGGCGACTGTGGCATTGATGCCTACACAGTCAGATGGGTCGCAAATTGGCTAGAGGGCCACACCCAGAGAATGGTGGTGGATGTGTCATTTTCAAGCTGGAAGGACGTGGGCAGTGGGGTCCCCCAGGGCTCAGTCCTCGGGCCTGCACTGTTCAACATCTTCATCAGCAAGTTGGACAAGGAGGTGAAAAGCACCTTGTTCAAATTTGCGGATGACACTAAGATGTGGGGAGAGGTGGGCACAGCAGAAAGGAGGGATGGGCTGCAACCAGATCTGGACAGATTACAGGGGTGGGCAGATGAGAATAGGATGGGATTCAATAGTGACGAGTGCAGCATAATGCATCTAGGGAGAAAGAACCAGCAGCAGACCCATAAGCTGGGGAACTCCCTCCTCGTCAGCACACAGGCAGAAAAGCATCTTGGAGTCATTATTGATTCCAAGATGAACATGGGCCACCAACGTGAGGATGCGGTCAGAAAGGCTAACCGCACCTTGTCATGTATCCACAGATGCATCATGAGCAGGTCCAAGGTGATCCCCACTCCCATGCAACATTGGTCAGGCCTCAGTTGGAGTACTGCATCCAGTTCTGGGCACTGCACTTCAGGAGGGATGTGTCCAGCATTGAGACGGTCCAGAGGAGGGCCATTTGTATGGTCATGGGGCAGCCGGGCAGGCCCTACGAGGAAAGGCTACGGGACCTGAACCTGTTCAGCCTCCACAAGAGAAGGCTAAGAGGGGATCGGATGGCCATCTATGAACTTACCAGGGGGGACCAGCAGAGAATGGGAGAGGCCCTGTTCCCCTGAGCACTACCTGGAGCAACTAGGAATAACGGCCACAAGCTGACAGAGTAGGTTCAGGCTAGACATCAGGAGGCACTACTTCAGGTCAGGGCGGCTAGGATCTGGAACCAACTTCCAAGGGAAGGGGTGCTTGCTCCTACCTTAGGGGTCTTCAGAAGGAGGCTAGATAATCACTTAGCCAGGGTCATTTGATCCCAACATTCATTCCTGCCAATGGCAGGGAGTCGGATTTGATGATCTGCTCAGGTCCCTTCCAACCCTACCAACTAGTGCCTGGCCTCATGGAGAAAGGACACTATGTACCTGGCATGGAGGAGACAGTGATCCACAGTATCACCATTCCCCCTGGGTATATTAGTGGATGCTGCCTACCCACTGAAGCCCTGGCTCATGAAGTCTTATGGAGAGGAATGTCACCGATCCACAGAATCTGGTTTTTAACTACCGTCTGAGCAGTTACAGGATGGCCATGGAATGTGCATTTGGCTGACTGAAAAGATGCTCAAGGGCACTTACGTGCTGGCTCAAGATGGAGCAAGAAAATATCATGGCCTTAGTAGTGGCAGCCTGTGTGCTGCACAATTATCTGTGAGAGCTGCAGAGAGGTTTTCAAGAAGTCATTGGAAGAAACAGCACAAAAGGTAGTGGCCAGACAGATGTATCTGGGCAGCAGCAGCACAGGGACCAAGGAGATATCAACAAGGAGAGGCTGGTTGGGCAGCCCTTGTGTGCGACTGTCTGGCAGGATATATTGATGACAACAACACCTAGGAGTGCTTTGCTCTTCTCTTGGCTATGTTAAAATAAATCAATTTACCCTTTAAATCTATGTCTTTCTACCGGGGCATGCGGTGTTGTGGATGAGGGGCGGAAGGGAGGGCGGTCAAGGGAAAGGGGAGAAAATCTGGACTGGACTAGGGATTTGCTGCTTCCAGACTGTGATTGGTTTGGGGGAGGAGGGCATTATGCACCATCAACCACATCTGAATGAGTCCCCCCTCCCCCACATGGGTGAGAAAGTTAACTATTATAGCTCTTGGCAGGCTAGGCGGGAGGGGGACCAAGCCAAAACAGCAACCCACATTTTCAAAAACATCCCAAAAACATTTATAAACCAATTCACAACACACCTCCAAAAGCAGTATGTGGCACTACATAAACAAATTGACAGTGTACCTGGGCAGTGAACAGGAGGGTTCCAATGGGAGCTCCCATTGGAAACTGTACAAAGATCAATGAGCTTAGGAACGCTGGGAAATGTAGTCCAAGAGAAACAGATGAAAAAAAAAAAAGCCAGAAGAGCTCACCACCACCACCACCATCAACAGCAATTGCCAATCAACCAGGCAGCAACACCCACCCACCCACCTGGTATTCTAAACCCTGAATATTTTATGATATCATAGCAGCTATAGTAAATAAAATGAAAAAAATGTATATTTTTAACATGATGGGATGGGAAGGGAAAGGAATGGGAGGGGCGGATTCAAGCAGCTTGTCATTGGGATCAGGATGGGGTCTTTGGGATCGCGTACTGATGGAGAAAAAACAGATTGACAGAGCATAGGCAGGTGCAAGTGGCAAGGATTTTGGGGTGACAATAACCGTGTCCAGGGAAGACTCCCAGTGAGAGTCAGGACTGCCCAGTGAGAGTCCGGGGGCAGGGACTGGGGAGCTTGGGTGGTTTACATGTGCCTCCTGCTGTAACACATTAGGAAAGACATATAGGGGGTAAATTGGTATTTGAATCCCTCTACTGAAATCTGCAGGGAATGACACACAAGGCTTAACTCACTCAAAAGTGCTGTTTGTGTGGACATGTTTTCAGTTATTCCTCATGACATAGCCCAAATTTTGCATTAGACTAGTATTCTATTATGTAATGGGATGTAGTTACATTTTCTTTAAAAAGGAATTCTAATCATGTATAGGCTTTATTTACTTCTGGTAAGTTTAAGCTTTAATACTATAGAAAACTGATAATAAGACTTAAGTTATGATCTAAAGCAACACTATCCAACTTCTGAGTGGCTAAGGCCTTCATATTCAATGCATAGAGGCCACATAGTCCCTATGCCCTGGGGGTCCCTGTTCTGTGATTTGTGGGCACCCCCCCATCACACAACAGGTGTACACAACTGCACTATACTAGTGCCCCCTATACCACTTCCATCCTTGGTCCCCAGAAAAACCCAGTTGTGGGCTCCTTCTGACCCCTGGGATACCCTACTTTTCCCCTCCCCCAGAAATGGGAACAGAAAAAGGAAGCAAGAGAAGGAAGATTCTGGCTACAGATTCCAGGAGATTGCAGGGGCTGTAGATGAACACCTTGGGGGCTGCATGAGGCCCACAGACCACTAATTAGAGAGCCCTGCTCTAAAACTAGCTTCTTTCTGCTCTGTACCCCCTTCTTCCTCCAGCCTTTCACAAACACACAACCAAAATGAAACAACCTAAAAGTCTTAGAGCAGGATTCTATTTCACGTTATGTGCCCAAATGTCACATAAGTGTTTTTCAGTCACATAAATGACTTTTGGCACTTATACAGTTTGTGCTTCTATGACACTTACGTTATAGACACATAAGCATCCACATAGCTACAGAGCATGTATTGCCATTTGGGCTCAAAGTGAAATTGAATCCTGCCCTTAGAGTTCTTGTCCTCTTAGCCCGTGATAAAGTCACTAACTTGCTCTGTAGTTTAACCCTTTTCTTCTGGTTCATTTTTACAATTGCTATTTCACCCTTTCATCCTAAAAAGCAATAGCAGTCTTCGACAGGCATTTGTGATATACTGGATTTACCTCATTTTCTAGAATCTGGCAAGAGCTTTGGCAAGAGGGATGGCAGGGATTTGCACCACTCTTCAGCTCAAGACCAATCCTGAGTAGGCAACACTGCTAAAAATTATACTTCTGAGGGGTGGGAGGAATTCTAAGAGCAGAAAGTGAAGAGTGCCAGGGAATCTTTTATGATGTTGCTGATGCCAAAGCATGAGGAACAGAATGACATAGTGACTACATCACAGTCCCTTTATATAACTGCCTTTGAACACTTTCACAAAAATTCAAATTCTGGTAAACAGCCCTAGACTATAATTTTAGGGAGTTTCCTAAAGGATGAAGGCAACCATATGTCTTAGAAAGGGATTTTTGTCTCAGAGTGAAAGAAGGGAAAATTCAGTCAAGGAGTCTTGAGTTCTAATCTCCACTACTTATATCCCTGAACAAGTCACTTAAATGATTAGCTTCTTTTTTCCAATTTATAAAATATGAAAAACAGGTCATTTAAAATTCCTCTGGACTTTTGTGGTGGTTGTAAAGCACGTTGTATTTGCCAGACATTTATCCTCTTGGGGTAAATTTACCCCTGTGCAGTGGGACAGTATAATGCCTCTGCTCAGGAGTGATTTTCATCCTTTGTGTCATTGCACAAACAATATCACACACAGAAACACTTTACTAGGTGCTTCCATGGATGGAAAAAATATTGAAATAACACTTTTTCTCTTCAACATATTTCAGCAACTACTTTTAACAGACAAGCAATAATATCCACAAAAAGGCAACTTCACATAAAATGTTTCTATGAATGAACTTTCTGTGAACTCTGTGGCTCTTATATTTGAATGTATTAATGTTTTCCCCTTTTTTCAATGATCCCACTGAAGGCAATGGGTGTTCTGCCAAAGCAAGAGACTCATAATGCAGCATATGCAGAGAACCTGACCCTTTACACCTTGGTTGCAGCTGAAGAGAACAGTCAGAACCACGTAAGTGTCAGCCACCATCTCACAGCACAAGGTCCTATGGTTCTCCTCATCTGGATATATCTGGGCTTCAGCTTCTCCTGCAACAAGGAATCAGTAGGTTCATCTACAAAAAACACTTTACTGAAGTTGACTAATTAGCTCTGCAATAAAGTGACACCATCTATATGTGTGGCACTATTAGTGAGAGTAAACTAAATAACTCTGCCATAGGATAATACTGTCTATCCTACAGTGGAATTATTTACTCCACTATAATGCAAGTATAGACAGTGACCAGGGCTACCTGTCAAAGTTAGACCCACACTGAAGTGCCCTCATGTCCCACCTAGCCCCTCTGAAGCACACTGACCTGCAGTGCAGCAGCTCAGGGACAGTGGTCAGACCCCCCCAGGCTCCCCGCCAGAAGAGGCTGTACTGCTTTGGCTCCACGTGCTGCAGTCCTGGGCACACGTGTAAACGCTGAGCGTGGGAGCAATAAACTCCAGTATAAACTGCACTGGAATGTATTGAGTTGCATTAATATCATGCATACACCCAGATTCTCTGTGATGGTTTTCAAATCTCCCACTGGTGGTGAAGTACATTGGCTGACTGATTTAGTGTTTTGGCCTTCTTACCAAGGCTACATTCCTTCCCTTACAAGGCAATTAAAAAACAAATCTTCTCTCTGTAGTGACAGACCTTCAAAAAGGTGCTTTTACTTTCCTGATCACAACATGATGTGGACAACATGGAGAGGGTCCAGAGGAGGGCACTCACATGATCAGGGGGCAGCAGGACAGGCCTTATGAGGAGAGGCTACGGGACCTGAACCTGTTCAGCCTCCACAAGAGAAGGCTGAGGGGGGCTCTAGGGGCCTGTTACAAACTAGTCCGAGGGGACCAGCAGGCACTGGGGCAGTCCCTGTTCCCCCAAGCACTACCAGGAGTGACTAGAAATAAAGCTGGCAGAGGGTAGATTTAGGCTAGATATCAAGAGGTGCTACTTCACTGTCAGGGCGGCTAGGATCACGAACCAACTTCCAAGTGAAGTTGTGCTGGCTCCTACCCTGCAGGTCTTTAGGACAAGGCTAGACAATCACCTTGCTGGGGTTGTTTGACCCCAGTACTTTTCCTGATTCAATTTCACTTTGAGCCCAAATGGCAATACTGTAGGTGCAGAAAACTAAAACTCCTTGGAGGAGTCATTTAAGACACATTATGCCACCAAGTTTCCTACAGTGGCTGGAATTAATGCACAATATGCTGCTGAGGTTTTCACACACAGACACCATTAAAATGGTGCAAAAGCATTTAGCCCGCTTTAAAGTGTTGTGCACACATGCCACTCATTTTATCTACACATGGCCTTAAGCACTATACAAACACTACACAAAGGAAATTAGTCCCTCCCCAAGTTGTTTACAGGACAAGAATGGAAATGACATATAATGAATAGAGAATTGAATAAGATCAAATGACATCTATTACTTTAATACAAAAGACTGCCAATTCTCAGTATTTGAAAATCATCAGACCTATCCCAAAAATCATGCAATTGAACTAAGTCAGGCACTCATGATTCACCTGAGCCTTTAAGGTATATCAAGCCCACCATGGTTGAGATATTCCAGTTTATGTGGTCATCAGCATACAAGAGAATGATGTGGACAGGATTCATATCCAGGCACCTCTGAATCCCCAGGCAAAGTGACCAGGTATCCATATACAGTGGAGTCAACAAGGAAGTTCAAGTATGCATAGCTTGCTTGAACTCCTCAATTGACTCCACTATCATGCTTCTAGAGCTATAGTAAGACCCTCTTGCCCACAATCTGACCTAAAATTTGGCTGAAAAATCATACAATTGAAATAGTATCTTTGGAATGTTTGCCTTTGTGTTCTTCCAACTTTCAGGATTCATTTTCAACTTTATTTTCTCAACCATAATGGCCAGGTATAATTTGTTATATAGCCATTCTTACATCATACCAAATATTATGGGATCATGATAAAATTCCATGAGTTAGCAACACTGGGAGTGAGTAAAAAGATCCTGATTCTACTAGCTGCTCCCCATACTTCTAGGAAATAAGTGAGTCTTGAACAGTGATTTGAAAGAAGAGAGGACAGTGGTCTTGTAGAATGATTCTGCTACTGTATTTCTTTTATAGCAAGTCATGCACTAAAACATGTGGAAATGGTTGTAGGAAAAAGCAAACAACTGGCCAGTGTTGACATTCCATTTTTAAAAGAGACCCCCAAAAGAACTGGTCAGCCATTGAAAAGAAGTGTCGGTGATAGCCACAGTGGAAAAAAAAAGTCACCATAGCCATTACTAACAGTCTGCTAATCTGTAAAAGAGAGAAAAAGGAAAGGATAGAAAAATGAAATACACCCTTCTTCTTTGATGCAAATGACAGAGGAGAGAGGAATCAAAATGTTGCGTGTTTCAAAATGAGACACACAACATTTCCAGTTTTTCATTTGTATATCTGTATTACTGGAAAAAGAAGATTTGGTGACACTGATGATCAGCCTCCCTAGCACAAAGAATACTTCAAAAATCCCAGTGTGGGCAGATCTTGTTATGAACAATAAAATATGATAGAATCAATATATACTATGTGGGTTTTTGTCATTAGGGGAGAGGTAAACTCCAGAAGTGTTAAAGGCATTTGACAATTCTTTGAAACAGTTGTTTATTATTTAATAATAAGAGTAAATAGAAAAAAAAAAGATAAATAACTGAGTCTCTAAAAGTCTCTGCAGCTTGATATTATAGCTGTTTTACCATAGTGATAAAGGGAAAACAAGTTGTGGTATTGGAAGGAAAAGATGCCCAGTCTAATTCTGCAGGCACAGAGAACTGTAGTTTTCAGAGACGCTTCAAATAACCATATGGGCTTTGAGGTGATGATTTCAACTAAAAACAGTCAGAAGATTCACTGTTATGGTTTCTCTTACTTCTGGAAAAAACTCTCATCAAATGGGAAGTTGGCTGAGTAGATACTGAAGGATCACACCTTCTTGCAAGAAGATTCTCTTCTCGCTTTCTTATAAAATCTATGATATTGCACAAGCAGTGCAGTTGAGTAGGACACCTTCTAGTACTTGGAGGGCATGTCTACACATTGACCTACAGTAATGTAGTGACATAGTGGCAAAATCTAACTGTGCACCATGCAGTAACCACCCATACTGTGCCATGCTTTAGTACTTCCAAAAGGAAGTACTAAACCATGGCACCATAGCAAAATCACCATATGGTGATGTGTTGATGTACCCACAGAATGTTATACACAGTTCTGCGGGTTACCTTAAGGTGCAATAATGTCTTGATCAAAAAGGTAACTCAACTAAAAAGAAAATGTTCAGTTGGTGAAATTAAAAAAGTCTCCCTCCTGGAATTTAACAATAAAATACTAGAGGGGCAAAAATGAGATATTGTTTACCAAATTAATATTTGTACAGAACAAATTCTAGTCTTGATACATGTAAAAGGCAATAGATATAAAAAAGAGCACTTGAACTGGAGTGTAACTTTAAAACAAGTTTATCAATTTGCTTTGTATAAACACTGATATTTATTTAACAGAAATAAATAATAGCCTGTTGTCCTACTTCAGAATCAAATATATTCTGGACACAGGTTAGTTGGATGTCTAGTACTAAGTGTTTTTGAAGATCACAGTCACAGAACTATATGTACATGTATATGGAGAAAAAGGAGTGAAGAGAGGTCTATTTTGTGATTCTTTAACATATACCCTTTTCAGCCACTTAAAAATAATTAGAATACTTTGTCTACTGGGAAAAGCACTAATTGGACATATCTGCCATCACTGTGCCATGTCACAAAGTGGAAAATCCCCACTAATGGTTCCTGAAGTGCCAATTCCAGGTAGGTGGCATTAGATGATTCACAAAGACGGCCATCTCTGTAGATTAATTATTTTTTATTTTGTTCAGACTTTGCTGATTTATTTTGAACTAGTCATCGGGAAGTTAATAAATGTCATTCACTTCATTAAAATCCAAAGTTCTGATGCTGTTGTCAACAGTATTCCAAGTACATTTAGAGAGCAAAAAGAAGTGCCTACCCTAATGAATCGTGCTTAGAATCACCAAGAACTTACAAAATAGAGCTCTGTTGGACAAAGACTGGACTTTTTAAAGAAATATACCCTGATTACATTTTCCAAAAACTGGCAGGGAATTGTATACATATTATATAAAATGTGCTAAAATAATAGGTTTGCAAAGTTAAGCACTCAGATTAGAAAATGCCAGATTTATAACTGCCTATGCAATCTTCCTCTTGATCCTTTCTGAATCCAATCATATGCACTGTATGAAGAAGGAGTCTGACAGAAAAAAGCATGTGTAATGAAAGACTTTCTATTAAGCACATACAAAAAAAGGACAGAATTAGATTTTCATGTGCCACCAAAAAACTAGAATTTCCAATTTTCAGGGCTTGACTTCGCAACCTAAATAATGTTCATTTAACACTGTATAGAGTATTCTAGCCTTTTCTATTTACAGAAACAAACAAATTCTACTGTATGAAACTATAAAGCCCAGACTCATCATTATCAGGTGCACAATAGGGTTTGAACCTTGTATTTTCAGAAATACTGTACAAACTAGCAACTTTCATAATAGCAAACAAATGCTTTTATTTTAAAGGGTGATGGGCTATTTAGTGAGGGTGGTGACTCATGCCAGCCTTTCTCCAACCCCTCCCATGGGAGTTGGTGTCCCCAGAAAAGGAACTGTTTTCTGGGATCATGTGTTGCATCTAGTAACAGATGTGTGTGCATGTATATACATGTGTGTAAGATTTTTTGAGGCCAAAACCTGTCCCCCACCTTGTGAGCATGCACTTATGATGTAGGGCTAGAATCACAAGTGGTGCTCAGGCTCCTATAAGGCTCTTCACAAATGTGGGTGCTTTAGTCCAATATGTATGCACCAGTGATGGTCACAAAATGCTTGTAACCCAACCAGGCACCTAAAGCCTAGACACTTGAGGTGCTCTTAGTAAAAGGCACCTAGAGAATTTAGGCATGTAAAAAGTTGGGCAGGAACTGAATGGGGATTTGCGGGATCTAAACTTTTGACTTAGACACTTCAGTCTCTTTGTGGGTCTAGTGTTAAGCTCCTCAAGCAAGTCTAAAATGGATATTGGAGGCATAACCATTCTTCAGATCTGAATGTAAACATGAGGTTCTGGTGTTGTTTGGTGAAGCTCTGTGTGTGTGTATGCAACTGCATAAAAGAGGCAATAAGCAGAAGTACATAGAGAAGGCAGAAAAAGCCCCAGAGACAGCCAAAGAAGTCCTTCTGGCATGACTAAGAGTTTTTGGCTATAGTGCTGGCTGCAAAAAACAAGCTTGGAACTGTGAGAAAGAGAAAGATTCCTACTGAAGTCAGATAAACTAGAGTTCACATAAATCCTTTGTAAATTAATGGGATTGCATTAGAGAAATGCCTCTCTGTCATTCATTTCTCCTGATGGAAACAACCCACATGACCCTGAATGTTGGCTATCTGCTCCGGTCAAAAGGGGTAAACATTTTTTTTTTCCCCTAAAAGGAGCCACAAATATATTAAGAGCTATTTTTTCTCTGCTTTTTTTTTTTTTTTTTTTGGTGTTTCAGGAAGGTTTGAGGAGTCCATTGTGGGCACACAAAACCAAGAAAACCAATTACTGTATGTCTCTTCCTTCAGCCCTTGATGCAGGTTTAGGGGGTGGGAGTACCCGGAGCACCCTGCACTGCAATTATTCCTTGCTTGCATATATACTTATTACAGGTAGGTCTACCAATACAGTACAATCCCATGCAGAAATGCCCAAGATAGCTTGGGTACCTGAATCAGTATAGCAACATTAGCACATTTTTCTACCAAAGCTAATCTATTTTATTTCCCCAGTAGGGAAAATTAGCCCAGGCAGAGCACTGCCTTAACACAATTGGACTGCTCCCAATACTTGAGCTATCTCCACTATCTCTATGTGGAACTATATTGTTCCAGATAGATATGCCTATCCCTGAGACAGCTGCCAGCTGGTGCAAAATCCAAGCAAATCTCAAGCCTTCTCTAAGCCAGACTGAGACAGAAAATAGAGGAAGACTATTAACAAACTGTTGATTCTTGGTCTCTCCTCTTCTTTCCTGCTGTCCTGGATGACTGTGCAAAGCTGGAAAGCCTGCACACTTTTCCAGGTTCAGAGACAGTCAGCCAAGCTTTCCTTCTTGAGCCCTCAAGACTCCCACAGTTTAGCAAATAAGCTATCAATAAAGCAACCAAAACTTTTCCTGTTTTGTGATGCAGCAAACAACTAGCAGGTGCCTTTAACTATTGATCCTGCAGCAACAGGGCCAACACTTTTGCTTAACCATTACAGGAAAGAGTTATGGGAAACATTTTTTCATTTTTATTTACATTTTTTTTCTGAACAAATTGCCCTTGAGTGATATATTTTAATATCATTTGGTAGTGTAAATAGTTCTCACATAAATAATTTTCAACAACTATGCATAAAGCATATCAGTTAACTTCGCCACCAGAATGAATAAAAAAGGTCACATAGGAGGGGAGTGCTTCTCACTATCACTGGCATAACTCTACTGATTTCAACTAGTTTACCCCATATGGCCACATCTGTATGAGACACTGACTGCACAGTCGTTACTGCACAGTCATTTGCTATGTGTATAAACAAGTACTAAATGACTGCACAGTAACCTACATTGCTGGGCAGTAGCACCAACAAATGGCTTTTTTGTGATGCTGACTGCGCGGTAGTGCAAAACTACCGTGCAGTAGCATCATGTCATGGTTTCTGCCACACAACACTATTGCACGGTAGCCTTGGGCTACAGCAGTCTTCATCTCATGTACACATGATCTGTGACAGTTAATGACTGTTGCTTGATATTAACTGGGATAGTAAATATGCATTCTTGTACCAACTGGAGTAACTGTGTTTCCCAGTCCCTCTGTAACCTCTGTCAGGTTTTCCCTTCTCGTTGGATGTGGGTTCATTCTTGGCAGCACATGTCTATGTAGGTTTAAAGGCATTCTGCTTTGCCAAGAGTGCTTCTCAGACATAAAGCATTTTAATGGGTTTAAAAGATGTAAATATAGAACAATATCAGTAAAAAAGAGCTATTAAATATGAATATGCATGCTTTTACTTCTCTTCTGAGGGGTACCACTCAAAGTCCCTTAAATGCTAGTTTTCAGATCCTAAAAATAAACAAACAGATCACTTGCAGTAAATGAAAGAATGACAGAATACAATTATCCATTTAGTTTGCAGTATTTATCATAAAGTATAGAAGGTGATAAACAAGTAATGGCAAACTTTTCAGTGCAGGTGAGGTTCCAGTTTGGTAACAGTGACTACTAGTGTGCTTGTCTTTTTAGCTCAATTTTCAATATGGAAAAAAAGTTAAAAATAGTTTTTCCCAGTATAGTGATGCTTCATACAACTTAGGAAGAGCTTAAGTATAATAGAGTTGGTTTTTGCATAGCAAAATGGGTTCAGCCTCTTTATGATCACAAAGACCTCTGCTTCCAAAGAAAAATAGACATTTATTGTCCACTTAAAAGATAATGATTCTGGTCTTTTCTCCTACCTAGGCTGTCTGGAATAATGATTAAGGAGAAATTTAATAAAAACTTAATGATTTGGGCAAAAGGCATGTGCCTCCTGTTCAGTGATAGTTCTAATCTCTTCCCATTTCTCAGAAAACACTTATCTACTACCAAGCATTGTTACTATTTTATCTAGATTGAGCCTAAGGCAATCCTAGTCCCTAGCTTCGTCATATAATGAGACAACAGGGAAGCTGCTCATCTGCACCTATAGAAAAGAAGATTTAGGATGGAGTATATCAATATATCAGTGACAACCCTGTAGCCCATTAGAAGCAAAAAGCAGGGCCACCTAAGGATTATGAGTTCCTATATGAAGTTGAACAAAACTATGTTTTCATATAAACATTGCATTGATATATTTAGCTAAAAATCAGCTTTTACCTCATGAATACAATCACCTCTTATATTTCTGTCCTCCTACTTGTCCCAGGAAAAAAACTCACAATGCTATCCACCAAAGAAAGACTTCTCCGTCCCTTCTGGAGAAAGAGCACAGGCTTTTAAGTATGGCACCACTATACAGTACCACACTTAGATTTCCACAAACAATTACAATTGCAGGGAGAAATAGGAAGAACACAATAATTTACACAGTAATTAGGCCAGGTCAACAGAATTAAGATAACTACCTATCTAAAGACCCATCTAACTGGGATATTTAAGAAATCATATGTCAATTCTTAGAATTGGTGAGAGCATTAAGTGACTCCAGTACCTGTCTGAATGGTGAAAATGAGAAGAGAAGTCCAGAATGCCGGCTAAAGGAGCTTATCAAAACCTCTCTTGATAAACATAATCTACCAGACATCCAAACACATGCAAGACTACAGTCAAAATGAAAGAAATCATAATTCAATACTACTAAAGACTACAAAATGCCAGCTGTTATCAAACTTCTTTTTTCTAAGGAAACTAAGTAAAAGGCTAAAGGGTGAAAAAGAAGCGCGCGCATGCACACACACACACACACACACACACACACACACACACACACCACTCACCAATGCCACCTGTCATCTCCTAGTCTCCTAGATTTCTTTCAGTCAGGTTTCAGATCACAGTACAATACAGAGACAGCACCTGTGGCTTCAGCAGGTGACCTCCTTGTATCCACAAACAAAGGAAGTAGATCATATTCATCCTGCTTTGCCTCTAAGAATTACTTTAAGGGAACCCCTCATGGTGTTGTAGGCACATTTGACAAATCCAATTAGATTTATGAGGAATGAAATAGAGAGACAAATATAAAAGATGTTAATTTTTTCTTGGAGGAGGCATGGGGCAAGGGAGAGAGAAACAAACAGATTAAGATGCTGAAGACATTTATTATTTGAATAGCAGCAGTGATGGCAAACACATAGGGTAGCATTTCAACACTGTGTGTAGGTGGCAGCAAAATAAAATATTTTGTCAACAGGATTTCTGTACATACCTCTCACACATTACTCTGAAATTGTACCTTTGCAGGAAAAAAGCTGCAAACACATGTGCATACATGCAGATAGAGACAGACATTTGTGGTACACTCAGTGCTATTTTAGCACTTCCTCAGTCTCTCTTTTGCACATTCTTACTTGCCTTTCAAAAATCCACAACTTCTGAGAACTAGCCCCTGTTAACTTGAAATCCTCTGTGCTTGTATAAATTCCCCTTAGCCACTAATCACAAACCAAATCAGACATGACAGCCACCTCCATTTCCCCCAATCTTCATGGCTTTTCCTGCCCCTGGAGGCAAGAAAGGAAGATACATTTTGATATTACCTCTTTACTTTTAACCCCTAGGGCAAAATTAGGATTAAATACCTAGAAAATAGAATGTCTCACTATCATTGCCTTTATATTTCTTCAGACCAAGTAGATTTACCGACTTGGTTTCTGAAGACAAAGTTAATTTCTTTTCCACTTTTAAGATGACAGCCTGCGGAAAAAAAGAATCAAGGAAGTTATAAGAATATTTTATGGGAATGACTCACATTATGAAGGGAATCGGGCTGAGAAAAGAACATTAAAGTGAACAAAGACCTGATACTGTGAAGTACTCTGCCCTTAGTTTTTCTTAGCTTCAATAGGAGCAGATGTTGCTCAGCATCCTGTGAGAATACAGTCATTTCTTGGAACCAGAGAGCCAAGCCTTGTAACCAGAGGAACCATATAATATAGTAATAACAATTCACTCATCCTAATAGGTGTCTTTGTTTTAAGGGGGAAAGATCTATGATAATAATATAAAATGGCAGGTGTGTATACTGAAAAAGACTGCTATCTGTTAGCCTTCGGACTACTTTTGTCATGCTAACAAAAGAAAAAGATCTTGGGAATTTTCCAAATTTTCCAAAAGTTCTTGGAAAAAACTCTTTTTTTCCCCACAAAGTGTAGGGGTAGTTCTCTATATAAAGGTAGACTAAGTAATTTCCTCCTGAGCATTAGGATATTACATACCTCTGATTAATTGGAAGAACACTTAGGACTAATTATTTTATTACTACTCTAGCAGTTGTCCTTGAAATGTTTGGACTGTCAAATATGAATTTATTTAATCCTTTTGAAATCTGAAGGGTCTATCAGAGAGTTTATAAGAAATAGACCATAATTTAAAAGGAATGAAGCCTCAGATTTGATCTATTCCAGTAATATCATGTCATAAGGTATCAGAGGTCTCTAGACAAATACTTTTTCCACTTTCTGAAGAAGTCCTCGAATAGTTATTTTTAGACAAAGCCATTCCTCAATAACATAAAGTTTTCTATAGTGTATGTGCCCATATATTAGAAACATACAGCTATGCTCTGATATTTTATACTGGTTGAAAAATGTATGTCTTAATGAAGTCATCAGAGTTATACTTGCATAAAACACATGTAAAAACATTAGAATCAAACAGCAGTCTCTCCATTGCTTTTAATGAGAACAGGAATGCGCTTGATTTGTGGAGTCCCTAAAATCTTGATAGTATGTTCCTGTAAGTCTCCATATGCTAGTTTCTTTGCAAATAAATGTAGTAGTGATTTTTGACAGAAGGTACATTTAGGTTAGTAAATTAAATGTGATCATTGTCAGAACCAAAGGCTGATTACCAACTGTTTCAAAAACTGTCATTTAACAGTAGTAATTTAAAAGTTTTATAGAAAAGAGCTTTTAAAAGCTTTCATGGAAAAGAAATAATACTACTTTCTTATTGTTTGGGAAGCTGTTCAAATGACCTTTTCTGAAATGCCTGTGTGAAATCCTAACACTTAGGTAGAGTTCCAAGTATTGCAAAGGGTATTTTTGCTTAACAAGTATTACATGTTTTTGGTACCAATAATGTTGAAAAATAAGAGCAGCTTTCCTACAGAGAAAGCATATTGGCCAGATGTTCTGTTTCCACAACACAGAGGGACCAGATAGTTGGTATAACCATACAACTCATAATTCACCAACCTCTACCTCACTTACTTTATTTGATATTGGGGGAAGGGATGTATTTATATATTCACCAAAAAAAAAAAAAACCCAAAACAAAAAACCTTGTCCTTCCTATTGATTACATACTAACCAATACTGTATTTTAAGTCTACTCCCAAAACTCAATTGGCTTGACACAAGCAAGAAACTAACCATAAATACAAAATCCCAAACAGCTGTGTGCTAGCATGCTAATGTTTTCAATAAATAAGGAATTAGTGTCTATTAATCTATTTCCATGTCATTTGCAGAACACATACCTGTTAAAATGTTGACGGTGAGTTTCAAAATGACTAAGAATCTACTATCTTATTATCCACATCACGTGTAATGATTGTCTCAATTTGCAGCAAGGGAAGTTTAGGTTAGAAATTGGGAAAAACTCTCTCACTAGGAGCGTAGTAAAGCACTGGAACAGGTTACCTGGAGAGGTTGTGGAATCTCCATCCTTGGAGGTTTCTAAGACCTGGGTAGAAAAAGCCTTGACTGGGCTGATCTAGTTGGGGATGGTCCTACTTTGAGCGTAGGGTTGGACTAGATTCCCTCCTGAGGTCCCTTCCAATCCTATGATTTCATATAATGGATGTAAGTCACAACTGCATTTCCTGTTTTGCAATTCTGACAAAAGAAAAAAAAAGTAAACTTACAGTAGCTTATATCACAGACAGAGCTGACCTTAGGGATGGGTGATATGAGCAACCATGGTCCAGGGGGCACCACCCCACTCTGCCCCAACCAACAGCTACCCCCCTGCCTCCATCCGTTGTTCAGGAGCTTGGCATGGACTGGTAGCTGGGATGGGACCAAGTGCAAAACCAGCAGCCCACACTCCAGCAGGTTCCTGGAGTGCCACTGCAGGCAGAGGTGGCAGTGCCGCTTGTTCACCCCCTCCTCATTCAAGGCCCCAGCTGAGAGGGCGGGAATAGGCCTCACTACACACTTTGGAGGTAATGACTGAGAACAGGCTGGAGTGACTCCTGGGGTGGGGCAAGAGGTGCTAGACGGGCACCAAAATACAAGTTCACTGAGGGCACCATTTTCCTTAAGGCCAGCTCTGTCCATAGGTGATGTAGCACTTCCAGAAAGAAGGAAATGTAGTGAGAGAAACCATGCCATTAAATCTACATGGAAGCAGATGCAGGCTGCTAACCAGGATCAAACCAAGAATCCAAGGCACAAAGACACAAGTCTGCACTACATGGGCTAAAGAAAAAAACTGAAACCTGGAAGAAAGAGCAGGATTTAGAGGTACTTGAGTTAGCTGCTAGAAACTCCAATCATATCCACCCTTTTCTCTGTACTGCATGTGTGAAGGCACATTATCCTATTTAAACAATACAGTAGTACTTATATTCACAGAAGGCAATAGGAGTTTTGACTTCACTTGTAGTAGCAGTAGCATCCTGAATAGAAGGCAATATGAGCTAGAAATCAAAGGCCTAATTAGAGGCCACATGACAGGCACTGAGAAACCAAAAGCTTCTGATGAACTCCTGATTTTGACAAGCCTTGACCTGGTGGGAAATAGGAAAATAAAAAATGTCTTTTTATTGTTGTTTTCCATCATAGTTTCTGAATTTTGAAAATATTCCAAGAAGTGCTACACAGAGCTGGTTATACATTGTTCAAAATAGGGTAATGGGACTACATAGTCAGGACTCCATGGTTGTTCTGTAGCGCTCACTTCCTCTTGGTCCAGTTCTCTTGATAATGAAGTCAACAGGAGTAAAGTGCTTTTCCTCTTTAACAAAAGCAGTTTTTGGTCCTAAGTTAAATCAGAACAAGTTAGAGGAACTAGATTTAGATTTCATAGACATTAGGGCTGGAAGGCACCTTGAAACATCATTGAGTCCAGCGCCCTGCCCCAGAGGCAGGAAGTCAGCAACAGTCATAAGATCTTAGCAAGATAAATATCCAAATTTCTCTTGAAGGCATTCAAAGAAGGTGCTTGAACCATCTCCAGTGGCAGGCTATTCCAGACCTTGGGGGCTGAAAAAGTAAAGAAGTTCTTCCTTATGTCCAGACTGAAATGGTCTTGGAGGAGTTTGTGACCATTCAACCTTGTCATCCCTTGGGGTGCTCTGGTGAACAGGCATTCTCCCAGATCCTGGAGAGCACCCCTCATAAACTTATAGGCAGCCATCAGATCACCCCTCAGCCTATGCTTTTTCAAGCTGAAAAGTCCCATAGCTCTCAGCCTCTCATCATAAGGTCTGTTTTCCTAACCTCTGATCATGCACGTGGCTCTTCTCTGGACTCTCTCAAGTTTCTCCACAGCCTTTTTGAATTGTGGTGCCCAAAACTGGATGCAGTACTCCAGCTGCAGCCTCACCAAGGCTGAGTACAATGGGTGAATGACATCCTGGGATTTGCTTGAGAAACATCTATGGATGCAAGCCAGTGTTTTGCTCACTTTACTAGCCGCAGCATTGCATTGAAGGCTCATGTTCTTCTTGTGGTCAATCATGACCCTTTCGTCTGTAGTGCTAGCCAGCATAGAATTGTCAAGCCTATAAGCATGCTGCAGGTTTTTCTTCCCAAGGTGAAGAACCTTGCATTTTTTAGTGTTAAACACCATCAGGTTCTTGTCCACCTGTCAAGGTCAGCCTGGATCACCCTCCTGTCCTCAGGTGTGGATGCTTTACCCCAGGGTTTGGTGTTGTTGGCAAACTTGGCCAGTCCACTTCTGACTCCAGTGTCAACATCATTAATGAAGATGTTGAATAATATAGGTCCAGGAACAGTGCCTTGAGAGACCCTGCTGGTTACAGCACACCACGATGATTGATTTCCATCAACCACCACACTCTGCATCTGACCATGGAGCCAATTCCCCAGCCAGCGGATTGTGGTGGACTTTAGGCCACAGTTGGCCAGTTTTGCCAAGAGGTGATCATGGAATAACAAATCGAAGGCTTTTTTGAAGTCAAGATATACGACATCAATCTCTTCTCCCTTGTCCAGGTGATAGTTCACCTGGTCATAAAAGGAAATAAGATTGGTCAAGGAAGACCTACCCACAACAAACCTGTGCTGGCTATCCCTCAGGATGTTGCCATCAACCACTCTGTTAAGAATGGTATCTTTGATAATCTTTTCTAAGACCTTCCCCACGATAGAAGTCAAGCTTATGGGACGGATCCTGGTTTGCCAGATCCACTTTCCCTCCTTTCTTGAAGATAGGCACCACATTGGCCTTCTTCCAATCTTCAGAAACTCACCAGCGCACCAGGAGTTCTCGAAGCTCCATGCCAGAGGCTGAGCTATGATGTTAGCCAGCTCCTTGAGTACCCTGGGGTGCAGACTGTCAGGGCTGGCTAACTTAAAGGTGTCCACCCTCTCAAGGTGTTCTTTCACAAGGTCAACATTGATGGAAGGTAAGGAATCTCCCTCACCCAGGCCTCCCTGTCCCATAAAGGGCAGGGGCACCTCATGGGACTGGCAAAAGACCAATACAAAGTACACATTTAGCAAGTTGGCTTTTAACTTGGCATCAGCTGTCAGCTGCCCCATCTGGTTTAGCAGGGGTCCAATGTTGCCCTTGCTTTTCCTCTGGCTCCCC
Organism: Crocodylus siamensis; assembly: GCF_052110815.1. Lineage (NCBI taxonomy): Eukaryota > Metazoa > Chordata > Crocodylia > Crocodylidae > Crocodylus > Crocodylus siamensis. The sequence goes on from NC_143396.1 coordinate 200,846,253, forward strand.
ACATATCTAAAAAAGGACTTTTTATTGTCCTTGATACTTATAGTCAGTTGGAGTTCCATCACAGTCTTGGCTTTCCTGGTTTGCTCCCTGCAGATCCAGACAAGTACAGAATATTCCTCCTTGGAGGTGGATCCCATCCTCCATCCTTTGTTGGTCTTTCTTTTTAGATGCAGGAGGTCCACTAGTTCCCTGCTGAGCCAAGGGGGCTGCTGTGCCCTTTTTCTGCCTTTCCTCTGAGACAGAATAGACTGAGCTTGTGCACCTAAGAACGCTCCCTTGAGGCCCAACCACTGTTCCTGAACTCCCCTCCCCTTTAGGTCGTGGTCCCTTTCGAGGACTTCTGTATTGCTGACTGACTTTCCATCTTTACAGTGGATGGTGAAGGTGATCAGCTCATGGTCACCATCACCCAGCTTCCCTTTGATCGTTAGGTCACTGATTAGGTCATCCCTGGTTCCCAGTACCAGGTCAAGCAGTGCTTTACCTCTCATTGGTCCATAGACTTCTTGCATCAGGTAAAGCTTCCTCACATGCGTGGATGAGCTCTGCAACCATTCGGATTTGGCCAAGTGCTCTTCCCATGAGATGTCTAGGTAGTTGAAGTCTCCCATGACAACCATGCAAAAGGAGCGTGCAGCCTCAGCCAATTCCCTGATGAACTCCCAGTCAAGATCTTGATTCTGGGTGGGAGGTCAGTAGTAGACTCCCACCATTGTGTTCCCTGTGCCATGTTCCCCACGTATTTCTAACCCAGAGGGATGCCAATGCTGGCTTGCAAGGATGCATAGCTCTCCTTGACATAGAGAGCTACGCCCATCCCACCTGTTTCTGAGGACAGACCTGCCACCTTCATTGCAATTTACATTATATATAAACATACATACATATATACACAGGTATATACCCATACACACACACACACACACACACACACATATATTACAAAAATAAGCTAATTGCAATTCTTGTGCTTAAAGATGTGCTTAAGGGGCTGTATATGTTAAGATATTCTGGGGGCTGGCATCACATTGTGCTCAGTGGAATCGTATGGACAGTCAGAAAGATGCAACACACTATGTAGTCGTCAGAGATCACATACAACCTGCTTAAACCAAAGCTTATGATCCTCCCACAATGGGATATTTTTACCAACCTTAATGAAGCTGAGGCAGGTGTTTACAGTTATAATGTATGTCCATCTAAAGTTGGAATTTGGTACAGACAAAAAATAGCTATGCCTGACGCACTAAAACATAACATACTGTATGTACTGTAATTAAAATAAACTATACCCCTGAATATCTTATTGATGAGCAGACAAAAAAAGCAATTGAGATGCATACTGGTTTGTGGAAAGCTGCGAACTATTCTGAGAAGTGTTAAAAAAACAACTTGCTGAGAGAAATAAAATGCTATAAAACACCACTTAGCCTGTAAGAAACAGTCTTTGCCCCTTTTCTGAGGTGGAGTGTTGGGGAGGGGTGGGAGGCAGGGAATGATCCTGAATTAATTTGGTTCCCTTTAGAAGTTAATATGCTTTAAAGCAAAACAGATTGTCAATCATCGGTGCCTTTTCCCAATTTCAGCCCACTCAATTCTGCCTCCTACTTGCAGACTCTTAACGTTTCTTGTTCTAAAACTATGTTTCCCTTAAGATTTGCAATGTTCCAATAGTATCATCAACAATCATAGGGACGTGTCTAATAAAACAAACTTGCACAGTATGAATGGCAATAAAGAAACTAATGCTATTTATTCAGTTTGTGTCTGTAATTTTCTAACTAAAAAAACTACCTGCAAATATTCAGAAATAATACCAATCCTTTTCTCTTATATAGTGCTTTTCTCTTATATAGTGCTTATCTGATCCTGAAGCATTTTTTTAAAAGGGAAAATATTATAAAGAAATATAGAGTTATAAAATGTTGTAACATATTATAATGAGAGACATAAGTGAATGCTCCTTTGTCATTTCTGCTTGTGTGCTAAGACTTTTGTAACTATGATGCAGCAGCCTATGTATTGTCCAAAACTTGTTGTAGTCATAGAAAGAGTTCCATGCAACTCAATGAGTTTGGGATCAGAATCTATCAGAGTGAAGCTGTACTTAACTGCTGCGTCCCTTTTTTTTTTTTTTAACATCAAGGTTTCCAAGTAATATAAAATTATTAAGTGCAGATAATTTACTTTTATATATTTGCAGGACTTTTATGAACATTAACAAGCATTGCTGTTACAACCACCTCAACAGTCATGCTCCATTTCTCTCTTTAACATAAGATTTGTAGCTTCCTCACTAGACTAGAAATTTCAGATTGAAGGCTCCATAGCCCATGAAGGTAACTAAGCTAGGACAAAAGGTGCAGACAGAAGTGACAATTTTTGCCTGATCTGGCCCCTACAAGCACTCTAAAGCTGTGACCTAACACAAGTGCATGGACCCAGAGCTCTTTAAAAGGTCCTGATCCCACAACAATCTGAGCCCTCATTATATGAGGGTACAGATGAAGGCACTCCAAAGCTTGGTGGGGAGGAGGCCAGGGCTAGGAGAAAGCAGCTGCAAACTCGCAGCCACTCTAAACATAGCAAATGTATGTTGGGGCCCCAGGGCTTGCTGTAACTCAAGGCACTTCCAGTAAAACACCATGAGTTACAGCAGGGAGCGATACTTCTGTCTGCATCTATAGAGGGTCAGTGAGAACTCAGAAATTCTGGGCCCTTTGTAGGAAAAAAACTCACAAAAAATGAAACCAAAAAAACCACAGACTAAATAAAAATAAAAATGAACCCTGTATCTGGATTCAAATTTCAAATTGAATTTATAGCAAGAGCAGGATTATAGACATGCATTTTTTAAAATAAATATTTTGCAGTAAGACATGCATCTTAAGAACACAGTACCTAATGCAGATGTTAAGTAAAAAGTAGATTTCTACCACTTTTTCTCTTATCAAGAGATGAGAAACTTTTGTTTAGTTTTTATCCGAGGCTTTAAACAGATACAAAGCAACTAAACAATGCCATGTTCCCTTGTTAGTATCTTTGAGCGAGATTGTTTCTCCAGGTGGCTGACTTTCGTCAAAAAGAGAGGTGAATCTGCATTTTTTGACCCATTGTGTTAGATTGCATTTTAACTTGTCTGTATCAACTGCATATTGCAAGAGTTTGGAAAAAAGCCAGATCTGCCCAACTGAGGATTTCTCCTGCATGGGCGAGCTCACAGCTAGCAAAAGCTGATGCATCTTGGCTTGGGTTCAGCTAGCGTAGCAGGACAGTCTGCAGTTCACTGTGTTCTAGCGATTTTCAGCTCCTACACAGAACCTTTGGAAGTATAGCAAGCTCTTCATAGTCCAAACAGAGCCAGGAATGATTTAACTTTTTCCCTGATTCATATATAAAAGCAGGGAGCCATAATAAGTTCTCTCACAGTAACCTTAGAAGCCTGCTGGTGCAATGAGTCTGGGTAACTCTTAATGTATATAAGCCACATCCCTAGTATATCCCAGCAGGGAGGCCTCCAAGGTTACCGGCCCACCCATTCTTGCTCATCCATATCAAAGCTAGAACTGTGGTGACAAGCCCACTCTGGTGAATCCCCATCACCCACTTTGACACCAAGTGTACACTGGACACTAAGGTGTATAGGCATTCAGGGAGCCTAAGGCAGAACCACTCTTTCAAGCTTTGCTCTAAGCACCCAAGGTTCAGTCAGGACCAAATAGAAAAGATATTAGCCCTTTGGTGGGGCAAGGCTTGGAGCCTACCTGCACAGGCCATACCCAGTAGATAGTGTGGGCTCTCTCATGCCTCCCAGAGTGCCCCATAGGCTTCCTAGGCTGCTGAAGACTGCAGTGGAGCTGAATGGCCAAGCTACCCAAATGGTACTGGGCATGGGCCACCATAGCCCCAAACTCCTGCCATTGTGACTTGCACATGCCTTTGTTTTTGGCCTGTGCACCTAAGCAGAGACACCCAGGACCTGTGATATGACAGGTCCTGCTGGTCACCCTGTGTGACTCTTGTTGGAGGCTGCAGGATATCACAACCTCCCAGCTGGACCTGATATGGCAGTGGCTTGTCATGGCATGAACCCTAGGGACAATGAGCCACCAGCTAGCCGTTCTGCCTATGGCCACCCAGTGCACCCTGCACCTGCCGTGTGTGTGTGTGTGTGTGTGTATGTGTGTGTGTGTGTGTGTGTGTTAGAAGCCCAGGTTCTGTGTGTGGGACAGAGAGTGAGCAACCCAAACACTTTGGTTCCATGTGTGCATTTGCATATGTGTGTCTGTGTCCTGGACACCTGTGTTCCATGTGTATGTGTCAATCCAGAACATCTGGATTGTATGTGTGTGTCCCCCAGATGTCCATGTTCTCTGTGTGTGCACGTGTGTGTGCAAGTGTGTGTGCACGTGTGTGTCTAGGATGCCTGAGTTCTGTACATATGTTTGGGGCATGCGCACACACACATGCACAATGCAGGAATCCAGGACACACACACACAACCCAGGCATCTGGAGCACACATACACACAAAACCCAGGCAGCTGGGGCATTCATACACACACAGACCACAGGTGTCTGGGGCACAACTGGAACACCAACTTTCATGTAGCCAATAATGATGATGCTTTGCCTTGCACAATTTCCCAGTCCTTGGGCTGCTGGAGACTAGGCACTACACAACCAGGGTCCCCAGTTTCATCATTAACAATGTCATCGCCCTGCCAGTCCTTGTTGGGGGCCCAGCCTACCCACTCCTGCCCTCGCTCATGAGCTCTAGGAGGGCAGCTAAACTGCTGGAAGGAGCATTTCAGCTATGGACTGGGCCTGGCACTGCATCACATGTGGTGCAGGGATGGGGGAGAGGAAGATCCCCCTGACAATGTTGGCACCCTGCCCTGCACAGCAGCAGGCTGTTTGGATATGTAAAGCTGTGGCCAACTGCCTCCTCATTCACATGGACAAGGAGCCCTCCCCAGATGAGTAGGGCCAGGGGGCTTCAAGTGCCCATGCCCTGGCACCAGGCCACGGGTCTTCAGCCCCAGGCTCCTTTGATCCCATGTTCTGGGAAGTGGCACCCACAATCCAGGCTGGCCAGGCACTGTTCCCCTTCTCTTCTCCCTCATCAGCACTCACTAGGGCAATGCACTGGGGTACAAGGTAATAAGGCCCGGGGAAGAGACTTGCCTCATTTGACTCAAATGTTGAAGCTGCCAAACTTTTAGCGAGCTTATTAAAGAAAAACTGCCACATTGCCTACTCCAGAACTTGGAATCATCTTCTCAGTTGACATTGAGAGAGTGGGAAAAAACCCTGGCTGCAATGGGGGGTTATGACGCTGAGAATTGGGAGGAGGTGGGAGGTTGTGAGGGCTCAAATTAACAAGCACAAAAAACTTTAGGAGGTCAGGGGAATGCCACACATGAAACTGACACTGCTTGGTTTAATTAAATGTTGCAGCAGCCAAATTTTTAGTGTGCATAATGAAGAAAAACTGGAATGTTGTCCACTCTGGAACTTGGACCTGAGCCCAGGGAGGTGCCTATCCTCACAGGCTGTGCCATTCCTCCCACAGTGGGACCAGGGCCCAGAATGGCCTGGCCCAGCTCCTTTGCCCTGCCAGGACTGCCCTGGAGCCTCTTGGGGGGCTTGTTCCTACACTGGTGATTGCCAGTGGCTGGGGATAGTAAGTTGGCCTTGGAAGGTGGGTGGTTTCCATACTACCCCTGGCATCGGGTCTTGGACAGCCTCCACCATCCCAGTCCAAAAAAAATGCAAAAACACACAGTTACACCCTGGGAGCACCAGGCCACCCCAGCCTTTTAGGATTGCCCTCTCTGGTGCTGGGCCTGTGCCCCCAAATACTGCACGCTCTCTGTTGTTGGGCCTGGGCAACCCAAATACTGTGCCCACACTGGCATCGGAGTCCCCACACTATAGTGAGCTTCAATGAGGCTTCATCCTTCCCTATAGCCTCACCCAAACCACCGGTGTTATTCAATAACAAAATAATATAAAGCAGTTTGACCATGGGCTATAACCACCACCAAAAAAATATGATTAAAGAAGGCAGCACACTAGCTTACATTTACTCAGGAGTCGTGCTTCTGCTCCCCACCGTCAGCTACAGTCCTTCTTCTGGGATTGCTGCTGCTTCTCCAGGGTCCTCAGTAGTTCCCCTCCTCCAGCCTTTGGACCACTCACCAAGCCTCTCTGTGGAGCTCTTATACGCACTCCTTCTCCTTCAGCTGCTGGCCATTACTGCTGCCCAGCCCACAATTTTTATAGTTCTGGCCTGCCCCCTTCTGGTCACCTGACCAGCTGGCCTGGCTCAACTTTTAACCCCCACCTTACCAGCATGCTGTGCCCAGAAAGTTCTGGTTTTAAAAGTTCTGGTAACAGGGCTAGGGTTCCATGTTACAGGCACATTGAGTAGGCAACCACATCCTTCCCCATGAGCATACCCCAATCTACCAAAGAGTCATATTAGGCCATTTCCTCACCTATAAAGTCAACAGTAAAATCTCTGCATGGGTATCTGCCTTAAGAAGTTTAGCCAGGAACCTGGGGTGCCAACTTCAAAATGCTCAGAACTACCACACTTAGAACAGTATATGCCCCAGCACAATATTGTGCTTCTGTATGGTCCAGAAGTTGTCACACTAAAAAGCTCAACACTACCTAATAGCATGCAGAGACTCATAACAGGCTGTACAACTAAAGCACACTGTATTCGCTGTACCGTCAGGCACTAGACCAAGTGACATAAGAAACAGACCCTAACCCCCTTCCTACCAGTTTTCTGGGTCTGTGGACAGCCCAACTGACTGGGTAATATGTCCCTGTGTATTGCACTAAATTTAGTTAAGGGGTGAGGTGAATTGGAGGTTAGATGAATATCTTGCTGGGGTCATTTGACCCCAGTATTCTTTCCTGCCATGGCAGATGATCTGCTCAGGTCCCTTCCAACCCTACAAACTATGAAACTATGAAATGAAATGTTTGTTCAGCCTAATCTGGTCTGAAATCTATTCCTACAGTGTTTTATACCAACATCAAAGGAGACCCCCATTGCACACAACCTTGACAGAGAAGCATGGGTCAGGCTGAACAAACTGAGATGTGGATACAGATGCTTCAAAACAATGCTGTACAAGATGAATGTGTTGGACAGCCATCTGTGTGAATGCAGTGCCCAACAAGCAGCACAGCACTTAATCAAAACCTGCCATCTTTACAAGTGCCCAGGTAGGGTAGATGGAACACACACACTAAGTGGTAATACCAGACAGAGGCTCATTGCTGGCCAAAGGAGGATGGGGGGGGATTGGAAACAGGGGCTTCACCACCTCAGATCAGTGACAGCCTGGGAGCAGCCCAGCTCAGGCAGGGGAGATGAGCTCTAGCTTAGCTTAGACTGCTGCCCCACAAGAAAGAGTGAGCAGGGTGCTGCAATGCTCCATGGATTGCCAACAGAATGTGACCTAATGTGAATCACAATGGGAACTGGTACAGATGTTTGCTACAGCACTCTAATCTACAGCCCAGAAGTCTGATTCCACATCTACCCAGGGATATCTCTGAGCAGGATCCACCATTTTTCCAGTGCTCTATGTACTCTTACTGTCTGTTCAGTAACAGCACTTTCTGCATGCTTACTGTACAATAAGTGTAACTTCTGTACCCTGTCTAAGGTCTTGAAAGCAGCTGTGGAGGGGAAACTACTGAAACTACCTCACCACTGCATTTTGAGGTACTGGCATATGTGAAATGAGCAACTGAGCAGGACAGGCTTGAGAACATCTAGTGGGACACACCAGTGATGTCGTGCACAGACAGTCCTCGCCTTACAACATTTCGAGTTACAAAGTTTCACATTTACAACGTTTATAAATTGACACTCTGTTTCAAATGTATGATGTCAGTTTTGACTTTACAACACTTGATTCAATGCAATGCCATGCCATGCCATGCCAGTGGACAAGTTCACTGTGTCACTCATCTCCCTGAAGAACATCTGTCCAAACTTCCTTGGACACTTTCTTTAAGAAAGCAGACAAGACTCCAGAAAATCCTGCAGTCAAGACTCCTGAGAAACTCTAGCCAAGAACCCTTCAAAAAGTCCAACCAAGTGCCTTTCAAAAAGTCCAGCAAAGTCACCTCAAAGAAGTCCTTCCAAATCAATATGATTGCTATTTACAATATAAATACATTAATGTAGCTATATTACTTCAACTAGAATTGATTAAGTACAAAATTCTGGGGTATTTTTGGTGAAAATAGGGTATTGGGCCTTGGTTCAGGAACCAATCCCCCATTTATAACATAGTTTCTTATGACAAAATTGGTTCCAAGTTACAACATTTTGACTTAAGACACAGTTTTCAGGAACCAATTGTGTCATAAGATCGAGGACTGCATGTAGATAGTTATGTTCCATGCTACTATGGAAATATTTCGTCAATGAGCAGTTTTCTTGCACATCTGTCCAGAGCTTTCAACTACTAAGTTCATAGATATCTGGGCTTCCATAGAAGGCCTGTGTTTCTTCACCGTGTCCTTGTTTCCTTTCCTTCCCTCCAACTCCGTACTAGTGGAAGTCTTATGGAAAACCTGCAGCAAGGGTCTCCCCACAAGTCTGCAGTAATAATTCATCCACTAACTTTCTATGCATTTCCAAATGTGTGGGGAAACATTGTCTAATGCACTCCTTGACTCATACCTATGGGGCGAGTTAATGATGACATATTAATTTATTTCTCTACAGTCAATAAGCCAGACTTCACAGGATCCCAGCAAAAACAATAATTTGACCACCATTGACCACCATATTTTCAGATTAAGAAAAGTAATCCAAAATTCACATTTTTCCATGATAAATGAAACACTACTAATACGTATATATATTGTGGTGTTACATTTTGGGTTACTTTATTAGCCTGATAACTGGAGATTTTTTTTTTTATCAGAGAAAACTAGGATCCATGCTTATTATTAGGGGTTGCTAATGATACAACATGTTCTTATCCTGAGCTCTGGCAAGGATGCATTGTTATACTGACCCACTGTGTCTCCTTGGCTATTCCAGCTCAGAACATTTTCTCAGTAAACAAAGCCCATTTGCACAATGGTTTACAGTATGAACTGCTCACAATCCACTGGGGATGATATTGACATTATAAAGCTCATTTGAATTGTGAGTTCAATTATATTTAAACCCAGGTCAGGGGAGGTTAAAGGCTACTTGGTGAATTATACCTCTGTTCAGTTTAACTGCCTGCTTCTCCCTCAGAAGACATATTTTAAATCCTTTAAAATTATATTTAAACCAAAATAAATAAAATATATTTTCCTGTAAATGATGCCAAGTTTTACCAATTAAAATCAGATCCATTTTAAAGGGAAAAAATCTTTAGCTCTGAGCAGCTTCTGGCTGACTAAAACAGACTCTTTTCCCACTAAAAGCAAATCTGATCATTCATGCTCTCGTGTTTTCCCTGTATCATTTAGTTGTGTGCACCTCTTGTTAATATTTAAAGCTGTTTTTTTCCCATATGCATTTGGACCAAAACACAAAACTAAACTTTTCCATTTAAATAAAGCCTTGTAAATATACTTTCATGTGCTTTGTATTAGGAAAGAACTTTACTATCATCCCCACTCGCGCACATACACAAATCCAACAAAACTCTTAAAGCAACATCGCACAGGAAATTAATTTTAGAAAGGCTTAAGAAGGAAAAATGTGACCTTTCATCATCAGAAATCATTTTTAGATTTTTTAAGAAATCTAGTTATACCTCTGTATGTTATTTGAAGCTTAATAGGAGCTAAGCTAAATAGGATTTGAGCTAAAATAGTATTTGAAATTATTGCAACAGTTAAATTCGTATCAGCCTAGACAAGTGTTGCCCTAAGATTAATTTTAGACACCACTTGCTAGACCTGAGGCACCCCCTCAATAGTTTTGAAGTAACTTTTGGAAAATGCCGGCTCTTAGTTTTCACTCATTTTTTAGTACAGAAAAATAATAGAGCAATTCTGTTGCAAAGAACCCAGACTACAACAAGTCAGAATGCTTTTAACACTATAGATTCCTAGTTGAAATCTCTGGGTTTATCTTGTGCATCATGTTTGCACTGACACATCATGGCACCCTTAAAAGGATCTGAAGTCACCACAGGATACCATGGCACTCTAGTTGAGAATCACTGCCCTAGATCCTGAAGTCTTAGTACCTGCCCTGATCGGACTGCAAGACAAGAGCACATCAAGTTTTGTGTATAGAAAAGAGCACTATAACAAGTGGTACATTATAAAAGTTCTGTGTTTAGGAGTTTGGGTCAGGCATATTACTTAGCCGTTGCTTTTTCTGATGCTCTGCTTTCAAGTATTGAAAAAAAAGGTCTCCAACAAATAGCTCCAAGAGCATGAACGTGCAACTCCAAAGCAATTTGCATAAATACTCAAGAGGTGGGATCATTGGAGAGAAGAAACAGCACTTTTTACTAATTATCTCAGATTGCTTGATGCCCCTGTTTAGCAACAGGCATGTTCAGAGGCTTAACAAAAGTATTAGCCTAGTCTACCTTGTACTATTATGAAATTGCCTCATAAATGTAGCTTCTATTAGTAAATTAGAACTTACAATTATATCATCAGTTTTACTTAGTGAATTCAATCTACTTCCAAACCCCAATTTGTCTCAAGGAAGCAGAAACATAAAATCTTAATTAAACATTTTAAACACTAATATTCACTTTCAAAGCCTTTCCCTTTCTTTGTTCTAGTTGAAAAGTAAAGTTGATAAAAAAAACACAAGAAAATGAAATGCCAAGTCTCCATTAAAACAAAAAGAAGGCTCCAGAATTAAGCACAAAAATATTTGGGAATACAAAAGTTAAATTTATTAGCAACAGACACTCACCCATATTGTACAGACGACAGTGATGGTCTATTCTAGTTAAATTTAAAAGGTCCTTTTTTAATAACTGCTGATGTGTTCATTACTTCCTGAAAATTCCTCCTTTATAGTTGTAATTTTTCAGTGCCCAAATGTAGTCCACAGGAAAACTGTTTGAATCAAAATATCGAATGACGTTTCTTTATCTGTTTTTGAGTTACATAACTGTGTAAATCAACCCCCCCTACCAATGCTGTGGTAGCCAACCAATTCTAACTACTTATTTTGTTGCTGAAAAATGAATGTAAATGCTGTGTGAAGTAAGAATGACGGGTCCTGGACTGAAAATGCATGTGATGAAGCATGCCAATTCATTCATCAAAAAATTCTCTTTGGAAAATTGTAACTATTTACATTAAGTTTGGGGAAAACATAAAAATTTTAATTCTAAAAACAATGAGCCATATTCTTCAGGTCTGGAAATATTTTGATACCAAAGGGAAGTGATTTAGAAAAAACAGACTTTAGAATTTAAGATCCACAATTCTCCCCAACTGTTATTACGTAAAACCATCTTAATTCTCTTATCCCCAAAATTCCAATTCTGTTTACTCAGTGGGCACATCTACACATGTGTATATATACTGTGCAGTAACCTAAATTACTGCACAGTATGGGTGTGGGTCTACACGTGCATGCCTGTACCGTGCAGTAAATGTGGCAATTTATGCCGACTTATGCCGCATGATGCAGGTATTAAATTTATGCCTGATTAGTGACTGCATAGTATACACCTTACTATGCAGCAACACACTATGTGTGGACTGATTTGGGACTAACTTTAGTTCCAAATCAGTCCACACACAGCATTAATGCGCTTTAACACTTTCACACCAAACTATTCCTGCTTACTGAGCAGTAACATACTGCACAGTAAATTTAAGCTGGCATAAATGCACATGAAAACATGCCCACTATTTCTCAAATTCCAGTAGCAAGTTTCTAAAATTAACTATTGCATAATGTGACTAAAAAACCATATGCAGAATATATAGCTTGTCAGGCTCTTCTTGTTTGTTTGTTTCTGAAAGGCTTTTTCCAGTAACACTACCACCAAATCTGTTCTCTAAATAAATATTTAATGGTTTCAAAGTCTACTTCTCTTTACTGCAGAACAACAAATTTTGAAATGCCAATCACTTCAGCTTATTCCTAAAAGGTACTCATCTGCAGTTTTAACATCATCATTTAAATACGGTTTCATCACTGAAAATCATCCATAAAAAGCCAACCTAAAAAGTAATTTAGTTGCCTGTGCTGATACCACCTAGATTCCTGTAGCATGCTTATTCCTGTAGTTATTGATATTGAGATCTAAATTGAGAGTCCCAGTTTCTAGAAAAGTGTTAAATATAGTACCATTGTATCATTTACTCAGCTAATCATATCATTTAGCCTCAGTTATCCAAAATATTTGACACAATGCCCTCCAAAATTTATTATAGTAATCACCTTCTCAGAAATAGGTTCAATAATAAGGACTAAAGGCCAGATACAAACAGGTCTTTTAGGCACTTAAATAGAACAATAGACCACCCTTGCTCCAAAAGTTGCAAAACTGCTTATGTCCCTCCATTTTGGCTTGAAAATCTTCCTGGATGCTTAAACTTAGGACTTTTGAGCATGGTTAGCAGTGATCTAGTTCAAACAGCTAAACACTTGATTCTACTTAGGCATCACAGGAAACCACATACTTTGAGAGGTACCTAAACTTTGCCTAAGCTCCTGATCTCCCAAAGTATGCCTAACTCTCTCCAACAGAGTGAATAAGAAAAGTCAGTCTCAATTAAGAATATTGCCAGTGATGATGTTACTGCCAACGTTTTGTATAATAGCCTAATGAGTATAGCAGTGCCCAGGAAATGGGAGACCTCGATTTTAGGCCCTGCATTTTCCATTTTCTGAGAAAATGCCCAATAACTAAGAAGAGTAGGCAGGGTTAGTGCACTCCCGCTCCTTTTGTTGAAGTTGGGTAACTTTAGCAACCAATAAAGCAAGACTCATGGAACCAAAAGGAGAATAAGGAAGATGGAGCATGACTATAGAGAATGGTTAGGGCACTCCACAAGGGGAAGGGCATGTTAAATCCTGGGTTCTGGTCCCTGCAGTAAGGTTTATTTCTAAAGTAAAATACATCAATAGCCCCAAGGAATGAAACACAGGACTCTCTTCTTCAAGGGGTGTACCTTTACTCACTAGTTACAGAGTTATGGATCCTCTTGCTTCTTTTCCTTCTGTTCCCCTGAACCTCATATGTTTGGTTGGCTAGTGGCCCAGATTCAACAGGAAAGCTGCATAGTGTCTCCACCCAGCCTTTTCCCAGCATGGTGCTGGGAAGGGGCCAATGTGAATCTGAGTCCCCTCAAGACAATGAGGACCCAAAAACCAAGTTAAATGATGATATCTATGGCTAGAAACAGACGTCATCCATGGAATGCAGTTATCTGTGTTGCAATATGTTGTGACACAGCTGATCATACTCCATAGATGCCTCTGGTTGCTGCACCCTGACTTTGGGAGTGTCTGTAAGCAGAGGAATGGGCTGCAAATATGGAGGGGAGGCCCTCTATGGGAGTTTCTCCCTCTATGCTTGCAGAAGCAAGCCAGAAAAATCCTCTGCAAAAGGATTCCCCTAGTGCATATATCACTGCTGCACCCCAACACAGAGTATATGTCTGAAAGCTAGAAACCCCCACTTGCAGACTTGTGTCCCATGTCAGAGAAAAGCCATGAATTTCCTTGCCAACCCAAATATACCCCAGATACTCCAGGGATGCATTTGGGTAAGCAGGAAATCCCACCTTTCCCCACTTATCCAGACACATCCCCAGAGGTCCCTGGGACATGTCTGGGTAAGTAGGGGCAGTGAAGCAGGTGCTCCCAAGGCTTGAAGGACCCAATTCAGCCCAATAATTCCTGAGGCATGCAGGACCAAGTGCCTCAATCCTGCAGGGCCCCTACCCATGTTCTCCAGGGCAGTTGCTGGCTACCTGTGCTCTCCAGCCATAAACAAATAGATGTGGTCACAATAAAGTGGCCCAATTTATTATTACCTTTTGTTACAGCCACAACTTTAAGTATATGGGGTGCAACAGAAGGTATGGACATCTGTTTGCTTTAACTTTGAGCTGCCATAAAATTGTTATGGAAACACAAAGGTGATGTCTGTTTTCATCTTATCAGAACAACCTGGATGTGGTCCTAACTGCATTAGGTTAATATTAATGTAAAGTAGAGCTTTCATCTTTTGGTTTCCAAATGTAAGCAAACCCAACTCAGTATATTAACCATAATATGGAGCTATGATTTGAGGCACTGGTCAAATTCCCACACTTTGGTCAGGAGTCCAGACTATAAAAACTACTGCTTCTCCTTTTTCTTGTACCAGTCTGATAATCATATAATCAAACTGATTTTAACAGAGTTGTGTATAATTCGTACCAATACAAATGGGAGAAGAATTCAACCCATATCTTTACTGGTATTAGTTGATTTCCTTGCTACAACTCATTATAATGGTCAGGAACCAAACATGTGAACTAGGTTGCTTTTTATTGTGCTTTGTTAGAAAACTTCCTTCCTTGCTTGGTCTTGTCTGCAGATAGGGGCCTTCATTCCTTAAGAATGTCAAAACTGGCACATTTTATGGGATAAAAATTAAAAATAAAAGCAGGCAAGATGGTTTGTGTCACAGTGTTTTGGGACTTCAGTGTATCACAAATGTTTTCTTAAGTTTTATTGTAATTATATGTCATGTTTGGCCTTTTTGGGAAGCCCATGTCTTGATGTACCCATTTATGTTGTTTTCATTAGTGTATAGGTTATGTTTTGCTAGCTATTAGGCCTGTGCAAAGTGGCTAGTATTCATTTCAGGTTCGTCTGATCTGGGGGGACAGTGATTTAATTTGGTGATTCAAATCACTGTCCCAAATAGATTCAGTCAAATCTGATTTGAAGATTTGGCTGCTGCCACATCTCTGAATTTCCTTATCAGCCAGTCCCATCCCCCACTTCCTCTCCCAGCCTGGCAATGGCTGCCTCACCCACTCCAGATCTGGCCCTTTAGGAAAAAAAAGAGAAAAACCCTGGGATTCACCATTCCTGCCCAGCAAGGGGTGATCCCTGCTACCACCGCACTGCCCCGCACCACGTGGGGGGCTCTTTCACTAGCCCCCCAAAGCCCCAAGGCTGCTGCAGGAGCTGCTGAGTCCTGGGGTTTTTCTCAGTGTTTCTTTTTTCTTTAAGGGAAGGAGCTGGGGCAGGCAGCCAGCCATGCAGGGGGACTGGGATGGTGGGGAAGGGTCAGAGGGATTGTGGCAGAGCCCCTCATGCAGTGTGGGGCAGTGAGGATTGTCTCCCCCACCCGGCAGCACCGGGTGAGTGGGGGGGGGGGGCCGGGGGAGCAGGCAGGGGATGGGGCCTGGCAGGGGTCCCCCCATGGTCCCCTTTGCCCTCCTCCAGCCCCCCCCCATGAATCAAATCACCACCCAAAGCTTCACACAGCCCTACAGGCTATGTGTATCTTTATAAGTTCAGCCAAATTAGTGAAGCATGAAAACTTAAAGACAATTAACTTATACCATGTATATTAAGAATGACCTCTACTAATGTCAGCTGAGTTATGTATGTATATACCTGTACATCTAAAATAAATGAGATGTAAATCAGGTCATGTGACATAAAAAAAGAGTAAAACATTCTAATTTTCTCTAAACTGGATATGGATACTTGCCCATCTTATTTAGTATTTTTTTCATCCTGCAATATATGATATTTAGTGCTTCTGAAGGATTTAAAAAAAAACATCATTCATCCTCCTTGTTAATTGTATAATGCTACAAACAGAGGAATAAATCCTTCTTCACCATTTTGGTAATCAACTTGTGTCCTGAAGCATGAAATTTGATTACCCTTATCCTTATCTTAGCTAACAAAACTAAAAATATCACTAGTAATCATAAAATTATCTAGCACTTTAAATACCAGCCACAGTGGTTGAGCCTATGACCTCATCTGGCAGAGAAATCCACAGGTTGAATATATACTGTTTAATTTTATCTTTCCTTTATTGGTGCTAAAGCTAATGCTCCATAATTTAATTGAGAATCTCCTTGTTCTGATATTTTGACAGAAGGTTAAAAATGTAAGCTCTATTAGTTTTCATTATTCCCACCCTAATCAACTCCCATCTAACTCCTTTCCTTTAATAGCTAAATGCCATAATATTTTTTATGTTTTGTAAAAAATATGGAATGCAATTTTATCTATACTTGATTGAAGAGTTTCCTCCATTTCTGGACTTTTTCAATCTCTGCTTCAGCATTGTAGTAAACTCATACTAGTCACAGCATACTGCCATTCTGCAGTTTGGGAATTTGCCATAGATTTCATACCCTTGCAGCAGAAACACACTTCAGAACTTGACCTATTGATTAAAAAATGTTTGTAGCACTAATGTTTGCTGATAAAATCTCAGATACTATAAGCCAAAGCAGTCACATCTGTTTTTGTTCACAGGGAGCCTGAAACAACTTTTGAAATGATGACCAGCTTATTTATTTCAGTCAAGGTTCTGAGAACTTCACACTTCCATTCTCTGTAACTTGCATTTTCCCAGGATGCTATAAGATTTAAAATTTCTGTCACAGAATTCACCAATGTGCTGCAGCTAAGTGCCCAACATTTTGCTTTTTATCTGTCTACTGGGACATGTCTCCAGTCACCTCTTTTCAAAAGTCTTTGCCCCAAAAATGTGGTAAAGAAGCAAAGCTACCCCAAAAAAGCAACACTATTCCCTTCTGTAATCACACATACTACTTCTGGCAGATATCTGGTACCTGCTCATTTCCTGCTTTCAAATACTACGGGTAGGTCATATTGCATGACAAGTGTCAACTGAATTCTTCATCTGCTAGTTTTTCAACATTTTCTGTTTGGTTTGGTATTTTCATACATCTCTAATATTCCAGGGCTAACAGCAAGGGAGATTTTGATTCCACACAGCCTTGTGGAGGATAGTGTGTTGTGGCTGTCCCCTTAATAAACTTTCTGTCTCACCATTTTTTAAATGCAAATTAATCAAATTTTCATCTGGTATCTCATCTGTGAATTATATTATTTGAGATAATTGTATTATGAAATCTCTGTCCTTTTACAATACAGTTGTATATCATATACACCTTTTTTAAAGGCTAGCAGGAAGCCCAAAGCGAAACCACAAAAGATCACTCCTTAAGAAGTTTTTTTTTAAATTCAGTGCTGTCTTAATTTTCAATAAATTTCACTTAAACTCATAATTTTCATTTTTCAGAAAGTTAGTTTGCTTATTAACTGAAGGGTACACTTATCTTCACCAGGGGTACCTATAAGCATTACCCTACACTAGGGTGCCAGTAAATGCTCATCTGCACAGATGTTCAAGAGGTTTAAAATAGGCATAAAATGGCAGCCACAATCTAAGTTAGCTCACCTGAGAAGGTGAAGTAACTTAAATCGGAAATGCGTTAACCAGATCTATCAAATGTCTGCATGCATTTGGAGCATAGCTCTACAGCCAGAAAAGACAGTTTTTTGCCCCAGTCCCAGGGCTATGCATTTCCTACCCCTCTACTCCCAGGCCCTAACTGAGCTATGTTTAACACCACAACACCACCACTCCTGGATGGATAGCCTACCCCCTCATGGTTCCCCCCCCATAGAGTTCCCATAATCAGCAAATGGCTGTACATGCCACTCCCTGTCTATGTTCGCACAGCTTAAGATAGAAATGTAGATGTACATACATACATATTACACATGAATACAACTGCAGAACACTAAGTAGGCTAAAATTTAGCCAGATTTGTCAAGCTGCTATTAAAAAAAGCCTCTGGAAATGTAACGGATTAAAATGAGACCAATAAGATTCTCTAATTGTTATATAAATATTTCCTTCTGGTTGTTTGAAAAGAAAAACAAATGGCATTGGCTCCAATCTGAAATTAGTGACCATACTAAACCTATTTCTGCCAACTGTCTGTTATGGTAGCACACTTATACTCACACACAGAAATACATATACGCACACATGTGCACACACATACATACATACACACAAGACATTTGTATGTCCTGTATCTTAAAATACCTGTCCAACAATTCCATATTATGATATATGTATCATTATTTTAGACTGCTACCTCACAGACTTAGTTTTAGCTGTACATTCACCCTCAGTATTCTCAGTGTGAAATTTATAAATTGGTCTACAACATGCTGGTGTTATTAACTTGAAAGCACTAGTATAACTTAAGGTAGAAGATTGGGGCACCAGCTCCAGGTACCAATTTAGGGCAACTTGCACCAATATAACCTGTGCCATTGCTGCCACCACAGCCAGTGCAAGAAGATAAGTGGTTGTCTATGTGCCACCTCAGTGCCAAAATTTAAAGACACACCACTGCTGGAAAGAAATATCTATTGGGATGTTCCAACCTGGCTGAACATGCTGCATATGAATAAACTCTGGAGATTATGCTCCAGAGTTTATTGCTCCTGGGCGTGTGTTCAAATGGTACACCTGAGAGTAATAACATCCAAACCAATAAGCTTCGAAGTTTATTCATGCGCATTAATTGCACATGTAGATATGCCCACAGGGTCTCATTTTCCTGACATACATTTGGACTATATCAAAAATTAATATACAGCAAAACCTGTGTTAACAGGCACTTTATTAGCCAGAAAACTCTATTAACCAGCATCTGAGGGAAGTGGCAAAAGCGAAACTGGAAGTACCGCTATTGGGTTTCGCTGCTGCGAGCAGAGTTTTTCTTTGCCACTTCTTTGGCCCACGGCCCAGGGCAAAGCAGCCTGCTCAGAGCCCCCCTCTGATACTGGGAAGTGCACCAGATGGTGCGCATTTGATTAACCAGAATATTTGATTAACCAGCATTCCCCATTCCCGGGCGATGCCAGATAACAGAGCTTTTACTGTACTAGAATGCATCTTGCAGAGATGTAAAAATGTTATAAGATAAATGAAAATCTAGACCATACATGCAAATTTTCAAATGTAAATACTAACATATTCATTTTAAGTGGAATTTCAAATATAAACTCTCCTGATTTTTTTTTTTGTATGTTTGGGGTGCAAAGCCAAATTCTCATATTCAGCTATTGTGTGCTTTCTATGTTACATCCACAATGTGTGGGGGTGGGAACTGTTTTCTTTACTCAGCTTGAAGATGGGCCAACTTATCAAAATTCCCATAGAAGCAGGTATTCTGATATTTCCATAATTTTCATACAAAATGTCTCACTTCAGTAACTGAGACACTTTCAGCTATGTTGTTCCTGCAGTTACTCTTTTTTTCCATTTCATCCTTCAATCCAAGCTCTGCACCATCACCTAAATCCAGATACTTAATGGTCTACCTTTTAATTAAATAATGATGTTCAAGGAACGCTGAACGTTAGAATTCACATAATTACAAGAGAACCAGACCTTTTTTCTTATTTTCACTTCAATATAAACATTTTTATTATTTTTCTCTGATTTTCACTTCATGACAAGTTAAGGATTATTACAGTCAATGCTTGTTTCCAGATATGGCTATTAATTGGATACTTGTCAGTTGGGAGGTGACAACCTTTACATTTTAAAGCTAAAAAATTAAGACTTTATGAAAGAAAATTAGTGTAATTAATCATGGTATCTTTCATCAGTCAGACAAGGGAAGAGCAGGGTTCAGCATAAAGCAAGCTAGAGTATAGTAAAGAAATTAATTTAACATTAACAATATAAAGCATCTGTAATATCTCAGATTTAGAATATAAATATAATTAAGCATCAGTTTATTACTTCTACTATGACATTCATATAATCCATTATATAATATATTGCATTAATCTCTCTCTCTGTTACAAAAATTAAGCCAATTACCTAAAGTAAACAGAATTCTTCTATCCATACTATGGTAAAACTGTTGTAGAGCACAAATTTATATCTCGTCACCATATACATTACAGGTTTCTAGAGTCAAGTAAAGAAATGTTCCTTTAACCAATTTGGTCTGTTTGGCCCACAGCCTCTGATATAACCACCATGGAACAACAAACAGGCCAGAACAAGACTGTGCAAAGGTAACCCTCTGATCCTGGTTTGCCTCTACGCCCAGTCAACCCACTGGCAAAACCTAGAGCAGTCTAGGGGCTTTTTAACATGTATTGGACATCAGTATATCAATTGGCCAAGTTTGGCACAATGGCCAAGAAAAGCCTTAACCATACCAACCTTTCTATAGCCACATTTAATGGGGGCTGTATAATGTTGGTGAATCTCCTTATGTTGGGATGAACCAGCCATAGCTACCAATGATGGTTTCTGGGACCTTTATAAAACAAAGCAAACACAAAGCTATACAAATTCAGAAATAATCTGAACCATTATCTGTTGTAACTTCTGTAGCAAAGTTAACAGTTAAAAATTGCAGAGAAGACAGTCTTGAATATCAAGTGTTATTTCATAATTTGCCTGTATTGTGTAGGTTTTTGGTTTTTTACACCATAAAGCTGCAGTTTATCGGAACCCTTAAATGAGAAGACATCACCTACAAATAACATAATATGTGACAAGTATCTCTATTATTAGCACACATACAAAGATGACATAGCCACAAGGCAACTACCTGCAACCCAATGAGGATGAATTACCATATAACACAAAAAGTGTAGCAACTACCACTGGGACATCTTCTTTGACAGGTTGCATTAGATGTTCCAGTTGTCTGACATCAGCAATATAGTACTGTACTGAATTCCTCCTGGAATGCTATGACTTCTCCTTTAGCTAAACAGCCGCGCAGTGACAAGCAGGCATGCAGGGTGCTATATGTCACTTCTAGGGACAGGGGTGGGAGCAGCCATAGCATGGGAAGGCTCAGGCAGGAAGGAGAGTACTGCCACATGTTGTCCCTGGCCTGTACATGCTGCTCATGGCCAAGGAAGTGCCTGGCCACAGACCAGCAAGTGGACCTGGATTTTGAAGAGGGTTGTCAGCTGCTGAGAGTTGCACCCGGAGCCTGCGGCTCTCCCTGGTGGCAGCCGGGGCCCATTGCAGGGCCCCAGAAAGTGGGAGCAGATTGGCAACAAATCTGTTCCTACTTCCCTGCACATGTAGATGGTTGCAAGTAATTTACTCATGAGTAAACTGGTGTTGAATCAAATGCACATGTAGCCATTGATATTCAGCCATTCATTCTTCTTTTTTCACTATCCTGTTATCAGGCATGTTACTTATAACATAATATCACCTTGAATCATCTTAGTAATTTCTGTTTATTTGGTGAGAGGCCTGCAAACCCATCAAGAGGGTGGAAAGCTAAATCATTTTATATCCAATATAAACCCAAACCTTTCATGAGCTAATGAAACTGAATATTCATTAAATTTTTCACAGTAGAACAGTAAACAGCTGTTAAGAAGAACAAGTGTTCCTGAAATAGTTTTACATTTGGGGAAATTCAGAGTGCCACACTTCCTTCAAAATCATAATTTTACCTATACAAATTTGCTCTTACATTAGTAAGATGATGTAACCCAAAATGTGTGAGAAAACTGAATGAGTCACAGCCGGTTAGTGGACTCTTTTAGTACTCCAAGCACATTTTCACTTATGTAGTTATACTTGGTAATTTGAGCCAGATCCCATTCTCATTTACAATAGGCTTTGACTTCAGTGGAGTAGTTCCTAATTTACAGTGGTATAGCTGAAGACAGAATAGGGGCCTATAATTATTGTTCTATACTCGATTAACATAAAGTATACAATAGTTTAAACATTTGTTTTTCTTCTGTCTGAGCAACCATGCAGCACTGGTTTTATGCCACTGATTCTATCCAACATTTTGATTTCCATACTCTTTTTCCGAGACAAGCACAACATCTGTGTGAAGCATTAACTATCTCAGTCTTTACAATGGCTAGTGATATGCTCTAATCTAGGACATCGTTGTTGGTGGTTGTATTTTTGCATGCAATGGTTATATTTTTCTTTTTGTAACCTGCCTAATTCTGTGCTGTTATGTAATTTCTAACCCTTGTAATTCATTTTATTTGGCCACAGCTTTCTGTTCACTTCACTTGACTCTTATTGTCTGCCCAGTTCAAAAAGATACTTGCACACAAATTCCGCTACATTTTTATGTGCATGTTTTTTGGAAACAATAAACTGTGTTAGAGGGGCAGATTTGATTGCCTTCTTAAGTGCAAAAAGAACAAAGAACAAAAGAAAAGCCCAAGAGGCAAAATGCAAATTTAGGTCTGTAAAGAGTATAATTAAATAGGTCAGATGTCTGAATCATAAAGAAATAAATGCAAGGCAGGGCTATAAAAGCTTGCATAAAAACTGTTTTTTAAAGTTGAGTTAACCAATCTTTCTTCAATTCTCCACATACTTTTTAAGCACAAATTAGTTCATGCACAATGTTTACATATTTCTGTGACACGATACTGTTACTTGTGGGAGGGTTTCCCCTTTTTAGGGAGGCTGATAACCATGCTATCAGATATTTTATGAAGAGTTTATTACATGTCTTAGTCTTTCTATTGAGAGGTAATTTTTAAGGAAGAGAGACATCCAATGGGAAAAGGTGTTAGTGTTTGAGTTAGGATGATTACAAGCATGGGTTGCTTGAATGCTATTTATATGCATCTTTTTCAAGGACTAATATGTTTCAAATGAGATCAGGATCAACTCAAAGTGCCAAAAAATTGTGAATTCAGGTAATTGCATCTACACAGATGGAAGCTATATTCTGGAGATATGGACCCAAATTATCATAAAAGAGGAAGATAGCAGCAACATCCCAGAAAGCAAAATGGTAGCTGAAAAAAGCACGACAATGATAAAACTACCATATTTACTTGATTCCAAGATGAGGCTTTTCAACATAGAGAAAACAAAGCCTCATCTTAGAATCAAGTATCAGACTGCTGTAGCTGGGAGCTCTGGGGAGTGGTGGTATGGGAAAACCAGCTCAGCCAGACACAAGATCAGCAGCATTCATGTTTCCACTTCCAGTGTCTGCTCCCTATCCAGCTCCTCTTCCCCTTTCTCCCTAACAGTCAGGGAGCAGACACTGGAAGGAGGAATCTGGATGCTGCTGCCCCTGGTTAAGCCAGGCTCCCTGCATAGCTGTTCTCTGCTACATGGAGTAGGAGTGGCTATGGGCTTCCCCTGTTCCTGTATGAGATGGGAACAGCAGCAGAAGGGGGAGACAAATGTCAATGGGAGCAGATGGGGAGGCAAATGTCAGAGGGCAGACGACATGGAGACCCAAGCACCTGGGAGCAAGGGATAGAGGTCAGGTTATCCAGTCCCTAAACCACTCACCTACCCACCTTCTATCCTGCCACCATTTGTCCCCTTCCCTTCCTTTCCCCATCACTTCTCCCCTGCCACTGCTTTCTCACCACAGCACTGGAGATAAATTTAAGATGACCCTCCAATAATTAGATTATGCACATGGAAAATTATAACAAATTTTCTACATCTAGAATTATTGAGGGAGTCATCTTAAATTCAAAATCCTCTTGGATTCAGGTAAATACTGTATATGCATTAAGAACAATTAGATTGTTATTTGTGAGGATAATAAAAGAGACATTCTGGCAGTGTTATCTATTCTAAACAAAAGAACCAATTCAATTTAAAGCAGATTGTTTATCAAATCCAACATATAGACCTCTGCCTAGGATAAAATATCTAGAAATATCAAAGCAGCTGATTAAATGTTTCTTAATAACTAAACCATCTGGAGGGAGAGGGATTGATCCTCCTCTGTTTTACACTGGTTTCCAGTGGTGTATTACATTGTTATTTATATTTAACATTATAATATTGTAATATCTGGGACCCTAATTATGGATCAGAACCCTATTTTCTTAGGTGCTGTAGAACTCCAGTTACTTCACTGAAATAGTATTCATGATCCCCAGGTACACAGGGAAGACTCGCACTCTTTCCTTGAGCTGGTTGCATGTCAGCCTGGTTGACATTTCATACATTTTGAAATACACTGTCCCCTCTTTCTCATTTCACTCTCTCCCACTCCTACCCTCTCACTCTTCCCTACAAGTCCTATTCCTTCAAACAGCCCCTCTTCCATTTGTCCAAAACCTTTCCAAACACTACGTTGTCCCTTCCTAGGGTTCTCCAAACTATTCTCCCCTTCTTCTACAGAAGCATCCTCCAATGGCAGGGTTGCAATATACAAGAAGCACAAAATTATTATAATTTTTTAAAAAAATCACTAACCAGAAACAAAAGGATTTTTCCCCCTGAAAGTTATGCACGTTAATTGTGTACATTTACCTAGGGTACATGTGCTGTAAATAAATCTAATACATGTATATAATACAAGTCATCTGTTTGTTACCTGCTTGTTTATCTTACAGAAGTAAAACTGCATCTCTCTCTCTCTCTCTTTCTTTTTACTGCTGTTAGGCTTCGCAAAATTTTCCAGTGTTGTCTTAGATTCTTGTGAATGTCCCCATGAAAGGGAAAACTTTTACAAATAAATAATAAAGAAGAAGGTTAATCAAGTTTTTTTGAATATAAAAAAAAAATTCAACTTTAGGCACAGGTTCTGAAAGAGAACAAGAAAGCTTCTTAAGACAACATCATATAACCAGACAAAGATAGCTACAAGATTCCTGGATTGTGTCTGAGGCAGCGAGTCACACAGGAGGAATATGGGATCATCTGAAGGCCATGGCAATATTTTTCAGGAAGCTCAGCCCATACTTTTTGCAACTGTAGGTTATCAGAATTTCATGAATCTTAAATCCACTCAAAACTCAGTTGTAGTTTAGAGTTAGATTCGAATACCTCTACTGAAACATAGCTAAAGCACATAAAATAGTTATGTGTAAGCTGTATAAAAACAGTCTCTCTGCTGTCATAAACTGGACACAATTTACCTATACATTTCATTGTTTATTTCAGGTACTCTGAATTCTCCACCACATCCTGTATTGTTTTATCCGTCTCATGAAAACTTCTCACACTGTCCCCTCTTTCTCATTTCACTCTCTCCCACTCCTACCCTCTCACTCTTCCCTACAAGTCCTATTCCTTCAAACAGCCCCTCTTCCATTTGTCCAAAACCTTTCCAAACACTACGTTGTCCCTTCCTAGGGTTCTCCAAACTATTCTCCCCTTCTTCTACAGAAGCATCCTCCAATGGCAGGGTTGCAATATACAAGAAGCACAAAATTATTATAATTTTTTAAAAAAATCACTAACCAGAAACAAAAGGATTTTTCCCCCTGAAAGTTATGCACGTTAAAACAAGGTAATATGAATCCTGATGTAACCTTAACTGTAGCTTTTGCTATTGCACAAGCAATAATAATGACAGCTAAGCTAAGCAAAGTTTGCTTTACTCACACTTGTGAGCCTTGACAAGTACATGAAATTGCTGTTATGTAGATTGCCTTAGGGATAACATTAAAAGCATCTCCACCTCTAAACAAGAGCCTTCTTTTTTGTTCTTCATGGTAGGACTGATAATGGCATGTTAAAATCATTAAAGAACATTATAGGTCAGAAGCCTCAAATCAAAGGGAAAAAGATCCTTATTCTGTTCCATAAGTATCTTTACGTTTCAATCTCTAAGCAAACATAGATATAACAGTTCTTTGAGACAGTGTTTGGTATTGGGAAATACTTTCAGTCTCAGCACAGAAAACACCCTGCCTCTTGGATTTATAATTATAACCAAAATGTTATAGGAATATAAAAATAAAGGTTCAGATGACCAGTGAATTTCTCAAACCATTTTAGGTACTTCCTTCAAGGAGTTCCCTTCCTAAAATATTGTCCAAGCATCTTCAAGCAAAGTTGATAGGGTTTTGATTTTTTAAAACTTAAATAGATATCATAGACTCCACAAAAACCAGAAGAAAATCCATAGGATAAAAGAAACATATATTAAATAGTTGACACAAGATTTTTTTTCTTCTCTTCCTCCTACATGGTTCTAAAATTAGAGCCAAATTTGCCAATGCAAAGAACTGTCCTTGCTTAGAGATATATTAATTCAACATGTTGAATATCATGGTTACATAGCCCAGGATGTTTGCCAATTCATTTTTTTCTTTACTATAGGCATATTTGGGAGCTGAGTACTCTTCTTCTATTTCATTAACTCTGTTACCCTCAGTAGACTTTCTGATTCCTAACAGCATAAATGAGAGGAAAATCAGACCTACAGAGGTTAGGTTACTGTAAAACTGATGCAAGAGAAAGAAGAATGAGGCTTATTGCTTTTAACTGAATTTAAACTTATTTAATCTTGCATTAGTAACATCAGAATTGGGCCTACTGAGTTTATTTTGGTGCATGCTGAAATAATGCTCAGACACATCATTCTAACTAGAGGTAACTAAAATAAGTTAAAACCTCAAGTAGCTGATAAATCTAGAACCTTAATAAGCGAAGGCTTGTATCTGCATCGCTAAGTAATTGTTAAGCAAGTTTCTTTTTTTTAAAAGGCTACTTTGACAGATTCCTGGGCATGTAATGGTTGCCCAGTCCATGCCCTTGGGACATTTCAGCCACTCTAATTGGTTACTGATTCATGTTTTCATTTTCTCTACTCAGTGTTGCTGTAAATATAGTCAAGCCAGAAAAAGATACATCGCTGGGATTTCTTATTATAAATTTGTATGGGTATCAATATCTAGACTTAGAAAAGAAGAAGAAGAAAGAGAATAAATAAGAAGACATTCATTGAGATCAAGTAGTTCAATTACAGGACATCTTGACCTTTTACCGTGCAAAAGCCATATATTTCATCTTGCTCTGAGCTCTCGGAATTTGTTTTATTTACTTCAATAAAAACAATATAAAAAGGATGAAGAAAAATTCAAAAACGGTAAAAAACATAAGCCAAGATAGCAAAAGCTTACCCACTATTAGTGTATCATGTACAGGCTTTGAAGTCAAGATATTGCTCATGAAAAAAAGCATCACTCTGTGACAGAAAAGATGACAGGATCTGGTCCCAAAGAAACAGAAGGTGGTGCTGGAGGGCTGACATGCTATCTAGATTTTGGTCCCAAGCACAGATTCAATTAAAGGACATGCTTCCTTTATAACTTTATCTTCCATCTGTCAGAGTTCAGGTGGTGTCCTTAGCTGATACAGACTCTCATAACTCCCTGACTTCAACTGTGCTAAACAATTTTCAGAAATCAAGAATCTGTCCACTTGCCACTTTAGGGCTTTTCAACTCTACTTCTGAAGTGTTTTTGTGTACTATAATTTTGTATTATATTTTAAAGAATTTGGTAGCAACTCACTTTATCATCTTCTCTTTGCACGATAAATGTTTTCTAGAAAGCAGAGGAATCTGTGATTCCAGATTTACAGATAATACTACAAATTTTTTCAAATCCAGGTAAATAAAATGGTCATAGATAAAGACCAAGTTGTGTTGTCTTGTGTTCTTATTAGCTTTTAGGACAACTGCTTAGTTCTCTGTGGCCCAGTTTACACAAGACACTGTGTCACCATAACAATGCAGCAATGTAGCATCAGCAGGCACAAACCATGACACCTCAGCTATGTCGCTGTAGCAATGTGCTTCCTCACTATAACGTGTCACTACAGTGATGTAGCGGCTAAAAATAACCGTGCAGTGCCAGTGCAGCACCGTAATGGTTGTTACTGCACCATCATTTAGTACCTCCTAAAGGCAGTACTAAATGATTACGGTAACAACAGTGCCATAGGGGAACATGTAGCTACACCCTGTTTGTTCAAGCACAATAGGCCACATTTTGCTTTCACTCACACTGAAATAGCTCTGTAGTAAGTCCACTGAAATCATTGAAATCCAGTCCAATAGTAACCAGTAAATCAGAAAAGTTGTTCTAGAAAATGTAGGCCAGCAAAATAAAGAGTAACTGATCAGTTAAATATAACTGGTGTAAGCAGAGGAAGAGGTGAACCTCATACAATGCCACACTGCATTTTATATTTAAAACATGCACGTTTGTAATAGCAAAATATGAATATTTTTTCTCTTGAACTTGGACCTTTCTTGTGAGACAGACATCCTGGTGATAATGAAATACTTTACTCTCAACTGATTGAAGAAACATTTAAAATGGCAATTTTAATACATTGTAAAATGGCATACCAAGTCCATCAACCTGAGATTTCAAACTTGTATTTAGATGGACTATCAATGAAGTATAACAACTTCAACAGCTTCGCATCTGCAGATAGGATGTATACAAATTGGTTTATTCAATTAAAAATTCAAACCATTATTTATGGCAAATATATGTCATTATTTCCTAAGCACTGGCATACACCAAATGGAAGGCAGGGGCCATCACCAGGGAGGACTATACTGTGGTTCCTCGGGAATGCAGGGGGGCAGTCAGGAAGGTCAATGTGGAGATGGAACTGGGACTAGCTACCTGTATCAAGGACAACAAGAAGTCCTTTTTTAAATATATAGGGGGCAAAAAGAAGGTACTGGGTAACGTGGGGCCCCTGGAAGACACACTAGGAAATTTGGTCGTCACACCAGAAGACAAACCTAACCTATGTAACAACTTCTTTGCCTCCTTTTTTCTGAGCAGGGACTGGATCAGCCCCCCCACCAGGACTCCCTCAGGCCCTAGAGGAGGCACACCCAGGCCAAGGGTCAGTGAGGATCTAGTCAAGAAACTTCTGAAGGGACTGGACATTTTTAAATCAGCTGGTCTTGACAATCTCCACCCCAGAATGCTGAGGGAATTAGATGAGGTCATTGCGGGACCCCTGGCACAGATTTAAGAGCACTCATGGTGCTCTGGTCAGGTGCCAGAGGACTGGAAGAGGGCCAACATGGTTCCCAACTTCAAAAAAGGGAGAAAGGAAGACCCAGGAAACTATAGGCTAGTTAGTCTTACCTTGATCCTGGGTAAGCTTTTTGAAAGAATTATCCTGGCACATGTCCACGAGGGGCCTGCAGGGGAGGTTATGCTTAGGGGCAACCAACATGGGTTCATTAGAGGCAGGTCCTGTCAGACCAACCTGGTGGCCTTCTATGACCAGGTCACAAAATCTTTAGATGCAGGGGTAGCAGTGGATGTAGTCTTTCTGGACTTTAGGAAGGCCTTCAACACTGTCTCTCACCCCACCCTCATTAAAAAACTGGGGAACTGTGGTGTCAACACCTACACAGTCAAATGGGTCACCAACTGGCTGGAGGGTAGCACCCAGAGATTGGTGGTGGATGGGTCATTTTCAACCTAGAGGGATGTGGGCAGTGGAGTTCCACAGGGCTCAGTCCTCAGACCCGCACTGTTCAACATCTTCATCAGTGATTTGGACGAGGGGGTAAAAAGCACCCTGTTCAAATTCGCAGACTACACTAAGATGTGGGGGAACATGGGCAAGCTAGAAGGGAGAAATAGGCTGCAATCAGACCTAGACAAGTTACAGGGGTGGGCGGATGAGAACAGGATGGGTTTCAACACTGACAAGTGCAAGGTGATGCACCTAGGGAGGAAGAACCAGCACCATAGCTACAGACTGGGGAACTCCCTTCTCACCAGTGCAGAGGCAGAAAAGGGTCTTGGAGTCATCACTGATGCCAAGATGAACATGGGCCGGCAGTGTGGGTGTGAGGGAGCGGGCGCTAAGGGCGGCCGTGAAACTCCCTAGCGCCACTCACCGTCACGTTAGGGCGAACGTAGCACCCTCAGAATCTCGCCTGCCACGACTTTGATGGTTAAATATATTGTGGAGGCTGCCTGTTCCCTAATGGACGGTATTGGTGTCCTGTCCCTAGTCCCGAATGGGGTTTTGATATGTGTCCCACCTCAAAGGCAATGCGTGCCTCCTAACCTCCCCTTCAGCACGCCCCAAGCCTCGCAGCTGTTCCGGGGGACGTTTGTCTTGTCCCTCGCCCGTCGGGTGCCTCTCGGCCACCTGGCGCCCCACAGGGCCTATAGCGCCCCCGCCACCCAACTCTCGGCGCCATTGGGCCGGCCTTACCGCCGCCCTAGTCTCGGCGCCATTGGGCCGGCGCTATCACTGCGGGTGCCTCTCGGCCACCAGGCGCCCCACAGGGCCTACAGCGCCCCCGCCACCCAACTCTCGGCGCCATTGGGCCGGCCTTACTGCCGCCCTAGTCTGGGCGCCATTGGGCCGGCGCTATCGCCTCTGCGCCACGCCCCCTCTGGGGCCTCGCCCCCTCTGGGGCCCAATACCGCGCACCCTGCGCCTCGCCCCCTCTGGGACCTCGCCCGCTCTGGGGCCCAACTCGCCCCCTCTGGGGCCTCGCCCCCTCTGAGGCCCAATACCGCGCACCCTGCGCCTCGCCCCCTCTGGGGCCTGTGCCTCCCTGGCACGAACTTCTGGAGCCCCCAAGCTGTTGGGGGGGCCCCGCTGAGGCCTCCTCGCTCCCCAACAGCCTCGCCCAGTCCTCCGAATTTACCTGCCCTTGAAGGCGATCTTGTTCCCTGCATCATCGCAGCCGGTTAGTATGGTAAGGCTGCCACACTTGCCTCGGGCTGCTCAGCTCAGCCGCAGAGCTCCTGCTCCTGCGGCAGCCAGAAGGGAACTGTGAGGCAGGCTCTGGCCTAAGTTGTTTATAAAGGCCTGGCCCTGCCCCCTTCTGGCCACGTGACTCACCTGGTCACCCTGGCAACCGGCACCTGAGCTGCCTGGGTGATTGGCAGCTCTGCCAATCACC
Source organism: Crocodylus siamensis (assembly GCF_052110815.1). Classification (NCBI taxonomy): domain Eukaryota; kingdom Metazoa; phylum Chordata; order Crocodylia; family Crocodylidae; genus Crocodylus; species Crocodylus siamensis. The sequence goes on from NC_143396.1 coordinate 200,876,957, forward strand.
CTCACAGTCACGGGGCACCTATGTGACTCCGTGACAGTGGGGATGCAGTCAGGAAGGCCAACCACACCTTGTCATGCATCCACAGATGCATCTCAAGCAGGTCCAAGGAAGTGATCCTCCCCCTCTATGTGGCACTGGTCAGGCCGCAGCTGGAGTACTGCGTCCAGTTCTGAGTGCCGCACTTCAAGAGGGTTGTGGACAACATGGAGAGGGTACAGAGGAGGGCCACTCGCATGATCAGATAGCAGTAGGGCAGGCCCTACGAGGACAGGCTGAGGGACCTGAACCTGTTCAGCCTCCACAAGAGAAGGCTGAGAGGGGATTTAGTGGTCTGTTACAAACTAGTCAGAGAGGACCTGCAGGCACTGGGGCAGTCCCTGTTCCCCCGAGCACTACCAGGAGTGACTAGAAATAACGGTCACAAGCTGGCAGAGGGTAAATTTAGATTAGACATCAGGAGGCACTACTTCGCAGTCAGGGCAGCTAGGATCTGGAACCAATTTCCAAGATAAGTATTGCTGGCTCCTACCCTGGGGGTCTTTAAGAGGAGGCTAGATGAACACCTTGCTGGGGTGACTCCAATACTCTTTCCTGCCATGGCAGGTGGTCAGACTTGATGATCTGCTCAGGTCCCTTCTGACCCTACCAACTATGAAACTATCTACAAATATCCAGTTGCATCTTGGAAGTCAGATCCACTGTTTGTGTTATTTGAAACATCCAGGCCCTCACCTGATATAAATTTTGACAGCTCCCTTGAAGTCAGTAGTGATGAACCTATTTACACCAGGTGAAAAACTAGAATTTGGTGTGAAACAAACAAAAAAAAAAGAGCCTAGACAAGTTTTTGCTAGTGTCAGGATTTATTACTGAACTTTGCACAGCTTTTCTACATAAGCAGCAAAGACTGGTCACATTTACTAATATTATATCAGTTGAATCAGGAATTGGTATAGCATTCATAGGAATATCGCAATAGGAATGAGAATCCCGACAACAATTCAGTTCCAATAATGTGACACTCTCCTACAAGAAGATATTTTTGTCTGCCATGTATGTTCATTTAGTAAAATGATTGTGTTCAAAGGGCCTTAAAATTAGAAAAAAAAAAGAAGTTTCCTGACAACTATTAATATCTCTTATATGTTGTTAAATTAAGAAGGTAGCATTTTATTAGCACATTTTAGTACGACAAAAAAGTTTACAAAATAAACATTTTTCAGGAACTGTTAGAAAGCCCATTTATTTACATAATGGTTTTGTTATATCATAAAAGGTGAAATACAGTGGTAATGTAAGAGTGATCCCAGCTGTAGTTTATGAAGCCGAATTCAAGGGGGGGGACATAAGCAGGAGTGTTAATTGGTCATATAAAGTAGTGCAGCGATACATATTACTGAGAAGAAAAAGTTGCAGTTTGCTACTGCTGTCTGCTTGGAGTGCCTTCTTTAAACTGCAAGTGGAAGGTGCCTAGGGGATAGACTGAGTCCAAAGATCTCTTGGGTGCCCTGACTTACTTCTGCCCACCCAGTCCATATTGTGGGATAGCCATCTTTGTTACCCTTTGTGCTAGACTTTTGAAAATAAAAGTCTGAAGCATGGGTTCCCTGGAGAACCCGTGCTTCAGACTGGGTTCTGAAGGTAGTGTGTTAGGCAGTAACATGGCCTCACTGGTATATATTCAGAGCAGACTTTCATATTATAGTAAACAAAGTATTTTACTAATGGCCATTAGTGATGTATTTATTTTGTATTAAATACCACGCAGTAATTTTGATACCTTACAAATACAACATGAATATGTAAGTGATATTAATTAATATATTGACTGAAGTGTTTCAACATCATTGAAACACACTGCTTGTGAATTTTAATTCCACAGTCAATTTAAAACATTTGGATTTCTATTCTAATTCAGAATGGCAATGGCTCCAATTTTTAGAATTGCCCGCAGAACATAAACTCTGGCTCCTGATTAGCAATAGAGAGTTGCTGGGCATGAGATGCCCAGTTTAAACTAATGTTTCTGCCACACAGGCTGGGATAGCAAGAGTGTTTTATTCCAAGTCCACTTAGGTGATCCTAAAATTGATTTTTAAAACTGCTCAACAGTTTGAGTGAGAAAAAGTAGTTCATCCCTATTAGGGTGGTGAAACCTTACATTTTCCCACCCAGTATCTCTTGCATTTTACCGTCTTTTTCCTGTTAATTTCTTGCAGCTAGTGTATTGCTTGCAAATGCTTGCTTTTTCCTGCCTTTTTTGCAATCTGCTCTTTCTCCCACCCTTTCCTCTTGTTGAGCTGAGCTGAAACTGAACTCTGAAGGGTCTTGGGTTCAAGTTAGAGTTTTAAGTAGGCACTGTTTACTTAGGGCTTTAAATGGTTAATTGTCTGTTTAATTGTTTAACTTTGTTTAATTGTAAAGAACAGGAACTTAAACCAAACAGGGAAGGAAAACCAATGGGTACATGAGAATAGAAAAGAAGGCTTTTGAGAACTGTGACTAAAGACAGTAGGGGTAACAACCTCATGTGGGTGCAGAGTGGAAAGTTTCCTAATGCAGAGGCAATTCTGTGTAAATGCAGGGGTGGAACCGTAGGCGTAATAAAAGGAAATTGGGCATGGTTAATGCTAATGAGGGTGAACTGAAAAGTATAAATGTACGAAAGCAATGATATTCTGCGCAGTGTGTTTGCAGTATTCTGTGCGGTGTGCGTGCGATGGCTGCACCCATCCAAAGTTGCCTTCACACTAATAAAGAAGTTGAATGCAGTGTGTGCTGGTGTTTTCCCCCTGCTCTGCTCTGGCTAATGAGTATCAGGATCCCATGGGCAATCAGTTCATCAGATTCCCTAGTCGTTGGGCCCCACGTGGGGTTGAGGTTTAACAATCACAATTAGTTTTGTCCCTATGAAGTTTTCTTTGTATTCTTTACTTTTATCTCAGCAATCAAAGATCTATGCAGCAGTAGTGTTTTGGCACCCAAAGTCAAGACTCCCCAATACAAAATATCTGATATAAAATGTACCTGCTGGTATTCGCAGCTGTGATGAGAGTAGAAATCACAGTACACCAAGTTAAGAGATGCAGTTTTGGTAAAAGGAGCACTCTTGTTTTTCATGAACTGCTCTGATAGATGCCACTTCGGAATAAGTCCATTGACTTTAGTGGAATTAAACTGGAGTTACGACCTGGTAACTGAGAACAGGAGCAGTCATAAAATTCTCAGTTGAGGAATAAGGGTTAAGAGACTGGAAATGCCTTGTGGCAAGGAACACCTTTTTCCTCTGCATCTATAGCACCACACAACAAGGGATCTTCTTGTTCTCTGCCTGCATCTTCTTAGTACCACAGTAACATCATAATAACTAATTTCACAAGAATGGAAGAAATAAGGATTAGGGAAATTTTTCTATAATTTTAGAAACCCTAAAAGTAAAATGAGAGAATTTTCTAAAAGGCAGGGTCCTAACTTTAGGTGTTAGGCCACCCTCAGTGAAAGAAGGTTTGACCTTACAGTGCTCTGACTTCCCAGCAAACCCCAGTTAGGCATTATCAAGTCTCTTCTTTAGCTGTCCTCTTGAAGTTGGGTTACTGCACCTGAAATTTATTTTTCATTAGGTAAAATGGACAGAAAACAATGGGAAAGTTTCTTCCATATAGAGACAAAGGTCCAGGCTCCAGGCCCCAGAGCATGCTCCTCCCCACAACTGCAAGAGCAGCAACCAACTTACTGAGCCATGGACCACTTAGCTTGCCGGCTTCCTCCTGTGTCCACACCGCTTGGAAACAGACTACTTCAAAAGAGTTCGAGGCAGTCAGCCAATGGATCACTATATCCAAACAACAGTAGCATGACATAGAGTGGATGAGTGGGGTATATACCCCAAGAACTGCCTAAGGAGAGGAGTGGGGCTTCTCTCCTCTTCCCTGCTTACCTTGCACTTCCTGGCTACACACTGCATCAGTGGAGGAAGTGTGTCTTACGGAGGACAACACATTCTGGAAATCATAGTATGGTACAGCAGAAGTGGAGTTTGCTACTATTGGGGAAAGAATGGACGCCATGTTTTTGTTTCCAAAATCAACATTTTTTTTCACTTCTGGTGTGGGCTTTGGCAATAAAAAACTAAGGTGAAAATTCCTCCAGCAGCAGCAGACTCCACGACCACGCTAGAAGACTACAGTTCCCAGAATGCTTCACACTCTACACATTACCTATGCCTGCTACTTGCTGCAGCTCTGCACGTTGCCTCATGGGGAAGGGCGAGAGAGCTCTGCCATAGGCACATTATTTGGATGTTATGCCTCTGTCAGGGAACAATTGCATCCCAAATTCCTGTAACATCATGCATATCTAGTGTCCACTAAGCACTAGTTTCCTCTCATACCAACTACAGACATCATGACAATATTTTTATATATGGAATAAATAACTACCTATCTAAAAGATATCGGAATCATGACTATACCACCTGCATTGTTTTATAAAGAATGACTAGACAGGGACTGTAACACTAGTTTTTTGGCTACAAACTGGACAACAGACTAAATAAAATTAGCCAGATATTACAATGCTAATTCTCAATCCAGTCTTATATACCCTCTTCTATTACTGGTCTTGCTGAGGTAAAGGGCTAAGTAATGATATCCACAATGTATACTGAATGGTAAATAACGCTGATGCTGACATACCACAGTGATATTGCAAGTGCCTTAAAGTAATACTGGGGGAAATTTGAAGGAGTTGCAAACAACAGTAAGAAAACAACTTGGTACCTAAGAAAACCAGAAACATGAACAGAAATAAGTGTGACACAACCTGTAATAATGCCAGTTATTACATTGGGGGTGGTGGGGAATATTTACAATTAGTGGGAAGTAGAAAAATGGACAACAGCGTGATCGCAAACAGCAAATTAAATATAAATTTTCACTGTCCTATATTAGTAAAACCAGGCAGAGTAGATGTAGGCTATAGTTGCAAAGGCAAAAGAATGTAATAGATCACCTCTACCAGAGTCTGCTGCAGCTTTAGCTGGAATAGTTCATTTCATTTTGGGAAACTGAGGCCCTCAGTATATAAAAGGTCAAAGACAAGGGAATTTTTTAGGGTGGTACAAAGACATAATTGGAAAGGAAAAATGTAACTCTATATCAGAAAAATCTATAGGCCATTTCAATCTATTACACTGTGGAATAGACATCAAGTGGAAACAGTAAAAGCCACTTGAGACATTTAAACTAGTTTTGACAAAACATGAGCCAATGTGAATGAGTCCAAAGCACAATTTGAGCTGCAACTGGCAAGGGATATTGAAAACAATAAAAAGGGATCCTACAAGTATGTCAAAAGTAAGAGAAAAACTAAAGATTCCATAGGTCCCAAATGGAATGGAGAAGGCAATCTAGTTACAGATGATGGAGAGAAGGCTGAAGTATTTGGGTTTTTTTACTTTAGTTTTTGCAAACAAGATAAGCTGCCAGATGGCAAGTGTAGTTGGCAACAAAGATAGGAAAGAAGACACAGAACCTAGAATAGTGGAAGAACAGGTTAGGGATTATTTAGAAAAGCTACATGCTTTCAAGTTGGCAGGTCTAGATGGGATGTACCCTAGTTATTAGTACCCTAGGCGTCCAGGGGTGCGTCTACACATGTGCTTTACTCCGGAGTAGAGTAATTAACTTTTTTGCCCATGTCCTTTACTGTGGAGTAAACTAATTAACTCCACAGTAAAACATCACTGTGTGCATGTGCATCGTTATTAGGGCACAGTAAACTAATTAACTCTGTCATAAGATAGTACTATGTCTGGCAGTATTACCTTATGGTGGAGTAATTAACTGCACTGAAACATATGTGTAGACACTGACTGCAGGCATAAATTAGCCTGATCAGCACAGCCCACTGGGGTCCTGCTCCACCCTGGCTCAAAGTGCTGCTGTCCTGGACACACATGTAGAAGCTGAGCATGGGAGCAGTTACCCCAACTGAAACTGCTCCAGGGTTTACTGCTTCACATTGAGTACATCTGCACCCTCATGTCCCAGCCAGCCCCATCAGCATCTACACGTACATGGTTGCACACTAAAGAACACCACTGCATGATAGTACTTGTCTTTACAAGTCCTAAGATGTGGCAGACTTAATTAGTATCCTTTGGCCTAATAGGGGCATATGTGTAGATGTTGATTCGCCAAGAGTAAATCATGCCTAAGAATGTCTAATTGGGAGGAGGTATCAAGTGAATTTCCTCAGGAGTCTGTCCTGGTATTGTTCAACATTTTAATTAATTATTTGAATAATGTGATTGAGCATACACTTAGCAAGTTTGCAGATGACACCAAGTAGGGTATAACTGCAAACAGTATGGAGGCCCGGGGTAGAATCCTGAATGACCTACATAGATTGGATAAATGGTCCACAATCAGATGAGACTCAACAAGGAAAAGCTTGCATCAACAAGGTTCTGCACTTAGGATAGAATTGCAGGCAACCTACTGTATTTACTCAAATCCAAAATGTTTTTTTCCCTCTCCATTTAACATGGGGGAAGCCCCTCACCTTGAATTCAAATATAAGGGGGAGGGGGAGGGGGAATGGGACAAACAGCATCAACTCTGGCTCTGAACTGCAGTCAGAGCTGCAGCACCTGCCTGACTTTCCTCCCTCTGTTCCCTCTCCCCCATCCTCTTCCCCTTCACTGCTTACTGGCAGGCATGGCTCTCACTCCAGCTCCATTTCCTCCCATGCATAGAACACATGCAAGCTCCAGGACACTGCTGCCTTGACAGACAGGGCCCAGACTGTGCATATACTTTGTGTCCAGAAGGGAATGGAGTTTGAGCCAGAGCCATGCCTGCCTGTGGGGGACAGGTGCAGAGGCGCCAAGGAGCAGACAGGGGGCGAGGCTGCATGGAGAAGAGACTGTGGAGGCAGAGGGTAGAGGCTGTGGGGAGCAGGCAGGAAGCAGAGGCTGCAGGGGTGTGGGCTGGGCCATGAATGCTGTGAGAAGGGAAAAAGGATGCAGGAGGGCCACAGGTTTCAGGGATAGGTGGCAGGGGGTGCAGGCACCAATGGAGGGACAAGTGGTGGGGAAACAAGTGGTGGGGGCCCTTGACCACAGCTGATGTTTTTCCCACTGTAGTGGTACTGGGGAGTAGGGTGACAAATGTAATTAATCCTCTATTAATTATATTCTGTAACTATGAGGAGACTTATGAGGAGAGCTGCAGTTAGGCCTATTAGTCTCAAGGGAAGCAGAAGGCAAGATAGATTTGAACTTTATAAATTAACCAAAGTATGTATGTACGTGTGTGCACACGCACGCGCGTGCACACACACACACACAAACGTTCATTAGCTGGAGCTCACTTCATTAGATGCTGTGAAAGGACCTGCAAAAAGCAGTGTATAAAATGCAGGGAGTGATTTGAATACAAAGGTAGAAAGGAAGGGGAAGAGGGAAAAGAGGAGAAGGGAAAATGGGGCAGTACTGGAAGATGCTACAAGCAAAAAACCCATAGAAACCAAGGGATCACAAAAGATGCTTTCGGTAATACAGTAAGAATCTATAATCCCTGTCTAAACCATATTTACACAATCCATTCTGTAGATGTTCCTTTGTTCCACAATTTCCTACTCAAATTGGTTTTTAAACATTTGCTGCCTAGGCACAGCTACCCTGAGGTCAGCAACAGAGTGTCCAGTGAGGCTAAAGCATTTAGTTAGGCATAATCCTACCTTGAGGGTGGGGCTGGACTAGATGACCTTGTGAGATCCCTTACAGATCTACTTTCCCATGATCCTATGATCTTCAATATATTCCAGATTGGTGGATCAAAGAGTCATTTCCCACTCTGATTTACATGTTTTCATAATCACGGGTATCTTTCCATTTTGCATGTCTGGAGGACTGATATACCTCAGCAGCCCTGATAACTTTTCATAAAGTAAAAGACTACCACCATGAAAGCTAATACGTCAACACTTTCACTGTAATAGTACAGCCTAATCCATGGGCTATTATACACTTTCTCATGCTGTCAAGTACTCTTTAGCACTAGATCTCATATCTCTTACAAATTTAGACTTCTAAGATCAAACAAGAATAAGTGTCATCATGACTCAGGGAAAACATACTACAAGGGAAATCATACTGTTTCGGATGAAAAGGAAATCAAACTTGCTGTCCACAAACTATTTTTAATGGGTACTTTTTTGTAATGCAGCTATTGTAATGCAGTAATCTGTTTCACTTCAGCACTCTCTATATGGGGATATACTAACTGAAATCTCTTGAAGGTTTTTAATCTCTTATTTTTAGCATCAAAGGGCTTGGCTGAACACTACCAGAAAAAGATTTAAAATACTTGCCCTTCATCCCAAAGTATTTGAATCTCCAGAGTTGTACTTTATTTAGCCTACCACATTGGTATTAATTTTCTGTGCTGCGAGCTGGAATGTCAGTATACATTAACACCTGATCTATAAAGGGAATGCTGAGATCTCACTGGAAGTATTAGTCACTGCACCTTGGGAATGCAGTTGTGTGTTTCCGTTGTTGGCTCAAATGTCTGAGATGCACATGCCTTGATTCTTAATGAAAGACGTACACCATCAAATTCATTACCAAGAACCCTGGAAGCACTGAAAGATCAGAAACTTTCCCAAACTTATTTAACAATTCCCAAGCTTTCATGTTTTTCTTTTTTCATCCAGGGGGATGAGAGGTCCGGAACATCCTACCAAATAAATATATAGTTCCCTGGAGCATGCTCTCATTTCCTAATACTGAGTGGGTGATTTTTCCTCTATTTTTTCTCACATTATTTTTGGCATTTACTACCTCACAAAGTCCTCTAACCCAATTCTTGCACAGGCCCTCAGCTAAGGGTTAACTTAAACTTACAATCAGACGAATTCACAAACCTGTCAGAATTTCCCTGGGATGTTTGGGTTGCTTATGAACACACCTACTCAACCAGATGTTTTCTTAGCCTTCATCTGTAGTTCCCTGGCTACTCCAGGTGGCCTTTTTAATGATCCCTCTTCCAGATACCCCCCTGGCTGCTACTTCACACTCTCCCAGCTGCTCCTGCTTCTAGCTCTTCCACTGTTGTTTGATATTGGTGTGTCTCCCTCACACATAGTCTCACCTGTTGGCTTAATTGGCCCTGTCTGATAATAATAGCAGCCTGTGGGCTGCACTCCCAAGCTCCCATGTTGCTTTCACACACTCAACACTTCATCCCACTTCAGCTAAATGCTCTCTGTTCCTGCTTTTCACTGGCCTCTGTTTTTCTCAGGGGTCTTTTCTCCTAAACCCTTCTCCCCATGGCTTATGTTTATTCAAACATGAAGTGGGCAGTATTTAAATAGCCAAGCTTTACTACTTCCTCCACATTTAAATCATTAACCTGTTGTTATTGATTTTACATAGTCAACAGGAAAACAGCTTCCTGTTAAAGTGAGAGCAAAAAACAAAAAAACAGAGTTGCCATACAGTATATTACTGTCTACACAGTACTCACCATAGCAGCTCAGCTTTGCCACAAGCCTTTTTATCAAAAGAAAATTTGTAGCCAGAAGAATTAAGCATGCCTCTTTACAGAAATGTATACAATTAAAACTATGTAATATCAACTGATTTAATAGAACCACATGTGATACTAAAGAAAACCAGGAGAAGCGGGGAGGAGTAAATGGGAAATAAAAACAGGGAAAAGAAGGAAGATGATAATGTCTGACACAGTTGCCATGGAAATAGAAGAGAAGATGTACATCTACCCTTTCTTTTACATTTTCTTTTAAAACATCCATCCAATTTTATGATTAAGATTCAGAGTTTCTGACCCACAATGGTTAGGAAGGTTCATGAATGAGCAATGTTTAATATGTATACACTGAATAAACACAGCAAAATTTAAAATATTAATACAGTGTTGAGAAATTGAGTATTCAAAGACCAGAAATGTAGCTTTACAGTTGCCATTGGAATATCCTCATAGTAAAAGCATAAAAAGTTTTTCTACATCCAATAAAATAAATATAATGCAGGTACAGAAGAAGGAGAAAAGAATGAGCTTCTGGACACTAAGTTTCTCTTCTAGAACTACTCTATTGAAAATACATTTTTGTTTAGTTGATTACTTGCTGAATTAGAACTTGGTTAAAGTGTAAGAAACCCTCACAATCATTTACTAAAAGGCTTTGTACATAGTGCAAGTAAGATTTTCCTGTTTTCCACATGTTCTGTGCATGTTGGGGATGTTTCTATCATTTGCATCATAATGGAATATTTATTCAATCTCATTTCAAGAGTGCTAAATCAAAACAAATGCATGCGGTATAAAGAAATATCCTGTTATAAATCTGAATTTACAATCTAAGGAATACTGAATTCAGGTTTTGTGGAATTTAATGTGGATTTGCAGTCATTGTTTATAGGCATTTAGTGCTATGTAGAAGCAAAAAAAAAAACCTTAGAAGGTCTGAGGCATTTGGGTAAACATGTTAGCGGTATATGCATGCCTTCTCTCTGAATTTCAAGTCTTGTTATAATGTGCGATCATCTAAAGTGCAGGATCTCTTCAGACTGATTGAAAGTACAATACTGAGCTTACCTCTGAGTCTGGCCAAATTTGAGGCACAGTAGGTGACAAATGCTCAAAATATAAAGAATGTACGTATTCAGAAAACTTCAAAAACTGTGTGATTCATTCCTTTAATTAACTTACGCTTCCTATATGCTGATTATTTTATTTAAATATTTTTTTAAATCAAGTGACGGTGACAACACACTAATATGGAGCTAATAGGAAATAAAGTTACACTCTGAGGTTAATATGAGAGATTTAAATGAAATTAAGAATTCAGGGTATACCTTCCAAAGCCTACAAAACAGATTAAACCTTCAAACTGGATTTGTGCACTAGCCTTGGACAATTCATGAGGATGGAAGTTTAGAGTATTTCTTTATCAGTGGGCCATTAACGTGGACTTCAGTCTTCATTGTGATCATTGGGTTCTGTATACCATGTGGGATGTAGTTTCTAAATGTGTGTTCACAGAATGTGAAGTGCAAAAATACTTTTCTTACTGGAAGTTTAAATAAATGTGTTAAAAGACTTGATTTCATGAGACTGTTCCTAGGTATAATTTCTGGATGTTAGATACTTTTGACAAATTTCAAAAGTTCACATATTTACACTTCTAAGCCAAGTCAAGACAACCAAATAAACCTTCTTCCAAAATTACCACAAAAACAAAAACCAAACAACTCTGCTCTATTATGGACAATATATCATTCAGTTCTTAGACCAAAGGGAGGTTCCTTCCTGAAGCTATGGGCCATTTAGAATATAGCTCAAAATGAGACTCTTGCCACCTTAACTACAGAGTTATCACGGGCAATTCCATAATCCATTTTTGGACTTTATATACATTGCGTTTTATGAGCGGTCAGAGTGGAGAAAATAACCAGTTGATGGTGTTTGCCAGAGGCAGATACACAAACCACTAGCCACTTTATTGTCTTCAAAAGAAAGAACAAAAGGATGTCTATTTTTGGCTGTATTATAAAAAAAATGCATGTCATTGACATAAAAAAATTGCCCTAAGTGTGGTGCCTTACTGATCAAACCACACCCAGCCACAGGCTGCATGCAAAGCCACCAAAGAAATAGCTACATCATCAGTATGTGTGTGTGTGTGTGTGCATGCTTGTGCATGCACGTGTGCGTGTGTGCACACATGTTTTCACCTCTATGAATTTATATGCAACAGAGACTTACTCAGGATCTGTACATTGAAATTTGTTGAACATTTATTATTATCAGAGGCTATTAGTCTATCACTTTCTGCATCCTACTGCCTTCATTAAGGCAGGAGGGAAGTCTTGTGACTTAATTAAACAGGAATAGCAAAGAAAGCATGTTAAAAACATGGATGAAGATCTCTTGTTTGGAACTTCAGGGACTCGGTGAATGGTATTTTTGGTCTCTCATTTTTTTTCTCTGTGTGGGTTGTGCAGCTGGGCTGTTGCCCCAGAATAGGCCAAGGGAGAGAGGTCTGTTTATTTGTATCTGAGTTAGGGCCATGTGACTAAGTACTAATGTCAGACCTAATGCTGAGTAATTAATCACTGTCCGTTAGTGAGGAGGTAATGCTCAGCAGTGAGACTTAATATATAAATCAGTTGCACAGTAAAATTCTTGACTAGAGAACAGGAACTTTCAAAGGAAGTTTGAGGAGGAAGTTAGATTCTCTTTCTAGATGCAATTCTATACTTCTTATAGTAATGACCTATAATGAAAAAATAGTAGTTGTGACCTGCAATGGATATGCCATGTTTTCTTTCTGCTTTAAACCAAAATGAATTTTCTTTGTACGAAGTACAAGCTGGTGACTGCTGAAAGAAAAGCACATGTACAAATAATACAACATCAGAAAACATGAGGAATTCTTAAACAACCATATTTAGAAAGCATAATCATTATCCCAGATTTAAATAAGGTTGAAATTAACCCCAAAGAAACCAGAAGAAGTGGAAACCAGAGAGAAGGCTTGGAATTTTCTAACCGCTACAGACAAGAAGACTAAGCAGCTTTCCACATGGCTGGTGGCAGATGAGGCTGGGTAGACTGCAACCACCAGAGAGAATGCAAGTAGGAGGAAATCCATACAGCAAGAAATATTCATTTGTTATATCCTTAGTATGAAAACAGCAGGAAATACTTGTGAAGCCTGTTCTGAATGGAATAGAACACATCTGTGGACAGCTGCTCAACTAAACCACAGTTGATTGCACCCACAAGCTATTTCCATCTATCCAAGGAAGGCAGACATTCCCTTATGTCAATTCTATATAGGAAGAATGGCAAGAATGTTCTGTAAGGGAAATGCAAGGAAGATAGTGTGCTATTTTCTTAGAATCAATATATGACATGTGGCTCTAAGAGCAGCTAGGATTCTGAGGTCAATAGAGAAGGGTGATGGCAAATATGGCAATATTTCATGGGATTTGATGACTTCTGTGAACTTTGAAAGGTGTTGAAAGAGAAATATGTTCAAGTAATTGTCTCAGAGATCCTTTCTATCCGATGCATGAAGAAGACAGAAGGTAAAATGTTCTGTTAGTGAATAACTGGCTTGGTAAGTGGTAGAGGAAGAAAGTTTTGTGGAAGATTGAGAGAAGGATCTTTATGGTTTGGATGGCTTGAGTTTCAGCAGTAGGGAAACCAAATGTTTTAGAGAACAGGCTTGATAGGCAAGTCATAGGGCTTTAATTAATAGCCAAAGGGGAGAATAAAGAGGTATGAAGGGTCATACATTAAGAACTATACCATGAGATTTACAACAAAATAATCAAAGCATTAAGGATGAGAAGAGAAGCAATTATTGAATAGCCTATAGTGTCATGCTAGGAACCTAGATAATAAATAAGAGTGAATGCAATTGCTTATTTATGAGTATAAATTCAAACTAGTTGGAATTACTGATAACTGCATGATTCAAATATTAACTACCACTTTTTATATCCTATTTAGTAGGATAAGGTAGTGAGAAGGGTGCTCTGTCAAAAAACTGGAAGTGCCTGTTTCTTGGTTACTAATGACATGGATATGAATCATCTTGAATGAGTATGGCTAGGGACAGACGTTCAAAAAGCCTGGGCCTAAATTGATTCAATCTTTGCAGGTTAGTCTCACTTGGCTAGGCTAAATCACTTTGTAACTGCACAGACATCCCAGACATGCAGGCACATGCAGTGGCTCAGGCTAGAAGCTGGGGGATGCTAAAGCAGGCCTCCCTTCCCCTGCACAGTCCTGATCTGAGGAGGCTGTGGCCAGGCCCTCACAGGAAGTTCTGATTAAGGAGGGCTGCCTGCACCATCCCAGGCTTTTCCCTGCTTGCTGCTCAAGGAGCGGGAGTGTTACCAGACCCCAGGCCCCTGTTAGCACTCTGAGGCAAGGCGGGGTGTGCAGTGTGTGCAACTGTTGATGATACAGAGCTTTTCAATTTCCCTCCCTGGTTCTTTATACTGTCTGCAGCAAACTGACAGGTGAGCAAGCCAGCAGGAAGCTGATAACTGATGAGTGATTATCACCTCATCAGCAAAACAGTAGCCTCTCTCCATTACTTCAAAATCAGTAAATTACCAGCTGACCTGTTGATTATGTCCAAATAGCCTTAAGCAGTCACTGTTCTGTCTGCCTGTCTCAATGAAATTGGAGGCACACACACATCTGCATTAGCTAGTGTAGCAGGGCACTAGGGTGCCTGCTACTGGTAACAGTAATATGGGCTCAGCTGCCACTCACCAGGGCAGCACAAGTGTGGGTTGCTGAGACAACCAGTTGGGTCAGCTGACCAGAAGGGGGCAGGGTCTGGCCTATATAAACAGCCAGGCTGAGGCTGGAAGGTCAGTTCCCCTCTGGCTGCCTAAGAAGTGGGAGCTCTGCTGGAGCAAGCAGGGCGGGCATAGCAAGGAAGCCTGATGGCCTGAGCAGTGTTAGCATGATGGTACGGGGTGGAGAGAACCCTGACAGGGATATGGAAGAAGGATAGCCAGGTTGGCTTGGGATTTATGTTATAGCCAAGGGGCTTTGTGTTTTCTGTTTTGTTGTTGTGTAACACCGGAGGACCGGGCGAGGCTGTAGGGGTTGGAGGAGGCCTCATAGGAGCTCCCCAGTATGGGGGGGGGGTTTCCTGGTGCCAGAGAGGGCGCTGCGTTTTGGGGTGTCCCAATCCCGGCCCCAGTGTGGGCGATATCGGGAGGAGCCCAGTGTGGGCGTAGGCAAGAAGCCCCAGTGGGGTGTAAGACCTGGGAAAGGGATCTGGGGGCCAGGTAAGGCTGAGGCTGCCTGAGCCCCAATTGGGAGAAGCCCCAGTGGGGCGTAAGACCCGGGAAACGGGTCTGGGGGCCAGGTAAGGCCGTGGCCACCTGAGCCCCGGTTGGGGGCGGGAGCGCGAGGCGCAGGCCCCAGTTGGGGGCGGGGAATCACAAGCAAAGCCCAGGGAGGGCAATTCGCATAAAGGCAAAGGCAAGCCCAGTGTGGGCAATATTGGGAGTGCGAGCAAGGCCCTGGTTGGGGGCAGGAGCGTGAGACAGGCCTGGCGCTGGTGATGGTACAGAAGTAAGGCCCAGCTCAGGCAATGGTGTAGGGGCCAGCCCAGTGCGGGCGACGGTATAAGGGCGAGGCCCCGGTGTGGGCGACGACAGCCACGGGAGACAGGCCCCGGTGCGGCAAGGGAAGCGAGGGGGCACCCTTGAGGGCACAGGCGGGCAACTGGACAGAGCCCCGGTACAGCAAGGCACCGTGCCAAGGAGGGCAGGAAGCCAGCCTGCCTTTAATGATATTTACCAGCAAGACGTGGTGGGCGAGATAGAGGGTGCATTCGAGACCCGATTTGGCACGGTAGGTAGGGGCACTAGGGGAGGTCACGGCACCCCTAGGTTGCCCTGCCACAGCTAGCATACCACATGACTACGGTCCATGGGGCTGGGGTCCCTGCTTTGGGAGGTGAAGGGAATTCCTACTTGAGCAGTGTGGGGGGTGGGGAGGGCTAGGGCAGAAGGAAGCCAGACAGATGCTGCTGTGCCTGCGAGTCTCTGCTGGAGCTCCAACCAGGGAACAGAGGGGAGGGGCCAGCCCTGCTGTGAAGCAGAGAGCCCCACCCAGCCCACAGAGCATGCCAGGATGCTGGGGATGTCTGGTTTGTCTTAAACCTGCAAGGAGTCTGGGATAGACATTGCATAAACTGGTTTGAGCCAAAGCAGTTAAGTCTGATACTACATTCAAGCAGGTTTATCTCAAACCTGTTTCAGCCATTTTCAAACTTGTTTATGTGCACTGAATATTTGTTCTGTTACAGGTTTAAACCAGTTTCTAATCACTTAAACCAGTTTATGTGCAATGTCTGTCCTTAGCCCATGGGTTCATGTAATAGCAGATAAAGAGAGAGATGCATTAGTGGCTAGTATCTTTTACAAAGAACCAAATCAAACTAGGCAGGATGACCTATTCCATACACATCTATCTAAAATGAATGGGCTTTCATTATAAGGCACTTCAGTAACATATCTGGGAGAGCTCATGCTGACAGTACTAAAACAAACTTGGATATTCTAAAAATTAGAGATGAAAATTCTTTAACTCAAAGTGTCTCACAATCAGATCACACTGAATTGATCACAGAAATAAAAGTTAGTGTAAGCTTATATGCTACACGATTGTGACTTTATTGTATCATTTGTGTCAAACAGAATAAAGTTCATACAAATAATTATGTTTAGGACTATTTCATGAACAAAAATAATCCCAAAAGTAAACAATTGTCTTAAATAATTAAATAAGTGCTTAGTCAGATAAAAAAGAAAAGAAATATCTGAGTCATAATTGGAAATTGGCTAGTATATTTTTTTATTCAATTATCCAAAATCTACAATCCTACACTGAAAAGAAAAGCTAAATTGCTTAACATCAACGTGGCTAAAAAGTGTACTGTACATATACACATACACCTAGATAGACAGACAGACAGATAGATAGATACTTATATGTATGTATGCATGCATAACAAATGGGAAAAAGCAGAGCTGATACCAATAATTCTAAAATGGAATGTAGGAAATTTATAGAAATTTAATAAGGGCAGTAAAAGGGCACAAAGAGAAACCAAATGGTCAAGAGTTAAGGAAAATAAAGGTTTAGTTTTTAGAAAATGTATTAGGAATCCTGACAAAAGTATTGGCTCAGTACAGTATTGAAACTATAAAATAAACACTTCCATTTTCTGTTTTGGAGAAAATAGGGTAATTTATTCAGATCTTTGAATAGTAAAACACTGTTCAGCCCCAGCAGCAATTTGGGAACATATTAAACAGCAGTTACCTAAAGCTATGCATATTTAAATCATGTCCAAATAACTTACATCCAAGAGTTTTCAGAGAGCTGGCCAAGGAGCTCTCTGGAACATTAATGTTCATTTTTGATCTCTTGCAATGCTGGGGAAGTTCCAGAGTGGAACTCATTGGAAAGAAGCTAATATGTAATTATTTATTGGACTGTCTGCCTGACATTAATGCAAAGCAAAATTCAAGAAAAGTAGCATAATTAATACCAAACACCTACATCAGCCTGTAGAAAATAGAGTTTGTCAAATTAATATGTTACGTTTTTCTGACAAGATTACATGTGGGGTTAGATAAAGGTAAATGTATCAATGTACTAGTATACTTAATTTTCTTTAAGACTTTGACTTGGTAAGAACCTACATTTTAATTAAGAAAAAACAACAAGATTCATCATGCATTAAAAACTGGCTAGTTATCAAAAGCAACATTGGAAAGATGGAGTCATCATCAAACTCTTGACCTCATCAAACTCAATGGCCTGGGAACAAAAAGAAGATATTATTACTAATAATTTTTGCAAGTGATACAAAGACTCAGGGAGTGATAATTAATGAAGGCAACAGATTACTGGTACAGAGCAATTTGGAGATCCATCTAATGAGCTTGACAAATTGAAAACTAACAGGTGACTTGATCATAGTCACAATCACATAGATGATAAACTGTGATAAAAGAGGACTCCTCAGTCTAATACAAAATTATATAACAAGATCCAATGACTGGAAGATAAAACTGACAAATTCTGACTCAATCGTTTAACAGTGAATGTGATAACCATTGGAACAAATTACTAAGAGTTGTGATGAATTCATCATTTGAAATTCTTCAATCAAGACTGCATGTTTTCTTCTAAAATATATATTCAAGTCAACACAGTGAACATTCTACAGCCATGTTATGCCGGAAGTCTGATCAGATGATCACATATATGATCATGTGACATAAGCCCTCCAAATCAATTTCTATAAATCAGTGCTCCTCAGTCAGGGAGTGTAGTGAATAAATATTGCTTTGGTGTTATAAGCACCAGGCAAACATGTGTGGTACTTTCTCTTTGAATATTGCATTTCCTTGTACTCCTCTGCCATAAAAGTTACTAAAAGTTTCATAGTTGTTAGGGTCAGAAGGGACCTCAATAGATCATCAAGTCCGACCCCCTGCCCTGGGTAGGAAAAAGTGCTGGAGTCATATAACCCCATCCAAGTGCTTGTCCAGTCTCCTTTCAAAGACCCCCAAGGTAAGGGAGAGCACCACCTCCCTTGGAAGCCCATTGCAGATTCTGTCAACCCTTAGTGTAAAGAAGTTCTTCCTGATGTCCAACCTAAATCTGCTGTCTGTCAGTTTGTGGCCATTGTTCCTGGTTATTCCAAGGAGTGCTCTGGGAAACAGAGCATCTCCTATTTATTTGCACCCCCTCTCCCCAATGAATTTGTAAACGGCTGCAAGATCCCCTCTCAGCCTTCTCTTGTGGAGTCTGAAGAGATCCAGGTCCCTCGGTCTCTCCCCATAGGAGGAGAGACCTGCAGGCTCCTAACCATATGAGTGGCCCTCCTCTGGACCCTCTCAAGGTAATCCACATCCCTCTTGAAGTGCTGTGCCCAAAAATGAATGCAGTACTCCAACTGCGGCCTGACCAATGCTGCATAGAGGGAAAGTATCACCTCCCTGGACCTGTTCATGATGAACCTGCTAATCTCTAATACATGATAGAGTGCAGTTAGCTTTACTGATTACTTCATCACATTGATGGCTCATATTCGTCTTGGAGTCATAGGATTCTGACATCCCTTTCTGCCACTGTGCTGCTGAGAAGGTCATCCCCTAGCCTATACATGTGTTGGTGATTCCTTCTTCCTAGATGCAGCACTTTGCACTTGTCTTTGTTGAACTGCATCCTATTCTTTTCTGCCCACTTTTCCAACCTGTCCAGGTCCATCTGGATTCGATCCCTTCCCACTAGTGTGTTTACTGTACCTCATAATTTCATATCTTCCATGAATTTGTCCATGCCCTTGTCCAAGTTGCTGATGAAGACATTGAATAACACAGGTCAAGGACCGAGCCTTGGGGGACCCCACTGCCCACATCTTTCCAGGCTGATACTGACCTGTCCACCACCAATCTCTGGGTGCAATCCGAAAGCCAATTTGCCACCCACCTGACTGTGTTATCATCTACGTGACATCCACTCAGTTTGTTTATGAGATACCATATTGAAGGCCTTCTTAAAATCCAAGTAGGTGACTGCGAGAGGGGAGAAAAAAGCCCCTCCAACTCCCCCAAAGCGCCCTCCCAATGCACCTTGATACTTACCACAGGGACAGCAAAGAGTGGCAGCTGGAGAGAGACCCAAGGGCAGAGAGAACAGGCTTGGCAGTTCCAGAGCTGCCTGAGCCTGCAGATCAGTGGGCGCGGGGGTGTGGCCTCAGAGAAGTGTGGGCTGCTCTGAAAGCAGGTGGGGACTCAGCTCAAGGCTGGTGGGGAAACACTGGCTGAAGACCTGGAGAGTGTGAGCCCTGAGGTGTTTGTACCCAATTTCAAGGTAATTGATACCTGATTTCACTTAGTGCTCAGCAAGTTTCATTATAATGTTCTCGGTCTCCATCTTGGGTCATTAAAAACAAATGTGGTCACCATCTTGGGTCACCAAATACTTTCAGTTTTACTGAACAATCATTTTATAGATTCATAGATTCATAGATGTTAGGGTCGGAAGGGACCTCTATAGATCATTGAGTCCAACCTCCTGCATAGGCAGGAAAGAGTGCTGGATTCAGATGACCCCAGCCAGATGCCCATCCAGTCTCCTCTTGAAGACCCCCAGGGTAGGGGAGAGCACCACCTCCCTTGGGAGCCCATTCCAGATTTTGGCCACTCTCACTGTGAAGAAGTTCCTTCTAATGTCCAGTCTAAATCTGCTCTCTGCTAGCTTACGACCATTATTTCTTCTGACCCCCCAGGTGTGCCTTGTTGAGTAGGGCCTCACTAATTCCATTCTGTGCCCCCATGATGAATAGGCAGCCACAAGGTTGCCTTTCAACCTTCTCTTGTGGAGGTTGAAGAGGTCCAGGAGCCCTAGTCTCTCCTCATAAAGCTTGGCCTGCAAGCCCTTAACCATGCGAGTGGCCCTTCTCTGGACCCTCTCCAGGTTATCCACATCCCTCTTGAAGTGTGGCACCGAAAACTGCACGCAGTATTCCAACTGCGCTCTGACCAGTGCCTGATAGAGGGGAAGTATCACCTCCTTGGTTCTGTTTGTCATGCATCTGCTGATGCATGATAAAGTGCAGTTAGCTTTGCTGACAACTTCGTCACACTGACAACTCGTGTTCATCTTGGAGGCCACTAGGACACCAAGATCCCTTTCCACTTCCGTGCTACCAAGCAGGTCATTTCCTAGGCAGTAGATGTGCTAGACATTTTTCCTCCCTAGGTGCAGCACTTTGCATTTCTCCTTGTTAAATTGCATTCTATTGTTTTCTGCCCATTTGTCCAACCTGTCCAAGTCTGCCTGTAGTTCTTCCCTGCCCTCCAGTGTGTCCACTTCTCCCCACAGTTTTGTATCATCCACAAACTTGGACATAGTACACTTCACTCCCTCATTCAAGTTCACTGATGAAGACATTGAAGAGTATCAGTCCAAGGACCGATCCCTGGGGGACCCCACTGCCCACTCTCTTTCAGGTCGATACCGACCCATCCACTGCCACTCTCTGGGTATGACCCTCTAGCCAATTCGCCACCCACCGACATGTGTAATCATCCAGGTCACAGCCTCTTAACTTGTTCACCAGTACGGGGTGGGATACTGTATCGAAGGCCTTCCTGAAGTTTAAGTAAACGATGTCTACCCCTATTCCTGTGTCCAGGTGTTTTGTAACCTGGTCATACAAAGAGACCAGATTAGTCAGGCATGATTTACCTGCTACAAACCCATGCTGGCTTCCCCTAAGCATAATTTTTTCCTGCTGGGCTGTCACATATATGGGCCTTAATAATCTTTTCAAAGACTTTGCCAAGGATGGAGGTGAGACTGACCGGCCTATAGTTGCCTGGATCCTCCTTCCTCCCCTTCTTGAAACAGGGACCATGTTGGCCCTTTTCCAGTCATCTGGGACCTGGCCCATGTACCATGAATGATCAAATATTCTTGCCAATGGCTGTGCAGTGACATCAGCCGGTGCCTTCAGTACCCTCGGCTGGAGCTCATCTGGGCCTGCCAACTTAAACACATCCAGCCCTTCCAAGTGACTCTGCAACATCTCAGGGTCAACACTTGGTAGTCTGGCGCCCACCTGCTGCCTCTCTACAATCCCATTGTGAGACTTGTCTTGCTCCTTGTTTAGGAACACTGAGGCAAAGAACTCATTGAGGAGTTCAGCCTGGTCCCCCCTCTCTGTCACCAATTGCTTTTGCCCATTCAGTAGTGGTCCTAGTCCACCCTAGGCCTTCCTTTGACTCCCTGTGTATCTGAAAAATATTTTTTTGTTATCCTTAACTTGGGATGCCATCCTCAGCTCCATGGTAGCTTTGGCCTTTCTAACTGCCTCCCTACAACTGTGAGCTGAGCAGGTATACTCCGCTTTAGTAATCTCTGCCTGTTTCCAATGCTTATATGCCCCCCTTTTTGTCCTTAGGCTTCTCTGGGTTTCTCTGGTCAGCCAAGAAAGCCTTGGTGTGGGGGTCTGTAGCAGACCCCTACCACCAAACCCCTTTCTCCTTGTCCTCCATGTATCCTAACCCACAATCCTTCTACTTTCTCCTCCTCCATTTTGATAAGGGTCAATGCTTGACATAGAGTGCAACCCTTCCCCCTCTCTTCCTCACTCTATCCTTCCTATACAGCTTCTGGCCCTCAATGTGTACCGCCCAATTGTGGGTAGAGTCCCACCAGGTTTGTGTTAACCCCAGTAAGTAGTAAGTGTTTTCTGCAAGCAGGAGTGCTAGTTCCCCATGCTTGCTCCCCATGCCCCTAGCATTAGTGTATAGTGTATCAACCTGGAAAGATGTGGGCAGTGGGGTCCCCCAAGGCTCGGTCCTTAACACGTAGTTTTTCAGGAACCAATTAAGAACACTAAGTGGGGGTTGTCTGTATGCCTGAAGAAGGACTTTTTCTTGTCTTTAATTGTTGTCACCAGCCTGAATTCCATGGCTGATTTGGCCTTCCTAACTGACTCCCTGCAAGTGCAAGCCAAGGAAGTATACTCCTCCATGGTAGCTACTCCCTGCTTCCACAGCTTGTATGCCTCTTTCTTTGCCCCTAGGCTTTCCTGGATTTCCCTATTCAGGCAAGACGGCCCCTTTTCCCCATTGTGTGCAATGGGATTGTCTCCTTCTGCCCCCAAAAGGAGTGCTCCCTTGAGGAATGACTACCCTTCCTGGACTCCCATTTCACCAATGCTCTTGATCTTCAATGCTTCACTAACTAATCTCCTAAGCACATTGAAGTTAGCCTTTCTGAAGTCTAGCACTTCTGCCCTGTTAATTACTTTCCCCACCCTACCCCAGATAGTGAATTCAATCAATTTATGGTCACTATCCCCCTAGATTACCTTGTACCTGCAGATCCCCCACCAGGTCATCCCCTGTAGCTAGCACTAAGGCATTTTCACTTAGTGGGACAGTATACCTCCTGTGTTAGATGAAGGTCCTGTATGCAGGTTAAGAACCTACATAAGCAGTTAGATCTGGCTGACTGCTCCTCCCAGCAGATGTTAGGGTAGTATAGGTAACCCATGACAACCATGTCGCTTCACTGTACAGCCTCCAAGTGCTGCCTTGAGAATTCCAGGTCTAGCTCATCCTCCTGGTGTGGCAGTCTGTAGTAGACCCCCACTATGAAGTCCCTTTGCCCCCCAATCCCTTTGTATTCTAACCCACAGTACCTCAATTTGCCCCTCCTCTGATCCCATCTTGATTATAGAAGATGTGTGTTGCTCCTTAACATAGACAGCAACACCCCCACTTCTTTCCGCACTTTATCATGTCTGTACAACCAATAGCCCTCAATGCTGACTACCCAATCATGAGTAGGGCCCCACCAGGTTTCAGTTAACCCAACCAGGTTGAAGTTATTGCTTGCAAGCAGGAGTGTGAGTTCCTCCTGCTTGTTCCCCATGCTCCTAGCATTAGTATAGAGACATTTAAGGCCCTCACTAGGTGCCTTTGTTACCGCTAGGTGCCCTGTCCTGATAACTATCAGGCCCCTTAGTACTTACCTTGGCTGATCCAGCACATGGTTCGTGGCTCGCTGATCCTAGGATCTCTTTGTCCTCTGCATCCCCATCCCACAATGAACCTAGTTTAAAGCCCTATACAGGAGATTAGCCAACCTGTAAGAGAACAGACTCTTACCTTTTAAAGATTGATGAAGACCATCACGTCCCAGGATGCCCTGTGGGTGGGGGGTGCGCGCTTCGCTGTACCCACCACCTCCCCGTGTCGGGACTGCTTCCCTGTAGCTAAGAGTCACTCACCTGAGGGCTGCATGTGTCTGGTTCCCCTGCCATGACTTTGATTGTAATCCGGTTCAGTGTTGTTTGTCTGGCACGTGTCAGTCCAAAAGTGAGACTCCTTGACTCTCGGGGTCCCACATCGATGAGGGCTCTGCCACCCCTACACCCTCGCCTGTGCCACCAGAAAGTGACTGCCTATCCGGGCAGGTCACCCATCAGTACGTCACTCAAAACATCCACAAAAGAAATATAAGGTCAACACAAAGTTTACAGCCAGGGATTCTCTAGAGCAAGGAGGCTGCTTTGCCCTCCGCAGGCCTCCTTGTTATTACCCTATCTGCTGTTGGCATTAGCACCCTTTTCTGCAGCCCTCTCTGGGCTCTTCAGCCCCCTCCAGGGCTTCCTAAAGCCACTTAGTCCTCTCGAGTACCGGCAAGCCCCTTCACCTTCTGTGAGCGCCCTTATGCTACGGTATATACGGCTCCCGGCTCCTACCAGGTCCAGCCACTCCCAGAAGCATCAAACAGTCTGCGGCTTCGCTGAGCCCGTCGACCCGACTCCCAAGCCCTGTTGGGGCTTACCCTTACCCCACCAGGTTCTGCAGTGCCTCAGGACGGTACACCTCCGCCTGAAGGTGCTCCCACAGGTCTCGGCTTCCCCGCGGCTCTCTTCCGGTTCAGCTCCCCCTCCTCCTGGCGCCGGCGTCTCCTTTATGTTGGCCCTCGCTGTCCGGGCCCCGCCTTCTTCCATGCACCTGGAAAAGGTGAGTTTGTGTCCTGCATTCTGGGATTGAGTGCGGGAACTTAGCGCGGTTGTGCCGGGGCGGGAAGCCTCGGAGCCCTCCTTCACTCCTTCACATGCCCCTTTCATGGAAGTGCAAATCATGGTCGAAGAAGTCAAAACCCATACAGTGGCACCAACTCCGGAGCTGCAGGTTGACTTCTCTGATGCAGGCATCTTGATGCTGATAGTTATTGCTGATGGGAAGGATTGATGAGAAGACCACCTGCAGCCCGATTTCCTATGAGCCCTATAGTCACTCCTGATGTTGTCCAGACTACTCCTGGTCACATCATTTGTGCCTCTATGGATGAGGACCATAGGATAGTAGCTGGAGGGCCAGATGAGGTCAGAAATCATTGCAGTGATGTCCCAGGTCTGGGCTTTGGGCAGGCAGCATACCTCCCATGCTGTAGGATCCGGGCAACAGATGGGTCCTTCCGTTCCTGTCAGGAAGGAGTCGCCCACCATGATGACTCTGTGTCTCTTCCTCCAGCTGCCCAGTTGTCCCTCAGCCTGCATGGACTGTGGATGCATCTTCCCCTACTGCACTCTCCTCCAATGTTGCCAGGGCCTTATATCTGTTCCCCAGTTGCACTTGGGAAGTCATCTCAGCAGTACGATGACTGGCCTTGGAGGTGACCCTCTTCTATTCAGCTGCATCAGATCCCTCCCATGTTGTCTCTGCACTAGGTGTCTGATCCTGCAGAAAATGAAGGTACCCATCAATGTCATCCTCTGCACCCCTGATCCCCCACAGCCTGCTCACCTCTGCCTGGAGTTCCCTCACCTCCCTCTCCTGGCCCTCAAGCTGGGCACACGTGGGACAGGTGAAGTGACTCCTGCTCCTCCCACCTTCCCCAGGCCTCGGGGGCCCCACCAGGCAACCCCTACAGACAGGGAGCCAGGGTACCACAAACCCTCCTGAGGGATCTGTCCGAGTGGAGGCCTCAAAGGAGCCCTGGGAGGGAGGCATCACCAGAGCAGGGTCCCTGGCTACCTGCCATGACTTTACCATGGTTGAATATTGAAGGCTTCTCTTCTTCCACTCTAACTTACCTTCTGCACCAATCCTACCCATGAACTGCCCTGTGAACTGCATCCCCTGTTGGCAGTCCCTATTCGCTGGCTCCCTGGTTGCCTGGGGAATCTTCTTTTATACACTTTGGGCCTGAGCTGACTCAGGCCCTGGCAGCAATCACAAAGCATTCAGCAATCCCACAACAATCAACAATCAACACTTACTCAGCAGTCAGCAGTCACTCCAAGCTTCTCAGAGCACACACCCTACTAAACACACAAACAGTCAGCTAAACCAAAGTTACAAGCAACTGAATCACTTACCTTTCCTGGGAAGGACCTGGTGCCTGGCCTGGCTTCTCTCCTCATTCTTCCTCCCGGCTCTTGCTTCCAGAATCTGCCTGCAAACTGCTTCCCCTTGTTGGCAGTCCCAGTTTGCTGGCTTCCTGGTTAGAGGTGAGTTATCATGTCAAAATCATAGTTATACTTATAATCTATAAATCTATGAGAAACAATACCTGGGAGAATTACACAATTTTTTTTCTTGTAAGCTGCATGTATTGTCATATTGAAATTCCCTTCCCATCTGAGAAGTTTTTGTCTCACTTTCTCCCACATTTCTATATTTATTCCAAACTAGGAGGGGGAAAAATAACAGCTCTGAAACAAATGGAGAAAAGACTGCCACTTATATTCACTGGCTGTTGCTTCCTTGTACAAGCCTGGCAGAATCTGTTACTAATTGCTTCTTAACTTTATTTTGTGCATATATCTGTCTCACTTATAACAGTATGTATCTATTGTTAGTGATGTTTGTCCTGCAATATAAACAAATAGTCAATACTGCTCAGTCCATCTCAGGATTTTTTTTTCTTCCTTCCACAGAAGTGCTACCAAAACAAAATATATATACATGACTCATCCGTTTTATAGCAGGGATCAAAGACAAACCTCAAAGAGCTGATGCTTCACGTAGAAAACTTTGAAAATTTCTGTTTAGAAGTGGATTGCTTCTTGTTCATGTAATGTTTTCTGTATGTGTCTCAATCCACTTTTTCAACCAATTGAGATTTGTATGAAAATGGGAAACCTATTCTTGGTTGTATATCCCTCATAGCAAAAGCCTTAATCACCACTACTCAAAGGCCTTGTGCTTATATTAGACCAATTCCAGATATCCAGCCTCAGAAGCAACTCTGCAAAGGAAGATAGAAGACAGGATTTTGTCCTATCCGCAAGGAGCCATGTGATCAGGCTCTCCATGAAGAGTACTTCATATCTTTGGCCAACTATCACACATCTTGTGACTCATCCCTGCCAAAACACCTATTCTTTACATGCTGCCACATTAGGAGTCCCCCATAGTGGTTAGTATCGTGAACTTGCACACACCCCCAGCTAACTTTTCACTCTCTGTTCAGTGGAATATCATTGGTTCAACTGTCAGTGAGAACCCTACACTTGTGAAGCTGGGGCTGGATTTGCCCCACATCAACTTTAATCTAAGGACATCACAGTAGTTTATGAACCAAAATTCAACCAATGTTCCCCAAGCCCTTCTAAAATATATAACTAATATCCCTGTGAAACGGGATGAGACTACTGAGGCACATAAAATGAAAGTCCATGTTCATCTAGTTAAGAAACTGCAGCACTCTGGATATAACCTAGGCCTCCTCAGTTATAGCTAACCATTGAAAAATATTCTTTTCTGTTGTCATTCTCATGTTCTGAAGTATGAAGCAGAAGGAATAAATGCTGGTATATTTTGATCTGTGACACACTAGCTGTGTCTACATGAGATGCTTTCTGCGCAGTAGCTCATTACTACTGTGCAGTGGCGTTGCTGGGCACAAACTGTGACTTGATGATACTGTGCAATAGTATTGAGCTACTGGGCAGTAGTAACAAGCTGCTACACAGTACACATCACCAGGCAAACATGTCAGGACACTACTGCACAGTAACCGCGGTTACCATGCAGTCATTTAGTACTTGCTTATGCACATCTACATGAGACACCCACCATCTAGTCGTTACTGAGCAGTCATTTACTGCTTCATCTTAATTGCTCTTATAGATGCACCCAGTAGGTACCTATTATATATCCAGTGGGCCTATACTGAAATTTATAGAGAGCTTTAAGAGTATACCATCCTGTTTTGGAACTTATCTGGCAAAAGCAAAGAAGCATCATGTCATTTAGATCTCCTATCATAAGACATTGATCAATGGATCATTAATATTTATTATCTACATTAGAAATTCCCAAAACAAGCTGGATTATGCTTGGTGCTGTACAAGCAAAGGATGACCAAAATAGCTTGCAGTCTAACTGTACAAGGTAGACAAAATCTGGAAGAAAACAAGAACAGTTATATCTGTAGAACTGAAACACCAAGTGCCCTGGTTCAGTATCTAAAAACAAGATGATAATTTCTCTCTCACTGCAGTTTCATTGTCTAGAATTGTCAGAATTAATTTACTGAGAATTCTTCTTCCTACTGAAAATGTGTTCTAAATGTCAGATTTCTTGCGCTCCATCCAAATCTACTGACCAATAGCAATATTGCCTAGAAAACAGAATGTATTCCCTCAAAATATTTTAACCATGTGCCATAACAATGTGCAGTAGGTGAAATAACTGTATTTTTACTATGTGTTTATTTCTTTATTATTTTAATCATTTTTGTAATTAATTGCAGAACATAATTTACAGCATGATTTTATTAAAAAGGCAAATTTGTCTATCAAAAAAACCCTGTTTTTCAGTAGCACTGTATAAAACTAGCACACATAAGAGATGCCCTCAGAACACTGATTTTACATTTGCCACTAAAAATATCATTAATTGGTCACTTGGGAAAACGGTTTGCTTTACACAGAAAGTTTCCTGATGGAGGAGAAAATGAGAGAGCCCCACAGCTTTTATCAAATGATCCAGCATTCCCCGTACGTAATAGATAATGGGAGCAAAAAGAAATAAATGCTTTAGTCAAGAAATATATAAATACAAAGTTTCTAAAACACTGACAAAACTACTCAGGGTAAGGTAATTCAAGTTTCTGCAGTACACACAGCACTGGGCAAAGTGGTAAAATATTAAGCAATCAGGCCTAAAAACACAAAGGGTGATTCAACAGGAAAGTAAACACTTAGCATCATAGTTCTGTGTATAGAGTGCTGACTTTGTTATATTGTTGGATATATGGTGACTGTTGATAAAGAAATTACTTTAATGTTTTATGAAAACAAGCCACTGGGCACGTCTACACAAGACACTATAGCGCAGTAGCAACGAGCTACTGCACTGCAGTGAGAGAGAAATTATCATCTTGTTTTTAGATACTGAACCAGGGCACTTGGTGTTTCAGTTCTACAGATATAACTGTTCTTGTTTTCTTCCAGATTTTGTCTACCTTGTACAGTTAGACTGCAAGCTATTTTGGTCATCCTTTGCTTGTACAGCACCAAGCATAATCCAGCTTGTTTTGGGAATTTCTAATGTAGATAATAAATATTAATGATCCATTGATCAATGTCTTATGATAGGAGATCTAAATGACATGATGCTTCTTTGCTTTTGCCAGATAAGTTCCAAAACAGGATGGTATACTCTTAAAGCTCTCTATAAATTTCAACAATTGGTGTTGAAGTAGTGTTGCCGGACACTAACCGTACAGCAATTGTGCTGCACAGTAGCAACAAGCTACTGCACACAAGTTTTGGGCAAAAACTGTGTGGCAGTGGTACTGCACAGTAACGCCAGTTATGGCACAGTCATTCAGTAACCAAGTAATAAGCAAGTAGTATAGCACAGTAACAACTGAACAGTCTGCCGCACATGTAGACATGGCCACAGTGTGTTAATACCTAGGATTTTCTGGCTGACGATACTTTACTGCTTCTTTTCTGCTGCATTTCTTTAACGAGTAGTTCTGAAATTTATTTTTTATTTTTTGGCCTTGGTCACTATCACAACAATATTCCACAAAGCCTTTCCATAGCTGTAAATGTACATTTATAATCTTACTGACCCCATCCCTTTAATTACAGTAATTGCTGTATAAAACAGTGCTTTGCTTTAAGCAAAGTAAAAGATTTTTAAAAAAGCTGACAAAGGAGTTCCAGACAGAGATGGAACCATATTCAATACAAATTTGGACCTCTTAGGTCCAGGCCTTAAACAAGACTCCAATTTTGAATCCTCTGAAGTATTAAAAATCCATATCCAAATCAGGGTTGGTTGGTTTTATGTGCTGCAGTACAAAAGCAAATTCCAACAAATCGCATACCATTAGTTATGGCATACCATCTTTCCCTGGAACCTATAGGGAAAATCAATTACAACCCATACTAGAAGAACACCAAATCCTTAAAGAAGAACACCAAATCCTTAAAGAGATCTTGCCAGAACCACCCATCCTAGCCTTTAAACAAGCACTGAACTTTGCCAACCTCACCACCAGAAGCAAACTTCTTATGGCTCAAAGCACACCAAATGGATCCAGACCATGCCAGGACAAAAAGTATAAAATCTGCCAACATATATCCACCACTCCCATAATAACTACACCCCACAACAGAACCATCACCACTCCTGGAACTTACAGCTGCACCTCCAGAAACATTATATATCTCATGCAGTGCACTAAATGCCCTGATGGAAAATATGTAGGAGAAACCAAACAGCAACTGCATACCAGAATGAATGCACACCTAAAATCTATCTAAGACAAACATACCCAATTACCTGTGGGTGCACACTTCTCACAAGACAACCACTCTCTCTCCAATCTCTCCATTCTAATCCTCAAAGGGAATTTACCAAATACTTTTTGTTGACAAGCCTATGAGCTTCATAAATCTACTGGATACAAAAAAATAATCTAAATATAGACGTTGGATTTATTGCACATTATAACCTGCCTGCCATCCAATAACTCCAGGCAACCTGTGTGCATTTTACCAGCTATATTCTATCACCAGGTCAACATTCATCCTTTATCACCCCCTCATCTTCCTAATGTATTTGTTTGATATCATTTGAGCCCATTCCCTCTGATGCTCACTGCCACATATATGCATTTTCATGGACCTGCATTTTGCATATTAGCATCTATTCTACCCCAGAGAGTACACAAAGTACAAACAGACTCTCCCTATGCCTGCAGAGGGGTGTTTGTGCCTGAAAGTTTGTAAAGAGCATTTTGTCAACTATTTAGCTGGTCTAATAATAGATATCACATCTACCCAAAGAACTTTGTCTGCCTATATCCAAATCTGAGCTTTCTAAGTTCCTATGACCTTTATTCTCTAGAAAAGTGTAGACATAGTAATTAAGATGCACTCTTTTTCAGGTGCATATGAGAAGGATTAGCAAAGCCCTGAACCACAGTTCACAAAACCAGATGGAAATCTGATATAAATAAACTTCAGTGAGGTTTTGCCCACTTAAATCAACTGTGAGGACAGGAAAACTTGATTTATGGAACATTATTTATACCACCAGCCATGGAGGGAAGTCTGATTTAGCTTCTTTGTTAAAGTGTTGCCAGCCCATCGGCCATTTATGAAGCTGTCTGCAGCCATGCACTTGTGTTTGGTCATGGCTATAAACACTTTCTGTGCCCAGATTGGCCAAAAATTGTCACTCCTGTCAACACCCTTTAGGATCATAATGATTCCTCCTGGCCTTAAGGTTTATGAATTCTTGAGAGTGGGATGAGAAATGATCCATTCTGTTCTCCAAAAATGATTTTAAAATATTGTTTCTAAATTTTTAATTGGACTAGTTCTTTATAGGTAGATAGGTGACTTTGAATAAATATCTTGGAACTCCTACTTTTAAGTCCAAGGATTTCAAGTCCAGGATTTGTTCTTTGAAGAAGGTAAACTGAGCATTATATGTTACTTCGTCACTGTCTGTTGCATAAGACCTTAAAAAATGGAAGTCCTATCTTCAAGGTATGAAAGTTAAAGAGCCAGTGGTACCTTACATATGGAATAGTAGGGATTTCTTTTGCTTACCAATTGGTGTTGACTAATGCTGCCCTACAGTTAAAAGTTATTGTACTTCAGTAATGCTGAGCATATAGAAATCATAATATCATGTGCTACTCTTGAAAATGAAGAATGCTTTCTAAATGTAATTTATTACAATGAAATATATTATTGCAATGAATTTATTGAAATTATTATTAGATTGAATATATGTACATTCAATACCTTACACTAAAGAAGATAATGGGATTCCTTGCATACCTTTCTCTCTTGTTCATGTGCCTTCATTCCTTTAAAAACACATCCACTTCCTAGAAAAGGAGATAAAAGTACAAGCAGTCCCTTCAGATTTGAAAACAAGTTGTTACCATATATGTCTTTCTCATGCTATAAATGAGGTTTAAAAATATCTCTGCCACAGTCCTGTTAGCCTTATTATGGCTGTGCTAGGTATGTGTTACTCTTCCTCTGTATTTATATAAGAGTGCTTTCTTCATTCACTGGGTTGGCTGCTTTAGGAAAAAAAAACAAAAAGAAATCTAAAAGCATTAACAATCTATTGCATACTTCTGCTGCCACAGCTTCATCCTGATACATCCATGTGTCATCTGCAATACTCTAAGAAAATAAAGGAACAACTAGTCAAAATATTTACATATTTCCCCATGACATATTTCACACAAAGACTTAACAGGCATAAGTACGCAATGATGAGTATGTTCACTCATTTTTGAGACAATTCTGTAGCATACAAAAGTAAGAAATCTAAGTGACATCTCTGTTTTGGGAATCCAGTGGTGAAACCAGCTTTCCATCCCCTCTTTCCCATTAAGAGGAAGATCAATTGCATACAAAATGGGTGTGTTTGCATGTTCATTAATGTGCTATAGTTACTGTGCATTAAGGTTAGTACTTAGTTAACCAAGTACTAATTCAATGCACAATAACTTGCGCTACTGAACAGCAGCGTCAGTGCACAGGGGTTTTTTTACACTTAGTTGGTACTTCTACATGTGCACATTTACTGCACAGTAACTGAAATTACTGCACAGGACTGGTGTGTCTCTACATGTGCATACCTGTACTGTGCAGTAAATATGGAGACTTATGCCAACTTGAGTGCATTATGCAGGTATCAAATTTATGCCTGCTAAATTACTGCACAGTAATGCATGTATAGACACCTTACTGCATAGTAACACTGTGTGTGTGGACTGAATTGACACTAACTTTAGTCCCAAGTCAGTCCACACATAGTGTTAATGTGCTTTAACACCTGCATGTGTAGACGCCGGCCTATTCCCACTTACTACGAAGTAATTTACTGCACAGTAAATTAAGTTGGAGTAAATGCACGTGGAGAGATGCCCACTGTGCTGAAGCTTAATAACACTGTGCAGTAGCATGTTGGCACAGGTTTTGCCCAGCATGCTACTGCACAGTGCCATTAGGCTACTGTGCAGTAAGCATCTCATGCAGATGTGCTCAATGATGTATAATTAAATCCAAATAAGGGGACTGATTCTCAACTGCTAAATGAGAATGTCTTATGAGGTCAATAAGATTTGTTTTTATTGACTAGGTTTTGAACTGATAGTATCCCATCAATTAACATCACATGGATCTACTCCATTTCATATAGGGTAGAATGCGAGTAAGACCAAGCTTATGGTGAGGTATTTTTTTTAATAAAAAAAACAGATGAGTTAATAGAAATGGTTGAAATCAATAATAATAATAATAAATGATGGATTCCTTGCCTCTATTTTCTTGATGAGCTAATCAGCTAGACACTCATAAACACATTATATAAAAGTTTTAATCCACACTATCCACATAAACACAGTACTAACTTTGTTACTTCTCTAATAGAGGTATGCAAAGTGGGCCATATTCAATTGGGATTCAGATTTGGATTTGGCCCGATTTAGGGGACAGTGATTCAATTTGTTAATTCGATCACTGTCCCAGTTCAACTCAGCTGAATCTGAAGATTCACTGCTGATTCAGAGAATCAGCGATTCAGCAATAGACACAGCTTTAAATGTTTTTCTACATGCCTCAAGGTACCATGCATGGCTTGTGAACTCTGGGATGGTAGGGTGGGTCAGCGATCAGTCGTGGTGGGACACTGGGTGCCCCCCCCCCAAGACCCAGGACGCACCAGTTACTGATCTAGGGAATGGGGGGAGGGTCCCCTGCATGCTCAGCAGCAGACCCAGAAGTGGACCGGAAGTACTTCTGGTCCACTTCTGGATCCACCACCAAGTGCACTGGGGGCCCCCCCCCCATGCTCCCATGGGATGCTCCATCTGTCCCACGATATCAGCATTCACGAGCCACCTGGTACCTTGAGGTATGTAGAAAAAACATTTAAAGCTGTGTCTATGTCTGAATCATTGAATCTCTCTGAATTGATTCAGAGGGTTCCATTTTGATTTGGAGAGATTAAAGGGTCTCCTGATTCGGTTCAGATTTGGCTGCTGAATCAGGCCAAATCTCCACAGAATCAGATCAGCAACCTAAGTTTCACAGAGCCTTATTCTCTAAATCTACTGACAGTGGATTAAGGCAAGGAATGAATCAAGATGAAGACATAAACTTTTAGTTAAAAATAAACTTGGTTAAAATGCTTGTATCAAATTTGACTCAGCAGATAACTGTCACTAGGAATATCTGTTTCCTCAAGGCCCTATTCTGCATAGTACTCAGCATTTTAAACTTTCATTCAAGCCAGTGAGAACATTCAGACAGCTTTCAGGACATGGTCCTGTCACAGTGTATTGAAATCATTTACTGCTGTGAATGAGGGGCATAAAGCAAAGTAATGAATTTATACACCATCAAAGCTGATGTACAAAGGTTAAAGAAAATTGATTACAAACAAATGACAGAGGCAAAAAAAATAAATCAGCATATAAATTACTCTTTTTTCTAAAGAAAAAGCAGAACAGAAAGTACTGCCATCAATACACTGGGATTCTAAAACATTCTGTTGAAAGACTATTAAGAAGGTATAATAAAATATATAAACTTTAGGGTTAGACCAAGAAATAGTTAAAAGAAGACATTTCCAAACCATTTTTAATTCCTTAAAATCTTTTTAAAACAGTCAGCATTTTGTTAGCATATGTTATACTTGAAGTGAGGGGAGGAAGAAAGAGGAAACCACTTTATGTTGCATAGTTCTGAGAAATGTGCCTCATGTGCAGTGTTCACATATAGATGCACATTTTTGATCTATTGGTATAAATTAGCAGCAGCCTAGTGAAGTCAATAGAGTTAAGTCAGTTTACATCAGGTGAATATCTGGCCACTTCAGTCTTCCAAAGTTCTATTGTATATTCCTGTAGTTCTTAGTCTACTCTAGAAATAGTAATGACTGGATCTGAAACCAGAATGATTATCCTGCCCATTATCTAAAATCAGAGTACTAGGACTTAAGATTGAATTTTAAAAGTATGTATTTTACTGATCCTGCATCAGATAGATTGTCCCCATAACACTGCAGAAAAATCTGAATTTGAGAACTAAGAATGTAAGAAAAGAAATCTTCTGAATTCAGAATTAATATTACTCACACCTTAAGCTCATTCACTCCTTTTTTGCTAAAAAGTCCCAGATCCTGTGATATATGTTTTCAGACACTATTTTAAATACTTGCAGTTCAATTTTAAATACTTGCAGTTCAATTATCTTTTTCACTAGCAGCTTAGTAATCACATCTTTGAGCAACCTGTTTTCAGAATCCTTTGGATGAACATGACTATATGTTTGTTTATCAGTGATTAATTTATAAACAAATTTATAGACAAAAAAGGTGAAGACTATGTGATGAGACTTTTCTCCTGAGTACTCAGTCAAGAAGAAGTAAATTTTGTGGTACAGAAAAGGTATGATTTATTGATATACTATATATAACAAACCTAAGAGAATAAAGCAGAACTTTCTGCTCTGCCAAAGACAAGCCATTTAGTTTTTCTGTGCCTCAGTACCCCATCTATAAAGTGCAGATAAATGTATTTTTATACTTCAAAGTGAGCTTATTTGAACTCTTGCCTCACAGGAATATCACTTAGCTACAGGATTTCCCTTGGCTGGTAGTAGAAGCAGACCCATTAACCTCTTTTGTGGATCAGCTCCTAGGCAAAGAACTACACACTGGGTGTGTCTACATGTGTGACAGGCTGCAAAGATATTATTGAGCAGTCATTTAGTACTTGCTTATGCAAGTAGTGTCACCATCATGGTTCATGCTCATTGCTACAGCAACTTAGCAACATATGTAGATGCACTGTCTTAGGACTAAAACCTATTCACCTTTAATATAATGAAGAGGCATTTCTGTAGCCATGTAATTGCAATTTTTGGCACCTTACACACAGCTTAGATTCGATTTCCACCTCTGGCAGAATAGGATTACCTGCATACATGCCAAGCCCTATTATTTAGCCTAATACCTACTGATTAGGGCCTTTACCCATGGAATAGAAGACCTAAACTGCCTCAATGAGAGAAGAATTAAACCTGTCATCTCTGCATTCCCAACCAACTGTTCTAACCACCAGGCCACAGGAAAGGCATTTGTTAGGGTACTCTCCAGATCTCCTCTTGATGCTGGTCCACTGGCCATCCAGGGAGGAAAAGTCATATATAGAATTATAGGAAATTAGAGTTGAAAGGAATCTCATGAGTTCATTTAGTCCAGCACCATGCTCAAAGCAGAGTCATCCCTAAGTCATCCTAATCAAGTGTCTATCTAAAATCTGCTCTTAAAAATTTCCAGGGATGGAGATTCTGCAGCTTATCCACTGTCTTTATAATTGCCCTTCAGGTACTTAAAAACCGGTATCAACCCCTTCTCCCCATCAATCTTCTCTTCTCCAGAGTCAATAACCCTAGATCTTTTAGCCTTTCCTCATAAGTCGTGCCACTAATAATTTTTGTCACCCTCTGTCGGACTCTTTCCAATCTGTCCACATCTTTTTTGAAGTGTGAGCCCCACACTGGATGTAATATGTCAAGTAAGGCCTTAACAGTGCTGAATAGAGCAGAAGAATCACTTATCTTGATTTGCAAGAGACACTCCTCTTCATGTGAGTAAGCTGCGGGGTAGTTTTTTGGGAACGAGAGCACACTATTGGGTCATTCAGCTTATGTTGCACTTTAACACCTAGGTTCTTCTCTGCAGTAGTGTAGCCAAGCCATTTATTCCCCAGTCTATATTTGTGCAAGCCATTATTTCATTTTAAATGTAGGAATTTGCACTTATCCTTGTTGACTTTTGGATTGTTTCTCAACTGATCCAGTTCATTCTGAATCCTAGCCTTAATATCTAGAAATGATATGTAGTCTGCAACTCCTCTCAATTTGGTATCATCCACAATTTGCCAAACATGCACTCAATCCTATCATCCAAATTATTAATGAGGATGTTAAACAATACTGGATCCAGGACAGAACCCTGGGGAGCCCCATCAGCTAGACATTGAGTCATTGATGACTACTCATTGAGCACAGTGATCCCACCATACATCCACAAGATACATGAAGTCAAAGAAAAGATGAGCAAGCAGAGAGGTAGCTGGAGCCCCTTACCCCCAAGGTTATACTACATCTGTTTCTCCATTTTATCTGATGAATATTAACTTTGGAAGGCAGAGAAATATTAAGACAGACCAGAAGCCAGAGCTCTATCTGCCTTCCAAGGCAGCATCCATATCACTAAGTCACTCTCCCTTGCTTTGGTTCCTGCGTCCTGGTCCCCACCATATCTTCTGCTTCTGCCTGCCCAGTAGGCAACATCAGGAGGAAAGCTAGAAAGAGCTCATATATGAGTGAAGGGCACTGGAACCTGGATCTCCTGCTCCCTGGGCATAAGCCCTAACTTTTTGGCTGAATTACTGGGTAGAAGGAGCCCCTTCCCCCTCCCCCTCATTTGGGGATGCTAGTCCATCCCAAACCCCGCACCACCAGAATTCATTTTCTGCATGTACTCAGAAAGGAGGTGCAGGAACGAGTATAGCTATATAGGTGCAAATACTATCCAAACTATGTGTAAATGCCAACAATTAGAATTTCTATGGCTACGTAAGTATCACTTACATGTATGAAGGTGAAATATGGTCTATCCTATTGTGTATAATATGGATTTCATGTGTTTAGCACCAACTTGTGCTATAAATCCCAAATAAATAGGATACTATGTCTTTATTGTATTATTTAAAATGTAATATTAAAAATTAACTTGTATAACTCCTATCGTTAGCACTTATGAATTTTAAATCAATTCACAAGCTTGAAAAATCCTCACTATACAAATGTGAAGTAAAATGCTACTATCTGTATTTTAGACAAAGAGAAAACTGTGGTATAAGAAGATGTGGCTGAGGTTAGATAGGAAGTTATCTGTAGATTGTGACCAATCTCTATACCCTACCCCTTGGCTCACATATTTTGAACTACTGTAGGAATAACCTTCAGTGTAGCCCCATTTAACCAGAGTACAACTGTCACAGGATTACCGATTGTTTCAATAAAGCATAGTTTATGATAAGCTATTGTTATATGGCATTTAATATATACATTCTCAATTTTTAGCTGGAAAGGGTAGTCAAAAGGCTTATGATTTCAAGCTTTTTATAACATTTTTCTCTTCTCCGAATTAATAGTTGGACAAATGGTTTTAAGAAGCTGAGAGAGAAAAAAGCTAAGTTAATTTTACTGTCAGAGGATCCTTTTAAAAGGACTTAGTACTTCATCCAGAAAGGTGCTGAGCAGGTGTTGATCATAATAAGTCTTTTAAGCAGTAGCTGAAAGTGAAGGCTGCCTAATTGTCCTTATGAAAGCATTCTGGAAACAGCTGTTCTCACAGCACATTTCTGTCTATTTTTTTGCTGCTCCTCAGTTAAATGTTTCCTCTACTTTATTCCTAAGTGAGGCCTACATAGTGCCCATTAACCTCTTTATGCCATTTTAAATAATGCTAATTTTAAATGGCCACCTTTGTAATAACAGGTCCACAAAAGTGATTCCATTCAAGGTAATAAGCGCAATTATCACAGACAAATATAACAGCTGTACTTAGAGCAGCAATTTTCTGCTATCTAATTCCTTGATAAAACAACTTTATACTCAACCAAAAAATGAAAATATTTAATTTAAAACTGCTTTATGTAGGATAAAATATAAATAAATAAGACATGCAGGCACTACCAAACCAATTACATTCTCCCTTTGAAGTTTTTATGGTCTCTCAAATTATACCGTGCCTTTAAGGTCTCTGTAGAAGCCAACCTATTAAATGTTCTGAACGTGCCTAAAAACTCAATAGTTGTTCATGTACAAAGAAAAAGAAATCAATATTGTTTAAGCTGATATGTCTGACATAAAGTGATTTTACCAGGCAGAATAACGACAGACATAAATATATTAGGCTCAGTTCTATAAAAATACTATGATTCTGTGTCCTCCTATTATGCTTTAGACTATTAACCAACATGATACATTTCTTTTTGTTTAAATAACGTGGAGCCTGTAAACCAGCTGTCTGCAAGATCAGAGACAAGCATGTGGCTGCTACTCTTTGTGAGTTTTAAAGATAAAGGAGTTACGCAGAGGACATTAGTATCCCTGATCACAGAGGGTCTTTTGGGAATGCTGAAGAAGAAGGCTGGTACGGCGGGTGCAACATACTAACTCACTCCCATGCCTGCTTATGTCTTCTGACTGACTTGAAAATGGGACAAGGCGTTCCCTATAACTCAACTTTTGGTCCACATCTTCCACACACAATTTGAGAAGCCTAGCCCAGTTACCAGTCCCAGTCTCATAAGATCCTGAACACCAGGGGCACATCCATACAAATGTGCATGTGTGGTTAGCAGGGTTGCAGACCCATCTGCAGCACCACAAACTGCATGCGCCACATGTGCAGGAGTTCACTGCACTGCTAATTTGCAGCACAGTAAGGGCTTTTTTTACACCAGGAGATCCTGGGGCTGGCTGCTGCTATTTGTCCATGGGGAAACATTCGTGCATGCTTATCTGGATGCACCCCAGGAACACTAAGAACAGAAAGATGCAAAAAAAAATGGGGGCAGGAGAAAAGGTGTCCCCTTGTGTGCTGTACAGTACTAGGCACAACTTAAGCAAAAGCTAAGGTTTTCAAATGCTGCCAAAATAATTTTACTTGACCAAAATAAGATTCAGTATCTGATGTCCTAGGTGGTTGTGAGGAATGATGATGACTGGGATGAGAACACGATTTTTCCACACCCATTACTTTTCTATTCTGACTTAATTTCAAGGTCATAAGAATATTTCACAAGTCTATTAAGATTTACGAAGATATTTACTCTTCCTTACCTATTAAAAGGCAAGCTCTCCCTTTAACCTTCCCTTCTATTTGCCTGACATTCTCTTCCAATAAAGCACCTCAGTTCTAGTCAGGAACAAATGTCGATTTAACATTTTCTACTGGCAACCTTTATGACTTAACTATAGATGTTTGGCAGCATGGTACTTTAAACATTTTGCCTGAACGCTCACTCTTTCCAATGTAACAGCATTGTGTTAAAGGCAAACAACTTTAAGGAACTGCTTTTTGCCTAAGTTCACAGCCTCTTCTTTTTTAATCACTATTCTTATCAACAAAGCAATTTACTGGTCATGCTAGTATTCTGGGAATGAAATAAATATGATAAACTAAGACAAAATTAAGCCCATCACTGTACTAAACAGCTCAGCTAAACACCAGCTCTAGAATGCTTACAATGAAGAAAGAATTAACCAGGCCTTATCCTCCTTGTTCAGCCTGTTCCCTGTGGAGTAGGAAATCATTCTTTCAAAAATAAACAAGATATTAAGGTCACCATGGACCATGGCACAAATGAAGAAAAAGCTTTTTTGAAGCCTTATCTTTTCACTTTGAAGTTTCATGCTGTGTAAAGTAGCAGTTAAAGAAACACCGATCTAAACTATGCTGTTTGCAGAAAACCATGTAATGTAGATCAATTCCAGCTCGGGCTTTTTGAATGTCTCGACCTAGCCAAAGATCATGTTAAAATTAGTCCTGAGATGTATGCCACATTCAGTTTCATTTAATTATTGCTCAGATGTGCTCCTTACCTCCTCTTTCATTCTAAGAGCCAACTTGTTTTTGATTTGCAATACTGCCTAACTTCAGTTCTCAAACACATATTTAGAAAATAAATAATACTAGTATCATCTGAAACTCATTTCATGCTGATGAAACTTGTTAAGTTGGTAGCAATACTAATATTCACTATTAAAAATATAACAACAACATTTTTGTATTATGAATTTGGTGTTGAAATATACAGACCTGGATTCTGAAGCCTTCTGCTTATCCACAAATAGAGACAAAACTGGCAGTAGCAATGCAAGTCTCTTCTCACTGTCATAGCAATGTGAATGGACCCTACTTGAGAAAACAGCTTCTAATTCAGCATGTCCATTCATACTGGGAGTGGTCTCTCTGCTACCCTTGTCAACAAGGAAACCAGTTACTGTATATAGTGTAGGCAGCAACTTTCTTTATACAAAGTCTTGCTCTCAGCAGTAAGAAGTGATGCTCAGAAGTTGACAGGGCATTTGAAACCAGCCAGAGCATCATGGATGCTAGGGTTGGAAGGGACCTCAAGAGATCATTGAGGCCAATCCCCTGCCAGGGCAGGAAAGAGTGCTGGGGTCAGATGACCTCAGCCAGATGCTATTCAGCCTTCTCTTAAAGACTCCCAAGGTAGGGGAGAGCACCACCTCCCTTGGAAGCCCATCCCAAATTTTGGCCACCCATACCATGAAGACTATTTTTCCTGATGTCTAACCTAAACCTGCTTTCTGTCAGTTTGTGACCTTTGTTCCTTGTTACCTCAAGAGGCGCCCTGGTGAACAGAGCATCTCCACTACCTTGCTGCACCCTGCCCCACAATGAATTTGTTAGCAGCCACAAAATCACCTCTCAGCCTTCTCTTGCGGAGGCTGAAGAGACTCAGGTCCCTCAGTCTCTCCTCATAGTGCTTGGCCTGTAAACCCTTAACTATATGAGTGGCCCTCCTCCGGACTCTCTCAAGGCTATGCACATCCTTCTTAAAGTATGGTACCCAAAACTGGACACAGTACTCCAACTGCGTAGAAGGGAAGTATCACCTCCTTGGATCTATTTGTCATGTATCTGCTAATGCATGATAAAGTGTAGTTAGCTTTGCTAATGATTTTGTCACACTGACAACTCATGTTCATCTTGGAGTCCACTATAATGCCGAGATCCCTTTCCACTTCTATGCTGCTGGGAGGGTAATTTCCTAGCCAGTAGTTGTGCTGGATATTTTTATGCCCTAGGTGCAACACTCTACATTTGTCCTTGTTGTACTGCATCCTATTATGTTCTGCCCACTTTTCCAACCTGTGCAGGTCTGCCTGCAAAATCATTCCCTACCCTCTGGAGTGTTCACTTCACCCCACAATTTATTATCATCCACAAACTGGGACAGAGTACACTTCACACGCACATCCAAGTCAATGAAGAAGACATTGAAGGGTACAGGTTCAAAGACCGAGCCCTGCTGGACCCCACTACACACATCCTTGCAGGTCGATACCGTCCAAATAGAATTACAGACTCATAGAAAGTTAGGGTTGGAAGGGATCTCAGGAAGTCATCTAGTCCAACCCCCAGCTCAGAGTAGGACCATCCCCAAATACACCATTCCAGCCAAAGCTTTGTCTATCTGGGTTTTGAAAACCCCCAAGGATGGAGCTTCCACAACCTCTCTGGGTAACCTCTTCCAGTGTTTTACTACTACCCCAATGAGAAAATACTTCCTAATATCTAGCCTAAATTTCCTTTGCTCAAACTTGAGACCATTGCTCCTTATTCTGCCATCTGCTACCACTGAGAATAACTTAGCTCCATCCTCTTTCGAACCCCGCTTCAGGTAGTTGAAGACTAATATTAAGTTTCCTCTCAGTCTCCT
Source organism: Crocodylus siamensis (assembly GCF_052110815.1). Lineage (NCBI taxonomy): Eukaryota > Metazoa > Chordata > Crocodylia > Crocodylidae > Crocodylus > Crocodylus siamensis. Next base: position 200,919,133 of record NC_143396.1, read on the forward strand.
CTTCTTTAGAGTAAATAAGCCCAATTTCCCCAGGCTTTCTGCATTAGTCATGTCCCCAGCTGCTTCACTATTTTTATTGCCCCTCACTAGACTCTCTCCAATTTGTCCACCTCCTTTTTTGTAGTGGAGTGCCCAAAACTGAACACAGTATTCCAGATATGGCCTCACCAGTGCTGAATAGAGGGGAATAATCACATCCCTTGACCTACTGGCAACACACCTACCAATGCAGCCAAGGATGCTGTTAGATTTCTTGGCAACAAGGGCACACTGCTTGTTCATGTTCAGCTTATTGTCTCCTGTGACCCCTGGGGCCACCGTAACCCCCAGAAGATACATCCTTTACAGCCAGGATACAAACAGTTGTTTTAGATGATAGTGGCTGCATCTACACAAGCAGTGGATTGCACAGTTGTTACTGCGCAGTCATGTAGTACTGGCTGCGCAGTCATTTAGTACATTTCTGCACTATATTTCTGTACTATCACTACACATTTTTTTTCCCAAGTGCTACTTCACAGTAGCAATGATCTACTGTGCAGTAGCTTGCTACTACTTCACAGTATCATCACTGCATGGTTAGTGCCCAGAATTTTATTTTGGGGGATAGCAACAAGTTCCTATACCATAGCTCATTGCTACTATGCTATAGCATCACATGGATATGCACCCACAGATACTTCATTTTCCATTTCAAATGGCATCATCAAAGAATGAACATGTGGAGTGAACTTGTGTTACAAGGGTTAGAAGCTACCCACAAGAATTAATTGCAGGTCATCAATTCTACAGGCATAGAATAGAAAAAAAAGAATGTTGCTGCTGGGACGTGACTAGCTGTTCGCAGGCTGCTCTTTCCCGGGTGATTGGTGTTGTTCCTTGCCAGCGTTCCTGCCTTCGCCTGGGTGGATGTTCTCTGCCCGACTCCTTGACCCTGTTCCTTCCTGCCACGACTTGATGGTATCAGTATTTGGGGTCGGTCATCGTGCGTGCCCGTGGCCCAGGGTTCTCCCGGCAGTCACTCTCAGGGCTCCACCACCCTTACACCCTGGCCTCACGTCTCCTTATGGTGTTGCCAAGCTGTAAGTGTCTCGCTCTTCAGATTATTACTCGAATGGAATGCCTGCTTCCCTCTCTTTAACTGAAGCTATGCCTAATATGGGGCTAATGCCCTCCGGCCTCCCCCAGAACTTGGGGAAAAGACAAACTTAACATGAAATACCAAAAAAAAACCCTCAACACAAACTGGGGCATACCACTCCTTTAATTGCCCCCCCTCATGCCATACTGTAGCTCCGGCTGCTTCATGCCTAGGCACTCAATCTTTGCCCATTCCCCGGCACCTCACAGTCCAGTGGCAGCATATCCTCCAGAGGCATCTCTCTCTGGGCTTCCCCGTAGTCTCTCCTCCTCTGGCTGACTTCACCTGGGATATCCTTCGTGGTATCACAGGGGCGATCCCGGATCTTCCTGGCAGTCGCGCCAACAATGTTGCTCAAGTGGCATCCCTGTCTCTTCTCACACCCGTCCTGGGTGTTTCTCCCCTCATGCCCTGATGCTCCAGCCTGTCTGAGGGGTGAGGGCATCGGGTGCAGCGTCTCCTTCTTCTCGCCCACTCCCGCGGTGTGTGCCACCATTTTTATTCATGCCGGCCGGCACTCCGTGCTTGTGTCACTGGCCGGCTGCAGCTGAATAAACAAGCAGCTGATGAGCCGCGTGGGTTTTGCCTCCCATCCTCCATTCCCCAGCTCGGGAGTTGCCAGTAAGTACCTTTGCGTCCCAGGACAAAGAAATTTAAAAATAGCTTCATTTTTTTAAGCAATGTCAAAGATCCAATAGTAGCCTCAACTACCGAAATTGGCTCAAGTTCTTTGTGCAATTAGTATTTATGGTCCTCATATATATATATAACATCAGATTATATAAGCCCTTCCAACTCAAGACCCACCATATTGTAATTTTTTCATTAATGTTGTTAAGTAGGTACTCATTCAAGTAGTACCAGAGAAATCAATAGAGTAAGTGCTCACCAGTGGGAGTAGCTGTTTGCAAGCTGGCCTAGTTCATAAATCACAAAGACCTTCTCAACATGTGGGCTTTGATCCAACCCATCTTCCCACTTTCACTGCTCTTGTGCATTGTTTGCCTTTCTGACATGTCATTCTTATGTTCCCCTAATTGCAACAGTACTTTATATGGTACTACATTACTTTCTATATTTTCCATGACAAAGGACATATCTTCATGAGATACTTTATTACATGCTAGAGCAAATTACTTCATAGTAAGCATCTACATCTACATGTGCAGACCCTTTGCAGACCCTTACTGTGCAATAATTTTTCTCTACTTAGCAGTTAATTTGCTACCTGCAAACGCAAATAGCAAATTAATTGTCAAGTAATTACTGCACAGTAAGGCATGTAGAGATGGCTGACCCAGAGCAAATTTGCTCCGGGTCAGCCAGGCAGCAGGGAGTGGGAGATTGCCCCCTGCCCCCAGTAGCTGCCTGGTACTAAGACAGACTTTGTCACCAAAGCCCAGGTGGGGACAATGTCCCCCTGTCCTGGCAGTGGAGAGCTCCCAGCCCCCACTCTGCAATTGCAGAGCTCCCTGCATGAGAAGAGTTCCCCACCCATCCTGGAGCTGGTTGTGACCTGCCCCTAACTATAACAGTTTCTGGCCAGCCCCAGGCTACACAGAGAAGAATGTACATGTAGCCTAGGGCTGACCAGGAACTGTCCTGTTCAGGGGCATGTCCCAGCCCTGCAGCTTTTTCCCAGCCTTGTGCCCTGATCAGGCAATCCCAGCCCAGCTTGGGGCTCACTGCTAGCTGCCTCGCTGGAAGATTGGGGCAGGAGGCTGGGGCCTGCCCCTCACCTGCAGCTCTTTCCAAACCCTCAGCCCCTGATCAGGGAGCTGGGGCTGGGGCTGGGAGCTCTCTGGGCTCTGCTGCTGGAACCTGCTCTGGCAGCACGCAGCTCCTAGGGAGAGGGAGTAATCTCTCAGCCACTGTTAGGAGACAGCTGTCTCCTGGCCCTGTGCTCCTTGCCAGCCCCTGGGCTACGACTCAGGGGGAGCCTAGAGCTTCTCATGAATGCTGTGGGGGGCTAGTGCAGGGCCAGAGGGGGTGGGAGAAGATTGCTCCCAGGAGCAGCGAATCTGCTCCCAAATGGGCACACACCCTGAGCCTGCCCAGGGTGAATTTACTCCAGGGTAAATTACTCTGGAATAAACCCATCCAGCAGCATTTTCATGTATACACATGCCCAATGTGTAGAAAAGTTAATGGAGATATAAGTGGAAGAAATCTAAGTCCATAGGAAAGAACTGCAAGTTGCTCACCTTAGATCTTGCATTAGTTATTATACTTATATTTGAGTACAGGTAATATTTATCTGGATTTGATGAGTATGAATAGATGGCTTTCCAAGTGGTATATGTCATTATGGTATGTTCATTCTTTTACAAGCTGGTAGTCACTATTTGTAGTTAGTGTCTTACTCCCCTGTTCATCACAAATGCTTTAAAAGGTACTTGTAGGAATGCTTCAGAGTACAATCCTACTCTCTTAGAAGTTAACAAAACTCCTATTTAATGATGCACAATTAAGCCTATTACTGACATAATGAAAAAAGGAGTACATCTAAAAACAGGCTTCTCATTTTCTTTTAGTATTTTCTTTTTAATGTTTAAAGCTATCAGAAAATGAAAAGAAACTCCCTACATCACTCTCAATGTGTATTTTCCCTGTTACTGTCATATTCCTCCTCCACTGCCTATCTCTTCCATCGCTGGCACTTTGAAACAGCACTTCCATGCCACAGAACATTTTCAACATGTTCAGCTTAAACATCAATTTGCCTTTCATGTGTTATTTTTTTCCTTATTTTGTCCTTACCAAAGCTATTTGGGGTGGAAGCAAGGATTGCTTCCTGACAGCCCATCTTAAGATCAGTATTATGTCTCAAGTGTCGTCACTGTGTTCAGCAAACATAGAGGAGGAGGTAGCTCCTTCTCCAAGGAATTTACAATCTAAATCCAAGGCAGGCTCAAACACTAGTTAAGAACCAAAGTGCAATCTCAAGGCAAAGAATATTTTTAAACAACAGGCCCTTATGGGATAGGATGCACTACCACTTGGGGTCTGCAAGATGCCTAGATTTGACTCTTTCTGGATGTCCCTCAACTGACTTCTTTCTTCTAGATAAACAGATAGGATGGCACAGAGCACACTGTGCATGGGCAGCTGAGCTCAATAACTTATTACACTGAAGTTCTGTGTGAGAAAGAAGCAAGGAGGCATGGTCTGGTTAGGGAAAAAAGATTAAGGAAGTAGAGAAAGCTGGTGTCCTGTTCCAGTTTCAAAGGTGAGATATTTTTATTTTAAAATTTTGAACTCCAGGAAAGAAAGATTTGTGTTGTAAAGCTCTATAAAGAAGGATGCATGGTAGTATTTTTGTGTAACAGTGGACATAAATCAGGAGATCTGAGTTCAGTTTGTTGCAAAGACTTTCTAGGTAAATCTTGGCAGATCACTTATTCTCTTTATTTTAGTTCCCAGTTTGTCCTGGAGTGGCAATTTCTATGTTGTACCCCTTTCTACCATTTGTGTTGCTTTTCTTACTGTAAGTGCTGTGCTGTCTATCACCATGGGGCCTCAGTGTTGATTTGGGCCTCCAGCTACTAATGTCATATTAATACCCAGCAAAGGGAAGGAATTACAGTTGTTTTTATTTCAATTTACACTGGTTGCATCTGTAGAAAGGGAGAATCTTGCTTTGACAGCTGGATTACCACTGAAACTCCCTATGAAAGTAGTGTTCTTTAAAGATGGATTTAAAAAGAGAAAGAAAAGAAGGGCAGCATTGTGTGTGGGTGCATAGGAGTTAAGATGAAATCTACCCCATAACTCAGCACTCAGACACTGTGCTGTTACTCAGCCACCCTGCTGTTGTGTTAGCCCAGTCATAATTTCTTCCACAGCAAAAAACTATTAAGAACAGAAAGAGCAAGCTACAAAGCTATGAAATAGGCACAGAGGTAAGGGTACAATCATCTCCTTGCTGGACCTCCGAGAAAGTCACCATGCTGATTTTCCACTCCTCCTTCTTGTAATGGAAATATGAAAAATATAGGAGGAAGCTCTTATTAAAATAGAAAAATATTCAGTATTAGTAAAGAAGAAGTGCCCAAAAATACTACTTTTCCTAAGAATACTCTCACACTAATATTTGCTTAAAAGGGAAAATATGTCTATCAAGTTTTCTGCATCATCATGGACCTAAATTTAACCATGGTTCTTTTGGATGAAGGGGGGCCAAGGTTAAAAGTACTCATAGCCAACAGGATGGCAGTACCTCCTCCTATATAACTACAAGGTGGAACCAAGAAGGTTGGTGCCTCTGCCAGGGTGGGTGGGGATAGGGGGCTCATCCAGACTTGCACTCATGTGTGGTATGTGGCACCACAGACCTGTCTATGGCACTATACATCACATGTACCACACATGCAGGCATTCCCCATGCTACTAATTTGTATCAGGAGTTGTGGGGGGTTGACACCAGGAGATCTCAGTATCAAAAAATCCCATGCCTAAAAGTGAGATGGTGCACGTGGTGGCTGCCAGCGAGACTCTCTGCTGCAGAATCACTGCATTTGCATCCCCTGGAGGCCATCAAGACCTCAGGTAAGGCTGCTGGGGCCTGCCCAAGTGTTGGCCCCAGCCTCCCCTACCTTACCTGAGGCAACATGGTGCATGCCAGAGCATGCATGCATGTGGATTCCCCAAGGACAAATAGTAGCAGCACACATGCTGCTCTGTCCTTGAGGAAATGCACATTCTAACTCATAGAGATGTGCCCGTGCAATGCTAAGCACTTACCTCCTTTCACAGGGATCACTCCAGCTGAATGAGTAGTACAAGCACTCCAGCACTTTCTATCCTTGTGTCCCTTCTCAGTTGGTACCTAGGGCTGGTGCCCCACTTACCCACCCTAGTTACATTACTGGGCAGTGTAACCTAAGCAGTAGGTTGGCAGAGATGGGGTTGATAACAGTGACTGCAAAATGAAGAGGTACAATACAAATTAAAGAAACTCCTTTCTTCTACTACGAGAATTATGGTGGCAATGTGTCTTGCCCTTGCTAATGCTTGTACAAGGTAGGCTGCATCAAGTGCCAAGTCTTCCTGCCATTTCTCTATACACCCTTCTCTTGTTTTTCCCTTGTACCCTCAGGCTGAATTTTGTGGATTTCCATGTACATTACCAAACTAAAAGTCTTTATGTAGACTCCTAACTGCAAGGTAAATCCCCAGCATTGTGTACAGGAATTCAGTTATGAGCAGGAATCCAGGTTTTCCATTTCCCATGGAAAAATGTGCATTTTCTCCTTTAAAGGAGAAAAACATGGGAAACTGTGGGTTTCGCTTGCAGGCTGGCAGCACTCCAGGGGGAGGGCAATTTGAGCAGGGGGTGCCACATACACGTGTCCACTTTACAGCCAGGCATGGTGGTGGGAGCAGCCTCAGCAGCTGCTCTGTGGTGGAGGGGGTTGGAAGTCCAGGGCTTGGGGACCATTCAGGAGGGTTGCTGTGGGGGGGGGGGAGCATGTGTGTGTGTGTGTGGCAGGAGTGTGTGGAGGGGATGTGTGTGTGGAAGGGGTTGGGGGGGTGCTGCCAATGCTGGGAGAAGGTGCCTGGGCACTGGGGGTGTTGTGGGGCAGGGGATCTGAGACAGCACTCAGTGCCACAGCTGAGCCCAGTTCCATGCTGCTCCAGTGGGGCCCACCTGGAGGTGCCTGCAGGCTGCCTGATACAGCATGGGAGCCCCAGCCCAGGGAGGGGGCATGCCACAGGCATCCCCTCCTTCCTCCCACCCATGCCAGGACTGCACTCACTCCACCACTGCTTGCACAAACTATAGCGATTGCAGTCACAGCTGCAGCCACCATGCTTCAGCCTGGGTGGGACAGAGACCACCTGGAGCCCCTCACCCTCCTCCTGCTGCCCATAGCATGGCCTAGGCCAGAGCCATGCTCCACTTCATGCTGCTGTTGTGGAGTGTGGCGCTAGTCCTCCCCATTGTGCTGCAACCCCAGCCACAGCCACAGCTAGTAGCACGGGGCAGAGTATGGTGCCCCAGCCACTGCCTATGCTTCCACATGAGGTGCACTGCATACACCTCATGCTGGAAGCTCTTCCCACCATGTCCCCACAGACTGCCATCCTGTGAGTCTGCATGGGGCTGGGCAGGGTAGGGGGTATCTGGGGTCCCCCTTCAGCAGGGCTGGTGGAGCAGGAGGCTGTGGGTTGGGAGTGAGCAGCAGGGCTGGGGCAGGTGTAGAAATGTGGGTTGGGAGTGAGGTGCACTGGCAGGGACAAGGGGCTATGGTTTGGGAGTGAGGGGCACCAGAATGGCCAGAGCGGGGGGGAACAATGAATTGGGAGTGAGGAACACTGGCAGGGCCAGGAGGCTGTGGGTCAGGAGTGAAGGGCACTGGTAGGGACTGTGGGTTGGGACTGAGGGGCAACAGCATGGGCTTGGGCAGGACACTGGCATAGCAGAACTGTTCAACACCACAAAGCAGCTGGGCAAACAGCTGCAGCTGGACCCACATCCTGCTGAATGAATGGGGTAGTGGCTGCTCTGATTTTCTGTGTTTATCTGAAATCAAATGCCAAATATATTATTAGGTATTATTATAGGTATTTAGAATGTATTTTATTATAATGATTGAGGCCCTGGTACACTTCCAAATTGCTTTAATATTGTACATGTATCAATAAAACATTGTGTTCAACTGATGTGGTGTTCAGATAATGTTGTTTTATTTTAATCATGAAAAAATGTAGATCTTTTTTTTACTACGAGAATTTTGGACTTTTTAACTGAGAAAACTAGGATCCCCGGTTATGTGACTACTAGTAACAGTAATGGGAGGTGAAATCAAATCCCTGTCCATTGTGCTGAAAATACCCTAAAGGTATGTAAGGAAAACTCATGTCTTCCAGGTATCAGTGTGTCTGGCTGCATTCAATAGCCAGTGAGCCTCAATTGCATTAAAACAGAAAGGGTGTTAGGAAAGTTTAGCATAACAGATAAAAGAAGCAGAGAAAATGTTGGCCTTTTGAAACAACAAACTCTTTACCACAGCCTTCTAATTGACGTGTTTGCTCATCTCTTATCACTTTTCCTTGTAGTTTCTTTCCTACCTGTGGTTTGTGCTGCCCATCAGATGCTGATCAATTTTATTCCTGGCCTCTGGTTTCTTTCCCAATTCTCTTTCCCCCAGTGCTCTCAAGTATCCTCCAGCTCCAATTCATTTGTACAATCCTTCAACCAATAATTTAGGGGGTAAGCGGGTTACATTGAAATACACAGAGAGAAATATACCATAGGTATAGTAAGTATAAGAAATATATATATGGTCAAATTCTCCTTGCATGATGCATACAAAAAGATACTTGCAGAGACAAAGTAGAATGCAGTATAAAAGCTTGCCAGGAATTTTCTACTTACATATTGTTGTTGATTTGCTGAAAACCTGCTTTTGGGAAAGGGTTGATTTTGCTGATTGCTGCTTAAACTAAAAACAATCTTTTGGGAAAAAAGTTTTGAAATTCTCAAAACATTTGACACTTTCTTTAAGAAGATCCTAGCTTTCCATTAAAAAAATTGACTTTCATTTTGAAATTTAAGCTTATTTTAGTAAATTTTAAAAATATTAAGTGGTCCAAATCAAACTAATATATTTCAAAATATTTGGAAAAAAGCCTTTATCTTGACATGAACCAAACCATTTAGTTTTTTATTTTTAAAAATTAAGATGTCATCTTTTTATCCTGATTCAAAATAGGAAAGAATGTCGATATTTAAAAAAGCTTTATAGGGGGAGGAACTCATTTCCTGTGCAATTATATTCTATCTTCCCTCACCCCCCAAATACAATTTTTGAATGGGAATACCTACAATTGTGATTTTAGACATCACTTAAAACACAATTAAAACTTCTTTGTCCCTGGTTATATGCTGTGGCTCTCCTCCATATCATTAAGTTCTATCAGTTTTCTGTTTCTATGCAATCCTTGACCGAGGGATTGATTCAGTCACCATTTTTAACATGTCCTGCTACATGCTTCCTATTTCACATGACAGGGATTCATTATTAACACACGTCAGGTATCTCCATATTCTTTGAATACATTTTGATATAAGAAATTATTAATACTCCAATGTATCTTGGCATGCATTATAATTTCTTTCTACTCCACTCATTCCTAGTATTTTCCTGAGGTATTGTCTTTTTGAATGCACATAGATACCTATACTTTTGGTGAATCTCCAGATATCACAGAGGGGAATTAACATATGAGTTGAAGATTCAGTTCTCAGGCTTACTCTTAAATGGTAGATCTTCAATGATTGCAGGTACCACCATGCCAGTTGTGGCATTATTTTCTTCACCCCCTAGTGGTTTACACTTTATTTTCAAGGAATGGGAATTGAGTCAGCAGTATTGTCTCTCTACCTCTGAAGACAAAGCTTGGTTTAAGAGTTGCTGGAGTTCTTATGAGATTTGTTTTCTTATAATTTATTTAACCCCATCTTTTTGAAGATGCTAGACAGTCTTTCAGTCTTGATTTCATGTTAACTGAGCTGTAAACTAGGAGAGCTATGTCATCAGACAAATCTAGATCTCCTGGTATACTGATACCCATCTACAGTATTTCTCATAATGAAACCAAACCCAGTCTCAAAAAAGGAGAGGTGACTGTTTGATATAAATATCTGAGTTAAGCCATTCACTCATGTCTGCGCTTATACTAACTGTACAAGTTGCACTATGATTTAAAACTAATCAATGTTACTTATTTCTGCTGGCATAATGTAACAGGGTACATCACAATAGAAACTGTCAAATTATTTTTTATATCTGTGAAGTTTATGATGGATAGTTTTTTCCCAGCTTGATTTGGGCTCTTATATAATTAAATAAAATGATCCAGAAGTTTCAGATGATAAAACAGGCAGAAAAGTATTCAGATGGTTCTTTAAATCAGTTTGGGTACTACTCCTAAAATTTCATACTGAAAGTCTAGGGATACAAGGAATGGAGTTTGGGACCTAATCCTAGTATTTAGTTACCCCTCTTCTGTTCTAACTCTTGCTGTAGTCAGTAGTAAATCTGTCATTGGCATCAGTGACATTTTATAAAAAGTCTCAAAAGCATTAGATTGTTTGACTCCATAATGAGTTTGAAATAAAATTGGAGCAGCCTCTCTCACACTACTTCTACTTCCGGTCTTCAACAAAATTCATACTATTGAATGACGTAATAGAGTCATTCAAAAACCAAAAGTTAACTGAAACTTTTTCAAACCACCAGAAGTGTTGGAATCCATTTGCATAAAGGAAAAATCCATCCAAGTCTTCACACCAAACTCTCAAATATCTAATTCAGAACCCCGGATCAATGCCCAGAGCTGCCACTAACATCACAGAGACAAGTCAAAGGCAGCATGAATCATAGTTTCTAAACTATATACTGAAGGGGTTTTAGAAAACAATTGGAAGAAAAAAAAATCTGGTATTAGGTGGATAATGCAATAAGTAATAATGACATGCCTTGTAAAAGGTCAGTTCAGCTCAAACATCTGTTACAAAAGGAACCATGCAAAATGCAACAATTTTGAATCGTGAGAATTCATGTAAATATCTGCTTCTGTTTCAGTCTCTGTGGCCACGTCCAGTTGAGCCCAACTGTGCAATATGTGGTGCCACAGACACATCTGAGGCATCAAATATCACATATTGGGCTACTCTCTGCACTTCAAGGTAGCAGCCGGGGGGGAGGGAGGAGAAGGGGAGGTGAGTTTGACCCTGGGAGATCCTAGAGTCAAAAAAAAAACCCACACAGAAAATGTGGAACGGCACATGGGGGGGCAAGGCGTGCTGCCCAAAACCATAACCTGGCTGGTTGGAGCCACACTCCAGCTGCCAGCCAGGCTCTGAGTGCAGGATCACCACTGCTGCAGTCACAGGAGGGTCCCAGAACCCAAGGTAAGGCTGCTAGAGCCAACCCAGTCCTGGCCCCAGCTTCCCCTACCTCAACCAGGATAACCTGCAGTGTGCCAAAGGGCACATGGCACAGACATTTCCCAGGACAAAAAGCAGCAACACACCTTGTGCCGCTGCTTCTTGTCCCCAGAGAAACAAATGTCCATGCTCATGTGGGTGTGACCTGTGTGTTTTGACTCCTTGGCCATGTAGAGATGACCAGGGGCATGTGCTTCCAATGGCATAAATAGTATCAGCATAAATTTGTGCTGCTACTTTGTGCCACACAACATACCCCTGCACATGCCCTTTGTTGCAGGACACACTGTCTACTGTGGAAAAACTGTCAGTGCCCAGCTCCTCCTGGCTCCCGGCTGGGCTCAATGTACTGGGGGAGGAGTGGGGCTGAGGTACAGGTTTCCCTTCAAAGTTTTACCCCCAACTAAATGCAATCAAAACTTAGACTAAGCTTTGACCATGATAGTACAAAAATACGGGGCACATTGATACATGGATTTGATCCAAGTTCAATTTACTTACAAGTAAACAACTTGCAAGTAAACAATCTCGGGCAGGCATCTGAACATGCAGGAATGTGGCAGCAGCAAACTGGTACCATTTCCTGTGGCCCTGCAATGTGCCCCTGCCACCACCAGGGGGAGCTTGAGGCCAGCCCCACTCTCTACTTCTGGCCAAAAGCATCATGCACAGAGCCACTTCCCTGGCCAGAAGTATGCACAGAGCAGGGGCAGCATGCAGCAGCACTCTCCTCACCACCTCTGCCTTTCCATGCCATGGCTGTTCCAGCTCCTGTACCTGGAAGCGATGCCCAGTGGCCCAGGCTCCTCCTGGCCACTGTATTGGCCCTGCTGGCCTACTGTCTGAGGTTTCCAGCTCCCGTGGCTCTCTGAGGTTCCCAGCTCCCCAACATGCAGCAACTCTCTGCCGAGCAGCAGCATGCCATCTCTGGGCCAACACCACTGCACTGCTGCTGCCTGGACCCTGTCCATCTGGCGAGACCCCGGCAGGGACACTAACAATGGGCTCCTGGATGCCATTGCTGGGGCCACCCTCACCCTCCAAGACATCCAGCCCTGTCACCTCTGGGCCCCCTGGGCCAGCCAGGACTACATGTCAGGCTGCATGTCATCCAACAGACCTGGGATGACAAGCAGGATCTGGAGGTGTCCTGGATGACCTGGGCCACCTCCTGGAGCAGCTCCAGTTGTACCTGGAGCAGCAGAATATCACCATGTGGCTGCCTCTCCCCACAGACACCCACTTGGCCCTCACTCTTCTCAGACACCATGCCCGGCAGCCTCCACTATATAGGCCACATCTTTGTGGTAGGCAAGGCCACTGCCAGGGAGGCTGTCCTGGAGGTGTGCAGTGCCCTCCAGGACATGCTGAGGTACATTGTGCTCTGGTTCCTGGAACCCCTGGTGGTGACAGTAGTGATCCATGCCCTGGGATTCCCCCAGTGCATCATCCCCATCACCAGCCAGCCCCATAGCAACCGCACCTACTATAGTCAGGGAGGCTTTCACTCCATGGTGCTCCAGGGCATTGTTGACCACTGTGGCACCTTCACAAATGTGTGAGCTGGCTCAGGGGGCAGTAGCCATGATATCCATCTGTTTCACAACTTTGCTCTGCCAGCCCTGGTGGACAGTGAATACTTCATGCCAGGGGTGCCAGACCTGCAGCTGGGTGCTGTGGTGGTTCCACCCTTCCTCATCATGGACCCTGCCTACCCACTCCTGCCCTAGCTCATGTGACCATGCACAGGCCAGCTGGAACCCCACCAGGCCCACTTTAACTGATGCCTGGGCTGGACCCATGCCCTGGTGGAATTTGTGTTCAACCACTTCAAGTGACGCTGGCAGAACCTCACCGCCCACCTGAAGTTCACCATGGACAATCTCCCCCAGGTCATCATCACAGCTTGCATGCTGCACAACATGTCTGGGGGTAGCTGTTTTGTGAGGCCAAGGTGGAGGAGGGGTGGTGGGCAGAGGATGCCTGGCAGTGGGAGCACCAGCCTTGGTGGCAAAGACAGCAGAGAGCACCCTGCACCTAGGCACTGGGTGAGCCACACACACACCCTGAGGGGCCAGGGCACTAGGTGTGAGCGTCACTGGCTGACCACTTTCTCCCACACTCCCCACTGTAGCCTACCTGGACAGCTGCCCACTGACCCTCCACACCCACCTTCATCACCATACTCACTACAGACACATGTCAGAAGAACAACAGTTAAACAGTCCACAACAATAAAATACCCTCTTCCCCATGCAAATCATTTACAATGTGGTTCATGTATCATCCCAGGATGCGGGCTGTGAGGTGGAAGCACCTAGGAGGTAGATCCCAGGAATAGGTGGCCAGTACCCTGGCCTCTGGTCATTCCCTCATGGGTGCACATGCTGCAGTAAGCCCAGCAGGTGGGGGGCTCACTCAGGGGTAACGGTGACTGGTGGTCCCCCAGCATGGGTGGCTTCCCCGCTAGCAGCCAGTGTCCAGGGCCAGCAGGGCCAGCATGCAGTCCTGGCCCCACTGCAGGCAGCTCCAGCTCTGCACCCTCATGAAGCCAGGGTGAGTGGAAGGCCTGGGCTGAGGAGGAGGGGCTGAGTGGAAGAGGACCTAGTGCAGAGTCTGGGACAGGGGTTCTTGGATGGTGGAGGTGGCACTGGACGTCTGCCCAGGCCCATGGTGGAGCCTGCTGCTAAGTAGCGGGCTGTTGCCAGGGCCCAGTAAGGCTAAGGTCAGGGGCCAGGTAGTGGGTGAAACAAAGGCAAATGACAGGGCCAGCACATTGTCCAGCATCCAGTGGCCATTGTCCTTCACTAGTTCTGTCCTGGCCAGGACTGCCCTGCTCCTGAAGGGTCTCTACCTACACAAGCTCCAGAGCCACGAGCTGCAGCTGGAACTCCCTGTCTGCCTGGTCCTGCACCTCCTTATGTGGGTCCTGCATATCCTTGTTCTGGACCCATGTGTCCTGGTATGCCATATCATCCACCTGCAACCTGTCCTGGTGGGCCACATCCTCTGCCCACTGGGCCCATGCATCTGCCAGGTAATCCCCTGACACCATTACCAGCCACTCTAGGAGGAGAGTGCAGTCCTGGGTCCTCTTCCTGTGGAGCTGCCACATCCACAGGGCCCTGGCTGTGGGCAGCAGTGACCCTGAGACCACATCCTGGCTGCCAATTCCAGCCTTTCCTCTGTGTGCAACTGCAGGGCCAGTGGAGCCATGAGAAAGAAGCTATCTGTGAGTTTGTAACATTTCTGAGGTAAGATGCTCTGTACCAGGGGCCATGCACTGCCTGGCCTCAGATCAGGGGCTGGGCATGCACAGGTGCCCAGGGACCATGATAAGTTGGTCAGGCTGTCCTGGGCCCAGGCGCCCACCAGCCAAGCTCCCCATCCCCGTTCACTCCACAAGGACAGGTGAGCTGCTGGGTGCTGGTCACAAGCAGTCTGCCTCCCCTGCCCCATTCCCAGGCCAGAGTGGGACAGGCCAGGATCCTGGCAGCATGGGCTTCTGCAGGTCCAGACCCAACTGGGATGAGGAGCTGCCCATGCCCATGAGTTGTCATCCCCCCCATGCTGGCACTGTACCCCAAGTATGACCCTGCTGCATGTCCTGGGTGCTGCACAAGGAGCTGTTTTTGTGGACTGTGGGGTGCCTGACCCACTACACCCTGCTGCTGCTTATTGCCATGGTGCCTCAGGCACACGTACACAACTGGCACAGGACCCTGAACTTTGATGGTGTGTGGGGAAAACCCAAGCTGCCCTGAAACCTGTGCTACTATCTGGAGGGCTACCTGTGGCTGCACTACACTTCCCTGCCCCACACAGCCAAGGAGGACATTGCCACTAGCATTGAGAGGCCCGTGCCTACCTAGCTGCGGGGGCATGGGCTGCTTAAAGTTTTGCACTATCCTGTGTACTGTGCAGGGGAAACCCAAGGCCAGGGAAGTACAGCCAAGCCAGGCAGAGATGGGGGGTAAAGGAAGGACAAAGGTAGGGAGAGCCTTCTCCCTAGTGCAGGGCTTACCACTTAGCCAGGGCTGGCATGGCTGGCAGCTCCTCTCATTCCCAGCTGGCAGTGACGGTGTGCAGCTCCAGGCAGACTCTTTGAATGATGGCGTGCAGTGTGTGGGGGACAGGGCAGGCCCCCCTCCCATGGAAGAGCTGGTGCAGCTGGCAGATGGCAGTGACATGGCCAGCCACACTTCATGGCTAGGGGCCAGGCTGTGAAGCTGTTAAGGCAGGCACTGGCCTGGGCTTCCCAAGCTGCTAATGGAGGCTGCAGCTGAAGAGTTCAGCAGGATTGGCTGATGGTGCCCTGAGGGGCCCTCTGCCCCAGTAACACATCACCATGGGTGCCAAGCAAGGGCAGGGGCTTGGGCAGGCCATCCATGCTGTACACAGCATGGCTGTGGCCTGGGTCCCAGGGAGTGAGGATCTTTGTCAGTTGCCACATAATTGGAATGGACTTGTGGGCACTCCTTGACAAATGATTGTGGTCGGTGATGGTGACCCACCGTGCCTGCTTGACCTCGACCTTTATGCAGCACAGCCGCATCAACCAGTCTTGCCCATGCTCCTGCATCAGGCCTAGCAGCCCCTCATGCATGTGGTCATTGAAGCATCTGCCCCATGCAAACTGGCACTGCACCTCTGCCTCACTCCATGGTACCATAAGGTTGCCAGTCTCCTCCATAAGCCATTGGGGCCCTGCATGGTGGTCACTGGCATTGGCAATGATGAGGCCATCAGGGGTCCCACACTGGCTCCCCAGGCCTCCGTGCAGCTGTCCCTTGTGTTGCCAGGCCCGGGCAGCTGTCTGTAGGGCCCAGCACAGGGGCACAGCATGGGACTGGAAGCCATGCAGTAAGGCTATGCCCTGCAGCACTTGAAGGCATTGGGCAGGTTGCTGGGTGCGGGCTGTGGACAGCTCGAGCTAGCCCTGGTGGCCAAGAGTTTCCCGCAGCTGGGCCTGGGTACTGACAGGCCTGGCAGGAGCCTGGAGCAGCCTGCAGGCCTGGATAGTGTGGGTCTGGCAGCTGTGTGGCCAGGCAGCAGCACCAGGGTGCAGGCAGGTTGCTGCAGCTGGCCTGCAACCTGCCCAGGGGAAAACAGAGGCCAGGAGTGGCCTCAGAATCCCTGCATGTGTTCCCCAGGGCTCAAAATGCCAAAAGGCTTTTAAGGACCTGAGGCTGGGGCTTCCATAGAGGCAGCCCAGCCCTAGGACAGGAGAGATTCCTAGACCTGGAAACCTAGGGCTAATCTCAGGCTGGTCCCCTAGTGGCAGGGCTGACCAGGAGCCAATTTACATTGGCATGTATACATACTACTCACGAGTGAATTTGCTACCTGCATTTCCTGGTAGCAAATTTACTCACAAGTACCATCATTTATTGTGCAGGAAGCGTGTGCGCATGTAGACATGTGTGTTTAATGCACAGTAAACTATGCTACTGCACAGTATAGCAGCTTGTGTAGACATGCCCACTGACTAGTTAAGTTGGATATTATGTCTGATTTCACTGTGACTGTTTCACATGCCTCTGATGATAGTCTTCATGGCCATTGTTTTTATTGCTTTACTTATGTCTTCTGCTGCACCCTTTCATCTGTCACAAGCAAACTATTTTCATTAGTACGCTTTTGCTTCAGTTTAAGAATTGTAACTGCTGAATAGATTTCATTTTCTCCTACTTAGTTCTTATTTCACCCCAGGTTGAAACATCTAGCTAGAAGCCCCAGTAAAGGAAGAATATTTAATCAAAACTACTTGAAATATCTCATAAAGGAGAAATATGAGTAACGTGTATCATTTCATTTATTTTCACACCCTGGGCCCTGAAAACTCCTTTTTAAATTCCTCACCATCAAGTGAATTTCCAAAGAGTCAAACATGCTCAAATAAAACTAAACAAAATATTTTTCTCACTGGAATTCAGAAGTTAAGAGAGAAAAGTAAAATAGATCTTGTGGTACTACTCTGTGGGCATCTCTACATGTGATTTTATGTGCACCTAAACTTAGGGCGCATTAGCCTAACATGCATTAAGGCAATTTAGGCACATGTCCACACATGGACATGCTAATGCACATTATTGTGGATGTGAAGACAGACTTGGGACAAAAGTTAGTCCCAATTCAATGGGCACACATCAGCATATCTACACGTTTGCTAATGCGATTTAACTATTTGTGCATAAATTTGATACCTGCTTTATGCAGGTATCAAATTTAGGCTTGAATAGCCTTAAATCACCATTTTAAAGGTGCGTCAAGGGCATACATGTGTAGACATACACTCTTAATGTGCCTTAAATCAGGCTAATACACATTAAACACGCATGTCATTATCTAGGTTAATGGGAGATTTTCCCAGAAATTTGAGGCTAATCATGCTTTTAAATGCAAGATCATCATTTCTGGAATTAAAAATGAAGGTACTTACTTCTTCCCCTGCAATATACAGCATTGTGCAACTTGCTTGGCATGCCTAGCTTAAATTGTATACTTGGAAAGGTCTATAAATATCAGGGAAAGAGCATCAGTTGACCTCAGAGTTGCTGCAAGTTTATGCCTTCCCATGAGACAGTATTTGTCTAGTGAATTTACATACCCCAGAATCCACCAACCCAACCAAAACTCCAAATGAGATACAATAGGAAACTCTCAAAAAGTTTTACTATACAACTCAAAGGCTTACTAGATTGCTACATCCTATCCTCTTTGTGATTTCTTTTCACTAAAGATCTCTAGAATGGGGGATGGAGGCATGCAGGGGAAGTGGCATATGCGCATCTAAACAGCAGCAGTTCTATTACTCTGATATAGATTCATAGATGCTAGGGTTGGAAGGGACCTCAACAGATCATCAAGTCTGACCCCCTGCCCTTGGCAGGAAAGAGTGCTGGGGTCAGATGACCCCAGCCAGATGCCTATTCAGCCTTCTCTTAAAGATCCCCAAGGTAGGGGAGAGCACCACCTCCCTTGGAAGCCCATCCCAAATTCTGGCCACCTACACCATGAAGAAGTTCTTCTTGATATCCAGTCTAAATCTGCTCTCTGTCAGGTTGTGACCATTGTTCCTTGTTACCTGTAACAGGGAACCCTAGTCCTGTCACCAGAAAGTAGGAGAGCCACAGAGAACCTGGGTGAGTGGTCCAAAGGCGGGAACTAGAGAAGCCGTGGGGAGACAGCAGCCACACCACAGCAAGGACTGTAGCCAACGGAAGGGAGCTGAGGCACGAGCCCTGCGAATGTAAGCTGACCTGCTGCTGCGCTTGATCATGTTGGTTGGTGACAGTTATTATTCTTTCCTTTTTGCGATTATTGAATAACATCAGTGGCTTGGGTGAGGCTATTAGGGGAAGGAGGAGGCCTCATTTTGGGGACCCACTGTGGAGTGGTAACCCCAGTGCCAGCAAGGGCATGGCTTTTGGGTGGGGCATAGACCCCAGCGCCAGTGAGGGAATGGCTTTTGGGGGAGCACAGACTCTGGCGCCTTGAAGGCGTGATCTTGAAAAGGCCAAGGAGGCCTTGCGCACCTGGGGTGCAATTTTATTTTGGTGGTTTTTTTGGTTTTGACTGAGAAGGTGCAAGTTTGGGGTCGTCCCCTGGTTTTGAACTTGCGACCCCCTGGCTGTAGGGCCAGCACCCATGCTAGGGGGGACCGGGCTCCAGACTGGACCAGGAAAGGGAGCCATGAGATGCAAGACACTGGAAAAGGCTAGAGCCTCAGAGTCAAACCCTGTTTAGTGGGTTTAGACAGGGAGGCCTAGCTAGAGAAAAACAGGGGTCAGGCCCATGTAGGTGAAAGCCCCAACATCTGCAATACAATAGGCAGTCTCCCACTCACAAGAACATTATCATAATAATTTCCATTAAAATGTGGCAGGCGAGTACAGGGCTGGACACAAGAACGCCCAAGAAGGCCCCAAGGGTGCCCCACATAAAGTGCAGATTACCAGGAAAGATGGCACTGGGGAGGGCGACGTGTTACATTACCCCAAGCGGTGCCCTGCTGAACAGGGCATCTCCAATTCCTTGCTTCCTGACCTGATGCATTTGTAGGCAGCCTCTCTTGTGGAGGCTGAAGAAACTCAGGTCCCTCCGTCTCTCCTCATAAGGCTTGGCCTGCAAACCCTTAACATTATGAGTGGCCCTCCTCTGGACCCTCTTGAAGTTATCCACATCCTTCTTAAAGTATAGCGCCCAAAACTGGATGTAGTACTCCAACTGCAGTCTGACTAATGCTGCATGAAGGGAAGTACCACCTCCTTGGATCTATTCATCATGCATCTGCTAATGCATGATAAAGTGCGGTTAGCTTTGCTTCTGATTTCATCACACTGCCCTATCTACCGCCCTATCCATACTATAAGCTAACATTAGAGTCATTGCCTATGAGATCAAGAGAAGGGGAAGCATCATTATGACCACTCTTTTCTCTTGGATAATTATTCAGGGCAAAACTCACCCTTACTTTGGACCTATGCCAAAATAGGTTCTTTTCAAAGAAAAATGCTGGCAGAGGGACTAAGATATCATATTATCTTCATTACCATCTAACTGTCTGCTGAGCTAGTTCACTGAAAAATGAAGCTCCTGAATTAAAAGTTATCTCCAACTGATAAATGTTAGTATATTGCTCTGAAAAGCTGTCACCTTGAACACTAGAAGCAAGCTGTGCTTCAAAGATGGGTTATATGATCACTGCTACACTGTGCTTCACTTTGAAATCAGTGAAAGAGACCACAATGTATGCATCAATAAACAGAGTATAGCTTAAAACAAAGCCCCGTAATCTTTTAGTTTCCAGAATGAGGTCTAACTTTTAAGCTGTTTAAACCTAAAGACAGAATGTAACAGTTTCAAAAGCAATTAATTGACTTAGGCACATAAGTCCAATTTTCATAAGTGACTTTGACACCTTGGAAAATAAGTATTACTCACTGGGTGCATCTACACAAGACGCTATATCTCTGTAGCGATGAGCTATGATGATGTAGCTTGTCACTATGGCAACGTAGCATCAGCGGGCATGAAGCATGACACCAATGCTACTGTGCAGTAGCAACAAACTACTGTGCAGTAACCCATTGCTACTGCACAGTAGGATCGAAAACAACCCATGCACCACTGGGACTGTACAGTAATGCTAAAGCAAGTACTAATTGACTGTGCAGTTATTACTGTACAGTTGGAGGCACATGTAAATGCACTCAATGTCAGTGGAATAACTTTCACAATCTCACTGAATTTTTTTTTAAGCATATTAAGTCATCCAAGTTCCTAAATCATGTATTGGAACTTGGACAACTCTGCAAATGTTACTCACAATAGTGCCAAGGCTTCTAATGGAGATGTATGATCTTGGGCTAACGGAACTGAAACTCAGAGGTTAATTCACAGGTGTGCCACAGACCCTGTAAGGCTCTGAAAGAGTTACTTATTCTTGGCCTTTTGGTGACTCTGATCCCCATCTGTAAAATGGAAATGAACTACTACTATTACCATTCTCCAATACATTACCTGTTTAGGTTGTAGGCTCTGTCCCATACTTAGGAAATATGTCCCTTTTATGCATCCCCAATAAATGAAATCTATTTAAACTCTGCTTTTAACCCTTAATTAGAACAGAATTCTTAATCCTTCTAGACTCTTAGATGTTTAATTCAGTTATTCAGAACCAGGGTGCTGAGACTCAGGTTCATCTTTGCCTGGCCACTGTCCTGCCTCTGCTGCCAGCCCTTCTGCAAGGAGGTAAACACTATAATAAATAAATTAGCTCTTGAAATGGGGTTCTGCACCATTTACAAAAGTTATAGAGGGGAGACTCAAGTCAAACAAGGGGTGTCTGGAATCAAATGAGAGTGCCTTCAGTCAATTCAAGGGCTGCCTTGAGTCTAAGAAAGTCAAGAACTGCTGCTGTAATTAAATGAGCAAAAACGGTGTTTTATAGTCAATAACATACATGAAACAAATAATGTCAAGGAAATTCATCACAATTTTAAACATCATTTGAAAGAGAGATTACAGACATCCTGTGAGCAAAATTTGTTTCTGAAACCTGAGACCATTTAATATTGAATAATAAACCAAAGTCCTCTTTGGGTGTAATTTTCAGTAAGGATAGGGAAAATTCATTCATTAGAATTACGGGAGGTGAAATTGTTAATGTTCCTGTAATATTTATAGGAAAAAAGTAATCACTATAAAACAGATTTAAATCATAATCATTAAAAATTAAGCATTTCTCTACATTTCTTGAGTGAAGTTTTTTAATGGAATGAAGTCTCCTCAGCTACAATAATGTCATTACTGTCTATTTATAGCTAAGTTGTCTTTGGGTTTGGAAGTGCCTTTTCATGTTGGTATCAAAGCAGGTTTTCCCTTTGTAGCAAGACTTATAATCTTAAATGAAAGTAATCCATTACTTGGTGAATGAGAGACAGAACTGAAAATACCTATTGAATTTAATGGCATGCCAGGCATACATTTACAATACTATTGTTAAAACAAAGTCAAGACTTGTGGGGGGTTTTCCTAAAGGGATAATACATTTTTATTTACATTTTAAAAGGTCTTACCAACATCAGAAGGAATGATACCAAAAAGCAGCATGTATTTTTTTTCTTTTTCCTTTTTTCCCTTAGGCTAATACCATTAAGCACTTCCAAGGTCAAGTACTGAGTGCAACTGCATGACATTATCCATCCTTTACATTTAAGAGCTCAATCACCCATGAGCCCCTAACTCAGTGTTAGTGCTGTATATTTAGTCCATCCTATCTGAAACGTCTTTAAAATTACTAATAAAAATAGAAAATACAGAAAATTATGAAGACTCACCTCCTGTGAGGGAGCATAGAGGGTCTGAACCAATTACAGCCAAAGTCAATGGCAAGACTCCTATTGGCTCCATTGGGTACTAGGTTAAACTCAAGCTGTCCAACATTTCAGAGAGTTTCTGTGCCCATTCTTGTTAGCCTATCTGTACATGTGCTAGTGAGCAGTTAACATTTATCTATATCCAGTTCAAACGAGTTACCTGATTGTATGTATGATTTAAAAGTTAATTAATGTTCATGTTACTGCTTTATAACCATAACATGGGAAAGACGAGCAATAATCAATGAGGCAATTTAAAGTTACAGCACTTGAAAAACAGCATAAAAAAGCAAAAAATAGCCCTGAGATCTGTATATGATAAAAGCAAGAAAAGTCTTCTTAGGAAACAATATAATTCAAATATAATATTTTAAAAGGAAAGCTATTTCCTTGCTTTGTAGAACAGTCCACCACTAATTTGGGTCCCCATTATGTAATCACAGGCTTAAAGTTAAACATGAATATAATAACTTCCATCTTCAGTAGAATTATACACAGTATTTCATCTCATCAGTGCACTGTACAATGGCATTAAAACTTTCCTATTTCCACCAGAATGTTGTTCTCCAATAATCTAGTATTGCATTTTCCTTTGTCTTGTTCACATTACATTGGTGGCTCATAATCATGCTGAGATCAACAAATACACCCATCTTTTCACTTCCTCTGTTGTTTTGAATTCATAAGGCCCCAGCTTTAAGTATAAACTATTCTTATGGTAGTACTTGACTAATGTTGTAAATAAAACTATCATTAAGCAGTTGAATAAAATGCATTACAGCACATGACCTGGCACTTGGTACTATTAAATATCATCCCATTTCTCTAACTGCAGCCCTCAAGGTAAGTCTATTTTTCCTTTAATATGATTTGGCCTTCCTCTTTTTTGAAAATACCTCCTGATTTTGTGGCAGAAATTGTTAACCTTACATTCCCAGGAAATAGCATAATAAGGGGTAGGCAAGCAGGGCACCACCCTGGGCCAGTTTAATGGTGTCAAGTTAGTGCCGCAGCAAATTGTATGTAGGAAAGACCATTCCATGGCAGCTGCAGCAACTCTCACTTGGGGGGAAGAAATAGTGACAGTGGTCTATGTGTAGGGAGGTGTGACACTCAGCACCCTCCCCACTCCAGCCAGGGCACCAAAATTCCTAGTTACTCTCTGCTCCTAGAGTGATCACTGAAGAACTCCATTCACTTTCCTCCAGTCTGATAGGCTGTGCAGAAATGGGAACTATCACCTCTGTAAACTTTAGCCAGTTTATTACCTAGGTTGCACTAAATCCTATTTTGCATGGCACCATAATCAAGTATTTTATGGAAGTTCAGGTAGATCAGATACTTTTCTTATCAAGAAATTAGTTCTTTTGTTGAAGATAAATACCAAATTTGTTTTGCACAATCTAGCTTCCCTTCAGCATCCAAGCCTGGTTTTAGCAAGTAGGGTAAGGTATTACAGCTGTTATAAGTTTGGTTGGTGTTGTTGCTATTGGTGGGTTAAGAAAGGTACAACTGAGAACCATAAAGACAAGTGCGCTATTTGGGTTTTGGTTCTGGGCAATCACATGTAACCCAATGGTAAGGGAATGTGGTCCAAGCTCTATTGCATCAGATGATTCAGTTTCCTTGTACATTTCCACCCTCCAGTGAGAAGAAAGGAAAAGACAATTTTAGTATTCAGAAACCTTTGGCAGACCTGAGTGTGAGATGAGACACAGTCTTTATTCACATTCTCAGGTTTATAGTTCATCACGAGCTATTAGTGCCAAGTAAGAGATGCACTGGAACAACCCTCCCAGACAGTTTGGGCTGGCTTAGCCATTAACTATTAGTAATTACATACAGTCTCTACATTTAACAAAATAAGGGTGATTGCTTCTATGCCATGTTAAGAAACAAGAGCAGTAAGAGTCAGAACTACATTATTACCATTGGAGTCCATTCAAAGCACCTTCAACAAGTAAGATGAACATGATGCTTCTTGGAAGAGGAGAAATGAGGTGGGGACTTTTAAAGAGAAGAAATGAAAAGGGGGAGAGAGAGGAAGATTCATTCCAGCATGATGATCAAAATGTTTGTTTTCATAGATCACAAAACCCTAACATTACAGTTCTTCAAAGCCTTGCTCAAATGCTGCAATTCTGTGAATTCAAAATAAAACTTACTGTGGACATAATATTGTGTCATAGAAACTCAAAAAAAGGAAACAATTTAAATACAATCCCATAGAGATTATATTTTACCTTCAAGGTCTAAAAATAGCCAAGCAAAATGAACATGTGATGGACACTTTATTGATTCCTTTTGGGGGTGGAGGCAAAGTGAATACAAAGAAGGTATATAAAAGCATGCTTTAGAACAATCATTCTGGTTTAAGTCTGTATCTAGAGGCTGAAGTCTCTTTTCAATAGAAAAATACAAACCACAACCTGAAAATGAAAATACATAATGCAACCTCTGCTGCATAACAAGACAACTACAGCTTCAAATAAACTGCTAGAGGTAAAGTCTCCATTACCTCAGCTGGTGGCATCTTCAAGAAATCCAGTTTTTGTTTTGATCTCAGCATTAGTGTGTAGTAGGTCTTCCAGTCCTATTTTTGCTCCCCTTCTCTCAGCTAGTATTATCAGGGTCCTTGAGAGTTTTGTTTGATGAAAATAAGATAATTTCAATTTTTTTGACTTGAAGAAACTTCTACCTGATGCATAGGCCAAGGAGGTAGGTGTGGTGTTAATTTGCAATGGGTCAAGCCCACAATCAGAAAAATACCAGGCTGGTGCCAAATTAAAACAACAAAACTAAAAGACTGCAACTGAGGGAAAGTGGTAATAGTAATGTTAAAGTAGAGAAAAACCTGAGTTGTTTTATATAATAACCAGAGAAAATAATCTGTGTTTTTTCTACCTTAGCAAAGTTTTTAGCAAATTGAAGTGGATAGAAAGAATCTGAAGTTTCCATAGTGTTCCTCCTAGAAATCTTCATGTACTATATTTCCAAATGTAAATGTAAAACCATATAGAAATAACTTGTATGTAGATATACTATAAGTTATTAGATGATAAGGATATTACTGCCTTTGAAAAGTGGTAAGGATATTATTATTAGACTGGTTAAAAATAGGCTCCCTCCAGTCCTATCCCCCGATGGGCCGACACATGCCTCACAAGTGCTTCATCCCATGAATCTGGGCAGCAGTGTACAACAAAATGTCACCAACGTGCAAATTCCTGCAAAACTCCTACTTGTAGCTATTAGACTGGAGGTCCTTGCACAACACCATCAGCTTAAGTGCCTGCACTATCTTTCAGTGACCTATAGCCTAGCTGATACCTCTGCTTTTCAGATTCAGAAGATGGAGCTGGCTGGCTTCTCTTCCTTGGGAAAAGCGTGTATAGCCCAGACCCCTGGAAGGAGTGGGAGGCTGTGGCCTAGCCCCAATCTAGGGCCATGGGGGAATGGGTATGGTCCAGCAACCCCATGGGGCAAGGGGTTGCAGCCCAGAGCCACAGAGAAAGGGGTCACAGCCTGACCTGGCCCTGGCCCTGACTGGCCACATGGGACTTGGGGAATTTGGTGCGTGAGTGGATGACCACTCCTCCACCACCAAATTTCCTGACCCATGGGGACCCCTGTGGCCCAGATGAAAAGATTTCCAGGGGCTGCATTTGGCCCACGGTCTGGAAGTTGAGCACCCCTGGTATAAGGAGTTGAATGTCCAAATCTGAACTAAAGAGACATTACTCAGCTACTCCCAAGGCCCTGAATTCTTGTCACAAAGACTTCATCAGTTTCTTTAAATGAATCTCAAAGGAAAAAAAATCTTTTCTTCACTGGTGGCATTTATCTGGAGTGAAAAGCAGTGCAGTTGTTGTGAGTGAGATTCTGCAAGTAATGCCTAATTCTGTGTACTCTCCATATATAGTCCAAGTACAGTATGACTAATGGTAGATCAAGAGAACCTGCTATTGGACAACCTTATCGATGCTCTGAAGCAGGCTAAACTTTCTGCAGTGATATGTGCATTAGTCTCCAAGGACCTCATGTTGCTTCTAGCTAGCTAGACAAGACTCCCATGCATGCAGGTACATCTGTTTTCACAGGAAAGTACAGCAAGAATAAAAATTAATTTCAACAGACATGATGTGGGATTCAATATCCCAAAATCCTTTGTGTCACCAGTATTTAAATTCTCATAACTAACATTGGCAAAGTGGAAACCCTTAATCATGTGAAACAGATGTACCTTGTTACTGTAAAAGAGACTGACTTACCCTTATCTCATGATTTGTTATGAAGACATAATGAGAGTGACCATACATCCTGAATTAGCTGGGACAGTCCCAGATTTCATAGGCTGTCCTAGCATCTTGGCCAATTGGTGTAAATTGAAGCAAAAGTCCAGGATTCGGATGCTGCGGGCAGAGGCAGAGGCTGCTGCCACCCAGCTTGGCTCTTGCTGAGCAGCAGCTGGAGGTGAGGGAGACAGACTGGGCTGAGCATCAGTTCTCCTGCCTGGGGTGTGACAGGTCAGGGGAGAGGTTTGGGCCAGGCTCAGGCACCAGCACAGGGTGAGCCTGGATAGCCACCCACTGGTGGCAGCCTCATGCCCTGCTATTCGAGCCACTGCCAAGGCCCGGGCTGCATGTGGTGGCCCCAGACAACAGCCAGCAGCAAGGTGGAGAGACCGCTCCCAGCCAGATCCAGCCTCTGCGCACAGGACATGGAGGCCAGCTGCTGGCCTCCATGCTCTGCTGTCCTGCCCTGCCAGCCATTGATCTCCTGAGAGCTGCAGGGTCAGAGTGTGTGTGTGTGTGTTGGGGGGGGTGAGAAAATTATCAGGAAGTCATAATTTCACAATTCAGAAACATCAACAAAACTTTAAAATTTAAAGTTTCAGACTTAGGATCCTGAAATTCAACCCAAAATGCTGCGAGTGAACTTAGGCAGATCAAACCCCAAAGTCTTAGTGAATTCATTCACACTGAATCTACTGAATTTCAGATAGCAGTACAACTGCAGACAAAAGGACCTGCAAACACTGGTCAGTGAATCGACCCATTTGCATCACAGTAGTTAGCTGTGGTCGTTTTATGCTTTTCTAAATTGCTATGCTCAATAAGGCACTGATAGTTGAATACTACTAATGTTGGAGTCCACCGCTATAAATTTTAGTACTGCTGTCTTGGGACTGATATTGGAAACCAAAGAAAAATGATACCATTGACCAAATGCTGGCACGCATCAGCTACAAAGTCTATATAAATTAAATGAAACAGAAGTTCACCAGTAGGGGGAAGAAACACTTCACCAAACTATCAAGAGTTTAGCTTTCAATTTTCAAAAATGAAACTGCCTGCAGTTTCCAAACTACATGTTTTGGTTTGTGAATGGAACACAGTGACAGCATGTTCTGCCCGCTATTAATATAATTGGTACAATGCCATCAGTAATGTCTCAAAGGACATATGAAGTAGTACTGTTAAACAGCCATGCCTAAACTCATGAAAGACAAACACAAAGCTGAATTTAAACTGACAAACAAATGACATTAAAAAGCTTTTTCAAACTCCTTCACAAAGGGAATTAAGTATAATTTTTGTATGAGCCACATAGCAATACAGAAAGAAAACGGGTTGCTGCTATGTGAACATAAAAGGCCAGAGGCTAAAAAACTCTCAGACAAAAATGAACAGGTCTATGTATTTTTAAATAGATTGAGTTGTTCTGATTTATCTGATTAATCAGAGATGTGAGAATGGAGAACATCAGAGGCTCACCGAAATCATCAGAAGCTTTATAAGAATGTTAGATGTTTGCAGAAGTATTTTTAAATTACCACACAATTGAAAACAAAACAAGAAACCTGAGAGCTGAATTCTTCCCAAAAAACTTTGAATCTTTGAAATACTTCCAATGCAAGTATTTATAGTCAGGCCTTCAGAATTGGGCCCACTGAGCAATGTAAGTTTTGCATGTGTACATGAGAGAAGAATGGGTACATTGATTTAGTAGCTATGGGCTGGCCCAAATCCCATTGAACTGAGTAGAAAGACTCATTTGTTTCAGTGGGTTTTGGATTAAGTAATCCCTCCATATATTATTTTACTACTTTGTGGCTTTAAGAAAAAAAGAGTTCTTTTTAAATAATCCTTTATAAATCTGATCATTTTTGATGAGGTAAACTCTAACTTCTTTTGTTCTCTCCTGGCTTTATCCCTCTATTGTTGCACTGCTTTTCAATAGAAACTTGTCCAGAAATATTCTAAGCCAGCTGCATGGGCTACCTACATAGGTCTTAACCAAGTATGTTTTTTACAGTATGTTTTTAATGTTTGGTCCTATCCAATGGTTTCTTCAGAAGTCTGCATGAAATGTATTCCTTTTCTTTAACAAATGATTATGGCTTACAGTGTTAGACAATTTTGCTGTCTGTTAGAGCCCCTTATAATTTCTTTTGCTTACTTGTATCATGTTTCTCCCCAGAAAATTTCCCCTTGAATTAACCTAAGCTCTTCTTTCCCATCTCAGTGCTTTATCCTTATATTTGTAGTGCTGTTAGCCATACCTGTTACTTAAGCCAAATACATTCAGTTCCCTAAGATCTTAATCCAATACCTGCTGAAGTAACTGCAAAACTCACATTGACTTCATGGGCTTCATATTTGGCTCTTAATAAAGACACACAAAATTAAGTACCAAAATCTTTAATTATAATAGTTTCTCCCCAGTAAATTCTGAAATGCCCAGATTTTAACCCAGTGAAGGTGAACCCAAAATAAAAATTCCATGGACGGCCAGCAACGTATTGTCCTTTTGTCTATAGCCCAAATTAAATAGGCTCTTTTGCCACCAGATGGTGTGACAATATTTTTGTTCATTTCTTCTCTCCTTTGTTTTTATTATACTCTTACTATCACAAGATTTCCAGTATTGGACTGGGAAGCAGGAGAGGGATGCAAGTACAAATTGTATTTCTATCAGGAGATCCTAACTGCCCCAGTGTGGTAGGTACTGCCCAAACCCAAAGTAGGCGAGAATCTCTCTTCATAAAGAAAGAAGCAGGCAAAAGATTCCATATTATCACCAAGTTTTTACAGATGGGGAACTGAGGTATGGAGAGATGTCTTTCCAAAGTTTCCAAAGTTATACAGTAATATTTTTGCAGAGCCTAAGCTGAATCCAGTCCTTCTACAAAACATTTTCATCCTCATAAAACCAGAATAAACCACTGGTTGGGGAACAGGAGTGGAGGGAGCAGCGTGCACGTGTTGGCTGATCTCGTATGGTGAGCTTTAAACTAGCCTCGCCGGGCGAGGGGGCCACAGGAAGACAAAGAGATGCCATCCGAGCAAGACAGGTGACAAAGGCAAGGAGTGCTGAGGTAAGGAACGGGGATCCAGACAGTCTTCCTAATTAGGGGGTGGCACACAGTCTTGCAAGGCCTTAAATGCCTATATACCAATGCTCACAGTATGGGGAATAAACAGGAGGAACTCACCCTCAGAATAGCTAGTTCAAACCCAGATGTCATAGGGCTAACAAAAACATGGTGGGATTCATCCCACAACTGGGCATTTAGCATTAGGGGCTATAGGCTTTACAGGTGGGATAGAGAAGGAAGGAAAGGTGAGGGTGTGGCGCTGTATGGCAAGGAGCACTACACATCCTCTGCCAACAGAATGGGGTCAGACGAAGGGCAGGCTGAAGTGCTCTGGGTCAAGATACAAGGGGGCCATGGAGAGAGCGATTTGAAGGTAGGGGTCTACTACAGACCCCCCAACCAAGGGGAGGAGCTGGACCAGGAATTTTTGAGCTAGCTTACAGAGGCACTTAAGGCAAGGGATGTAGTTGTCATGGGTGGTTTTAATTACCCAGATATCTGCTGGGAGGAACAGTCAGCCAGGTCAGACTGTTCCAGGAGGTTCCTGGATGAGATACTGGACCCCCACTTAATTCAGGAGGTGCACGGTCCCACCACAGGAAGTGCCCTGTTGGACCTGGTCCTGGCCACAGGCAATGACCTGGTAAGGGGCCTCCAGGTTCTTGACCACCAGGGCGATAGCAATCATCGCTTGCTGGAATTCACCATCCAGCGCAGGGTGTCAAGGGCCTGCAGCAAGACGGCAGCCCTAGACTTTAGGAGGGCCAACTTCAACAAGTTGAGGAGACTAGTAGGAGAGGCGCTGGGGTCCTTGAGGGCAGGGGAACTCAGTGTCCAGGACAAGTGGGCGTTCCTTAAGGAAAAGATACTTAGGGCCCAAAGGGTGTCCATCCCAACAAGAAGCAAGGTGGGCAAGAGTGCCCAAAAGCCCCCCTGGCTCACCAAGGGTATCCAGGAATGCCTGATTACCAAAAAGGTGGCGTACACCCGGTGGAAGGGGGGTGCTATCTCCAAAGAGGAATATACCTCCTCTGCTTGGGCCTGTAGGGGGGCTGTCAGAAAAGCTAAGGCAGACATAAAGCTAGGACTAGCGTCCAAGATCAAGGATAAAAAAAAGTCCTTTTTCAAATACATAGGGAGGATGAAGAAGGTGCCGGGTAATATGGGGCCCCTGCAAAGTACACTGGGCAATCTGGTGGTTGCACCATAAGAGAAAGCGGAACATTTTAACCAATTCTTCACCTCCATTTTCTTGTGCAAGGACTGGGACTTCCCCGCTGTGACGCAAGACGGACTCAAGGGGAACGCCTCCAGACCTCAGGTTGGGGAGGACCGGGTTAAAGAGCTTCTGGAGGGGCTGGACATGTTCAAGTCAGTGGGTCCAGATGCTTTCCACCCCAGGGTGTTGGAAGATGATTGGAAGATAGTTAATGTGGTCCCCATCTTCGAAAAAGGGAAGAGAGAGGACCCGGGCAACTATAGGCCCGTCAGCCTTACCTCAATCCTAGGGAAACTCTTTGAGAAGATCCTCAAGGAGCACATCTGTGATGGGCCGGCTTCAGGGATGATGCTCAAGGGCAACCAGCATGGTTTCATTAGGGGCAGGTCATGTCAGACCAACCTGACTGTCTTTTATGATCAGGTCACAAAAGCAATGGATGCAGGTGTTGCCGTGGACGTAGTCTTTCTAGATTTCAGCAAGGCCTTTGACACCATCTCCCACCCCATCCTCATTAAAAAACTAGGCGACTGTGGCATTGATGCCTACACAGTCAGATGGATTGCAGATTGGCTCAAGGGTCGTACTCAGAGGGTGGTGGTGGATGGGTCATATTTGACCTGGAGGGAAGTGGGCAGTGGAGTCCCCCAGGGCTTGGTCTTTGGGCCTGCGCTGTTCAATTTCTTCATCAGCGGTTTGGATGACGGGGTGAAATGCAACCTGTTTAAATTCGCAGATGATACCAAAATATGGGGTGAGGTGAGCACGCTAGTAGGGAGGGAAAGACTGCAACAAAACCTGGATAGGTTACAGGGGTGGGCTAACATAAACAGGATGTGTTTCAATACTGACAAATGCAGGGTGCTGCACTTAGGCAGTAGAAACCAGCAGCACACTTATAGAATAAGAAACTCCCTTCTTGAGAGCACAGAGGCAGAAAGGGTCTTGGAGTCATTATTGACTCCAAGATGAACATGGGCCCACAATGCGAGGTCACGGTTGGCAGGGCTAACCAGACCTTGTCATGCATCCACAGGTGCATCTCAAGTAGAGCCAAGGAGGTGACACTCCCCCTCTCTGCGACGCTGGTCAGGCCACAGCTGGAGTACTGTGTCCAGTTCTGTGTGCCCCATTTCAGGAGGAATGTGGACAACACTGAAAGGGTCAGGAGGGCCACCCGCATGATCCGGGGACAACAGGACAGACCCTACAATGAAAGACTGCGGGACCTGAACCTGTTCAGCCTTCACAAGAGAAGGCTGAGGGGGGACCTGGTGACCATCCAGAAATTTACTAGGGGGGCCAGAAGGGTTTAGGGGAGACACTGTTTCCCCAGTGCCCCCTGGCATAACAAGGAACAATGGACACAAATTACTGGAAAGGAGGTTTAGACTAGACATCCGCAAGAACTGTTTCACAGTTCAGGCAGGTAGGAGCTGGAACCAACTTCCTAGGGAAGTGGTGCTGGCTCCTACCCTGGGGGTCTTTAAGAAGAGGCTTGATGCCTACCTGGCTGGACTCATTTGAGTCCAGTTTTTGTCACGCCCAGGCGGGGGGTCGAACCTGAAGATCTACCCTACTTCTATAATTCTATGAACCTGTGGGTTGTGACGGACCACATAATGAATATGAGCCACCAATACAATGCCATAGCTGGCAAAGCAAGTAAAACACTGGCATGCATGTACCTATGCATCACAAGCAAAACTAAGAATGTCATCCTCCCTCTCTACTCAGCCTTGATGAGACCAGTTCTCATCCAGTTCTGGGTGCTGCACTTCAGGAAGGATGTGGAGAAGTTTGAGAGAGTCCAAAAGAGAGCTGCAAGAATGATTAGAGGTCTGGAGAGCAGGTCATATGAGGAGAGGCTGAAAGACTTGTGACTGTTCAGCCTGGAGAAAAGATGACTTAGAGAAGACTTGCTAGCAGCCTATAAGTATATAAAGGGCAAATATCAGGACCTGGGGGAGCATCTGTTCACCAAGTCATCCCAGGGGAAGACAAGAAACAATGGAACAAACTGCTTGAAAATCACTTCAGATTGGACATAAGGAGAAATTTCTTTATGATTTGAGTGCCTAGGGTCTGGAACAGACTCCCCCTAGAGGTGGTACAATCACCTACCCTGGAGAGCTTTACAAAATGACTTGACACGCACCTTGCTGGGGTCATCTGACCCCAGCTGTCTTTCCTGCCGAAGGGACCGGATGATCTCATGAGGTCCCTTTCAGCCCCTAACAACTATGAATCCATAGTTTTTAATTAAACAGGACTCTTCTAATGCTTTCAAAATAGTCAACAACCTAGTGATTAAATAAATAATTTATCTTTATAATACAACAGTTAAATCAGTATCTCTATTTACTGTATTTAAAGCGCATTAATAAAATGATCTAGAAACACCATTCCATAGGTGTTTTTGAGCAGATCAAAACTCTACAGCAATGCAAATTTCCTCCAGCTTTCCAGTTCTGTTTTCCCTTTAACTAAGGGGTTTGCTTGATTATGGTGTGGTGATTATGGCTTGTCTGTGGTGTGATTTCAGGATATGCAGAATATGAACTGCATTGAGCACTGTGACATTTGGATAGGGAGCAACAATTCATCGGCCACCTGTTATCTGCAGCAGACTTAATTCAATGTTCTCTATTTGAGGGCTTCCAGTCCAATGCTATTCCATTATTCTTCTGCAAGGTCATGATAGACTTACACAGTACGTTTGGTTATAGTAGATGAAGGAAGAGAAAATATTCTCACCATGTGTCTGGCAAACTGCATTTAGAAAACCTAATTTAGTTGCCTAGTTGGTACATTTTCAATGTTTTTTCCCCCACTTCTTCTGCCATTGTTACTGTTATTCGACAGTCAGTGTAATGATGACATGTATGAATTTAGTGCCTGAGGAGCTGAATAACTAACTGATAATAAGGGGGGGGGGAGGAGAGGGGGGAAGTCAATTTCCACAGAACACTAAAAGGCAAAATTTTATTGCTACATGCACGGAATCACAGCATTTTTTTCAGAACCCACACTGGTATGGCAGTTCAGAAAAAACACATATATCCATACCAAAAACAGGCATGCTTCAAATGCACTACTTAATGCCAGTAATAGATACCTGCATAGGCAAGCAACGAGCACATACATTAATAACAGCCTCAAGGTTGAGTATGGCATCACACATTTGTAGCCCCGCATAAGAAAACAGTTAGTCACATGCACATAGCTGTGTATGAGGCATCTTAACCAAGTATATATACACATCTGATAATCATGTATACCATGTAGTTCCACCTTCATAGATAGAATTGTCCTGATTATGCTTACAAGGGACCCCACTATGGCCATGTATGCTCTATGGCAGGGATTCCCAAACTTCTTCTTCTTGTGTACCCCTTTCCAGATTTGCTAGCTGCCCACATACCACTACCATAATACGTTTTATATTTTAACCCCTTAAATGCCAATGATTAATATAATGAAAATTAAATCCGCTATTACACAATTTCACCCTCATACCTCCCA
Organism: Crocodylus siamensis; assembly: GCF_052110815.1. Taxonomy (NCBI): domain Eukaryota; kingdom Metazoa; phylum Chordata; order Crocodylia; family Crocodylidae; genus Crocodylus; species Crocodylus siamensis. Next base: position 200,953,240 of record NC_143396.1, read on the forward strand.
GAGATATCTTGTGTATCACAAGGGGTATGTGTACCAGTTTGGGAACCCCTGCTCTATGACAATTCTACTCTATCTAGGCATAAGTGTAACTGTGTATAAGTTACCAAAAGTATAGCTGGAGAAAAACCAGGCAGACGAACCACTTGACATATGGAGGAGAACCCTACTACCTTTCAGCCTGATAACCTGTTAGGGAAGGAAGTGAGAGAGGCAGATTCTAGACTTCCTGGGAGCCAGAGGGGGTTGGACACCAGTTCTGCTACTTCCCAGAAAAGTGACTTAATTACCAGGCTATGGGCTACTTATGGCAAAGAGTACCGTCTACCTCTCCTGTTGAAACTAGCCCAAGGGGCAGCCAGAGGTGAAAGTGTCACAGGGTCAAGAAGGGAAGAAGCCAGAAAAGCCCTGGTTCTGTGGCTTAAGGCAAGGAGAACTGCCTTAAGCAGGCTCTTACAGCTGTCTACCCATTCTATCTGACAGATATTTCCTACAGAATGGACAGACTCCTGCTCCTATTCCTTCTCTTTCAGGGACTTACACACAGTTACATATATACCCAGGTGGAACAGAATGAAGCCACAGTAGGTCCCTTTGGAGCTGGCTCAGAACAACTTCAGCATGCATATGGATATATGATCTAAAATCTATGTAAGTGGCAAAAATACATTTTACTCTGTTTCTTTATATATGTAAATAGTAATTAGATACCTTTAAATGAAATAGGATTAGGAGCATACATGCATATATTAAGAAAAGGCTCATTAGCAAAAACTAGTAATGTCTCCAATTGCCCTCTATATTTAGACTTAGATGACTGTCCAAAACATGACAGTGGTGACTTTGCCCAAAGACTAGGTACAGACTATGGCAAAGTGGGGATCCCCACTAGCTGCAGCTAGCTCCCCACTTGCCTTTGGGCATGCCTCCCGCCTATCTCACCCGCCACGCCTTGTTGGAATAATGAAAAGTTGTTAAATAAGATGGGAGGCTGCCCATTATTGCACCCCAATATTTGGGGTGTCCACAGCTCTGTATCTCCCCTACACCATGGCCCAAGCCTTGCAGGTGGCATCCAGATGTTATTAGTCATACCAGCCCCACACTAGGCTCCAGAATCCACCTGGCAGGACCCTTCTTTGATCCCTCCATTCAGGTGGTGTATGCCACCTTCATTCGGGCTGCTGAGCTCCCTGTAGCTGGCTCCCCTCTCTGGCGTGGTCCCCCCTTGGGACCTTTGGCCACACACAGGCCCTGGCCTCACCTCCAAGGCCAGGTGGGGCCCCAGGCCCACAACTCTAGGTGCCCCTCATGGTGGGCACCTGGCCCTTTTGACCTTCTTGGTCCTAGCCGCAACACTGACCAGTCAAGGGGGCACTCTACCTCCAACCTCACTAGCCCCACACTCTCTCTGGGTCCCCCTTCCTGGATGTGAGGAGATAGGGTGATTCACACCATGACTCCAGGGTCTCACAGGGGACTTTCACTGCCCCCCCCAAGAGCAACAGGTCATGGTGCTACCCTGAAATCTTACACAATGCCCCCTCTACTTGGGACTCCACAACGCCCCCTCTACTTGGGGTCTCAGGGCTTCCTTCCTTGGGTGGGATCAGGTGGCCGTAGCCATACCTGGGCCTCTCTACCTCCAATGTCACCTGACCCACCTGAAGGTGGGAGCTGGGGTTAAGATGCCCCAACCCGCCTTTCACTGGGATGGTAACTGGCCTGGCATTTCCTGGGCGTGCCTGCACCACTAAGACTCCCACTAGGCCACCCACTCCTGGGAGGGTGAAGTTTTAGGTCATACCCAGGACCATGGAGCCCTCTAGACCATCCCCTACAGCTCCTCCCTTACCTCCAGATGATACCAGCAGCCTTACAGCCAGGCAATATTGTTGCCTGGCCTTCCAGCAGCAAAATGCCCTGTTTAGATGGGCAGCTCTAGATCCAAAATGGCTGCCCGAATCAGGCACCTACTGGCTGCTGGCTTCAGACCCTTAAAGTGGCAGACACAAACAGTGCCCTGCCACACAGACATTCAAAAAGCCCAAGGTGGAATTGATCTAAGTTACATGGTTTTCTGTAAGTGGTGTAGTTTAGATCAGTAATAAACAGAACACACATTTGCTCTTTGGTGGGTGGGTACATTCTAGACCGGGTTCCACTATTTTTAAACCAGTCTTTGTGTGCCAAACTTCTGTTCTGTTACAGGAATAGATGTGTTTTGTGTGCTCAACTTCTGTTATGGGTATAAACTGGTTTTCAATCACTTATATTGGTAAATGTGTAATGTCTGTATCTGGCCAAAGGGAATAGTGGCAAAATCTCTTTTATCTACTTTTGTTGAGGAAATGCCTGTAGTATATTCAGTGTTCCCATACAACTGAAATGATGAAATGATGCTTAGGTGGGTAAGAATCTATTATCCTTTCTCTTCCCTTTCAACTATACAAATTGCATATTACTACCTATGATTCAGGAAGCAACTCATTGTCCTGAACACGGTACATCTAGGTTCTCTTTCAAAACAGCAATTCCTGATCATCTATTAAGGATAGACTTCATGCCATCTGCAACTGAGCATCACTTGGAACAGCATACAAATCTCAATGAAAACTTGGCCTCCATTCTTCAACTTCAGGCTTGCTGCTTACTTCTTCTCAATGGGCTAAAAGAATTTTGTTCTTTCTTCAACTGGTTAGGCATATTTTTCAGATTTTCTGTCCAATATCACAATACAGTTTAGTTTACTTTGGTCTAACTACCCTTGAGATTACTTAGAAAATATAGAAAATATTCTAAAAATGGTAAGGCTTAGGCCTAGAAAGATCATTAGGTGTAAATAAAAGCTTTATGGCAGATATCATTCTCTTTTTGCACTTGGAGAACGTTCTCCTTTCCACACAGCTGAGTGCCCAGAGAATAACATCCAGGACCATCAAAATATTACAACTACTTAGAAACAGGCTTATAACATGGAAATTACTGTAGAAAATTGTAGCTAATTCAGACATAATTACTGGCAAACCACTATATCTCTCTGCAAAGAACTCAGATAATTCCTAAGAGAGTTCCAGTCATTTGTAGTATTTCCTCCCTGGCAGTTTTACAAGTGATTTCATACATTTGCCAGTGTGATTTGTACGGTAACTGATTTTTTTATGTGTTCCTGTGTATTTCCCAGATAACTGTTGTGATCGTTTAGGAGCTGCTGCAAAGGAAAATGCTTATGCCTTTGTTATACATAAAAATAAGAAATTAGTTATACTATTTTCTATCACCTAGATTGACTATTGCATCCCTTAGAAGACTGTTTCTACTCTGACAAGTGTAGAATAAAATTGTACAGCTCCCATTAGGCCTTAAGCTGTTCTGATTACATATGAATATAGAAATCTGATTAATCAGATCCATCATCAAGATGGATCCCATCAGTGGTCAAGCTACTTACTTGACAGGAAATGCTCAAGAGGAAGATATGAGAGTTTTGCAGGCATCTTGTATTTCTCCCCTCTTCTTCCCTACTAGCCCTCCTTCTGGTCTTTGATAGGCTGAAACTAACTTCAATCTTTCAAGATTTTTTGCCATCATGAATGATGGCATTAGATAGTCTGGATATCCATATGAATACCTAATCCCATTTGACTCCAACTACTTTATATGGCATCAGCATGTGTGAAAAAATATTTCTTTTTATTGATTTTTATGTTGTCACATTTAAAATACCATGCTTATGAAGCTAAGGCACAGAGAACACTAACTAGAGAAGAGAAATGTGCAACCATTCTACATATAGTTCTGCTAGTCTACCTCATTCTTTGCCTTCTGGGTGATAATTGTAGGAAATGGACAAAAATGCTCTATGGATGAGCAGTAAGGTCATTTCTATTTTAATTTTTAATTAGGTGGGAAAGTTCTACCACACATACTTTTTTTCAGAATGGTGGTTAAGTGAATTAAGCTCTAAGAATTCAAGTATCTATCTACAAGCAAGCTATCCTGATGTGACAGAAGAATGGAAAGTGCAAGAGGAGGTCAGGCTGGCTAGACAGCAGTCTCTACAATAGAGTTGAAATTCAAAAAGGAATCCTACAAAAAGTGGAAGCTTTGTCATATTAGTACAGAAGAGCATAACAGTATTGTATGGGCATGAAGGGAGAAAATTAGGAAGGCCAAGGCAAAATTTGAGATGCAACTGGTGATAGACATAAAAGGCAATAAAAAGGAATTCTACAGGTATGTCAAGAGTAAGAGGAAGATCAAAGAAATCATAGATCCCATACAGAATGCTGAAGGCAATTTAGTTTTGGATGATGGAGAGAAGGCTCAAGTATTTAATGCCTCTTTTTACTTCAGTCTTCATAAATAGGTGCAAATACAAAAGGATAAGTGTAGTTGGCAGCAAAGATAGGGAAAACGATAAACACTCTAGAGTAGTAGAAGAACAGGTTAGGGATTACTTAGAGAAGCTAGATGCTTTCAAGTTGGCAGGGCTGGAAGAGATGCATCCTTGGATTCAGAAGGAATTGACTGAAGTAGTTCCAGATCCAGTAGCTATCCTGTTTGAGACCTTGCGGAGGTCAGATGAAGTCTCAGATGATGGAAAAAAGGAAAACATGGGTCCCATTATTAAGAAAGGGAATAAAAAAGATCCATGGTATCTGACCTTGATACCTGGAAAAATGATGGAAATGATTGTGAAGTACCTAGAGAAGAACAGGATGATCAGGAACAGCCAGCATGGATTAATCAAGAGCAAGTCATGCATGGCCAACTTGATTTCCTTCTATCATAAGGTGACAGGCTTTGTGTACGAAGGGAGAAAAGTGGATGTGATATACTCTATTTTATCGATGTTTTTGACTGTCTCCCATGACATTCTCATTTACAAGTTAAGGAAATACAGACTAGAAAAAAGTATTGAAATACATTACTGGTTAAATCATCGTGCTTAACAGGTAGTCCTTAATGGCTGAATGTCTATTTGGGAGGAGGTATCAAGTAGGTTTCTCAAAGGGTTTGTCCTGGGTCCATAATTGTTCAACATCTTCAATAATGATTTGGATGATGGGATTGAGTACTTGCATAGTAGTTTTGCAGATGACACTAAAGTGGGTGGAGTTACAGACAGTGTAGAGGGCAGGGCTAGAATTCAGAATGGCCTTGATGGACTGGAGAAATGGTCTGCAATGAATGAGATGAAATTTAATTAGGACAAGTACAAAGTCCTGCATTTGGGACACAATAATTGCATGTTCAAATACAGACTGGGGAATAACTGGCTAGGCTGCAATACTGCAGAGGAGGACTTAGGAATTACCATAGACCATAACCTGAATCTGAACCAACAACATGTTCTTGTAAACTGAGCCAACAGTATACTATATTATATTAACAGAAGCACATCAAGGGGAGTGATTCTTTCACTTTATCAGCACTGGTGAGGTTTAACCTGGAGTATTGTGCTCAGCACTTCAAGAAAGTGTGGACAGTTTGGGAAAAGTTTGGTAGAAAGCATGATTAGAGATCTGGGAAGCATGACTTATAAGAAAAAGCTGAAAGAGAGTTTTTTAGGCTGCAAAAGGGAAGACTGAAGGGGTATTTGATAACAGTTCTCAAATACTTAAATGTAATTATAGAGAGAAGGGAGATAGACTATTTTCTGTGGCCACCGGAACAGAACTAGGAACAATGGTTTCAAGCGCCAGCAGAGGAAATTCATGTTGGAGACTAGGAGGAACTTTCTAACTATGAAGGTGGCCAAGCACTGGAACAGGCAGCTTGAGAAGTTGTGGAATCTCCATCCCTAGAAACTTTCAAGAGCAGGTTGGACAGACACTTGGGTGGGATGGTGTAGTAAGAGGTCATCTTACCTTGAATAGGGGCTGGGCTAGATAGCCTTGTCAGGTGCCTTCCAGCCCTATTTTCCTATGATCTAGAACCTCTGGAACTATCCATTCAAATACCTGAAGACTTGGAACAACTCTTCAGCCTAACAATAAAAAATGTACAGTTAAATTAAACACCCATACATTATTCAGAGGAGATGTTTCAAATGATATATTGTCAGCTCTACATGAACATTTAAGTGTATGGTATCTTTATTAGACTAAGATAGATATTTATTTGAGTAGAGTTTTGTTCTTGTATCCTTCTGTAAACTCCAACACTTTCCTGCTATGCAGCTGATTGTGGATAGCTGTGTGCTATTCTCTACCTTTCATTGGGTAGGAAGAGATACACATAACATGTTTGTGGAATTTTATGTAAATGTAAAGATGATGATGATTATACTATGTATTATATTATTAAAACTAATCATCATCACCTAAACCCTGATGTTTTACTGGTACTGGCTGAAAGTCTGGACACATTTTTTACATCTCAAGATCTGTTTTCATTCAAAACCTGAATGAAATTTTGAAGTGGAGCAAGATTTTAGATATAACTCTATGTTTCTTTTGTGCCTTGGACACAACACTGCCAGAAAGCCCAGGCAAGGGAAGACGAGTAGTCAGGGTGGTCATCTCACCTGCCCCAGGGACTCAGAGACCACTGTGCTACTGCTGGCTTCTAGCTTCTACAGTGGTGTGGTGTCTTCACACCTGGATACTACTGCTGTGGCATGGCACTGCTGTTTTTACAGCAAAATTAACCTAGGGGGACCTAACGTTCCCTTGTCCCCTCTAAGTCTGCCCCCTGCTTACTCACTGTTAGTTCTACTATTGTTATGCTGTACTTTACTCTGTGGACTACAAGGAACAGCATACCTCTCCATTGCCCCTTGTTCACTGTACAGTCCTGAGGTTGTAAAAGTGAAAGACTTCTATGCTCCTGTGAGCATAGTGATAGTAGCTCTCTTTGGTTCCCACAGAAAACCACCAGTAGAGACAGGCCCCTTTCATACTCCCAGTGTAAGTGCCAAGTGAGATCTGGCCCCACAAGAGAAATCTACTTCATATGAATTCAGTGCAATAATATATAATACATTAGTTAAATTGCCTTGAAGGTGAAAAAAAGATGCATTATTTACTTAGGATTTGTTGTACTGAACAAGCTACCTATGATCTCACTGTATGAACAAATCTTGCAGTATTGCTATTGTTATCATCTTCATAAAGACACTAAGTCGGACCCAACGATATAAGACCTCAGTTCCATTAAATGCCCTACATGTTTTATAACGCATATTCTCTACAGTTTCACATGAAAGCTTTTTTGTTGTACTTATGTATTTATAATAATCTTCCTTCTTAACAGTAAGAAAACACATGAATGAAGGGTACCAAATGTTTACACAGATGTTTTTCTACTACTATATTTTTTTCGTTCCTCTGAAATTATGTGATTTCTCTGACAATGTAAATATAAAAACTTTCTGTCAAAGTTCAATACAATGAAGTGTTTGTTTTATTACACAGACTGCTGAACACAACATTTCTATCTGTGTTCCAATGATGATTGAGAGCCTGCTGTGCTTCTTTCAAGGCATCAATTCTTGTTTCAGTTGGCAAACAGGTTTTCCTGTGCTGTTTTTGATAAGGACCCTGATTAAAGAAGATAGTTCAGTACTTGGGGTTTTTTTTAAACACCTGGGTAATTCCACTGATTTTTGCATACCCATTTAACTGCCTTGTGAACCAGGGTATAAGTTGCTAACAGAATTCATTGTAGGATGAAATATCTTGACTTAAGACATGAAAACAGCCCAAACTTATTATGTATATACCAGGCATGTATTCCCAGATGAGGATGTTTTCCCCAAAGCAAAGGTAAATAAACAAGGACTTATAATAAAATACCAATAATTATTTAAACTCACAAATGTAGCCAATACTTAATAATAATATACTTTTCCTTACCTCTGTTCTTTGTGTGATACAGGGTTTGTTTTCATAGTGCAGGTATCAGAAGCAAACTTAGTAGGTAGAAAGAAGCATTGTACAAGCTAACCTATTTGCTGAATCTCACTCACCTTCTCTCCACAAACCCACTTTGCAGGAGGCAGCTACTAGACTCACCCATAGTAAATGCCTATTTTCCATGCTCTCCTATCACAGCAAACAAACAGTGATGTTTCATGAAAAGTTTGTATGCTGGGCTGGGACCTGCTCCTCCCCTGCAACTCCTTCCAAGTCCCCTGCCCATGATCAAGGAGCTAGGGCCAGGAGCATTTTGTCGTTGGGGCAGGGGTACATTATCCCCACCCAGGCTGGTACAGGGCTGGAGGGGGCAGGAGCAGACTGCTGCCAGGAGCAGCAGATCTGCTTCTGCATCTCTGCACATGTAGATGCCTGCCCAGGGTGGGTTTACACTAGAGTAATTGACTCTAATATAAGCCTTCCCCACAGCATTTTCACATGTAGACACAGCCACTGATAGAAAGAACAAGGGAGAAAGAGTAGAATTTGATTCCATGCATTATACTATGCTAACAAATAAACCAACTAAGCAAGCTGAAAAAGATTCAGAATGCGTGGATTATTCCTATACCTCATAGAACAGTGGAGGCAGGGTGTTAAGCATGCCATTCCAGAATTTGAGGTGGTGCTCTGAAATAGTCCTCATTGTCAGGGGTATTGGGCACTTAAGCCATATGTTTTCCCTCCTCATTTATTCTAATACCTGTGGAAACCACTTGAAGATAAAAAGACCTTACGTTTTCCAATTGCACATTCCATAACTATCTTCTCATAGAGGAACTTCCACGCTGCTAAAGTAAGACAGTACTCTACAACATCAAATACAATAGCTCTCCTCTTAAAATACATACCTGCATTTTTTTCTCAATGTACCAGCAGCTCCATAGCATAAGATCTGTGTGGTTGGGGATGTCATTACCTTTTTTTCAAAGATGTAGGAGCTATTCCAATGAATCTCTGGATATTAGAGTAATTCAGTCTTTACTTTATTTGCTACAGTATGTAACATCACCAGACAGGTATACTTTGGGTTCTTGAGCAAGTTGACTTCCTGTTCAGGAAGCTATATATGGTGAGAGGAAAAGAAAAAGGTTAATGATTCTTGAATCTCAAAGTGCTTTGAAAACCATATGTGCGAAGAATGTTTTCAGTGAAAGAACTTAATTAAAGCAGAAATTATAAACTATAGTTTCTTGGGCAGATGTGTATGCTCCCAACCCCAAGTAACTGGAAGAACTGCTAATTTCCAATTTCTTATCTAAACCTGTAAGTAGGTAATGACTAAAACACAGAGGATCAATCCATTTATATTATGTTGTTTTTGCTATCAAATGTGACAGTCCATCCATTTACATAAGACTGCAAGGGTTCTGAATTCCATCTTCTCTTTTTATTTTCTAACAATAAATTTTAAAAAATGTGGTTGGACAAGAACATGCCTGGATTTCCTCTGTGCTGAAACGCTTTCAAATTGCCATTTTCTCTTAAAAGTGTGTTGCAACATTCTTTAGTGGAAAGAGCAAAATGGAATAACTTTATTAACGGAGACTTTTAGAAATATGGAAACAATTTATGTCTTCTGTTAACATCTCTAATTCACTTAGTTCCCCCCAAAATAGTAAAAGGCAGAAACTGGATATTTTGCAGAGATGAGAAGACTATTTTTATAGAGCTGTAATAAAGAAAATCCTGCCATACTCTTTGTAGTGATTTAGGACTTTAATGCTCAAGTCACTTATCCTTGTGTCTAAGGAATGTCAATTCAAACCATAGGCTTGTGGGTCAACTAGTGTTTGTTTTTTATCAGAATCACTGAGTGTTTTTGCATTGCTGGCATTTACTCTTGGAGCCAGAACTTACAAATACATTAAATGTTAAATTTATTGGCTTAAAAATCACTGTGGGGAAGGTGTTTCTTGTTGACTGAGTGGAACTACAGATAAATCTTCAGTAATATTCTGCCTTAACAGGATTGCTCCATAATTGCTCCAGAACACTAACAAAGGAAGCAGAGTTCATGCACACTCTTGTGTATTTGTCGTGTAAAATCTGGAATAACATAGTGGCACTGCTCAGAAGTTTAGAGACATAAATATTAAAGAGAAACTGGAATCCAAATCTGTAATGCCAAAACACCCGCTCTTCCTCTGGACTAATAATCCCTACTTGTCAGCAGGGTTATTTGGCTGGGGGTAGTGCTGCACTAATGTAGCTTTACTGCTTCTTGGTATCTTTGATTGGGCATCTTTGCCTGGCATGGTATGTTGCCATGTAGACATTATCTAAATGTTTTCAGTAGGATTTTTGACAAATGGCCAGCATGGAACTTTGAATCCTAACATTATTGAAGCTTCGAGGATTGAAATTCAGGTGTGCCTTAAGATTCCCTGGGAGTTGAAAGCAGCATGTGAGGGGATATAGCATGATATAATTTTTGTTCCCTCCTTGTAGGCATGGGTAAGTCTCATTATTCATTTAAAAAAGAAAACACTCTAAGTCTCAAAGTCATTTAGGCTGCTATCCCTGAACAAATTTTCATGCTTGGATAATTATAACCCCTTGAGAGCCAGGCTATATAATAGGATTGTTGACAGATCCTTTGCTAGCGGGTACTGTTGTAACCCATTCTGTTCTATTCCTAGATATGAAAAGTATCCGTTCACTTCAAGAACTTAATTGATAAATAGATTTTGCTTTGAAACTTCAAAGTCTAACAATTTATAGTAACACAAAAGAACTTTTATTTGTTGAACCAAGCAAAGAATGGTAATGATCATATCAGGAATGCAATTAAAGTTGGTTGAACCTTTCCATTAAAACAACTAACCATAAAATAAGATTTTCAAAATAAAAATCTATTAAGATTTTTTTTTTCTGTTTTTCCAATGGAAAATCACTAACATCTAATTTTTCAAAACAAACATTTTTGGTTCCCAAGTTTTGTTCTTTCATTGCAAAAATTAAATGTCTTCAGAACCTGAAGCATGTGTGCATGTGTGTGTGTGTATTCATATTTTTTAAAAATAGTTTCTAATTTTATACCAGCTGCACTGTGGTAGCCATTGGTGTTCTATCACAATGATGATGATAATCTTTAAATCTTACATAGTGATTTTCATACCTTGAAATCAAAACACTTTCAAGAAAAAAAGGATAAATATCACCATCTTCATTTCATACAGCTTTTTCTTTCTATTTTTAGTACCGTATTTCACAGTGTTTAAGTCAGGTTTTGAAGCCCAGTTTTTGTGTCTTAAAAATCAAACTCGACTAATACACCATGTCAGCACCACTTGCAGGGGATGGGGCCATGCCAGCCAAGTGCCAAGCCTGGCCCCATCCCTGTTCCTGTCCCTTGTAAGTGGTGCCAAGCCCAGCACCACTCACAGGGCATGAGGGTGGGGACAGGGACAGGGCTGGGCTTGGCTGGGTTCAACATTTGGCTGGCATGACCCCATCCTCTGCAAGAGGTGGTACCAGTGGCACTCGCAAAGGATAAGGCCGTGTCAGCCAAGTACCAAGCCTGGCCAAGCCCAGCCCTATTCCCATCCCCTGTAAGCAGTACCAGGCTCACAGGGGATGGGACTGCACCAGCTGAGTTCCAAGCCTGGCCCTGTCTGCAAGTGATGCTGTTAAACACCATGCCTGGCACCACTTAGAAGGGGATGGGGATGGGGATGGGATGGGGTAGGCCTTGGTCAGACTCAGTGCTACGCTGGTGTGGCCTCATCCCCTGCAAGTGGCACCAGCAGTGCTGCTCACAGGGGATGGAGCTGTGCCAGCTGAGTGCTGCTGAGCCCAGCAAAACCCAGCCAAGCCCTGCCCTTTTTCCCATCCCCTTCCCTGTCCCCTGCAAGCAAGGCTGGGCTCCGTGCCACTCACAGGGGATGGGGCCATGCCAGCCAAGCTCTGAGCCCAGCCCTGACTTATACACCATGCCTATGAAAATCCTTACCTTTCAGATTGAAAAGCCAGGGGTCAACCTATACATTGTGTTGACCAATACACCATGAAATATGGTAGGTTCTGCTTGTCTGTAAGTCCCACTCTTTAATTAAACCAAGATTCTCTGCCCAGCCTGGGTCTTCCTGCTAGATGTCCCAACAGTAAATCAGGGAAGGGGGCTGGGACCTGCCTTTCCCCTGCAGTTCTTTCAAGCCCTATGCCTCAGTTGCCCTATCAGGGCACAGAACTAAGACTAGGACCTGCCCCTGACCAGGACAGTTCCCAGCCAACTCTTCAATCGGCTCCACCCAGCCTCCAGTGCTCCAACAGCAGGCAGCTCCCAGGGGCAGAGAGCTATCTGCTGCCCCCTGCTGCCAAGTTGACTGGAAGCAAGTGTGCTGTCAGTAGGGCATCTACATGTGCCATACAGCATGGTAAGTAATCACAAGCAAATTTCCTACTGGTATTTACAGGTAGCATATTTACTCACAGAGTACCTTACTGAGCAGTAAGCATCTGCATGTGTAGATGGTGATGCTTACTGTGCAGTAGTTTGCTCTAATCTCCAGTAAAGCATCTTGTGTAGATACGCCCAGTTTCCGTTATGCTTGTGTGTCTCTTTTAAACAGTATTTGGGGGGAGGAAGGAAACATCAATGAAACTGCACAGCTCCTCACCCATCTTTTCTGGCTTGACTTATTCCAGGTAAATAGATTAAATAGTTCTCCTCTAAATAACTCCTCTTTTAGAGCCAAAATATCATAGACCTCTTTCCTCAGGTTTTGTGTTTCTAGTCTTGCACTTTCATAGACCATAAACTCTCTCTTCATCTTTTCTGACCCTATGACCTGCCAGAGTTCTTTCTCTAAATAAATATTTCAGACTGGATTGTGATTTCCTATCAGGTCATCCCAGCTGGTCAAATAATCACTCCCTTAATCCATCCCATGTAAATCTAATGGAGACACTGTCTCCCACCCCATTCTCATTAAAAAGCTAGGTGACTGTGGCATTGATGCCTACACAGTCAGATGGGTCACAAATTGGCTGAGGGGCTGCACCCAGAGAGTGGTGGGGGATGGTTCATATTTGACCTGGAGGGATGTGGGCAGTGGAGTCCCCCAGGGCTCAATTTTTGGGCCTGCACTGTTCAATTTCTTTATTAGCAACTTGGACAAGGGGGTGAAAAGCATCCTGTTCAAATTCACTGACAACACCAAGATTTGGGGTGAAGTGGGCATACTAGAAGGGAGGGACAGGATACAGCTGGACCTGGACAGGGGTTGGCAAATGAGACTAGGATGGGATTCAATACTGACAAGTGCAGAGTACTGTACTTGGGCAGTAAGAACCAGCAGCATACCTACAGGCTTGGTAACTCTCTTCTTGAAAGCACAATGGCAGAAAGGGATCTTGGAGTCATTATCGATTCTAAAATGAACATGCGCCGCCAGTGGGCATGCGGTCAGTAAGGCTAACTGCAACTTGTCATGCATCCACAGATGCATCACGAGCAGGGCTAAGGAGGTGATCCTCTCCCTCTATGCAACATTGGTCAGGCCACAGGTGGAGTACTACATCCAGTTCTGGGCACCGCACTTTAGGATGGATATGGCCAGCATTGAGAGGGTCCAGCGGAGGGCCACTTGCATGAGCTGGGGACAACAGAGCAGACCCTACGAGAAGAGGCTATGGGACCTGAACCTGTTCGGCCTTCACAAGATAAGGCTGAGAGGGGACCTGGTGGCCATCTATAAACTTACCGGGAGGACCAGCAGGGAATGGGAGAGACCCTGTTCCCCTGAGCACCTCTCAGAATAAGAAGGAATAATGGCCATAAGTTGTTTGAGAGTAGGTTCAGGCTAGACATCAGGAGGCACTACTTCACATTCAGGGTGGCTAGGATCTGGAACTAACTTGCAAGGGAAGTGGTGCTGACTCCTACCTTGGGGGTCTTTAAGAGGAGGCTTGATAATTACCTAGCTGGTATGAGCCAAGTATTCTCTCCTGCCCATGGCAGGGGGTCAGACTTGAAGATCTACTTAGGTCTCTTCCAACCCTACATCTATGAATCTATAATAATCCCAAATAATTGCCTGATCCCACTGAAAAAGAAGGAGCCTGCTCAGCCCACTGAAAAGGTTTGTGGTCACAAGCCCTTAAAAGAGAAGGGACTCCATTTCCTCTACCATCCTTCTTCTAGACAATATTGCCCAGGACCATCACCCATTAGCTGCTTCAGTTATTTCTCTGATCTTCATCTGCCTTCCCATGGTACATGGAAAGACTAAATGGAACGAGTACCCCACTACAGTCTCTAACATTAAAATGTTAAGGCACATTATACTTCACTGAAAACCACTTATTCATCGACACCAAGAACATGTGTATGAGCATGGGACTGTTGCCAAGAAGCTTGGCCTTACCCACTTGTTTCTATTCAGTGTGGAACAAAGATCCTGGCACCTGAATCACATGGCCTCATGCACTTGGAGCCCTGCCTTCAGGATCAGCCATACATGTTTAGGGTTGTTCTGTGCTGGCTGTGTTGCCTAATTTGAAAGGTTGGTTGTATGCTGTTTAAGAGTGGGCAGGGTTTGTTTCTCCACAGCAATTTGAAGCAAGTCTTTTAGAGGCATAGCCTATTTTTTCCACTAAGGAGGAGCAATGATGCAGGGGGAAAGAGGGAGGGGGCAGGCTTATTTCCTCAATGCCAGTCTTGGGCTTGTTTATTTTTAACTGGGACTCAAAAATACAATTTATAAGGAAGAATAGGCAAGTCTTTCCAGATTTTAAGTACAAATGATCTGGCCCTGCTTGTAAGTTATTTTACTAAAATCTGAAAAGCTTCATGCTTTTTAAACTTCATCTTTAGTAGTAACAGTAAGTAAATATTTTGAATAATGTCTAATCTAATTCTTGCTATAAATACATGTAGGGAGTTTTTTTCTGTTTTAAACCATCTTGGAACTATCTATGTGGGTGTGTAACTTGGGCAACAGAATTATTCCACCAAGTTTTGATAACATCACCAGCATTGTAAGTAATTGTTCCTCCACCTTTCTGATTGGATGTTAATGTCATTCTTTGTCCACCATATATTACGTAAAAAACCAACCACTCTCAAGCACACTTTTGTAGTATTAAAGCATTTCTTGTTTCAACGGTAACCTGGCTTCTGCAGAGGCATCATGCATGCTAGCCACTAATCTACAATGACTTGTGATTTGTAAACTACCGGTGTAGCAACCCCCCCCCCGTTTTTCTCTTTTATTTTAAAATGCATTCCCTCCCCTTCCCCAATGATTTCTGACTTTTTCTCTCCCTCTCTATTGCCTATTGATAAGTATAAGTGAGCTAAGACATAGGATAAGCTTCAGCATTTTATTTTGGTAGCAAGTTGTATTTGTTTTGTTTTTTCTCCTTCTTTATATTGAGTGTTACTGTTCTATATTACTGTTTTACTGATACTGTGTGATTCAGGCCACATATGTAAGTTAGCATAATTCATGTCAAGTTTCCATTTTGTTTAAGTCTCCACCTTGTCCCCATGCTCTGTTGTGTAACCTAGGACTCATATCTACTCCTCCTTTGTAACTTGGTTCCTGAATGAATGGGGATGAATAAGGGTGCTTGAGAGAGAGTGGCAGTAGGTCTAAAAATAGCTCCCTCTTAAAGACCGAACAATCAAAACCAATACCTGGACCAACAACCCAGCCATTGGAACCACCCTCAGTTTCAAGAAACAAAAGATAAGGCAACCCACCACTGTGCCAAGGCTGCACCTGGAATCCTCTGGGACAGGACTGGCATTGCTTGGACATGCTCTCCCCATAGGAGATCATAGATAGTTTGTCCCATAAAAAGGGGTAGTGAAGACTGTCTCCTTGGAAAAACCTCTCCATCTGGACCAGCACCGTGCCACACCACCTATCCACCCAGAAGCCCTGCCGGCAACCACCCTCTGGAAAACACCTGCTGGACAAAGTCCCCTTTCCAGCCTGGATAGGTAGCTATCACCACCGCCCTCTCTTCAACCAAGGACTTGGACTCTTTCTCTTCCCTACCTGGATTCCAACCCTTCCACTGAGTCTCTTTCTCCTGCTACCATTGTGAGTGCTTGTGTCTGTGGGAATCAGTAACTTCATGGGGCTGTGTAGTATGGTGTCTGTTTAATAAACCTGTTATTTTGAAACCCCAAGTTGGACTTTTGTCTGTTGTATGACTGTTTTCTCCTTGCCACCGCTTATCTGCCATACCATCCAAGTCAGGAACTCACCTGTGTGTATGTGTAGGTGGGTGGTAAGTCAGGAACTCACCTGTGTGTATGTGTAGGTGGGTGGTATATGTGTGAACTGGTGAATATACACACACATATGTCATTGTGTGCATAAGATACGAATTAGTGATCCATGAATGTATACGGAGTGTGTGGGTAATGACCCCTGATTGTTGTCTAATTTTTGGTGTGTAGCGTGTATGTGCTTGAATTGGTGATTGGTATGCATGTGCCTGGGCTGGTTTGGATGTGTATGTGCCTGAGTTGGTTGTGCGTGTGTGTGTGTGTGTGTGTGTGTGTGTATGCACCTAATTGATCTGTGTATTTGTATATGTGCAATTGCGTCACACCTTCCCATCTAACAGTGCAATATTGAGATCCTGAGAGTTGGCCTGACCCCACAGGGCAACACCTGTAACCATATTCTAGGACACTGAAATTAATCTGTCACTGCCAGGATTCTTGCATTATATTTATAATTAATGTCATAGGGAGAATTTTCTGAAAACTTAGCTAATCAGACTCCAGTATAGAGTCTGTCCATAATTTGCCCATAATTTCCTAAAATGTTTCTCATAGTTCATAAAAGCTGAAATCCATCAGGCATGTTCAAACACAGATATGGAGGTTGCATTTTAGTTTTCCTACTTGCGGATAGGACTTTGTTGATAATCTATTTTGAAGAATATTTTTTCATGTGTCATGTATATATCAATCCTATAAAATATTAAAACATTGATATCCATAAAGCTGAGTTATTTCCACAGATAATAAAAAACTAAATTATGAAGAAGAAATAGGCCTTTCATCTTCTACCACAGTGATTCTCAACATTTTTAAACTCAAGTCACCACATGTTTGAATCAAGGCACTACTCAGAAAGTGCCAGCTCTTCACTTTCACTCTCTTTTTGACTCTGGGGAAAAAAACAAAACAAACAAAACAAAACAAAACAAAACAGAGTAATTTTTCTCCTGCAAAAAACTCAGAAAGGCCACAGCAAGTCAGAATGTTTTTGACACTATAGCTGCCTATTTGAAATTTGTTTTTTTCTTAAGAATCATGTATAGGTATTAGCACATCTAATAATGTGATTCTCATCAAAAGGTCTTGCAGCAGCCCAGGGTACTGCAGCATCCTGGCTGAGAATCACTATGCTACAGGTTAAAACAATTCAAGTGTTAGTCTCCCACATGTCTTAACTTCTGTTTTTACTTTCTTTTTTGGTTAAAAAAAAAACCCCTCCCCGCAGGGTTCTTTTTTGCATTGATGAATGCACAGTCACATGGGTGGCAAACTGGCTCCAGGGGTGCATCCAGAGGGTGGTGGTGGATGGGTCGATGTTGACCTGGGAGGGTGTGGCCAGAGCATGGAATAGGCTTCCCAGAGAGGTGGTGCTCTCACCTTCCTTGGAAATCTTCAAGAGGAGACTGGATAGGCACCTAGCTGGGGTCTTATGACTCCTCATGGGACCCCAGTGCTCCTTCCTGCCTATGGCAGGGGGTCAGACTAGATGATCTGTCTAGGTCCTTTCCAACTCATTGATTCTATGATTCTATGAAAAACATTGGGTCTTTTTCAATAAATAAGAAAAGACATTCAACATACCCTTCCATTATTTACAACTCTTTATAATTTTGGAATCTATGCTTCATGAAGGGGTCCATAGAGGTCATGTATGTTTTCTTGAGTTTGTTTTACCGATACAGCATGCATAGTGTTTATGTATAAGTAACATCAAGCTGAATTTAGCCTTATTGCCTTATGTTTGTGTGTGTTGTGGCACTAAATGTTCTGTGCAGTAAGCAGAAATAGGTCAGCATCTAAATGTGCAGGCATTAAAGCGCATTAATGCTGTGTGTGGTCTGATTTGAGACTAAAGTTAGTCCCAAGTCAATCCACACACAGCGTTACCATGCAGTAAAGTGTTTACATGTGCATTACTGCACATTAACTAATCAGGTGTAAGTTGCATCAAATTTATGCCCAAGTCGAATTAAGTCACTATAGTTATTGTGCAGTACAGGCATGCACGTGTAGCCACACACCCATACTGTGCAGTCATTTTAGGTTACTGAGCAGTGTTAGGTTACTGCACAGTAAATTTGAGTATGTAGACATGCCCACTGACACACACCTAGACCACATCAAGAGTCAGAGCATGTCATAATATTCTGGATACAGTCAGATCTCTACGGAACTGTGCTGGTAACGGTGAATGGGGATTCCTTTTATTTTTCTCCTATAACCTCAGTTAGACCCCTTCTCCTGCTGTGCTTTTCCAAGTGCTCATGGTAAGCAACATAGCAACCACCCTGCAGTTCTAAATGGCCCTGGATTTTCTGTGATAGTAATATTTGCCTGCTTGAGTAATGTATCACAATTTTAATTACACAATTATAATTATACAAGTTGTTAGACCCCCACTCCATGTGGCACCCAATGACTAGGGAGACGACGATCCAATCGCCCATGAATCATGTTACTCATTAGCCAGAGCAAGCAGGGAGCAAACACCAGCACACACTGCTTGCAACAGCTTTATTCAGAATGGAGACAGCTTTGGACAAGGTTCCCTCACAGACATACAGCCCATGAACCAGGGGACCTGCATTGAACATTAGTTCTTTTTACATTTTATACACCTTGGTTCATACATATTAACATTCACTCCACCTATGTCCCTTGGGTTCCACCGATTTCTCCTCTCATCTCAAGCCCCGCCTCAGTTTACTGTTTACTTCATTAGCATAGAATTTCCTATGCATTTCCTTCACTTACATACCTCTCTGCTAAGAGTGCATGTGTAAGGCCATGAACTTGGGTACTCTCAGTCACTTGCTGGTTCTTTCTTGTTCTTTGCTGATTTCAGCACCATCTCCAAGGCCATATTTCTGCTTTATCTCCTGATAGCTGGTGGCTGCATCTTGTTCTTTTTACACAAGGAATCATGTATCCTACACACTATTCCATTGCTAAAGAAACTACTTGCCTAAGCATTTGCAAGGTTAGCTTAATATATCATTTTGCCTTGTGACCAGTAGCTCTGCTGAGACACGGGAAAAAGCCTTTGTATTCAGCTGCAGAGTCAATGCTCCCCAAAAATCCAAATTATTGTCACCCTAACACAATTGTATAATTGTATTCACAGTCTGTGAATATTCAAGTAACTTTAACTGTTTTCCTAATATGAAACCAACAAAAAATGCTGTGTTCATTTCATCACATACCACCAGAGCCACTGAACCCAATGCATATTGCATAATATATAAAAACAGTGAAAATTCATGGTTTTGCCATAAGCCCTGAGGAAAGATAGTAGGGCTGCTTCAGGAGCAGACTAGGGACAATGCTATGACTGAATCACAATAGGATTTCCAATCTGCCTGTGCCTGGTACAGATTATTCCTTCCTCCATGACAAATCAGTATCAGCTTGCATATTGCATAGGTGGACTGGGAAGTACCCATCTCACAGAAGTTAATCTTCCAATCACACTGCTACTTCCAGAGGGGTAGACTGTGCATGGCCATTAAGTGTTACCTTCCTCCCCTGCAGGGTCCATTAAAGAGATGATCTTTCCTGCAGTGATCAAAAATTAGAGATAGAGCTTAGTCACATAGTTTGGATGTAGATTCAAACTTACCAGTCCTCCAACTTCAGATTCATTCCAATCCTGGGTCTTGCTTGAGATTCAGTGCTATCAACAATTAAACTAATAGGCTAAGGATAGGGTTGGGGAGGACTGATGGCTCGGTGACTTGGTAACAGAAGTTGGAGCACTTCACTTCTGGGCTATCACTATAGATACAGTATATGCCAGATACAGTGACCAAGAGTTAGCATCATCTGATAGACTGCAATCTGTAAAATGACCAGCTGGTCTTGGTCCTCCTATCTGTACTAAAAGCTTACTTCACCAGAAGGGATGGCACAGAGACTAAGACTGAATGGGCATGTAGACTGAACCATCCTGTTTCTGGAGACAGTGGTCCTAGCTCAGGGCTAAATTATACATGTTAGGTAGCCAGTGTGAGTCCATTAACACTCTCCTTGCTCCTTGCCACATTTCTTCAATGGAAGACTTTAGTCTCTATGGCTGTGATGGCAGCCCCTTTCAACAAAATCTAAAAGCCCTCTCAAAACTAAAACAAAAAAGGCACCACAAGAAGTCAGGGGATGCAGATCCTCATCTCAAAATATCATAAATCATTGCTGATGTAATAGAAGTGAACCCCCCAAAACTTTTATTTTAGCTGGCTAAACGACAGTACAGTATGTTGATCAAACAAGGTTACTACTACTGAAGCAGAATCTGCTTTTCCACACATCAAAGCAAAAACAACACAGATCTTGAATGGCCATTCTGCCATTTCCAGGAAAACTAATGCAGCTCTAACTATTTTTTCTGCATGATGCAACTAGTTAGAACACTGACCTCTTTTTCATGGGATTAAATCATTTGTTGCTTATATCTTGTTATATATCAATTATAGATCAATAACAGCAGCATACTATACATTTCTAGCTAAATACTTAATTAACTTCTGTCACTAAAGCATGAAGTCCTGCCTGTCTATTTTGTCAAAATAAATCACATCATAAAGATGCCACCTGATAATATTTTCAAATAATTTTTATTTTATATTCTCTTCAAGTTATTATTATCTATACAAAGTACACAGCACTTGAAAACACAAGTTCATATTAGGAATCTATGTCAAACTTAAAAACATGATATGATAAAAATATACAGGTAGGTTTTAAAACATTAAAAATTAATGTTACCAATGTAATAGATAAAAGTATCTCTCTAACACATATACCAGCCACATGCCTTGTCAAAAGCCTATGAAAATCTACCCTGTGATACATGTGCATGATTATAAGTGACTCTTATTTAAGACAGTGTAAAATGAACCAGATTCTTCACAGAAAAAAGGAATGTAAAGAGCCTTTTAAGTATTATAATATTATTTGATTAATACCATTTCTATGTGGAAAGTAGCTCTTCACCTATAAAATAATTGAAGACAAATAATGTCAGATAAACAGTACTTGAGACAGGAAAGCTGACATCTTCCATGGCACCCCAGTAAATAAGTCTTGACAAGTTCATTCCTACAGAACATTTCAAAGAGCATAAATGCGATATTGACACCAGTTTAGCAAAGAGAGAACAGAGGACAAAAACCAGGGTTATTGAAAAGGCTTTGTGAGCCTGCATAACACAGCAGATTTAACAGAATCAGCTTGAAAAGGTGACGAATACTGAGTCTGTCACCATGCAAACTCTATGACATATGGCCAATAGGTTGTTGGTAAATATTTAATAAAGTGAAACATTAGTCTCTGACGCAAAACCTCTAGTATTACAAAGAAGTAAAGGTATTGCAACAAAGCATGTGCTCTTTTTTGACAGTGGTGCTGTGTTACAGGTTGCCTGTGCCTACAGACTAAAATTAAAACTCAGTCTGTTAACACAGTGTAATACTGTGTAACACAGTAGAGGAGGAGGCCTCTGCAGATTTTCGTTTTAGTTAAACCTGTCTTCTATAGTTCAACAGCTTGACAGCAGCGCAAAATTATATTGTTTTTTCTGGAACATTTGTGCTCCACAGAATGCACATTGTTGTTCCTCTTTTAAATTCTTTATTGTCAAATCTTGTAGAGTTGTTGCAATATCATTGTATCAGTCCTGTTCTGTGCATACTGTATGTATCGTGACGTATGAATCTAATGTAGCATACAAACAGTGCCATTACATTAAGAGAACTGCAAACCAGAGCTGTAATCAGACCCCTGAAAAGTTTCTGTGACTGGACACTGGATGTTTGAGAGGAATAATACAATAGTCTTTTATCTCTGGTGTTACAAACTGAAATCTGAATTACAAGTAACAGGAGTTTAGCAGCCTCAGTCTTTAGCACATCTTCTTCCAAAGGGGACTGCAGTCTTAGCTCAGGAGAAGGGTGAATAATCAGCACATGGGAAACCAGTACTGTATTCAGGTGCTTTGTGCCAGAATGATATGCAGAACTGTTTATTGACAACCCCAGCCACTCAAATGCCATGGCTTATATACTGACTTCATATAAAAATAATACATTTTGGGTTCTATTTATTTGTCTTGTTGTTTATGAATCCCTAGGAGGTTACATTTTCTAATTTTGCATTATAGACACTATACATTTAATGTCTTTAATACGTGAAAGCTGAGATATGTCTAAAACCTCTTCATTCTAGTAGTTGGGAATTTCAGAAAGACACCAAATACCATGAGATTCATGATAAAAATCACGAGAGTATATGTATTAAAAATTAGAACAGAATTGTTCAGTTGTTAAGGAACAGGCATCCAGCCTCTAATGTCTATGAAACTATGAAAAGTTAATCAACATCATCTCACCTTGTTTGCTACAAGTTCTCTACTTCTATCTAGAAATTTTAATATGCAAAATCCAGAATAGACAATCCAGCTGTTGAATGGATGCATTTACTAGTTGGCTAAGTTCAGTTCTATTGTCTGACAATTGATTGGAAAATACCGTATATCTGACTCTAACGAGAAATATCATCCAATATGCATACAAGTACCAAATTTAGTTAAGTCAGAGAGGCCAAGTCAAAGAAGTCAAAGACATTTTTTACCTGCAAAATTCCAGCTGTAGTATTCCTAGGGTGTGTCTACATGAGACCTTTACTATGCAGTTAACTAATTAACTGGGCAGTAAGCATCTAGGTGTCTGCATATGTGCCCCTATTAGGTTGTACGAAACTAATAAACAGCAGCAGGGTGGCACTTGTAAATACAAGTACTACCGCTGCAGAGTTTTTTTGTGCACAGCAGCACATATGTAAATGTTGCCAGCAAGCAGCCTCCACACTGAAGGACTTTGTGCCTCAGCCAGATGCTCTGCAACACATGGAGCCCAGTCAGAGCAGCCTCCAGAGCACATGCACAGCAGACAGAGATAAAACTTTCTTTCTTTTTGGGGGTGGGAGGGTGGGGGGTTCAACTAAATGCACACTTTAGGGCAGGACATTTCCCACAGCACAGGTGAAAATCCAAGATTGCAAATATAGCAATGTGTGCAATATTATAAATCTTGAGAGCTTTACACAGGGCATGTCTACACATGCATTTATTCTGGCTTAAATTTACTGCACAGTAAATTACTATGCAGTAATTAGGAATAGGCTGATGTCTACATGTGCAGGCATTAAAGTGCATTAACACTGTGTCTGAACTGAACTGAACTGAACTGAGACTAAAGTTAATCCCAAGTCAGTCCACATACACAGTTACTGCGCAGTAAAGCGTTTACACATGTGTTACTGTACAGTAACTAGTAGGGTGTAAATTTGATACCTGCATGATGCAGGTATCAAATTTACACTCAAGTTGGCATAAGTCACTATATTTACAGTGCAGTAAATGTGCATGTGTAGACACATGCCCATACTGCACAGTAAATGCACACATGTAGACAAACCCACATTATTGTCTCAGTGTAAGTTAATGCAAACTAATTTCTGGTCAGCTGATTCTCCCCCGCTCCCCAACTATCTCATTACTTACAGTCAAAATTTCAGCCAAACTAAGAGCAAAAATGTATGTAACATTCAGAAGCCTTCTGAATTCAGTCTTAAATAGTAAGGATGATTCTCAACATTTGTTTTATGTTTCATTCCTTCCAGCTCAAAGTGTGTGACAAGGCAACTTATTTTATGCATTATCATGAGATTTTCCATTAGACACATATCAAGAAAGCATGAAAAAGTTAAAGTATTTAAATTATGCAGTAATTCATACTGCTACTGAAGTTATGGGTAAAGCCCACTAGGTGGCACACAGCAACAACTCACACAGTCATAGCACAAGCCCACCCTCTCAACTGCAATGTTCTTTTTCATGGGTGTATTGTATAATGTTGATATTTATTAGTTATACTATGCAGATAAATACTACATGAAAAGAATGTCAAAGATACATGGTTAAGCAAGAAAAGACAGAAAATACCAAATAAACATTATACATATAACCTTAACTCTGACCTTTTGTGCATATGGCTCATGACACACACCTACTGTACAATTATACATGGTTTCAAAAATAGTACAATAGTCTTTGTTTGCTCAGGCATTTTTAAAAAATCACCTTGAGCATGATTGCTGTCCTGGAATTTTTTAGCATGTAAAGCAAGTGCTTAAACAATTTATGAACACCTGAAAACTGCAAGTTAGATGAAAAATGTATTTATGTCTTTAACCATACTATCTATAAATTGATATATCTATACATTGAAGGAAACTCAGAGATTAAAATTCATTGTATTTTTTCCTTCTACCAGCTTTTACACTTTAAAGCTCTTTGTAAATAGAGATGGGGAAACTGAGACACTGGATTAAGTGAATTACCCATGTTTGCCAGTAGATGACAATAGAGTTACACTTCAACAATTCCTGGGACTAATCAGTCTACTGGTCCATTTGACTCCAAGTTCTGGTGAATACTGGCATTCCGTGCTTACAAAACAGACATAGGTTAATAATTCACAAAAGCCACATGTTAAAATCATAAAGGTTGTTTATATCTTCCATGTTTTTACAGACCCTGACCTTCTTTTAATGTTCACTAACACAACTGTGGTCAGGTGATGTATTCTAAAATAGAAGCATGATGCTAGAATTCTAGCCCTCTTGTGGAACTCATACGCAATCAAGTGAGTTCTTAGAGAAGTAGATAAATGAAAAGCAAAAAGATTTGTTTTGTGGGTAAGTACTCAAGAACAGAAGGAAAGTTTCCACAGTTAGACCTTTTATTTCATTTTGGTCATAAAAATATGTGCACCTGTACATATAAACTTTTCAAGTCATCACTAACTGCTCAAAAGTACACACACGGTTGTATACAAAGAAACGAACTCATTTGTACTTCCCGGATAAGTTACCTAGCCCTTGGCTATATCTGTTATTATCTCATACTAGCCATTGTCTTCTTTCTAATGAGGTTGTAGTTGTGGTCATAACAAGCTTACCACCCACACAATGTGTTTTCACTACATACCAGTAAAAGGTTGAAAAGGCCTTGTTTGTTGAGGTAATATCTGTGTTTATTTGATTTGTTTTACATTTAGCCAAAATAATTCTTTCCCTGTGAATGAAAGTACAGACTGCAGTAAAATTTCTCCTCAGTACTAAAAACTGTACATTTGAAATGTTCATTATTCTATGGTTGAAAGAGCCAAAGCAGTTTTGGGTTTTTCTCGAGGAAGAGGGAGGCAAACATTTCCTGGAGCAGAAGAATATTAAATGTTTAAATAGGAAGCAATGCATAGACACAGGTATTTTCCATTTGATCAGTGGAAATGAATAAAGAATCCATTCATTATAGAAGATAAATTATTGAGATTTTTGTTAGAGAACAGCATCCATTGATGGTCTTAGATAGCGTAATCAATCTCTGTGTCACTATTACAACACTGGGAACTGTTAGTACTAATATATGTTACTACACAGAACAAATTGGAAAGTAATTCAGGATGGCTATAATCCTTAGAGAAGTGAGCAGGCATACACTTGCCCATAATGCCTTTCAGTTCATATCCGACTTTATATTTGAACCCATTTTGGGAAAATGAAAACTAGGATTGATTTTGAATCCCACCTCCCACTCCTCTGCTCAAATTAGGAAGAGTGCTCAGATGTGAAGCTTTAATTTTGTCTATTATTCAGATACAAAGTTTGGAAGTTGAATATCTGGAAGTATTAATATCTGGAAACTTGGTACAGGACCACATGCAAAACAAACCAAAAATAACAATACCATGAGTACTGACCACATGTTTGGTTGAGTAACCACAAGCAAAGAGTAACTATCTGAAACAATGTCAGAATATTAGGTGGTCTCAAATGGGACTCCTTGGGGATCTGTTCTGCATCTAGTGCAGTTTAATATTTTTATTAATGACCTGGCTGCAGGACTATGGAGCTTATTGATCAAGTCTGCAGATGACACAAAAATGGAAGGGGTTACAAGGGCTTCAGAGGATAGAATTCAAAAGGATCTTGATAAATTAGAAAACTGGACCATAATAAAACAAAATGAAATTCAAATAATTCAAATGTAATGTGTTTCATATAAGGAAGAAAAATGAAACATATACACCCAGAATGGAGCATAAAGGGCCAGGGACTCTGGTTGAGGGGTAGGGACCCAGGAGCCACAGGTGATCCTAGCCAGGCCCAGCCCCACTCTATGTCACCACATGGGGCTGCCTAAGCCCCCAGGACTCAGACAATGAGGCTAGGACAGGCTGATCCCTGTCCCACCCTGTCACTGTCCCACAATCCCAGGGTCTCCATGGAGATTAGTCAGAAGCCACATGGGCAAGGCACACAGCTGGTTGGGGAGCTGCATCTGGGGCTGCATCCAAAATCTGGGGGCAGTGAAAGCATGGGGCTAGGGCAGAGCCACTATCCGTTCCCTGCGTGCCCCTGCCCACAGAACTGGTGCCCATTGCAGAGGCATGAAGATAGACATGCCTGCCCCAGGGTCCACCCTCATGCTGTCACTGCTCCACAACCCCACCCTGTGATCCTGTCCTTGCCCACTCCCATCTTGCTCCTGAACACAACTCCCCACCTGCCCACAGCCCCATCTCACATAGGGAGTTTTGGTGAGTTGTTGTGATGGGGGTGGTGCTGACATATCAGCAAATCTCCCTGTGTGGCCTGTGGGCCCAAATAATTGCCCATACCTGGACTAAAATGTGTTGGTGTAGAAGACAGAATTTTCTCTTCAGAGAAAAGTATATTTGGAAGTAGGGATTCCAAATATTAGCCAGAAGAACAGGAGAAAGAAGTCAGAGTCCATTGCCCTCCATACCATCTGTCTAAGATGTCACACCAGTGAATGCACCAAACTTTCAGATCATATTTTTAGTCCCGTTTTGGGATTTTCTTGGTTGTCTTCAAAGCCATTCTTCAGAAGATCTTCCCATTGTGGTTTTAATCATATTACTCAGTGTCTTACATTTTCCACATTTTTCATCACACTACTTATAAGTTTTCAACAAATATATGCTTAAAGCATGACTATAGCAAGTCTTTTCCTCTTAGAGAGTGAGTCAGATTTTATATATTTGTATTAGTCCTTCAGCTTTGTTGTTTATACTCCCTGATCACTGTGATATCTTTATTTGCTACAATACTTTCTTGATCTTCACTTAGATGCCTTCAAATGTATTTGAGCTCATTTCAGAGAAATTACAATCCCTCTGACTTGAAGAATTATTACCTATTTAAAATGGAATATCTTTAGGCATAAGAGGATTTTATTCAATTATCATAAAAGATAAGCTTCAAGAAATAACATTTGGCTACGCTGACAATGCTCTCTCTGATGTGTTGACCTGAAAGGTGTGCCTATGCAAGTACATGTTTTATAGAGAAATATGGCTTTAATATAGCCTTGGACAGCATATCTATAGAAAGCACAGAAATAACAGTAGTAATGAGCAATCTACTGGACATAGCTGCTTGGCAATACACATAAAAAAAAAACCCTTAATATTATTTTATTCAGTAAATTCTTTAAATATTTCCTGAAAAATATAGCGCCTTACTAAATTCCTGTTGGAAATAATTTTAGGTAGCTTTCTTCTCTTCATCCCTAAATATTGATATCTCGCAATCACTTGACAATAACTTGACACTGACTGATTTTCATTTGATGTTACATTTTAGTGCTTGACCAATAAGATAACTAGTTAATAGAAAAAAAAGTCTGGATATAAAAGTTTAAAATAAAAACCCACCCAATACAACATAAAAGCTGTATTTTCAAAATCAGAAAGCCTACATTAAAAGTATTTCAAAGGTGTCTTTTAAAAGAAGAGGTTGTAGATAGTTTCAATTATTTACAAACAATACTGTTTGGGAGAAATTTTAATAAAAAAGAACAAATAAAGATTGTAAATAGATAAAAATAAAATTCTCAAATAAGGTCTTATGCACACTATTAACTAACTATTTTGACCCTTTTCCAGGAAATCCCACATACTTAGCTTTAAGTACATACTTAAGCTTCCTTAAAGTTAAAGATAAATGCATATGTTTAGTACTTTGCTGGAAAGGGATGGGTTTAAGCAGATATGCCTTTTTTCAGTTTTCATGAATAGGGGTAGCTACCAGAAGATGAGTACAATGGGCAGCAGAGTTAGGGAAGGAGTTGAACAGCCTAGAGTAATAGAAGAACTGGTTAGGGATTACTTAGAGAAGCTACATGTTTTCAAGTCAGCAGGTCCAGATGAGATGCAGCCAAGGATAATGAAGGAATTAGCTGAGGTAGTCCTGGAGCTCTTAGCTATCCTTTGAGAACTCATAAAGGTTGGATGAGTTTTGGGATAACTGTAAGAGAAAAAATATAGCACCCATCTTTAGGAGGCAGAAGGAGGAGGATCCAGGGAACTATAGACCATCAGCCTGACCTCTACCTGAGAAGCTCATGGAGCAGGTCCTCAAGGAATCCATTGTGAAGAACCTAGAGGAGAACTGTGTGGTCAAGAATAGCTAGCATGGATTCTCCAAGAGTAAGTCATGCCCAACAGATCTGATTTTTTGTATGATACAGTGACAGGCTTTGTGGAGAGAAGAGGGGGAGGAAGAACAGTAGATGTGGTATATCTGGATTTTAGCAAGGCTTTTGACACTGTCTCCCATTAAATTCTTATTAACAAGCTAAGGAAATACAGACCAGATGAAAGTATAGTAAGGTGGATACATAACTGGTTGAACCATCCTACTCAGTGAGTAGTCCCCAATAGCTCAATGTCTAGTTGGGAGAAGGTATCAAGTAGTGTTCCCCAAGGGTGTGTCCTTGGTCTGATATTGTTCAATATCTTAATTAATTATTTGGATGATGGTATTGAGTGCAAAGTTAGCAAATTTGAGGATGACACCAAGTTGGGTAGAATTGTGGACAATCTGAAGCATAGGGCTAGAATCCAGAATGACCTGGACAGATTGGAGAAATGGTCCACAATCAGTGAGATGAGATTCAACAAGGACAAGTACAAGGACAGTTGGGATGGAATAACCATATGCACAAATACAGACTAAGGAATGACTGGCTAGGTTTCAGTACTGCAGAGAAGGACATGGCAGTTACGGTGAACCAGAAGCTGAATATGAGTCAACAGTGTGCTCTTGTTGCAAAAAAACCCAACAGCATCCTAGGTTGTATTAACAAGAGTGACACTTGCAAATCAATTGAAGTAATTTTTTCTGCTCTATTCAGCACTGGTGAGGCTTCACCAGAATACTGTATGCAATTTTTGGCCCCACACTTGATGATAGACATGGGCAGTTTGGAAAGCATCCAGTGCAAGACAACAAAAATGATTAGGGGCTCAGGAGACAATATTTATGACAAAAGGCTGAAAGTACTAGGGTTATTTAGCCTGTAGAAGAGAAGGTAAGGGGGTGGGGATTTGATAACAGTCTTTAAATACCTGAAAAGCGATTACAGAGAAGAAGAAGATAGGTTTTTCTCTGTGACTGTAGGGAATAGAACTAGGAGCAATAGACTCAAAATGCAGTAGGGGAAAATAGGGCTGGAGATAAGGAGGAACTTTCTGACTGTGAAGGTGGTCAGGCATTGGAACAGGCTACCTCTAGAGAAGTTATGGAATCTCCATACTTGGAAACTTTCAAAAGCAGGTTAGACAGACACTTGGCTGGGATGGTTTAGTCAGGAATGCTCCTGCCTTGAGCAGGGAGTTAGGGTAAATGACCTTATGAAGTCCTTTCCAGACATACTTTCCTGTGATCCTATGATCCTATTTAAGCACTTTGCTGAATCAGGCCCAGTGAGAATGAAATATATAAAGCTCACAGAATAGGTTACTCATGTGTAAGGTATTCTCAGCACTGTTGACCAAACATAAAACATCATCAAAGACTATTTAGAGGCAAAAGGCTTGGACTAACAACATATTTACAGTAGGTAATTTAGTATTTCTAATCAATATAAACAAGGACCAGACAGCTCTACATCAGTGTAACTTACCTAAATGTAATGTAGAATTTACACCAAGAAAAATCTGAAGTAAAACTAAACTGGTGGAAATAACACCTGACTAAGCATTGTGTATGCAGAATTATCACAGAGTGACCATTTGTTATTGGCAAACGCATTGTTACTGGAACCTGCACTGCCTCAATAGCATGAATTGCAAGCCATAACACTGGAATACTTGGCTGGTAGGGCTGTGCAAAGCTTTGGTTGCTGATTTGATTCAGCAGCGATTTGGACCAATTCGGCAGCCAAAAACAAATCAAATCTGGAGACCCTTTAATCTCTCCGAATCAGACTGGAACCCTCTGGATCAATTTGGACAGATTCAATGGTTCGGACATAGACACAGCTTTAATTCTAATTTAATTTCTACATTCCTCAAGGTACCAGGCAGCTTATGAATACTGTGATAGTAAAGTGGATGGAGCATCCCTCAAGAGCATGGTGGGGGTCTCCAGTGAGCTCAGCAGAAGATCTAGAAGTGGACCAGAAGCACTTATGGTCATTTCTGTGTTCACCACAGTGTGTGTGGGGGACCTTTCCCCAACCCGGCAACTGGTGCCTTCTGGGTCTGGGGGGGCACCCTGGGTCCCCCCATGGTCGATCGCCAAGCCAGTCCACTTTCAAGGGAGGGGGCCGCAGGAATATGTGGAGACACCACCCGAGCAAGACAGGTGACAAATGCAAGGAGTGCCCAGGTAAGAAACAGAGGACCAGACAGTCTCCCAAACCAGGGGGTGGTGCACAGAGCTCGGCAAGGCCTTAAATGCCTATATACCAATGCTCGTAGTATGGGGAACAAACAGGAGGAACTCACCCTCAGAATAGCCAGTTCAAACCCAGACATAATAGAGCTTACAGAAACATGGTGGGATTTATCCCACGACTGGGCAGTTAGCTTTAGGGTCTATAGGCTTTACAGGTGGGATAGAGAAGTGGGCGTTCCTTAAGGAAACGATACTTAGGGCCCAAGGGGTGTCCATCCCAACAAGAAGTAAGGGGGGCAAGAGTGCCCGAAAGCCCCCCTGGCTCACCAAGGGTATCTGGGAATGCCTAATTACCAAAAAGGTGGCATACACCCGGTGGAAGGGGGGTGCTATCTCCAAAGAGGAGTATACCTCCTCTGCTTGGGCCTGTAGGGGGGCTGTCAGGAAAGCTAAGGGGGACATAGAGCTAGGACTAGTTTCCAAGATCAAAGTTAATAAAACATCCTTTTTCAAATATATAGGGAGGATGAAGAAGGCACCGAGAAACATGGGCCCCTGCAAGATACGCTGGGCAATTTGATGGTTGTGCCAGAGGAGAAAGCACAGCTCTTTAACCAATTCTTCACCTCCGTTTTCTTGTGCAGGGACTGGGACTCCCCCACCGTGATGCAAGACAGACTCAAGGGAAATGCCTCCAGACCTCAGGTTGGGGAGGACAGGGTTAGAGAGCTTCTGGAGGGGCTGGATGTGTTCAAAACATAGAATCATAGAAGTAGGGTTGGAAGGGACCTTGTAGATCTTCAAGTCCGAGCCCCCGCCTGGGTGGGAGAAAAGACTGGACTCAAATGAGTCCAGCCAGGTAGTCATCAAGCCTCTTCTTAGAGATCCCCAGGGTAGGAGCCAGCACCACTTCCCTAGGAAGTTGGTTCCAGCTCCTAGCTGCACTGACTGTGAAGTAGTTCTTGTGGATGTCTAATCTAAATCTACTCTCTAATAATTTGTGTCCACTGTTCCTTGTCATGCCAGGGGGCACTAGGGGAAACAGTGTCTCCCCTAAACCCTTCTGGTCCCCCCTAGTGAGTTTATAGATAGTCACCAGGTCCCCCCTCAGCCTTCTCTTGTGAAGGCTGAACAGGTTCAGGTTCTGCAGTCTTTCTATGTAGAGTCTGCCCTGTAGTCCCTGGACCATGCAGGTGGCCCTCCTCTGGACCCTCTCAATGTTGTCCACATCCCTCCTGAAATGGGGCGCACAGAACTGGATGCAGTACTCCAGCTGTGGCCTGACCAGCGTCGCATAGAGGGGGAGGATCACCTCCCTGGCTCTACTTGAGATGTACCTGTGGATGCATGACAAGTTCCGGTTAGCCCTGCCAACCGTGACCTCACATTGTTGGCCCATGTTCATCTTGGAGTCAATAATGGGTCGGTCGGGCTGGGGCGCGAAGCGGGGCTGGGCGCGAGTCGCGGCTGGACGAGGCGCCTACCCCCCCTCCCGGGGGGGCGGCGGCGACTCTGGACGCGAGCCGGGCCCTTCCTGTGGATCGCCCCAGCTGCGGCGGGCGTCGCCCGCCCCTCCTCCTCCGCGGAGTCAATAATGACTCCAAGATCCCTTTCTGCCTCCGTCCTCTCAAGAAGGGAGTTTCCCATTGTATAAGCGTGCTCCTGGTTTCTACTGCCTAAGTGCAGCACCCTGCATTTGTCAGTATTGAAATGCATCCTGTTTATGTCAGCCCTCTCCTGTAACCTATCTAGGTCTTGTTGCGGTCTTTCCCTCCCTACTAGCATGCTCACCTCACCCCAAATTTTGGTATCATCTGCGAATTTAAACAGGTTGCATTTTACCCCGTCGTCCAAATCGCTGATGAAGAAATTGAACAGCGCAGGCCCAAGGACCGAGCCCTGGGGGACTCTGCTGCCCACTTCCCCCCAGGTCGAATATGACCCATCCACCACCACCCTCTGAGTATAACCCTTGAGCCAATCTGCAATCCATCTGACTGTGTAGGCATCAATGCCACAGTTGCCTAGTTTTTTAATGAGGATGGGGTAGGAGATGGTGTCAAAGGCCTTGCTGAAATCTAGAAAGACTACGTCCACGGTGACACCTGCATTCATTGCCTTTGTGACCTGATCATAAAAGGCAATCAGGTTGGTCTGACATGACCTGCCCCTAATGAAACCATGCTGGTTGCCCTTGAGCATCATCCCTGAAGCCAGCCCATCACTGATGTGCTCCTTGAGGATGTTCTCAAAGAGTTTCCCAAGGATAGAGGTAAGACCGATGGGCCTATAGTTGCCCGGGTCCTCTCTCTTCCCTTTTTTGAAGATGAGGACAACATTAGCTATCTTCCAGTCATCTGGCACCTGGCCCGAGCACCACGAGTGCTTGTAAAGCTGTGTCAAGGGCCCTGCCATAACCCTAGCTAGCTCCCTCAACACCCTGGCGTGGAGAGCATCTAACTGCCTCACCATCACTGCATTCATGAGCCAGGCCTGATACCTCAAGATATGTAGAAAAAACATTTAAAGCTGTGTCTATGGCTGAATCACTGATTGTCCAAATCAACATCCAATCTTCAGATTTGGATTCAGCCGAATTGAATTGGGACAGTGATCCAAATCAAGTAATTGAATCACTGTCCTCTGATTCAGGCTGAATCCAAATCCGAATCAGATACACCCTGTTTTGCACACCCTGTCTGGCTGGCTGGCTCCTTCTGACTTTTGTGTTACTTACATTGCATAGCATGTCATGCATCCAGGCCTGTGGCTGAAGAGCATACGCCCAAGAGTATCAGAAAGATGAATCATTGGGCCTGGAATAGCCACAAAAAAAAAGTAAAAAATAATGAAAAAAGGATTTGAGTGCTAAATTGCTTCAGGAATACAAGATTCAGGAACTAAGCCAATGTGAATTTAAAGTATGCCCATGTCTGCTGAAAAATATTTTCTTAGTCATGCTGTATATATGTTATAACCAGACATTACATTTGTCCTAGGAGAAAGCCTTTTGTCCCTGGATCATACAGAAATACATTACCATAATTCATCTTCAAGTCCCTCTAAAGTATGCTGGATAGAATGTGCTTTTCCAGAGGATATTCTTTTGTATATCTTTACACTTATTGCAATTCATTCCAGAGACAAGTCTGTCAAGCTGTGTGCTCTCACTGGACACTTGCAGCTTGAAAGCACTGTGCCGCACCAGCTTTAATCTGGGTCAAATCCTGGGATAATTAATCCTGAGGCAAATGAGACACTGTTTCAGCATCCAGAAACTGTCCAAAATTCCAAGACAGAATGGTTCCATATTGAGCCCCCTTTAAGTGATCTTTTTCAGGAAATTCAATTAACACTTTCAGTGGTATCTGCTGAAGCCATCTCTAGCTTTCTTTCACCAAAAGGTAAAAATCGCTTGAGTACATTTTTTCTTAAGAAAGTTTTATCCATAAAAGAAATGACCGGCTGGTCAGTTAGCAGCCCCTTGAACCCACCTGGGGGCAAAAAACATTTTGTGACAGATATGAGGTTCATCATGGGTCTCAGAGAGAAATACTGGACCCAATTAACTCAAGGCCTCTAGAGTATAAACGAACAATGATGGTCTTCTCAGGTCTCAAATATATTCTTTCAGTGGAGGTGAATACTGATTTATCATAATCCCCATCAGAACACTAACCTATGAAGATCCTGGATGACATAGCCCACTTTCTAGTGGTACCAGGGCAATATTTTTGAACAACGCTTTCTCTAGCAAAGGATTTTATAACACCAGAAAAGCATGTGTAATTTTGGAATGAAAGTCAATCCAGGACAAAATGTTACTTTTTCTTCTGACTCTATTTTTCTACTAACACTATTTTTGGTACAAAGAAAGAGTACTTTCTATTGCAGAAGATGCATACTGCAGACCTTTTGTCCTTGCCTGACAGCAGCCAGCAAAGCAAACTAAAATGTTTTGTGTGTGTGTGTGTGTGTGTGTGTGTGTGTGTGTGTGTGTGTGTGTGTGTGTGTGCATTGAACTAGGAACATACAGCAGGGATATGAGTAAGAAAGCAACAAAGGTGTGTTTTCAACTTCCTTAAGATATAGCAACTATTTCTACTTCATAGTTAGTAGGCTCGGAAGGGACCTGAACAGATCATCAAGTCTGACCCCCTGCCATGGCAGGAAAGAGTACTGGGGTCAAACAACCCCAGCAAGGTGATTGTCGAGCCTTGTCTTAAAGACCCCCAAGGTAGGAGCCAGCACCACTTCGCTTGGAAGTTGGTTCCAGATCCTAGCTGCCCTGACTATGAAGTAGCACCTTCTGATGTCTAATCTGAATTTACCCTCTGCCAGCTTCTGTTATTTTTAGTCACTCCTGGTAGTGCTCGGGGAAACAGGGACTTCCCCAATGCCTGCTGGTCCCCCCAACTAGTTTGTAACAGGCCACTAGATCCCCCCTCAGCCTTCTCTTGTGGAGGCGGAACAGGTTCAGGTCCTGCAGCCTCTCCTCATAGGGCCTGCCCTGCTGCTCCCTGATCATGCGAGTGGCCCTCCTCTGGACCCTCTCCAAGTTGCCACATCCCTCTTGAAGTGCAGCGCCCAGAACTGGACGCAGTACTCCAGTTGCAGCATGACCAGTGCTGCATAGAGGGGGAGGATCACCTCCTTAGACCTGCCTGAGATGCACCTATGGATGCATGACAAGGTGTGGTTGGCCTTCCTGACTGCATCACCACACTGCCGGCCCATGTTCATCTTGGCATCAATGATGACTCCAAGATCCTTTTCTGCCTCTGCACTGACAAGAAGGGAGTTCCCCAGCCTGTAGGTATGGTGCAGGTTCTTCCTCCCCAGGTGCATCACCTTGCACTTGTCAGTGTTGAATCTCATCCTATTCTCATCTGCCCACCCCTGTAACCTGTCTAGGTCTGACTGTAGTCTATTCCTTCTTTCTAGCATGCCCACATCCCCCCACATCTTAGTGTCATCAGCAAATTTGAACAGGGTGCTTTTTACCCCCTCATCCAAGTCACTGATGAAGATGTTGAATAGTGTGGGCCCGAGGACCAAGCCCTGCAGAACCCCACTGCCCACATCCCTCCAGGTCAAAAATGACCCATCCCCTACCACCCTCTGGGTGCGGCCCTCCAGCCAGTTGGTGACCCATTTGACTGTGTAAGTGTTGACACCACAGTCCCCTAATTTCTTAATGAGAACAGGGTGAGAGACAGTGTTGAAGGCCTTCCTAAAGTCCAGAAAGATTATGTCCACTGCTACCCCTGCATCTAAGTATTTGGTGACCTGGTTGTAGAAGGCCACCAGGTTGGTCTGACAGGACCTCTAATGAATCACTGTTGGTTGCCCCTAAGCATAATCTCCCTTGCTAGCCCCTCATGGACATGTGCCAGCATAATTCTCTCAAAAAGCTTACCCAGCATCGAGGTAAGATTAACTGGCCTATAGTTCCCCGGGTCCTCCTTCCTCCCTTTTTGGAAGATGGGAACCGCATTGTCCCTCTTCCAGTCCTCTGGCACCACACCAGAGTGCTTGTACAGCCATGCCAGGGGTCCTGCAATGACCTCAGCTAATTCCCTCAGCACTCTGGGGTGGAGATCGTCCCAACCAGCTGATTTAAATACATCCAGTCCCTCCAGAAGTTCCCTAACTAGTTCCTCCCTGACCCATGGCCTAGGTGCGCCTCCCCTGGGGCCTAAGAGGGGCCCAGTGGTGGGGCTGATCTGGTCCCTGCTCAGGAAAATAGAGGAAAAAGAAGTCATTAAATAGGTTAGCTTTGTCATCTGGTGTGACAGCCATGTTTCCTAGCATGTCTTGCAGGGGCCCCATGTTACCCAGTACCTTCTTTTTGCCCCCTATGTATTTAAAAAAGGACTTCTTCTTGTCCTTGATCCAGGAAGCTAGTCTCAGTTCCATCTCTGCCTTGGCCTTCCTGACCAAGTGCACTATAATCCTCCCTGGTGATGGTCCCTCCATTCCATTGGGTGTATGTCTCCCTTTTAGCTAGGAGACATTCCTGGATGCTTTTGGTGAGCCATGGGGGCTTTTGTGCCCTCCTGCTCCCTTTGATCCATGTTAGGATTATCTCCCTTTGGGCTTGGAGGATTGTGTCCTTAAGGAGCAACCACTCTTCTTGGACACCTGGCTCCCCTCGCCTCCGGGACCTCAGTGCTTCCCCGACTAGTCTCCCTAGCTCATTGAAGTCCACCCTCCTGAAATCTAGGGCTGCTGCCTTGCTGTAGGCCTTTGCCACCTTGCGCTGGATGGTGAATTCCAGCAGGCGATGATCACTGTCACCCAGGCGGTTGAGCACCCACAGCCCACTCACCAGCTCGTCACCCGTGGCCAGCACCAGGTCAACAAGGAGTCTCCCCTGGTGGGGCTGTGCACCTCCTGGGTTAGATGGAGGTCCTGCATTTGGGCTAGGAACCTACGTAAGCAGTCAGACCTGGCTGACTGCTCCTGCCAGCAGATGTCTGGAAAGTTCAGGTCACCCATGATGACCATGTCCTTTGACCTAACTACCTCCATGAGCTAACTTAAGAATTCTTGGTCTAGCTCTTCCCCTTGGTTGGGTGGTCTGCAGTAAACCCCCACCGTTAAGTCTTTTTCCCCACTTCGTTAAGTGCAAGCTATTCCTTTAGATTCCTCCTTCCTATTCTGGCCACTGGCAAAGTTGCATTATTATCCTATGAGTCATTCTTCCTACAAAATATCTCTCTGGGTAGTAGTTGTTAATTAAACTTTCCCATTCCTGTTCTCTCTCTCTATTACAGTTTCTGGCAACAGTCTTGCATCCTCTATTTTGAATAGACATCTCTATGTAATCTCCCTTTATTAGAATGGTAGGAAGGAATTGAGTATCCTTTACCATGTGTGCCTGCTGAGCATACAATCACTAATTATTTCAAGTATGCTTGTGAGTGCTACTGCTGATTTAAATAGTACATTTTCTTCATCTGCTTAGGACAATGTCATCTATTGTACAACATTTCTAGCTGACTCTTCAGTGGCATTTTAGCCAATGACCTTGAAAAGTTCTTTAGTTTCATGAAGAAAATTAGAAACATCTGTCCATTTCTATCGTAGTGTATCTCTCTAGTGGCTAAAACAGCCTTTTTGAAAATTCAGGGTAGGCAAGAAAAGTTACATTTGAATATTCCTGATAACTCAGCCTAGTGATGGAAATATGTATATGTAGCTAAAAGAAACTTACAAAAATGTATCTAGTAAAATCATGTGTATTGTTTTCTTCATTAATTTTTGGTTGGGTAAAAAAGTAAGCCTTACTTATTATAGTTCTGTGGGAAGTTTTTCTACTACCTTTTTATTTCACTTCTGGTCAAACAAAAGTACAAATATTTCAAGTTGGTTCTTTTTGACCACATGAAGACATTGCAAACTGTAATTTAAAGTGATCCATATTGTTACTGTTTATACCCAGTGAACCAACCTGAGAATGTGATTTAAGTGACATCCATCAAATTACATCAAGAATCAATTTGGGCCCATATCTCAAAACAAAAATGAAGCATAAATCTGACCTGAGTTATATCCCTAGCTCTAAATATATGAAGCAGCATGGAAGAACATATGAAAACAACAGTGAAAGCAAGAAAGAAGGGAGACCAAAACTCATTAGTGGAGCAAAGGTGACTAGAAAGGAGATGTAGGAAAAGAAATCAAAGTTGCAGGTAAGTTGTGCACAAGCCTGAGGTAAAGGAGAAGCTTCAGTTTTGTGAGAAATTTGTCATGACAAAGCCAGTGGAATCCTCAGGAGAAAATATTAATCTGTCATAGATGTCATTATACTGGCATTACCATAATTAAAATATCTGAATAGTCTAATATGCCACATAATCTATTTCTGCATATGACTTACCTAAAACAAGGTTAGCTCATGAAGGTAACAGGTTGTATCTGGCAACACTTTAAAGTTTTGTGCTCTGGAGATTCATATTATTAGTATTGTATTATACAATATATTATATATAATATATAACATATTATAGACCTAAGGGAACATTGACACCACATGTGAATGACTTAAAAAGACTTAAATAAAATCACTGTCCCTTTGATGGATATACATGTTAGGCTTTTAACACCTTCCAGAACAATAAATACCTAAAAGGCATTGTTAAAATTTTGTTTTAAATGCATACTATAAA
Organism: Crocodylus siamensis; assembly: GCF_052110815.1. Lineage (NCBI taxonomy): Eukaryota > Metazoa > Chordata > Crocodylia > Crocodylidae > Crocodylus > Crocodylus siamensis. The sequence continues at coordinate 200,992,347 of NC_143396.1, forward strand.
CTCTTGATAATTTATTTCTACCCATTATTTGATTCAGACTTGTTCCAGGTAATTATTATTTGTACTGAAGTAGCAGCTAGATGCCACAAATATGATCAGGGCTCTGTTCTGCTAAACATTGTACAATATGTAAGGGAAATTTTGTGAGGCCTGAGAGACAGGAACTAAACAGAAAAGATTGACAAAGATCTGGGATGAAATTACTCAACCAAAGTCACAGAAAATCTGAAGCTACTCTTCTTAGACCCAGCCTAATGTCTTAGCCAGGGCTGTCCCAAGGTGGGTGGGACAAATCAGGGCAACCGTCCCACTTCCTGTGCTTTGGGAGGCCCCGTGGAGCTGGGCAGAGCAGCAGCAGCTCTGCATCCAGCCACTTGCTCCTCCTCGCCCCTTGCCACCACCACTGCCACCAGTAGCAGCTTCTTCAGGTCCGGGGCAGGTGGGATCAGAGTGGGGGTGGGGCCCCTCATAGGCTGATCTGCCCTGGGCCTGCACCTTGCTCAGGTCAGCTTTGGTCTTAGCTGTAAGATCATCCTTCCTCTGAAACCAGTGGCTGTCCAGCACACAATCAGTCTGATCTAGGTATAATGATCCTACCTCAGTTAAGGGAATTGAACTGCATGACCCATTGAGGCCTCTCCCAGCCTTGCATTTCTATTATTCTATGATAAAGATAAGAATAGCAGGTAGAATATTTGTAGCTTGTTTTATCTTTTTACTTCAAACATGTATGAACATCTAATGCATTTGTTGGGATTGGAGTCGTTAAATTGTAAGCCATCATGTGAAAACAGCTGTCTATCCTCAGCTTCAGCAAAACATGAATAAATCTGTCATCATAACTACTGCTCAGAGCTGGATTGTCTTCAAATATGAACAACAGTTTCTAATGATTTAGGGTTCATTTTGCCACATATGGTATAAAGCCAGTCATTCTTTCCTTTCTAAAGTCTCTGTTCTATGAAGACAGTCATCTCTTTCATTAAATATTCATTTCATAACCTGCTAAAAGAAGTCATGCTGGAAAACAAACATGATTTACATGTTTAATAAAAAAATAATTATATGGTTTATTTATACTTATATAACTTTAAGTTGATTACACTCCAACTACCAGTACTGTTTCCATGTTAGAGCAATAGCAATCCCTTGAAATCAACAAAGTGTATTATGACTTTTTCACAAATGTTCATTTGAAAAGACTGGATGGCTCAAGGGGAGTTATAACAGGATACAGATCTTTCCACCTCAGAAGAGCTATACATCCAGCCTATGCTGCTAAGAAATGATTAAAATGAGTCTGAAATTATCTCACATCTGGTCAGCAGCCTAAGTAGGATGAGTTGATGTTCTCAGTTCTGTTCCTGGTAGAAATGGAACTCCATAATGTAAAGACTCTACTATTCACATAGCATTAACTACAGGGTATAGTTACAGAGAAAGAACGATCCTAGTAGAATCACAGAATCATAGACATCAGGGCTGGAATGGACCTCAGGAGGTCATCTAGTCCAGCCCCCTGCTCAAAGCAGGACCAGGCCCAACTAGACGATCCCAACCAAAGCTTTGTCTAGCCGAGTTTTGAAAACCCCCAAGCTTGGAGCTTCCACCACCTCTCTGGGTAACGTGTTTCTGTGTATTACCTAAAAATCTCAGGAGTAGAGCAGGTTAGCAAAACTATGTGGGAGAGCCTATCCTGCCATTGTTCATGCTGCACAGGTTCTGCAGATAAAAAGCAACATTTTCTGCCTGTAGCTCTGCGAATCCAGCACAGGAGTGGGCAATTATTTCAGCTGGAGAGCTATCTTGGGACTAGAAGTCCCACACCTATCCCTTGAACTTTGCCACTGGAAATCTCTCTCCTTACCCCAGAAGTACTTCTTTTGGGAGGGAGAGTTACTTTAAAACCAACATGAAAGCACTTAAGGGGAGGACAGTCTTTAGTTAAGGAATGCTAAACTGCCATAAATACCATCAAAGGGTGTGTCCAGACAAGCCTGCATGTGCCTCTTGCAGCATCTCGAATGCCTTTGAGACACTGCAAGAAGCATGTGCAGGAACAGGAAAAGGTTTCCCCCACTGTAAGTTTGCAGCCTGGGTGCAAAATTAGACCCCTGAATATCTAGGAGTCAAAAAAAAAAAACTGGAGTGAAAAAAGTGAGGCAGGGCACAGTCAGTGAGGCAACTGGAGTCTGGGTCCTCCACAGAGATGCATTGGCTGCCCTGTGGTCTGTGGTTGGCCCTTGCCCTGGTACTGAGGCACGCTGCCTGCCTATGCAGGGCAGGCAGTGTGCCAGCAGCAGGGCTCCAGTGCTGGAAAGTAACAGGTTGGGGGGGCTGGAGGAGAGGGAACTACTTGCCATGGCAGCTTTTTGTACTGATGGGGCCAGGACAGGGCCACTTTTTATACTGCTGGGGACACCACGGGTGCTGGCCCTGGGCTCTAGCTCCCCTTGGCTGCAGATCTGGGAGGAGCCAGGCAGAGTTATTTTGCCCCAAGTGGCACAATTTGCTCCAAAACAAAGTACATGTCCAAGCACATATGCTAAGGCAAAAAGCTCTGGCTCAAATTTGCACCATTTCTATTTGAGCAGCTGCAAGCGCACTTGCTTGCATGTGTGGATGCACCCAAAATGTTTCAGAGTTATGCTGCTCCATCTGAAGCTTAATTTAATTCTTTAATCTTTAATTTGTTTTGCTCAAGTTGTTCCAGAGTATTGTATGAATGATCTGAGAAAATAAAAAGGTTTTCTTTCATTTTTCCACCATCCCAGGATGCTGTTTCCATCCCTTCCCACTCCTGTATTCCACAGGCAAACTTACAACCCTCCTGAACTCTACTGCCCAGGGGGTGGTGCTGGCTTCAAGCCAACACCGTCTCCTGTCCCCAAGGTGTGATCCTGAGCAACCAAGTTCAGCATTTTCAGTTTGCTGCAGAGCTCTGAGTACCAGCTGTAGCCTACTGCTTTACCACTTGCTCTGAGCACCCATGTGGTGCTCACCTCATCAGGTTGCCACTGGCTTTAGCAGTTCTGTGCAAACAGCAGCAGCTGCTACCTATTTACTATGTAACTCTCCGGAGACAAAATCTGTACTCCTGGCCACTGGTGCAAGGACACCAGTTAAAAGTCTGGCCAACTGAGTGTTAATGAACACCGGCATCCCTCCCCCATGGTATGCTTTTGAACTGGAACCACTTTTCATTGAAAATGGCTGTGTCAACACCATCATTACCATGAAGTGAACCGTCCAAATGTAAGCTCTGCCCCATGTGAACACAAAAATGTTGGGACACAAATCCCATCTGCTGGCTTTTAAAGGAACCACATTGTTTGCCTCAGTTTCCCCCTTGAAAAGTACCTCATTCCCCAGTGACCAGGCATGATGGGACTGTGTGGGGAGGTCTACCTCTGGCCTGGACTGAGAGCTGAAAGCCTCTCCCCACCCCAGTTTCCCACCCTCCAAGCCCCCCCAATCCCTCCCCCTACATGCACTCTGCAGACAGAAGGGCAGCTGCCTTCCCCTTTAAAAAAATGGCTGTAAAATCTGGGTGTGAAAAAGGAGGAACCTCATAGTAGGCAACGCAATACACATGCAAGATTCTGGGCTTTTTTTCCTCCACTCCTTTCTCTTTCTCCTTCTCTGCTGCTTCTTCACTTCAAAAAGTTTTTTTTTTTAGCCCCTTGGTGATTTCTTTGCCTCTGGTCTACAAGCATACCTCCCATCCTTCCACCTGGCTACTGCCTCCATGCCCTTGCTCACCAGGCCCTCTACTGGCAAGTCACAGCCATGCAGTTCTGAAAGGACACGAAACCTTTACCTGTGAACACCGTAACTTTATAACATAACAATATTCCACAGATTTATGACATTATAAATGTAACTTATACCAAAACTCTTATCCTTTAAGTGAAGGGGAGCTGGAACTCAGATGTTATTTTCAAATTAATTCAGTTCCTTTTCTGTACCTGATGCTGCACAGCTACACACTATCCTGTAAGCAGTACAGAATGTAAGAATACTGTGTCTCCACAGTGATGATGATAGTAAAGACTAAGCTTGTTCTGGAAAACCAAATAGCACTGAGTAAATAGACCAGGAATTTAAGACCCCAAAGAGATTCTTCTGCATTATGGAGGAAGAAAAGTAGTCTTCCTGCAAGGGAGTTGTGTAAGACAGGCCTTAGGGTGTACACACTAAAGGGGCCTTTACCTCATTTATGCTAGCTCTGCAGGCCCTATATGGATCTCACACAGGTACAGGAAGGTCTTCTTACAAAATCATATCTGTCACACCTTTGCCAGCACTACCACCTCCTTTTCCCCAACCCCTTCAAATCTTGTCTACCTCAGGCCTGCAGATTCACCCCACAAAGTGTACCAAATCATTATATGGACCCAACATGCATCATAACCCTCAGACACAGTCCCTTCTCCTTGGGATAATGTGTTTGGTCTTTAGGACAGAGCCCTTCTAACATTTCTGTAGCACTTCAATTCCATTATCAAATCAGTGTCCGCTGCCAGCAAAGTTAGAGCCCCACCGATTATTCCAATTTATCCTACATTATACTTACATTATACCTATAGTTTATCCTATATTATATTCTTTTGTCCTTTTCTGAGTGCCTGATAATCATTTTTATTATTGATAACTATCATTTCTATACACAATCAAAACATAAACAATTCCAACTCATCAGTGGTGTCAGCAGTCCTGCAATATGAGTTTGATGGCCTTCCACTAAATAGGGTAGTCACTGGTGAGTCCACAAATGACTGACAAGGCTGATCTGAGACCTACATATTTAAATGCAGACATAATAGTTCTCATAGAAAGTCAATGATCCTGGTGATGTTGGGTCACAGCTCTTTGCTTTGGTCACTGTCATCCATCTACCTCCATAGTGAGGTCAATTTGCTTGAAACGTCATGGTGCTACTGGAGATGATTCAGTGCTTGAGTCTCCCAAGTATTGCATTTCTTCAGATTGGTCTTTAAAGTGTCCTTGAATCTATTATTTTACTGACCTTTACAGTGGTAACCATCAGTGAGTTGGGAGTATATAACATGTTTTGGAAGGTGTTGGTTGGTTTGGGGTGGGTTGGTAAAATATCTTGGTTTTTGTGAAGTTGACAGTGAATCTAAGTATTCCATATGCTTCACAGAAGCAACCAAGGGTGACCTGGAGTTCTTCAATTGAGTGGGCACACGCAACACATTCATCAGCATATTGAAGATCAGTAATGGAACATAACGGGGTGATGTTAAAGAGATTCCCACCCATGTAAGATGCTTACTGTAAAGCAACTAAACTCAGTAGCTGATATTATAGGTAAGAAATATTATAATATAATATTATATTTGTGTAAATGAGACTGAGGGGAGCTGGCTCTACCCTTCTTCCCTAATAGGCAAAAGCAGAGAGTCCTATTCCTTTAAATCTTCTAGCCTTGGAGCTTATATATTTTTTAATTGAAAATATAGTATTTGCATACTTTGATGGCAGTTGGTGGTATTTTCAGTGTGGAAAGTAAACTATTTTTAAGAATAGTATTCCATATATGGAGCAAGGTCCAAAATAAACCCATATGCTGCATTCCTAAAGAAGCAAGCAGGAAAGAAAGGAAGAACCATGGTGAAAGGATACAGAATTATAAAATCTAGTTGAGAAAGAAGAAGAGCATATAGAGCAAAGATAGTGATCATGACAATAGAAAACACAGTTGCAAAAAGAGTAAAAAAGAATGCAGTCAAAGACTGACTGAGAAAGACAAGATTGGGTGGGTAATATCTGTTAATTTTTTCTATTTATATGTATGTTTTCACACCAGGAAGTGTGAAGTGATCTGTTGAACTATTTAATTAGAAAACAAATAGTTATTGTATTCTGAATAATTTTCCATTTAAAACAATCATTAGAATTTCACTGGTTATAATGAGGTTCTTGTTAAAAAAATTAAATAAACTTGGAACATGTAAAATTCTCCCATTCTTAGATGAGCATCAGTGTCATGATTTTGGCTCTCTTCTTGTAAACAACTGGAGGCACAACTTACAGGTGCACCCTCCTCCCACCAACCTCTTCCCCCCTCATGCACACAAAGGGTGATCCTTACTGCAGAGTCCCAGCAGTGCATGAGTTGTTTCCAACCCTAAATCACTGTACTGGCCAAAGCCAACATCCTAAGGGATAGCCAGCACAGGTTTGTTGCAGGTAAGTCTTGCTTGACCAATCTTATTTCCTTCTATGACCAGGTGACCTATCACCTGGATAAGGAAAAAGAGATTGAGGTCATATACCTTGACTTCAAAAAGCCTTCGTTCTGGTATCCCATGATCACCTCTTGGCAAAACTGGTCAATTGTGGCCCTGGGTCCACCACGAACCGCTGGCTGAGAAATTGGCCCCATGGTCGAACCCAGAGGGTAGTAATTGATAGCAGTCACTCATCAGGGTATCCTGTGACCAGTGGGGTCCCCCAAGGCTCTGTCCTTAGACCCATATTGTTTAACATTTTCGTTAATGATGTGGACATTGGAGTCAGAAGCTGACTGGCCAAGTTTGCCAATGACACCAAACTTTCGGGCAAAGCATCCACACCAAAAGACAGCCGGGTGATCCAGGCTGACCTGGACAGGCTCAGCAAATGGGCGGACGAGACTCTGATGGTGTTTAACACTGAAAAATGCAAGGTTCTCCACCTTGGGAAGAAAAACCTGCAGCATCCTTATAGGCTTGGTAGTGCTACGCTGCCTACCACTACAGAAGAAAGAGACTTGGGGGTCATCATTGACCACAAGATGAATGTGAGCCTGCAATGTGATGCTGCAGCTAGTAAAGCGACCAAAACTCTGGCTTGCATCCATAGATGCTTCTCAAGCAAATCCCAGGATGTCATTCACCCATTGTACTCAGCCTTGGTGAGGCTGCAGCTGGAGTACTGCATCCAGTTTTGGGCTCCATGATTCAAAAAGGATGTGGAGAAGCTTGAGAGAGTCCAGAGGAGAGCCACGCGCATGATCAGAGATGACGGTCTGAGAGTCATGGGGCTCTTTAGCCTGAAAAAGCACAGGCTCAGGGGTGATCTGATGGCTACCTGTAAGTTTATCAGGGGTGATCACCAGGATCTGGGGGAATGTTTGTGCACCAGAGCGCCCCAAAGGAAGATGAGGTTGAACAGTCATAAACTACTACAAGACCGTTTCAGGCTGGACATAAGGAAGAATTTCTTTGTCTGAGCCCCCAAGGTCTGGAACAGCCTGCCATCAGAGGTGGTTCAAGCACCTACATTGAACACCTTCAAGACCAAATTGGATGCTTATCTTGCTGGGATCCTATGACCCCAGCTGACTTCCTGCCCTTTGGGCTGGAGGGCTGGACTCGATGATCTTCTGGAGTCCCTTCCAGCCCTAATGTCTATGTCTATGAAATCTACTGACATAGCATTGGCAACTCTATGGCAATGTAGCATCTCATGTAGACATGACCAGAAATGACCTAACTAACAAGTAACTAGATGACTAGGGTTCATACAATGTGCCCAGAATTATTTGCAGACTTCCAAAAGCTGAGCAGAAAGTTATAGGAAAAGTTGAATCTCTTCTGAAAATGTTTTCTGACATTTTGAAATTTGTTCTTAACACCTATTTGTTCTTAATTTGTTCTTAATACCCAAAGAAATATTAAATTACTGTTTGCCTTAAAATTTTAATATACAGTAGTTGTTATTCGTCTTTAAATCCAGGCCTTGCATTCAGTAAATAGCTGTAAACTTTCTCTCAGACATTTAAGATAATATTCACATCTAGGATCAAGTGACCCAATAGTAAATCCTTTGGTGACACTGTAGTGTATTAATTGGTTACATAAAGGGATCAAATGCTTGTCTAAATATGTTCATCAAAAAGCACTGTGCCATAGAATAATGAAGTTAAACAAATAAAGAAACAAAAAGGTGGTAAGACTTTAATAGTTACTAACTCAGTAAGTGAGAGACACCAAATGTAGCATGGCTTGAAATAAGAAAGGCAGTAATTCCTCTCTGAATAAGTTTAATAGTAAATGAGGCAAAATTATATATGAATTGATAATGAGACAGAACCTGATTTCTGGACAAAGACTATACGACCAAATCCACCTCTAAGCAGCACTTATATAGATTTAAAGTGTCTAAATCCAAACACAGTCCTAATCCACCCTGCATAACAGCAACCAATTTAGTAGGACATCTAGATTCCTTATATATCTCCAATAAGGTACCTACCTTCACTTACTTTCTATTGCAGTCCTAAACCATTCCAGGGAGAACTTAATTTGTACAGAAGTGCCAAATCTCTAGTCACAGCAAAACTATGACAAGGAACAGCTGGATTCCTCTTGGAACAGAATAAAGGCCCTCTCATCTTTGTATCCTATAGTGCCTAGGACATGGGCCTAGGACTGGCAGCCCTGAAGTGTGTCCAGTTCCGGGTGCTGCACTTCAACAAGGACTTGGAAAAGCTCGAGAGAGTCCAGAGAAGGGCCACCCGTATGATCAGAAACTTCCATGGCAAGCCATATGGGACTCTTCATCCTGAAGAAGAGAAGGCTGAGAGGGGCAGCTTACCTCTACATCAGGGGTGTACATCAAGGACTCAGTGAACAGCTAACTGTTCACCGGGGCACCCTTGGGGAAAACCAGGAGCAATGGTCACAAACTCCTGGAAGACCATTTCAGGCTTAACATTAGGAAAAGATTCTTCACAGTTAGGGTGTCCAGACTGTGGAATAAGCTCCCTCCAGAGGTGGTTCAATCCCCTACACCTCTAGTGATCTTCTAGATGAGACTGGATGGTCACCTTGCTGGGGTCAAGACCCCAATTGTCTTTCCTGCTTGGTGCAGGGTGGCTGGACCCAATGATCTTCTGAGGTCCCTTCCAGTCTACATTCTATGAATCTATGAACCTTCCCCTCCCAAAGCATGATAATAGTTTTGGCTCTTTCTAGCCTTTAGACTGATGGTTAGGACATTTGACTTGAATGTAGAGGATGTGGAAAAAGTGCTCAAACAAATAAGTTATGGGGCCAAAAACTTGATGATCTTTATTCCTCACCTGTTCTCCCCAAAAAATATGCCCATGTAAAGGCTTCCTATTAAAAAACAGGACAGAGCTATGCTCTATCCTGGTAGATCAGGCTCAGTAAATGCTATCCATTGAAACAATAAGAGATTAGATTTAGAGTAGGATTTAAATCATGGTATATTTGGCCACACTGTACAAAAACTTAATAGGTGTAGGACTATTTTGGACTTTTCCAACTGAAATAAAAATTTCAGAGAAAAAAAAACCCTCTCTGAGAAATTACTGAAAAGTGAAAATCTTTTGCTGAGCTGACCCAACTAAGCAGGTGGAATTCCTTCTGTGAAATTCAATTGGAAGATATCATTTGGATAACCCATTTCTAATATTCCTAAAAACTTGAACTAGTAATCCATTGAAAGCATCCTGAGAGCACTAAAAATAATTTGATTAGTAGTTTGAAGATTAAGGAAGGAAATGGTATTACAATTCCATGTTGGTCTTTAAATTCAGACTCATCTAGAACCAAAGAAGAATGAAGAGAAATTGGATATTTCTGTAGATCTCCATATCAGATCAGGGATATGATATTGCTTCATTTAGATGGACTATTTGTGCATTAACATACCACTTTCCTTGCGTAAGGGTTACAGAATCTTGCCTTTGATGTTCATATTTGATGACTCCATGTGAGATAGCTTCAAGAAGAAGAATTTAACATACACTTCAACACAGATTTGATCTTGGTAGTCTAAGAGTTCATATGCAAAATATTATAAGGAGCTAGAGGGATTTCTGAAGAACCAAACATACCTTAACTTAAGATATGTTGGGTTAACTTATTAAATACTCTACTTTGGACTAAATTTAATCTCCAACCTATCGGTTTATGCAGATCCTCCCCGAATCTCTTTTTCTGATACTTAAGTATCTAGAGGAAAGAAAGTATAAGTGGAGCAGTACCTATGTAGAGATATCCAAGATTGTTCTGAACAAATTATCTTGAACACCAGAAGCAGTGCAGCCATGTTGGCATGGAATTCCATTCAGGTTAAGCTCTCCATCTAAGAAGCAGGGTATATTAATTGGAGCAGAATCCTACACTTACAAATTTATACTGCATCTGGTATTGTGTGGGTGCATCTACACATGCAAGTAATGTGTCTGAATTTTCCAATGCTCCACTGCAGCAGCCAGAGGGAGCTCCAGGCTCCAATGGGTGCCAGCCCCTAGCTGTCCTAGCTCTGGAGGAAGCCTCAATCTGCATGGGAAGAGCTGTCCCAGCTTGTCAGGCAGCTCCCTGCCAGCTGTGGGGAGATTGGGGCTGGCCCCAAGCCCTGGGGGGCAAAAGGATCTGTCCCAGCTCAGCAGGCAGCTGCCTTCCAGCCCCACACAGACTGGGTCCTGTCCCAAGCTGCATGGAGCAGAGAGAGCTGTCCCAGCTGCCAGGCAGCTGCCTCCCAGCCATGTGGAGATAGGAACAGGTCCCAATGGGCACGAGGCTGGGTGTCATCTTGCCTGTAGCCAGGACAGCTTTTCCAGCCCTGCAGATATCAAGATGGGTCCCAATCTCCACACAGCTGGGAGGCAACATCCTGCCAGCCAGGACAGCTATCCCCACCCCCTGTAGCCCCCAGCTGCCCTGGCTGACCAGGAGCAATTTGCTCCCAGTCAGCATCTATATGCACGCTTAATGCACTGATTTCTAGTACCAGTATGTACAAGTGCTAGAAAATGGTGCATTAAACTAATCTACTGTGCAGTAATTGCTGTGCACATGTAGACAGTGATGCTTTACTGTGCGTTAGATTAGTCTAATGTGCAGTAAAGCATCTCATGTAGATGCACCCACTAAGTATTTATTTCTGTAATTCTGACCCGATTAGCTGGAAAATGTGTCCATAACAGTCTGAGAAAATGTTTTTGCTAATATCATGAATAATGCAACTAAAAGTGCAAAAATGCTTAAAAATTAAAGGATTGCATAAAGAAGTAGTGATTCACAAAGAACTAAATACACAAAACCTGGTTTGAGTGAGTCATGTGGAGCTCAGCATACTATTGATTTTTGCCAAAGGCAATTTTAATAATGTTCTAAAAGATTAAAATTTTAAATATGATTAAACTCATTAAGAACCTGTTTTGAAGCCTAAAATGAATATGGCAATACAGGAGATGACTGGTAGTAATTCTGAATTGTGCCAATTTCACTTTTAAAAATTGCTCCCAGAACACCACAGTCATGTTCCAGGCTCTGGGAAATGGGCTAAACTGGTTTAAAAACATAAGAGGCCACCTGCAATGCAAGTGTTCATTGACCCATGAATACTGTTTTCCATTGTGCCTCTGAATGTCTTACCTGCTGCCAAATGGATAATAACTTCAGACTTCCTCTGAAGCTGGCAGAGAAGGAGGAACAGTCAGGAGAATTAAATATGAAGCCTTCTGGTTTAGTAAATTAGAATAGCTACTTCCCTATTTTTATGGTTTTACTGTAGGTAGACTGGCTCTACTCATATAGTCCATATTTTATAGTACTGGGTATCATGGCAGCCAAGCAAAAAGACCACGTTGACATTGTTCAGGCAGTGCAGACCCACCCTGTTTTCTCATAGGACACATAAATGAAACTCCATTTTTCTATTAAGAAAAATGTGCAGCACCCTACCTATGGTGAACTCACTACACCAGAAGGGTGGCAAAGAAGGGAGGAAAACAACTTCTGTATTGGCTTTATGTCTCCTGGGGGTCTCTTGGCACAGGAGGTATTCCCAAGTGAGTACATTTTCATATGTGGAGTGAAAAAATACTGTGAGTTGGATGTGAGCTGGATCTAAGAATCAAGCCCTACTACTCCAGTCAAAATGAGGCTCAGACATCTAAAGAATTTTAATTTGTTGACATGACAATAAAAATTATTAGCATGTGTAAATCAAATGCTTTATGTTAGAATTAGCAAGTAGCTTTGCTTCTAAAATGTGTCAGAAATAGAACTGTCTGACCCACTATCTGCCTCTCCGGGACTAACAAAGACACATTTGTTCAGAGACTTAAATAGAAATGCCCTAAAATCTTGGATTAAATCCAACACCAGCCTTACTCATCTGAGTAGTCCCATTGAATCCTTTACCTCTTGATGACAGAAACAAGAAAACAGAAAATAATATAGGGAGATTATTTAAGTTGCTCTTTCTTTTTTATTTAATTTAGGTTTATGGGCAACTGTAAGAATTAAGAGGCTATTATGCAGCTTTCAGAGTCTGTGCATACCTAAAGTATGCTCCCTCTGTGAACTCCTTTTTGTATTTTCCTCAAGAGACATGGGATAATGAAGATAATGATCCCCTTTCTTTTTCTCAGAATGATTTCTCAGAAGGTTTGGGTGGTACTTGAGAAGTCTGATGAGAAGAATGACTTGGTTTTAGAACAGCTCTATAAGAAGAAACATTGTAGCCCAGGTATACATGAGTATGTACTCCCTTCTCCAATTGAAGGGGCGTGTTAGCTGGCAGGTAAGCTATGGATGAAACTGCAAAATACTCACAGTTTCCTTCTGTCCCAAAGGAGCCAGGCCAGGCCAATCTGGAATTTAACTATATACAAATTTATTGTTATTTATATAAGTGGGTAACAGATAAACATAAATATAAACATATGTACAGATATATATTCAAAAATATAACTATAAACCTGATTCTCTATAAAGGGATACCACCACCAGGTTTTCAGATGAGTGACAGGTAAACACAGGTAAGTAATAGCAATGGGTCCCAGCAGATCCCTCCAGGCAGGGTTATAGATTCTATTAAACTATTAATATACAATTATAAAAATACACAAAATATAAGACAGTGTTACAAAATATGAGGTGGTTCTTCACAAAATATAAGGCACATAAACATCAAAAATAAACATGACTCTTCAAAAGTCCTCAAAGCCCAGGCTGTTCCTCGGCCCTTGGCTGCACTCCAGTGACTAGTGGGAGGGGAAAACCCTAATGCCCTTGGGCCTTCCACAAACCCCAATGTAGCCTATAGACTCAGCGGGCCCCTCCCCCCCAGGATCTCCCCTCCAGGAGCCCCTTACTAGCTTGGAGGAATTTCCCCTCCCCCATGGGAATCCTTTTCCCCAGCAACTCATGACTCTGGGATCCAGAATGAGTGGTCCTTGGCCCCTCAGGCACGTTGTTTCCCACTTGCAGGAGCCTCCTGGACCTCTGACTCCTGGGCAGTTCACCCGCTTGGAGTCCCAAGCACCATCACGTACTCCTAGGGGCTTTGCCTTCTGCAAAAGGTCAGAGGCCCAGGTTGCCTCATGCAACACCAGGGCTCAGTCCAGTCCTAGACCCTCCATGCAGCATTGCCTGCACTGGGTTGTTGACTCTGTGGCAGGGGACCCAGATCCAAGCTGTCACAAGCAGCTCCCAAGGTCCTAATGCATCCTAGACTGCTCCATGCCACGCTGTCAGCACCAACTGCCTGGCCCTGAGCCCGGGGTTGCAGACCCGAGCCACCTTAAGCAGCTCCCAGGGTCCTGCTCTGTGCACCACGTTCCTGGCTGCACACCAGGGATTGCAGACTGAAGCCGCCTCAAGCATCTCCCCGGGTCCTACTCCATGCACCAGCCTGTGCACTGTATTTCTGGAAGGGCTAGGGACACGGCCACTCACCACTTCTGTTTGGTGAGGGAGGCTTCAGGGATTTTTAGGGTAATGGTTCTGCCCTACTGGCCAGCTCACACCAGCTTCTCCTTCGTCCATCCTCTTCTCCATCCCTTGACACAGCCTCCCGGTGCTGGGCACACTGCTTCTTTTATTTCCTCTGGAGGCTCCACCCCCCCAGAGTGCTATCAGATCTGCAAAGTACAGACTACTACCAGGTCAGGGGCTCTTCACCACCCCACCCCAGGCAGAAGTTGGGGTAAGCCCCTCCCAAGCAGTTACCTGATTGGTGGATGTGCTCCACTAATCACAACAAAGTTTCTCTGAGCCCAGGTGTGCTGAGCTGTATCCATAAGTCCACCACATAATCAAGATGTCTATATTACAATGCCTCAAAATGTGGTTTGTATTTTCAACTATGATCCAATATTGATATTCTTATATTATTTCCTTATTACATTACGTGTTCAAGCACTTGTCACACATTATACAATCCTGTTCTTGTTTAGCTTTTTCAGAATATGTCAAATAAAATCCTGTTGTCACATTTTGGCTAAGAGAAAAACATCTTTTGGTTGTTCAAGAAAGAACATCCTGAAATATCTGACTTTGAGTGTAGTGTGGTAACAACATCTGTCAATGTTTCTTTGAAACCATCTTCATTGTTTTCACTACTCTTGAAAACTATAGGAAAATACACATCTGCAAATTCAATCAAATCATAAAAGAAGAGATTGAGGGATTGTTTTGACAAGATTAGAACTGTTCTCCTTTTCAGCAAAACCAGAAGATTGTTCATCCACTCTGATATTTTATATTTTTAATTCCTACAAAGTCTTGTTCAAAAGATCAGCCCAAAGTATCTACACTATTCAAATCCCACTTAAGCCCACACAGGTTATTTTCACCTAGGATGATTTGGTGGGTCAAAATACTCTTGAAAGAATAACAAGACACTACTGTTTCAGACATTTTTAACACAAAATCCTGGATAAGACTCCAGTGGATTTTGGACTGGGCTGACATACATTGAAAAATAAATAGTCCTTAACAATCTTTTCTTGAGGGCAGGTCTGAATTAAAAATCCAAAATCAAATATCCCCAAACTTTGAAACTATTTACCTCTAGCTCCAGCTTTTTAGTTTGGGAGTAATCCCATTCTCTGAGCTCTGATCTGCAATGAGAAAAAGAGTGAGCTTTGTTTTAGTTTCTATAATGAACAATTAGCATAGCTCTAATTAATAAGCCCTGACCTAGTTCTCATTGCCCTCAGTAAGTATCCTTTCCAGTCCCTTCAATGGTAGCTGAAGTGCTGGAGGGCAAATCAGATATCCATCCTGTCTGCAGATGAAGAAAGGGAAATATGGTATGTAAATGTTCTGTTCCTTTCCTAACATAGCTAAATCACTGCAAACAGATGAATGGACCTAGAATGATGGATGGTCATGATATGATTCAGAAATATTACTGGTAAGATTTCTGTATAAAGCTATTATGATCCTACTTTGCTCCATTAAAGTAATTAAAAGAGTCTTGGCCACTTCAGTGGGAGCTGGATCAGCTATTAAACCATGATTTTGCAAATCATCTAACCCTATCTTGAAGCCTGTCTCGCTAAACTGGGATCTTAGTCACCGAAAATTTAAAACTGATGTTAGCAATTCTGTGCCCATTTTCTTATGGAAGGCACTTTAAATAGGAACTGCTTACATTATTTTACCTTATACAAATAAATATATTAACCAAATATATATTTGCTGTGTCAAGGACAGGCCTCACAATGGAATGCTACAGTGATGACACAGTATAATATGTGCAAATAGAACTCTTCCCTCTCAAGCTATACAGACCTCTTATTTTAAAGAAACTTGCACAAAGAAATACAAAACATAATAAACAAAATATCAACAGTAGGAAAGACTAACAGTTCTGAGGTGTTCTTATTTACAAAAATGTTTTGGTCAAATTTTGCCTAACTGTAACTGAGGTGAGTCTAATTAAAATATATTAGCAATGAATTTGGATCTTTATTATAGAATGAAACATCCATATTTTCACAGTTATAACTGCACTAGGTTTTTAGTTTGCATAAATGTGAATATGATGGCTGGCTCCTATATTTATATACTGTCCTGCTAAAACTGGCTGCCTTGAATGCTAAGTAAACATCTTCAGTAAGGCTCAAAGTCAAAGCCTATCAAACAAAATGTACATTGTTTCATTGGCTTCAATGGTCTTTGTATCAAGCCCCAAGTTTGTTTAGTATCTTGTTTAAGGACAAAAAAGTTCATCTTGTCAGTAGGTATTAAAATTGTAATGCTTCATTACTTTTTTTCACTATTAAGATAAATCAATGCTAAGACAGTTTATTATTTCTGGATCACAGAACATTGTGCAGTAACATGTTTATCAAAAATACACTTTGTATTTTCTCCCTGGGGCTCCCTCTTGTTAGCATAACCTCTGAAAAGAGAAAATCCTCGCTGCACCACATCCCCCTGGCCAAACCCACCCACTCCTCCTAGTTCGAAGATGCATCCCAAATTTAAAGAATAATTTATGGAAAATACCTTGGACAATTACTTAACGTTACCAGTGCATTCAAGAGAAACAGGTTAGAAACACTAGGAGAAACTGATTAGAATCAAACTAATAATTTCTTGGCAGTACCATTAGGTACTAAAACATGAACTGCAGGTAACAGTGCTACCCAACCTGGAAATTACTCATAGAGGGACAGATTTTCATCCTCTGCTCTATATGCTTTGCATTTCCTGGCTGGCAGAAAATCTTAAATAGGCAGCCAAGGTTACCTCAAGAGTGTGGAGTTCTGAGATGGTGCTGAGTCGGAATAGTGTAGAAAGAAAGCATAAGAGAGTCACCCCCACCTGTTCTTTTCAGCTATGCGGAGTATTTCTACCATGACTGAGTTCAAAAGAATGAAAATAATTTTCTCCAGACAGCACATGTGGTAAGAATGCTAAAATACAAATAGAATCAAAGGCAAAATCAAATCCATTACAAAAAAAATTTGGTAGGCTGTTTGGAGGGTGTCCTAACAACCAAGTTATAGAAAAGTCTGCATGTAGCTCTCTCTGGCCCTCCTCTTAAAGCCCTGCCACTGTACAGAAAAGAACTCAAGGGAGACGTCCATGTTCTGGTACCTGCTTCCAGGTGGAGAACCTGGAGAGGGTCCAGAGGAGGCCACTCATATGGTTGGGGGCCTCCATGGCCAGCCCTACGAGAAGAGTCTGAGGGACCTGAATCTCTTCAGTCTCCACAAGAGGAGACTGAGGGGGATCTTGTGGCTGCCTACAACCTTATCAGGGGCCACCAGCAGGGACTCAGGGAAAGTCTGTTCACCAGGGCCCCCCTTGCAGTCACCAGGAACAATGGCCACAAGCTGAGGGAGGATGGGTTTAGGTTAGATATTAGGAAGAATACTTCACTGTGAGGGTAGCCAGAGCCTGGAATAGGCTTCCCAGAGAGGTGGTGCTCTCACCTTCCCTGGAAATCTTCAAGAGGAGACTGGATAGGCAACTGGCTGGGGTCTTATGTCCCCTCCCACCCCCAGTGCTCCTTCCTGCCCATGGCGGGCGGTTGGACTCAATGATCTGTCTAGGTCCCTTCCAACTCATTGATTCTATGATTCTATGACTCTTGCCCTTTTCTAATGCAATAATTATTCAATAGAAAATGGAGGAAGAGTCGTAGACTGCATCCAGATGGGCAGGGGTGTGTGCTTGTAGTGGCACAAATAGTAGCGGCACAAATTTGTGGGACATATTCTGCTGTGTGCAAACTGCCTGTGCCCAGCTTCTCCCAGCTCCCAGTGTACTGCTCCAACTGGGCTCCATGTGGGGGACAGGGTGTCTCAGTGCAGGGCTAGCCGGCAGGCAGCCCCCACACTGAAGCACCCTAAGCCCCAGCCAGCCAGGGAGTGGCACGTGGAGACAGGGGAGGCAGCCCAGGGCTGCTCCCCCATCTCAAGGCAGACCACCCCAGTCATCCATACACAGCTGGCTGGGGCACAGTGTGCCTCACCATGGTGAGCCTTGCAGCATGTAGAGATGAGGGAGCAAGCAACCCTACGCTGCAAACCTAGGCATTTGTCTCGGTGCACACTATTTTGGCATGCTGTGCACTGCTTATTTTCCTGGGGTGTTTTTTTTACTTCTTTGACTTCAGTCAAAATTCCCAGCCTTAGTTATGGTTAATGTCCAATGCTTTAGGGTAAGCCAGTAAAAAAAAATGCCCTCAGAAGCCAATAAGAATGCATGACAAGAAGAAAAAATCTTCCTGGTCCCTGCAGGTGACCCATATAAGCTCTTCAGCATGGTATTTCTTGGCTTCTACCACATTGCCAAATAGTCCGCTATGTCCAAATGTAGGGATTGCAAATACTTGAATCTACATGCTACTTTTTGAACCAAGAACTCCTTATCCTGTTATAATATCCCTCCCATAAACTAGAGAGTTCAGTGTTATACAAATTCAGATTCTTTGCCTGTTTTGCATTCTTATAATGTAAGCTCCTTGGGGAAGGTGCTAAATAATACTATGCATTTGTACACTGCCTGGCACAATAGAAACCCAGCCTCAGTTGGTGTCCTGCTTATCTACTATAATACAGGCAGATAATAAAATAACAATGGAGTTAATGGGGTTCTGTAATGATGCCAAAGTGAGGTTAAAATGTCTACAGTATCTACTCAGATCCAGCTGTAGGATCATAAACTTGATTTTCATCAACTGAAAAAAAAATCATGCTCCTCTGATTCTAATGAATTCTGTTACTTGTCCAGTGACTCCTTTTCTTTTTCTGGCAAGCTGTTTATTTTGGATTTTTCTGTAACACAATAATTATTATGTCAAATAAATTTTAATCTCACTTGAGATTAATTTTTCCCTCTGGAACATTGCCGCACATTGCATGTATTACTAGAGTTAGTAGGCATTTGTGAAGTGGTTAATATTCGCTTTTGATTCGGATTCAGTCAATTTGGGGAACAGAGATTCCATTTGGCAATTTGAATCACTGTCCTGAATCGATTTGGCCAAATTTGATTCAGAGACTCGGCCACTGCTGAATCAGCCAAATCTCTGAATTGAACAGACCCCATCCCCTGAACCCAGTGTCCAAGCACTTAAAAAAAAACAAAGAACCCCGCACTCACTGGCTCATGCCAGAAAGGGGGGATGATCCTCACTGCCCTGTGCTGCGTAGGGAAGCTCTGCCACAAGTCCCCAGAGGCCCCCAAAGCTGCTGCAGAAGCTGGTGAGTGAGGGGCTTTTTTTTTTTAAGTGCTGGGACGCCGGGAGAGTGGGTGGGGGTCAGGGGGTACTTGGGGCTGGGGGAGCAGGCAGGGAATGGGGTCTGGCGGGGGCCCATGGTCCCCTCCCCATTCCTCCAGCCCCCCCATCCTGCCCCCTACTTACTGGCAGGTCCAGCTCCCTGAGGCAGCAAGTGGGGACCACCGAATCTCCGAATCTTCTCTGAATCTTTTCCGAATTGATTCAGAGGCTTCAAATCAATTTGGACCTTTTTATTGGTCTCCTGACTCAATTCAGACTAGGAGATTTGGCCCAGAGGCTTCGAATTGTTTTGGACCTTTTTATTGGTTGCCCAATTTGAATAGAATTCGGAGATTTGGCTCCTGAATCAGGCCGAATCTCCTCCGAATCAAATCAGCAACTGAAGCTTCACATAGCCCTACTAGTTAGGTACAGTAAAGTGTTTGGCTATGTACAACACACCAAAACAAAGAAGGTCCTTACCAAATGGATGTCAAAATGTAAACCACTGAGCATGTAAGAAGCTTCCTCTGGGCTAACCCTTCCATCTGCATTGAGACTCACTTAAGTCAGTGGGAATAGGCCCAGAATGGACAGAGAAGATGACAGAGACTGATGAACCCAGAGGCAAAAGGCATTTCATAGGCTGTTTTCTTTCATAGTTGCCTACAGCTAGAGAAAGCTACATGGCTTACAATGTTTTTTACAGAAGCCTATTCTACAAACTGTTTTGGCCCCCACAGTATGGCTTCTTGACAGTAATTTAATAATTCTTGATGTGAAAGTTTATCAGATGTATATTCCAGGCAATACCTCCTCCTCCTTGTTGAATCATGCAGGCTGTGTCCTAATCAAATTATATTTTTGAAGTGTTTCCTCACTGAATCCCACAAGATTGTTTCTCATATTTCCCCCCACACCTGCTTTTTAAACTAACCCATCTAATGCTGCCAGCAGAGCCTCATGGTCTTTTTTTGAGTAGTGACATAATGTTTGTCACTTTCCAGTCCTCTGCAATCTGACCATTAGCTGAGAACTAAAACTATGGGCAAATTCTTTTTTTATTTCCATCCTTCAAGACTTATGCATGCACTTGTACTGTATCTAGTAGAGATCAATTGTCATCTACAGGTTGGAGGAAGGCACTTGTGGCCAGGTCTACTGGGCTCTTCTAATTGATCAGACACTGACCAGCCTTGAGAGCAGTAAACTTTATGGAGAGAAACAGTAGATAGTTTTAGCAACTCCACTCAATCCTTCTTTGGTGGAGGCCGTGTGTCTGTATATTCAACTCAGATTAAATCTCTTGTTGGAGAGTTTGGCAGCTGGGTAGTGATATCAGAGAGCTGTTTGGAATTAGTGGTGTTGCATGTACATCTACTTAAGCTGCATACAATTGCAGCTAGTGTGAATGCTTTATTAGTCAGAGCTTACATACAATATGCTTCATAGCTCCACATGACTGGCTCCTTATTTCCATGTCTTATCATGAGTCAGTCATGTTCTAATCTATTTTTATTTAAAGTCGACCAACATTCCCTGGTGTCTCGTGTTTACTTTAAATGAATGTGAATAGCCCTATTTTATTCTTTGCAATAGTCACTTGCTACTTCCCCCTCCTCCCCACCAAATTAACATGCAATGAAAAGTTGGTTTCATTTGGGCTTAAACATTTTGTCACTAAAAACTCAGTCCCCATTGCTGGGCTACAGTCAGCATCTCATAGCACTCCTGCAATTTAAAGGGCCTAGGTGGTACCCCTTTAAAGGTATCCCCCTATACAATGATCCCTCAAGTCTCTCAAGTCCTCTTACAGCTCCAAATGTAACTGTATGCTGGGGACATGTCCATGAATGGGACAGTGCATCCTGGAGGTTCTTGGGGTTAAAGCCCACAACACCCCATTCCAGCTGGGATGCTGAAGGGTTCCACTGGGAATATTGCAACTCAGGTATAAATTAAGGCAGTTTCTGAACCACTTTAACTCAAGCAAGGTTCTAAGCCAGTCTCAGGCAGCCCCCACACCCAAGATATCCAAAAGCAACCAGACTCCCTGAGACACAGCACAGAATCATGGATTTGGTGAGTCTGTCACACTCAAGAGTCATAATGCCTGAGACTTGTTTCCCTGGCTGCCACAGATGTGTAAAACTGATCAGCCATATCAGTATCAGCAGCTTCATCTTCATTCCCTGTCCTGCTCACAAATTATTATTATTTAGTATGATTCTTTAGTATTATTTAGTATGATAAAGATGTTCCTTAAGAACAGTTAGATTGATAATATTGCAAAGAGGGCACACTGTGCAAATAAGTGTGAAATATCAACATATTCTCAGCATATGGCCCCAATTAGCTGCAAAAATGAAATTTCTGTTCTACAGGCAGACACCATGCAGTCATTTGAACACCCTCATAGTCAAGGACCATCTAAGTGATCTTTACCCTACTGTGGAAATAGTCTTAATCAAATAGGAGAGAACTCTATTGGTAGGAAAAGATAGGTATTTGCAAAGTTGCAAACTATTCTCCATCAGTAACTCAAAAACAAGAGGCATAAGAACTGAAGTGCCCAAGGGAGTCTGTTTGCCACTTTCATTTTAAAAGATCATCATGTAACATTGCAAATGAGATATGACACTTGGATCAGTTATTTCGAGAGCCTAGATTGTAGCAGGAAATGTTTTTTTTTCTTTTTTAATCTGAGCCTGAAGGTTTTCTTAAGACATATAAATGACAAAAAGCATAGGAAAAAACCCACTGTTTCCTGCAGTGAGAAACTGGCATATTCAGTTACATGATAAATGCTGTCTAAGTGCTGAATAATATTAAAGGCCTGTGGCCAACATTGGCTGCAGCCTATTTCTCCAGTGCATTTGGTCTGCTTAAGCATAAGGTCACCTGAACACAGGGATTGTGATTATAATTGGCTTTTACCAGGGATGCAGAGCCTCGGCAGATGGAAGGACCCTTTTGTAATCCCCATGGGCCTTCATGATGAAGTCATATGAAATACTTCAGAGGGTTCTGAAGTATTTGAGGAGGCCTTCAGAAGCCCACCTCTTCAGCCAGATTCTTTCAGAAAGCATACAGTTTCTATGTGCAGATATTAAAATGGTCACTGAGGCAATTTCTGTGCTACCTTTCAGCCAACCCAGGGACTTCTACCAAGAAAATAAGTCCTGCTTACTCGCTTTTGCTCTGGCTCACCAGAACCAAGTCCATGAGTGACTCTGGGGCACATGCTCAGGGCTGATCCATGCCATCTGTGTTAATTATAGGGCTTTGGCATGCCCAAGTGGGAGTAAGGGCTGGAGGGGCAGCTCTTAACAGTGGAACCAGGCAGAAGCATAAGTAGCTTTTCACCTTGGGCAAATCACTGCTGGAGAATAGGGCAGGGTGTGGTGTGGTTAAAGTGGTGTCAGTCTTACCTGCCCCATATGCTGCTGCCACAACATAGTCTGTAAGCCCCCAGCAGAAGCTCTTACTGTTGAAGCAGTGTGGTGTCCCCACACCTGACTGCTGATGCTGTGACATGGGGCTGCTGCTATCACAGCATGGACTCCCTAGGCGGGCATCATCTGGCAATCCCTCTTAGTCAGCACCCAGGGTGGATGTCATGCTCAGCCACCCCTAGTTATACTAATGGTGCCAGAACAGGCAGGGAGGTAGTACAGACATGGATGAAGGATCAGAGAACAATTCATTTTATTTAAAAATGTTACCACATAAATGTCAATCTCATTTTCCAAATATAGAACCGCCTATAAGGAGCTAGGGCACGCGTCAGAAATTGAATTCTTGGGAAACAACCCTGCAGAGGACTGAGGCACTCCTGTTATTTGCAGTGTCTCCACCAACCAATAGCTGAGGGTAGTCTAGTTCAGTGGTGCTCAACATACAGTGTGCAGTGACTGGATCCAATCTACAGCACAGGGGATCAGTAGAAAGCAGCTCAACTTGGTGCATGCCCTTCTCAGGCCTGTGCCATGTCACTGATTTCCTTCCCAGTTTTTCCTCCACTGTCCTTTACCAATGTAATCCCCTATATCAGGCACAGTTTACTCTCTCTGCCTCTCTCCTCTAGGCAGATGATGCTTAACAGAGGTAAGCTCTCTTCCTTCCCTATAGCAGGTGCAACTGAATCCAAATAACACTGATGGGAAAAGTTGCACATAACACTATTTGGAATTTTGGTTCCTGGGTTGTCTCTTCAGGGAATAGATGCCCTGGTTTTCTGGCCATTTTGTGCCACCAAATTAGTAGCCAGAACTGGGTAGACTGCAATTCTGATTGGTCCTGGTCCTTCTCAATACACCCTCTCTAAGTTTTAGGAGGTTCTGAGGTGGAACCAGGAAAGTTTCCTGTTCTCAGACTAGGTGCTAGGTTGCCATCCTCTATGTATCAAATTCAGTCCTTTCAGCAAGTTTCACATGTGCAGACCTTGCAAGTGTGTTCCCTTGAAGACAACAACAGTGGCAATTAGTGATCAGAAGGCAGGGTAGTTTGCACCTTGAAGACTAACTTGTCTTCTTTAGCAATCCCTCACCGTCAAAGATGATTGTCTTCCATAATTGTCTTGTCTGTGTATCTGAAGATGGCTGGTGAACTACAGGGGGTAAGATCCTGGCCCGCATCCCTGTCTATGTCCCTTTCCCTCCTGTCCATTGTGGGTAAGATCCTGGCCCGCATCCTCCTGAACCATCTTCATCCCATTGCCAAGATCCTTCCAGAAACCCAATGTGGCTTCTGACCATCCCGGGGCACTGCAGAAATGGTTTTCATTGCCAGGCTTATCCAAGAAAAATGTTGGCAGCAAAATCAAGAACTGTTCCTCACCTTCATTGACCTGACCAAGGCATTTGATTCCTTAAATTGTGAAGCTCTGTGGACCATCCTCCAATGCCTTGGCTGCCCACTGAAGTTTCTCACTATGCTGAGGCTCTGTCCTGCATGATGATATAACTGCCACTGTCCTGAGTGGACCAGGGTCAAACAAGGTTGCATGATCACCCCCACTGTGTTTACCATCTACCTGACCATCATCATCCACCTCATCCTAGATGATCTACCATACCATGTCAGCATCCAGTATCATCTGGACAGGAAGCTTTTCAATCTTGGGCATTCCCAGGTAAAAATGAAACTCACCACAAAGGACATCCACGACCTTCAGTTTGCAGATAATTGCTGCGTGATGGCTCACTCTGCACAAGATGTGCAAATGACCTTAGATCTCTTCAACACTTTGTATAGGAGACTTGGCCTGTGTTTGAACATTGCCAAAACAAAGGTTCTCCACCAACCCTCCCCAGGCCAGCTGAACATCTCTTGCACTATCTACATACATGGGGAGGCTCTGGAGTACATGGAGCACTTTCCATATCTCAGCAGCGACTTCACTCAATGGGCTACCATCAATGAAGAAGTCCAGCACTGGGTCAGCTGTGCCGGTGTTGCCTTCTTCAAGCTGCAAGAATGTGTCTTCGAAAATGGAGACTTTTGGAAGTCGATGAAGTTTACAAGGCTTTAGCACTGACCACCCTCCTCTACTTCAGTGAAGCCTGAACCATCTACCAGTGCTACATTAAGACCCTTGAGAGCTTTCACCAGCAGTGCTTGAATCAAATCCTGGGGATCAAATGGGATGACCACCGGACCAGTGGAAGCGTCTTCCATGAAGCTGCATCCACCAGCACTGAAGCCTTGCTCTTGAGAAATCAACTCCAATGGATGGGCCGCTGCATCCAGATGTCCAAGAACCACCTCCATCACCAGATTCTCTTTTCTCAGCTCTCCATTGACCAACACTCCAAGGGCAGCCAAAGGAAATGGTACAAAGATGCACTCAAGGTCACCCTCAAGCACGGAGGCATCAACACCAATGGCTGGGAGGAGCAAGCTGCTGACCATTCGGTGTGACGCCACCTGGTCCACCAAGGCACACACCACTTCAAGGCCTAATGACTTGATACTGTGGCAGAATGGCAGCAGCAGAGGAAGGAGAAGGAGACCAACACAGGGCTGTGAATCCCACTCCCCCACACAACAACATGCCCCCACTGCTGAAGAATGGGTGTATCCAGAATTGGGCTCCTCAGTCGCCTGAGGACCCACCAAGCCTGACATATGTCATCCTTGACTCCAAGGAACTGCCAATGATGGACGATAGTGAGGCCTATCTGGGATCAAACCTCACAATTCTGCTCCCATTGCCATTATCTGGTCTCTAAAGGGCTTGAGGAATGTGCTAGAAAGGCTGTTTTCATGGATGACACTTATGCATGGCTTCTTTTATTGTGGAGAAGCTGCTGTATGTCAGCTTCCACGTGGCTCTTGACAGAATCAGACCTAGATCCAATGGTAAGGAGGCCAAGGCAACTGGGGATCTCATCCTGCTGCAACCTTCATCCATCTTCACAGCTGTGGAGATTCTAACATTTTTGTCTGCCTGCTCCACCATTGAGGACTTGTAGACCCATGGTTGGAGGCTAGGCAGGCTTATTATAGGGGTGACCTGTACTCACCATGTCACACCATGGTCAAGGATATATGTCGCTTTTCAGGAGGGAAACCACTGCCATCTGCTATCGTTACCTCATCCTGGTGGTGCTGCCACTGCTTGGTCCATGACTGCTTACCACAGTTACCCCTGCTTATTTCATTGCTAACTTTCTCTGAAGATCATTCCACTGTCCACCACCTGAATACATGCTGGGTAGCAGTGCAGCTCTGCCTCACAGTAAAGACTAACTAAATTAAGGATATATGTAGCACAAGTGTTTGTGAGCTGGAGCACACTTCAGAGGCTTTGAATGATTTGCTTTAAAGGATATACAATTCAAATAGATATTTAAAGGTTTGCTGCATAAGAAGAACTACTCTGTGGTCAGCAATGGCGTGTCTAGGGAGCTTAAAGTGTTCTGCCAAGGCCTTTGCTCTAGTGGGTATACTTCTGATACCTACATCAAATGCCAGACATTCCAACACACCCTACAACCATCCCAATCAGCACTGTCCACAAAACCATCACAACTCTACATGTACCTATCACAAAACATATTGCATATGCATGAAGAGCCCTCATGGACAGTATGTGGGTGAAATTTAAAAAATCACTTTCCTTCAGAATGCACTCACAATAAAAATTAAAAAGAACAGAAACACCCAATCACAGAATAACCACTCCATCTGTGACCACACAGTCCTCGTCCATAAGGTGAAATGTACAAAATACTTTCAGAAGACAAAAATGCATAATATTACTAGATACTAAAAACAATGGGCTTATTAACACAGATAGCGGTTTTACAGCTCATTACAAATTACATGCATCATCCGCTAACATCTCTGTACCCCATGGGTAATAACAGCTCTGTTCCTTATTGAATAGTCTTATTCTTTTACATAATTATATTGATCTGTTTCAACTTTTTTCTTGGTCTGTATCTATTTCTGATAACTTCTCTTTGTTCTACAAGTTTATTGCCCTCTTTCTTCTGAAGTGACCATTTTCATTGAAATAATGGGATTAAATAAAAGTCATTTTAACCTAGTGTATATCT
The DNA here is from genome assembly GCF_052110815.1 of Crocodylus siamensis. Lineage (NCBI taxonomy): Eukaryota > Metazoa > Chordata > Crocodylia > Crocodylidae > Crocodylus > Crocodylus siamensis. The sequence goes on from NC_143396.1 coordinate 201,018,929, forward strand.
TAAGCTGTATCTGTTTCCCAGGCATAAGGAAAGGCATTTTGTGACTCAAAACTTGTCCAACATACCTGAGCTAGTTAGTCGTTAAGGTGCCACCATGCCCTACCTTCTGACTGGCTTCAGACTAACACAGCTAACCACCTCTCCTAATGATACAGTTAATCCAATAAAAGACAAGCATTGTATCTTAGTATTTTGTATTTACTGATGCATCATGTTGGCTTCTTTTATAGTCCCCAGTGAATTCAAGGGTTACAGGTAATCAATGCATTTTCCGCTGTCCCCATGTAGTAGGTGCTCCTGCTACTTTAAGAGAAGGCAAGGGGCAGGAGAAGCAGGCTGCAGGTGCTCCAGAGAGCAATTTAAAGAGTCATCTAACCAGGATGGGACTGGACTAACAGGATATAAGCCTAGGCCAGAGCTGGTCAGACAATCTAACTCTGAGAACCAAGGAGAGATGAGTTCCTGGGCAGCAAGGCTCCTGGTTAACAGCTGAGCTTGGGAAAGCAACCCTGATGGTTTGTGGAAGGGACTAAGCGTAGGTAAGAAGGTCCCCGCTGGCCCAGGTAGAGAGCAGGGTCTTGAGGCCTAATAAGGAGAACAGGGGGCTGGAGGATCTGAGAAGCAGGTCGATTCGGGGCTAGAGGTTTCACTGGTCTAGGTGCAGGGCCAGAGCTCAGGAAGAGCCAAAGGCCAAGAAAAACCACAGCCAGAGACTAGTGGGATTGGAGAGTCCATGGGTCTTAACTGACCTAGGAATAGGGCCAGGGTCTAAGGAGAGGGGAACTGAGGTTGAGGCGAGGCTGGTGTAAGGATGAACAGAGCCATGAGCCAATAGGCCATGGGGGTAATTATGATTTCATTAGTATTTGTGACATTTGCGAGGCATATGCATGGGTAATGGGAAGGATGGAGCCTATGAGCAGCAACACCAGTGTTCATGGGGAGATCTAACTTGGGCAGCCTCCCTGTTTCTGAAAGTATCATTTCATCAAGGCAGGGCAGGTGAGGAGAAAGGGAGATTGCCCAAAGAGAGCCAGACTGACAAGGGCTGAAGGGACTCAAGGGGTATCACGGCCACCACTGGAGAGGAACTCTGTTACACCCCAACATAAGTTAGATAAATACTATTGAACTAAGAAGTCTCATAACCCAATACAGTATAACTTACCTTCCTCATCCTAGCCCAACAAAGTGTTCATAGCATTATTATATATCAATATCCATCAATATACAGCAACTCCTACAGTATTCACAAGATTATAATATATTTTCCCCATTTCTATCACAAGACTTGGTCAAGATGCCTGAAGTTCAGCATGTCAAAATTGAGACCCTTAGTGATTTGCCTCTCTGCTGTAAGAGAGCCTGGAGCTTATGACTTAGAGCCCCCAGCTCTGAGTCTAGCTAAAGTGGCTCAGAGTCCGCTATACTACTCTAACTCCCACTGAGCTATGTTACATCATTCTAGCTACCCTTCACAAGACAAATTATCTCATTGAACTAACATTTCCATATTCCTATCCTATCTAAAAATACCTGTAAACATATGCATATAAATACCGTACCCCACCTGCCCATCAGCCCTAGCCACCTCCCACCTCGTGCTCACTAATAGCACAGTCCTGCATCACCTCCCACTCAGCAAAGCAATCCTAAACTAGCTGATTTAGATATACTTATATCTATATATACTCATCTGCATGATAAAACACATTTACAAAGTGAAGGTAAAAAATAATTTGAAAGAGTTTCCAATGCATTTCACTGTAGTACTGATTTAATATTCTGATTTAATAGTATGCATAGCATATACATATACACTTCTGGACCTCATGAACTTAATCACGCCATTAAGACCATAAATCACATTTAAGCCACAATTATGTACAGAATATATTTACTTTTAGCATAATAGATAAATCTCCCTAATCCTGAATTAACATGTTTTGCTAAAAAAAGTCTAGCCAGTATTTTATCATATGGGGGTGGATTTAGTAAAGCCATTGCATTCTACTGTGAAAGAAGGCTTTTTTGTTGTTTTTTAAGTATTTTCTAAAAACAATACAAAATCAGAAAAGCATGTATTTCAACTTTACACATAAAACTAAGCTATGTCAAATAGTAAGCAATAAAAGGAAAGAGAGAAAAAAGGAGGGGGAAAGGTGGAGGGATAGAAGAAGATAAGCGTACAATGAGCAACAATCTACCTAACAAAATAAAAGGCTTTTTTTTTATAACTTGTATTATATGTTCCTTATAGTCAGTGACTATACATAATACTAAAGGTGGGAATTACATGTAGTACTTGTATAACATGAATGGAGAGGATGCTTCACCAGCACGCAGGGTGACAAGAGGGAGGGAAGCCCAGGTAAGCATCTACATTGTGGGAGTAGGGGGCCACAACTGTCCTGGGAGTGGGAGGTAGGAACATGCACCCTCAGGAGTCCTGGAAGTAGGGGGCCACAACTATCCTGAGGGTGGCAGGGAGGCACGTACACCCTCAGGAGGCCTCAAGTGCCTCTACACTAATCCTAGTAGTATAGGGAGTAAGCAGGTGGAACTGTGCCTCCTGATTGTGAGTAAGAACCCAGACTTAGTAGGGCTCACAGAAACCTGGTGGGACCGTACTACCTATGACTGTACAACCAGTGGAAGGGAGGAGCTATCACCAAGGAGGAGTACTCCTCCTCAGCCCGTGAGTATAGGACAGCTACGAGGAAGGCCAAGGCAGAGATGGAACTCAGGCTAGCATCCAGAATTAAGGACAACAGAAAGTCCTTTTTCAAGTACACTGGGAGCAAGAAGAGGGCACCACGCAATGTAGGGCCCCTGCAAGATGCAAATGGTAATCTTTTAAGCCAGACAAGAAAGCTGATATTTTTAACAGTTTCTTTGCCTCTGTTTTCTTGAACAGGGACCGGGACATCCCACCTACCAGAGGTAGAGACAACCTCAGGGATAGCTCTGTTAGGCCTTCAGTCAGCACAGATGTAGTTAGGGATCTTCTGGAAGCACTAGACATTTTTAAATCTGCAGGTCCAGATGCCCTCCACCCAAGGGTGTTGAGGGAGCTGGCAGGGGACATTGCAGAGTCCTTGGCCCGACTGTATAAGCATTCACAGTCATCTGGCCAGGTGCCAGGGGATTGGAAACTGGCTAATGTGGTCCCAATTTTCAAGAAAGGGAGGAGGAAGGACTCAGGTAACTATAGGTCGTAAGCCTCACCTCGGTGCTCGGGAAGGTCTTGGAGAGAATCATCAAGGAGCACATCTGTGGGGGGCCTGCAGGGGAGATCATGCTCAGGGGCAATCAGCATGGGTTCATCAAAGGCAGGTCCTGCCTGACCAACCTGATTGCCTTTTATGACCAAGTAACTAAATCCTTGGATGATGGTGTCACCATGGACGTAGTCTTTTTAGACTTTAAGAAGGCCTTTGACACTGTCTCTCACCCCATTCTCATCAATAAATTAAACGACTGTGGCATTGATGCCTACAGAGTTGGATGGGTAAAAAATTGCCTGATGGGTTGCACCCAGAGAGTAGTGGTGGATGGGTCGTACTCAGCCTTGTGAGATGTGAACAGTGGGGTACCCCAGGGCTTGGTCCTCGGGCCCGCACTGTTTAATATCTTCATCAGTGACTTCGATGAGGGGGTGGAAAGCATGCTGTCTAAGTTTGCTGATGACACTAAGATGTGGGGTGAGGTGGACACACTTGAAGGGGGAGAGAGGCTGCAAATAGATTTAGACAGACTACAAAAGTGGGCAGATGAGAATAGGATGGGGTTCAATGTAGACAAATGCAGGGTGCTGCACCTTGGGAGAAGGAATCCACAGCATACATACAGACTGTGGAGTTCCCCTCTTGAAAGCATAGAGGTGGAACAGGATCTTGGAGTCATTACTGACTCCAAGATGAACATGACCCGCCAATGCCAGACCACAGCCAGCAAGGCCAGCCATACTTTGTCATGCATCCAAAGATGCATCTCAAGCTGGTCCAGAGAGGTGATACTCTCCCTCTATGCATCTTTGGTGGCCACAATTGGAGTGCTGCATCCAGTACTGAGTGCCACACTTTAAAAAGGATGTGGCCAGCCTGGAGAGGGTTCAGAGGAGGGCCACCCGCTTGGTGAGAGGGCAGGATACGCCCTATGAGGAGAGACTGAGGGACCTGAACCTGTTTAACCTCAGCAACAGGAGGCTGAGGGGGGACCTGGTGGATGCCTACAAACTCATCAGGGGAGATCAATAGCAAATAGGTAGAGCCCTTTCCTCCCCAGCACCACCTGGGGTGACAAGGAACAATGGTAATACGCTGATGGAGAATAGGTTTAGGTTAGAGATCAGGAGGCAATCTTTTACAGTTAGGGTGGCCAAAATCTGGAACCAACTTCCCAGGGAAGTGGTTCTCACCCCTACCTTGGGCAAATTCAAGAGGAGGTTGGATGATCACCTGTCTGGGTCTTGTGAAGCCAGCATTCAATCCTGTCTGTAGCAGGGGGTCAGGCTAGATGATCCATTCAGGTCCCTCCTGACCCTAGCTACTATGAAACTATGAAACATAGGCACATATTCTCTGTGGTTTATTCTATCATACATAAACCAGTTTAGTTTTCAAATGATTCAAGGGAAACATTGAGCATTCCTTCTACTGTCTTGGGGAGGCAGTTTCATGGAATCAGTACACATCTCACTGTAAGAAATATTCTGTGATATTCAACCTAATTTTCCTCTGCTTAATTTCATCCTCTTACTCATGGCTATACCTCTCTAGCTCTCCTAAAGAGTTCTTCTCTTCCCTTAACGTTTGCTGTTTCCACATGCTTGTTTACAGGTATAAATGTTTTGTCCAAGTTATCCATATTAAACCCTGTTTCCTCATCAAATTGTGCCTCAGTCTCTGACTTCTCTAAGAGCCTAATACTGCAAGATACAGATCTATTTGATCACTTACATCTGTGCAAAGCAGTTAGGAGTAAACTGTTAGCAAAGAAGATTGAAACTGTAGGTAACTATAAAAGGCTCCTGGAAGTGGGGAATCAGGGCTACTATAAACGGGATACAAATGTGAAGTATGTATTATCTATCCCTCTTCTGTTTTAGCCTTTCATCATTCAAAACCCCTGTCTAAAACCCTGTCCTAACTAGTGCATGTCAATTAATTGGTTTGAGCAATTTTAGTTAAAAAGTTATCCTGTCACTACAGAACAAGGTGCCTGAAACCCAAGAAACTATATCACATGAATGAGACATCAAGAAGCTACTATTCCCATTACTGGCATACCATGTATCCTTTGGGTTGTGACGGGTCACTGAACAGTATTACCTTCCACTTTCAAAAATGCTCTCTTACTTTCTTACTTATATTATCACTCTAATATTTACCAGAGTTAAGTTATCCAATTAGTTGTCTAAAAGGATGTATTTCCTTTTGTTACCAGGTGGGAATGCCCAATTTCCTGCAGAAAGTACAAGCAACTGATGAAATCAGTCTTTCATATCTTTATATCTAGCTATGCTTCTCACTAGCTATATCTAAGGTGCCCCAACAGTCACAACAGCCTCAGGACCAACTTGACTTGGTTTGATGCTGCCGTGGAATGGAACAAAAGGGATATATTTTTTCAAAAATTCAAATAACCCCAAAGTGATAGATCAAGTATAATCCCATTCTTAATTAAATTACAGTGGTATCCTATGGGTTTGCATGGGTAATAAATCAAGACACATTTTGGCCAAGGACATGGAGAAGACAATGAACTACAGAATATTCTGTCTTTCTATAGAAAATTTCATTACTTGGTGATGGTCAGTAGTTATCAACTACTAATATTCGATTGCTGGTCAGTGGCTTAAATGAAATTTCTATGTTGGACAGTGGTCCATGAACCGTCACATTTGTCTTTCACTGTCAACAGCAACAAAGACTACAAGGACTCAGAGAGCATAGAAACAAAGGGCGCAGGCAGAAGCGACAGTTTTCATCTGATTTGACCACAGAAAGCAGTCTATAGCTGCCATGCCATAGCAACAAAGTCTGGCACCCAGGTGAAAACCCACAGTGGTAGTCCACCCTCGCCCCATGCACAGAACCAGGGGTTACATGCCCCCCTCCCCCATGCTTGCCCAGGAGGGCATGCAGTGGCAGGAGCTGCCCTTTCCCCATCCCCACACTCCCCCAAATGAACCACTTGCAGCTTCATCCTGTCCCATGCCCTGCTCCAACTGGGCAGTGCCTGTTTCTGCCCATTGGCTTTGGTGACCACCCCGCTCACCAACCCACTTTCTACTGTACTGTATAGGCATGACCAAAGGCAAGTGCACAGCTGCAGACAGCTTAAAAAATGGCCAATCATATGAAAATCTGAACCTTCATTACATTGAGGGGTCAGATGAAGACTTTCAAAACAGAGCATCTTCTGTAACTTCTGCCTGCCAGCCTATGGCAGTTTTCAGAATGGGAGAAAGTCTGGTCTGGGGGGGGTTTCAGCCCCCACTGGAGGGTGGGGCAGGTGTATTGGACCCCCGCTCTTGAGGTGGGGGGGCTCCAATTCACCCACCCTACCCTCCAGTACCAGCTGGGGAATTCCTAGAATGAGCTTCTTCTGCTCCCTTTCCCCCTCCAGTTCTGAAAATTTAAACTATTCTTTCATTACTTGGAACTGTCCCTTCTGGATTGAAACAGATTGGGAATCAAATGTGGGGAAACCTTTACTGCCCTAGTTGTACTGCTTTACTGGATGGACTAAGAATTTTAGTCTCCAAGGTTTTTCAGTCTAAAATACCTTTCACATCTGTAGCATGGGTATACTACTATGTGGAACTACTTAGTTCCACATAGCACTAAATTAATTTCACATTTTAAAAAAAGTGGAAACCTACAATTTCCATGAAACTTTTTGTAATAGGCATGACTTTGTCAAAGCAAAGAGAGAAACCGACCTGTTTCAAAGAAGATTATTATTTAAGTTGTTTAAGGAACATCAAATAACTAAAATACCTTAACTGTTCTCTGAATAAATGACAGGGCTGAGATTCTACCAAGTTTTTGTCATCTCCATAGAAGAAACTATCAAAAATACTCATTTTTAGTTGTTCTGTGAAGTCATTCAGTAAATTTTATTCTCTGCCTGGGTATATCTCTAGGTGCAAGAAGGAAGAGAAAAAAAAATTCTACCATGTCAAAAAAGTCACAGCAAGGAAAGGTGATTGATAGCTTGATTTTAAATCTCTTCCTGATTCCTGTTTAGGCTTCAGCTAAATAGGTACCATGTTTACAGGCCTGGGAAAGAGAGATTAAACAGTAGGACAATAAAAAGAATGCCTGGAGACCTACCTTTTTGTGAAGAACTGAACCCAGATCTTAATACAGATTGTTCCACAAAATGATGTTAAGACAGACCATGAATTCAGGTAGGAGAAATAATCTATGAAGACATATTACTCGTGTTTATGCTTTTCATTGAGCAGTATGATCAAGATGGGCAAGGCAAGTGGGCAGGAACAAAACACTTGGGTATTATTTCTAAGCTGTTGTAAAGTTAAGATAATTAATTAAGTGCAATTGCTATTCAAAGGAAGATAATAAGAAGGTAGAAACAGGATTTTGTTTACCCTGGACATGATCCTACTCTATTGATTTCTGTGGGAAGTTTACCTGCATAAGAAGGATCAAGCCCTCTATTTTAAAATGAAAAAATATTTTCACTAAATTAAGTACCACATTCTAGCTGCAAAATATTCAGAATTTTTTTATAAGAACAACTGACTATCTTAGCATATGTTTGTATGCTTAACAATATACTTAAATATGTTAATTAAAATTAATGGATGTGTTTAAGTCAGCAGGCCCAGATGATCTTCATCCAAGGGTGTTGAAGAAATTGGCCAGTGTCATAGAAGAGTCATTGGAATGGCTATTTGAGCACTTGTGGTGCTCAGGAGGACTGGAAAAGGTCCAACGTGGTCCCTGTTTTCAAGAAGGGGAGGAAGGATGATGCAGATAACTATAGACTGGTTAGTCTCACCTCTATCCTTGGGAAAACCTTTGAAAAAAATATTAAGGATAACATCTGTGGGAGTCCAGCAGGAAAAATAATGCTAAAGGGCAACCAGTACAGATTCATAGCAGATAGATCCTGCCTGACTAACCTTGTTTTTTTCATGACTGAGTCAGAAAATGCTTAGAAGCAGGAGTCAAGGTAGATGTCATTTACTTGGATTTAAAGAAGGCCTTTGATATAGTATCTCATCCTATTCTCATAAATAAACTGAGTGATTGTGATGTAGATAATTACATGGTCAGGTGGGTGGCAAATTGGCCCCACCACTAGGTCACACCCAGAAAGTGGTGGTGGATGGGCTGGTATCAACCTGGAAAGTTGAGGGCAGTGGAGTCCCACAAGGCTCAGTCCTTGGACCTGTGCTGTTCAATGTCTTCATCAGTTACTTGGATGAGGGCATGGAAAGCACTCTGTCCAAATGCACAGATTATATGAAATTTTGGGGTAAAGTTAACACACTAGAGGGTAGGAAACAAATCTAGGCAGATCTAGACAGGTTGAAAAAGTGGGTAGAACAGAATAGGATGCAGTTCAACAAAGAAAAGTGCAAAGTGCTGCACCTAAGGAGAAGGAATCACCAGCACATTTACAGGCTGGGGGAGAACCTTCTCATCAGCATAGCAACAGAAAGGGATCTTGGAGTCATTGTTGACACCAAGATGAACATGAGTCTTCAATGTGACGAAGTGATCAGTAAAACTAACCACACTTTATCATGCATTAGCAGGTGCATGACGAACAGGCCCAGGGAGGTGATACTTCCCCCTCTATGCAGCATTGGTCAGGCCATAGTTGGAGCACTGTATCAGTTTTAGCCTCCACACTTCAATAGGGATGTGCACAACCTTGAGAGGGTTCAGAGGAGGGCCACTTGTATGGTTGGGGGCCTGCAGGCAAAGCCTTATGAGGAGAGATTGAGGGACCTGGATCTCTTCAGCCTCTGCAAGAGAAGGTTGAGAGGTCATCTTGTGGCTGCCTGCAAATTCATCAGGGGGGAGCGGGGTAGCAAGGAATAGGTGATGCTCTGTTTACCAGGGCACCGCTTGGAGTAACTAGGAACAACGGCCACAAACTGACAAAGAGCAGATTTAGGTTAGATATCAGGAAGAATTTCTTTACTGTAAGGGTTGCCAGAATCTGGAATGGGCTTCCAAGGGAGATGGTGCTCTCCCCTACCTTGGAGGTTTTTAAGAGGATGCTAGACATGCACCATGTGCCCCCCTCTCCATTGTTCTGTACACCAGTGTGTCCCCTCACTGCACTGTGAATTGCTGCACTCCATGTCCCCCCACACTACACTGTGTACCCATGCACCTGGCCACTGCCCTGCACACCACTTCCCAGTACTGCTCCCTAAACCTCCCCATTGTACTGCAGGCCAGGTGCCCCAACTTACACTTAGCTGCTCAGCTACAGCCCCTTCGTGGCTGCATGCCTCCCATGAAGCACCAGTTTTAAAGCCCTACTTTAATGGATGGGTACAATTACAGTGGCAGTGTTGGAGTGATACTCCAGTCAGGATGGTACAGGAAACATTCAAATAGCAAGCATTTTTATGTCTAGTTGGGAGAGATTTAGATACACTTTTAAACATAAGGTACCCTTCCTCAGGTCTAAAAAAGAAGCAGATACAGCTGGAGTCAAGTTTAGGAAGAAGGTGTCACTGAGAGAGTCTACACGAGACTCTTTGCTGTGCAGTAGCATAGTAAGCGCACATGTCTACATGTGCACACACTTACTGAGCAGTAAATGATGATACTCATGATTCAATTTGCAACCTGAAAATGACTTTAAGCAAATTATCCTTTAAGTAAATTTGCCTGCAAGTAAATGTGCAGTTAGCAAATTTATTTATGAGTAGTTACTATGCAGTAACACATATATTGATGCCAAGCAGGTGCAAATTTGCTCCTGGTCAGATCTGCCACTTGGGGCGCATCCAGATGAGCACGCACATGCCTCTTGTGATGTCTTAAACTACTTTAAGATGCCACAAAATACATGCTAAGAACAAAAAAAAATGTTCCCCATGCTGCATATTTGCAGCACAGGCTCAAAATTTTATACCTGGAAATCTGGGCATCAAAAGAGACAACGGGGGGAAAAGCAGGGCAGGGCATGATCCCATACCATGCCCTGAGGCAACCAGAGGCTCGGGTCTTCCAAAGAGATGATCTGGCAGTCAGCCAGAGCATCTCTATGGGTGGCCCTGGTCCTGGCACTGAAGCACACTACCCGCATGTGCAGGGCAGCCTGGAGTGGTACAGCCTGCATGGACCCCGGCTCTGTCCCAGGTAAGTAAGGGATTTGGAGAAGAGGGGGATTGTGAGGGTTCAGGGGACTGTGGGTGCAGGGAGGGTTCCCTGGGAGGGGTTTTACCCCCTGCATGGCCCATAACTCCCCCTCATAGCAGCAACCCATTGGAGACATGAGGCCCCCCCAGCAATGCTCCCCTGTGGTGTGGGGCAGCACAGCTTGGCCCTGGCTGCCTGGCACCTGGTGCTGTTTGTGGCAAATCACACAGCTCCAGCCCAACACAGCACAATGCCATGTGCCTTTGGGCAGCCCTGGACCACTCAGGCAGTCACCCAGGGCCCCATGCTGTTTGTGGGGACTGCCTGTTGCACTGGGCCAGGTCCTGTGCACATGGGCCCTGTGCACCATTGGGCCAAGCCCATTCTGTGCATGCAGGACCCAGCCCAGCATGATAGACAGTCCCCACAAGCAGCTCGGAGCCCCAGGTGACAGCAGAAGCAGAGGTACATGACTCCAACACTGAATGCAGTACATCAGTGAACAGGGGCATATCCAACATGCACAGCTGCTACAGAGAAATTTACAAGCAAAAGAAGCATCTGTCTAAACTTCCTTGGACACTTTCTTTAAGAAAGCAGACAAGGCTCCAGAAAAACCTGCAACCAAGACTCCTGAGAAGACTCCAGACAAGAGCCCTTCAGAAAGTCCAACCAAGAGCCTTTCAAAAAGTCCAGCAAAGTCACCTCAAAGAAGTCCTTCCAAATCAATATGATTACTATTTACAATAGAAATACATTAATGTAGCTATATTACTCATCTGTAACTGACTGAGTACAAAATTCTGGTTTATTTTTGGTGAAAATAAAATATTGGGCCTTGGTTCAAGAACCAATTCCACATTTATAACATTGTTCCTATGGGAAAATCAGTTCCAAGTCATGATGTTTTGACTTAAGACACAGTTTTCATGAACTAATTGTGTCATAAGTCCAAGGACTACCTGTATATCAATAAAGCATTGCCCAACTGACCTCTCTCTATATAGTGACATTTCATTTTAATAGTGAAAGAACACTATTTTGGGTATTTTAATGAGAGAATTCAGGTTTCTTATCAGAGAATTTGCAATTTTTAAACAGGGAACATCTGATGGTGAGACAAGTGGCAAGATGTGGGCAGAGGATCCTGTCCAGGGCCAGCACTGGGGATCCAGCTGGAGGGCAAACAAGGTGACTGACCTGTTGTCTATTTGGGGCCAAGAGGACACACTTGGATAGTTCAGAGCAGGCCACTGCAAGGAGCACATCTTCTGGGCGATAGCTGCCCAGATGGCAGAGCGGGGGCTCCCCATTTGGGTCTGGCAGGTGTGCAGCCATGAGGCCACAGGTCTAAGGGGGCAGATGCTGTTGCAGATGGTACCATACCACAGCCAGGCAGCATCCCCTACTGCCAGACTGCTCCAGTGGATAGAGGGTGCAGGGGCCACTCCAGGTTAGGGTTGCTTCAGCAGTCCAGATGGCACAAGGGGTAGTGTCCCCAAATACAATGTTCCCTCTAAGGTGTAGCAGTCCATGAGCATGCCACTTTGGTCCACAAATGCACCGCTTTGGTCCCGCCTCACCTTTTCAGTCTGCCCAACAGTACCCAAAGCACCCTGTCTGTCTATGCCCTTAGACACAGCTGTAACTAGCACCCCAAACTCAAGATTACACATTTTAGGATTATTCTAAGAAAAACACCACTTGCAATTTCTTTTTCTGTTTAATACTTTAATACTCAAATGCATAAACTAGTGAGAATGAAGACAAACCACTAAATAGCTAAATAGCTAAAAAACTGGCACCACCCCTAGCCCCTGGTGGGACTGAGGAGGCACATGGAGTTGGGGCTGGGGAGTGGAGCAGTTTCCCAGTGCTGGCGGAACCCACACCAGCCCTGAGCCCCAGCCCCTGCATTGTCTCTGGGAGCGGAGCAGTTTCCTGGCCCCAGCCCCAGCCCCAGCCCCAGCCCCAGCCCCCACCTCACCTCGCCTCTGGGAGCAGGGAGGCACATGGCATCAGGTCTGGGGAGCAGAGCAGTTTCCTGGTGCTGGCAGAACCCATGTCAGCCCCCAGCCCCAGTCCCCCACATCGCTTTTGGGAGTGGAACAATTTTCTGGTCCCAGCCCCCGCCTCATCTCTGGGAATGAGGAGGCATGTGGCATCAGGGCTGGGCAGTGGAGTAGTTTCCCAGTGCCAGTGGAGCCTGCATGAGCCCCCAACCCCTGTCTCCACCTCCCCATGCCTTTGGGAGTGAGGAAACACATGGCGTGGGGGCTGGGAAGTGGAACAGCTCCCCAGCATCAGCCCCCAACCCCAGCCCCAGTATCTGCCTCGCCTCTGGGAGCACATGGCCTTGGGGAGGAGCCACTGCCTAAGCTTACCTCCGGAAAGTGTCCTGTGCCGGCCCCGGTGACTACGCCACGTTCCGCACCCAGCTCATTGCCCAGCTCCTCTCCGGGAAGCCACAGCCCAGCTCCTCTCTGAGTGGGTGCATGGCATTAATAAGTTTGTGCGTGGCATGGTTTTAAAGTGTGCACAGCCTTGCATGCATGCAGCTTGGAGGGAGCCTTGCCCAGATACCAAGTGGCCAGGCCTCAAAAGCTCCTGCAGGCAAGTAGCCCTGAGCTGCTACCAGCGGGCAGGTTTTTATACTGCTGGGGTCAGCACAGGTGGTGTTATTTTTGCCTGAAGCATTATTTTGCCCCAAGTAGCACAACTTGCCTCACACCAAAGTGCATGTCTGGGCATGTGCGCTGAGGCAAAAATCCCCATCTCAAATTTGTGCCACTCCTATTTGAGCTGCTGCAAGCACACATGCCTGAATGTGGGGACATGCCCTAGGGGGCCAGTCTGAGGTTAGCCCTGGGCTGGGATCCTCTCCTGCCCCAGGTCTGGGCTGGCTCTATGGCAACCCCAGCCTCAGGCCCTTAAAATCTTATGGGTATTTTAAGTCCTGGGACATACGCAAGCAGCCTGAGGCAACTTCAGGTCCCTGTGTCTCCGTGGGCAGGCCACAGGATAGCCACACCAGCCTATTTGAAACCCAGGGCCACTTCCTGGCACTACAATGCCTCATGGCTGCAAGGCCCATGCCATCCAGGCCTGCAGGGCACTGCAGGATCCTGCTATGTGTGTCACCACCCAGACCAAGCTGCAGGCAGCTCCTGGTGACCTGGGCCAGCTTCAGTTGCCCACAGCCCACCCCCAGCAGCTTGCTTGGAGCTTGCAGGTGCAGTGGGGCATTATCTCACTGCACGGCTGCCAGTCCCATGCCATGCCCCTGCTCTGGGCGCTACAGGCAGCTGGCCAGGCCTGGAAGCACAGCCATAGCTATGTGGAGGCCCAGAGAGGTGGAGTGGAAGTCCCAATGGTCTCTTCCTTGCTGATGCCCATGTTTGCCACCCAAGGCCCCAACTGGTCACAGGAGGAGATTGGTGACTTTGTGGTGCTGTGGGGTAAGGAGATGCAGTGCCAGTTCATGCAGGGCAGGCGCTCCAATGTCTATTTGTCTATTAAGGAGATGCCAGTGGGTTGCAGAAGCACAAGCACAACCAGTTGCGTGGCAGTGCTGCCTAAAGTCAAGGCTGTGTGGCACAGTTGGTCACCATCACTGACCATAATCATCAGCCAGGAGGAGCCTGGAAGTCCATTCCCTTTATGCAGCAACTGACAGAGATCATCCTGCTCTGGCACCCAGGCCACAGCTGTTCTGTCTACAGCAGCATGGGTGGCCTGACCAAGCCCCCTCCCCAGCCTGGCACCCATGGTAACATGCCACAGGGGAGGGCCCCTCAGGCATCCAGCATCCCATCCCAACAAGCTCCCTGGCTGCACCTGCTACTAGCAGCTCAGGGAGCCCAGGCCAGCACCTGCCTCAACAGCTCTGCAGCCTCTGCCCCAGCTATGAGGTAGCATTGTCTGAAGCTGCAGCAGCAGATGATGTCAGGAGCCTTCCCTGTCCCATCATGGTAACAGGGCAGAGGAGGCAGGCTGCCTGCAGCCAGTACCCAGTTGCCTGCCTGCCCCTGGGTAGCAAGCAGGGATGGGGGGATCAGCCGGAAGCTGCCTGGGCCCAGCCCTGCCTGGCCAACTCACCATGGTCTCTGGGCAGCTGTGTGTGCCTGATCTGAGGTCCTGATACAGAGCATCTTATCTGAGAAATGTTGCAAACACTCACAAACAGCTTCTCTCTCATGTCTCTGCAAGTCCTGCAGCTGCACACAGGACAGAGGCCAGGATGTGGCCTCAGGGTCACCACCACCCAAAGCCAGGGCCCTGTGGATGTTCTGGCTTCTCCAGAGGTGGACCCAGGACTGCACCCTCCTCCTGGATCAGCTGTTGATGGCATTGGAGAACCGGCTGATGGACACATGGGCCTGGTGGATTAAGGACAAGGCACATGGGACCAGGTGGACCAGGACTTTCAGGCACAGTTTGATCAGCTGGAGGCCCTGCAGGACCAGACTTCATCCTGGGCAGGGCAGGACAGTGCAGGCCATGGATGATGACTACCAGGTTCTGGACACTGTTCTGGCTTTGGCAGCCACCTTCATGCTACCTACTTCCCCCAATCCTAGCCCTACATTCCTCCTAGCACATGCCTGCCACCCAGTAGCAGACCTGTCCCATGAGCCTGAGAAGAGGTCCTGCAATGCCTTTGCCAGGCAAGAGCCCCTGCCCTGGACCCCCTGGTCCCCCACCACCCAGCCCCCCAACCTGTGCCAAGGCCCTTCACTCACCCCAATTCCATGTAGGCATGGAGCCAGAGCTCCCTGCAGCAGGGCCAGGACCTCATGCCAGCCCTTCTCACCCTGGTCACCAACTGCCAGAGGGGAGGGCTGCCCATGTCATCACCCCTGGGCAAGCCATCCAGTGGGCTCACTCTGGCATGCGCACCTGTGGGGGAACAGCAATAGGCCAGGGTACTGGTTGCCTGTCCCTGGGCTCTACCCCCTAGGCACCCCCACCTTGTGGCCCCCCATGCCAGGATAGCACACAAAGCACTTTGTAAATAGTTTGCACAGGGAGGAGGGTGTTTTATTGTTGGTGGGTGGGTTGAGTGGTAGGGGGACTCTGTTGGTGGCGGGGAGGGAAGATCTCTGTTGGGGAGGGAGAAGAAGTCTGTTTGATGTGAAGGGAATAAAAACTGTTCTCCTAAAATGTATCTGCAGTGGGCACGGTGCAGGCAGTAGGTGAGGGGGTGGCGGGTTGGTGGGCCAGGCAGGCTACAGTGGGGAGTGTAGTAAGTGGTCAGCCCCCAGTGCTGGGTGGGTGGTACAGCCGTGCAAAACTTCTGTAGCTGATTCAATTCAGAGGCGATTTAACCTGATTTGTGCAGTGCAGGGCAGTGGGGGGCAGCGGGGATCACCCCGCCCCACCACCTGGTACCCACCCAGCAAGTCCAGCATGGCTTGGCAGAGCACTGTGCACTGGCTGGGAGCTGGGGCAGCTCCACCTGTCAGCCAGAGGTCCCAGTTCAATTCCCTAGCTATCTGATCATTCCCCTGGATCTACACTCAGAGTTTCAGCAGACTGCCACTGCCAGCTGGAGAAATAGCTCAGAGCCACTGCCCTCACCAGCTGGCAGTGGCACAATTCTGTCATCCTGCATCATATGGGGACCCGTGCTGCCCAGGAAGAGCTGAGGGAAGTGATCAAAGAGCTGGGGGAGAGATTGGGGAGCTGGGGAATTGAACCAGGAACTGGGGGAATGTTCAGGTCCATGAACATTCCCCCAGCTCCCTGTTCAATTCCTCAGTCCCTGGTTTGATTCACCTGGGAGCTGGCGTGGCTCCAGCAGTGCTCAGCCCCACTGGTACCAGCTCCCAGACAATGCGTAGTGCCCTGCCAAGTTGTGCTGTACCTCTGCCATGGGGCAGCTGCCACATCAGTGCCAAGCAGAGGGGGAAATCCCTGCTGCCCCCAGCTGCCATGCACTGTGTGGGGGGGCTCCGCCACAAGCACCTAGAGGTCCCAGTCACTGCTCCTGCAGCAGGCATTTTTTTTTTTTTTTTTTAAGTGTCAGGACTAGGCTGAGGCCGGGCAGGGGATGGACCCAAGCATGGGAGCTTCTCCCACAGTTCGCCCAACCTGGGGAGAGGCTGGCACAACTGGAGGACCTGTGGGAGAACCTGCAGGTGCCAGGCTGTGCCTGCCTCTCTCCAACCAATCTGAATCACCAAATCTCTCTGAATCAGCACCAAATCTTCCGAAGCTGATTCGGCTGAATTAATTCAGAACAGTTATCCAAATCTCCAAATCAAATCACTATAATCCGAATTGGCTGAATCTAAATCCGAATTGAATACTTCCATATTCGCACAGGCCTAGCATGTGGTTTGCCTGGTGCCTTGGTGGGGTAGGGGTGGGGGGCATTGCTGTTGCTGTTACCACGGATGATGCTGCTAGTCATCCCAGGTCTGTTGGACAATGTGCAACCACCAGTTTTGGCTGGCCTGGTGGGCCCAGAGATGGCGGGACTGGAGGCCCAGGATGGCAAAAGCAGCCCTGGTGGTGGCATCCAGCAGCATGTTGTTGGTGTCCCTGCCGGGGTCTAGCCAGCTGAACAGGGTTGAGGTGGTAGTTGTGTGGCAGCGGTGGCCCTGGGGTGGTGTGCTGCAGCTGGACAGGTGATTACTGTGCATGGGGAAGCCAGGAGGACCCAGATGACCAGTAGTCAGCATGGCAGGCCAGCAGGGCCAGTGTGGTGGCCAGCAGGAGCCCAGGGCACTGGTCATTGCTGCCAGAAACAGGAGCTGGAGCAGTCATAGTGTGGGGAGGCAGAAGTGGTGAGGAGAGAGCTGTTGTGTGCTTCTCCTGTGCTCCTGTCATGTGCTGCTTGTGTGTTGCTCTTGGCCAGGGAAGTGGCAAGCCAGGAAGCAAAGAATGGGGCTGGCAGCTACAACAAAAGCCTGGAGCTTCCCTCTGGTGGTAGCAGGGGTTCATTGCAGAGCCACAGGAAGAGGCAACAGTTTGGTGCTAAGAGTAGCAAATCTGCTGCCACATCTTTGCAGGTGTAGACTCCTGCCTGGGAATACTTAATCACAAGTTCACTTGCAGGTAAACTGATTTTGGATCAAATGCTTATATAGATGTTCCCACTGTGTAGAAGAAGCCAGACTACATATGACAATGGTCATGTCAATGAGATTAAGTTATTGCACTTGGCAGCAGCTACATCAAGCATGCTGTGCTATTTTGCACAGTCTACCTGTTCAACTGAAAGCAGTGTATCCCACCTACGCAGAATTGTGGGCAGGGTAACTAGTGCCGTGACCATTAATAGCACCTCCTCTGCCCCTGGCCCTAAAGTTAATTAGCCTACCATCCCATAGCACTGCAGATGTAGCTATGCTGTTTTCAGTTTAGGAAGCAGCCTATGCAGAACAGAACAAATTTTTTTGAGGGTGCAGCTACTGGGAATGCTATGTTTACTGTGTGACATGGTCAATTAATCAGTTGTTGTTTTCATTTCTCCTCACGGGGGCACATTCATCCCTGCTGTTAGCATGCTCAAGTCCAGTTTTTCCAATGATGCCCACATTTGTTCTTCTCTAACACTACCAGTAAAGAGAAGAAATGAATCACAGATGTCAAACTCTGTCTCATACATATCAAAGAGTTCCATCGATAAACGAGCGACAGTTACACATGTAACTCTTCAAAGACTAGAATGGCAATTCAATTTTTAACAAGATGTATTGAGAACAAATGATAGATCTTTCTGAGTAAACAATTCACAGTTCCTTAAGACTGGTGAAAGCATGTCCCTGTCTTTATCACACATCCACAAAGATGATCCTATTCTCCTATACGCTGTGACAGTTTTCTGGCACACTATACCAATACAAGCAGCCCGGATGACCACTGGAAGATTTCTTTAGCACTGAGGGATTGCTGAGTAATATGCTGCAGCTATCTTGGCTTCTACAGCGCTTCCTCCTTCTGACCACCACTTCGGGGACTATTCTCCTTTACAGCAGTTGATTTCCAACTACCAAAATAAGTTGTTACCAATACAACAGTGTTAATTACAGTCATTTTTAAAAGAGTGCCATTCTTTTTCCAAGTCTCTGCAGCTGTAAGTAGAAGCACTCCTGGTTGTGTATTCAACCCCCTTTGTAATAAAATGCTTATTCACTTTCTTTAAAAAATATGCCATTTTCATTTTTTTTCTTCTTTTGTAATGGTACAATTTTTCTACCTTCAACAAAAGCAGGAAGATAGAAAATGAAAAACTTGATTTTCCACTGAAATTTGTAGTAGTGCCACAATGCCTCTCAGAAGCAATAGTTCAAGAGCACTGTGCTTCTTCATCTCTATGAGCCACTGACGAAGGTCAGACTTCATCCTCCATGATGCACTATAGCACAACTGACCTGTATAAAGTAAGTATAATATCAATGCTTTCAGTGCTAAACTTCTAAAGACTTTTTAATGTTGGGGAGGGATAAACATTTCCTTTTCTTGGGGTGACTGGAAAGAAGACAACTAGCAAAAACATGTAATGGCAAAATGGGAGTGTCAAGGAAGAAGGACTCACTTTCTCCAACAACTCAATAAGAAATGTTTAGAATAAAGGAAAGAGCATTATTCCAAAGCTGTCGCTGTCTCTCCTTCCCTTTCACTTCTACCTAGATCCTTCCCTAGCCCTGGCTTGTGAGAGAGGTGTACAGAAGCAGCAGATATACTCAGCTGAGACACAAAATATATCAAATGAGTGTTAACCATCAGTATACTGATATAATTCCCCAAGAATTTTGCATTAGATGTCTGAAAAACAAATGAAGATATAGCAGGCATAGACCATGAAATAAATCTAGATATATTTTTATTATCAGTAATTTAAATAATGTATGAAACCTACGCATTCAGTGTAAAGATATGCAGACATCTCAGGAATTCCACTTATACTTTCTCTTGCAAACCCTGAGGATGTTAGTAAACATAACAGACAAGCAATCAGTCAGAATTCAGTAACACACACATCTGCAGAAAGCCTTAAATAAAACATAGTATCAACCTTCAGTACAGTGCATTGAGACAAATGCCACGGATGTGAAAGGTGTCGCTGGGATTACCAATGACGTGCTAATGGTTGTTCAAGCAATCTCTATGCTTCCTTCTCTCTGACTCACTGTCTCCCTTTGGAGGCTTCTCTCACGTCATTGAGGGACTAAGGGTTATTCGCAGATCACTGACTAAACGCAAGCTTTAGCTTCCCGCCTGCATCCCCCTGGTCATATGAAAAGGACTGAGGTCACTGACAAGCAGCCTTTGAGCTTTTTATCAATAGACCCAACGAAGAAGAAAAACAAAAAAAACTGAACACCCCTCTGCTCTCCTGTTGCTAAGGGCTTTTTTGTTTTGTTTCTGCAGTTATTTTTGCAGTATGGACTTTCCTATTTTTTTCAGAGGGTTGAAAATTCCCCTGCTCAGAAGCAACATATATCTTGTGGACACTAATAAAAACTCTTCTCAAAGGTTGTTGACTAATCATTTGGAAAAGAAAAGAAAAATGAAGTCTAGTACTAGGAGCCTGCATTAGAAAGGGCATTACTTTTCTAGTGTTAGAAAGGACCAAGTAACAAGTAACCGGAAGGTTAACTACTTGTTTTCTAGTGATTTTTACTTGTTAAATAAGGTGCATCAAGGTGCAGTCAAATGCAAGGTAGGGGACTGGTATGCTTCAGAACACCAGCCCCACTTACCCCACCTCTGGCAGTGGGCTCTTTGAACCATGAATTTGGAGGCAAGCACTGAAGGTGCTCCAAGCATGAAACCCTAGAACATCTAGCCCTCACTGAGCTGCCAAAATCATATTTTGGATTAGAACTCTTTAATGCCCAGGTCTTGTAGAATCCTTTGGGATGGGATATGCCTTTTTAAGTGATACAGCTTTACTGGTACAATCACTAGTGAAGATGAAGTTAATTCATTATAAGGGTGCCTAGTGCTGGGGTACCTTATTTGCCTTCCTAAAGGGGCATAATGTGTACCTATATAAGCACATTTGCATTGGTATTACTACATGCATACTATCTGGTAACAATTCAAATATAGTGGAGGGTACAGAATAGCTTCAATAGATACAAGAAGTAAAACTAACTCATTGTCTTGGAGCAGTGCAGCATAGGAATATAAAGATAAATTGCACCCACTCCTCATGACATCCACGTGTCAACATCCCATGTGATCTGCTTGCAGGCCATTCCTCTCTGTTAATTCAGCTGGCCTCCTGTGCTACCAATGAGCTGCTTCTCAAGCCTGGCTCAATTTTTCAAGCTGTTACCTCCAGACTTCCAGCTGTGGCAGCAGGAACTTTCCAACTTTCCACTACCTCCTTTCCTAGAACCCTCTCGAGCAGAAGAAAAAGTAGCAGATGCATACTCTGCTGATGTCAACTAATTCATGACAAAGGTTTCATAGCCATACTCTATTACCCAGGTTAGCAAGGGACCCTAAATGCATGGAGTTACCATTGTTCTGTTGTGGAAAGGGGCCAAACAGAGGAAAAGGGTCAACATCTCTTGACTATCATAGAGCTTAGTTACAAGGAAGCCTGATGTCCTGTGGAGCTGAAAGGCAAGTTCATACCACCTTCCAGCTCAGTCAAGAACTACCACCAAGAAGCACCCCCCACACACTCTGTTTGCACCCAGACGGAGCAGTTAGGCTGTGTAGATGGCTTACTCAGATCCTATGCATGTCTCAGCCCCTCTCTCAGACTCTCTTAAAACAGAGTTCTAAGGGGTAGGTGCAAAAACGGTAAGCTATATGGCGCCATAAAATTATCCTTGCAATAAAAAGAGCAGAGAAAATTTGCAGTTTACTATGGCCTACTGAATGCAGCAGTGACAATAGAGCAATTTGGTGAGGATTCTGTTCCCTTCAGTTCCCAAGGTGGTTTCCACCGGCATTGCACAATGGAGGTAGGATATGGCAGTAAGTGCTCAGTTTACACTTTGTGACAGAGTGATGCTCTTAAAAATTAGTTGTACTCTTCACTGAAAATATAGTTTTCTGCTGTCGTGACTAAACCTCTTGGAATAACAAGCCAGTTTCTTTTCACACCCTACAGTTTTCTGTGGTAAAGAAAGGTCTGATTTATTTTTGTCTCTTTTCCTATTTTCAACATTAGTGACACTTCTGCATTACAAGATCAACATTCAGAAGGGAAGTACAGTCTGCAGTTACAAAAAAAATGTACTTTTGCCACGTGTATTTTAAAAGACAATTAAATTTTAAAGGGAGGAGACAGACTCACATGATCAGAATATGACTCTAGATAGTCCCACATCTGAATACATTTATGGTCTCCCTTATTCAGTTAGAAATAATCAAATGATTTGGCAAGCTATGATTTTCTGTGTTACTCAGATATCTGACACCATACACATACTGCTTATTGACCTAAAGAAAAAGATTTTCATAGCGTGAAGTAAATGTGAAGACTCTTGTTGAATCCCACTCTCTTATATTTCTTTGTATAATCAAAAGATATTCAAATGTTATTTAATTATGCTTATGCACATGCAAAATTCCATCTAATATCTGTACACAGACATCCTTGATTTTTAATCCACAGCTAACAAACCATACACCTTCTTTTTGTTAAGAATTTCATGCATTGTCATTATTTCCTCATTTGCTAAATGGTGAATTTACAAAAATGTGTGTACAAATTCATATCCATGTTTAAGAATGCATATTCTAGTTAGAATATGTGCTTTCACAATTTAGCAAACAATAAGATGACAATCTAGAGAATTTTCTATTCTAATATTATTAACTCATCAGGGCCCCATTGTGCTGATGATATACAAACAATGAAAGACAAAGGTCGACTATCAATGTAAATAATACAAACCAAGGATGGGAAAATGGAAGCATTATTTTTTTGTTGTATACATAGGGGCATAAGGTGCCTTGAGATTATGTAATAACATAGGAAGTCTATAACAGACAAAAGAACTGAATCAAGGTCTCTCAAGTCCCAAGCCAGTGAATTAACCATAGAACTGTTCCTTCCTTTTCATTTTGATAGCTATTGTGTTTTTTAAAAGGAGGAATTGGTTTTTTACTACTAAACATACAAACTGTTTATACTATTTTTTTATATGTATAGTTCCACTCATGTTGTAACATTAAGCCTTGAGGGCAAAGGTAAAATAAAGGCTTCACAGTGAAGTGCTTCAAAGCTGGTCCTGGTTCTTTCCAGGGATATATTTTACATAGAGGTGTGAGATATCATTAAACTAAGTAATAACATAGGAAATCTGTAACAGACCAAAGAACTGAATTAAGGCCCCCAAGTTCCAAGGGATATTTTAAAAATGGAACAGCCATTTTTAAGGGATTCATTGGTTGCATACACCTGTACCTTCACTTCTGGACAGCTTTAAAGGCACTTAGGGCATTTTTACACAAGCAAGTTCCACAGCGCTAGGCACTTTGAAAAGTGCCCAGTGCTGCAACGCTTACAGTTGACTAAACGGCAAAATTCACATCAGCACTGAGAAAATGGCAGTGGCGCAGTTTGAACTAAAACACATCACAGGTGCTTTAGTTCCAAAGTGCACTGCTGCCATTTTCTGTGAACTGACATGCATTTCACTGCTTATACAACTGCACATGGCACAGCACTGTGCTCATCAACTCACGTGTGAAGCAGACTCAATTAATGAATTCTGCTCTGAAGTAGCAGATCTCTGGTGCATCATGGAATGAAAAGATATGTGTATAAATGCCCTTAGAGCAGTTCAAATGTTACACTTGCCCCAGGGAATGTTACATTTGCTGTACAGGGAAGTTTTTCCAGTTGTATCAATATAGATACAAATGAGGCTACACCCATATAACCTCCTCTATGAAAGAATCTTTGGGTTGTAATGCATGTATATGGCTGCAGAAAGCTTTTAAATTGGCCAATTGTGTGAAAAATTAACCCTGGTCAAATTAGCCAAGAGAGTAAGGCTTTCTAAAGCAGGATAACTTAGGGAACTTGTGTTCCCTCCAGAGTTAATTTTTCACATGGGAGCAAGGTTGGGCTGGTGCTCATGCCAGACATTACTAGCCCAGCTACACCCCTGGGGCTGTCAGTTGGGGAGGGAGATGGAAGGGAAAGGAGTAGCCAGCATGGAGATGCTGGCTGCTGTGAATGGCCAGAGCTGAGGGGCGAGATAGAATGGAGTCCACCTGCCTCACAGCCCCCCCAAGCTACTCCAGTTGGGATATTGTGGGGATCTGTTGGGCCTGTGAGGTGAGGGGGGACTCCCTTCCCCCGCCACCACCCCGGACCTCTTGACAGCAGCAGCATGGAGCTGCCGACTGCTTTGAATGGCCAGAGTGGAGGAAGGGGGTTGAGTGGAATGGAGCCCCCTTACCTTGCAGACTCAACCCAGTTCCCCCCAAAACCCCAGCTGGGTAGCTGGGGGGGTGGGATATGAGGCTAGGGGGACTCCATGCCCCACTCCCCCTCAGCTCTGGTATTTCAAAGCAGTCAGTAGCTCTGTGCTGCCACTTCTCCTCCCTTCCCTGCTGATAGCTCCAGAAGGGCGGGGGGGGAGGGGGAGGGGCTGGGGAGAGGGGGAGTTCAGCAGTCTTCTTGGAGGTTTCTGGAGTTCCCCTACCTGCTGGCCAGGACTAGTGCAGGCAGGCTCCAGTGCCACCCCACCACCCCAACTCAACAGACAAATGCCTGTTGAGCTGGTGGAGGGGGACAGACTCTAGCTCATGGTGCTTTATGTAAAGTGTCATGAGTTAAGAGTGGGTCCCTAAACATCTGTAGGCACACTTTATTTAGAACAGGATTTTTTTAGCAATATACACAAAATAAAACATACTTCTCTTTTGCCAGAATAAGATATAACAGTTTTAATTTGCACCGGGTGCATCTACACATGCAATTAGCACACAGCAATAAACTCTGGTGCAGTTTGCCCTGGAGTTTATTGCTCCCAGGTGCAGTATTTACACATGTGCCCAGAACTACAGCACGTTGAGTCAGGTCAGAGCATCTCCAGCTGGCAAGGGGTCTGTGGGATCAGCCTGCCAGCCCGGAGCAGCTCCACTCCAGCTCCACATGATGCAGAGGGGCTGGCTAGGTCACAAGCATGGTAGAGTGCAGGGGTAGCTGGCAGGCAGCTGCCACACCACTGCACCCTCATGCCCCAGCCAGGCCTGGTTACCATCTGTACAGGTGTTTCAGCATAAGTAACTACTGCACTGTAAAATAGCACTTGTCCCAGATAGTACTATCCTACAGCAGAAGAAATTAATTAACTGCACCCTTATACAGGTGCACATGTAGTTGGTGACACTTTACTGCTGAGCTAATTAGTAAGTTCTGCAGTAAAGCGCATGTATAGATGCACCCAGTAAAACCTAAAATGTGTTCAGGTTTTAGTGAAAAAAGCTTTATGATGTAAACAAGATTTTGAGTTAATATTCTACTTCATTTTAAACAAAGATCGTTAAGACTGTGTATTTTTTTGAATTGTAGACCTTTGACTGAAACAAAATGTACATTTGATCTCTAAGAGTGAAACGCCAATGAAATCGGTGATAAAACTCCCATTGATTTCAGAGGTCAGGATTTTACTACAGATAGCATATCTGCAGTACCCTATATTCCTGTGTCTCCTCAGTGTCATATTGGAAGATTAAAATGTATAAAATGGCTAAATGATAAATATAGCATCAAATAACAGATTGATGCAAGAGAGTTGTAAAATTTACTATGATATATGGAATTTGCTGTTGCTTTTGTATCTGCTGTCTAATTAAAAGAGTTCTTAGCGTTACAGAGACTTTTCTTTTAATTTAGAGTACAAGTATGTATTTAAGCTGTAAGATAGAGTAAAAGGGAAGATTATGTTTCCCTTGTTGTTTTTAACAAACACGGGTTGTTCAACTTTACATACTCTCAGTAAAGAATTGGTAATCTGCAGTCTTTACTGTTATATTCTTTCTGATCCAGAAATGTGCTTGAGAAAACTAAAAGGGGATAAAGAAGCCAAGTCACAGCATTTGTCACTAATATCTAATTAACCTGCTAATGTAGACTTAGAGGATTATGAGGAGTAACATCAGAAAGACAGACCAAGTGGACTAAGTAGATTATACACAGAGATATGGCGGGGAGGGGAGGAGACAGGGTGAGAATAAATCCTGATCCAATGTACTTCATTGGACCAATTCTGGTTCCTAACTTATATTGTATTTAAAGTACTGCACCAGGAAGTGAGAGTAAGTGAGGTAGTAAGAAGAATTTGAAAACGAGATGCTATAAGGGGGAAAAATTCAGCTATACACATTGTAAATATAAATTTGTTTTGGGATTAATGCATTTTTCCTGTTCACTGGCTGGGCTCTACAGGACTGCTCTTATAAGGTGTTTTGGTATCATCTTAAAATGAAGAGCCTCTATAATGAACAAGAAAATAGGGTAAAGAGTATGATGATTTAAAATAAGAGAAAAGAAGTGTTTCCTTGCTTCACTTGCACAGTTGGTACAACAGTTGTGTTGTGTTAAGGTACTGAATCATTGTTGGCTGGAGGGCAACATGGGCTTGGATAAAGCTGACTGAACAACAAACAACGGTGCTGTAGTACAAAAGTTTGCATCAGCAGCTTGTAAGTGTGCCTGACAGCACCAATTATCTTTGGGCAGTTAGCTACAGACAAATAGGATGGATAGCATACAATCCTTAAAGCATCATTTGTTCTAAATGTAAAAGTAAATGACTAAATAAATAAATTGGGGTAATTATAAAGAAATTTATTGTGACTAAGAGAAAAACACAAAGTATTTTTGCATCAGGGGATGTCAAAGAATATTGCACCAATATAATTGTAAAATGGGCAAGATCTACGTGCGCACTGTTTTCTTTAACTTTGTAGAAGGATCACTTCCCTCCAATAGCAGCTATGTTAATTAACATTACTAGAGCTCATAGTTACAGCTTTTCTTGGCAAATCATTCGAGACAGATGTCTCTGCCTGAAGACATTGGCTTCTATTTCTCCCAAAAATAGAGAACTGTTAGTATTCTCGCTGCTGCTAACATATTGAAATCTGCTGCCATTTTTCTCTCCTGTTGTCTCAGTGTTAACTCAGAAAATACTCTGTTGCTTGTGTGAGTGAGGATGGATGTATTATCCCATCTTAAGCAAGGATATTTAACAACAGACTATCCTACATGAATTCATTTGTTCTGAAGGGTCCTAATGTACTTTATGCAACCAAAGGAGATAAGGCATTGTGGGTAATTGCATCAGGGAAGGAGAGGAAAAGGGAAGGACTGAATAACATAGGGTTAGGATTATGTTAAGAGGGATCAGTTCTACTACATGATTTGTTAGTGTCTTCTATTATTCTTAGAACTGGTTAAAATGTTTTCAGTTTGAAGTAATCAAACCTTTTTTATTTTGTATTTTCCGAAATATTTTGTCCTTTATTCCTCTAATCATAAAACAGTTATCAAAATGTCATGGATTGGAATATACTTTTGTTTACTTAGGTTTTTTACAAATGAAAAAAAAATGCAGATCATCCCTAGTTATTCTGATTCCTGTTATGGTTTTATTTTATGGGTTTTGTAACACGGGTCATTGTTTAAAAGTTTGTGGGAAAAGTTAGAGTTTGTACAGGCATTTAAGTTAGGGGGAGGAAGCACATTTTTTTTATTACATATGTTAATGTCCATTTACTGTAATACTGGTAAATCTAACTACTGAGAAAAGTCCTTATTTGTAAAGAGAAACAGAGTTATTTTATCTAATAATCAATGAGTTTTTTAAGCAAGAATAACAGAGACCAATTAAGAATTTCTTCTCTAGACTTTTCACATAGCTTGAATCCTCTGAAATGGTTAACTTTCTGCTCACTAAAACTGGTCTGCTCTAGTATTATGTTATTTTGTAGCACTGCTATCTTATTATATATGCAAATGGAAAACCACCTTTACTTACTGGAAAGCCTGTCCAATTATCTTTGGCAATAGAACCCCGTGGTTGCCCCAAAAAAGCAATTAATGAAAAAAGCAGTGAAACGATCATAAAAGTATCCATTGTGAAAGATGCAACTTCTACTTATTTTGAATTGAGGGTGCTAAGAACTTTCTAGGACTTGGTTTCGAATACATATTCCCACAATAAATATAACCTTTTTTTTTTTTTTTTTTTACAGGTGAGAAGAAAAATATTTTCTAATCTTTTTTTAAGTGAATAGAGATAGATGTAAATTATTGCTCTTGTTTCTGTCTTGGTTTATAAGTGAGCTATGGCTTTTTCCTTCTCTCTTCCTGCCTCCTCCATTCCTGTGGGCAGGCAGAGTACAGAAATATGCAGAGAGCCTTTTGCTCTCAAAAACAGAGAAAAGTGCGGAGCAACCTCAACTCCCACTGAAGTCAGTCATGTCCCCAAGTGCTTTGGAGAGTAGGATGCTTGTACATTTCAATACTATGTCTGTTCAGAAGAACAAAGCAAGGCAATAGGGCAGAGGGACAGAGTAATGTGCACACATACGCCTACAATAAGAGAGAAATTTGACACAAACATTTGACAGCCTGTCCAGCAGACAGGTCAGGATATTATTATTTTAGTGGCTCTTGATCTGGACATCTAATAGATTTTCTGGGACTAGATCCAAAAGTAAATATGATATTTTTAAAGATACTATATACAGTGCTCAAATGCTTTAAAGGAAGTGGATGATCTGTCATCACCCTTATATCTCCTTGCCCCCCGACCATCAGTTCACTATACTCTGAACACTAACTAAAACCTGCACTCCAAACCCCACATAAGTTTGATTTCCCTCAAACTTCCCAACAGTTCTACCTCCAGCCTCTACTCTGCATCTCTTGGATGACTCTACATTCAAGTTAACTCACAGTCCCCAGCATCCCAAGTTAACTCAACTCCCCCACAAACTCCACCTCGCAGAGTAGGTGGGCTAGCCTTGGCCCAAGCTGTCTGCTCCAGCTGAGTAGGCAGGTGTCCTCTAGCACAACCCAGCTTCTGACCTGGGCCACTGCAGGAATGTGGCTGCATTTTCAGAATCAAAAGTGAATGTCCATTCACTTGCTTATCAGTTCAATCTATGCAGCTAAGACTAATCTGCAAACATTGAATCAATGCAACCTCAGGCTTTTTGACTGTCTGTACTTAGCCTTTAAGTAATTTACCCTGGATTTTTTCCAGAGTATATGTACTCCATGATAAGGAGTCAACACACAACTGTCTCTTTCCCAAATTGGCTGCCCACAGTAGGTGTTATTATAGTACCTGGCTGCTATAGGTGGTGGGGAAGCTTGAGTGCACTGAGAATAGCAGAATAGACACATAACAGGTGCATGACTGTAATTTATTTAATTTTTTGAGTGATAAATTTATCCCACACTGGACTGACATACTAAAGGTAAGGAATTACTTTTGTGTGATCTCCATATTAATTAGAGTTAATTTACTAAATCATAAACATATTGTAAGTTTTCACCCACTGACCATATATTGACATGCAAGGTCTACTGTCTGCCCAGAGTGTGGATTCAGAACATGATGGAGATGATCCCGGCCCTCATCCGGTCCGCTGATTACTACCCCATGGTCCTAATCCATGTGGGCACTAATGATGCAGCCAGGAGCAATCCAGATCTCCTGATGAAGGACTACCAAGCTCTGGGGAGCAAGCTGAAAGAGATAGGGACACAGGTGGTCTTCTCATCAGCTCTTCTAGTGAGCAGATGTGGAAGAAGCCATGAGACCTGCATCTGGGATGTCAACTTGTGGCTTCGGGAATGGTGTCTCATGGTGGGCTTTGGCTTTCATACTTCAGAACAAGAGACATGCTCAGGTGGGATGGGCTTCATCTCTCCACCAAAGGTAAGAGTGTGTTCTCTTTCAGGTTGGCTGATCTCCTCTGGCAGGCTTTAAACTAGGCACATTGGGGGAGGGGGAGGACCAAGGGAGCCACAGAACACAGAACCTAGAGACACCCACAAGAACAGCCCAGCCAAGACAGGCAACGAGCACAAGAAATACCCAGGTAAGAGACAGGGGCCCAGACAGTCCTGGGATTGATGGAGAGGTACATACACCCTCAGGGGGCCTTAAATGACCTCCTGCTAGCTAACACAAACCCAGGCATAGTGGGACTCACTGAAACTTGGTGGGATTCAAACCACGATTGGGCGGTGAACATCAAGGGCTATAGGCTGTATAGGCAGGATAGAACAGGGAGGAAAGGTGGGGATGTGGCGCTCTACATCAAAGAGCAATACACATCCTCAGCAAACAGCACTGGGTCTGAGGTAGGGCAGACTGAGGTGCTCTGGGTCAAAATACAAGGGGGTTGGGGGAAAAGGGACCTAATGGTCGGGGTCTGCTACAGGCCACCTAACCAGGGAGAAGAGCTGGATGGGGAATTCTCAGGTCAGGTCACGGAGGCAGTTAAGTCAAGAGATGTGGTCATCATGGATGACCTAAACTACCCAGACTGCTGGGGAGAGCAGTCAGCCAGGTCTGACCACTCACATAGTTTCCTAGCTGAGTAACAGGACCTCCATCTAACCCAGGAGGTGAACAGTCCTACCAGGGGAAATGCCTTGTTGGACCTGGTCCTGGTCCTGGCCACAGGTGATAACCTGGTGAGGGGACTTCAGGTACTCAATCACCTGGGCAATAGCGATCTTCGCCTACTGGAATTTACCATTCAGCACAGGGTGCTAAAGGCCTGCAGCAAGGCAGCAGCCCTAGACTTCAGGAGGGCAGATTTCAATGAGGTAAGGAGACTAGTCAGGGAGGCACTGGGGTCCCGGAGGGGAGGGGAGTTGAGAGTCCAAGAAGAGTGGTTGTTCCTGAAGGAGACAATCCTCCAAGCCCAAAGGGTGACAATCCCCACATGGATCAAAATGGGCAAGAATGCTCAAAAGCCCCATGGCTTACCAAAGGCTTCCATGAATGTCTCAAAGCCAAAAAGGAGGCATACACCCAATGGAAGGGAGGGGCCATCACCAAGGAGGATTATACCTCCTTGGCTCGAGATTGTAGGGGGGCTGTTAGGAAGGTTAAGGCATTGATGGAACTGGGACTAGTGACCCGGATCAAAGATAACAAGAAGTAATTTTTAAAAACAGCGGGTAAAAAGAAGGCACCAAGTAATGTGGGACCTCTGCAGGACATGCTTGGTAGTCTGGTGGTAGCACCAGATGACAAAGGTAATCTTTTTAACAGACTCTTTGCTTCCATTTTTCTGAGCAGGGACAGGAACATCCCCCACACTGGGATTCCGGACGGACCCAGAGGAGGCGCAGCAAGACCTAGAGTAAGCAAGGACCTAGTCAGGGAACTTCTGGAGGGACTAGACATGTTCAAATCAGCAGGTCCTGATGATTTCCATCCCAGAGTGCTGAGAGAATTGGCAGAGGTCGTTGCAGGACCCCTGGCACGGCTTTACGAGCACTCATAGTGCTCTGGTGAGGTGCCAGAGGACTGGAAAAGGGCCAATGTTGTCCCCATTTTCAAAAAAGGGAGGAAAGACAACCCAGGAAACTATAGGCCCATTAGTCTCACCTCAGTCCTGGGGAAGCTCCTTGAGAAAATCATCCAGGAGCATATCTGCAAGAGGCCAGCAGGGGAAACTATGCTTAGGGGCAATCAACAAGGGGTCATTAGAAGCAGGTCCTGTCAAACCAACCTGGTTGCCTTCTATGACCAGGTCACAAAAGTATTGGATGCAGGTGTCGCAGTGGACGTAGTCTTTTTGGACTTTAGGAATTCCTTTGACACTGTCTCTCACCCCATCCTCATTAAGAAATTAGGCGACTGTGGTGTCGATGCCTACAGTCAGATAGGTCACAAATTGGCTGGAGAGCCCAGAGACTAGTGGTGGATGGGTCATTTTTGACCTAGAGGGATGTGGGCAGTGGGGTACTCCAGGGCTCAGTCCTAGGGACCACAGTGCTCAATATCTTCATTGGCGATTTGGATGGGGGGGTGAAAAGCCCCTTGTTCAAGTTTGCAGATGACACTAAGATGTGGGAAGAAGTGAGCACACTAGAGGAGAGGGACAGGCTATAACTAGATCTGGACAGGTTACAGAGGTGGGCAGATGAGAATGGGATGGGATTCAACACTGACAAGTGCAAGGTGTCATACCTGGGGAAGAAGAACCAGCACCATACCTACAGGCTGGGGAACTCCCTTCTTCGTAGTTTAAAAGGGTCTGCCAAACGGGAAAAAAACAAAAAACACACTCAGGTAGGCTCTGGAGCGGTGAGAGATGCGCGGGTGAAGCCCGCTGCGCCCCTGCTCCCCCGAAGCCCCCCAGAAACCCCCTCAGCAGCCGCCAAGCCCCCTGCCAACCCCCAGCACAGCCGGAGGTAAGCGGGCTCATGGTGGGAAGGGTTTAACTCCTCGCTTGCTGGGAGGAGGCCGCTGCCTGGTGCCGGGCCGGGTCAAGACCCCACCCAGGCCCCTATTTGGCCCAGCCCCCCAGGGAGAGCGAAGAGAAGGAGGGGGTACTCACCAGTCCCACTCCTGTAGGGTAGGGCCCCCCAAATCCCGGGCAGGGCCCCCCTGGCCTGAGAAGCCAGCGTCCCCCGACAGCAGGCCCACTGCGCATGCGCGTAGTTTAAAAGGGCCCGCCAAACGGGAAAAAAACAAAAAACACACTCAGGTAGGCTCCAGAGCGGTGAGAGATGCGCGGGTGAAGCCCGCTGTGCCCCCGCTCCCCCGAAGCCCCTCAGACACCCCCTCAGCAGCCGCCGAGCCCCCTGCTGACCCCCAGCACAGCCGGAGGTAAGCGGGCTCGTGGTGGGAAGGGGTTAACTCCTTGCTTGCTGGGAGGAGGCCGCTGCCTGGGGTCGGGCCGGGTAAAGACCCCGCCCAGGACCCTACTTGGCCCAGCCCTCCAGGGAGCCACGCGACCGGAGCCGCGTGAACAGGCTGCGCAAACAGGCGCCCGAGTTAGCACGGAGTTCGCGCAGGGGAGGGCGCGGGAGGGCACGAGACCCTGACTGCGACCCCCCCCAGCCATAGCCAGCCCCAGCCGTAGCCAGCCTACCAGAGGCATGACACGGATGGGCACGCGCCGCACCCCGAGGGTCCCCTCAGGCTCTGCGGCCCCTTCACTGGCCACCTCAGAGATGGCCACCCAGATGGAGCCCATGGTTCCGGGCTCCACGCAGACGGAGCCCCTGGCTCTTGGCTGCAGGGGCTGCCTGTCCCTTTTTCAGGCTCTGGGGCCCGGGAGCATGGCCACGTCCCCTTGTGGGGCCTGCTCCCTACTGGGGTCTCTGGCGCGCCAGCTGGAGGAGCTCCAGGCCACAGTCCAGACACTGCGTGCCATCAGGGACTGCGAGCAGGAGATAGACTCCTACTGCCAGGCCCTTCTCCCCCGGGAGCCGCAGGGGAGAGCTCCATCTCTCTCCACGACTAAGGAGGACTCTGGGACCTCCCGCTCTGCCCAGTCAGGAGGGATCGTGTTGACAAAAGGGGCAGGGGTGTAGCTCTCTATGTCAAAGAAAGCTACATGTCCCTGCAAGCTGATGTTGGCGACCGGCATGGACAGCTAGAGACCCTCTGGGTAAAAATTCGTGGGGAATATGGCACAGGGGACACAATGGTGGGAGTCTACTACAGACCTCCCACTCAAAGTCCTGAGCTTGACCAGGAGTTCGCCCGGGAACTGACTGAGGCTGCTTGCTCCAGGACCTTGGTTGTCATGGGTGACTTTAATTACCCGGACATCTCCTGGGAAGATCACTCAGCAAAATCCGAGTGGTCGCAAAGCTTTCTCTCGTGCGTGGATGACCTCTACCTGACTCAAGAAGTCTATGGGCCAACGAGAGGCAAAGTGCTGCTCGACCTGGTACTGGCTATGGGGGATGACCTAATCGGCGACCTAGTGATTGATGGGAAGCTGGGTGACAGCGACCACGAGCTGATCACCTTCACCATCCACCGTAAAGCTGGCATGTCAGTCAGCAACACAGAAGTCCTTGACTTCAGAAAAGCTGACTTTGACAAGCTCAAGAGGCTAGTCAGTCACGCCCTCAGGGACCATGACCCCAGGGAGATGGGAGCTCAAGAAGAGTGGTTGCTTCTCAAGGAAGCGATCCTCAATGCACAAGCTAAATCTATCCCAATGCGGAGGAAAGGCAGCAAGAAGGCACAGCAGCCCCCCTGGCTCTACAGGGACCTAGCGGACCTCCTGTGGCTAAAAAGGAAAGCCTACAAAGGATGGAGGACGGGATTCACCTCCAAGAAGGATTACTCCACGCTGGTCCGGTCCTGCAGGGACCAAACCAGGAAAGCCAAGGCTGCAACTGAACTCCAACTAGCTTCAGGCATCAAGGACAACAAAAAGTCCTTTTTCAGATATGTGGGGAGCTGGAGGAAAAGCAAGGGCAACGTTGGACCCCTGCTAAACCAGATGGGGCAACTGACAACTGACGCCCACGAAAAAGCCAACCTATTAAATAGGTACTTTGCATCAGTCTTTCATCAGTCACATGGGATGCCCATGCCTGCTATGGGACAGGGAAATCTGGGTGAGGGGGATCCCCTACCCTCCATAAATGCTGATCTCGTGAAGGAACACCTTGAGAAGCTGGATACCTTCAAGTCAGCTGGCCCTGACAATCTGCACCCCAGGGTACTCAAGGAGCTGGCGAGCGTCATAGCCCAGCCCCTGGCACGGATTTTTGAAAACTCCTGGCACTCTGGTGTAGTGCCCGAAGACTGGAAGAAGGCCAATGTGGTGCCGATCTTCAAAAAAGGGAGGAAAGTGGATCCGGCTAACTACAGGCCCATTAGCCTGACTTCTATCCTGGGGAAGATCCTAGAAAAGTTTATTAAGGAGGCCATCCTTGAGGGACTGGACCAGGCTAACATTCTAAGGGATAGCCAGCATGGGTTTGTTGCGGGTAGGTCTTGTTTGACCAATCTCATTCCCTTCTATGACCAGGTGACCTATCACCTGGACAAGGGAGAAGAGGTTGATGTCATATATCTTGACTTCAAAAAAGCTTTTGATCTGGTATCCCATGATCACCTCTTGGCCAAACTGCCCAGTTGTGGCCTTGGCTCCACCACGATCCGCTGGCTGGGAAATTGGCTCTGTGGTCGGACCCAGAGGGTTGTAATTGATGGCAGTCACTCACCGTGGTGCCCTGTGACCAGTGGGGTCCCTCAAGGCTCTGTCCTGGGACCCATACTGTTCAACATCTTCATTAACGATGTGGACATTGGAGTCAGGAATGGACTGGCCAAGTTCGCCGATGACACCAAACTTTGGGGCAAAGCATCCACGCCAGAGGACAGGCGGGTGATCCAGGCTGACCTGGACAAGCTCAGCAAATGGGCAGACGAGAACCTGATGGTGTTTAACACCAAAAAATACAAGGTTCTCCACCTTGGGAGGAAAAACCTGCAGCACCCTTATAGGCTCGGCAGTGCTACGTTGGTTAGCATGACAGAAGAAAGAGACTTGGGGGTCATCATTGACCACAAGATGAACATGAGCCTGCAATGCTATGCTGCGGCTAGTAAAGCAACCAAAACGCTGGCTTGCATCCATAGATGCTTCTCGAGCAAATCCCAGGACGTCATTCTCCCCTTGTACTCGGCCTTGGTGAGGCCACAGCTGGAGTACTGCGTCCAGTTTTGGGGTCCACAATTCAAAAAGGATGTGGAGAAGCTTGAGAGAGTCCAGAGGAGAGCCAGCGCATGATCAGAGGTCAGGAAAACAGATCTTATGATGATAGGCTGAGAGACATGGGACTCTTTAGCCTGGAAAAGCGTAGGCTCAGGGGTGATCTGATGGCCACCTATAAATTTATCAAGGGTGACCACCAGGATCTGGGGGAACATTTGTTCACCAGAGCGCCCCAAGGGATGACGAGGTCGAACGGTCACAAACTCCTGCAAGACCGTTTCAGGCTGGACATAAGGAAGAATTTCTTTACTGTCCGAGCCACCAAGGTCTGGAACAGTCTGCCAGCGGAGGTGGTTCAAGCACCTACATTGAACACCTTCAAGAGTAAATTGGATGCTTATCTTGCTGGGATCCTATGACCCCAGCTGACTTCCTGCCCTTTGGGCAGGGGGCTGGACTCGATGATCTCCCGAGGTCCCTTCCAGCCCTAATGTCTATGAAATCTATGACATCTATGAATTCTCATCAGCATAGAGGCAGAAAAGTATCTTGGTGTCACTACTGATTCCAAGATGAACATGGGCTGCCAATGTGGGAACGCAGTCAGGAAGGCTAATCATAACTTGTCATGGTGAATCACAAGCAGGTCCAAGGAGATGATTCTCCCCCTCTATACGACATTGGTCAGACTTCAGTTGGAGTACTGCACCCAGTTCTGGGCACCCCACTTCAGGAGGGATGTGGATAACATCAAGAGGGTCCAGAGGAGGGCCACTCGCATGATCAGGGGGCAGCAAGGCAGGCCCTATGAGGAGAGGCTACGGGACCTGAACCTGCTCAGCCTCCACAAGTGAAGGCTGAGAGGGGATCTGGTGGCCATCTATAAACTTGCCAAGGGGGATCAGCAGGCAATGGGAGGGTCCCTGTTCCTCAGAGCACTACCAGGTGTAACAAGGAACAATGGCCATATTTTGACTGAGAGTAGATTCAGGCTAGATATCAGGAGGCACTACTTCACAGTCAGGGTGGCTAGGAGCTAGAACCAACTTCCAAGGGAAGTGGTGCTCAACCCTACCCTGAGGGTCTTCAAAAGGGGGCTAGACAGCCACCTAGCTGGGGTCATTTGACCCCAGTATCCTGTTCTGCCCATCGCAGGGGGTTGGATTTGATGATCTTCTTAAGTCCCTTCTGACCCTACCATCCATGAAACTATTGCAGGGAGAAAGAAGGAAAAGGGGGAAAGATGAGTTGTCCCTTTGCTTACAAGAGAGGAAGAGACAGAAGCAACAGAACTACCCTGCACACTTGGGCTTTTTTCTGCTCTCTCCTCCCTTTCCTTATGTGAAAATAAGCTCCTAAGAGTGAAAGACAGAGAGAGTATACCTAACTCCTGAGCAGCCCCTATTGGCTGCTCTCCCCCAGGAGACAGAAAGTGGAGCAAATAGCTAATCAGCAGGAGTTTTCTTCAGACAGTAATAAAAAAATATGAACTCTTCAGTAACCTGATGTGCCTTTTAAAATTAAATTTTTTTGAGTCTGTCACCATTGTAACTGGTTGCACTTCAAACATTAACTTCAGGTAAACATGTAAAGCTGGGAAGCAAAATGGCAACATCGCCCTCAAAGTTACTAGTATTAAATGACACTTTGAGTTCCCATGTTTATTGGTTCCCTTTCACAGTTAACTGGCTCAAAGAACTGAGTTAATGTGGCATTTTGCTATGGGCAGTTGTGAAGGCAATGTGGATTTGTACATCCTCAGATGTAACTCGAGGAAAGGCCCAGTACCTCAGATGGAAATCTCTATGACCACGGGCAAGGGGATAGCTAGCTTACTCTGTGGTCTATTGTAAAACCAGCTTCATGCTTCAGTTCCATAATCCAGCTTCCTCCATACCTCCTTTGCAAGCCACAGTTATGCATGGAAGTGTAGCAGGGAGCCTGGTGCTCCTGATACTTTAAGGAAAGACAGGCTGCAGGAGAAGCAGGTTGTAGGCGCAGCAGAAGGCAATCAAGGGAGCCACATGACCCAAAAGGGCATGGGCTTGCAGGGTATAAGCTCAGGGCCTGAGCAGGGCAGACAGTCTAGTCCTGGGGGCCATTGAGGGAAGACCTTCTGAGCAGAAAGGCTGTAGCAAGGCTCCTGACCAACACCTGAGCTGAGTAAGCAATGCCAGTGGTATAGGGATTGAGATTGTAGGGGAAGTGGAGGTCTCACTTGACCTGAAAATGGGGCCAGGATCCAAGGGATTGTGGCCAATGCCACAGAGCAGGGCCACAGCCATAGCCCTGGAGGGGCAAGAACCAGGGTCAGGGACTCGTGGCCCAAGAAGAACGAGGAGCCGGGTCAGGGACCCATAGCCCAGGAGGAGTGTAATCTGTGGGAGATAATGAGGCCTGAGCCCAGGCAGAACAGCGAATGTAGGCCTAAGCCAAAGATAGGTTGAGATATTTTTAGGTACAGAGGACTGAGCCCCAAAAGGGCTGAGACAGTTAAAGGCACCGGGCTGGAACCTCCAATAGTGGCAGAGACCATTCCAGGTTTAGAGGTCTTCATGGACTGGAGCTGCATACTGGGGCTGAAGGCCCATGGATGAGAGACTGACCAGATTGGACGATGGCACTTAATGCCCAATGGCTGGTAACACCTGTGTGGGTTGGTCATGGCTATAAGGGGAGATGGGGAGGCCACATAATTAGCCTTTAAGGTGATAAGCGGTGATACCTATGTTCATGAGGATGAGATCTCACTTGTGGAGCCCTGGGGCAGCCTCCTTTTTTCCTAAAAGAATAATTACATCAAGGTGTGGCAGGGAAGGTGAAGGGGAGATTGCTGGAAGAAAGTTACAGTGACAAGAGCTGAAGGTGGTTCCAGGGGCATATGGCCACCCCTGGGGTGGGACCTAGTTACAGGAAAGAACAGTTACAAAAGCAGCTATTGTAAGGCCCTTACCTGGACCAAAAAATGAGGCAGGCTCCTATTTGGCTCTGATCTCCCAGCAATTCTGTAAGGACCAGCCATAACCTATGAAAGTATGATTAAAGCATCCTGGGAACAAAGAATATAAACAACCTTAGTTAGCAGGCTAAAGGAAGAACAAACCTTCTTTTGCTAGCTTTAAAATAGTGAGTAATTGAGGAAAATATATTGCAAATACTGGAGTGATTCTCCAAAAAAGGGAATTGGAGATTTAAGCACCCTGACTTTACATAAAGAGTTATGACATCATATAAAAGAGTTATGTCCCAAACACTGACATATTTGTAAGACTGTGCTCAGAACACTATGTCCACTGCCAGAAACATCATTTTTGAGATTATGACCTCTGAAGGAGCACCCAGGCACCCATATATCAGTCAGTCTGTGGTTCTGGCAATATAAACATTATTCATTTGACAGAGAGTTGTACAACACACATTTATGTCAAAACTGCCGTGATTCCCATCACTGCAATATTTGCCATCTTCAGTGTTAAGTACAGAAGAGATGAACTCAGGTGTTTACAGGGTGATCTTCACCGCAGTTACATGCTCATCATTCCAGGCCCTATGAATCAGTTAAACCTCAAAGCCTCGGTGACACACTGGGTCTCAACAAGCCCTCTGCACTGAAGTGCATTTAATTCTTTTGGCTTTAGATCTCTTGCCTTAAAAAGTGCAGGAGTGCTCTTGTAGGGTGAGTGACTTGTGCATAAAAGATGGCACCAGGTTTTTCCTGTCCTTGAATGATAGGAAAAATCTGGTGCCATCTTTCACGTACAAGTCACTCACCCTACAAGCGCACTCCCGCACTTTTTAAGGCAAGAGATCTAAAGCCAAAAGTGCACTCCTCCACTTTCTCTTTCTCACCTACCTTCTTTCCATAAGGATCCTAATTATCAATCCATTACCAGGAAGTATGGGATTTTCAAAGAAGCCAAAAAGAATTCAGAATAAAATTTCATTCAAAAATGGCCATTTTAGGCTCCTTGGGAAATCCTGCATTATATAAAGAACAACAATAATTTAATCATGGGACTTTATACCTTTTTGGGAAGAAAAGAGCCACGGACACATAGCCATACAAAGCTCATCACATTGTTTCTCAACTATTATACAGCTTCTCTCAAGTATGTGGTCAAAAACTGCTCACCTCATCTGATTTTTTTAAAAGTCTGTATAAACACCACACATTGACATACCACTTTTATACCACTAACCTGCCTGGAACTGTGATGTGCTATTTTAGCATAGCTTTGCTTTTCTGATCTGTGCAATATGGAAATGTTTTACAGGTATCATAATGTGCTAGGCTGTGATCACATGGAAAAATAAAGCCAAATGTGCTTTTCTGCTTAATTCTGGTAAGACTGCCCTTACACGGATGCTACATAGATGCTACAGTTCTGACAACCTAGTATCAAGCAAATAAAGACCATTGAAGAAACTCAGAGAAGAGTAAGAAGCTGAAAACATTGACCTAGGAGGAACAATTCATGAACTCCATAAATTCAACTTGGCTAAGAAGAGACAGGCTTTGAAATAAGTGGGAGACAAGGTAAGTAACTTCAAGTATTTGAGTGCCATAAATAATCAGCATGATACAAGAGACATGATTCAGAGTAATGTGATGAAGTTCAAAAGATTAAAACAGGATGGATATAGATTAGGAAACAAAAAAGTATAATGGTGGCATATCAAGACAATGGACATCCTTTCAGTTAATGCACTGGACTAGGACTCAGGACCTCTTGATTTTCAATTCCAACCTCTGCCAACTATTTTCAGGGTGATCTTAGACAAATCACTGAAAATGTCAGTATCTCATTTCCTCATCTGTACACTAGAAATAACAGGTTATCTTTCTTGCTTGCTCTTTGTCTTATCTATGTAGGTTGCAAATACTACAAAGCAGGCGTTGTCTCCTACCATGTGGCTGTACACTGTTTAGTATAATGGGATCTTGTTTTCTGTTGTGTCCTCTTGTAGCTCTCATATTACCAATGATCATAATAATACCAACAAATGATAGTGTACTAGAGCTTAAAATAGTACCCCAGAGTAAGAAATTTAAGTGCCCAGCCTTTAAGATTGTTATATCTAGTCAGGACACAGCAAAAGAAAAACATATTTCAGTGAATAATTCTCCACTGATAGGGGTAAGGTGACCTATTTCTATTTAACTTCTATGATTCATTCTACTAAAGTGGACATATTTTACTGTAAAATGGCTGTTTTGAATGATATAATAGAAGGAAAAAATCTTTTTAAGTTTCTTTTCTTTCAGTCACAGCACTCTACATATTAAGCACAATGTAAGGTGCTTATCTTTGAAATGTGAAATAAAAGCTGTTGACCTTTAAAACACAAAGTCTTGGTGGGCTTTGATAAGAAGATACGGTTTGATCTAATTATGTTTTAGTGGATAAAAATGGAATCTCTTGTGTATGGTCTCTGGCCATATCATCTCCTATCATGAATATTAGGGAAAGTTGGATGTACAGTGAAATAGTGATGTAGCAATCTTTGTATAAAGACTAGGCCACTCTGTCTCTGCAAGAGATACCAAGAGTTGCATGGCATTGCTAAGCAACGCTATGCAGTTAAAGAGGTTTTGTGCTGGCTTTGCAGCGTGTGATGGTTAAGGAAGTCAGAGAAAGGGAAAGAAAGACATAAACAACTAAATGAAATAAAAAGTGTAAAGCAAAAGAACAAATGAAGAATAAGAAAAATAAATGGGATAAAGTTAGGTAGTGGCAGAATATCAAAATTGCTAGTCTAGGAAAATCAAAATACCCACCATAATCTTGTGGGTCACCAAAATAAATACACACTAAGCCTAATACAAACTATGTCAAATCCATTGTTAAAGTCTTTCTACTGTGCAAAGCAGCTAGTATTCACTTTGGATTCAGATTTGGCCAATTTGGGGGACAGTGATTCGATTTGGTAATTCCAATCACTGTCCCGAATCGAGTTGGCTGAATCTGATTTGGAGATTTGGCCGCTGTCAAATCAGCTGAATATCCAAATAAAACAGGCCCCATCCCCAACCCACATCAATGGCTGCCCGGCCCAGTCCCAGCCTCCCAGATGTTTAAAAAAAGCCCCGCATTCACCAGCTGCTGCCAGGTGGGGGAGGGCACTCTCCACTGCCTCCCATTCCTCCACACTGCGTGGGGGGCTCTGTCACAAGCCACCATCCCCCCTGCCCCTGTGTCCAAGCTCTTTAAAAATAGGGGTAAAAAACCCCCACATTCACCAGCCCCACTATCCCTGCTGTACCCCACTACCCCATGCTGTGTGGGGGGCTGTGCCATGAGCCCCCATCCCCTGCCTGCTCTCCCAGATTCCCCCATGGATGCCCCGCCCCCCGCTCCTGGCAGGTGGGGGGGTGATCACTGCTGCCCCCCCCACTGCCCTGTGCTGCATGGGAGGTTTTGCCAGAAGCCCCCAGAAGTCCCAATTGCTGCTGCAGCAGCCAGTGAATGCAGGGCTTTTTTTCATAGATTTCATTTATTTTAGAAGACCCCACCAGATGTTTGTCCAATCTCCTCTTAAATACCTCCAAGGAAGGAAACAGCACCACCTCCCTTGGAAGCACATTCCATATTTTGGCAACACTCACTGTAAAAAATTTTTCCTGTTGTCCAATATAAATTTGATCTCCCTCAGTTTGTGGCCATTGTTTCTAGTTACCCCGATGGGCGCCCTGGTAAATCTCATATCCCCTATTTCCTGCTGTTCTCCCCTGATGACTTTGTAGACAGGCACAAGATCACCTCTCAGCCTTCTCTTGTGGAGGCTGAAGAGGTTCAGGTCCCTCAATTGGTCTTTGTAGGGTTTTTTCTGTAGGCTTTTAAACAGACAGGTGACCCTCCTCTGAACCCTTTCCAAGTTATCTACATCCCTCTTGAAGTGTGGTGCCCAAAACTGGACGCAGTACTCCAGCTGCAGCCTGACCAGTGCCGCATAGAGAGAAAGTATCACCTCCCTGGACCTGTTTGTGATGCGCCTACTTACATAAGAAAGAGTACAGTTAGCTTTACTTATTACATCACATGGGTGACTCATGTTCATTTTGGAGTTGACTACAACTCTGAGATCCCTTTCCACTGTTGTGCTACTTATGATGGTACCTCCCAGACTATAGGAGTGTTGATGACAAGGTTACTTCTAAGGTGCATGTGTGCACAGCCGCACACAACTAAAAGTTTGGCCGCGCACAGCCCTTTCAAAGCCACATACCAGGAGAGGCTGGGGCCGGAGCCTAGTGCGGGCTCCCCAGCTCTGGAGAAGTGCTCCGCTCCCCTGCATCAGTGCCAGGGAGTTGAGCACTTCCCCAGAGCTGGCGAAGCCTGCACCACCCCCTGCCCCAGCCTCCATCCCTGCCTTGCCACACCTCAGGGAGGAGCCACTGCCTGCCCTGAATGAAGCTCCACCAGCTCTGGGACACTGCTCTGCTCCCCAGCCCTGATGCCACATGCCTCCTCACTCCCTGAGGTGATGCGGAGGAGTGGAGCCTGCAGAGCCTCACTGGGGCAGGCAGTGGCTCCTCCAAAGTTGAGGCAAAGCAGGGATGGAGGCTTGGGCAGGGGGCTGGTGCAGGCTCTGCTGGCTCTGGGAAAGTGCTCCACTGCCCAGCCCAGGCTCCAGCTCCATCCCCCAGCTCCAAGCCCTGGCCCCAGCCACCCGCCCCCAGCCACCCACCCCCAGTTCTAGCCCCTGGCCCCTGGCCCCCAGCTCCAGCCCCTGGCCCCAGGCTCCAGCCACTGGCCCCCAGCCCCAGCCCCTAGCTATTGCCTCTGGCCCCTGGCCCCAGCATCCAGCCGCAGCCCCCAGCTCCAGCCTCCAACCCCTGGCCCTAGTCCCCGGCCCCCAGTCCCTTTCAATAAGTGTCCCACACCAGACCAAGGCAGTGCACTCATGGACTGAGACGGCACACACACGTTAAGCCTAATACAACTGATGGACTGCTGCTCCTTTAGAGGGAATATTGGTTGATGATTCTTCCTCCCTAGGTGCAATACATGGCACTTATCTTTGTTAAACTGCATCCTATTCTGTTCCGCTCACTTCTCCAGGCTGTCCAGATCTGCCTGGATTCACTCCCTTCCCTCTAGTTTATTTATCTCAGCCCATAGTTTGGTGTCCTCTGCAAACTTGGACAGGGTGCTTTCTTTTCCCTCATCCAAATCAGTAATGAAGATATTGAATAGTACCAGTCCCAGAACAGAGCCTTGGGGGACTCCGCTGCCCACATTTCTCCAGGTAGAAACTGACCCACTCACCAGCATTCTCTGGGTGTGTCCCATAAGCCAATTTTCCACCCACCAGACTGTGTAATAATCTACATTGCAATTGTTTACTTTATTTGTAAGAACTGGGTGTGACATTGTGTCAAAGGCCTTTTTAAAATCTAAGTAAATAACGTCTACATTTAAAGAACCAGGAGGTGGGACTGGGCAGGGCAGCTATTGACAGGGATGGGAGAGCAGACAGGGGATGGGGGCTCATGGCTGGGCCCCTCACACAGCGCAGGGCAGTGGTAGGCAGCAGGGATAGCCCCACCATCTGGCAGCAGTTGGTAAGTGGGGGCTTTTTTTTTTTAAAGAACTGGGAGGTGGAGCCAGGTGGGGCAGCCATGTGGGGGGCTGGGAGACTGGGCAGGGGTTGGGGGTGCTCAGAGGTGCACTTCACTGCAAGTACATGATTTAACTGCATAATACCATGCCATTTCCAATTGCTTATAGCTTATCTTGCAACAAACATTAATTAACTCCATATCCATTAAGTGCAAAACCAATATAGTAAATAAATCTTTAACAGAACAGTATGCCATTTAACTGTGTAACTAGTGAAACTCATGAGAAACTGTCACTTTCTGGGCTGCTAAAGCTACTTCAATTGACTAATTTTGTCAATGTCAAGTCTAATATTAGAGGCATGAGGCCCTTTGAGAAACCAGGTAAGAAGCCTTAATGAGGTGTTAAAAGCTTAGCATAGATTGTTCCTTTCCTTAACTAATATAGTTTCATAGTTGTTAGGGGCTGGAACAGACCTTACAGGTCATCAGGTCCAGCCCCCCTGCACTTGGACAAGAAAGACTGCTGGGATCAGAGGACCCCAGCAAGACATCAGTATGCTTTTTGAAGATCGCCAGGATGGATGCCTGTACCACCTTGGCGGAAAGCCTCTTCCAAACCATTGGCACTTGACTTATAAAGAAGTTTTTCCTTATGTCTAGCCTGAAGCAATCTTTGATCAGTCTGTGCCCGTTCTTTCTTGTCCTCCCCTGGGGGACCTTTGTGAATAGATGCTCCACTTTAGTCTTGGTTCTGGTAAGTGTATAGCATTCTTTTCAGTCCTAAGGCTATGCACTTAAACAGAGTATACTGTGTTTACTACTCATTCAAATGCACGTGTTGTCAGTGCCATCC
The DNA here is from genome assembly GCF_052110815.1 of Crocodylus siamensis. Classification (NCBI taxonomy): domain Eukaryota; kingdom Metazoa; phylum Chordata; order Crocodylia; family Crocodylidae; genus Crocodylus; species Crocodylus siamensis. The sequence continues at coordinate 201,063,378 of NC_143396.1, forward strand.
ACTGCATTCTCAATCTCTTCATGACAACTTTGAGTCTGAAAGGCAAACCCAGAACAATTATTTGAATCAAATTAAATCCTTGTTTATTCTGGTCACAGAAATGATTTGAAGGCTTTTTTAGCCTAAGCCTGGTCAGGACCATAGTTATGTACTATGAACTGAGCTCCCTAATTCCTCTCCATGAATCAGAATATTTTTTTGGATCATTCTTAGAGACATAATGCATAAGTTTGGTTCAAAGCACAGTATGATACTAACCTGTCTCCTTTTCAGATTTTCTATTATTTTGTTTCAAGCAGAGCAATGTTCCTGTGGCATGCAGCAATGCTCTTCAGTTACGAGCATTAATTTCCATGCTACACTTTCCTTCTTGACATGACTTTGCAAAATCATGTTAGACTGAATGTATTATACTGATAAATGTAAAACTTTGATACCTTTGTTTGGGAAGTAAGTAATAGTCACCAGAAGTGAGGTGGGTTCTTTGCAACTTCTGCAGTAATATGAGCCAACATTGATTATTATAATGATCAAAGTTAATAGAAAAGACTGTCCAAATTGCACATTCCAAGATCTCACAATAACAATGGCCATTGCCCATCAGGCAATTAATTGCACTGGTTAAAGCAGAATAGTTCAACTCATGTAAACTATTGCCCCTCTAATGACAGAAGGAGCATGATTCTAGATGAGCCAAGATATTCATTTTAAATCACAGATCTAGCACACCAAGTGCCTATTTGATACAGACTATAAATGCATGGCTTTCATGTGTTAGTTGAATTCAAGTAGGGCTAAGTTCTATATAAACAACAAGTCCTTAGCTGAGATATAACTGGCAATACAGGTACTGTTTATAGTTATTTCATATGAGCAAGGAAAGCCTGGTACTAAACTGGAAGTATCATTTGCCTGGCTGCACTTTTTATAATTTTCTATGGTATTTTGTAAACACAGAGAAGGATTCTCATAAAACGAATTCCTTAAACAGTGACAGATACAGACTATTAAAAACCCCAAGTTCAGTGTCATTATACTGTTACTTACCTGTTTTGTGAATATAGAAAAGAAATCTGAGGAAACAATCATCAAATATATGCAGACTCTGGTCTGCCAACCTGTAAAATAGTATATTACTAACGAAGTTGTCACTTCCTGAGTATTATTTTTGCATAGGAAGACTGTTTTTTCTCTATAGTTTTCTAAGAATTTTCAGAGTTTTTATTAAGTGACTAAAATGAGGGCATATTTTGCAATGTCTGTCAGCCCAGCAGTTGTCTAATTATTCTTTCATTCTTAATGAAAACATGTTTCTGATCTCAATGTTAGTGGCCAAGAAACATGTCTTTTTCATTAAACTGTGGACTCGCCACATACATATTTGGCATGGCTGTTCAGGCTTCCAAACATGATTTAATTAGAGAAGCTTTATTTCATGGTTAGTTTGACCCTCAGTGTTTTCACTTTATCCTTTTTTTCTGTGGCTTTATGGAAATCTTTTCTTTTCTCAATACTGGGAGTCATCAGGAAGTTATTATTTAAACAACCGAACAAGAAATCTTTTGAAATTTAAGATAGACGCTTTATCCACTTAGCTGCAAGAGACTCGGATTCACAAACATTGTAAATTAAGGTATTATTTTGGCCACAGGAGGGAGCTCATATTGTTCCTTTATGCAACAGCAATATATGGAGACTTAAAATGTTATATTAAATATTTTCATATAAAAATGAGAAGTGTGCAGCTACTAGTTTATATTCACAAGGTAATTTTTTTGAAATTTTTACTGAAATCACTCTTCATCTGCTATGATACCTGTTTCTTCAACAAAACAAGAAGCAAAAAGACAGACAACAAACTGGATATTTTGACCTTAAATCCTTTTGTGCGATGAAGATTTGAGCAAGATATTGGATCTGACCTTGCTAATTTTTACTTCTGTAAGTGAAATTCACAGATTTCAGTGAGACTGTTTCTATGGATCTAGCCTGTTCTCAGTGGTGGCGGAAGACAGAACAAGGAGCAATGGTTTGAAGTTGCAGCAAGGGAAGTTTAGGTTAGCTATTAGGAAGAATTTTCTCACTAGGAGGGTGGTAAAGCACTGGAACAGGTTACCCAGAAAAGTGGTGGAAGCTCCATCCTTGGAGGTTTTTAAGACAAAGCTAGACAAAGCTTTGCCTGGGGTGATCTAGTTGGGGTTCATCCTGCTTTGAGCAGGGGTCAGACTAGTTGACCTCCTGAGGTCCCTTCCAACCCTAATTTTCTATGATTCTATGAGCACAGATTACTCATGTGATTACTCAATGGTTGCAGAATTCAGCACTGGGTCTGTACATAATATATACATATCAAACTAATACCAATTGTAAGTGCTTATTGGAGCAATGATAGTAACTGATCCAAGAAAGAGAAGTATTAATTCCTACAGGTTTAAGGTTCTGAAGGTGTGAAAAAGGCTTAACACCTTGAAAAGTTGAGGTGGCCAATGCTTTCACAATGCTGAGAATCAAAGTTCTCAGGAACCCAAGGAACTATGTAATGCTATCCATCTTCCTTCTGGCATTTTGTCTGATCTAGTTTTAAATGTCCCAAACTTTGAGGTTTCTACCAGCTTCTTTGGGAATGTACTTATTAGTTTTGCAGATACCAATGTCAGAGAGTTTTTCCTAACATTCAAGACTCCTGACATTTAGGGCATGTTAAATATATTGTGCAATTTTCTGGTTAATTGTGTAATAAATTTAGGCTAGTCACACACGCAAAGTAATTATCCCCTGATAAAGGGACTATCCAGCCATTAAAAAAACAAGCAACCAGCTAGTGCTGGAAAATGTGTAACAACTCTACAGCTGGTTTCTATCCAACTTTAATCTGAGCATGTAGCAGAGCCTCAGCCTCTTATGATTTCTTATTTCTAATTTCATCTCATTGGTTGTAGGTCTACTTATAATGATAAATAAATATCTCTTATAGGTGTTTTTGAGATTTCTTATATCGCTACTAGCTTTTACCCTGATTCCCCCCCTCTCCCCACCACTGTCTTGAAGAGCTAAAGGCTGCATGGCTAAAATCATCTCAGCTGGATTCTGTCAACAAGAAACTTCAAAGAACTCATTCAGCTACACCAAAATTAAATTGGGAAGCTAAAGGTAAGATTATTAAATTTCTCACTATACATCGGTCATTCACGGTTTTATTTGGAGTTCTGTGTATTGCTTGCATCTATATAATTATATAGCCACAAAAGTATAAGATGCTATATATGGCATTCTTAGAGCATGTGTCCTCCAGCAATAGTACAAATCAGAGTATTTCAGATTTTTCACTTGAAATAAAAACCTTTCCCTACGCTTTTAGTTATTTCAATAGATCTCAAGAGCCACCAGTCCATTTTAAAGCAGAGAACATTTAAGGGCTAAGGTTTTTAATACAGATCTGTTTTCCATGAAAATGTTGGAATATACTCCACCATGAAAAAAATCAGAGGAAAAAAATCAATAAGCCTGTGGTCTACTGTGCTGACAGGCTTAGCCACAAGTTGTTCCAATATCTTACTAAAGCATAACAAACTTGTGATTCCTGAAACATGTATGTAGATCATTAGTGGTTTAAACTAAGTGCTGTTTATTGATTTTAAAGATTTTTCTGTTTTCTGTAAAGGACATTTGTCATGTTTATCTACAACCCAATTTTATTCCCAATAATTTATCTAAAGAAAAAAAATTCTAAATTAATGTTGTTACCATTACTAAATCAAACTGATTATTGAAGAGATACAAATCTATAGTTGCACACAGCTAGCATTGTGCATGTATAATTCTTATAGAATAATTTGCTGCCTAACACATCCATATAAACCCACTTCATTTTATTGCAATTTAAATGCCATTAAACACTTATAAGTATTTCGCACAGTGATATGCTGATTTACATTTCAGTTCTACCAGGTTTCTTCTCAGTCAGTTGCAGAAAAATCATGTTTCTCTTTGCTTTATAACAATGTAAAATATTATTTGTAACTTAATAAATGTAACCTATTCAGTAAAAAAAAAAAAAAAATGCAAAAAATTACACAGGACTCTTCCCATGGTAAAAATAGAAAACCCTCTTACGGGTAATAGTATACACCGTTCTCTAATAAAAGTATGGCTGACCTTTTAACAGTTCCAAAAATTGCCAGCTACTGTAAGGTTTTCCACAAATGGCCTGCCAAGGTTGACAGAAAAACTGGCCAACTTCCTACAGTTCACATCTGTGTTCAGTTTGCACACAGTTAGAGAAACTTAACCTCTCAAAAATATTTGATTTGTGCCAGTTTGCCATATTATTTCAGATAGCAAAGTCACTTTCTCAGGAGAGAGGTAAAAACAGGTGAATAGTATTCTGGGCTCTTGGACAATATTTCATTAATCACTGAGATTTTATTACAGAATTGGATTTTGGAGCTGGCCCATCAATTCACAACTCAATTCTTCAGTTTCAGACTTATATATTTCCAAAGCAGAGGGACTAGATGATGAGTGCATTTATGGTCTCATATAGTCTGGAGGCCTGGATGCAAATCAGAATGTGGAAAGTGTTTGCAAGGCCTAGTCAAGTTATTAATGGGCATTCAATTACACTACAAATCATGACAAGCTGGCAAAAATAGAAGTCTTTTCTAAGGCGGGTATACAATGTTACACTAGTCTAGTTAGAAACCTAAGATTTGCCCTTTGTGATTTTACATTATGACAAAGATATATGTGAAGTCTTGATTACTGTTACATAACCTTACGATCTATTTATTTGTGGGCCAGCACAAACATACTCATTAAGAAAAGCTTATGTTTATTCCTGGCAATCAGTACATAGCCAGCTTGCCCCTAGTATTAATACTACTGTTAACTTCATTGTTCAGTGATCTGAAAGAAGGACGGAAAACAGATGCAACCATTAATATCTTGTAGAAGTTCCCAGATCAACACTTAAGCCCACAAACGTACTTAAAACCATCTGCATTCATCAATATACTTAACTCTAAGCACATACTTAAATTCTATAAAATCAGTATCCATTCTGATTAGGGGAGGTTGCTTCAACTGGTGCCAATATCACCCTGTAAAACAGGAGCCCTTTTTCACTACGACTGTTTTTTCATGTTTATAGACACAATGTTCAAATTACAGTCTGGCAGTTTTGAAGGTTAAAAGCAGTGAAAGATTGGCAATGACACTTAAATGTATAAAGAAAACCCATGTGCTACTCCTATATCTTTTGTCCCTTGAGCAGAAAGGTATAAGGTTCTAGACTAAGCACACCCTGGAGAATCAGGACACCCTTAAAATCTAATCCCAGACCTCTTCAGTGCCTTTGAAGAAGTCTCTTGCTTTTCTACATGTGCTTCTCCACCTGTATAAAAGAAACTAATAAATAGTACTAGTGCTTTTGATGCCTAAATGGCTGGACTCCCAGACTGAGATGTTATACACAGACCTGATTCTTGAAGAGGCAAGGAAAGCAGCTCCTTCCGAAAATCAGAACCCATTAAAATGTCTCAAGATGAACACTCACAATCTGAGTTATTCACAAACACTAGTTACTTTTGAACATTCAGCCCACTGTGTACATCTCTAGCACTATATAAATAACAACACATCTCACAGGATTGCACTGAAGATTACTTTTTTAACAGATATTGAAGTGCTTAAAATGGGAAAAGTGCCATTTGAGTTAAATAAATATGGAAATAAACCATCATAAATCTCTTCTGGGAAATGTCTTGAGAATTAAGTAGTTGACAAAATATGTATATTTTAACTACATTTCCTAGCCTTTTAATCAAAAGTCTAGATCAAAACCCCTCCCCCCCTTTGATACTCATAATACCAGTAAATGTCACGACATTAAAAAAGGTTATCAAAATACTTAATTTATTAAAAACTGGTTCTTCACAAATGAAAAGTTGTCATTTACCAATGTACCTCTTTTTCTGGTATTGAAAATTATTAAGATTCACTTCAGTGTTATTTCAGAACTTTTTTGAATGAAAAATGATTAAGTTTTGAATGAGTTTATTTGGTTCAAGTTCCATATCTTAAAATTTTTCATAAAACTACTTGATTTTCTGACCAGCTCTAGTTGAAACATTAGCTTTCCATTCTGATAAAATGTGAGAAGAAGCAAAGGGAATGACCTCACTAGCACTTAATTCAAATGGTTTCTGTGATTGTTAGTCTTATTAAATTTGTCATATATTTAATTTTTTTTTTTAGTGTAGCATTTCCTTTGGAAGAGAAGCTCTTGTATGGGCATCTAAGAGGTACATTACTAAAATATATTTTTAGTTGTGTTTTTGTATTTTTAGGGGAGAAGCACAAAAATCTCCATCAAGATTTGTAGTTTGAGTTTAATGGTTAGGGTGAATTCTTACCCACCAGCTTTTTCATACCAATTTAAATATTCCCAGATAGGATTAATTTTCATATCTTGTTCATTATTCATGAGATTAATTTCCAGTGCTCTTACAGGGTACAAAAGGAAAGCTTTTTTCCCCATCTATAATCAGAAATAACTACAATGCCAATAAAGGGGAAAAAAAGCAAATCTATTCATATTTCTAAGCCTCATATTTTTCCCTGTGTCCAACTCCTTTTCCCCATCAATAACATTTAATTTTTTTAACTTAGCAATTTGCCAAATGATAAGCAAAATATCATTGATGTTTTTCATTTTAGGACCAGATTCTTTGTTCCAATATGTACCCTTGACATCACTAAAGTCCCCTAATGAGGGTATCCTCAGTAAAGGATATATCAGAGAGTCAAGGAACTATAAGTGTTTATACACATGCTCCAGGAATGAGGGAAGGGTCCCCTTAATTAGTGCAGTTCCAAGAGCTGCACTAATTAAAGTGCCCAAAGCATCTTGTGAATCAGCATCCCTGCACTGAGAAATGGCAACTGGGGCACTTTAACTAAAGCTCATTGAATTCTATATAGTTATAGTTTGTATATAGGCATTTTTTCAGGGTTTTTTACAACTGACTGAAAGCTGTTATCAGCTAATATTCAAGAACAATTTCACAATGTTAAATGTGGCAAAAGAGAGATTTTTCTATGACATGTTAGATTTCTTTTTTTCCAAAAGCTTTTGTTATCAGTCCTGAATCAAACTTCTAGACTGGAATAGAACTACAGAGAAAGAACTGAATTAAACACATCATTATGTTTCAGAATTAACCCAAATTTTATTTTAAACTCTCATTCTGCCCCATCCATTATGCTAAAGTGCTCAATCTTGGCTCTCAACTACTCTTACATAGTAGCTCTTGTCAGACAGCTAGGCAGGTAGAGAAAAGAAAACTAAAGCTAAAGCAAAGGCACATAGGCTGCCTATACACTCAGGGATAGTGGGGAGGGGGTGTTTTAATTAAAGTAGTTCCTGGGGAACCATGCTAATTAAAGTGCTGTAGTGTCACATATATTAAGGCTTTGCACATTTACAAATGACCACAGGGCACTTTAAAGCTAATTTGATGAGCTTTATTTAAAGCACCCCCATTGCCATTTTCAAATGCTGGGAGTTGGGCTTAATACACATGATGCTGCAGCGTTGCTAAAGCATTTTAATTAGAATGCGCAGACTCAATTAGTCAAGTTTACTCCAACATGTTCTAATTAGAAAGCATCAGAATACATATATAGGCAGCCAGCCTTGAGAACTAATGGTGGCATAGTAAAATTGGAGCGTAACTAGAAAAAAGTGGACAGCCATTTTAGGCAGTAAGGCAAGTAAGCCTCAGGAGACAACTTAACAAATATTAACCTTGCTAATTTGATCAGCAAGAGAGTAACCTGGGTTGGGGAATTGGACTTGCTGGAATGTATTTATTAAGAATCTATTAACTGATTCACTGGAGATTCACAATTTATCATAGCAATTCAGTATAGTACATGATAAGTTTAATCTATCCATCAATGATGAGGAGACCACAAATGACCTGGATATTAAGTGACTGTTTCTTTTGTTGGTTTTAAAGTGACTGTAGGGTACGTGGACATACTATGGATGCTTACACACATTACATATATTTTTGCACAATTGGGCTGCTGCTGTCAAAAGGCCCAGGTGAGGGGACCCTCCCCACTACCCTGTCTGGGGTACTGTGTGGAGCTGGGCTTACCCAGCCTCACATGCACACCTGGGGGAATCCGTTTTCCCCATCACACAGTTGCCTAACCAGAGTGCAGTACTACTGAGCATGCTGCAGTAGGCACACACTGCAAAGGCTATTTAAAATGTCCCCCCCCAGTAATAGATAATCCATCTCAAACTGTGTCTGAAACTGAAATTTTGCAGATATGTATGTGCCTTTTTGGCAAGTAAAGTGAAATAATATGTATCCCATTGTGACTTAGGTAACTAAAACGGCATTAATACTGGTACTATTTCTAAAGCACAATTTATTCGTAAAAAAAATAACACTGATAACAACTATAAGATAACCCTCATAAGGGAGACTATGCAAAAGGTGATCCTGTCAGAAACATTACAAAATATCTAAATGGTATAGTCCTAGAGTGAAGTTAAATAAAATTACCTTAAAAACTAAATAAATTGTAGCCACCATGTGTACTTTTCATTGTGTGAAAGAATTTAAGTAAGCTGGAAGCATGATTTACCTCTTCCTGGAGTTAAACTGGCTGACTTTAACAAAACGTCACATTCCAGATGTTCTCCAATTCATCCCTTAAAATAGTTTCTGAGACATTACACACAACTGACGTCAGCATGACTAGTTTGTCATTTCTGAACCTGTCCCCAGATCCATACTTGAATAATAACATTACATTCATTGCTTCTCAGTCCTCAGGAGAGCTCTTCTGAGCTTGAATGAACTTGCAAAAAAGTTCACTAAAACCTCTCTACTGCAAAACACTCCCTATTTTCTTTAACATATTAAAATATACAATATTTCAGCTGCAAATTTTGTCTAATTTATTTATTTTTCATAATCATTGTGAGGGTTACTTCTTAATTCCTCCCTCTCTATGCCTAGAAATCTAGTTCTAAAATTAGGTGAAGAACTACTGTTCACATCTGTAAAAACATATGCTCTAAACATCCATTTTTCCCAATATGCTTCCAATTTTGCATTGGTATGTTTTTTCTTAGCGGATACTAAAAGATGTATTACTTTAACATTTGATCCATTAAATATTTGAATTTTGCAGATAAGAAAAAAATCAACAGTTCCAGTGTAACAGTGTCTAGATCCCACCATAATTTCTTATACTTTTATAATCATAAATAGTCAGACTCATATACTACCCAGGGAACACAATCCAGATAATATAGTAGCATCAGAACAGTTTCAAAATTTCAAGCAAGCTATGCAGAAACATGCGTGCACCCATGTGCGTGGGTGCGCACGCGCACGCGGACACACACACAAATGTATCACTTGTCACAAAAGCTTTTTTCAGATGAAGTTCATTTCTGTGCAGAAGGCTAGAGCAAGGCCAATACACTACTGAAGTTCTCTTAACAGGATGCGTCAGTCTTGTGTTGCTTTTTAGCACAGGAGAATATTTCACCTTCAGTAATAAACAGTACAGCTAGCTACCAGGATTAAAAAAGAACCAACAGTTAGAAACATGTAATGCAATGTTAAGGATTATTTTTTGCTTCAATTTCTCACTTGAAGGCAAGTGAGAAATTGAAGCAGAAAATGAACCGAGGAGTAAGACATCATTGCCAGAAACAGAATTCAGTATTGTGTGTACTGGATGCGTCTACACGTTGCTGTATAGCAGTGGTGCTACAGTGCCATGCCTTAGCACGTCCTTTTGGAAGTACTAAAGCACAGCACAGTACGGGCAGTTACTGCACTGGGTGCACAGTACTTGGTTAAATTTTATCACTATGTCACCGTAGCAGCACACTATAAACAGGGAGTGTACCACTACAGTGACGAAGCTGGTGATCATGTGTAGACCCACGTGATCGCTACACAACCGTAGCACGCTGTGCATTGCCATAAGGTGATGTGTAGATGCACTCCTTGTGGGCAAGAATAATCCACTTTTTTACCATATTTCCTCAGTTCCAAGACTAAACTTTTTTCCAGGGTTGGGGCTGGAGCTACAACCTGCCCTCAGCCATCTCCGCCCTCCCACCCCTGCATCACTCACCCTCCAACTGACCTCCACACAGAAGCCTTGAGTCCCCTACCCACTGCCATCTCTTCCCCATCAACCCCTCCTCCCCAGTGAATTTTCCCCTCTCTACCCCCACCACCACTTATACCTGCTCTAGCTCCAGCCCTATTCCAGCCTGCAGCATGGAGCACATTTAATGCTCCAGTGCCAGGCTGGGACTAGAGCATAAATGTGCTCCATGCTGCAGCCCGGAGCAGGGCCAGAACCTGCCAGAGCCAAAGAAAGGGTTAACAGTGGGGAGATGTGACAGCAGGGGGAGGGAGACTGGGGAATAGGCGAGATGAGGGTGGGGGATTGAGAATGCAGGAGAGGAGGTGGGAGAGCAGATTCTTCATGGGGAGGAAAATAGGATGTAGAGGAGGCAGAGGCTGCAAAGGGGGCAGTTGATGGAAAGCAAGGCATGGGGAGCAAGGGCCAGGATCAAGCCATTTTCCCTAATGAGTCCCCCACCATCTGCTCCCCTACAGCCCCCCTACCACCTGTCCCCCTACCACCTCCCCACAGTCTACCTCCTGCCACTGCTTTCCCTACTGCTGTAGTGGGGAAGGAGGGGGACAAATTTAAGACAGCCCTCCAATAATTAGATTCTAGATATGGAAAATTGTAACAACATTTGTAAATGTTTCTTGTCTAGTATCTGATTATTGTGGGGTGGTCTTAAATTCAGGGTTGTCTTGGACTCAGGCCATCTTGGAGGTCTTTAAGAGGAGACTGGACAAGCACCTGGCTGGGGTCATCTGACCCCAGCATTCTTTTCTGCCCAGGGCAAAGGGTTGGACTCGATGGTCTGCTGAGATCCCTTCTGACCCTAATAGCTATGAAATACTGTAATATGGACAGGCCATCCCCTGCTTCCTTAAGGTAGTGACTCCCATGTCTTCTAAAATACTATTACCCATGAGACTCTCAGACTTTATTTGCAGCCACATGAAATATTGCTCACCACAACATTTCTTATTACTTTTCTTATTCTGGTGGAAAGGGAGAGCAAAGTATAATGCTACTCACAGCCCATGGCTTGTTCAATGGTGTTGCCAATGGGCCAGAAGCAATTGGAAACTGTTTTAAGGAGATGCCTGCTGAGAGGTATAAGACTTACTGGGCACGTCTACACAAGACATGTTGCTCTGCCCCTTGGGCACTCCCAGCCTATGAACCCTCCGCTCTAGGACACTACAAAATCACTTTGTACATACTTTGTACAGGAAAGAGGACTTTTTATTGTTGGTGGTTGGGGTGGTTGGCAGAGGGGCTCTGTTTGTTGGGGAGAGAGGGGGATCTGTTTGAGGTGAAGGAAATAAAGACTTGTTCTTCTGTCACCTGTCTGTAGTAAATGTGGTTTGGGGGGCAGGTGGGGTTGGAGGTCTGTTGGCAGTGGTGCAGGTGAGTTAAAGTAGAGAGTGCTGGAGGAGGTGGCTACCCAGGGTCTCCCACGCAGTGGCCTGACCACCACTGGCAGGTGTGTGGCTGTTCTGGGGCCTGGGCAGCAGCGGGGGCTATAGAAACTGTCAGGGCCAGCACCATTGCCAGCAGGAGCATGGGGTGCTGGTCATTGCTGCCAGGGGCAGGAGCTGAAGCAATCATGGTGGGGGATGCAGAGTGGGCAAGGACAGAGCTGCCATGTGCTGCCTCTATAATGGGCATACTGCTTCTGGGCAAGTAAGTGGCTGGCTGGAGTGTAGGGAGCTGGGCTGCCTTTTGAAAATGGCTGCCAGTTGCTGGCAGCTACAGCCAGAGCCTGGAGCTCCCCTGAGTAATGACAGCGGCCCATTGCAGGGCTGTAGGAAACTTGGTGCAAATCTGCTCCTTAATCTCTGCATGTGTAGACACCTGCCCAAAAACTTTACACCACAGTAGCTTACACCAGAGTAAACTTAGGCTGGAGTAAATGCATGTGTGAATGTGCCCTCCATGGCAAAAATTAAATTCCTCTGATTAACTGATAAGATATTTTTCTTTTTCCAGACATGCTGCATAGTTACATGTCTGAAACTTTGCAGCTTTTTTCCAGTCCTCTTCCCAGTATTCATACTGGAAAAGGTAAGAAAAGGTGAGAGAACCTGCTTTTCTACCATAGTAATCTTTTTTTCTTTCAGTCCTAAATCAGCCTGATTAGCTAAAAAAATCTTAGCCACAGAAGACAAAGGAGAAAAGGCTTTAGAGGGCAGGACTACCACAATGTGGACCTGTACCTCCCTGATCCCCATTCCATGTACTGGTTTCTGTCTCTGTATCATGAACACCACCAAACCAGACAAAGTTGCACAACTACAGCTTCTGTAGACCTTTCTTGCCTGATATGAAAGCCTTCAAACTGGTAGGCATTCAAAAGATACGTCAATCCCACTCCAAAACTCATTATGCCTGCAGAGCAGGCTGCATGAATGATATGGCTTCTCTCTCCTGGGTCTGTCAAATACCATAGTACTGAGCATTTCCCGGCTGGTTAAAACAGATAAAGGAGTCATTCAGAAGGTATTGTAAAATAATACTTTTATTGAATGACAGTTTAAGATTTTCAGATGGAGTGTCAGTGTGATGGCAGGGTTTACCACAGTGCTGGATTGCAGAGTGCACTTATTACTTAGCTGAATTTATACTCACTCACAGTGGTGTAAGTTTGGAGTAAAAAAAATAACTGAGGTCAACAGAGATATAAATTTAAAGCAAGCTGGAAGTGAAAGGAGAATCAGAGCCAATGGGTATCTTTAAATTCACTTTTCTAAATATTTTTAAGTTGGATATTATATCTTGGAGTTTGGAAGAGTCAAGCTTCAGTGTAGCATTTTAAAAAATGCTTTTTTAAACCATGGCTGGGCTCATGTGATTTAAAGTCACTGTGGCTTTTGTCATGCAGAACTTTAACCAAATCACAGTGCTGTCTATCAGCTCTGTAATATTTTGTATATTCTAAACTGCAATAGGAAAAAGAAATTTATATTCAGTGACACCCTCCTCACACCCACACTTCACCATTCATGGCAAGGCCTGGGAAAAAAAACTTTCAAATGTTAATGTTCCCCAAGAGGGAGCCTGAAACAGCAAAAATGAAGCTAGCCAGTAGCAGTAAAATGAAGTAGTCCTAATGTTCAAGTGAGAAAAAAAAGAAATAACTTCAAGAATTAAAAAATAAGCCTTCTGATATAAAAGGCTGGTGCTTAAGTGAGCCAGGTAAATACAAAGGCGAGCCCTCAGGCTGCGTGCATTTGGTCTTCAAACAGGACTCCAGTACAGTGGTTAAATAGAGACCTTGTATTATTATTCATTTAGGGGGAAATATAGGTTCAAGAGTGTTGGTTCTGGCAGCAATCAACTTCCTTCTGATGCAAAATATCCAGAAAGCAGGCACTGGGTGGCACTGCTTTCTCTGGGTGTTAAGTTTCGGGGAAAAATGGGTCTTGGGTCAAATCTCACTCTCAATATTTTTAAAGTAACTTCTGCAGAGATGGGAAAGATAAACAACAGGATGGAGCATCACCTGCCCACAACTAACAAATGTACTTGCTACAGTTTTTGTATCTTGCACTTTACAAGGTAAACATGCCTTGAAAAGTGAACATTGACTTGAAATTAAATCACTGAACTGGGACTCAGAAACTTTTGGTCTATTTCCCAGCTGTGTGATGGATTCTTTTGTAACCTTAATAAGGTACTTTGACTTCAATGGGTGTTGGATCTGGTTCTTAATCTACCTGGAGCTTCCCTCTCCATCAGGTATTATCACTTCATTTTGCCACTTATTTGTCTATCCTATCCTTTTAGAACAAGGCTCTTTAGGATGCAGATTACATTATATGTACAGAGCCTAACCCTCTGCCCCGGCACATGTTCATTTAATGGCACAATGAGTTCTGTTTCCCAGTCCCAACAATCATACCTCCTACCATACCACACATACATGACAGGAAGCACAATTGTTGGGATCAGAGATCAGATCCCAATCATGACATTGCTACTTGCTGTACTACTTGATCATAATCCCAGGCTCCCCATGCACTGGCAAGTTGAAAAAGAAGTGCGCATAGATCCAGCTGAGCCAGCAATAACCCAATTGTCAGCTGGCCTTGGTGATGTCTTGGCCTGGGGGTTGACAATCAGATGATTGTTAGCCCAGCCCAAGACCTTTAAAGGTTCAGGGCTCCCTGATGTTTTGTTCACAGTACCACCCTCCATCTGCCTCTGAGGATCAGACAGGATCACCAGGTCCAGAACCCAGTGCTACTCCTGAACACAATCCCACTGATCAGGTAGGGGACAGTTGTGTCCCAAACCCTGAGACTGCCTAATGCTGGATCTCTATGCTCAGCTGAACATTGGTGTCTGTCAATGGGTCAGTCCTGATATGGCACAAGTTCAGTTTAAAGCATGATATAAATGAGCCAAAAACAAATCACACATTATATGTGGAATATCTTAGTGACTTACTTGCTATATTATTACACCTTAACTTGGCTTTAAGGTATGGCCAGGTTTAGCACAATTAACACCTTAATAGTGCCTTAAATATAAAATGTGCCAGGGCCTAATAAGACCCTGGCTTCTGCTGGGACTCCTTTCTAGAGTACTGGTCTGAAAGCCCCTTACAAAATGAAGTCTATATCATAGTCCTGATTTTACATATATTAAAACTCTGAGTCATGGGATCGTGAGATCACCCAGAAGGCTGGCAACAAATAGCCTGCCCCAGCAGAGTACTCTATCCACTAGGTTTCCTTTAATGGACCTAACAATACTCCAAACCAAGCACATATGTATTAAAGTCATTGCTTCGTACCATTGAATATTCTCAAGGAGCAGTTATTTTTTAATATAATAGATAATAATGAAAATGTTGAGGTCATGCATATGTATCCCCTACATCACTGCAATTTCAGAGAAATCAGACATTTCATAATAGCCTAAGTCAATGTTTAATTTAAAGTTACAGCACTATAGCTGAAAAACGGCTAAAAATAATCTGCTTCATATTGATGTCGTTGGTTCTGTTGACTCAAAAAATGTCAAGATGGGAGAAAAATAACTAACTGAAGCTTCAGCTGCAATTGTTCATTTAATTATTGATGCATGGTTCTTACTTTTCAAAGCTAACAGCAAAAAATAAACCATGATGGAAAGCAGCTTTAACAGTAGATAAAGTACTGGAATGGCATGGCTACATTAGGACAGTGTTCCATCCAGAACACTCTTAAACTGATGTGTTTAAAATTAAAAACCTTAGAGTCAAAGTATTTGTTTGTTTCCTGGTATGCCTCTTACGAAGTTATAAACAGATGAGAACATTCATGATTTCCCAATTCTGCCATCAAAGCGTTTTTGTGAGTACTTCTGGCTATAAACTTGAGTGGAAGTAAACTGTAGAGAATAATTTAAATAGCAATACTGAACTTAAAACAGGCTAGCTACATGTCAATATCTTTAAACGTGATAATTTGGCCCTAGATAATAACATTTTCTGTCATATTTGATAAATATATTGCACCATATCCAAAGAACTCATTACACTGCCAACCAAACTCATCTGCCTTTTTCACCTAAATCCATTATCCATCTCTCCTTTACAAAGAAGGCCCTCTACTTCATATAGATCTTGCTAGGGGCTCCCAGTACATTGGGGATTTTGCTATTACTTATCTGTGACAGGATCAACCCCTGTGGGTGGCTATGGTACCCCCTGGTAACCACTAATCCTGCCATACTCCAGCTCCTCTGTGTTCCCCCTTTCTGCCTTGTCTGCCATGCCTTGATGGTATTGTTCTGTATATCATATTACACTAGGAGGCTGCCCTGGAGTCTTGGGATGATCCTGGTGGAGCTGCCCATAGTCTGACTTAATTTATTGAGTTGAACCCCTAGTCCTACTTCTCACTGGGCCCTTAGTTCATTAACAAAACATCTCTACTTGGGATGGGACAGAATGAAAGCAAACTATAAAAGATAGTTTTGTTGCAGCTGCTTCTCTGTTACAAGCTTAGAGTTGGCTGTAGAATGCAAGCATGTAAGCAGTAGTCCAAGTACAAAAGCATAGCCACACCTCCCAGGGAAATCAGCAACCTATGCTTATAAGGCAGCACAAAAAGCATATGGTCCAATGGACCATTAAAAATATTCATCTGAACTGATAATATTCTAATAAAAAAGCAAAGTACTGCAATCCCAAAAGGAACAACTACATTTTTCCAAACAGCATCAAAATATTTATGTATTGTAGGGCCATTAAGTGAACAACATGCTTAATTCAAATGACATATTTACTAGTCACCTAAAAATTCAATATTATAATATGGATTACATTGACCCATTAATATAAGAAAGTAACAATAACAACAAATCTGCATTGCTTCAAATCAACAGCACATTGTGCAGGTTCGTGTCTGTCAATATCCTTATCCTATAATCACATATTTGTTATTCAAATAACTAATAGACTAATTTTTAAAAATAGCATTCAAAAACCCCTGCTTTAAAAAAAAGCACATATACTTCTATGGTACAATGTAATGACTCACATGATTCATAACCATACTGAGACCAGTTGGAAAGGAGTGTATAAATATGCATTTATACTGCATTTGCACACATATTTTACCCTTGCAACATTCTTGTGATAGTGGGGATTTTTTTATCATAGACTTCTTTCAACAAGAACAAACAACTCCAGCTTTTATGGCTTCTTAGTCATAAAAAATGCTCTATAAAAATGAAGTATTTACATTGTACTGTATAGCACCATATAATGTGTTGTGCTCTATACATAGCATATAACATAACACTACAATTTAATAAGTATTGCTGTGAATGTAACATGCATATATTTTCATTATTCAATTGTCTTTGTCTCAAATATCTTTTTGTGTGCCTCATTAGAATCAGCATCAGCATTTTGATTGAATTTTTCTGATCACAAATGCATTCATTTAAGGTATCACAAGTTTTTCTATGGCAACCAATCTTCATATTGCAGAGTCAAGATGTATGCAATTGATAACAGGTGACCGGGAGCTGGGGGAACAGATCACCCACCAACATATATCTAGCTGTCTAATTTATAATATTGAAGTAATATACAGAATAATACCATAGACAGACAGACAGACAGACAGACACCAAGTATATATTAGAGTGTGTGTGTACTTTTTATTTTACCATAAAAAGTTTTACTTAGTTCTTTCATGAGTTAATAAGTGAATGCTGGTCCAAAGCAGAGAATATGAAAACTGAAATAACTGCATGGCTCCCAAAATTACGGGGTGGTAATACATAATATGCATCCTTCCAGCAAAAAGTCTTAACTGCCTTACTTCTTGAAAGATATACAGAGTATTTTGGTAACAGTTCCACAAAAAAAATGAAGAATCTGTGCACATATTTTAGGAGCGGCCAGAATAAACTTAAGCAAGCAGCTAAATATCTCACGCAATTCCTAATCAAAAGAATAAGCTGATAGCTAGTGAAGGAAGGCCTCAAAATATTATAGATTTATAGACATTAGGGCTGGAAGGGACCTTGGAAGATCATCGAGTCCAGCCCTCACCCAAAGGGCAGGAAGTCAGCTGGGGTCATAGGATCCCAGCAAGATAAGTATCCAATTTACTCTTGAAGTTGTTCAATGTAGGTGCTCGAACCACTTCTGATGGCAGGCTGTTCCAGACCTTGGTGGCTCGGACAGTAAAGAAATTCTTCCTTATGTCCAGCCTGAAATGGTCTTGCAGTAGGTTATGACCGTTCAACCTCATCATTTCTTGGGGCGCTCTGGTGAACAAACGTTCCCCGATATCCTGGTGGTCACCCCGATAAACTAATAGATGGCCATCAGATCACCCCTGAGCCTGCGCTTTTCCAGGCTAAAGAGCCTCATAGCTCTCAGCCTGTTGTCATAAGGTCTGTTTTCCTGACCTCTGATCATGCGTGTGGCTCTTCTCTGGACTCTCTCAAGCTTCTCCACATCCTTTTTGAATTGTGGAGCCCAAAACTGGATGCAGTACTCCAGCTGCAGCCTCACCAAGGCCGAGTACAAGGGGAGAATGACGTCCCGGGATTTGCTTGAGAAGCATTTATGCATGCAAGCCAGCATTTTGGTTGCTTTACTAGCCGCAGCATCATATTGGAGGCTCATGTTCCTCTTGTGGTCAATGATCCCCAAGCCTCTTTCTTCCGTAGTGCTAGCCAGTGTAGCACTGCTGAGCCTATAAGGATGCTGCAGGATTTTCCTCCCAAGGTAGAGAACCTTGCATTTTTCAGTATTAAACACCATCAGGTTCTCGTCTGCCCATTTGCTGAGCCTGTCCAGGTCAGCCTGGATCACCCTCCTGTCCTCAGATGTGGATGCTTTGCCCCAAAGTTTGGTGTCATCGGCAAACTTGGCCACTCCACTTCTGATTCTAATGTCCACATCGTTAATGAGGATGTTGAACAATATGGGTCCAAGGACAGAGCCTTGGGGGACCCCACTAGTCACAGGGCACCATGACGATTGACTTCCGTCAATTACTACCCTCTGGGTCCAACCATGGAGCCAATTTCCCAGCCAGTGTATCGTGGTGGACTCAAAGCCACAACTGGCCAGTTTTGCCAAGAGGTGATCACGGGATACCAGATTGAAGGCTTTTTTGAAGTCAAGATATATGACATCAATTTCTGAACACACTTGGAACTCATTTCAGTGGGTAATTCCTTGAACTATAAAAAATCAATGTATGTAATGGAGAAATAAAATTAGCACCCTTAACAAGTAGAGAGATACAGGCTATTTCTATTAATTTTTGAGGAAGGAATCAAAACATTAATAGACTAGAGAATTTAGTTTATTCTCAATCACTATCAAATCCCCATTATGAAGAATAAGATAAATATGTGATAATTTCACCTGAAACAATGGGTAAAATAATGTAACTGTTTATCAGGAATTAATTGAACAGTTGGTATATCTCTAATTTCTACTCACATTTATTATGCTAATTTTTATTTCCACATATGTAGAAACTCATTTTGAATGGATTAAACACAGTCTGGAAGATTCAGTCACAGCAGGACTAAACCCAGGATTTCCGTAACTCCAACAATTTAGACTTCTACTTCTTAAACACTAGCCAGGCAAATTATGTACAGCAACAATTTATCATCTGGCTCAACCCTTTTTTTTTCCATCTGCAAATGGATCATGGTCTCTACACAATCATTCACTAGATAAAATTATTTGATAAATGTTTTATGCTAATGAATTTCCACCTATGGATTGCTTATAAATTGTTCACTGTAAGTAATGCTTTGAATGGCTGATGCTGCATCTTTAAACTGTTTTGCTTAGACACAAAGGTCACATGGTAACATCCAGTTCCCTGACTAGATCCTTGTTACTTTCCAAGTAAAATTTCCAATAGAAATATTCTGAATAATAATTCTGAAGGAGAGGACAATGGCACATGTACATATATTGAAAGGAATAACACATACACAAATTAATTGGAAATTAACAGATTAATAGCACATATACTACATATATTTTATATGCTTTTAGCCAAAATTATGTTCAGCAAAAAAACCTCAAGACAAGACAGAAGTATTTCAGAATTTATTTATGGAAGATGATAGCAGAAGCTGCTATGTGCATATGTTATGTATAGGATAGCCCTTCACTTTTTTATTATGTGACAGAAATATTTCTTTAGAATGAGATGAGAGAGATGTACCAAGCAGGCTAAACAACAGTTAAGAAGAATCAATGCAGTCTAATCCAGGCTTTTAAAATTATATAGTAGTCTCCCAATTTTTCAAAGAGTGGCTTAAAAATCATGAGATTTCAGCAGATATGAGTTGTTCTTATTTGCCTTTTGCTTATTATGAAGCTTTGGAATCCACCTGGGTTATACTTTCAGGCTTTTCTTTAAGAGCTACAGCCTTCCATTTTTCTTTTCCCAGTGAAAGCTGTAGAAGGTAGGACTCCAAGCACCACATATGATGATACTTAAAATCATGAGTTAGCAATGCTGAAATTATATTTTTACACTTACGTCATCCTCATTTCCTCATTTTACTTCTACTGTCACCTAATTATATTTATTATTTTAGTTTCTCACAATCTCATCCCTCTGCTTTGAGGCTGATGACCCATCACACAATCCATTAACAGTCAGTTGCATGCCTCTCTCACACAAAATAGGTAACACCAACTCCCTGCCCACACCAATCATCTGCTGTACCAACCTCAAACCATTTAAACATCATGCATTGAACTTAGTCTAAAACTAGATATCATCAGCACCCATAAAATCCTATAAAGAAAGAAAAAGCCCAGAAAATGCATCAATAAATGCCATAGCTGAATTCATTGTAGTCCATTGCAGTATAGTACTCCAACTCACAATGTCAAAAAGTATTTGGTTCACTTCCTGAACTGTTAAATTAGTAGTCCCAATGCTTAAGGATCAACCTTAAGAATGGATTAGAGCTTTTGACCTATACTGTATATCAAACAAATAGCCATATTCCTTTCAAGAACTTTTCAACAATGACGTTTCTTCAGCAATCTCGCTACATGGACTCGCATGGAAGCAAGGGATTCCCACCCAAATTCAATTCTTATGACACATTGTGCAGAGATGCAGACGAATCAGATGCAGAAGACTCTTCTGTTGAGGTGGCTAGTCTGGTAAGCATTTACGCTCAATCCCTGAAACTCGCTACCTTTTCTTTTGCTCAGAAGAACCACACTGGTTCCACTACAGGTAGAGCTCTCTGTGGCCATGTATAGCAAACCCTACTTTTAACCATTTACCTTTTCAGTATTAGGTAAAAGGTATCTGAACACAGAAATAAGAGAGTCTGAAAATAAACAAGGTATGAATTTACTGCTGCCTCTTATCTCTATAATGGAAACAAAAAACAAGGATACAAAAATCCCAATGTTTGGAAAGACTCAAAATACATATCCTGATCACATTTTCTAGCTCCGCCATCTACTAACAATATTACAGGTTTAATTATAGGTCACCTGTACCAAATTGCCCATAGGCACCTGACAAAACTGAGCTTAACACATAGCTTAGAAAAATGTCTTGGCCTATTAAAAACTAGCATTGGTTTTCAGTAGTACTGTGTGTTGGCTGAACACTGCTCCCGTTACAGTCAGCAGTATTACTATTTACCAACCCTACATGCTTTTGAAAACCCCACCCTAAAGCTGTCACCATAAATACTCCTAGGAATATTCCCTACATACACAAATGGCATCTCCCACCACAGCAACAGAAACTGAAGACGAAAACTATAATACCTCATCCTCACCCATTTGTGGAAAGGTGCCACAGATATGCTGTTACAAATATTGAAGGGTAACTGCTTTCCAGAGTACTTTAAGAAAAAGAAATCCTTCCAGATTAGGTAATTTAAATAATCAGGAGTTAAATACATACATTCATCACTGTTAAAAGAAAATTACTAGTTTCCTTTAGCAATTGCTGTTGAGGCCAAGGTAACAAAGGGATTTCCTTAAAAGGCCAGAGAGTAAAATGAACTGTTCTTCAGAAAATACTTTTTTTAATGTTTTGATTTTGTCTCATGACTGCAAAGATCACTAGAAATAAATATATACAGAAAGGAGAAACTGCCTCGTGGCCCTCCTCACCAGTAAAGGAAAATTACATGTTACTTCTGAAAGTGGTATTTTAGAACAGTAGGGTGTTCTTATGTTGTGACAAGATAATGTGTGTGTAAAGTACTCCTATAATTTAGCTGTCACACAGATGCATCTATTCAACTGCATCTGTGTCACTGGAAAATTTGCTTTGATTCATAAAATACACCAGCCAATTTCCTTTACTTAGCACTGGTTTCATGCAGTTTGATCAGAATTATCCCTGAGCTTCTCTCTCAATGGAATTGTCATGATGCTTAATACTAAAAGCCTAACATTTAGATACTAAAAAGCTGTATAGTAGGGTTAAAACCTAAGAGTAACACAAATAAGAAACTTTATTATGTGAAAATTTTATTTTAACCTTAAGTTATGCCTTTAAAAATAGCTAAGGTAACAAAATATGCAGAGAATTTTGGAAGCAAAAGACAATTTTCAGTTCTAAAAAGTCAATGAGATGTAGCGTTGGAAGACATCTGATCAGTGATGATATTAACTTTCTTGACGTTACAGAACTGTGCAAGGATATAAGAAAAACCATAAATACATAAATCTATCCAGAGGCTATTCCAGCCAATGCTATGAGTAAATCCTTCAGTTAATAGTCCCAGCTTTTTCTTGCCTCATTCTTCTATGTGTGGTCTAGTAGAGTGAGATGAGGTAGACAAATGATATGCTCAATTAGACCAAGGATTCTGAATCAGGGTGCCATTGCACCCTGGGGTGCCTTGAGACCTTTTTAAGGGTGCCACACAATATTTGTGCTAAATGTGCAAGCAGTATTCACAAGATGATTTACAAGGTAAACCTGGATATTTTTAAAAAGGAATTCATAGTGTCAAAACATTCTGACCTGTTGTGATCTTGCTGAATTCTTTGAAACCCAAGACTTTTCTGGCATTTCCTGAGGGGCACCCGGAGCCTGATGATGGGTGCCTTCAGTCTAAAAAGGTTGAGAACCACTGAATTAGACATATTAGAGATAGAGGAAATATCAAGGATTAAACTTGCCCAAACTTTCCATTATTTCCATTTTCAGTTGCATACAACTTTAAAAGCTTAGGCTGAATTTTAATATACTAGACTCTGCCTCAGACAGTTAAAACCAACCAACCAAACAAAATGGCAGCAAAAATAGTAAAAATGTTTCAGAACCCTTGAATAAGATTGGGAAGGGGAGGAGGGTGGGATGGGTATTTAAAGACTACCAAAAACAGGTAAATGTGTCAAGGCATTTTGAAGGCTCTCTTTGGTTTGGAACAGGAACGTGAAGTTGGGTTTGAGGGTTGCATTAGGATCAGAGAGACTTTGATCCCTACTGCCCACTTGTATATGCTCAGTGATATATTTGAAAGGTTGCGGATTAAAAAACTAGACAACTCACTTGCACAGAGCACCATCTCTGTGAAATCTACACTCCAGATGAGCCACAACAGCAGCAGCTAGTTTTTTTGGCACATGGGAAGGACTGCAAGGGCTTGGATCCTGAAGGAGACTTGAGTCACAGTCCAAACACTTCCACTTCATGTACCTCACTGTCTGTATAACTGGCCTGATGGCTACTTTACCTGATGGAGATTTCCTAAGGTCAATTCATGTAAAATTGGAATAGAACCCAATATGGCTGGTGCAAGCTGCATCTGTGCTGCTCTTAAGGAAAATGCATGCCAAACATGGGCTTGGTTCTTCTGTCTATGAGCACTAAAGCTGACTCCCTCTTTTGACTGGAAACAGAACCCCAAAATCTTAAGCCCCATTATTCCTATGCTAGCTAGCAAGTATACATATCTGCTACCACTACAATGAAAAAATATATCAGGACGGGGCAGATCCAGCAAAGGTACATTGGTGTATTTGCACCCCATTCGATTTCTGGTCTACCCAAAGTTTAAAATCAACTGCCTAGCAGTAGCAGCAGCATTTTTAGTTAGGCTGTGCTGAAGGAATCCATTGACTTCATGGCTCATTACAGTTTACCTGATCCTTTCTGAATTCTCCATTCCACAGATGTAAATGGCCCTCTCCTTTTTAATAGTCTTGATATTCCACCAATCAAAGTGTGTGGAATCCATTCCCTACATAAGGGGATCAATTTGAAAGCTACTTCCCAAGAGGAAACTTGTTGGAAGATATTTACTCAGAATCTACAGAATCCAAGATACCAGGGAAAGCAGAACAGACAGCACTGAAGAGAAAGACAAAACTACTTTTTTGACCTGAAAGGAAATCAGATTTCTAAAATCCTCTCTGGAGGCCATGTTTAGTAAGACTAAAACAGAAACAAAAGAAAGTGGAGGTAGGGTTAGAGACATGGAGATAGAAGTGGAGGAAAACCTGCAATCCGCAGTCAATCTTGAAAATAAAATCAGGGTTGATTGGGAAAAAAAAAAAAGAGCTTGGAGAAAAAAAACTGAGGTCTGAGGAAACTGAGAGAGAAGAAATACCATAAGACTTAGAGGGCTCCTAGAAGGCATGGAGAAGGGAATCCAGCAGAACATTTAAAACGAGCTTTCCCCTAATTCCTACAGCTGAAAACGAGGGGTGCATACAAACTGTCACCACTCCTGGTCTAGATCATGGGCACCCATTCACGAGTGCGGATTCTGCTCTGACGTGCTCGAATTCCAGCACCTGGTAATTACTGCACACCATCAGCCTCCTGCATCTTGTGGATCAGCATCCCCACGCGTAAAAATGGCTGCGGAGATACTTGAACTAAAGCTCATCAAACAAGCTTTCATACAAGTGCCTCTACCATCATTTTTAAGCACAGGGATACTGATACATGATATGTGGCGACACTTTTATTAGAGTAACTCTTGGAGCCGCTCTAATTTAAGCATTGTCCCCCACACCCCTGGAGCAGGTGCAAAAGTGCCCCATGTGGCTTACTTTAAGCCATGTGATCATAGTTTGGTAGTACCATGTGCAGACATTCACCGGTGCCAGGAGCCGTGTCGGGAACCTAACATAGGTAACTTGGCAGGGGGGAGCTTGGGGGCTGGTGGGTTTTCAGGGTATGGTTGTCTGTCCAGGGGTAGAGGGGTCAGGGAGCTACAAGTAGCTCAGGCAGTGTGCAGGGAGGGGGTAGGAAGAGCACACACCTGGAACTAAGGTGAGCAACTGGGTTTTCCCAGCCCCAGAGCTGCGCTCTGAATGTATGCAGATATTTGATAGATCAGACAAACCCATTCCTGATCTAAGTTAGTTCACCTACTTAGGTGAACTTAGATCAAGCCCACCATTTTTAGACCAATTTAAATCCCCAAACGTCTGCACAGCTTGGCATTTAGACCAACTTAACCTTAGTTAGGTTAATCTAAAATTATAATGTCTGCACATACCCAAATGTAACAGCACACAGAGGTCTCTACAACCCCTCCCCACCTCAAACAAACCCAGAGACACGGTATTACATTTACACCATATTAAATACATGAAGCAAATTCTGAAGAAGCCAGGAGAGATTTCTGATCTTACTTTTGGAGGATATAAAGTCAAAGGTGTTTCAAGACCTGTCGCAAGCTACATTAAGGAAAAGGAAGGAATTGAGCAAGGTTACACAATCTCTCAGAACAACAAATATAAGATACATGTGGGGCTTCCTTTTTAAACTTCCCACATCAAGAATAGCAGCACAGAACAAAAAGGAAGCCCTTAAGCTCGGCCTGACATGGACAGTGAAAAGCAACACAATAACATTGAATCACAAATTGTTAAACCCAGGAACAGGAAGATGACTGGAAGAAATCAAATACTAAAGGTATTCAAGAGGATTTGAGTGGGACTGAATAATAATAT
This sequence comes from Crocodylus siamensis, assembly GCF_052110815.1. NCBI lineage: Eukaryota > Metazoa > Chordata > Crocodylia > Crocodylidae > Crocodylus > Crocodylus siamensis. The sequence continues at coordinate 201,089,011 of NC_143396.1, forward strand.
GAGGCAGATAAAAAGAAAAAAATGGAAAGGGAAACATCACAAGAGGGAGGGTGTCAATAAATAAAGTTAATTTTAGAGGCAGAATGTATAGCAGGGCACACAGGGACCAAAAAGTAATATAGGTATATTAAAAAGGCTAAGACAACCTAGATAATCTTTATTTCTTATATTGTAAAGAGATGAAAGCAGTTTCAGCTAAAATAGTTTTGGTTATCACTAATGATGCTAAACAGCTTACAAGAATGTTGGCAAGGTTTCAGCTAAGAGAGTGGAATTTAATCCAGAAACCCAAACGTATAAAAAGGATACAAACTGTAAAGCAACGGGTGAGCCAATAAAAAGGCAGTGTTAAAGGAAGAAGAATCTTGCAAGCAGTAAAAAAAAGATAGACTTAGTATGTGTTTTTGCAAGAAACAGATTGGGCATGAAAAATATCTGAGAATAAGGGCACACATTGCTTCCCAAAGCAGTCAATGAGGAAAGGGGTGATAATTTTACTAGTTAAACATAATCCTTTTGTCTTAAAAGACAGGAGAGTAGATGAAGAAGGTCATTCCTATCAAAGGACATCTAAAGGGAAAATGAATAAAAATTGCTACCTTGCATGCCTCCAAACAGAGCCACCTTTCTTTTTTATAGATTTTTAAGATTCTCAATAAATTTAGGGAGGTAAAGTTATCTTAGTTTGGGATTTTAATGAGGTCATGAATCCAGCCCCTTTGGTAGGTCAAGGTAGTCAAGAGTTCCACAAAGGAAGATACCTCAAAGACTAACAAATTTGTTAAAAAGGCAGGAATGATATTTGGAGAATGAAGACCCCTAAATACAGGGTCTTGCTTATTATTTTGTATCATATGATACACGTTCTAAGATTGACATGTTTTGTATTTATAGCACCTTGATAAATCAGATGGTCTCAACATCCGTGGGCGTGAGCAATTAGCTGATAAATCACTTAACAATATATCTGGTGTTAAGACATTAGGAATCAAGCAGAACACATTTTAAGATAAATAAAACGAAAATATTTTGAAAAAGAGTGGAAATGACCAGAACAATAATTGTTACTGTGGGTGGTAGCATCCCTTTGAATCCACTGTTTTGTCTACTGAATAACTCAATAAAGGAATTTGACTTTGTGCAGAATGAAAAGCTGAACTTCTCCATTAGGTTAGTTTATCAGAAAAGAGACAAAGGTGGAATAGATATTTAAAATAGGGATTACGTGCTTCCTGACCTATGCATAAAGCAAAAAATCGCAAACCAACAAGGCAGAGTCTTTAGCCAGATTTTAATTATTAGTAGTAATAGTAGTATTCAGATATTACTAGTGAACCCATGCTTTGCTACAGATCAGTCTGATTTTTTAATGTTTTATAACCTTTTGTCATAATCATCATCATCATCTTCACTCTACAGTTTATGCATCATTGCAATGTTGAATCTAAGCAAAGCATTTACTGAATGGCACTTCATCATTATATCACTATGAATTGCACATAGGCTGACAGATCTGGCCTCTGGAATATGAGATTTAATTCATATAAATTATTATTATTCATTATTATTCATGTATATTCCTGATTGATACATGTACATATGCAATCATTATATCGAAGTACAGGTGATAATTTATAAGAATGCTTGCATATTATTTCCTTTGTAAAGTGGAAATGACTTCAACGTCATGTAATTCCTGCATACACCTCCTGTACTGGAGCTGTATTTTCATCATTCCCTGAATAAAAATGTTTTTAAAACATACGTGTAAATACATAGATTTACATACAGATATAGCTATCCAATGGCAGGACCCTGAGAGAGATTTGCTAAGTAAGAAATGGAGAAAAACAAAAAAACCCTCCTCTGTTGAACTGGTTATTGCTGAGGGAAAAAAACTAATGATTTGCTTCTCTCACTTCTTCCCCAGCTGTGTGTCTGTCTCTTTCTCCCAGTCCTTTTCCTCTTATCACTAGCATCATTTCACTCTGTGAACCTCTCCCCAGGGCTGCAAGAAGTCACTCTATAAATCTTCCTGCAGGTTCATCAGCATTTGTCTCTCTCAATTGGTGTGTAAAGAAGCCTTCAGGTCTACATGGGGAGCAGGATCATCAGTTTCTCACCCACACCAGCCCTAGGAAGTCAGAACTGGAAGCTCTTCACAACACAACTAAACCCTGGCACGAGGGAGGGGGAAAATGAGCAAAATTTGTCGCCTGGTGATCTACAGCACTCTGTTGATCCTCAGGCCCTTCTGTACTTCATTCCATGCTTCCCCTTATGCATGGAACACCACTACCCAGCCTTCGAAGCCCTCTTCAAAACTCATTTCTCCCATGACGTTGGCAAAGGCTGGTCAAAAAACAATGGTTAGGCAGGTAGCTACGGCTGCTGCTAATAATTTGGTCGTCTCCACTGACCCCACTCTTTTCACCCTGCTCCCCCACAGTTCTTCCACACTTAAATATTCTGCACATCGCTGGTGCCTCATAAATTATGTGTATACTGTTCTGTTTCTAGTGGCAAAACATTCATTTGATTATTGTTTTTAGCAAAAACTGATATTTTTTCTAAAAGTAAGTTTGGGCTTCATATGAACTTTCCCCCTTTTTCTATTAACCCCCCGCCCCAGTATTTTAAAATTTTCATTTCCTTCTCCTTTTGCTCTCTTCTTGCAGGCCCCTTTCCCCAACATTGTTTCATTTTGTCCCTGTAAACAAGAAGTGTAGAAAAGAAAAAGTAGGGGAGAAGATGAAAAAGGGGATTAAAAAGTATAAAATCTGCCACTCATATGATTTTGTCAATTTTGGTTTCTAGTTTTACCAAAACCCAAAAGATCAGTGAAAAGCAATTACCATTTGTTAATCATCTCTATTATATTACCATCCTTATAATATCGTCATCCCCCACTCATACTCAGTTTTTTAATTCTAATGTTTTCTTTTAAACCAAAAGTTCTTTCTGCCATGGACTGCCCTTTTATGTAAGGATTTACATCACTTAGTACTTGGCACGCCAGTGTGAATGGGGTTTCTAACTGTTACTGTAATACAGACAATGATGATAATAATAATAAAAGCTGATACACAGAAATGAACTTGGAGTAGAAAGCTTTGTTTTGAGACACTGAATTTGAAGTGGAATGCAACTCTTAAAAACGGCATGTGGATTTTTGATTTCATAAAGAGCAGAAAGCAGCAGGTTGTACAGTACGTATGGACTTTTTGATTCATTAGGAATGCAGTATATTGGTATACAATAGACATTTGCAGCTACAAGTTGTAAGTTAGCTTCTGGCTTGAAGGAATGGGAATGTGAAAAGCCAGAATGTGAGTAGGCAGATACATTTAAAACAGATTTGTCCTCAGAATTCATGTGCAAAGAAGCTTCTCTACTGTGTCTAATAAGCAATTTAATGGTTTTCAAATATACTATTCTGTTCTGTAGTCAAGTGCCTTAGTAGTAGTAAATAAAGGTCTTAAAAGCTCATTTATGTATGACGAATATTATAAAATATTTTCTTTTTGTGGTGATGAAAAAGGAACCTGATATTGTAGCTGTATGGAAAAAAAGGCCAAGAAAAAAGGGGAAGGTGTATTTGTGATTGCCATAATCTTATTACTACTGATTGCTGAGAGTAGGAAAATGTTATTTCTAGAAAATAAAGTAACCCCATAAATCAGAAACAGAGGAATACTTGCTTAAGATTTTATATGCGAGTCCTATCTGAGAGGAGGAACTTAAGGCACATCTACACATGATGCTATATTGTCATAACAATGCACTACGGCAATGCATCCAGAGGTGTCTACACATGACTGGCAGCTGCTTCACCGTAGCAGCACTCTCCCCCATTATAGCATGTGCTATAGTGAAGTAGCTGCTAAAAATAACTGTGTACCATGCATAAAGCGTAGCATGGGCAGCTACTGTGCTCTGCTTTAGTACTCCAAGAGGAAGTACTAAAGCACAGTACAGAAACAATGTCGCCATAGGGCAACATGTAAACGTACCCTTAGAGAAGCAAGTAAAAATAACTGGATTACAATGATATCTGAGTGGGGGGAAAGATCTACAAATATATATTTTTTTTAATTTACTGGTGAACTTAATTTGGCCTGGATTTTGTAACTTTGCAATTCATTTCAATATGTATTTGAAAAATGAAGCTTTGGTAACACAAACATTAACAAAACTATGTTAAGACGCTTGTTGAAAATTAGATTCAAATCATGATTTGCTTTTAAAATTGAAATTACATTGTGATAATCAGGGATCCTTGAGGATCTGCATTTCTTTTGGCAGGGGCAGCCAACCCCAATCCCACACATTTACTGTATTGCTAATGACAAATGAGTTCTGAACTTCCTCCTGGGCGAAGGAGCTGGTTCCCAACTCTTATGCAGATCAGAGGATATGTGTGCAAAAGGCAGGAGTGGTATAACTCAAACTCTCCTAGAACAGAAATAAGGTGGTTGTGTCTATGTGCTTTTCCTCTCTTCCCTTATTGCCCCCACCAACAGCTTTCTTTCTCTGATCACTTAAGGTCAGGACCCTGTTGCACAGTGTACTTAGTTCATATTAAATCTGTACCATATTAAAGTTAGAACATGTTCCAAGCAGTCACACAGTAATGTTTACTATGATCTCAAACATGCACGGCTCACTAATTCTCACTCTGTAGTCTTAAACCAGTCCTAGCTTCAGCACGGCACTAACCATGAACCAATGTCAGAGCAGTGATAGGCCTGGGACTGACCACCAGCTAATTGTCGGTCCCAACCCCAGCACCCTCTGAGGCTGCATGCACCCAGCTTTCGACTTGATACTGAAAGAATATGACAAGTGAAAAATCCAGGATCCTACCTCCTGACATTTGTGGCTTTCCTTATCCTACCCTGAGGCTTAGTATAGCAGAGGAATCCCTAGCTAATGTAATGGAAGAGAGAGCTCGCTGCTCATATTAGCTCTGTGGAGTAGTCTAAAAATGGCTGAACACATGTTACTTAATACAATTTGGAGATACTCCTCAAATAAAAAGTCATACCTCTGCTATAATACCAGCATAATTAGCACATGTTTTACTGCTTGAATGTGCAGTCATTTATATTTAAATTGTGCTTAATACACACTAAATGCAACTGCATCATGGGCTCCATGTAAAGCACGTCTGTTGACTTACTACTTCTCATTTGGATGAAGCGCTAATGGTTCCTTAAAGAATCAGTTTTAAGGCTGGCTGGGGAAATGGGGGGAGGTGGATCATGACATCTGCTGAGCTACCTGGGGCAGCAGACTTCCACGTGAGTCACAGGGTCTTTCTGTGGTGCAGGTGTGACATGCCACACATTCACATTCAAGCTTGAAACTCATTAAAAATATTCTGCATTTTTCCAGAAACATCTCTATGGTAGGTTGGTCATTTTTTGTGGATGGCTGGCCATTTTTATTGTGCAATAATTATTTGGCACATACAGCATGTTTAGAGTTATATGCTATTAACCAGTTAATTGCATAATAAATGTCACTTGCCTCAGGGACCTTAGGAAAACCACCCAGAATTCATTTATCCAGGTTGAAATGTGGTTCATGAATTTACTATGACTAGAATTTAGTTAAAATGGTGGCTTTTATGTATCAGTTTCATAACATACTTTTTTGAGATGTGCCAGTCAAAAACTAGATCTTAAAAATATTTTAAACAGTCAGTTCTTTATGTTGACTAGCAAAGTTTTTCAGGCTGGAAATAAACATTTTTAAAGAGCTATATGGAATGGAAAAGGATTATTGGTTACACTAAGAAAATGTTCATCATTAAAAAGTTATCTCAGACAAACTGATATGCATTTTATGCATAAAATGTATTTTTGTCTAAGTGCACGATCGTGTAACAAATCAGTAAACTGATATAATCATGCACATGAACAAATATATATATACACAGAGAATCATCTTCACTAGTTCTGCAAGGAAAATTATTAGAGAAAATATTCATAGTAATTTATGTAGAAAATTAATTGTATAGTTACAAGATAATTCATAAAAAGCATTTTGTTAGCAAGATAAAACAAAAGAGTAGCTTCTTTTCAATGTTTAAATGTTATAGGAGTTAGTATTTCATAAATTAAACTCTCTCTCTAAATTATGGCATATTATCATATGAATTTTTGCGAGAACAGCAAAAGCTATTGACAACCTGTCAGTTCTCCATTATCTGCAGCTAAAAGGGTTTGTAGACATCATTACCTTAATAAAATGCATGCTGTGTACTGGACATTGATTACTTATGCAGCCAAAAAAAATACAAATTGTTACATAATAAGCATGGCCTTCATGTACTACTTTAACCTGTGATATATTTATATTGGTTATCACTTTGACTGGAGACAAACAAGCAAAATGCTAGGTGGTATGGAATGTGACCAAAATTATTTAATAAGTGGAACCCTTATTTCTGAACCTGTAACAATCACATGCCTCCAGCATGCTGTTCAAAGGCCCTAGGTTACTGAAACTGTTGTTCTAAGGATGACATATAAATGAGAAGATCTGGTCACTTTGCAATATTTAGGAAGAATATGAGCAGTTAACTCAGATTGCTAAATCATTAGGCTATATACACATACATTCAAATAATCTGAGAAAATTCTCCCAGATTTGTTCTCCTGGTAGAAAACTTACCCAGAAGTCCATGTACAGACATTCAAATGCTGAGACCATGAAGAGCGGAGAGCTTGCAGTGCTTTCTATTCAGCAGGTGGGGGATGGCAGAGGGCTCTGCACACATCTCAGCATGCTCTGTAGGTTCCCTTAGTGTGCCTGGAGACAGATGACAGAATGCATAGAGCACCCAGACTGCCCAGGGTCAGACTGTATTTCCCTGCAGTACAATGTGGGGATTGCAAAAATGGCATGTTCTGTTCCCTGCTTGAGCCACAGAGTCCAGCGAGCGACATGCTGTGTCGCCTGCTGTGAAGTTGGGGAGAAAAATGCTGGAGGACTATATTCTCTTCTAAGAGAAGCTACAGCATGTACAGACATTTGCTGTCCAAGGAGAAACTCCCCTGGGGAATGATTTACTTTGGGCGAAAAACAGCAGCAGCTCTTCCAGTGTAGCAGAAAGCCCCTTTGTACATTTCCCTTCTGGACATGGATATAACCTCCCTGCACCCCCATTTTGTGCATTTCTTTTCCTTCTCAGTATTGGCAGAGACCTAGCATGCTCATTGTATGGGTGTGACAAGACTCAGAGCCAGTCAGAAAGTTGAAGTGCCTTTCTGTAGGAGAAACCTAGAAATTACATCTGCGTATCAATTAAGCTCAGTGTCACCAAAGCAAACAAAAGAACTAAAACATCCACTGCAAAAACTGTAAATATATCCTGTGCTAACCTAACTCACTTATTATCCCCAGTAGCCTTTGATCCTCACTACCTCACATTACATTTTTATATATTTCTCACAGTGTATTTTCATATTTCATCTGTCTCACCTCTACCATGTATTTTATATATATTTTATACTTTTAAACTCTTAAGGAATGTACTCCCTATAGAATTAAGTTACACCCTGGACCATTGCTAGAACTGCATTGAAATTGTAATTGTAAAGTGATAAAAACTGTTGAGTGAACATGAGTGAATGACCATCATCAATAGATAATAGCCTAGCCAAAGGAACTCCATTTTAAGCTAATCAAGCTAAAGAACTGATTACTGGAACTGAGCACTCACCCTATGGACTATTCCTGTAACCCGTGACAATACAGCCATTAAGTCAATAAGTCAAGCGTGGACTTCCAAAACTTCAGGTACCTGCAGGCAGAGACCCCCATGACTAACAGCTGTCAAGTACTACTCAAGACCCACGTAGGACAGCAATCTCCAGATTGGGTAGCCAAGATGATGCTGGGGGATCACACAAATCTGCCAGAAAGGGATAAAGGGCAGTGAAGCGTGACCCTCAGGGGCGCCCTCTCATCCAGTACCTGACCTACCAAGACAGAAGGACAAGCAGGAGACCCCCTTCTGGAGAAGACATCACCTTGAAGGGAGCTGACCATCAACAGCAGACTCCAGGGCCTCGGATAGGTAGACATACTGACACCGATGCTCACAATCACTACAGCAGCCACTACACACAATACTACATGGGTTTGAATGAGTGAGTACGTGTGTGTGTGTGTGTGCTATGATGACCAGTGCCACCCATAACTCAAAGTTGGCATTGATGATTTTATTGATAACTTCACATCCCATACAATAAACTAGAATTTATTATGATCTCATGAGTTGGTCCTTTGTAGCCAACACTGGGAGAAACTGAGTGTCTGTATTAGGCATCAGTTGAATCAGTTATGGTATGTACTACCAGGCAGTGCCATTACATAGTCTATTTATTCCATTTTCTTCATGCATTGGAAAGATTTGTTGTTATCCTGAACATTGCTGTGTTGAGGTTATGGTCTTTGGAAAGCGAGTTGTATGAGCAGCAGGAGCGCATACTCACTGCCATGTTCTCCAGTAGGAGTTGATTATTGTGACAGAGTAGTTGTCTGAGACTAAGCTATTCACATTGGGCTGAGATTCCTTTAAAAATGTTGTATTTGTGCCCACCTCTTCCTGGTTTATATGTTTAAATAAAACATACCAAGACTATGTGACACTGCTTTTTCTCCACTAAAACATTGACCTGAAACATTCCAGGCATCTCCTACCACAAGCCAAAGAGAGAAAACTATTGCATACCCTACACATCTGTGGAATTTCAGTTCGGTAATTCATATTCAAAGTATTGGGAAGGGATTACTATATACAGGACAGACATCTAGATGACCTGTACATCACTTGCCATCTTTGGAACTGATCTGATACTGACTGAAATCAGTAAGAGGTTTTCCATTGATATCCATTGATATTGGTAGGAAATGATAAGGACCATAATACCTTTATAACAGTCCCAATTGGTGACTATTTTTGTTAAGTTTCTAATACAGACATTAAGGGGCAATATTAATAATCATCGTGACACTGAGTTACAAGAAATAACTAGTTTTCCATTTCAAATATATGATGAAAATAATCCAATATAAGCTTCTAACAAATTCTATTACATGACTTCCGCTGTTACCAGCAGCAAGCTTTAATACTAGGAAATATTTTTTTTGTTCATTGTCTCAATTTAAATTGCTTTATCTTCTCTAGAGTACCTGGACTTCAGAAGGATCATATTTTATCAAAGTTTTTATTGTGAGCCTGTGAATAGCAGGAATCCCAGCTGGACTCTTGTTCCCTCTCAACATCTTAGTCTCTTCAGCTGGATTTGATCTGGCTCTCATGAGCTCAGCCTTGCGTCATTCAGAAAAAAATCATTCAAATAACTTCAGTCTCAAAGTGGTTCATTGAGAAATCTTTTTTTTCCCCTTTGCACAGAGACTGAGCTGTGTTCTGATTAGCATAGTATCCAGCTAACTTTTTCTTTCTTTCTTTCTTTCTTTCTTGTATATAAAATTTCACAATCAAGGACATTTTTATTTTTATCTTGTCAGTAACAGATAGATTTTAATATCCCAGCTAGAAACATTTTCTTTAAACAACAGCAACTAACAATATAATAAAAAACAATGTTAAACCCCCCCTGCTGTATTAAAAATACTTTGCTTCAGTTCAGAGAGTTTGCAGAGCAGTATGAAGAACCAATTCAAAACTCTAAAATGTTAAGAAATGCATCTTGCAGAAATAAATAGTAAAGGTTGAGTCCCTAAAATCTATTTTCTTTTATTATTTTAATATTGAAAGTAATACTAAGTCTTTCCTAATGATAGCTTCAGCAGACTGTCCCAGTTTTAAGCAACCAAGGTATCTCTTTTTTCAGTAAACTTTGTTCAATCTGTAGTTAAAACTCCCCTTGCTTAAATAATTGTGCTCGTTCTTTGGGAGGTCACTTAAGTACTGAGATTTTCTTATATATACAACTGATTTTAAGGGTCCCTGTAAATGGGTGTGGAGGCTGCTCCAATGCATTGTAATTACAGCACATTGGAGCAGACTTGATTAATTGAATCTGCTGGAGCATTCAACATGCTTTAATTCAAGCACTTCTGCTGCCATTTTGAAGCACGAGGATGTTGATACACAAGACGCTGGGATGCTTTAATTAGAGCAGCTCCTGGAGCCACTCTAATGAAAATGCCACTCCCCTACCACCTGCGTAAAAGTACCTTTGGTTTCCAAAATCCATCTGGATGCCTAGTTACCTTTAAGATCTTGCAAACTTCCTTTTATTTTTCACTAATCTCCATCTACTCAGTGAAGTAAAACAGAACCAATAACATTTGTTTTAGGGCAGGGGTGACTAAACTGCAGCATACGTACCAAAAGTAGCATGGGCAGCCTCTGTGTGTGGCATGCAGCAGATGAGAAAGGAAACAGGCAGCACAATGGCAGACAGGGCAGGAAACAGAACACAGAGCAGCAGATCAGAAAGAAACACAGGGCTGGAAGCAGAAAGCACTGTAGCAGATTAGGCAGAGGAAGGAGACTGGAGTGGCACTTGGGGTATGGGGCTAATCTGCGGCATGCCTCACAAAAAGGGTTGACCTCCACTGACCTGGTGCATCCTTACTGCAGTGTGATAGCTCAATATTTATGTTACTCCCTTCTCCAAAGTTATAATTCTCAGGCATGCTGCTTACTAAGCAATTACACAAGCTACCGCTATCCCAGGAAACAGGATTTAAGCTTTTAGCAGGGTCTGCTGCTTGGTTGGCTCATTTTGTAACTACAACCAGTCAACTAGGATGATTGATATCATTTAAAAGATTTACCATTTACAACTGCAAATCTGACTAAAAGGAAGGAAGCCTTAGGAGTACAGAACAAGTCTATTCCTCATCCCTCTAAGAATGAAGCTTAGAAAGAAATTAAAGTACAGCAAATTTTGGTAAATGTTGATCTTAAAATAGCGATAATTGTCTCAACTGAACTTCATCACTATATCCATGAGCAACATTCATGGTATTAGTGGAACCATATATGTATCCCTACATACACTGTGTACAATACTACATGCAGGGACAAGTGAGCATTTGATTTCAAGCTGTTAGGTTGCTTGCACAAAATTATCACTGGAGTGTCACTTTCTCCTTTGGAGGCTAAAGCATTGGCATTTTGTCACGTGTTCCCATTATAAGAATGCACCAATATATTGATACGTTAAGTATTTTATTTTTATCTTATTTTAAAGATTTTAAATCCCTTATTTTAAAAGAATCTTTTGTGTTTAGAGCTCATGGAAGCATCCAAACTGATCAGTTTGGCTGCTGCCATCCTTTATGCATTCACCAGGTAGGGGCAGCACAGGTAACAGCAGCACTAATTTTCACACACTATCCCATTAATATGCCTCAGAAACCTGAAAAATATAGGACTCATGCAGTAGGACTCAAGATGACCCTTTCAGTACTTGACTTCTCAGACAGGATCACAGTGGTATTTTTATGCTGATGACAGTGCCCAAGACTGAGATTCTACCAGTGCCATCAACAGGTTTCCCTTTGAAGTCGGAGCAATGGTTAGCAAAAATCCAGTTCCTGGAATCAGTGGGCATTTTACCACTGAAATCAAAAGGGCTAGAATCTGGCTTAGACTATATTTTGCAGAGATTCTCCTATATAACTAGAAATAAGACTTCCCTATTTAGAGCTAAGTTAACAATGTAGCCAAGGAAAACCTTTAAAAAGGTCAGAAGGATGTTCTTATGATCAGTTTCCAACTGTCTGAACTCTTTTCTTTCATTGTAAACTGAACTGTCAACTAGGGTTTCATGGTTGACACAGCATTTGATAAACTGAGCTCTTGCCATGAAAGCTTCTACATCTCTGATTCAGTTCGTCCAGGGATGGGCAAAATACGGCCCACCAAAGGATTTAAGGATTTTATCTGGCCCATGATGGGTCTCTCAGCCCCACCAGAACCAGGCACAGGGAGCAGCCTGGGCTATAGTGCATGCAGCTAGTCCTACTACCCTGGCCATATGGTGGGGGGAAGGGGCTGTGCAGTGGCTGGACTCTGCTTCCCAGCAGCCCCTGCATTGGTGGCTCCTTTTGGCTGCTGCCTGTGGTGTCTCCACCACCACTGGACCTGGACCCACTGCCTAGGCCCCCCAGCCCATCTGCCCCATGCCCACCACAAGGCACCAGATGGAGCAGGCAGAGTGTCCATGAAGACCACTGGGACCCCTATGGGCAGGGCATGCTTAGCTGTTCAGATGGGATGGGGCTGTGGATGAGTGGGGAGTGGCATCCAAGAGCAGAACAGGCAGGGGACAGGGCTAGACTTAGGGCCAGGGCCAGGGCCAAGGCCAGGGCCAAAGCCCAGATCATGGTCCAATGACAGCATGGGGATGGGCCAGGGGCATAGTCACAATCTGCTTCCCACCTGCCTGTGGAACTGTTGCCTGTCACAGGGATGTATGGGGAGTGGATTTCTGACAGATGCCACTCCCCACCTACTCAAAGCCCCATCTCATCCGCCCAGCCAAGCACACCCTGCCTATGAGGGTCCCCACTGATCTCCTTGAAGACACCACCTGCCCACCCAACTGCTCCATCCAGTACCCCTGGTGAAATGGATGGGCCCAGGCTGGATAAGATCAATTGCCTTCCCCACCCTCCAAACTGGTTTAGCATCCCCCCTTCCCAACCCCACCCCCGCCCAGCCTGCAGCAGCTCACCAAAATTTCTAACATGGCCCTCCAGCCAAAAGCTCCCGAGTGGCCTTTTACGATCCGATAACCAGATCGTTAGATGCAGGGGTAGCAGTGGATATAGTCTTCCTGGACTTCCGGAAGGCTTTTGACACTGTCTCTCACCCTGTTCTCATTAAGAAACTGGGGGGCTGTGGTGTAGACACCCACACAGTCAAATGGGTCGCCAACTGGCTGGAGGGCCACACCCAGAGGGTGGTAGTAGATGTGTCCTTCTCGACCTGGAAGGACATGGGCAGTGGGGTTCCACAGGGCTCGGTCCTCGGGCCCGCACTGTTCAACATCTTCATCAGTGATTTGGATGAGGGGGTAAAAAGCACCCTGTTCAAATTTGCTGATGACACTAAGATGTGGGGGGACATGGGCACATTGGAAGGATGCAACAGGCTACAATCAGACCTAGACAGGTTACAAGGATGGGCAGACAAGAATAGGATGGGCTTCAGCACAAACAAGTGCAAGGTGATGCACCTGGGGAGGAACAACCGGCACCATACCTACAGGTTGGGGAACTCCCCTCTTGTCAGCACGGAGGCAGAAAGGGATCTGGGGTCATCATTGACTCCCAAGATGAACATGGGCCGGCAGTGTGGGGAGGCAGTCAGGAAGGCCAACCGCACCTTGGCATGCATCCACAGATGCATCTCGAGCAGGTCCAAAGAGGTGATCCTCCCCCTCTATGCAGCACTGGTCAGGCTGCAGCTGGAGTATTGCGTCCAGTTCTGGGCGCCGCACTTCAAGAGGGATGTGGACAGCATGGAGAGGGTCCAGAGGAGGGCCACTCGTATGATCAGGGGACAGCAGGGCAGGCCCTATGAGGACAGGCTGCTGGACCTGAACCTGTTCAGCCTCCAAAAGAGAAGGCTGAGGAGGGATCTTGTGGCCTGTTATAAACTAGTCAGGGGGGATCAGCAGGCATTGGGGAAGTCACTGTTTCCCCAAGCACCGCCAGGAGTGACCAGGAATAACGGTCACAAGCTGACAGAGGGTAGATTTAGGTTAGATATCAGGAGGCGCTACTTCACAGTCAGGGTGGCTAGGATCTGGAACCAACTTCCAAGAGAAGTGGTGCAGGCTCCTACCCTGGGGGTGTTTAAGAGGAGGTTAGATGAACATCTTGCTGGGGTCATTTGACCCCAGTATTCTTTCCTGCCATGGCAGGGGGTCGGACTAGATGATCTGCTCAGGTCCCTTCCGACCCTAGAAACTATGAAACTATGAATTGACCACCCCTGAATTAGTCTATAAGGTATTCTACCCTGCCTTCTTCTGACTTCAGACTGACATTGCTAAGTACCTCTCCGCTCAAGTTTGCTCCCATTTTGTTTCATTTTGCAGATTGGTGAGTCTTGTTCATTGCCAAAAGCTGACCTTTTTTTCAGTCAACCCTGTATTTTGGCAAATTGAACCAAATCTTGGCCTTCCTGACTTTTGTGGAACCAGTGAGTGTCATTTCCTTCTTGTTAGCTTATTCGTGCACAGATTATAGAATATGGTAGACAGAAATCTCCAGAAGACAGCTTGGATTAATCTGAGTTTCAGCAGCCCACCTGCCTCTGTCAAAGAAGGTTTACAAGATCCTATTCAGTCTCAAACAAATTAGAAAAATTTTGTCTTTATAACTCTGATCCTGGAATTTTTTCATTTTGGACTAAATAAAAGAAACTATTAATACTCTGCAGGGCAGGAGGGAAAATGATTACTCTTTATCAATGTACTCTCCTCATCCATGTCAATTCCAGCCCATCACTTGGTTCCTTCTATAGTGAAACATGCACAAAGCTATTTCTGCCAAAAATATCCTCCCTGATTTCTGTCTGGTTTCTTTTTAACTTTTATTCTGACATTGTAGGAATCAAAGTATTAAATTTAAGCAGCAGCAATACAGGAGCTGCAAAAAGGTGAGCATGTATTAGAGAGGACTGAACAAGACCTATAACAAAAATGGAAATTACATCAGCTCACATTGACTCTGTCCTTTCAAAGGCAAAGAAAACGCAGCAGTTGTGACCGAAACCTGTGAAGAATTACTGTTGTGCCCATCATTTACCTCTCGTTTAACAGTTGGTTAGGGAGGCAATAGGCCAAATTTAGGTGTGATGATATCTAATGAGATGTTTGAGCTCTTTACATTGTCTCCTCTTCACATTAATAGAGTGCATATAAATAGGTCAAAAAGAAGTCTAACTGAGCATAAAGAGGTCTAACCTCTCTCTTTATACATCCTTTGTGAAAATAGTCAATCATTTTCTTTTTCCTTACAACACATCTTTCCCTTCATAAATAATTTATTTCTATGAGGGTGAAAAGCACTGTTAACCCATATACGAATACATATTTTCAGGTCTGGACTGTGTTATTTATTTTTTTAAAGCTCAGTAATAAGTACATATTCAGAGTCTTTCATTGTACCTCATACTTGTTCTCTCTTCTGAAGTACTGCATCAAACAGCTGGGATGCTGCGGTGTGATGCTAGATGAAGAGGGATGCTCATCTACCAATAAGTTGTTCTGACTGAACGTGATTGGTCATTGACCCACCATATGGCTATTATATAAGTTTAGTGCATATATTACCTAGCTCTATACACGTTAAATAAACAACAATATAAATAATGAGGGGTTGTTTCTGTTTTAGTTCAGTCTTGAGATTTCTAACACTGTAGAGAAAAACAAGGGAGTCATACTCTGATACATTGGAAGAGCTATTTATCCAGTACCTCCATGCTTTCAAGAAATCTTACTTCTCTATCTACGTAACAGAAGTTTCTTGTATTTCGGCAGAAGAGCCTCCTCAGTCTTTGTGCTGCATTGGCTCTCCTCATTTCCAACAACAGTTCAAAAACATCTTCTCCCCTCCCTACCTTGCTTTTACTTCTTAATCTCTTTCTTTGGCTATTACTGAAGTCTGTAAAGCATTATTTTGCCATACAGTTTGTACGAAAGGTGATGTACAAAATAAAGTTGTTCTGTATTGTATTCGGAAGAAAGAATCACTGGCTTACAAAAGCTTTTGTATGGCTACAGATCTGCCTTCTCCATACACTGAGGATTCACTGAGAAATTAGCTTGGCTGAAGAAATTTTATCTATTTCAGAGTCTTTTGTACGGCACAAACCAGGGAAGCATCAAGGGGACTTAGATTAATGAGTCTCTCTAATCTCCATATAATTCAGACCAACTAAAAATAGTCCCTTTACAAACAATGAATCATAAAGGCTTTCTTGTGGCAGAACTGAAGCCACTTTAAAGTTGAAGACAGGACAGGGTGGCACATTAGAAACTAACTCATTCAGAAAGGCATCAGGTTTTGTAGGCAACAGCCTACTTCATCAGATGCTATGTGAATGCACATACAGACTACAGGGGTACTAAATAGAAAGCAATAAAGTAATTTAACTACCAAGAATAGAGAAACAGGAAGGAAAGGATAAGGGAAAGGATTCCTTTCTATTTGATACACCTGCTCTCTGCAAGTCCATTCATAGCATCTGACTAAGTAGCCTGCTGCCTACAAAAGCTTATGCCTCTCTGAGCTAGTCTCTAAGGGCACCTGTACATGAGTGCAGAGGCTGCTCTGATGCACTGAAATTACAGATTCAATTAATGGAATCTGCTGGAGCATGGAAATTGTCAAGCTCCAGTTGTCTCCTGCAGCTAGTACATCAGAGTCCCCATACTTAAAAATGGTGGTGGGGGTCCTTGAACTAAAGCTCCAGCTCTAGCAAGGGATATGAAGAGTAACAAGAAGGATTTCTACAAGTATGTCAGTAACAAGAGGAAGATCAGGGAAAGTGTGGGTCCCTTACTGAATGGGGGAGGCAACCTAGTGACAGAGGATGCAGAAAAAGATGAAGTGCTCAATACTTTTTTCAGGTCAGTTTTCACAGGCAAGGTCAGCTCTCAGATTAGTGCACCTGGAAGCACAGTTGGGGAAGGAGGTGAGCAGCCAACAGTGGTGAAAGAAACAGTTAGGGACTATTTAGAAATGCTGGACATATACAAGTCCTTGGGGCCAGATGGGATGCACCCAAAGGAGCAGAGGGAGTTGGCTGATGTGATTGCAGAGTTGCTGGCCATCATCTTTGAAAACTCCTGGCAATTAGGAGAGTTTCTGGATGGTTGGAAAAAGGCAAACATAGTGCTCATATTCCAGAAAGGGAAAAAAGGGAACTACAGACTGGTAAGGCCTCACCTCAGTCCCTGGAAAAATCATGGAGCAGATCTCAATGAATCCATTTCTAAGCACTTGGAGGAGAAGAAAATTATTAGGAACAGTCAGCATGGATTCACCAAGGGTAAGTCATGCCTAACAAACCTGATTGCCTCGTATGATGAGATGAATGGCTCTGTGGATGTGATATACCTTGATTTTAAAAAGGCTTTTGATATGGTCTTCCACAACATTCTTGCAGGAAAGCTAAGGAAGTATGGGCCGGATGTATAAACTGTAAGGTGGATAGAAAACTGGCTGACGCATAGGGCTCAGAGGGTAATAATCAATGGCTCAATGTCTAGTTGGCAGCGAGTATCAAGCAGAATGTCCCAGGGCTTGGTCCTGGGGCTGGTTTTGTTCCAATATGTTCATCAGTGACCTGGAAGATAGCACAGAGTGTACCATCAGCAGGTTTGTAGATGACACCAAGCTGCAGAGGAAAATTAGATATGCTGGAAAGTAGGCCTAGGATTCAGAGTGACCTAGCTAAATTGGATGATTGGGCCAAAAGAAATCACATGAGGTCCAACAAGGACAAGTGCAAAGTCATGCACTTAGAACAGCACAATCCCAGGCACTGATACAGAAAAGGACCTCGGGGTTACAGTGGACAATAAGCTGAATATGAGCCAGGAGTGTGCACTTGTTGTATTGGGCTGCATTGGTAGGAGTGTTGCTAGCAGATCAATGGATGTGATTATTCCCCTCTATTAAGCACTGTTGAGGCCATATCTAGAGTACTGTGTCCAGTTTTGGGACCCCCAGCACAGAAAGGATGTGGACAAATGGGAGAAAGTCCAGCAGAGGGTGACAAAAATGGTGAGGGGATTGGGGCATATGACTTATGAAGAGAGGTTAAGGGAACTGGGCTTATTTAGTCTACAGAAGACAAGACCGGGAGGGGATTTAAAAGCAGCCTTCAACTACCTGAAGGGGATGCTACAAAGAGGATGGAGCTGGACTGTTCTCAGCAGTGGCAGAAGACAGAACAAGGAGCAATGGTCTCAAGTTGCAGCAAGGAAAGTTTAGGTTAGCTATGAGAAAGAATTTTCTCACTAGGAGGGTAGTAAAGCACTGGGACAGGTTACCCAGACTGGTTATGGACTCTCCATCTTCAGAGGTTTTTAAGACCCAGCTAGACAAAGCCTTGATTGGGATGGTCTAGTTGGAACTGGCCCTGCTTTGAGCCTGGGGTTAGACTAGCTGGACCTCCTGAGGTCCCCTCCCAACCCTAATTTTCTATGATTCTATGATTATTTCTCTCCTCTCCTCTTATCCCAAGCATTATAGTGCCCTTTGATTCAATTGAATGACCCCCAAAACTTTTTGCATTATAGGAAAGGAGGGAATCAAGCAGAAGAATAACAAGGCAGCTGGGAACCTGGGGTAGCAGCAATGCACAGAGGCAGCAGCAACTTCTGGCTGCTATTATGCCATCAGCATGGTTTTGTGGTCACAGCATCAGCTGATATCTCCTCCCCTCCACCCCCCTATTCCCATGCCCAAGTTGGTGCCCAGGGCTACTGTCCAGTCACCATGCCTTAGTTTCACTACTGGAATCAAGGTAGGAAAAACTCCAAAAGAGCTCTAGAATTGACTGAATGTAGCAAATTAAAACATGGGTTTGCTGAATCAAAGGGCAGTAGGAAAAGCCACTGTCACAAGTACACTTTAAAATAATTTCTGGAACCAAATATATCATTAATTAGAGAACCTGTTCTGCCTAGGTGGATAGCTCATTAGTCTCCATGTTGTCTTTCTGCTCTGATCTATCAAATGTACTTCAGTTCACTGCTGTCTTGTATACATAGAATATTTTGTGTGACATTTCCTCAAGAGTACATGCTTGCCTTTAAGAGGCACATCTCTAGGACTGTGGGGCTCCAAGGGTTAAGAAGCTAACCTCACATCTCTCTAACTCACTTTACTCCAAACAGCTTTCACCAGAGGGAAGCAGGGCCAGTTTGGTCATTTTGGAATATGCTTTGCATTTATGTATTAAATAACTATATATTTTGCATATAAATAGAATTTCTTCACAAGGTTATTAAATTTCTGCTATGGTCTGTCCTCCGAGCCCTACAAGGTAAAGCCAATGTTATCATAAACATTATTGGAAAAGTTGCTAAAATAGTTAGATTGACGTGTTTTAATATCCTAAATAGTGACTGATTGATTGTATATTTTATGAGAACCATTTACCTCTCAGTGCTCATGTAGTGTCTGATTTCCTATCAAAATCTTTCAAACTCTTGTGGATTCTTTGAGGTTTTGTCAAGATCCGTTCTTATATTCCCCTAGGCCTAGTGCATAGTGTCGCAGTCAGTGCTCTTGAACAGTAGGTGAAAAAAATATTCTAGAGAAGGGGTAATTGTTCATTTCACCAGGTATAAGGACAATGAACACAGATTGTGGCCGATAAGAACATCAAGAAGTAGGTACAAAAAAAAAAAAGAAAGAAAGAAAAAAAAAAAAAGAAAAGCGACTGTTTAAGAAATTATTATTGACACTTTCAAAACTTTCATGCTCAAACTTTATGACATCATTTTTGGACCCTGGGCACATTCTATATTCCATTATTTCAGTGTATACATGTAATCCTGGTTATCATTTTGTAGGTTAGCTGGTTGCAATTTAGTTGGGATGCTGCATGCAAATAAATAAGAGAATGTTCTGCAATCTGCCAGGGATGTATCTTTTCTTGATATTTTAAGAAACATTTAGCCATTTTTAATGTTAGTAATTGCAGCTAGGAACCTGAATCTATTCTTAAGCACCTACAAAAGCAGCTTGATTTTCTGAGGTGCTGAAAACTCCAAGTTACTACCGAAGTCAATGGAAATTACAGTTGCTCAGCACTTCTAAATATCAGAGCTCTTAAGCAAGCTAATTTAAGGTACACATGCATTTTAAAAAAGCTCTGCCCACACTCAATACATGCTTCTAAAATCAATGGGTATACAGGAATGAGTGCAGAATACCAGCCAGGAGACTGAGTCTATGAAAAGTCACAGTGCCTTTTATTAGAAGTCATTAGTGCCACTTCAGTTTACATTTCTGGTAAGCATTAATTCCACAGGCAGCTGGAAACTTGTTTTCAACTGTCATATGAGCAACTCATTCCAGATGCATGGCAAAAGTGTGCCTGTCAAATGCAGGTGTCATTCCCGACCTAGCAGGGCTGATCCGAATCCCAGTAAAGTGAATGGCAGTCTTTGGACCTTAAATCTAAGCCACAGTGAGAGTCTCTCTCTAAGGTAACAATGGTCAAAGCTATACAGAATTTCAGAGTGTGTAATTAGCACCCTGAATTTAACCTGGAGGTAAATTAACACCCATGTGAGAATGAAGAACACAAGTTTAATATTCTGGTATTTAACTCTCATGCTGTCTTTATCTTTTACAGATTTTTAAAATATGAGTGCAAGTTAAAAGAGCGCTCTGTACATTTTTCTCTGCACATTTTCTTACGGTTATAGTCATCAATATCCTAAAACCTACGGCTCTGAGCAAATTGAAGGAGTCACCTTTAACTCTGAAACCAGTAAGAATTCAAATGAAGGAGTCAGCTGTAGTTAAATCCACATTAGTAACTTTTATCAGAGTGGAAGGCCTTATGCAGAGTTAAAGTTAAGAATACTGTCTTTCAGATTTTTGCATTTTCTCTACACAACCATTAGTAGACCTCACTTATTGCAGATGCAGATACCATTCCAGGAAGTACAGCAATTGTGGTTCTGTAGGAACATTCCTAGTAACTGTTTCTGTAAGAAGGTATGTTTCCAGGAAAGATATCCTAAAATATGGATATTAATACACTGATACAGTAATTCACTATCAAGATCACAGACCACAATGGATGGGGCGAGAGAGAGAATTTGACTACAGAGAGGTCATGAAAATTCAGAGTTTCTTCTGATCAATAAAATCAAAGGAAAGGACTGTAGAGAGCTCTGCAGTCAGACCCACAAGAAAGCATTAAACATGAAATAAACTGCTGCTAAGAAGTATTCAACATGTACTGGGTTAGAAACAAGATCTGCTACACTGGCAAAGTCTATAAACAAAAACTCCACATTCAATCACAAAAACAAATAAAAAGGAATGACTATGAGTGCAGGAGTCAAAAGGAGAAAGAATTTGGGGAAGGGAAGAAAGGTGGCGCCACTTTCTCATACTTTAACTCATGTTACGTAGTGTCTTGTGCCACAAATAATCTTTATATTTCCTCTTTGATTCCCATTACGTTTTCTAATGTTCATCTGTGCCGAGCACTAGACAAAATCTATTCTCCAATATGGAGAATAGGTTTCCACTCTTTAGGTGTGGAAAAACACCATCTAATCTAACATGCCTCAACTTTTTCTGCATACTTGATTTCTGAGGCACAAACTATCAGAGGTTGTCTAAAGAGGGAAATTACCATAAAGTAAACTAGGATGTGAATGTACAGCATGTGACCTTCTCCTCATCTTCTCCTTGTGACCATCGGGCTTTGAGTATCCGCTCTCGAGTGGCCTTTGCCTGGGTGGTATGCATCGCGTCTTTGACCGAGTAGGTGTCTTCCCCATGACTTGCCATCCCCGCTCTTTCCTAC
Source organism: Crocodylus siamensis (assembly GCF_052110815.1). Lineage (NCBI taxonomy): Eukaryota > Metazoa > Chordata > Crocodylia > Crocodylidae > Crocodylus > Crocodylus siamensis. The sequence goes on from NC_143396.1 coordinate 201,110,588, forward strand.
CACGATTTGTTGGTTCCTCAGTGGATGGGGTGGGTTCGTCCGACAGTCATTCATGGGACTCTGCCACCCCTACACCCCGGCCTCACTCCACCTCGTGCACATTGTCTCATCATCGGCCTTGGCCCCTCTCATGGAGTCGTGCCCTTCTACCAGCCGCCCACTTTGCCTGCTAGCCAACATGGGGCCTGGTCTCTCAGCTCTGACCCTACTCTGCCATCCTCCTTCCTGCCAGTCCCTTCTCCTGGGGAAATGTAAAGAAAAATGTCTGAGGCTCTACCCTTGGCCCCCGTACTCGGGGAACTCCAAAGGCTCTCTTCTCCTCAACCCCTTCACACACGGGGAAACAAAGTCAACTCCTTAATGGTAACTTAAACGCAGGTCGTTCCTTGGCATGCCTGCACCCTGCTTCATAACTTCACCCCTACTTTAGCTCGGGGATGCTCACCCTGGCCTCAGCCATCCCTGGGAGTTCCTCCCACTCTGCCGTCGACTCAGCCGACCATGGCAGCGATACCCACCCTGACTGTGACCACTCCGGGTCTTCCCTTTGGGTCCTTCCCTCTGGTGTGGTGCCGCTCTCACCCCGGCCACTCCAACACTCCCACCTGGGATCCTGTCGAGTCTCCAGTCCATCCCTGGGTCCTTGTTTGGGTCCGGGGTTCCTGCTGCCTGATGGTCTCCTGATCTTGGTTCTCGGCAGGCCACCCTGCTCCCCACTGCTCCTGTTTGCTCCCAGCTCACTGGGTCCTACAAGACCTGAGGTAGGGATCTCTTCTCTTCTCTTGGCCTGCTGGAGTCCTTTTTCCCCACTTTTCTCTCTCCCTGTGACGTCGGCCACCATTTTTATGATCTCCAGACGGCACTTATGGCTGACGTCACCAGCCAGCCTTAATTGAATGAATAAGTGGCTGACGCACCACGTGGGCTCTTCCTTCCACCCCTGCTGTGCTGTTCCTCCTGCTGAGGGTGAGTGTTTGTCAGCACTTGCACGCCCCTTCCCATGACACTCCTATATGGACACCCAGTCAGATTTCAGTGCAGGCAGCTTACTTTACTTGAGGTTAGGTGCTATGTCTACTGAGCTTTTAAGGTACACTCCTCAGACTTCTCGTGTATTGAATCGTTGTCGGCGATCCCTCACGGTCAAGGGCGATCGCTCTGACAGGTCAAGTAAAGGGTTGTAAATGAGTCTACTGATAGCTAAGAAGGCTGATCCTACAGCCACAAACTCTCTGACAAACACCAGGTGTTTAAAGGTAAATGCATTTCAGATCTTTGTGTTTACTTTTATCTCAATGGCAAAATGAACAATACCTGCTCAATGTCACCTTGGTGAATCAAGTCTTATGTTTGTTTTGATAACTTAATGACTACTCCCCAACCAGTATTTGGACAAATAAGCAAAGTATTTTGCCCTTCTTTTTCCCTTGCCCTCTATACAATTGCCACCACAATATTGCCTGTACATTTTGCACAGGATAGGGCATATTTTCTAGATTAAATATTATTTTTAAAGTTCTTGCTTTGTAGTCTGTCCTATTGTTCAGTGAGTTACATTGTACACTAAGCAGCCTTCCTGATGTCCCATGAGACAGGACCAGAAAAACAATCCTGATGTATACAGTACTTCAGTCCCCTAACAAGATTACTTAATACTTGTCTAATCTTTTGATGAGCTCCCTTAGGAAATTTTAAAAATGGATCTGATTTGGTACCTTTTGGTAAATCACTACTAATGCCTTCAAATAAAATTAAATTAAATGAAAAAAAAAAGGTTTGCTGGTATGTTGCCTGCCTGAAGGGGAAATAAGACTTATAAAAACTCTTTACTTTGCTATAGCCTCCATTTTTCAATTGCTTAAAACACTCAACTCTAAATGGAAAAATGACATATGGTAAAAATCAAAGGAAAAATATAAATTAGTTCTCCCTAGTTCCCTGCCTTGGTCCTACTCCCAGTAATTATTCTCCACCTGAACGCATTATTTTGTATTGTCTAAGTAGGACAAGCATTCTTTAACTGATGAAACAATATGTTCCTTCCCCTCTTTTATACAGACAGCACAATAATGCTGAAGATGAGAATTTAGATTGTGAAAATTTTAGGTATTATGATCTAAATGAACATTCTGTTTTTATACCTTCTGCTATTCACCTGCAAGTAAAAATCTCTTGGAAATCAATGGAAGATCTAGCTAAAAGGACCAAAATACTATATTTTGGTATGTACTTATCAAGACAAATTGGGATACTATATTCCTTTCTATTTGGGGACTCAAAAATGCTGTTCTATTGTGCAAAAGAAATGATAGTACATTCCTCAACATATCGCTTTGAAAAACTGTGCCTGACAAAGGTTCAACATTTTACAATACTCCTGCATTGTAACAGTCATATAAAAACTAAACCTGCACTCCCCTAGTCTCCATTGGCACCACTAAGAGCCCAACACCAGGGCTGCAGAATATATAATATTTAAGCATGCATTTAAGTGTTTTTGCAGAACTAGGTCCCTAATAGCTAGAATTCTTACTACTTTACTACTACTCATCAGCATAGTCAAGACATTTCCATAGATGAATTTCAGTTTCCCTCATAATCTTGGTCTTTTAATTATAACACCCACTTGCTATCATGAGAAAAATACTCATTAAACAACAGATGCCTATCAAAAACCTCATAATCACTTTTTCATCTTTTAATGAGACATACCAGTGTCACCTTAGTGTAATATTAGTGCCTGTACATATCAAACCATCTCACCTTCATACAGAAATATTATAAAAAACAGAATAATAGTACCACATGCAAGATTAAGGAATTTTAAAAAAATCTTAAATCTAGTAAACTGATTCTGCTATGAGGATACTCCTTCTACCAGCATATTGGGATGTATATGAGATGCCCAGGTAATAGAGCTCTCTGTCACTATAATTTGGTACCTGATTGTTTTCTGTAGTTTCCAGTATGGTTTCCAATCAGGGCAGTCTTAAACTTGAGTCAAGTTCCACAGCTCTTTATTTAGAGTTCATTAAATAACAGGGGTTAAAATAAAAGGCTCATAGTAGTCTGAATAAAATAAGAATAGATTCTTTCTGCTCTTGGCCAGTGGACAGGGACAGAAAAATTTCTTCCCCACCAAAGTATCTCTTCCTAGGTGTTATGGAGAGCCCTCCTAAGATCTGCTTTGACCTTGAGTCCTAGCTCTGAGATAAGTGCCACTTGCAACTCTGTAGTCCTCTGAGTCCTGTCATTTTCTTCTGGAATTTAGTCCCTTTAACCTTTAAAGGATAGAGGCAGGGCCCAGGCATGCATGCATTCACCCGAGAAGCAGTACCCTTTTATGCATCCACTTGAAAGTCAGAGACAAAATAGGATATTCTGTGCCCTCAGCTTCAGTGGTTGCCAAACTGCCCGGCTGGCAGCTGCAGTGGCTCGTACTTTTGCACCCAAGTGGGTGCCTGGGGCTGCTGCCCTGGCCCCAGTTGACTTGTTTAGTTACACTACTTGTTTCAGTACAGTAGTTAAATTAATACTTATTTGAGGTTAAAAAACAGAATACTGTCTGTCCTCAATGTCAATCCTTTAAAGTTAAAGGGACTAAATAACTAAGTGCAAGCACCTTAAACTAATTCTGTTCTCTCTGTACAACTTTCTATGAGGAGTTGGTATCTTGGCCATTAGTTTAAGCCTCTAAGAATCTTCTCCCAAGATACTTGGACATACTGACAAAGACCATGGTATACAAGTCCAGTGCTGGGCACCTTGTAGCCGTACACTACCAGAAGACAGCTTCCTTGGGGCTAGTTCGAGACTGGGAAGTTCCATCTTTCAGGTTCCAGAAACCACCACAGACCTCTTTATTTTCCGTTTCACAGCTAAGGTTGTGTTTCAGCTTTCAAAATCAGATACATAAATAAAATATATTTTTAAAAAATCCATATTTCCTTCACTAGACATGACAGAGGTAAGCCAGGTTACTGGTGGCAATTACTGGAAGACACTCAGATACAGAGTCATCCATAAGAAGGCAAAAATAACAGAAATATCAGGTGTAAAACTCACCCATTAGGCACTCATGCTAGTGATGCAGTGGAGGTATAATGTTATTGATAGCAAGAATGTATTAATACACAACAGAAAAAATCATAATCAAAACAGATATTTCAGATGATCCTGTTGCAGTTAACAATATCCACCAGTGTATTCCAATGCAAATTCATCCCACAGACCTGTGAGAACAATGCTTTTTGGAAAAAGCAATCTATTTTTCAAGCCACAGATGGATAAGCAGATGGGTAGAAAAGTCCACTGAATAGTGTGTTGGCTGCCTGTCATTCTCTGAATAACAGCCAATAAATATCAGATGGGTTAAACCTGTAAACTATCATGTTCCTATCTAATGAATTCTATTGAAATGGGACATGCTTGCTTGCCAGAACCTGTATAATGGAAATGTCACATTAGACAAAATAAACTCTTGCAACACACTTCAGTATTACTTGTTTCATAGTTCATAATCAAAAGCAAACAGGAAAAGTGAAAGGGTAAAATGTGTATATTTTTAGAGATACCTATATGGGGACATATTTTGTGTCCCAGCAATATATTTCTGAGGAACACTGGCACCTCCAGCATGTTCACATTCAGAAAAAAACACTTGCATATTGCTAACATTGCTCTTGGCGGGAATTCTACATTTTCTCTTAAGGCTTACATGCCAGAACTAAAATTAATTTAATAGGCAACCACACGGTAGCTATTCAAATGAGAGCAACTGCAAAATAAAGTGAAGACTTATGGTCTCTGGAAAGGTATGTTATAACTCAGTTCTGTTCAGAAAACTGAATGTATACTCATGATATTGGGAAGGTCCATGTGTACTGCCACTCAACTGGTTCCACCCTAAATCTTTTTGGATCAGTGTGTTCTTCAACTACATAAAAAATACAACTGTCGTGTGGAACAGGAGTAGCGTACCTGTTCCCTCCTGCGTACTTTGGGAAGGATAGAGCTGTTCTGATTAATGGCCTGGGGCACTTCTTGTCCTTAGGCTAGAAATGCATTAGGTATCCAACAGGGGGAAATGCTTTGCCTTTTGTATACCTTTAATTCCCAGGAATATCCAGAGCTGTATAATGGTAGCATCTAAGAGGCCCAACCAAAATCAGGGTTCCATTGCACCAAGCATTATATATACATACATTGGTAATAAAAAAACAGTTTTGGCCCAAGAAGTGTGCAAACTCAATAGCAAAAAGGAATGATTATAATCCATGTATTAGAGATAGGAAACTCATGCACAGGGAAATCAAATGACAATTTGACAATTTCCAAAGCCACATTGGGCACGTGTTGCAGAATCAAGAATGGAACCCAGTTCTCCAGGGCTATTTCCCAGGGCTTCTTCCACAAAGCCTGGTTAAATGAATGGAGTGAAATTATTTCACTCTTAATAATGACTTGTCAAAACAATTAACAATAGTTTTTTGGGGAGTTTTACAATGTTATTAAAACAATACTTCTATAAAAATTAGGTTGGTCTTGGTGATAAATAAATCGTAGACATATTAAGATGACAAAGAATGTGGGCCTTTGAACAAACTATAGCGAGTAAAACCAATCCAGGGATGGAAAAAGGGACTTACTGCTCATCAGCTTTTTGGGGTTTCGGGGTAACTATTTCATGTAGTGCTTCTTTATCTTAGTGTGATGACACAAGTACCATGGAAGGGCTGTATTTCTCAGTATTTGAGTCTGAGGTTCAATACATTCTTTTAGGAAGAAAATACCTGAGAGGCCTGAAACAAGAGACTTCCAAAATATTTAGCTTAAAAAGTATTACAAACTGTGGGCAGCTTCTGTAAGACTCACTAGTTGTAGGTTGTGGCCATGTACAGGTGTTATGTTTCTACTGGCAGAGTCACAGTGTACCAAAATCCATTCAATTCCTCTTGGGGGAAATGTGTACCATCCAGGAAGGGGAAAGATCTTCCAGGTGTTAACCTGGAAAATCTCACCTGTGAAAGAAAAACTCTTGCAAGAAAAAAATTCTTGTGTGCTCCCCTAGTCTGAGGGGAGCAGCAGGGTCAAAGTCCTCCCACCCATTCCCGAGACCAGGGACCCCAGTCTGAGGAGTGGACAGAATAGTCTAAGAAGGGACTAGCACAGCTGCTTCTTGCCTCTGCCCATCCCCAGACTGGGAGTGAGGGTGAGGAGGGGAGACTGCCTGCTGTTCCCTCACTCTCCTCCTAGTGATGGCAGAGCACAGCACAGGAGCAGCCGGGTCTCATGAAGACAGAGGCCAGAGGACATGGAGCAACTGGATGATGAACACCTGTACACTCCCTTTCCTAGAAAGATTTCTACTGGTTGAAATTTCTTAGAAATAGCAGACTACCAACAAAAGAATAAAACAAAATAATAAAATCACTAGAAAGCACAAACCTTCATTAACTAATGTAAATGTTCTTTTCTTTTTTGCCTCCAAAGGAAAAGGAAGGCTCGCTTGCCTTGCCCAGCATCTCTCCTTTCATAGAGTTTGTTAGGATCATATTGTTAAATTGATTTTTGTCCCATACTTTGTCCCATATTTGTTACATGAGAGTTCTTTCATTCTAAAAGTAAATGTAAATAATTTGGTACCAGCTTAGATTAAAATTCATTGCATTTTACTTATATATCTAAATTAATTTCTGCTCAGCTGGTTGGTCCCCAGAGTAGCTTGGGAGTATCTATGCCCAGTTATTTAAGGTAATTCAAAGTTCCTAAAATCCAGGGGGATACAGTGGTCCAAAATATCATTATGTAGCATGGAATTTACTCTACTGAAAATGAGCAACACAAATCAACCAAGTGTTCTGAGCCTCCCGGGTGTGTAGAGATTGAGTGCTACTGCTTTCTTGATATTTTAACATCCCTGCAGGGAGTACCATGGAGTAAGAGCCAAAATGATGAGCCAAGTAACTACACACAGAAAAGTAAATACAAATAACACAGACTCTTGCCATCTTTCTCATCCTCTCCCAATATTCATTCGCTTTTGGGTTTCTTCTCCTTGTCAAATGCAGACTTGTTCGCCTTCATTTCTTAGTGGATTTCAGTCACTGCACTGCTGGCTAGTTCACTTTTAGCCTTCTCAACAGACAATATGTGCATTTTAGTGAGGACTAGCAATTACCTTAATGTCTATAAACTAGGGGGCTAGAACCTGATTAATCATGTGAGTAGCTCCTTTTGGCATCAAGGAGATTTGTTCATGAGAAGAATATAAGCAGGATTTAGCCTTAAATTGTTCATTTTGTCAGCATCAGAACCAGCTATGTTTGTATAATGGATCCGATACTGGATCTGGTGTACATGCAACATTTTATGTCACTGCTAGAGGCTGCCTGTGAAGTTCTTTTAACTGGTCATAGGAAAATCCAATGATACAGACAATATACTGGGTGTATCTACATGAGACACTTACTGCACAGTAGCATGCCAATAAAAAAAAATGCTAATATGCTACTTTACTGCACAGGGTTATTAGACTGCTTTGCAGTAAGCATCACAAAAACTCATGTGTCAGTGCTATTGCACAGTAGTGCAAGTTACTGTGCATTTAGTGAGTACTTAAGCAAGTAATAAAATAAATGCACAGTAACTACTGCACATTAATGAACATGTCGATGCGCCCACTGATTCTCAAAGACTAGCCCTCTTCTTTGTTGCCAATACATACTTATGTTCCGTATCCAAACAGTCACTTTGAACAGCATCTAAATCATCGTTTCTCAACCCCTAGGTCGTGGCCTAAAAGTGGGTTGCATGAACATATCAAAACAAATTTTAAAAATGCAGGGGGGAGCAGGAAGAGGCCAGCAGGGGGTGCCATGTGCATGTGTGCAGCCAGGCAGTGGTGGGGAGCAGTTCCCACAGCTCAAAGCAGGTAAGTCAGGGATAGGGGAGAAGAGTATAGGCAACATCTTGGAGTGGAGGAACATGTGCCCCTCCACAACTTCTGGACCCACAGTGGGAATGGGGATGCAGTCTGGCAGGAGCTGCCTCTGTGGTCCAGCAGCTGGGACCTAGCTTGAGAAGTCAGAGTGGGGTGGCAAGACTTCTTGCTGCCACTGCTGCTAGGACCGTCATGCCAGCCATGCTGCCAGCAGCATGATGAGTAACAGGGAGTGGGGGGCAGGGCAGGGTGCACTGCCCCCCACCTCTTCCTACCCCATCCTCTGGCCCACACAGTGGGAGGCTGGGGCCTGGGGGTGGGGGGCAGTGAGTTGGGAGTGAGAGGCAACAGCAGGGCCAGAAGGTACACATTGGGAGTGAGGAGGACCTTAAGTCCAAAAAAGGTTGAGAAACACTGCTCTAAATGACATGAAGGAACTAATCGGCACATACTGCATGCAGAATCAGGAATCAGAAAGCTGAGCTTTAAGCCATCTTTGCAGTTATATCAGGAACACATATCAGCTGCATTTCTGTATGTGGTGTCTGAGATCTATGGTTCCAGCAGATTTCAATGATCAAAAGAAACCTATTCTAAATGACAAGTGAATGTTTTCATTAAAAATAGAAACTAAATTAAGGATGCTTCACCCAGTTAGCTCAGGACAGTACTCTGAAAATTGAAGTTTAAGTTCAAACTTTGAAAGTCTGGGCTCCCTAGTAGCAACATTCCCACTGTAGAAAATAGAGACATAACCAGAAACATCAAAACTACCATGTAATTAAAGGGTCTGCCATCCAGCCTCAGAAAATGACAATAGCTCCAAGGAACTTTCTTACAACTGATGATCTAGTCATTTTCTTCCCTAGCTTCCAGGCATTAAATGTAACTTTTCATGACATCATAAATGAAAAGTGATTTTTTTTGTAGCCACATATGGCAACACTGATGCTGCATTGAGGGTTCATTATTTGGTTGTTTGTTTTTTCTTAGTCATATCTGTTTACATTTTTACAAGTATCTAAAATTGTTCATAGACTTAGGTTTTGGCCTATCAGTCACTATAATGCAAAATCAAGAAAGCAAATGAGGAATACTTATTGTATTACTACTGCTGAAGCTAAAAAAAACAAGGATCAGAATAAGCATTGGATAATTAAAGTGCACTTCCAAAAACTTCTGCCAAGCGATAGTTAATATTTTTTAACCGACAGGTAGAAGGCATGGCCTTGCTTCACAGTGGAAACATTGATACCCTAGTTTGGATAGCCTTCAATATCCTTTGAAACCTGACTGCCTACTCTAAAAGCAAGACCTTAATACTATAATTGTAAATAGTACCTGGTATGTTGGTAGCTGTTACCTTTTACAGTATGTAACCAGTGAGGTCATACCACAAATAAGTTGCATTTATTTTGTTTTTATTTTCGGTTTGTTGGTTCCTTTTAGGACGACTGTAAAGTTAATTGGATTTATTGTGTACATTCATTTGTTTTTACCTTTAGTGTATTTATACAGCTCAAGCACAAGACAAGCAGAAAGGAACAAAGAAAAATAAATAAAAACCACTGTAAGTTAGAAAACAACATCTGTGTGCTATTTTATAATGCAAACAAATTGCAGTTGATAATATACCTTATCTTCTTGCATCCAGTATGCCACAGAATAAGATATGCACCTTGTTCTGGAAAGCAGAATAAAGGAAGAGGAAAAAACACAAAACTAAAAACTTTCCTTGTAGTAAATAACTGAATAGTAGCAACTAGGTTCCTGAGATTGCCCATTGTTCTGCTCCCTGTGGATCACTTGCAGACTTTATTTTTGCTTTTGGCCAGTAAGGCTAGGGAGAGACATTACAAAAGCCTGAGCCTGAGTTGATTCAATCTTTGCAGGCTAGTCTAACCTGGATAGGCTAACTCAGTTTTATAACCAGGCAGACACCCCAGAAATGCAAGCACATGCTTTCAGTGGCTCAGGCTAAAAGCCGGGGGGCACTAAAGCAGCCCTCTCTTCCTTCTACAGCATGTAGTTGAGTGGGGTATGGCCAGGCTCCATCAGGAGGCTGTGATTAGCTTAGCAGGGAATTGATAAGTGTTTATCACCAAATTTAGAAAACAACATAGGAATATTACCCGCTACTTGTTGATTCTGCCTGTTGATTCAGCAGGGAATGTAGCTAGCATGTGGTCTGCCAGCCAATACATAGAAAGCTCCTCAGCAAGGCAGAGGGGAAGGGGTAATTCCTGCTTAGCGGGGAGTGGTGTGGGGGGGAAGCAGTCTGCAGTCTCTGGAGCTCCAACCGCAAAGCAGAGGGGAGGGGCCAGCCCTGCTGTGCAGTGTAAAACATGCCGGGATGTTGGGGAAGTCTGATTTATCTGAAACCACCAAGGATCCTGGGACAGACATAGGATAAACCGATTTGAGCCAAATCAGTTAAGTCTGACACTACGTTCAACCAGGTTTATCTCAGACTGGTTTCAGCCATTCTTAAACTGGTTTATGTGCACTGAACATCTGTTCTGCTACAGGTTTAAACCAATTTCTGATCACTTAAACCAGTGTATGTGTAATGTCTGCCTCTAGCCTAAGTGATAGAAACTGTTCCTATCATACTTCCTCAAATAATGTGCACTCAAATTTCCAACAGCCATTTTGGGGGTGGGGGGGAAGTGCATGATACATATGCAAAAATATGGTTCTTTCTACAATTGTGGCATTGGCTCCACCACGATCCGCTGGCTGGGAAATTGGCTCCATGGTCGGACCCAGAGGGTTGTAATTGATGGCAGTCACTCATCATGGTGTCCTGTGACCAGTGGGGTCCCCCAAAGCTCCATCCTTGGACCCATATTGTTCAACATCTTCATTAATGATGTGGACATTGGAGTCAGGAGTGGACTGGCCAAGTTCGCCAATGACACCAAACTTTGGGGCAAAGCATCCATGCCAGAAGACAGGTGGGTGGATCCAGGATGACCTGGACAGGCTCAGCAAATGAGCAGACGAGAACCTGATGGTGTTTAACACCGAAAAAATGCAAAGTTCTCCACCTTGGGAAGAAAAACCTGCAGCATCCTTATAGGCTCAGCAGTGCTACGCTGGCTAGCATGAAGGAAGAAAGAGACTTGGGGGTCATCATTGACCACAAGACGAACATGAGCCTGCAATGCGATGCTGTGGCTAGTAAAGTGACCAAAACACTGGCTTGCATCCATAGATGCTTCTCAAGCAAATCCCAGGACGTCATTCTCCCCTTGTACTCAGCCTCGGTGAGGCCACATCTGGAGTACTGCGTCCAGTTTTGGGCTCCACAATTCAAAAAGGATGTGGAGAAGCTTGAGAGAGTCCAGAGAAGAGCCACGCACATGATCAGAGGTCAGGAAAACAGACCTTACGATGACAGGCTGAGAGCCAGGGGACTCTTTAGCCTGGAAAAGCATAGGCTCAGGGGTGATCTGATGGCCACCTATAAGTTTATCAGGGGTGACCACCAGGATCTGGGGGAAAGTTTGTTCACCAGAGCGCCCCAAAGGATGACAAGGTTGAATGGTCACAAACTACTGCAAGACCGTTTCAGGCTGGACATAAGGAAGAATTTCTTTACTGTCTGAGCCCCCAAGGTCTGGAACAGCCTGCCATGGGAGGTGGTTCAAGCACCTACATTGAACACCTTCAAAAGCAAATTGGATGCTTATCTTGTTGGGATCCTATGACCCCAGCTGACTTCCTGCCCTTTGGGTGGGGGGCTGGACTCCATGATCTTCCGAGGTCCCTTCCAGCCCTAATGTCTATGACATCTAAATCTATGAAATAAATAACATTTTCCCCCTTCATTTAAAGAAATATAGGTTTTATTTGGGTATGTAATAAAACCCCCCCAACAACATATACTTCAGTATTTCCCTTGTGAAACTATGCATGGAGACAAATTTAAATATTCTGAAAAATCAGCAGAATTCTGCTTGTCACTTTCCACAGCATAGTATTGGCAATCCCATTGGTATAGTAGGACATGGTGCCAGAGCAGTAAAGGTGGCCTGCTGTACCTTCAGAGATGAAAGTGTAAGCCCTACTCTGGATTCATACTGAAGGCTTCCCCCAGTCAACGCAGCTGTAAATTCACAGTGGAGAGTCAAGGGTAGCTGGCATATCCACATCATTCCCATGAGTTCTAGTCAAGTGTGCCTTACCCTTGCTACCCTGATGGGGCATTAGGTCCAGGAAGACTTTTGACATTACTACCATCATTAAAAGGGAATTTTAGATGCAGAACTTAAAACAGAAAAATTATTACATATATTAATTTTTGTTCCTTTATGTTACTAAAAAGAAATAATGTACTTCTTTCAGTTCTCAAGCCCAGGGAGCTAAGTAAGGGTGGGGTTAGGATGAGGGTTAAATTTATCATTTACAGAACTGGAATACAATAAATAATGTTTTTACTGAGTTTTAAACATCAAGACACTATGTTCAAAAAATACCTTTAAGACACTCTACATCTCCTCACCAGAAGCTGTAAAAACCAAATTTACAAAGATGCTTCAAGATGCAGATAAGCACCTAGTGGGATTTTAAGAAACAGAGACCCCCATTGATTTCAGCATCTGTAAACTCTTTTTGAGATTGGGCTCTCACTGTATGTTACTCCAGCATCTAGGATCCAGCTAAGAACAGATATGTTGAAATAGCTGGACTGAAAGGCTGAGTTCACAGCTTTTTCATGTTTTAATTAAAGCACAAATTCATGAAAGTATCACAAGTTATATTCCCATATGATTCCCAGACAAATGTTATATTTCCAAGTTTTGTTAAATCTTTAAATTTTTAGGTTCTTATCTGAGTTGAATCACCAATTACAGAGGTTCAATTCATTATCAATAAGAAATCGAGAGATTGTTCTAAATGAAATAGCTATTTGGAAGGCTGAACCTAATATCAAAATTACCTTATAGCCTATCTTCCTAAATACATTTATTAATAAACTTTTCCAAGTCTCCAAATCAAGAATTAGAGAATAGACTACAGTTATGAGCGGGGTTTAAGTCTTGAGTCAGAGGTTCCTTTGTAGAAAGAGTTGGTGTACTGTTAGGCAACAACAAGGGGAAAGAACAAAGGAAATGAGCCTAGTCCATGTACAGAAGGCAAAGCCTGCATTTTTCATGTGTGACTCAAATGGACTGTTTGGTAGTGAGCATCTCAGGAAAACAGCTCTCTGAAGCTCTATTAAAAATGAATCATGTATATAATGGACCATTATTAAAGAAAGAGTGTGTTCTTTATATGGGCAAAGCACAGAACATTTTCTAACCTTTGGTTCATACTTTTTGGTGATTTGTCACAACCCAGAGTCTTCCTCCACAGTATCAGTCACGTGCAAATAGAGTGCCACTCTCCTATATAATTTAGGGGAAAGGAGTGGAACACCTCTTTGTAACTTTGAAAAAGCTATGTCAATTGTAAAAACTAAGTCGTGTGAAGCAAAGCCCCCTTCATAGTGATAATGCATTTTCCCATGAAGAGAAGAGAGTGGAGTAACTACATTAATCATCTTCACAAGGTAGTTATTCATGCAGGCTCACCTTCATCCCCCAAACTCACATCTATGTGTCACTTTTTCAAACAGGAATCAGTGACACAATAGTTGAAATATAGTTTTTAACTATGGTTACACATTTTTATTAACAGAATAACAATATTTGGAGGGAAACAATGGTTGGTCTTCTTTGGAAGGTGGAGGGTTGTAATTTTTTTTCTCCTTATTCCCAAAATAGGATAGAGAGAATAGAGCAGGGGCAAAGTAGGTAGATCATGATTATGAGGTTATCCCCACTTCTTTGCTTCCAACAAACAGCAAGAATCTAGCTGCCAGGGCCCTCAGTTAAGTGGCATGTACTGGCAATGTACCCACACAACCAACAAATCAGAAATAAGAGATAAGAGAACTCTTCTACAGTATCCCCCTGTAAATATAACATACCTTCCTTTATTATAATTAGTGTTCCTTTGTCCAATCTAGTTTAGACTGTCCCAAGTAGCTTCCGCCATTTTCTTTAAGAAACTTCTGTAGTTTAACAGATGTCTACCCTGGGGGCCTTTCCATTTAATTCAGCCTAAATTAACCTTTATTTTATTTTCCTTATTTACTTCAATTGTATTCCTTCTGTCGTTCTAAAAAAACCCTCTCTCTTCTCTTTATCTCATTCACATTCATATCAATCTTTTGTAGTAGTATCTTACCAGTTATATACTTTAGTCTAGGATGTGGTCACTTTCTGGTAAGTATTCCAATAAAATTTGACTAAGCAGCTGGATAAAATTCCCTTGACAGACTAGTTCCTCTAAAATCTGCCTCATTGTATCCATAGAAATGGCAGTTGCCAACACACATTTCAGTTGGGGAAATCTCAGGTTTTCCCTCTTTCAGATTATGTTTTCAGTTGAGAATTTTGTGTAACACTCCTAGCCTGAGGCAGTAGGATGGGAAGACAAATTTTTGGTGAAATATGGAACAAGAAAATAAAGATTATATGTGACAAATTGTAGAGATTAGAGTATGTTGTATTTTATGCTACTGATTTGGTGAGTTATGCACATAATGTAAGAAGTGGTCCTATGCAATGTTAGTTACATGTTTGCATCCTTCCCTTCATCAAATCTTGTTCTTCTCCAAGTGTCAGGATTTGCATCAGGTATGAATTGTGACTAAATACATCTAAACACCATGGCAATGGGCATGCTATTTTACAGAACCTGGCCGCTCACTCCTGCTTTACACTGTAATTAGTGAGATCTCAGTGAAGACAGTGGAGATATATGGCAATGAACTGATGTATGTCAATGAAAGGAATACTAGATCCTACAGTGTGTATGATGTAAGCACACTTTACTAGTATGGAGCTCCAGTTTGCATTGTATCATTTCCCCATAATATTACACCTATGAAAAGTGCGGGGGGATCTTTCATATTGGGCTTCCAGGAACAGATATTGTATTTATCCTGATAAGCTGTGCCTGAATTTGTACCAGAACAAAAAAATGTCACAAGATTGCATCATTAAATAAATGGCAGAAAACTGTCAGTGCATTCAGTTGTTCACTAAACCTTTGCTGGAAGGGCAATGTGTATACACAGTAATCTGGATATAACTGTTCAGATGCACTTTGTTATGTCCCAGGACAAAAAGTTAGCACTTCTTATCATGTGAAAGTTTTTAGATTTTTCCCAGGACAACATCTGAATGATCATACTTTGTCTAGGGAGAAAATGCCTTCTGGGGGAAATGTGATACCTATTAATAGTCCTAGTACGTAATACTTTTTTGCCCTTAACTTGTAGTAGTGTGGATCAAAATTCTTAAGTACAACATTTTGAATGAAAAATAATACTCTTTGGAAATGAAAATCTTCATGTTGATATAAATAACAGAAACATTTCTGAAAATTGTGAGATTTCCTTCCAAATTTTTGTCTGAAAAAGCATGCCTTTTTCCAATCAGCACTTTTCTAAAATTGAATCTACATCATGCACAAGGCTATAGACATTAAGTCTTATATTATTTTACTAGATATTTACAATAGGGAGATTAGAAAGCACTGGAGATTAGCAGTAGGGAGAAACAGCATTTCAGCTATAGGGCAGCAGTGATTGGAAGTTACTGTTATATGATGGCTGTTTGGTAACCTTTGTGAAATGAGATAGTTTCAATGCATATGCAAGGAACCTAATATCAAACTCATGAAAAACACCTAACCATTTGTAGCCTTTTAAATAAATACCTTTAATTCACAATTCAGTCCTTAATTTGTTGTTTCACTCATAATACTATACTCATATAAACATATATTAATATATCAAGACTCATATAAAACAAAAATGATCAAATATAATAGATACTATATTCATTCTTAGGTAAAATTTCACACTAATGGAAACCGAATTAGAGAAAGGATACCTCGAGGACAATGTTGTTGTTATAATGTCATCTTTGCAGGAGGGAGTTGTCATCCAATTATACTAATGAAGTACTTGTTTTCAGATAATGTGATCTATCCCATGCAGTGAGACCCATATTTAGTATTTGTTGTAAAATATTTCTTAACCACTTTGCCCTGCCCAACAAACATGACTAAGAAAAAAAATTAGCACTGGAGCAGGTTAAAGTGTCATTGAAAAGAAAAATAATTAAGAGTGAAAATTTTGGAAAGTAGAACATTATTTTTCTACCTGACTTCAGTGAGAGTTAAGGATACTAACTAGGCCTGTGTGAAGCAGCTAGTATTTGCTTTGGATTCGGCCAATTTGGGGTACAGTGATTCGATTTGGTGATTTGAATCACTGTCCCAAATCAATTCCGCAGAATCTGATTCAGCGATCTGACTGCTGCCAAATCAAACAGGCCCCATTGCCTGCTCTCTCCCCCAACCTCGTCAATGGTGGCCCCACCAGGCCCCAGTGTCCTGGCACTTAAAAAAAAAAACAAAAAAAAAAAGCCCTGCACTCACCAGCTCCTGCCAAGTGGGGAGGGAATCCCTGCTGCCCGCCACTGAGTGGGGAAGCTCTGCCACAAGCCCCCAGAGGCCCTGGCAGCCACTGTAGCATCCAGTGAGTGCGGGGCTTTTTTTTATTTTTAAAGTGCCGGGATGCTGGGGCCAGGCAGGGAAGTATTGATGGGTCTGGGAGAATGGACAGGGGTCAGGGGGCTCCCAGGGGGGCTGGGGGAGCAGGCAGGGGATGGAGCCTGACAGGGGTCCCCCCGTGGTCCCTTCCCCCCTCCTCTATCCCCCCCCCCACTTACTGGCACGGAATCTGGGTCCAGCTCCCTGCGACAGCGAGCAGGGACTGCCCGAATCATTGAATCTCCAAATCTCTCAAGCTTTTCTGAATTGTTTTGGAGGCTTCAAATTAATTTGGACCTTTTTATTGGTTTCCCAACTTGATTTGGATTTGGCCACCGAATCAGGCTGAATCTCCTCCAAATCGAATCTGCAACCAAAGCTTTGCATACCCCTTATACTAACCTCTGAAAAAAGTCAGGTCATCTATTTAGGATCAATTTAGTTGGCTAAGTGGCAATATATATGTGTGAAATTTGGTCTAAATGACTCGTCTCAAGCACCCAATGAGTCAATCACAGACCTGGGAACAGAACTCAGAAGCCTGACTCCTAATACTATGTTCTAACACAGGGGTTAGCAACCTCTCCAAGTGATGGGCTTCTGTTTGTGAGACAGTGGCTGTCACAGGTTACCAATCCTCTCCTGCCACTAGGGGTCATCATTTCCCTCCCCAGCACCCCCACCACAGTGCCTAATCCACCTCCTGCCACTTCTACTACATGCCACTGCCTTTGCCACATATTACCAATTCCTGTCCCAAATGACAGTGGGAAGGGAAATTTGGTGGCTATGGAAGGTACATGCCATATGGGGCAACAGGAAGTAAAAGGGAGGGCTGTGAAGGTGAGAGCTTTGGAGAAGACGAGCAACACAGTGGAAGATGGAGAAGGGGGATGCACCATGATAAGCTGTGTACTGCTGGTCCTTCATGCCACTACAGGCCAGATCAAGTCACTTCACAGACTTGATCTAGCCCATGGGCCAAAGGTTGCCAGTCCTTACTCTAATCAATATTCTGCCTAGAGTAAAATCAACATGCAATTGTAAACATTTATTTCATTGTTAATACGTGTTCAGTGTCATAGTCTAAAACAGTCTACTATGCTGTATTTCCTTTGGGTTCCGTACAAGTTTCTGATAATGAGCTTACTCAACAGTATGGAATATATGAGGTGCACAATGTTACTGCTAATGTTAACCTCAGGCTACATATAGACAGTCAAAAAGCCTGAGGCGGAATCAATCTAATCTATGCAGTTTTCTCTAAACTGCATAGATTGGAACATTAACAAACAGACTCACATTCACTCTTCAGTTGGCCAAGGCAGGCAGACGCATCTCAGCCATGGGAGAATGGTCTGGGGGGAACAGATTCCCCACCCCCCAGCTGAAGTTTGCATAGCTGCATATCCTCCATTCCGAGGGCTTTCTCCCTCACAGCCTAGCTATGCCAGGTTGCAATCACCCCAGCCCTGCCCCTTTGCCACGCCCCCGCTTCTCAGCCACAGAGGAGTAGATGGGAGATGGGGGGATGGATGCCCCTGCCCCAGCCCTCCCCAGCCAGGGCAGGGGAGTCTTACCTCTCTGTTGCCTGGCCCCTATGCCACTGCCAGATGGGCTGGGGGAGCAGAGGCTTTGCTACCTCAGCTCTGGTGCCAGGCTGCCTGGCTCGACAGGAGCTGACGAACTGGGGTGGAGGCTAGCCTGCCTACCCAGTGAGGTGGGGATAGTGGAGTGGGGAAGGAAAGATGACACAAAGCATCCCTGGGATGTCAGGGGACTGTGACCTGTATCAGAAGCTCGATAGACAGGTCTAACCTAAAGTGATTATATCTAACACTACATCCATCTAGATCTATCTTGAACTGAATTCCACCACCTTGAAACTGGTCTACATGCACTGAACTTCTGTTCTGTTACAGGTTTAGCTTCATCTGCAATCACGTATACCAGTTTACATGTAATTTCTGTCCCTAGATTAAATTATATTTCTTTTAAAAACTGTTTATTTCCTACGGGCTATTCTTTTTGAACTATACATACTGCAAAGACAGAACTTCTCTTTCAAGAACATGTGGTGCCCGACTACTACCGTGAATGATGAATTGAATATAGATAAGGCACATGTATCATTTTGATACGTATATAGTCAGAGGGACCACAGCATATTTGTAAATGGAGAACTTGAACATTACAGAAAGCAGTCTGCTGATGCAAGTGTTAACAGATTGTTATTTTCAAGACCTTGGGCAAGTTATTGTAAATAAAGAAGGGACTATATAATTGGTTAAGTAGAGTTATGTTATATTCTCTGTTAAGATAATAAGAAAAAAGAGGAGAAACTCTGAAAGTAGTGACTTAAGGTAAATAAAAAGGAATTATGAAACTGAATCATAAAACCTGGATGTTGATGTTAAGATTAAAAGTGAAATAAAACATACCTCTAATCAGCATTTTTTTTTGGTTGGGTTCCCTCCTTCCCCCTACCCCTGTGCACACACACACACACATACACCTTAATGGAGACTGTGCAGGCAAACAAACAAAAAAAAGAATCCATCCATTAATGAAAATGTGTTGGCATTTAAAAAAAAAATGGATCGTGACTTCCTTTTGACAGCTGTTCACTTAACTCATTTTCATTCACTGCATAGACATAAGTGTCCTGGTCCAATGAAAACATTACAGCAAAAAGACTTCAGACAAATTACAGCTCTCAAATTTTTCAATTCTTTGGTGAGTGAAGTTTGCTAAGAAATAAACATTCCTGCTTTTCTAAATGTATTGCTCTGAAAACCCATTTTTGTGGTGAGTGAGAGCTGCTCTACCCAACTAAATATAGCCAACTAAGTTTATTCCACCAAGCCCACCCACTGTGGTAGAGGGCACTTTTATTTTGTTGCATACTAATCTGTATAGTATAAACACTTCTCATTCTAAAGAATATTGTATATAATGAAAATGCTCACAGAAATGTTGCAAAATATTTAAACTTAGAACTCTCTGCTAAGATGGGGGGGGTACAGAGAAGGATGTGGGTTCTACCTATAAATCATATTTCAACTATGCCAGTACCATCATGACAAAGATTTTTATTTCTTTAGCAGAAAAGTTAAATACCAAAAGGAGCTTGATTTATGCTTTGAAAACAAAGCTGCAGCATTAATTAAAATGTTAGGAACAAATTTTGTCAGTTTATTTACTAAAGTCATCCTACTCCTTTTATAGCGTGCTGCTCATGCTGATCCATTTGATCTGTCTCTTTGTTTTTGGTCTGATTCTCAGAACTGCTGAGCACCCACAGCTAATATTGAGTTCAATGGGAGTTTCAAGTGCCCAACACCTCAGAAAATCGGAACATAAATCATCTTTTGCATTATTAATCTCTCTGCCTTTCTGACCAACCTCATTCTAGAAACCCACCAAGACGATCCATATTTTCATAGTCAGATAAGCATTTAAGCGCAAATTATATTCCCAAACAAATTAATATTGTCCCCTACCTCTCCACTCAAACCTTCATGTAAATGAAGAATGTGTGTGTGAAAGCAAACCAAAAAACCCTCTGAATTTTGAAGGGAGAAGTTGAAATTTCTCCTTCTAAACTATATTGCAACTGATAATTGGATTTTCAAGTAAAGTTTCTCATTAATTGCATCTACTCTCTGTAGCAGATTTAAATTTTTCACTAGAAAACCAAAACACTTGAGAACCAAAATATTTCAGCCAAAAGTAGAAATATTTTGATAACTGAATATGGCACCACTATGCCTCATTCCCTTATTATCATCTATGTGAATATCGCTCTACTTGGTCTAAATCTTCCGTAATGGACTGTGGCCAAGGACATCCAGAACACATTATACTCAGAGACCACAGACTATCATGGAAGATAGCATATAAACACATAGAAGTGAAAGGAAACTTAAGGCAAACGCAGCCAAAATATTTTCCCAGCCAAAATATTTTGGCATGTGCATTTTCCAAGAAATAACCCACATTTTTCCATGGGAAATATAACATTTTTGACCAAGCCTAATAAAAAAATATTCATATCTGATTAAGCATTTATGGATGTTTTTGCTTAGCTCTAGTCTCTGCTTTTTCCCTAGATTATTTTTAACATTTCTGTTTGGAAGGCAAAGCTCTCATAAGTGAATCCTAGTATGGTACTCTGTTGAGTTCTTTCACTGGCCAAGTGAAACCTGAAGGGAAGATGCAGTATTTGTAGCCCCGACAAATAATTGTTAAAATGGACACCGTATATTTACATACCAAAGCTGGGTTTGTTATTACTGTCTTCTAAATCAAAAGCAAAGCCCTTCCTATGAAGGCTTTGATCTATCTAAAGAATTTGCACTTACCCACTTAGAAATGGCTTTTTAATTAATTAATTTATTGGGGGTGAGATGTAGGACACGGCAGGGGAAACAAAGAAGGATGGTTTCCTACTCCCAAAACTCTTTGTACCCTATGTTAATATCTGCTACAGATATTAGATAATGTCTCCAGTAGATTATTCCCACATGAGCTGATAAATAGACACTGCTATACTGTTGA
Source organism: Crocodylus siamensis (assembly GCF_052110815.1). NCBI lineage: Eukaryota > Metazoa > Chordata > Crocodylia > Crocodylidae > Crocodylus > Crocodylus siamensis. Next base: position 201,131,706 of record NC_143396.1, read on the forward strand.
AGATTGGTGGCCTTACCATTTTCCATAGATTAATCAGTTTCTAGCATTTTTAAATCACATGGGACAAGAGTAGTATTTGCAATAGTGAATCTGTCAACTTGTTATGAGATTGATTTTACAGGGCTTTTTACTGTCACTCAGCAAAAAATATTTTACATAATGCTAAGGGCCCAATTCTAAATTGTTCACAAAGCAATTCATGGACAAAGCACAACAAGAAAGTAATTAAGTAGACAGCGTGCCTTGGGATTTGCTAAAAGCTTTAATTTTTTTTAGATTTAGGTTTTTTCTATTTATAGGTCATTAAGAATAAAAATAAATATTGCTTGCTATTTCCTAGCAACCCTATTCCTTACAATGACATACTGTCATAGAATAAGTAATTATCAATGTTTTGCCTCCTTCCAAAGATGCTGAAGTACTTAGAATCAGCCTGACAATATCACCAAGGACTGTATTATCCAAGTATTACTACCTTTAGAAAACAGGTAAGGAAATAGTTTAAGTTACTAGCTTTAAAAAGAAGTCGGTGTAAAACTGAAAACCAGGAGATGCTTGGTCTTTTCCCAATCTAGTATATTAGCCGCAAGACCAGTAATTTGCCTTGAGAACTGGGATAAGAATTAATCAGATTTCCTTAGTATGACTTTTCTGTCAAGAACAGTCACTGCTGGCTTAACATGTGTTGCTGTTCACTGTTATTGAAGATAGTAGGAGTTTTAGTGATAATGATTGGAAACATGATATAAGCCACTGTAACAAAATTAAAAAGTACCAGTTGTAGAGGCTTCTCCAATATAATGGAAACAGCAGTCATAACCACAAGATGCACAGGTGGATGGAAGAAGAGAAAAAGGGGGGAAATAGAAAGTCAGGGTACCACAGAGGAATTCAGAGCTTAGTCCCTACATGCAGTTGCACTGGCTTAAGGAAAGGTTTGACTTTTTAAACTGAATTAGTTAAATCAGTGCAGCATTGAGTATGGATACTCTCATATCAGTTTTAACTTGGTCTATATCAACATGGCTCACATTTATAATTTAAAAGTACAAGCTGAACCAATTGGTCTAACACTTAAAGTAATTAACTATTAAAATAACTGACTTAAGGATATGGTGGATTCTTAGTTCCTTGAAGTTTTGAAATCCATACATGAAATGCTTTAGCCTGTGTTAGGCAGGCCAGACTAAACAATCATTATGGTTCCTTCAGCTTTAAATCTGAAAGGATGCCTACAGCAGAATGTTTACCCAGATTTAAACAGGTTTAGGTAAATTGGTTTATAAACTGATTTAGGTTAAACCACTGCAATTCATGTGTATGTGAGACCAGCCTTTTATTTTAAGATAAAACCACAGGGCAAGCCTAATTCCCTGTTAATCTGATAGTAGGTGACAATCATCTCAAGTAATACTCCTGCATCTAAGGATCTATCACACCTGGCTGCACTTCAGTTTCAGGCATCCTGCAGGAAGGCCATGCACATCTGTCTACACATGAATCTTCTTGACACACAGGGCCAATGTAGCACACTTTGATAAGGTAGCCAAGAGCTCTTCTCTTTTTTGACTACTCCTTCACTGGATAACGGGCTAGGAAGAAGTAGCTGGTAGAAATATCACCTCAGCAGAAGGCAAAGACTACTGGTTTCTCCAGGGCCAGATTAACCCTTTAGTGCACCCAAGGCAAACAAATTTGTGGGCCCTGGGCCAGTCGAAACCCCTATCTCCTCAGGTTACCATGTTTCTGGTTCAAAAAAAGAGGACACTTGTCACACGGGGGAGACGGGGGGCTTATGACTGTGGGGAGGCAGTGATATGGCAGTGCCCTGCCCTTGCCCATTCTGTTGCCCCTTACTCCCAAACCACAGCCCCCCTCACACTCCAGTGCCCCTCACTCAGAAGCCACAGCTCCATCTACCCCCACACTGGTGTTGTCCCTCACTCCTGACCCATAGTTCCCATCTCTTCTCAGCCCTGTCCCTCCCAGGTTCATTCACCCGCAAGTTCCTTTACTGGCAAGGTTCCTTTACCCTGTGAGCACAGGCAGCAGCCCCAGTGCTTCTGGGCCAGCCATACAGTTCCCTACTGCTCCTTCCCCACCCCCTCCCCTTTTCCCTGCTGGAGGGGCATGTGTCCGGGATATGCGCCATCCGCCCAACTACAAACACACACACAGCCCCCGCCATGCCCCAGAGGCTTTCCTGCATATACCTGCTGGGCTGCTCCCACCCCCTGCCTGGCTACATGCTGACCATGTGTGTGTGCACCCTGCCTCCAATTGCCCTACCTCTAATTCCCTGCCTCCAGCCCCAAGCAGCTCCTTCCTGGGGCAAGCTGGGAGCAAAGCAAAATCCCAGACATTTGACTGTATTTTAAAAAACTGCCTGGACTGAGATTGGAGGATCTAAAAAGAGGACATATCCAGGAAAACCTGGGTGTATGGTAACCCTCCCCTTGCCACCCTGGTGCTGCTGCCTGCAGGCAGCAGGGCTCGAAGCCACTGCTAGGAAGTGGCAGCAAGGCCAGTGGAGGGGAAGGAAAGGGAGGCGGATGGGGCCATTTGCACCACCACTGCAAAGGGAAGGACTGGGACCCCCTGCAGCTCAGGGCCCTAGGCATGTGCCTAGTTTGCCTATGCGTTAATATGGCCCTGGGTTTCTCATTCTTATTCCTTTCCAGCAAGTTTCGCCAGCTTCACTGGTCAAAAACCTCATTTCCTCTCCTCTTCTACCTCAGCAGTCATCCAGCTACCTAGTAGACCCAATCAAAATCCTTGTGCACTTGTTAAGTAATCATTTGCAGCTACCCAGGACATGGGCATGGCTCTACAAATTCAGAAACTCAGCACATCAGACATGCTTAAGTACTCACCTACCTATCTGAGGCTCCCAAAAAGCATATTAGCCTTGTTTTCTGTAACTTCATGTCCAACTCACTTGGACCCACTGTTTGGAACTGGCTATATTGATCATCAATGAAGTAGTATATAGTTATATGAATACTATTTACAAATATGCAGAATAGCTTTTTTTTAATCATTTTCATAAAACTGGCTCAAAAAGAGCCACACAGAATTCGGGCTGTGTTTGGGGGGCATATTTATTTAGCATTTCAAGAATAAGAATTTAAAATCTGGTCAGGCACCATGTACTAGTTAATTGCCCACTGATTTCATCTAATTTAGGAAAGAAATTGGAAACATGCCCCTTGTAATTTAAATGATAAGTTGATATTTAGACCTTAATCAGTGAAAATAGGTTTTTGAAGGATTGCATTTGAAGTTAACACTTTTCTCACTGATAGAGAAAAGTAAAAAAAAACAAAAAAACTCTGCCCAGAAAATATCACAAGTACTGTTCTTTTTCAAGAGATTTAAAACAATGATTCTACCTTCACCCCAATAGTAACCCCTCACTCTCAACCTTTATCATTACCCAAGGCCACTTTAAATTATACAATCACCATTTATAGCGTATATTGCTAGAGGTATTCCTCAGTCTTAATATCACTGAATAATCCCTATAGACTTCAGTCAGCAGTCAGACCCAATCACACACATATCCCAGTGCTCAACCACACAGCTGCTATTAAAACAATAGATATGACGACATTCTACAACTGACAGATTGTGATAATATATTATCATTGTGATGGTCTTTGAGTTCTTATTTATTTTTGATAGAAAAATATTTCATATTGAATTGTCTGCTGCAAAAAGTGCATTTTAGTACGTGTTCATAATTTACAGACATTTTAGTTAGATAACCCATTTCATATTATTTCTCTCATAAGACTTTTCCATGAGTAATTCTAACTATATTGTGACGTTATCCTGAGTCAAGGGAGATGTGTAACAGCTGTGCTTCAGGAGCAGCTCAGATAATTAATTGGAATTTAGGAAACTAAAGTTTGTGAACTTTGACTTGGATTATGGAAAGGTGGACAATCTACTTTCCTCCCACCTATTTTCTCACATAAGGGAACTATTGCTGTCTCCCACACTCTGGCAGTAAGGGTCTGTCTACATATCACCCTACATCACTGTAGAGGCACACTACATCACCATATGACACGCTATGGCAATGTAGCCATCACATGAGTCTACATGTGACTGGCAGCTACTTGCTGGAACAGTGCACTCCCTTGTTTTAGCCTGCTGCTACGGCAAAGTAGTAACTAAAACTAAGTGTGCAACACAAGCACTGTGTAGTATGGGCAGTTACTGCACTGTGCTCTAGTACTTCTAAAAGGAAATATTAAAGTACGGCACAATAACAATGTCACTGTAGGGCGATGTGTAGACATGCCCTCAGAGTCTGAATTTGGGCAGGGAAATTGTGGGTAGCGTAGCATAGACGCTGACTCCATGGCTGCTCCACGGCTCAAGCACCCACAGAAAAAAAATTGCCGGTGCTAAACACCCACTAGCCATGGCTGTTGCTTGCAGATGTTAAAAAACAAAAAACAACCAAACTTATGCTTTACCAGAATAAACAGCACATTTCTTCAACCTGGCTCTGCAGCATCTGTAAAGATCAGGCACTTCAGCTAAAAGATCAGGCACTTTTAGCTAAAGGCTGTTCAGTCAGCTATTAGATAAAAGTCCTCAAAAGCTCCACTAAAGTACCTGATCTTTATAGATGCTGCAGCACCGGGTTGACAGCTGCTACCAAGCCATTATAGAGGTGTCCAAAATATAGGTAAGATTCATAAAGTTTCCTAAAAATCAAAGGAAAATGCATATATCCAGTGTGATACCAGGTGATACACAGGCATTTTTTATTATTAAAAAAGCCATACATTTGGGTTTCTTTTGTGCACAGAAAATGTCCTTATTGATTTGTGATAAAGATCCTAGATTTCATACTTAGGAGCTGATATTTACCACACACCTTTTTTCCTTTTTTTTAAGCATTATAGGTACTGTAAAAATCACATTTTGAAAAGCACTTAATTACCTTACATACATTGGAGCTTGGATTTAAATCGCTTTACTTATCTTCAAAAGCAATGTCATTAAAACCATGCTGATTGTCACTGCCTATAATGCTGACCAATACCATTGAATTATTCCATGTTGCTTCTCAATTATAATTTACCTCTTCTTATATTTAAATTGTTGTTTGTTTTTTTATAAGGACAGGGCTTTTTTTCCACGCTTGCTGATCGGTTATAATGAAATCCTGGTCTCTGACAGTATCTAAGAGCCCAAATGTTAATTCTATTAATAAAACCACTAATATTGCCAATATTATTAGTATATATATAATATGCTGGTGTAGGATCAGCTTTCACAGGAAAACAATGGGAAGCAGTTTCTAAATACTGCATTTTGTTTTTATACATTCTATGGACTAATTTTAAAAATGTACTTTTAAAGCTAATTTTACAACACATAAAGCTGTTGCCACTTGTGTCTCCAAGACAGCAACTGCAAGTTCTTGAAAACTGTCATTGGATGAAGCTTGATAGCTAATTGAGCAAACAAATGACAAAGAAAAACATCTGGGATGGCCTAGGGCCAGTAATCTATGTAAGTGCACAATCATTTTCAACATAATTACGTGCTTAATTGCACACACTGATTTGATCCATGCATTTTCCTAATTACATGATTCTGTAACAATTCCACTTAAACTGTTAATTAATTGATGTTGGTGTCCTTAATAACTGACACAGTACAATAACATGAAAGAAACAAGAGAGTACACAGAACTGGTAAATCACTGACACATTTTTGCATTTCCCCCAGCTGTCTTTTCTAACACTTAAATACCGTACAATAGACAAAGGAATCCAACTCCAAACATTAAAAGAACCATGAGTCAGCATTATGGCTTAAAAGTCTTGACGTTTTAAAAAAGTAGGGTTCTTTTTATTTATCTTTTGGTTTGCAAGACTTTGATACACTGGAATCATGGGTTCAGGTTTCTTTTTAATCAACCACAAGTATTAGTTTTATTTTAATGGCTTCAGCAATCTGAGATTCCCATTTTTTCACACAACTACAGGACAACAAAATTACCAGTTACTGTGAGAATTTATAACTTCATGAGCATTGTCAATGGTGTCTCTGATTTGTTCAACTAGGCAGCATGAAGAAGCTTCACATTTTAAAATACAGAAATGTTAAAACAAAATTATTAGCATGAATTTTACTTGGCAGAAAAGGAAGTGCTGGATTAAGTGAAGATACTGTGCAGTCTTTTTCTGAAATCTTGGCTGTGGTAAACTTACTGCACTTAGCTGTGGCATTCTTAAGTACACTGTATTTCTCCAGGCAAACTGCCTTCTGCACTTTAAACCAGGGGCGAGCAATTATTTCAGGCGGAGGGCCGCTTACTGAGTTTTGGCAAGCCATCGAGGGCCCCATGAGAGGCAGCCTGAGGCAGATAAATATTAATTTTCTAAATTTTATAGGGGCCATATGGATCAGATAGAATGGCCTGGCAGGTCACATCCAGCCCATGGGCCACATTTTGCCCACCCCTGCTTTAAACAGTATAGCCAGGGACCGACCCAGAGGGATGCACTTGAACTATCCCAACCCCCATCCCGATTCAAAAATCCAAAGTTTAAAACCTACTACCTCAGAGCAGCAGCAGCACTTCCATCAAGGCAGCAGAGAGGGAGTCAATTAACTTAATGGCTCATTATATTTTCCTTGATTCTGTCTAAACTTTTAATTTCACAGGTTTTAATTACTCTTTTTAAATGGTTTAATGGTTCCACTACTCCAGTTAGCCTTAGCCTTACTTCTGGAATGCTGCTGCCTTTTACCTGCTCCTAGAAATGTAGTTCCTATTTCACACCCTTGCAGACTATTTTTAAATTCTAGCTAAAACCATTAAACTCAGGTATGGAAATATTAACTCAGGTGTAGAAATCAGTTTCAGTGAAGCACTGGAGGCACTGTCGAGATACTCAAAAAGGCCTGATTTTGTTTTATAAATCTGAAAAAGAGGACATATATTTAACTACAATGACTTCAGGACTAGTGAAACAACATCTCTGGATTATTTTTGCTTAGTTTGATGTGTTTTTATATATATGATATAGTACAATAATGCACATTCCAATAAAGTATTTTTTGCTTTAATCTTAAATTAAATAATATAGCTTTAGACCCCTACTTATTAGTGGAGCTTCCAGTTTCTTTTTAACTGGAGAAAGAAGTTATATGTGATGATGCACCACACCATCTTCACCCCACTTTTCCAAATCTTAGATGTGCCTAGGAGTGTAGCCACAGCTACTTGGTATTTCAGGTGGGCTAATTAGCATTCATCAGTGCCAATGCCAAATAGCCTCCCCCACTTGTTAATGAGTCTGCACAAGGTTTTGCATTGATTTGGCTATACTGCTTCTGAGTTCCAAGGCCCAAAGCAGTGCAGTCAGCTTTAGGATGCCATAGTTGAGCTTGGTTAACAGTATAGACAGCCTTCAGCTATGTGGACATGTTACGTTTTTCATGATGGTGTACAATGGATATCTGCCTTTTCAGAACTTTGAGAAATAACACCGTACATTCCCACTTTTTTTACCATCTCAGAAATGGTGGATCTGCCAAAAAAAAATCTTGATTCTACTCGTCTGGTTTTCCACATTCTCTTCCTCCTTCCCTTCCCCCCTCTGCCCTGCAAACACATTTTGCCCCCTAGGAAATTAAAGCACAGCTATTTTTAAGTTTTAAAATGTTTAATACAAGTTTTTTTTTTGTTATGGCAACAATGAAACTGAGAACTGAGACTTCTTTGTGCCTGCCTATCCTACCCTTCCCATGTCCCAAGGAGTTTGGAAGTGATACTAGGGATTCTCGGACAAGAACTCACTGGTAATTGCTTTGCCCTGGGAACTAGAAGTCAGGTGCTGATGCACCAGTTAATCCCTCCATCTAAGAGGTATAGATCTTTCCTTGGACCTCAAAATATTGAGCAGGACACAAATGGTTGCAACAAAGTATAGCAAGTAGCACTCATCAATATCTAGGCAAAGTCCTGATGCCCAAATAGTCATGTTGCAGTGGTATTTGAAGTCCTTCCTCATATCTGTAAACTGCTTCATGAGTCAGGAGAAGAACAGATAGTCTGATTGTCAGGGGACCTCTAACCTTATTATTCCCCCTCATCTTGAGACTGGAGGCCCTGTGGGTAAACATTCCCCACTCCAAGAGGCCCCACAGGCTGGAGTTGCAGAATACTCTGATATTATGTGCCTTGCCCCACCAGCTAACATTGATGGGTGTGAACCAATCCCAGTAGTCCATGATGACCTGCAGCATGACAGAAAATAATCCTTTGTAGTTAATATAGTTTGACGTGTGGTGGTCAGTGCACAGCATGGTGATGTTGCTTCCATCAGTAGCTCCAATGCAGTTCAGGAATCCACCCACAGTTCCCTCTCATGAGTTGATAAGAAAAAGTTAAGTCTGTGCCAGCACCTGCTGGATGGTTTTCATAGACATTAGGGCTGGAAGGGACCTCGGGAGATCCTCAAGTTCAGCCCCCCGCCCAAAGGGCAGGAAGTCAGCTGGGGTCATAGGATCCCAACAAGATAAGCATCCAATTTGCTCTTGAAGGTGTTCAGCGTAGGTGCTTGAACCACCTCCAGTGGCAGGCTGTTCCAGACCTTGGTGGCTCGGACAGTAAAGAAATTCTTCCTTATGTCCAGCCTGACACGGTCTTGCAGTAGTTTATGACCATTCAACATTGTCATCCCTTGGGGCGCTCTGGTGAACAAACATTCCCCCAGATCCTGGTGGTCACCCTGATAAACTTATAGGTGGCCATCAGATCACCTGAGCCTACGCTTTTCCAAGTTATACAGCCACATGGCTCTCAGCCTGTCGTCATAAGGTCTGTTTTCCTGACCTCTGATCATGCGCGTGGCTCTTCTTTGGACTCTCTCAAGCTTCTCCACATCCTTTTTGAATTGTGGAGCCCAAAACTGGACGCAGTACTCCAGCTGCGGCCTCACCAAGGCCGAGTACAAGGGCAGAATGACATCCTGGGATTTGCTTGAGAAGCATCTATGAATGCCAGCCAGCGTTTTGGTTGCTTTACTAGCCACAGCATCGCATTGCAGGCTTATGTTCATCTTGTGGTCAATGATGACCCCCAAGTCACTTTCTTCCGTAGTGCTAGCCAGCACTGTACATACTGTACATTCTCAATAAAGGCTAGCACTAGGCTATGGCATACATGTTCAGCAGGAAGTTCACCTCTTGGGAGGTCCAGTGGGGATGCATCTGCTCTGTTCATATGATGCTGCTTGGTTATGCCTATGGTTAGGCACGCCTCCTGTGCAACAACTCCAGTTGTAGTCTGGCCCATGCCAAATAGGTTGCAACAGAGTGGAGGTTGTCATGGTTCACAAGCTTCCAAATGGCAAGCAGCTTCCACCTGCTTTTTGATATGGAAGAGTCTCCATATACCCATGTTCTGCCACTCAAGCGTGAGGTTAGCTCAGAGCAGATCACCAGGAAGGTTGCCTGACACCTTGAAGTTGTGCTGTCACTGTCATCATACCATGTTCCCAGAACAATATGCTCCCACCAGTCTGCCTGTTTCCCTTGCCCATGTGCATCTCATGCTCTACATATGGCCCCAGAGCATCCAGGCCTCCATCATGTGCCTTATGACATTGTCCTTATTGGGCATGAATACACTAATAGAGATGAGCAGGGAGCCAAGCTCAGGGAAATGTGTTTCCAAGGCCTAGGTCATCACTTCATGGACATGCATGGTGCAGTAAAGATCCCTGTAAGGTTTCTGTGCATAATTGATGAGGAACCTTTCAAATTGGAAACCAACCAGATGTGCTGTGACTCTTCACTCCTGTATGGGAGGGTTCCTTGCATGTGAAGCCAGTCTGCACTTAACTCTATTCAGTTTAGACTAGATCTATATTTCCTGACCAAAGCCAAACCTGCGAAAAAGTACCATCTCCCTCAAATTAAGACTGTTCTTAAAGGATATTGTTCTCTCATCTAAGGGGAAAAAAAAGGAAAAAAAGTCCTTAATACTTTATAGCATTTTTCTAAGAAGTCTTTTCAAAAGTAACAGGATCTGGCATATTAGCCAAAGACTTAGGTAGCCAAACTGGCTAATAACTAAGGAAAGGGGATGGATAATTAAAGAATAATTTAAGACTTGCCTTTGCCATGTCTTAAAGTTAATGCTTCTAGGCAAAAGCCCATGACAATTAATGTGACAGAAAATATGTGCATGCCTGAGTGGTTACATACTAGGGAGAGTGTTAGTTATATAACAGGGCCAGCAGCAGGATGAAGTAGCATCCTATGCACAGAGGAGATGTGACCCATCCATCCCCACTGGACCTCCCAAGAGGTGAACTTCTTGCTGAACATGTATGCCATAGCCTGGTGCTAGCCTTTATTGAGAATGAACAGTATGACAAAAAAAATAGGCATAGTGCCATCCCCACTCCAAGAACCCATTGGATCAAGTCCCCTTTCATTGGGAAGGTGGGGAGGAGGGGTTCATTTGACTTTAAAAATGGAATCACATAATAAAACACTGAACATCTTGCCCCAGCCTAGAAAAGAACTAAGAGAGAGAAACAAATGGCATAATGCCCTGCCATACAAGCCTTTGCCATGTTTCTTTATAGGTCACTAGAATTGGACCCTGGCTAATAAAACACTAAGCTAAAAAGTAAATGACTGTAATGAAAAATGATGGGGTCAGCTTTAAAAGTAATTTTATGTCATCATATTACACAAGATGTGTAAGTGCTTGCTCCCAGCTGCAATCCTGCACTTAGATCCTGCTTTATTTAAAAGGTAATATACTTGAGTTTTGCAGGGCCCCAGTATGAAAGATGGAGTAATACACTGCTATTTTGTTTAATGACTTTAGTCTCATGGCACCAGGCTGGTGCTTTGAGAATACAGTTAAGCACCGTACCACTATATATCATGTATCTTCCAACTGCATTTAATGAATTGGCTGGTCTCTAATTTTCAGTCTCTTGTCGCTGTTAATCAGTTCATTACCATAAAGAAGTTAAAAACTGGATATCTGTACATGCAAATCTAGGTCTCAACCTGCACTGTTAAAAGCAAAGGAAGTTTGCCATTACCTTCAGTAGAAATAGGAACAGATACCTAGTGATGTTGGCTTTCATTGTCAACCTGTTAATTTTCACAAAACACACTCTGCTTTATCTTTAGCTTTGGAAGAGATCCCTATAAATATCTGAAAAACTAACAAATTAAATCTCTGTTGCCCATGATGCCTATAAAAACTGCACAAAAACTGCCAATAGCTAATCTGCCATTGAAACCACTTCCTACCACGTTGAGCAGTACTACCTTGTTTCCTTGCACTTCCTCATTTGTCTGCACGCAAAGTAGTATAAATTTGTTCCACTATTCTGTGGTGGATGTCTGTTTATTTAAAAGCAGGAGAGTGTAGGAAGCCTGGAGTCCCCTGATCCCCATCCACTCTCCTGGCCCAATCAATGGCTACCCTGCCTGCCCCAGCTCCCAAAAAACAAACAAACAAAAAAGTCCCCGCTCACTGGCTACTGCAGCAGCATTAGGGTTTCTGGGGGCTCATGGAAGAACACCCCACGCAGCGCAGGACAGTGGGGGGCAGCTGGGATTGCCGCCCCACCTGACAGGAGCTGGTGTGTGCTGGGCTTTTTTTTTTTCAGAGCCGAGAGCTGGGGCCAGGCGGGGCAGCCAGCTGTTGGGGTCAGCTGGGGCAAGGTGGGGCAGCCACTGCTGGGGCTGGGAGAGCGGGTGGAGGATGGGGCCAATTTAGAGATTTGGTCGATTTGGCACCAGCCGAATCTCTGAATCAGATTCTGCTGATTCAGGACAGTGACTGGAATCAGCAAATTGAATCACTGTCCCTTGAACTGGCCAATCCAAATCTGAAGCAAATACTAGCGGCTTCGCATAGGCCTACTGGGCAGGTCCTTCTAGGGTTTGAGGCATCTGAATTCCTGGGGCGCAGATGATCTGGCTCCTGAAGCCTGGGGCCATTTGCTTGGGTTTTCCCTCTTGCTGGAGTTGCTCCTAGCAATTCTGCCTCAGGTGTGCCTCTACAAACCAAGGAACTTTGGGTTTGCACAGGCATGTCCACGGATTTCCAGGGCATGCTTCTGCAAGCAAGGAGCCCTAGGGTTTCCCCACTTGCAGCAACATGCTCTGAGTGTTGTATTTTAGGATTGGGCCCTGTGAAGGGGTGAGACAAAATTCATAGCACGGATGGCCGGCAGAACCGCAGCTGGAGACTGGAAGGGAAGGAAAATACCCACCCCACTTCTGGAGCAAAGGATTGGAGGAGAGATGCTGCCCAAAGGTATTTCCAGCCCTGGAGAGGAGCAGAGAGGGGTCAGTTCCCTGCAGGCCTGCTGGGAGAGAGGAGCAGCTGAGTGTCCTGGCAGGCAAGGGATGCGGAACTAGCCAGAAGAACGCTGTGGGAGTGACTCTGAGCAGGAGGAAGCCTGCATGTACATGGCTGGTGATACTCTCTGGAGTGGAGCTGCAGCTGAGGATCCAGGGAGAGGGAGTCCACAAGGCCTGTGATAACCTCCAGAGCAGAGTTTTCAACAGAGGATCCAGAGGAGGGGCCTGAGGGAAACTAGTTACAGGTAGAGCCTTCCTGCACATGGGGGGACCCCAAGGAGACTGAATGTTCATAGGGGTGCAGGGCAGGCCAGCGCATAACAAAGACTGGACTAAGGGATTTTCTTGATCATTGCAATTGGGATTTTGAGAACCTGATTCTGGGTAAGAGGGGACATGGACTGAGCCCGACAAGGAGGCTGAGAACAGCTGGGGTTTTCCTTGGGTTTGTTTGTTTTTTTTGCCTTTCCTTTTCATATTTGAGCACAGGCCAAGACCAGCCCTGGAAGGGTGTACCTAATCAAGACCAAAGGTCACCCTGGGGTAGAGGGCCAAATAATTCCACAAGAGGCAGCACTGTGACCTGGCTGCAGAAGGATTTTGTGAGTACCATCTGGAGGGGTTAGGCTAGACAGGGGTAAAGGGGAGGTTTGGAGCCCCAAAGAAGAAACAGGGATCGAGACCAGGCAAGATCACTGCAGGCAGTGACTCCTGGGAATATATTTCATCAAAGCTGTGGCAGGCAAGAAAACATAAGACCAACTTCCTGACAGACCAGGCGATCCAAAGCCGAGGTCCACCCTGTCGCTGCCTGTAGGCAGACGAGCTCAGGGCAGTGGTAGCAAGCCCTACAACACATACAGCCGTCACAGGCCTCTAAAGTGCCATGAGTGTCAGGGGCCTCGCACTGCCAGGCAACAGATGACATCTGTTTTGCCCAATAAAGCATATCAGTTGTGTCAGAACACACAGTAGGAAGACCTTGCTCTCTCCAAAGTGTTAAGCAGTCCCTCTGTCTCCAAACCTACCTGTGCAGACCTGAATACCCCAAAATTAGCTCAGCTATTTTCTCACCAGTCCATGTAGCCCCAACCACTTCAAAGCAGCTGGTCTATCCCTTTACACTCTCTGCAGCTCTTCAGCTGGCACCCTTTTATGCAGGTTGCTCTGTCCATTCTTTGAATGCTTATTTCTGTCTGCCTCCCCTGGTGACTTCTGGGTGTTACCCCCAAAGAAACTGAAACAATTCCACCTTGTTGAATTGTCAACAAGGCTATTCCCATACATAGCCAGCTCAATACTATTAACCTTCCTTTCCCCATCACCAAGCTAGTTTGGGAAACTGATGGCCTTGTCATACATTATACTTAGTAATACTAAATAAAGTACATCCTATGGGTTAGAATGTTTTCTGAGCAGTCACACGGTAATACTTAGTATAAGCTCAGCCCTCTGGACAGGGCAGGAAGCAGCTGTGTGGTCAACAACCCCTGGTTGCTGGATCCAGCCACCCCACTGTCCCAGACCCAGTTCAAGACTCTGCTGTAGTACAGGGGCTGGGACTGACAAACAGTTGATAGTTGGTCTCAGCCCCCACACCACACTGGAATTTGTTCAAGACAATGGTGCTGGGGCTGCCTTCCCTCTTCCTTCCCCAGCTACCAACCTGCCTGAGTAGTGCAAGGATGCCCTTTTCTCCCTTGCTTTCTCCCTCTGACTTTGGCTGGGGCTCCAACTCTGTTGAGTTCCAGCCCACCTAATGTCAGTTGGGGTCTCTAGCTCCTCTGGGGCTTCAACTCCTTCCTGGCCCTCTGTCTGGTGAAGGCAGCCATCTACCTCCCTAAGACTGTCCCCCCCACCCAAAAAAAGAAATAAGTAAAGGGTAAAGAAAATGAACACAAGGCAAAAAAATCACAGGGAGCTGGACATTCTGCTCTATGGCTTCTGTACCTCCCCTCACAGCTGATCTAGTCCACCAGGTGTTACCAACAAATGAGCAGAAAAAAAGAAAGCAACCCCCTCTCAGGCCAACATAAACAGCTCTTGGTGTACACCCACTCCCCTGGACCCCTCCTGGGCCAGCATAAGCAGTCCCCAGTTCTTTGGGTACACTCCAGGGTCAACATATACAGTCCCCAGTCTTCTGGGTTCACTCACTCGTTTCTTATCAAAAGAGGCTTCTCCTCTCAGGCCTCAGCCCCTCTCACTGGGCTTGTTTTTGTCTTTGCTTCCCTGGAGGGCTCCATCCCTCTCTGTTACAGGGGAATCTGCAGTGAGGAAGGGTTTAGATCCCAATTAACTCCTCCCCCCTCAGTCACCTGATCAGGCCTCCTGCTTACTTGGCTCAGGTGCTTCCTGCTATTGTGTCAGTAGCTAGCTATCTGTATGTGGGTTTGAAAAACAAGGATAAAAAAGGGAGTGGATGCAGGAATTGAGCTCTGGTCTGAGATTGTCATGCTTTTTGAGGGGTTCCTGCCTTTGCCTGCAGCTTGCTTGCCTGCCCTGCTCACTGCTTGGTATGTTTTTTGGCCACTGGTGCCTTGGCTCCTATGGCTGGGGTGTCAATATTCTCCCCGCTACAGGCTACTAACCCTCTCCCTTAGACTACAGAAGTCCTAGCCTTAAGGGGATCCTGCTGCTTTCCATGTCCTGGCCTTCTCCTCTCTGTACTAGAGGTTCCCTGTTACACGTGTATTTTGTCTAGTTCCAAAAATAATATCCATCAAGATGTTCTAGTTGATAGAATTTTTCATTTATGAATGAGATTGCACCTATCAAATTATTAGTAGCTTCATTTTTGGTATTACTCAGCATTAAGAACTATAGAATACTTAATACACTCAATATGGTAAACAGTAACCTCCTATTTCACTGGGTGAAACGTATGTTTATGCAAAACTTTACATTTGCCTTACCATCACTCTTGTTGCTTTCTGATACCCGATGTGCTGAAAATTGAAATTACAACTGAAGAAAGTACAAGTAAAGCAACAGATGGACCATGAAGATAATTTGTTTTCCATAAGAATATAGTAGCAAATGACTGTTAATCCATGATTAGGGCCCTGAGATAGTCATCTGGAAATAATGTTAATTTGTACGGAAGCTACTCTCATAAGTAAGTGATGTAGATGGAGATCTAATCTTGTGTGCATACTGTACTATGCTGCAAAACAGTTTCTATTAGATTCCTATTTACAGATACTCACCAGTTAGGAATATCTGGGTATCTTTCATCAGTATTCAGCACACCAAGAAAATAATAAAGAAAAATTAAGAAAACCAGAACTCAGATGGAAGGTAGGTTTTGATATGTAGAACAGTTTAATATAGTAAGGTAGATGAAGCATCAATTGTGGAGATACATTTTTTGTGACGGAAAATATTGTTAAGCTTTCACATATTTTGAGCCTAAACTTCTTGATACTATTAATTTAAGAGGTTTTTTTTTCCTGTGACTGGTTCATAATAAGTTAACTTAATTTCAAGACTTGTTAAATATTCTGAGTTCCACTATATGTTTATTGCAAATATGAATTGCAGAGATGCAGAAACTGAAAGAAGTGTAATGGAAACTGTTCATATTTCTTTTGCTACAACCATGTCTCCATAGAATATGCAACTGACTTACCCAAAATGTGTCTCTCCTGACATGAAACAAATGACATGGGAATACAGTGAAATATGAGTCCTTGAACAGGTATTTTGGCATTAAATGTGGGTTTTGAAATATGCTTAATCAAGAGCCATTTATTTTCATTCCAAAATCTGTCATATGCTCTAAAATTCTATTATGTATGAGGATTCTTCCAGCAGTAACAAAAACAAAAAAGAGTTTGTCTGTGCCTCTGGTCATTAAAAAAGATAAAACTAATAGTAAAAAATGTATGCTAAAAGCATAGATACAGTCATTACTTTTGTAGTTGTGGATATTGATGTGCAATTTTTTCTTTTGAGTAAAATGACTCAACTGAAAGATTTTATGGTGGCAAACAGACTCTTACTTATTAATAACCTTCATCTTTTTATTAATTGCAAATAGGATAAATTAAAAATCTACTGTCCTATTAAGGAAGACATATGTCATAGACATTAGGGCTGGAAGGGACCTCGTAAAATCATTGGGTTCAGCTCCCCTGCCCAGGGGGCAGGAAGTCAACTGGGGTCAAAGGATCCCAGCAAGATAAGCATCCAAATGTTTCTTGAAACTGTCCAGAGTAGGTGCTTGCACCACCTCTGGGGGCTCGGACAGTAAAGAAGTTTTGCCTTACGTTCACCCTTAAATGAGTTTGTGACCACTGGACCTTGTCATCCCCCGGGGTGATCTGGTGAACAGGTGTTCCCCCAGATCCTGATGCACACCCCTTATGCACTTATAGGCTGCTACCAAGTCACCCCTGAGCCTGTGCTTCTCCAGGCTGATGAATCCCATAGCTCGCAGCCTCTCTTCATAAGGCCTGTTCTCTTGCCTTCTGATTGTGTGCATGGCTCTCCTCATGACTTTCTCAAGCTTTTCCATGTCCTTCCTAAATTATGGAGCTCAGAACTGGATGCAGTACTTCAGCTGCATCCTCACCAAGACCATACAGCAAGAGGATGACATCCTGGGTCTTGCTCAAGATGCACTGGTAGATGCAAGCTGGAGTTTTGTTTGCTTTGCCAGCTGCAGTATTGCATTGGTGGCTCATGTTAATCTTATGGTCAATTATGACCCCCAAGTCTCTTTCGGTCATGGTGCTAGCAAATGTAGCATTGCCGACCCTGTAAGTGTGATGCAGGTTTCCCCCCCGAGGTGGAACACTTTGCATTTATCCACATTGAATGCCATCGGGTTTTTATCCGCCCATCTTGCAAGCCTATCAACATTGACCTGGATAACCAGCCTATCCTCAGTGTGGACACTCTTCCCCAAAGTTTGGTGTCGTCAGCGAACTTAGCCAGTCCGCTTCTGACACCAGTGTCCAGATCATTTATGAAGACATTAAAGAGTACAGGTTTGAGAACAGAGTGTTGGGAGGCACCACTATTCACTAAGTGCCATGTTGATTCGGTTCCATCAACAACCACTCGCTGGGTGCTGAAGTTTGTGCTGGTTCTTCCCTGCCAGGCTAGCCCAGCAGTGGCTACTGTGTTGTAGACAAGCTGCACAGCAGGGAGACCCAAAGAAGTAGTTTCTTCGGCCATCCCTCACAGTCAAGGATGATTGTCTTCCATGACTGTCTTTTCTGTGGGTCCAAAGATGGCTACCAAGGTCATTCCAGGATCAACAGACTTTGCTGTAACTCCGGCACATGTTTCTGTGTGGGGCGGGTGGCTCTGGATTCTTGATTTAGTCCATTACTTGCTGTTTCTGCTGCTTCCGCTTTTCTGTCTCCTGTTGTAAGGTTTCAAAGTACTGAGATCCTTGCAGCAGACTCTTCCTCCATTTTGGGTGGTCCTGGGTGATAGAGTCTCCTGACAACTGTTTGTTTTTATATTGATCTACATTTGGCCCCTGTTCTTGAGCTTAGGTACTGCTCCTTCAAACCAATATTTCCTAAAAGGCCCAGTGAAACAGCTAGCCTTGAACCCACTACTACTTAGAGAGGCTAGATCATCCTGGTATAGTAACTGCTGAAAAGGTTCAACTCCATTCTTTCCAAAGAAAGCTCATTTGAATAACAGGTAATAACATCCTTTGCAAAAGCCAAAGAACACTTTGCAGTTCAAGGCAAGAGGTTAGGTCAAAAACAGTTTAAAAATAAAAACAAGTGATTTTTAGCAAGTAGTAGTAAATCTATGTTGGAAGGAACAATCAAACAGCTAATTCAGTCATTTTTCTTATTAAGTACCCTATCCTTTCAGTTCCTGTATGAAATCTGCATGCCAACCTAATCTGGAATACTTCGAGTGTGTGCCATTTACAAACATGACATAAAGTGATAAAAGGCTGAATAGGTAGCACAGCCTTAATGACTTTTTCTTTGTGAAATCCAAAAGTGATTTACACTTCTGTCACATCCACATGTTAATTACTCATTGTAGTAAAAAGCATTTTCTCTTGTTAGCTTTAAACCTACCTCCTGCTCATTTCAGTGGGCGTCCCCTAATTCTAGTAATTTGGTACTTGGTGAATAACAGTTCCCTATTCACTTTGTCCACACAGTTCCACACACTTTGTCCTTTATGATTTTATAGGCCTCTATAACATTCCCTCCCGCTCCACCACCCCTACCACCCCATTCTCTTTTTCCAAACTGAAGAGTCCTAACATTTCTAGTCTTTCCTGGTATGGAAAGACTTCCGAACCTCATCACCCTTGTTGCCATTTTCTGTAAATTTTTTAATTCCAGTACATCATGTATGAGATACAGAAACCAGAACTGCACACAGTATTCAAGATGATTTTGTCTTATTTCTTCCTATGGAATAATCAGCAACTAACCTCACATTTTTTTAAAGTAAAATTAACATTCGTGAAAATTTCCAGGTGAATTGAAAACATAAATGACCCTCAAAGCTAGCATATTTTCAAGAAAGACCAAGAGAGTGGTATCTCCAGTTCTACTTGCTGAAGAGACATCTGTAAACAATTTGTCATCAGGTTTATCAATCTGCAAAATAGCATAATAGCATTAAAAAAAACCCTCTCCAGTTGTTTTTGATTGCATGTAATGCAAAATGAAAAAATGAGTTTTAAAAGCTTCAGCTAAATTGCATTTTGCCTATAGATCAAGGTACAATGAAATGAAAATTAAACTTTTTTTAGTTTGGTTAGGCTACTAAAGTAATAAATTACTAGGCAGTCACATTCTTTTGCATAAGACATTTAGATAAAGTAACAATTTATTCTGTGCTATTTTTTTCAATGATATTTTGACAACATTTAAAAAAGTAGTAAGGCAAATGTTATAAAGCAAAATATTTTACTAAAAAATAACATAACATGATGCATAATAACTGACACAGTATTTATTATTAGAGCAAGCTGACCAAGAAAATATTTTGGTTTTTTTCATTTACTTTGTGATTATCTTAAACAAACTGAAATGTAACCACATTAAAGTATTATAACAATTTTCACTATTTAGGACTAGCAGAAAATATTCATCTGGATTTATTTTTACTATTTTCTTAAATTATTAAATTATTCAAATAAAAATACGTGATATTTTGATAAAATGTATATTTACCAAACTTACTTGTACGCTAAAACCAATCTACTAACAGATGCTGATCATCTTTATTACTTTATGTTAAACTTATAATTTAATTAAAAAGACATTTTTATTTTATATTCCATTTGAGGAAAAACAATATTGATCTAGAGTCATTTAAGTAATTTGTGAGACATTAACGTAGTCCTTGTGGTCTTTTAATTAATCTCCTTTTATTTAAGTATTCATTTATGTGAGGGGGCCAGGACCCCGCGGGGCCCGGCCCAAGAGACCAACCCCGGAGTTCCGCCCCGTTTCCGGGCCCGGACCCGGAAACCCGGCGGGGAACTTAATGGTTTCCGGAACCTGAACCGCGCGGGCGCGAGACCGGGGTGGAAGTATAAAGGGGAAACGCCTACCCGCAGAGAGGAGGGGAGGCTCCACCCGGAGCCTGTGGCAGAAGCCGGAGAGCCGTGTGCGGTGTGGCCGGGAGGCACGTGGCTGGAGTCGGCGGCAGCGGATCCAGGAGCCGCGGATCCGGAGACGGTGAGTCGAGGAGCGGCGGAGCTGGGAGCACCGCAGCAGAGGCCAGGCAGCGGAGCAGCCGGCAGCGGCGGAGCCGGGAGCACCGCGGCAGGGGCCGGCAGCGGAGCAGCCGGCAGCAGCGGAGCCGGGAGCACCGCGGCAGAGGCCAGCAGTGGAGCAGCCGGCAGCGGCGGAGCCGGGAGCACCGCGGCGAGGGATAGCGGCGGCGTCCCGGAGGGCGGGGAAGCCCCACACGACCCTAGAGGGACCCGTGACGCCAGAAACAGCGGAGCCAGCGACGACAAGGGGCCCCGAGGACTCGAAGGTAACCCAGACCCCGAGGGCAACTGGGAAGGGGGCCGCTGACGGGGGAACCCTTATCCAGAGACTTCGGGACTCGTGGTCGCGGAAGACGACCCGCGGGCGGGGAAGGCCGGCCGTATGAACCCCACCTTGCGGGAGACTTACATACGGGGGTTGTGATAACCCAGGACTGTAGGAGCCAGCGGCACCAGGGGGAATAGGTGCCGTGGGGACACTAGTGAGGGTCCAGCCGGAGGGAGGAACCCCCCCTTTTTCCCGCTGGACTGGGACTCTAACAAGGGAGCCCCTCACAGAGGCTCCCCTCTCGGAGGACCGGGCGAGGGTGTAGGGGAGGAGGAGCCCTCAGGACCCCTGGACCTTGGAGGTACCGTACCTCACGTGGACCGCCAGCTTCCCGGCAAGGGTGAACCCCCATAATTTCCATCAAGTCGTGGCAGGCGAGAGCGGCGAAGCGAGACGGTCCACCGCGTACCCCTCCTCTCCAGGGGACATCCGGGGTTCGGGGTCCCACGGTACGTGGTACACCCCCAGCCCCTTACAATTTACATATACAAATACCTGTATACTGAGATCAGACTATCCTCCTAATGTAATTATGGACATAGGAGCATATTTTCTCACATCATGGAAGATTAGTTTTTAAATAAGAGCTATGTATAAAAACA
This sequence comes from Crocodylus siamensis, assembly GCF_052110815.1. NCBI lineage: Eukaryota > Metazoa > Chordata > Crocodylia > Crocodylidae > Crocodylus > Crocodylus siamensis. The sequence continues at coordinate 201,152,737 of NC_143396.1, forward strand.
CACACTTATGAATGAAAGAACAGATTCCCATAGTTCCCTGATTTACATTTGGTGTATATTCTGGTGTAAACTGTCACAGTTCTGTTGAAAGGACCTGTCCTGGTAAGTTTGGGAACATTCCCCCAGAAAAGAAAATGCAGGAAAACCTTTGACTACCATCCCCAGAGGTAAACATATTAAATAGATTAATTACAACTAATTGGCCTCTCCTCATTCAAATCTTCCCCTAAGACAGTTCTACCTACTGGGACACCTACAAGAAATGAATCAACAATAATATTCAGGGGTTTTTTTCTACTTTAAACAATACTTATAACACTACCACCAGAATGGAAGTAACATGACAGGTGCCAATTATCCTGCTTATGTAGTCACCTTTCTCCATGTTTTGCCCATAGTTTGTCTGCTTATTTCCTCATTTTTTGTCTTTTTAGAACATAAACTCCTTGAGCAGGATCATGTCTCTTTCAATATCCCTACCCAGGAATATTTTGGGTATTACTGTATTTAAAATGATTGCTAATAAATTTTAACAGCGCCAAACAAGGTAGAATGAAGTACAGAAAGCCTCAATAGAATTTTTTAAATAACATCATTTTCACTTATGTCTCTAATGTATAGGAAAAACAGAACAGTATTTTAGATGTGCCAGCATGACAACAAGTTAATGTTGAAATATGAGCTAGTATTTTCCCAAGCTAACAGCAATATCTGTAAATAGAGTTATAAATGACTCACTTGCTCAAATGTATAGATGGTAAATACAAACTTGGATAAAAACTTGTCATAAAATTGCTTGAGTATAGACCACAGGATCATGCCTTTAATTTTTAAATAGCAAAACTGGTGGTTTTGCTTAGCAAACAATGGTAAAATCACCACTGACTTTATATGGGTTAGGGTGGGGCAGGCAATTATTTTGGGCAGAGGGCCACTTATTGAGTTTTGGCAAGCCATCGAGGGCCACATGACATTCAGCCCAGGGCAGATAAATATTTAATTTTCTAAATTTTTTAGGGGCCCCATGGACCAGATAGAATGTCCTGGCGGGCTATATCTGGCCCCCAGGCTGCATTTTGCCCGTCCCTTGGTTAGGGGTTGTCTCAATAGGGATAGCTAAAATAAGTTTATAAAGTCATAGATTTTTCTGGCAAGAAGGAATATTTAAGATCATCTAAGTCTAGTATCTGCAGCAAAGACCATAGAACCTTTTCCACTAAATTTTTTAGTGAAGTTGTGACTTTTGTTCAAGCTCTAGCAAAACTCTAGAAACATATCTTGTATTGATTTTAAAACACGAAATGAAAGAGAATCTATCACTTCCTGGGATTAACTACACAATTTTGTACTTTATTCCTAGTCTGTATTTATTTAGCTTCAATTTCAGAACATTAGATCTTGTTATGCATTTCTTCAATAACAAATGATCTCCCATCAGAAACATCTTTTTTTGCATATAGTTATAAACCCTGATCAAATCACTCTAAGGCAGATTTCGAGATTTTAAATGATTAAGATAGCTGTGTCATAAGCCCCTTTACATTTTACAACATTTTTTGAGAGAAGTCCAGATAAGATATGTATGATACTCTAATAATAGTTTCACCAACTGCAGGTACTTCCTCAGCCTGACAAAGGGGTTTTCAATCCTAAAGCTTCCAAAGATATGGTTTTTTTTAAGTACTCCTTTTTTTTCATAATACACATATAGACATAAAACACAAGATATGCCATCACGCACCATGAATAGCATCATATGTCCAACACAACACAACATCTTTACTTCTTGCTGTCAATTCCTTTATAAAAGAAAGGCTCTGTGACAGTTCCGTCTGGGTACCTTTGATGCTGCTGCTGCTGCTACTGGTGTTGAGCCAGCTAAGTTATTGTTCCTGTTGTCATGTAAAGCGGAGGACCAGGCATGAGGATGTAGGGGAGGTGGAGGCCTCAGTGGAGCACACTGCTGTGTTGTGCTGAAGCCCTAGAGCCAGGAAGGGCGTACTTTAACATACGCACAGCGTCACCCACCCGCATCATGAGTTTTGCCTGTCAGCAACTTGGGGTGCAGGGCCCCAAACAACAGACTCCCCCAGCAAGACACACACAGCTGGCAGGCTTCAGGGCCTGGCAGGGCCCGGCAGGGCCCAGCACTCGCTCAGGCTTGCACTAGGACACACACACACACACACACACACACACACAGATGGCAGGCTTTGTGGCCTCGGTAAGAGCTACCACCCCTGCAGTTTTGACCCCTGTGTTGTAACACATAGACGTGACAGTTTTGCTTTCAGATATTTGTGGTGCAGTTCCCCCCAAATCCCTGCACTGATCTTCTTGAAACTTGTGAGGCTTTGTGGCCTCACCAGAGGCTACCACCCCTAGTTTTCAGCCCCGTGTGGTATAACACACAGATGTGACATAAGTGTGGCTTTCAAGAATTTGGGGTACAGTTCACCTCAAACCCCTGCACCAATCTTCTTGAAACTTGGCAGACTTCATGCTCTTAGCAGAGGCTACCAACCCTGCAGGTTTCATCCAAATCATACAAAAAAGTTATAGATCTTTAATTGATTCCCCATTATACCCTATGGCCAGATCTGTGAGACAGCTCCAAAATTTCGGAGCACTTCGGCCGGATCAAGGCGAAAACCCTGTCCGGGGCTCCAGATCGGATAGCTGCCATCCGAAGCAGCTGAATTCGAAGCTAGATTGGATCACTGCCGACTTGCACAGCCCTAGTTAATATTCATCTTTCAACTCTTCTTTATTATACATCTAATTATACATCTGAGGACCTGTTAAGCCTTTTACATACACAATTGCACTGGGATGTCATGTTCAAGTGGATCTCTATAGTGAGCCACAAACCCTTTTCAGTACTACTGCATTTCTTGTAAACAAAATCTCCATATAATTCCCACCCCCAGATCTTAGAAAAGTAGAGTTGGAAGGGACTGCAGGATATTATCTAGTGCAACCACTTATAAAGCATTCTTGGTAAATATTTAGGAATCACAAATTATCTGCAGCATTTGATATTCTCTCTCACCCCATTACCATTAAAAAACTAGGGGACTGTGGCATTGACACACACACAGTCAAATGGGTCACTAACTGGCTGGAGGGCTGCACCCAGAGATGGGTCTTATTCGACCTGGAGGGATGTGGGCAGTGGGGTTCTGCAGGGCTCGGTCCTCGGGCCCACACTGTTCAACATCTTTATCAGTGACTTGGACAAGGAGGTAAAAAGCACCCTGTTCAAATTCGCAGACAACACTAAGATGTGGGAGGAAGTGGGCACGCTAGAAGGGAGGAATAGGCTGCAATCAGACCTGGACAGGTTACACAGGTGGGTGGATGAGAACAGGATGGGTTTCAACACTGACAAGTGCAAGGTGATGCACCTGGGATGGAAGAACCAGCAGCATACCTACAGGCTGAAGAACTCCCTTCTCATCAGTACAGAGGCAGAAGAGGATCTTGGAGTCATTATTGAACCCAAAAATGAACATGGGCTGACAGTGTGGGGATGCAGTCAGGAAGGCCAATGGTACCTTGTCATGTATCCACAGGTGCATCTCAAGCAGGTCCAAGGAGGTGATCCTCCCCCTCTATGAGACACTGGTCAGGCCACAGTTGGGAGTACTGCATCCAGTTCTGGGTGCCGCACTTCAGGAGGGATGTGGACAACATGGAGAGGGTCCAGAGGATGGCCACCCGCATGATCAGGGATCAGCAGGGCAGGCCCTACGAGGAGAGGCTAAGGGACCTGAACCTGTTCAGCCTCCACAAGAGAAGGCTGAGGGGGGATGTAGTGGTCGTTAACAAACTAGTCGTGGGGACCATCAGGCATTGGGGGAGTGACTAGAAAAAATGGTCACAAGTTGGCAGAGGGTAGATTCAAGCTAGATATCAGGAGGTACTACTTCACTGTCAGGGCAGCTAGGATCTGGAACCAACTTCCAAGAGAAGTGGTGCAGGTTCCAACCGTGGGGGTCTTTAAGAGGAGGCTAGGCAAACACCTTGCTGGGGTCGTCTGACCCCAGTACTCTTTCCTGCCATGGCAGGGGGTCGGACTTGATCTGCTCAGGTCCCTTCTGACCCTACCAATTATAAAACTATGATACGGAGCAGAAGATTCATGCTTAGGGTCCAGAGGGCCTTTTCTTTGTCTTCCACAAACCCCACTTTTCAATTTCTACTTTCTTTCACATTTGCTCCTCAGGAACTGTCATGGATACAGCTCTTTATAATGGGTATGCAGACTTGTGGGTATGCTATACACATTATGCAGATAGGTTCATGGGTTTACCATTATCACAAAATCATAGAAAAGTGGGGGTGGAAGGGACCTTAGGTGGTCATCTAGTCCAACCCCACTTCGAGTTAGGATCATCTGAATCTAAATCATTCCAGAGACGTGTTTGTCTTCAAATCTTCCAGAGATGGAGCTACACAACCTCTCAAGGTAATCTGTTCCAGTGCTTAATTACCCACATAGTCAGAAAGTTCTCCCTAATGTTCAGGATCTGTATGTTGAAACTATACAAAACAGTTGTGGCTTTGTAGCAGTCATAGAGCCATAAGAATCTTGCATTGAAAGGACCTTTTAAAACAATTAGAATTAACTGGCTTCATTAATTTTAGAGTAATATATAATAATACCATGTGATATACAATAATCAAAACTAAAGACTAAACACAGAAGACATGCTTTTATAAGATTTCCATTTATTTTTATTTATTCCATTTTATTTTCAATTTGCCTATCTCTACACATTCATCTTTGTCATTAATCAAAATTTTAAAAGCAGAAATATTAAAGAAAAGACAATTTTACAACTTAGTAGCAGCTCTTAGTTTTGCAGACCGTGCTCTTGGGTTTTCTTTAATATCCATGGCCTGAGGAGTAATGACTTTTTTCTTCATAGATGTCCATTTTGAATTGGATGTTCTATTAGAGAATTCTTCATTATTTTCAGGTTTAAAGCGATTTTTTTTCTCCAGTCTTATTTTCTGTTGTATACTGAGATTAGGTTTTTCTGAAATGTCTATTCCATAAAGAAAACGTTTGATTATGCGATCCTCTAGTGAATGAAAAGAAAGGGCAACAAGTACACCTTCAGGCTTTAGAAACTTCTCTGCTGTCCTCAGCCCTGTATAGAGTTCATGGAGCTCATCATTCACAAATATGCGCAAAGCTTGGAAAGTTTTGGTAGCAACATGTGTGGGTCTCTGAAGTAAGTCTTTTCGTGCATACAAAGCAGCTGCTGGAAAAGCACCTGTCATGAATTAAAAATAAGAGAAGCTCAAATTAATGTTGTGTCATTTCTATGCTGCTTTCCTGTAATGGAACTTGTAATCTTCTAGAAACAGTCTGATATTTTCACAAGCTCTCCATGTATACCAGCACCCACCTTGGATGCTAATCTAATGACATATGCTGACCCAAGAGCAAAATATACTGGTTGATTGTACCCTTTTTCCTGGAGGAATTTTCACAGAAACTGTATCCTCAAACTCTCTTTTACATGCTACAATGATTCCCAAGCAAGAGGGAAAAACAGTAGGCAGAGGCTTCGGAACTAACTGAATTAACAAACACTCAAGTAGTATATTAAAAATAAGCAGGGAGACTATAAGGAGTGGGAAAAGAGACGAGTAAGAAAATACAGCTATGTCTTAGAGGTCAAGAAATGTAAATTCTAAACTGTGAATTGTCAAAAGTTAAGGCAAGTTAGACCTTGCAATAGACATAAATGCAAATAGCGCAAGGTTATTTAGACACATAACTGAGAGAACAAAGAAAGTGGGGCCATGATGCAGTGAGGATGTGTAAAGATTAAGGGTAAAATCTAGGCATGACAAGAACATTAAATTAATATTTTGACTCAGTTTTCAATAAGAATGATGATACTGACTATGGAGGGAAAACCTATATGGAAAATGGGAATAAAGTTATGGATATGGATATAAGCAATTACAAGTTATGTGAGAAACCATTTATTTAACAAGGAGATGGTAGGGATAAGTAGAAGAATTGTAAAGAATTAGCTCAAACTGTTACCGTAACAGGTAGAGTTCAGGTAGCTAGCAAAAGGTAGAGTAACAGGTAGAGTTTAAAGAAACGACTAGGCTAGAGAGAGGTTACTAATGTTATTCCTAAGGGCCGCCCCACCTTCCCCCACACACATATACAGGTAAAGGTGTCATGGGACCTAATGCGCAATGCACATAATTGTACCTCTTACCATGCCACACATGTGCAGCAGGAGGCATGATTGTTGGATCTCACATTAGATCCCATCACACCTTACTGCTGGTGCACCAGCAAGATCTCATAGTTAGGACCCTTCTCAGTTGAGGTGCTCCCAGATGCAGGGATGCCCCACATGGCACCACAGCTGGGGATTGTGGTACCCCCAAGACCTAAGGATCACAGCTGCCTCAATCCTTAGGATCGGGAGGTCTCACACTAGGCATAGTGCACCCTTCAGCTGATGTGCGAAATGAGCTGATGTACAAAATGTGCTAAAGCTCAACAGCAAGAAGCTATAAAATTAGTACACGTTTACGGGATATAACTTTATAGCTGGCTGGAACTCTTCATGGTGCGGTAGATATTTTGCATGTAGCTGGTCTTGAGGTAACTGGACAATTTGCCAGTTAAACTGTAAAGTGTAGAGGAGGCCTGAAAGATTATTCTTGGGACCAGTGTAATTTAACATTTTTATTGATGACCTTACCATATGGCCCACAGGTCAGATCTGGCCCTCTGAGGGGCTTTGTCTGGCATGCAGTGGGTCCCTCAGTTCTGCCTGGCCCAGATGTGGGAGGCAGCCTGGGCCACTGCACGTGCGGCTAGTCCTGGCACCCTCAGATGCAAAGCGGGGCTAGGGTGGCCAGACTCCATTTCCCACTAGCCCCAGTGGTGGTGGCTCCTTCTGGCTGCTGCCACTAGACTCAGCTCCAGTGCTTGAACACCCAGGCCTGTCCACCCACACCCACTGTTGGGGATGGGGCCCACACTGGCAGGGTGCTTGGCTGGGTGGCTGGGGTGGGGCCAGCTGGTAGCAGTGTCGGGGAGGGAGACAGGAGGGTGGGGCCTGGGAGACCCTGGGATCTTTAAGTGGTGACAGCATGGGGTCAGGGATGCTCAGGGAGCAGATTGCTGCTCTGCTGCAGGACTGGCCAAACATTATCACCACCCTAAGATCCCAGGGTCTCCATGGACACCAGCTGGGACCCACACAGGCAGGGCCCAAGCCCAGGCTGAGCACCCACTCCCCACTCCAGCCTTGCCCATGCCAGCCACGATGAGTGGCAGCAGCAGGCCAGTATCAGTGAAGATAAAGGTTGCCTTCTATCCCAAGTAGGGGCTAGAGATGCTGGCTGACTTCATGACACTGCCTAGCTTTAGTGGCAGCGGTCTAAGTGTGGAGGCAGCTATCACCAGGCAGAAGCTTCTGCTGAGCATCGGGAAAAAGAAGGCCCTGGTGGCAGACAAAGCCACACCTCCCTTGCTGCTGCTGGGGCCCTTCTTGCTATAGCTGCTTGGAGCCCAAGCCAGGGATAGCTCATGGCTTCGCCCTGCTGCTGCCACCCCACCAGGCAATGGGGCCTGAGGTGACCTGGTTGTGGCAAGGGCCCCAGCTGATCTGCCCCTGCTGAAGCTGCCACCCACTACCAACCTGGAGCAACTGGTGATCTGAGGTTCCAGCCCTGCACCAGCTCCCTGCTCACCTGTCGCCACATACCACAGAGGGAGTTTTGGTGACATTGCACTGGGAGGGGTAGGGGAGGAAGGCGGGATACTGACTTGGCCCATGACAGCTCTGCAAAACTCCCTATGCAGCCCATGGGCTCAAAAAACTGCCCATCCCTGACTTAAAAACTTGCTTCACTCTGCTCCTGATATTTGTGCTAAGGACACAATGTTGGAGGGCATTATCAATACAGAAGTAAATCAGAATATCATGTGGGAAGAACAGAATGACTTTTGGGACTGGGGTAATAGAATCAAATAGCATTCAGTAGTGCCAAATGCAAGGTTCTGTACTTTAATGCTGCTAAAAAACTTCTGAAGTTAGCCAGGAGCTCATCATTTAGAAAAGGACCTGGGTCAACAGTAGGATGACTCGAGTTGGCAATATGGTATGTCTGAAAAAAGACAAAGACAAGCCAGAAACAAATGAGATTAATCTAGGCATTTTCAGGACAAATAGAGAAGTAATAGTGGCATTGTACAAGGCACTAGGTGAGATTAAATTTGGAGCACTGTATAAAATTCTGGTCACTCAAGTTAAAAAAGGATTAACTGAAACCTTAATAGATGTGGAAAAGGATTATTAGAATCATCAGGCAAATGGAAAGCCTATCTTAAAAGAAGAGAAGAAAAAAGCTTGGCTTGTTCAGCCTACCAAAAAAGCATTACTTTGTAGAAATAAGTTAGGGAAGGCATAAAGAGTAAACATCAGAGAGAGAGGTATGTATGCTAAAGGACAATGCTGGAACTAAACCAAGGGGGTAAACTGACCATGAATTAATTTATGTTGTAAATTAGAAGAAGGTTCCAACCATCAGGACAGTCAGATCTAGCAGCCTTTCAATGTGACAGAAAAGGCAAAAAGCATAACTGTCTGTAACCCAGAACTCGGTAAATATAGGAAAGATTATAAAACATGGTTGCCTGCAGTAACAGGGGATAGGACATGATGGACAAGATGAACCACCAGGACCATTCCAATCCTATGTTCCTGAAGATAAAATACAAAATGAGAGCTGAATCAGACAGAGTAGATGGCTTAAAATTCAGGACAGCAAAGACTGTACATCTTCATTAGCAATGGCACCAATTACATTCATATGTAGATGTCAATATATATGCATGCTTAATTGCTTCTCTTGTATTACTGAAGCAGATAATATACATAAAGCATGGTGCAACAGAAACAATGTGTTGCCTTCTAGATTACTGTGAAATTCAGAGAAGTGATAGGATTTAATTAATTACACTATTTTATTTTAATTAAACACTATTTCTAATTTAAAGAAACAAGACAATAACAGCATCATCATTCTTAATGAAAAGCCTTTCATGCTGATCACATGTACAAAGCATATATTCAAAGCTTAGTAACCTAATTGTGACAATACTGCAAAACTATTTTATCCCTTCAATAAAACATTAAAGGAAATATTATTTCCTTATAGTACTTGCAGTTCAGTTTAATATTCACATAACAACTTTTTAATAAAGAAATGATAAAAAGCTGGCTCTCTATCAATCATAAATCCTTTTTAGCTATTTGACATACTGGTAATACATTACATATGAATATAGTTAATTGTAGCTATTGGATAAGCTATAATTGGGGACCTACTTAATTCATGTGCAGACACAGACATTTTCATGGCTTGTTCATGGCACAAAGCTGATTTTGTAGGCATTTCCTGACAGCCCTGCCCCTCACTGCTGATTGGTGGAGAGGCCAGAGAGTGAGGGGAGGGGGAAGGAGAGATGAGGAGGTGGCTACCACCTTGGCTGCTGCTGCGCTTCATGCTGCCTTACCAGCTAGTGTCTTCCCCTCCTGGGCAGGCTGTGAGGCAGTGGGGACCACTGGCTCTCGCTGGGAGTCAGCATTTTATTTTTATGAAGTTTTTTTGAAAGTTGATTTCATGGAAAATTGCAGCTTTTGTGTTTTCTGCAAAATCCATGAAATTGTGAATTAAATAGGTCCCTAGTTATAATGTATCCATTTGAATAATGCGATCAGTATTGCCTTTACAATATAAAGTTATATATTACCACACTCCTATTATTCTCTGTTTGCATCAATGGTACACATTTTTCATGGCAAATCCTTTATATAAAAATATCAGATGTTAATTAGCATTGTTTATCCCTAAATTAGCTTGTACAGTGAATCAAGAATACAGATTTATTGTAAATTACTATGGGACTGATCTTGATCCTACTATATATTTTAAGAATATAAAAATGCAGAGGTACTTTTTAATGGCAGATCACTCAATTCCCACTATGTATAACTTCTCTACATAAGATGATACATTTTAGATACAGAAATTATGAAAAATTGATTTATTTCTTGTTTAGCTGTTCCCCATGTTCCCACTTTTCAGAATAGTGACACTGTTTGGATTAGGACAAACAGTATCTGTATGAAAGCAATTCTAATGGCTACTGTTGGGATGTCAGCATGTGTAGGAGTAAAAGTGTTGTTTATGTGACTTCTGCTCTTTCTGGATTATATTTAAGATTTTTGTGGATAAGAAATCTGGAAAGAGGGTCTATGTGAAGAGGTCATGTTAAAACAAAAATGCATTCAATAAAAATATATCCTAACCAGTTTGCTTGATGTTAACTAGGATTTGGGATTTAAACAGAATAAAATCAGTTGAAGATATGAAAATAGCAGTGGAAATTATTTGATCAAGCAGTATGTGGGTGAGGAAGTATTCAGTCTGACATTACCTGGTTCATGACGAACTGCTCTTGTACTAGTTGCCCACAGCTTGCAAGAATCGTTCTTGTTCAGGAGTGAAGATAATGTTTTGCTGGATTCTAAGCATCTGCTCCTAAATTTTTACCCTCTCACTTTCTCTGTCTTTTTTGTTTAAAGAAAGTTAAGAGGGAACAGTTGATACTGTTTCCATCTCAGGTAGCTACATAATGTCAAGTTAACGTGACTGTGTCAGTGTGTGACTGTTGGAAAAATCTCCAAGACCAACTAATTTATATTGTCTGTACAGACATTTCTCACTTATTCCCTAAGGATTTATACCATTCCCCTTACTATTGTGAAGAGAAAGGTGACTAAGATAGGTTTTTTTCAGGGAGGTTTTTTAAGGTATTATTCATTTTATACTAGTCATTCTTATATTCTCATTATATGAGCACAGAGAAAAGGGCTGGAGAAACCAGAGATAAAGAAACAAGGGGAAGTGAATTACCAAAAAGTGTTACAGAATTTTTGAATTTGGCATGAATAAAAAAGCCGGGTCAGAAAAGTGCAAGTTATAATATTAATGCATAAAGCGAAGGAATTGATCTTTGCAACAAGGTTGGTCAGTAAATTATTATAGAAAAAGAATGATTAACATATTCCTGGCAACAGCATCAGTACAACTGCTATATATGCATTTATATATGGATGCACTGAATCTTCTGCCCAATAGAGCTGAACAATCTCCATTTCAATTAAACCAACAACAGAGTAAGGCAAGGTGTCCACAGTAATTGCAGCTAGATTCAGATCCCCAAAGGTATTTGGGCACCAATGAAATCAGTGGGAAGTTGAGTGTCTTTGTGGAGCTAGCACTTAATTAAGAGAAACAACAGATCTTCTGGCCAATCTAGGATTGGAGACAAACAACAGATCTTCTGGGACTGGAGGCACAGACATTCTTGAAGCAACTAGATACTAAGCCAAAATTCATATAAGAGAAGGAATTAGTCCACAAAACTGATGTGGAGAAAGTAGATGGATATGGGTAAAACATATGTAAAACAGCTTCTAGTAGGAAATCATATGAAGTCCTTTTCTGAATTTTGTGATGAATCAGACTTTCCAAAAACAGTTGAATGGCCATAAATGCAGTTGCATCAAGTATTAGAAAACCAGTTTGGAGCTAAGGCTTTATTCACCTGTCTACACCCTAAAGACAAATTTATACAAAAGTACATGCCATTTTTTTTTATATCAACAGTTAATAATGTCTTTAGCACTGTAGAAAACCATGACATTTGACACACCAAGGTTTGATGTTCCATCATTTAAGATGTGCGCTTTGGGTTTAAAAAAATAACACCCCAGTTAAGATGGCTGTGTTTGCCAGCAATGTCAGAAACACTTTGTGAAGCCTATAGATTCTATTGTACAGGACAATTAAGCTGATACGACATTTCAGGTTGTTATGACTCCATTGCATCTCTCTGATAAAATTTGGATGTAAGCAAATAAAGGTGTTCTGCTGAGCTATATATCTGAGAAATTGAGGTGGAATGGTGAGGTCTCTGGACCGATACAACCACTAGCTACTGGTGTAATTTGCATTGTCTAGCTTAATGTAAATGTTAATGTAATATTTTACCCACTCCCAAGCACTCAGCAAGAGCATGAACTTGGTATGAACTGAATATGCAGAATTCTTCCTCTACGCAGGAGCATTTGATCATCTCTGCTAAGGAAGAAGAGCAACACAGTAGCAAAAAATGTAACAGTAAGAACAAATATCAGAATCAACAATTGACTTGCAAGAATCCTAACACCTGTGACCATGCTTGGTGACAGTATACCCAGACCTGAGTAAATTTCAATTAAAACAACTTAAGAGCTCCTCCAGACATCACAAAACCATACAACACAAGTAACATGAACAAGAGGACACACCAGTCCCTGGGCACTTAAAGTATGCTTGCCCAAATACTGCAAGAGTACAGGACTGAGTCCAGACATGAGAAAATTTTTAGGTAAAAGCACAAGAAAAAACACAAGTCCTATATCTTTTCTGCATAGAGAACGTCAACCACAGAAAGGGACTAAGGGTGTGCGAAGCAGGCAGCATTTGATTTGGATTTGGCCTGATTTGGGGGACAGTGATTTGATTCACTGATTCAGATCACTGTCCCTATTCGATTTGGTCAAATCTAAATCTGAAGATTTGATTCTGATTTGGAGAATCAGCGATACAGCCACGATACAGCCATAGACACAGCTTTATATGTTTTTTCTACATACCTTGAGGTACCATGCGTGGCTCGTGAACGCAAGATGGTGAGGCGGATGAAGCATCCCACAGGAGCGCAGGGGAAAGGGGGTCTCCACGCACTTGACAGCAGACCTGGAAGTGAACCAGAAGTACTTCTAGTCGTGGGACGTTCCACCCGCTTCACCATCTAAGCATTCATGAGCCGTTCCTGGTACCTTGAGGTACATAGATAAAGACATATAAAGCTGTGTCTATCAAATCGTTGAATCTCTCCTAAACTCTCTGAATTGATTCAGAGGCTTCCGATTCAATTTGGAGAGATTAATGGGTCTCCTGATTTGATTCGGATTCAGAGACTTGGCTGCCGAGTCAGGCCACATCTCTTCCAAATTGAATCAGTGACCGAAGTTTTGTACAGCCCTAAAAGGGACATATTCTTTGACCTAAGGAGTTTACAGTCTATACAAATGCAAGATACATGATAATAATTCAGAAGGAGTGAGAGAGAAAAAATTGAAGAAAAAGAGAAAAGCATTTGGTGGATGAAGAAAATAGGAGTTCCTTAACAGAAGACAGTTTGAAGGAGTTGGAAGCTGCGTTCAAAGAATGAAAAATTAGGATTACAATGACATGGTCAGTGTGAGAAGGTAATAAACAGGCTTAACCTGGGAAAAATGCCCCTGGGGCAGTCCTTTCTCTCACCCTTTCTCTCCTCTTACCTTTTGCCTTCATGCATGCAGCAATAAGAGGCCAGGAATGTGTCATGAAGTGCACAGTTTCTGGAAATTGTAGTTCTCTAGAGTGGTAGTAGATTTTGCTGATGCTGAGGGAAAAGCTTTCACCCCATTTTTTACCACTGAAGCCTATGTCAAAAGGGCAAAAACATAATTCCTAATTTTGGCAGCAAAAATTGGGATCAAGTCTCCCCTCAGCAGCAGCAAACTTGGCTGCCACTCTGCAAAACTATGATTCTCAGAATGCCATGTGATTCATAACACACAGTGTCTGTGCCAGGTGCTTCTTGCAACCAGCAAGTGCAGGCAGAACAAAGGACAGGAGGGTAAGGACCCTGTGTCCCATTCTTCTGGCACTCCTCCCCTTATGCAGCATTCAGGACATGTGCTCTACTTATCCATAGTACATTACACTACTGAGGTAATATTATTTACGGACTCTATTATTATCATCACACATGACCAATTTTAGATAAAACTGCATGTACTGCATTTCTATTTAACGGGGCTAGTTTAAATACACAGAAAGTATCAGGTAAGTAATATTTATATTACATTTTTATGATTTTCAAAGGTACAAGGAGCGACTCCCCCTGAAATTCAATGAGATTTATGTCATGGAAAGGTGTTACATTTCTACTGGGAAAAGTCACTGCTCTTCCAGGAGAAATTCCAGCAGATAGGTGTTCATTAAATTTTCTTGTGGAGAAAATGAGAAAAAAAAAAGATAAAGAGAACATCTAACAGAAAGATGTTCCACTTTGACGCCTGAAAGATCTTCCCTGCACCAGAGTTTCTCTTGCTAGACTGAGCGCCTGTACATTTTCGCTTGACTCTTCTATAATTGGGAGGAGTCAAGCAGTAACTTCCTCTGTGTCTTCCTCAGACCAGGGGAACTCTTGGCTGGGGAAGTTGTGCGAGCATTTCACTGATGCTTGACTCCTTCCACGATAGGGAGGTGAGCTGCCACTGTTCTCCCAGTCTCTCCCAGACTGCAGTCCCCCAGACCAGGGACTGGAAGGAGTGGAGGAGCAGCTGCTTCCTAGTGCCTTCTCTACATGAGGGGTGACCCGGTCTGGGTAAAGAATGGAGAGCAAGGGAGGGAGGGTATATACAGACTGGAATACCTGTACATTCCCTCTCTCAGGAAGATTTCTACCTCTAGTTAGTTCTCTACATCGGTAGTGATAGAAAAGAATACCTGTCCATGGCCTTAGATGCCTAACTCACTTACATTCTTCAGAAAAATTTATCTTAGGCTTCTGACATTTATGCCTCTAAGAATCCCATGCTCCTTTAGCATCTAACATTCAACTTACAAGTTCTGCATACTGTAAAACCACTGTTCATTTTTCAAAACAAATGCCTACTGAAAGGAAGGGACTAGATTCAGAGAAGTGTTAGGATAGGATCTCACAAGAAGGAAACTGACACTGATTTTTGAAAGCAAAGCATCCTTATTTCATTAAATGTATTTGTGACAGGGGGCAACTCCTGGGCCTGGTCACAATACCGGCCCACCCACCTGTCTAGGGCAGTTTGCCCTGTCTTACCTGCCATGACTTCTTGGGATAAACCTGATGTAGTAAGTGGGAGGCTGCCCATTTTAAGACCCCAGTGTCAAGGGGTTTACACATGGCTCCGACCTTCCCTTACCGTGTCCCATACCTCACAGATGGCATCATAAGTTGATTATAGTACCCAGCCAGAGCCAGGTCAAACTCTTCCCCCTGTTGGGCCTCTATCACTTTACTCTTGCACTCCGCCCCCCTCACAGGGCCTTACTCACTCCACCCACTCTCATAGGGCCTCTTTTGTACTGCTCTTCATTGGGCCACTCTCAACCCGCCCTACTCTGTGACTTTGTGACCTTCAGGCTTTCCTACTTGCTCTCTGTCCAGTCCACACGCAGCCCTTTAGGTGCCACTATGCACCCTACTTTACATGGCCACTGGCCTTATGCCCCACCCTGGGCTGAACTCCGCCACTAGTTCCTCCCCAAGCCATACATACTTCTGTCCCCTCCCGCTGGGGTCTCGGGGTCTTATACCCCACGGACTCAGGTGCCTCTCTCTTGGCATACCTGTTTCAAATATCAGCTCTACTCTACTTCCCACTTGGTAGTAAGGGCTGGGATTATAAGACATCCCTACATATCTTTCACTTGAGAGGCAACTGGCCTAACATTTCTGGGGAGCTACCCCACCACAGGTAGCTCAACCAGGCCATCCTTCCCCAGCACGGTGCAGTTTCAAGTTATATCCAGGACCGAGAGCTACCTGCCATCCCCATAGCTCATGCCCTTACCTCCAAGATGTTCCTGAGTAGCCGCTTAGCCGAGTGGTGTCTTTCTGGCTGCCAGCAGCAGATTGCTGCTTCAGCCTTGAGAGCCTAGATCTAAAATGGAGGCTACTCGCTCCTCCAGTCCCAGGGCTCTTCTGTGGTCATGTGACTGCCCCGTTACTCCAGTTCACACCTGTTGGCTGCCCTGCTCTGGCCCTTAAAGTGACAGGCACCCAAAGGTGCTCCGTCACAGTATTGAGTCTAAAAATAAATTTTGATTTGAAAATGGAATCCCTGAGCTTAAAATTGATGGTAGTTTAAAGTTTGAAAAAACCAAACTGCTCCTTAATATACAACAGACGTGTCCTAAGTAAAATGAATAGCTTTCTTTTGAATGAGCAACTAACAGTTATAAACACTAATAGTTTGGTTAAAATACTGAGTATTATTAGATTAAACAAAATAATTTAAAAGTAAAGATGGAGTACATCTAAAATATCATAGGAGACAGAGGTTACTATAGCAGTGTTCACAGGAACACAAAGATACTCCTTTTTGAAATGTATACATTCACTAAGTCACTAGATATACACAGCTCTATGCTCCTCCATAATAGTTGGCCTAGTTTCCATTTACAAATAAGCTTTTTCTTCAACAAACCTGAAGGCTCTTAAATCATACCACTGGGCCTCTTTTTGAATTTGTTTACAAAAGAATTTTAAATAAAAGCCAAAGTTTCTTGAAATAAGGATTTACCATTTAGTAAAAGATCTAATACAGAAAAGCTAATTTCCTTTCTGCCCTGATTTCAACTAATATACCATTCACTTATTTGAAACATTCAAAACTGTAAGTGAAAAATATAACAGATAAAAAATACACTGGTAAGACACAATAAAATAGGTTTTTTTGGCTATAGTTTCCATTATCCTGCTAGTCCTATACTGGACTTTCCTTTTCATGATATTTATTAACAAATTTTTACCAGTTGTGAATTCTAGGATTATGTTTTAGATATATATTATTAGTTCACTGCCTGTCAGGAATGACCGGGGGGGTGGGGGGGGCAGAGGAGGCTGGGATGGAGTGCCACTACCTAATGCCCCATGCTGCTGCTGCTCTGCCTCTTGCAGGCAGTGGGGTGGGGGAGCCGAGGCCAGTGCTGGTGGCCTTGGCTCCCCGCCCTATCCGGTCCTTAGAGTCGCCTGCAGAAAGCAGGGTGGGAGAGGTGAGGCCAGCAGCCCCACCCACTGTCTGGTACTCGACATTGCCTTGGAATCATGGCGGCGCTCACCCATGCTTGGAGCATTCCGATTGGCTGTTCCATCAGCCAATCAGAGTGCGAAAAAGCATTAGGGATGGAGAGACAGACAGACTTAGGCTTTTATAATATTAGAATGCTGCTTTTAGATTCCATCACCCAGAGCTGATTCCCACCTCTCAGAACAAAAATATATTTCCCAAGTACCACATAGTGCGAATCAAGGACTAAAACATTTTCTAAACTTGCAAATGATTTGCTAGAAATTGTTCATTTCTATCCCAGAAAAGGCTACCTATAAGGCTTAAAGACAGAACCAAGTTCTAGAATTCTGGTCAGAAGCTGGATGCAAATCTGAAGTTCTCTATAAGGATCCACCCACCACCACACAAACTAGGAAGCTGAGGACTCAATTCAGTGTTAGAACAATTACCAAAAGCAAAATACTAGCCCTAACATTTGTAAGAAGCCAAAGCCTCCTCATTTTTCTCTGATATTGTCACACTGCGAGTTAAGATAAAATGGATAGACCATGATCATAACTAGCCTTACCTTCTCTATCATGTTATTAATCTAACAGAGCTTTCTTCTTAACAAAAATACAGTAATCAAGTGAAAAAATACATCGTTTTATTTTCTAAATCAGCAAAATATTTAATTAATCTTTTGTCTGTTTGCTTACTTAAACTAATAAGGCTCATAACAAATGTTTATACTATTTCAAAAGTATGTTAAAACCAAAATAGATTTCACACATTTATATCCACTGGGAGGTAAAGAAAAGGAAGAAGAGACCAGAATAAGAAGCTTGAGCTTTAAAACCTTAGGGTTACATGGGAAAAAGGTATTAACTCACTTGTACCAATTTGTGGATGTTTCTGCTGTTAGATGACTTTTTAGAGTGTGATCTTTGACAATGGGCTTTGATTTTGCACCTGCAATATTGCTCAGGCATATGATGAATTGGATATCTAACCTATCAGATTGTGGCAATATATAAACATGTAACTGCCTAATATAAAAATTTAGAACTATTCTAAGTATAATAGACGGCAACTAATAGAGGTATTCTGTATATGTTGTATTTAGCATAGAAGGTCATATTATTTGATCAAAACATTATTCTTCACAATTGAACAATTAAAAAAAATGTCAAAATGTGCCTTTTTTCTTTAATTATTTATTCTAATAATTAAAGGTGGTTTTCACGGTCACTTAACATTTCCTAAAAGGCATTTGGGCACTTGACTCCTGAAATCAACAGGAGTTAGGCACTATTACTTCCAGATGTTAAAAACAAAATGAAACAAGACAAAACACCACACTTTACCAGAAGCCGTGCACTACTTTACCAGAAGCAGCAGCATATTACTTCGACTTGGCTCTGCAGTATCTGTAAAGATCGAGTACTTCAGTGGGGCTTTTTGGAGCTTTTGGCTAAAAGCTGATTCAATCAGCTATTAGATAAAAGTGCCCGATCCATACAGATACTGCAGAGCCAGGTCCAACTAAGGTGCTGCCTCCTCTGGGCATGTGCTAGGATGCGTGAGAGAACGTGCCAAGTCTGAAGTAAAGTACTGCTTTTTGCTTTTTTAACATCTGCAAGCAGCCTAAAGTGCCTTTGAGGATTTGGGCATTTATAGACCTGCTATGGGAGGCTGGGGAGGATGGGAGTCCTTTAATTAGTAAGCTGTGCTAATTAACAGTGCCAGAGAATCATGCATCCCCGTGCTGAAGAATGGCAGTGGGCCACTTTGAACTAAAGCTCCTTGCTGCCATTTTTCAGTGCGGGGATGCTGATACACGCGATGCTGGGAGGCTCCTGGAGTGTGTTAATTTCCATGATGGATTTATAGCATGTCAGAGCAACCTAGTTGCACATCTATAGGAGGCCTTCGAGCTTCTTAGAGATCTGCTTTATTGGATGTCTCATTTTATGTCATGCCTTACCTTGATTGCAAATACTGCAGAAAAAAGATCTGCCTTTCTGTAAAATCATTGGGTATGGAATAGATCAGGCTTGTCGAACATATGGCCTGCAGGCCACCACGTGGCCTGCCAAGCCATTTTATCTGGCCCGAGGCACTGCCACCGCTGCGAAGCATGGAGCTGCAGCACCGGGGCAGTGGCGAAGTGGGGAGGGCCGCCCCGCGGGCCCTAACTGGCAGTGAGGGGAGCTGCTTACCCCCGCGGGGCTGGGCTCATTAGTGAGCCAGGTCCTGCTGCCGGTGCCCCGAGGGCTGTGTGGTGCGGGGCTGCCCCAGCTGCGCTTGATTAGATGAGCTGGGTACAGCTCATACAGGTTGTTCCCTGGCTCTGCCCCTTGCCCCAGCGTGTGGCTGGGGGAGCTGCAGCATGGCCCGTGCCCTGCCCGCATGCATGGTGGACAGAGGCACGAGGTAAGTTCCTGCATGGAGCTGGGGGCACCTCAGGGCTGGGCCAGGCCAGGGCGGAGGCAGGGGTAAGTTCCTGCGTAGAGCTGGGGGCGCCTTGGGGCCAGGCCAGGGCTGCGGGGCACGCAGTTGCCAGAGCCAGGCTGGGCGGGAGGCAGGAGCAGCCTGGCCCAGAGGCTGCATTTGTCCCCTCTGGGCCAGGCTCCTCCAGCCTCCTGCCCAGCCCAGCTCCAGTAACTGTGCACCTCACAGCCCCAGCCCGGCCCCAAGGTGCTCCCAGCTCCGCGCAGGAACTTACAGATGTCACTTCATCCCCCTCCTTCCATACCTCCCCCTCCCCTTCTGCATTTCCCCCCTGTGAGTACTGCCTCACTCTTAACAGCAGAGATGGGGCAGAGGGGCAAGCAAGAGTGGGGCTGGAAACAAGGCAGCATCAAGGGTCAGGGGGGCTGTGGCGGAGATACCCCGAATCAAAGGGAAGGAGGCAGTAGTGTTGGGGAAATAACACCAGGCCAGGGCCAGGAACAGGCAGAGGAAGGGCTAGGATTAAATGAAAGGAGAGATCCTCTCCCTGCCTGTGGGGAGGGGGGAGATGGGAACAGCAGGAGAGGACACACAGCCCATGGGGAATGCAAGAGGTGGAGTAGGCAGTAACTAAATGGACACCCCCCATCTGCCTGTTCTGCTCCCTCCCTGCTCCTCTCTCGGCCCTTGGGAACCGGGTACTTAGAAGGGGGCTGTGAAAGGGAAGAGGGAAGTGTCCTTGTTGAGGAGGAGAAGACAAGCAATTGGTTTGAATTTGGAGCCGGCATCTTTTTTAATTGGGAGATATACTTAACGTGCTGGACTGATATTACAGGTTGCAGGAGTGAAGACACAAGGCAAGGGCCTCTCTCTGCCTTTGGGTGAATCACTGATGAACCAGGGCTCCTCTGGGGTACCCTCTGTCCAGTCTGCAGAGCTGTAGGGCCCCTGCAGCTACAGGCTGCTCAGCATGGGCACCTGCAGCTGGGGTGGTGGGAGCTGTGGGGCCCTGCCCCACTCCGAGCGAGCCCCAAGCTGAAACCAGTGAGAAGCTACAGCCCTCTAACAGATTTTAGCAAGGGAAATCACTTTTGTTGACTGCTTGCCGATTTCTCCAGCTCCTGCACAAAGGAAACAGAGCTCTTTTACATCTACTCAACTGTGCAATCTACTCTCAAAAGAGAACAGCAAGGATATAGAGCAGAAAAAGGCCAGCAACACAAGAGCCAGGTACAGACATTACATTCTTCCCAGTGTAAGTGATTGAAAATTCAATAAAAGTAAATCTTCTTGAAGATTATTCTCAAAAATGCCCATATTTTGTTGCTTTGATTGGTTTCCACTCTGGCTGATATCTTTTCCACATTTGATCTGTCAACGTGAATTATGCTTCTTTCATTCATTGAGAAGTGAGTAGAAGTGAAAGTATTTATTTTAGTCAAGTGTTTGGTATTATTTCATTCTTGCTTTTATACTGTTTTTATTTTGGATTTTAAACCACATTTCCAGACCCATTTCATTGTCACTTACTGCAACTTCATTGGTGTCAAAGGTCATGTGATACCACTTCCTGTGAGGTCTTTGAATATGGCTTGCCAGCCCATTGGGTGATAAAAAGTTCATGATCCAGCCTCACATTCAATAAGGTTGGACACCCCTAGTATAGATAATGCCAATGATGATGATTGTAAAGTGAAAGATAAGTGACTATCAAGTGAAAAGACCAATATATTTTATTATTAATAGATCAGGTACCTGCAGAAACCGTAAGTAATGAATATAATGTATAGTGAAAATTTTTGTCACATGAACACCTATCTTCTTGAAAGAGTTAGTGAATTTAAACCATCAGCCTAGGGTGCAGGCCTATACTATCTTATTCTCAGCCACCTCACCCAGCAACATTTGAAGATATAGGAAAAAACAGTGACTTTGTGCTTTCTGATAAAGTCACAAAACTAAATCATATTAACACTGGGAAAATCTTTCTTGCTAACATGCTTTACTATGTACAATAATATAACAAAATTTATATGGGAAGCTAGTAAAATGAATTTCATTCACAAAAACACCATGCTTCTGGCTAGCTGGTGGATTTGAAATCCCAGTGAGATAAATTATCATTTTCACTTTTGGGATACCCTGGTGCTACTTACGTTTTAAAAATCTAATAGATTCGCATGTTAAAATATACTGAAATTTTTAAGCTTGTGAATGAAATTAGCAACGTGCTGTGCCTATCAATGTGAGACATTAAAGTCCCCAGACAGAGTGGTAGAGTTTAAAAATTAATTCAGATCGTGCACCTGTTTGCAGGAATTCATCTGTTGAATTTGCATCACATTTAATAAGTTTCTGTGACGCAATTCATGTCCTTTTGTCTAGGCTCCCTTAATCAGTGTTAATTCACACCCATCTGAAATTCAAGTAATATTACAAATTTAAAACTGTTAATTAAAGTCTACAAACTTGGATAGACTGGGATAAAACTGGCTTTAACGAAAAAAGTCTTTTACATTTTTTTAGCATTTAATCTTCAACTTCTGTCAAGTAAAATCCAGATGACTACGTGATCTTACATTGACCTGTCAATGAGTTACAAAGTTGAATGAAATCAAGTAAAATTAAGTAATTAGCTCAGGGGTGGACAAATATTTTGGGCGGAGGGCCGCTTACTGAGTTTTGGCAACCCATTGAGGGCAGCCAGGAGCAGATAAATATTAATTTTCGAAATTTTTTTAGCGGCCCCACAGGCCAGATAGGATGGCCTGGTGGACTGCATGCAGGCCCTGGGCTGCATTTTGCCTACCCCTGAACTAGCTGAAGCTAATGGGTAAGGAAGAATAGCTTGCTTTCTAAGGAATATCACAGACTGAAAAGAAATAAGAATTTGTGATCGGAAATATAGATAAACTACATTAAAACTATATTTTAAGAAGCACAACATTTATTTTTTCCAGTAAGTTTTAACATATATTCATTAACGTTAGGATTGCCCAATTTAATATAAGCAGCTGCAAGCTTCAGCACAGAGCTATGTAAAACTATATTTCTCAGTTGATTTTTCAGGACCTGGTCAAAGTTGTTCATTTGAGAACCCTTGATATAAACTATTTTTAGAGTTCCTATCACTTTAGGAAGTTAATGGATGTTGAGAGTATTTCAAGACAACAAATTATAAACGAGGTAAAACATTTTCTAACTCTCCCTACCAGCTTTCCTTCTCCCTTGCCTAAGCTACGCAACTCTTGCACTGACACATGCCTACTTAAAAACCAGAACACAGTCACTTCTGACAGCCTCTTTGTAGCCCTGCATCTGTAGGAACACCACGTGATGAAGATAGGGTCCTGCATTAAATAGTAGAAGTAAGTATTTTCTTGAATTGGAACAAAGTGAGAATGCAGGGCTGGAATAGACCTCTTGGGTAATCAAGTTCAAGTCATTTGGCATTGGAAGTAGTCATGTCATACAGCTCCATCCATAAATGTATGCGTATTTATTAGGTTCTTGTCCCCACTACTCCTGTGGAAAGCTCTATTAGAAACTTTCTTCTGATTTCAGCCTAAACTTATTTATGACCAGTTTATAGGAATTTATTTTTGCGTGAGCACTGCTTTTTAGCTTAAATAGTTATTTTCCCCCCTTGGTAGCTATCCCCTTGATGTATTTGTAGAGAACAATCATGTCTCCTTCTCAACCTTCTTTTTTATAGAGTGGTAAGAATATCGATATTCCAATAGTTTAGCTTCTCAAGTTTCAAGCTATTAGCTTGGGCTTCTCCAGGGTCTGGTGAAAGGCAGGGCTTTAATGTATACAGTCTTAGGGTATTTAGCAAATCCAATGGCCTGTAAAAGGAATAGGAAGCTACAAGCAGTATGATTACACTGTTTGCCTTCATTTGCACGTCCACTCCGTGCAGCAGGGAAAGTGATGGAAGACATGCATCCCCTGGCCAGATTACTTAAATGAAAATAACTATTTCATACATCTTTTCTCCTCCCCTAAATTCTTGCAAAAACTGATCCAGACTTTTGCTTTTGAAGGTGAAAAGGTCTGCATATTAAGTCTCATATGGCCTAATGATCAAGTATTTAATTATGCAAATGAACTCCCGCTCCTCTAAATAGATAATATGATGCTTAATCCACTGGTTTGGGCATTCAGATTGCTCTAGAGAAATACGTCATACTACTCAGGGTCCTGCTCCAGTTCTGCCCAGGGGAAGAGCCTGTGACTATGCTCCTTATCCCAGCTCCTAGCCACTACACAGCAATGATTTGGTAGAAGGGCAGGTCTGGATGTCACATGAAGAGTGATACTGTACATTTTGTTGACCATAGCTGCCAGTTCTAACTAGATGATACGTTTCCTCTCTTATGTGGATAACAACACATTATACCTTAATAAATCTGCCTGTGTGTAACTAAGTAACATTTAATAATGTAATAAACAGAGTCGTTAGAGTAGTGGTCTTGTGGTCCTTACTCTAAGACAGTTCAAAGCGAAATGAGCTCTCCCCAGTCAAGGACTAAAAGAAGGGTTAAAATTGTTTTAACTTTTTACATGACCTACATAGAGGGATGGACAAAAAGTCTCAAACATGTTGGACTGTTCTAAGGTTCTCTGGCATGCATGCTACTGTACTGATTCACAAGTCAGTAAGTACACAGAGTACAGCAAGGGTTTTAAAGTGACAGAAAATGTGCGTTGTCACAGGAAGTGCCAATTAAGGTGATGACTCACAGGCAACCCATCCAACTCTGTGGCATATTTGACCACTGTCTCTTACAAGGAACCAGTAAGTTAGTTCATGATAGTTGAACATTAATTTTTTTTAAAGATACATTGCTTATTATGCTGTTAACAAACCTGTTTAGTTGCTTTAATATTAAAAACAATGATATTTTAAAATAGCAGTTCTGCAAGAAGCATACGTGTGACAAGTCAAGTTACTGCCATTTAAAGTTAATAGAAATGACTACTTTAAAAATATATAATAGCTATATTTTATTTAAGTTATATATACTGATCAAGCTCTTCTCCGTTAAAAAAATATTTCCCTTCCATACACTGTGCCTAAATACAATATTTTTATAGCAAATGGAACCTTTTTAGTTATTCTTGAGCACTAATTATTTCAGGACTCACAGGTACATTTCAAGCCTATTTGGGTTTACCCTTTAACTTACTTGAACACTTTGTTTTGAATACAAGGATAAGCCTTTGTTTGTCACTGTATCTAGGAACAAATAATCAGTTTTGATTATTTACTTATTAAGTCATAAAAGTATGATGATAAGCCAAAAATGATTAAGAGCACAGAGGATTAAATTTAACCATAACCTTAATGTGAAGTGTTACAGTTTGAGGAATCTATAAATACCCCATTGGGTTTTCTTAAATCTATTGCAGAACTTTAAAGAAAGAAAAGAAAAGAAAAGAATGACCATAAACCATAATGTAATGAATTAAAAGCTAATTTTCATAGCTCTGGAAACAAGTATTTCAGTGCTTTAGATTTATTTGTGATAAGATCTGGTAATTCTCCAATGGAATCGTGTTGGACAGCTACTGAAGTTGTATTTTGCCTTGGAAAACTTTCATCATAGGGCAAAACTATGCAATTATTTCCTGCCTGGAACACAGCTCCTTCTAAGCTCCATTTAGTTCAGGAAGTTTATGGTGAACAGCAGCTAAGAGGAAGTGTTTCAATAAGCCCTTCAGGCTGATCTAGTTAGCATGCACAAAGTGAAATAACCTATAATGTCACTTTATTCTTTTTAGCTGGTTATTTTGAATAAAGAGATGAGCTAATTTATTTTAGTGGTTGGGAACTGCCCTGGTACTTCCCCACCCCCACAATATTAAAATGAAGAAACTTAAAACTAAGAGAATAGATTAAATATATGCTATTTGAGGGATTATCAACAATAGTGATAAAGATTTCCCTGTGCTGTTGTCATTCCATGCTTTACCTTGGTAGGCACAAATGATAAATCATTTCATGCAAAATCTGCTATTAAACTAATCGGCAAACTGCAGCATAAAGAATGGGAGCTAACAAAACAAAACAAAAAGCTGACATCAGAGAAAGATAGGCAGGATTCAATCTTGCATGATTTCAAGTGCAAATAGATCCCTTTGGGACTTCGGGGATTAATACTTTTTTTCTCTCTCAGACACTGTTCAGAATTAATGAGGGTACCTGCAACAATGCTGGCAAACTGCTGAGTTCTGGTGATGGGGTAGAGGCTGCGTGCCTGAACAATTGCTGAAGCTATTTTCCTGGCGTGCCTTTCCTCTCCGTATGCTCTCAGGATGGACGTAAGTGCCTGTTGATCTAAAGCATTCACAACATCAGCAGCAGTGGGCATGTCAGGGTACCTACGCACAAGAAGAGCCAATTAGTTCACTGACGTCAGTTTTCATTGACAAAAGGTGAAGCTTCATAGCATTGAGACATAAAGTCAAACACACACACTGCATACAAGTGCCCTCGAGGTTTTAAAATAAGACAGCAAACCCGTGAAAATGGAAATAGCTTCTACCTTTTAAATTCTCTTATTACATCAGATGGAGTTTCTTCCTTAATGTTAATTAGTAATAAAAGAATAGCTGAAACGTCAAGCATTACCATAAAGTCTAACATTAATAAGTTGACAAAGAATAGCTATTTTTCAAGTATTATTTTAAAATTTAAATGCTTCAAAGCAGCCTTGTTTTCCATTTAGAATATGGAGGGACTAGTCTCAAGAATCTTTTCTCTTATATCTAGGGCTAGGAAACCTTTATGAACATTTACGAAGGTAACTCTTGTCTTGAATTATCACTTAAAGCTATTACATTTTAAAAACAAAACATATTTTAAAAGAAAAAATATATGTTATAACCTGTTAGAACACAAATAAACTATTTCGCATCCCTTTCACCTTAACAACTTCACTACTAAAATGGTTCAAGGTCTGGTAAGATAAACAGAATGAGAGTTCACTAATGAAGAGAAGGCTAAATCTCTTGAAATTATTTCACAGACTCTCTTCTTGTAGAAAAAGAATGACGACAGGCAGAATCTTTTTCAGCATTTTATTAATTCTCCACAGCATCTAGCAGGAGATAAGAAAACTTAAATATAAAAGGCAATTGTGATGTAGGTGTTTGCTATACCACACGTATTCTTATTCCTATTCTTATCAAACAACTTCATAGAGTTTACTGGCACAAGCCTCACATTTAGAGTCCAAAAAACTATAGGGTTGAATCCCAGTAGGATGATCTCAGCTGTTCATGCTGAGCTGGATAAATTGAGTATCATGCAATTTATTGTGTGTCAGTTTAGAGACTGAAGACGGACTCCTATTGGCTATACATGAACATTAAAAGGCCTTTTGGTAAATTTTGCAAGATTACAAGCTTGTCAACAGCTTTGGCCAGTATTTCCCATAGTTACTAGTATACAACATGCCACATGACAATTCATTACCATCCCTTATACAACAAGGTAACTGCATTCTTGGTTACATACAAGGGTGTTACTCATTTTTGGAGGTCAAAAGACACTACATAAATTTAAAAAATACGTTATTATTACCATTGATCCCACTTTCTAGATTACACTCAGTTGCATATTAAGTTAGTTATTCTAGCATGCTTCCTACAAAAAGGAGGACGAAGTTAATGCAATTCATACAAATGACCTGCTTACAAACATGTCAATGAGCAAATAGTACTATTCTTTTTAATGCCTTGAAAACAACTCCGCATTTGAATTCAATCAACAGCTGCAAATTCACTCTACAAGGTAATGCATCACCAATCTTAGTAACTACATTAAAGATAAAAGAAATATTGTAGAATTTTACTTAAGCACTCTCTTATCACATATTCTACCATCCCATGGAAACAACTTTTTAAAGGATCTAACAAAATTGAAGATGCCTGTTTTAAGTGCTGTGGTAATTCGTTGCCTGTATTCTTAGTTATAAATCCTACAGATCAGATTTTGTTCTTCCAACATTGAAACCCAGAATAACTTTCCTCTAGTTTTCAAGGAGTAAATTAGACCAGATTCTGGCCCTGAATACTGAGAAAAAAAATGTTAAGGAGACCAAACAAGGCTGATTTATTATGTATGTGTAAAGCTGGATGTGGGAGTTTGATGGGAACTCTGCAACCTAAAAAGGAAATTAAATTCAGAGTGTTGTTGAGAAATTGATTTCTTGTTGTGAGAAGAAATGTTTTATCAATACGCACCTGCCATTATCCATCCTCATGTCCAAAGGGCCATCCTTTCTCAGGGAAAAACCTCTTTCTGGAGTATCAAGTTGCATAGAGGAACACCCAGCATCCAAAAGAACTCCATCTAGAGTCCTTGGCTCTATTCCAGCTGAGATTAACAGGGTTTCTGCTTCGGTAAACTTTCCTAGAAGAGGCCGAATCTGATTCCTGTGAGAGAATCATAGACAAAAAGACTCGGTCTTAATCCAAGGTAGCATTTCTTTCCTACAAAAGAAATGAGCAAAGGAGTAAAATTTACAGTATTTAAGTGATTTAGGTACATAAGAGACTCTCAAAGACTTTCGATAGAACTTTCCTTGAAAGTTGGTGTAGAAATTTTTCAGTATTTTACCTTAGATCTAATTTTCCTCTTGAATCAGTTTTACACCAATGTAATTCCACTGGCTGTAATCCCACTGGTGATTAAATTAAATGAGTAGGAAAAGCATAATAAAAAAAATCCATGAAGTCCTCTCATGCTCTTTTGTAGGTCCCAACCCAGTGATATCTCAAAAATTAATTTAAACTACAACCATATGAATTGGCCACAGGCCTGATCAGCTTTCTTTAAGTATGATGACATATAACCAGGGTGCCAACCTGATTAGATTAGAAAGTTGCTATTCTGATATGGAGATTTTCCTCATACAGCATATATTTATTTGTATCATGAGTGGATATACATGACTTTTTATATATGCATCTTCACAAGCCACACTGAAGTTTGGTAATCTGACACTGTTAGTATTTACATCTGGCATCATTAAAAAACAAAGAATTCTCTTCCAGTAGATCACATTTCTTTTACAGTCAGCCTTTTGAATCCTGATTTCCTTCAAATCCACCTGCGTGCAGACCATTTTAAGGACGGTATTTTAAGACATTTAGTTTTTTTACACTCCATACAGAGTTATAAATGAGCATTCATTCCTTTACTAAGATAAAGGGAATAGTAGGACTTGATTATCTTTTACAGGATTGTTACCTGGATTTTACATCAGGGTGGTGATACTGGTGGTGACTGTGATGGCATGAACAACACATGAAAATGCTGTGTTTCTAAAATAAAAGTACAATTCTTTTTTAAAAAAATTCACTATTTTTTTTACTAAACAAGCCAGGCTTATTGCAAAGTTATTAAAAAAAAAATTCCCTCTTCTACCCCCACTTTACCATTACAGTTGGCATGTATGTTTAAATATCAACATCCTATTAAGCGCACACATTTCTGTCAGGACCAAATGGCCTTTAGGCTATATACTCTGAATGTTTAATTTAGACTCAACTTTTTTTCCTTCAGCTATTCCTATTCACATCATCTAGAAGTCTTTTATTTCCAGAAAAGCATCTCTGTCAGCCATATAAATAAAACACTATGAATGCCATATAAATCTACCCACACCCTTCAGCGTTCGTTTTTCCTGTCATGTACATACCATATACATATTTTGCTGTCCCCTGCGAATGGATTTTCCTCTTTACATGTATGTATTTTTTCTTGAATATAGCACATTTTTTCCAGTGTGTTAATCTAGAAAATAGAAAACTGTTCCCAAACCCTAATTACTTGACTATAGTGTGAAAAATGGTTCTAGAATACCCTCCACATATTTCAAGGAGAATTTAGACATTTATAATGAGAACATAGGTACTAAGTTTTATTAATGCAGTGGATGCAGCTCTGTGCTTTCTTTATGATGGGTTCCAAAGATTGTTAGAGGAACAAGTACAATAGGTAAAATAATGTTCTAGATAAGAAGCAAAATAGATCAACAGAATTTAGAATCACAAAAAGGTGTGACCTTAAACCCAGCCATGGATTTATAAGAGAGGGAGACATCACATACCCAGACATTATAGACAGACAGACAGAATTTAGTGTCTCTCTGTCAAAAACTGACCAAAGTGTATACATTGGCTGATCTGGGAGAATCAGGAATCTGGAGTTGGACATCTGGATGACATGGCTGACCCAGTGAAGCTGATAACGGATGATGATCACCGCAATGCTCATGGTGTTTACTTGCGTGGGGATGCTAACATTGGTATATCTGTCTTCCCACCAGATCTGAAGGATTTTTTTGCCTTGATGGTACTTCCCCAGTGACTTAAAATGTCTCCTGTACATTGTCCACATCTCAGCTCCATGCAGTAAGGTGGGGATCACAATTGCTTGATAAACCATGAGCTTGGTTTCAGATCTGATGTTGCGATCTTCAAACACTTGTTTCTTCAGGCGTCTGAAGGCTGCACTTGAGGCAGTGTTGGATTTCTTCACTGATGACATCCTTCTGTGAAAGATGGCTTCTGAGATACGGGAAATACTTGACGTTCTCCAAGAGTCTCACTCTGAATCTGAATTACCAGAGCTGGTGACTGCTCATTAAGAGCTTATTGATGGAGATTAGTCTTCTGAATGTTAAACACCAGTCCCATTTTTGTATGTCTCAGTAAAGGTGTCATCAATTGCCTGAAGGCCTGCTTCTGAGTAAGCACACACTACAACATCAGCAGCTTACTGAAGCCTCTTAATTGAGGTCAGAGTGATCCTGGTTTTGGCTCGAAGTCATCTGAAATACAACAGCTTACCATCCACTAGGGAGTTTAGCTCCAGTCCAGCTAGTAGCTTGTTGATGGTCAGAGGTAGCATTACAGTAAGGAATAATGAGAAGAGTACTGGAGTGATGATGAAGCCTTGCTTAACCTCAAAGGGATCTATGATGGATCAGTTATTGAAAACCACTGATTGCATACTATTCTGAAGCAGGTAAAGAATTGTGACGAGTTTGGGTGGGCAAGTGCAGGGTGCTGCATCTAGGGAGAAGGAACCAGCAACACACCTATAGGCTGGGGAACACCCTTCTTGTCAACACGGTGGCAGAAAGGGATCTCGGAGTCATTGTTGACTCCAAGATGAACATGAGCCGCCAATGCGAGGAAGCAGTCAGTAAGGCTAGCCACACCTTGTCGTGCATCTAGAGATGCATCACAAGCAGGTCCAGGGAGGTAGGTGATCCTTCCCCTATACATGGCATTGATCAGGCCATAGTTGGAGTACTGCATCCAGTTCTGGGCGCCGCACTTGAAGAGGGATGTGGCCACTGAAATGGTCAGGGGGCAGCAGGCCAGGCCCTATGAAGAGAGGCTGAAGGGCAAGAATCTATTCAGCCTCCACAAGAGAAGGCTGAGAGGGGATCTGGTGGCTGTTTATAAACTCACCAGGGGGGACCAGCAGGAATTGGGTAAGGCTCTGTTTCCCCGGGCACCACTGCAGGTTACTAGGAATAATGGCCACAAATTGTTAGAGAAAAGTGTGGCAAGGTGGGAGTCCCTGACTAGCCACAGGGCCAGTTTCCCCACCTGTCTCATCTGCCGTGCCTTGTTGATTAATTATGTCATTAATTAAGGCAGGACAGTCCCATTTTTACACCCTGATATTGGGGGGGGGGGGGGCATCTGTGGCTCCGTTCCACCCCTACACCGTGGCCCAAGCTTCGCAGATGGCATCTCAGGCAGTTGACTCAACCATCCCCTTTGCCCATTAGCTGTCAATCACGGAACCTTTGGCTTCCCTAAGCCCTGGCCACATCTCAGGCCAGTCGTGGCCCTGGGGTTCTTCGCTTGTCATGGGCGTCTCTCACGGTAGGCCCCTGGCCCTTTTGACCCTTCCAGTCCTAGCCCCAGCACTGACCAGTCGAGTGCCTCAGTTGGGTTTTCACCTAGTGCCTGCACTTCGGGATTGGGGTCCTTCATTCCTGGCTCAGGGGCTCCTAGAAGCGTGCCTGGCCCTGTAGGGTCACTCCCCCAGCAGGCTCAGGCGCCTCCAGAAGCTTACCTGGCACACCTTGCTCCGATGTAATATGTCCCACCCGAAGGTGAGGGCTGGGGTTAAGGCACCCCTATTTACCTTTCACCAGGGTGATAACTGGCCTGGCATTTTCTGGGGGCTCCAGCGTCACTGAGAGCCCCACCAGGCCAACCACTCTTGGCAGGGTGCAGTTTTAGGTCATCCCCAGAACCAGGAGCCTTCAAACCATCCCCTACAGCTCCTGCCCTTACCTCCAAGATGCTGTATGCAGCCTTGCAGCCAGGCGATGTTACTGTCTGGTCTGCCAGCAATGAACTGAAATGAACTGTTTATATAGGCAGCCAGGGATCTAAAATGGCTGCCGCAATTAAGCACCTCCTGGCTGCTTGGCTCAGCCCTTAAAGTGGCAGGCAACAATAGTGCCCTACCACAGAAGGTTCAGGCTGGACATCGGGAGACATTACTTTACAGTAGGGCTGCCAGGCTCTGGAACGGACTCCCAAGGGAGGTGGTACTCCCTCCTACCTCCGGGGTCATCAAGAATAGGCTGGACAGATATTTGACTGGGGTGTTATGACCCTGCACTTGTTCCTTCCCAGGGCAGGGGGTCGGACCTGATGATCTGTTTAGGTCCCTTCCGACCCTACAAACTATGAAACTTTAGAAGGATCCTCCACAGTGCTTCTCAGCTGACAGAGTCAAAGGCTTTCATGAGGTCAAAGAAGGCCATATATAGATGTTATGTTGTTCCTGGCATTTTTCCTGCAGTTGGTGAGCAGTGAAGATCATGTCAGTTGTGCCTCTTGATGCTTTAAACCAACACAGATTCTGGAAGGAGCTCTTCAGCAAGTGGAAGGAGATGGCTCCAAATGGTTCTCACAATTTTTTTCGTGTGGTGGACTGCAAGGTGTGATCCCTCTGTAATTTCCACAGTTGGATTTATCTCCTTTCTTGAAGACTGTCACAGTCATAGCATCCCTGATGTTGTCTGGGATTTCCTCATCCTTTACCAGAACTTTAAAATGAAGGAATGCAGCTGTATTATGAGCTCCTCTTCCTCTTGCTTGAAGATTTTGGAGGGGATTCCATCAGCTCCAGGTGCCTTGTCATTGAAGATGACAGATGAAGTTCTGCTTGATGGCTTTCCTTACCTCATCAAGGGTTGGAGGGATTCTGAGATCATCTTTGACTGGCTTTTGCAGGATGCAGTTGAGAGCACTTATCAATAATAGTCTTGACTGAAAAGGTCTTCAAAATGCTCTTTCCAATGGGTGTTGATAGTTCCCTTTTCCTTGATCAGGTCTCCTCTCTTCTTAAGTCTCAAAGGAATTGGTCCTTGAGTGCTTGAACTGTGAATGGCTTTGGTACTGAAAAAAATGTGCATACTGTGGATGTCAGCAAGATGTTGAAACTCATTTGTTTTGTCTTTCCACCATCTGTTCTTCATATCACAGGTCCTCCTTTGGACCTTTGTTTTAGTTTGTTGATGACTCAATTTCTTTTACTTGGAGTTGCTGTCATTCTGCCAAGCACAAAACACCTTGTGTTTGTGGTCATTTGACTCTTGGATCTCCTGGTCACTCTCATAAAAACAGTCTTGATGTTTCCTTGTAGAGAATCCAAGTGTCTCTCCACAGGCACTGAACCCTCGCTTCACAGACTTGGTTTTACCACCAAGAATTAACTTATAAATGAACTTAATTAGTTCCCTATTGTAATTAATTAGCACCTTTTTATTTTGACTTTTTATTTTACACTGGCAGAGAACTAACACACCACTATCATTAGCATGTATGCCCCAACTCTTGACCCTGCTGACAAAACCAAGGAAGAATTCTATGCTAACCTTGACCAAGTCTTGTCTGGCATTTTGGAAGAAGACAGACTTATTCTTTTCAACAATTTGAATGCCACAGTCAGAAGGGCCTTGAACTTCTGGAATGGAACCATCAGCAAGGAAGGTGTGGGAAAGGTCAACTCCAATGGCATCCTCCACTTGACTAACTGTGCAGAAGATGGGTTCACTATCACCACCCTCTTCCATCAGAAAAACAGGAACAGGGCATCATGGCAACACCTATGATCCAAGCATAGGCACCTGACTGACTATTGTGCTCAAGATGGCAAAGATGTCCACATCATCTGAGCTATGCTAGGAGCTGAGAACTGCTGGACGAGTCACCAACTCATCCACTCAGTTATGCCATTCAAACTGGTTTCCAAATGATGGGTGCAGCAGAAGCACTGCCAACAGAAGATCAACATCAAAGGACTTAAGGACATGATCAACAGAGACATTTTCCAAAGACTGGCAATCAACAGCACTGGGAGAATATTGGCAGTAGTTGGGGTGCCTTCAAGTCCTCTGTCTTTGAGTAGCAGACACTATACTAAAAAAAATAAACCAGTTTCATATGTTAACTTTTAGAACACTGTATATCTTCCATTGTCAGAACCACCATACTAGTAGGCAACTATACTTGCCTTGAAGACCTTTTTTTCTTTGCCTGCCTTTATTTGTGACCTGCCTTCAACCCCACTCATACTATCTCCTTTTCTCACAGTAAGAAAAGTAGACATCTCTTATCTCACATGGGCTACCTCATTCCAACAAGAAATGCCACCTAATCTTTTTCTCATGCCTGGCAATCTGGATTATAGAATATACTTGATTCATGCTTTCAAGGGTTTCCCCTTTTACTGACTGACTGTTATACAGTCAGGTTTTTGGGGTTTTTTAGAAAGTGACTGTTTATTACATTATTCAATTTCCTGTATTATTTTCATTGGTTCAGAAATAAGCAATTCCCTCTGAGTTGATAAACTTTACGTATCATTGCCTTATTGCTTCTATGGAACCAGATTTTTTTTTATTTTAAAACCACCACATATACCAATTGTACAGTACTACTCCCATATAAGTTGATAGGAATTTTTCTAATGATAGAAGGGGGAATGAGTTTTAAATTATCAACTTTTAAAGTCTAAATACTTACATTCTACCATATTTGCCACTTAAAGTGAAGCTTCAGCACAACAGTAAGATCTTAATCCAGAAGGTAAAATGCAATTTTGGAATTCACAAATGAACAGAAAACTACAGAATCATATAAGAAATACAGCAACTATTACTCACTTTTCCAAAACAAATAAACATACAAATAGAAGAGTTTGCATCCATTCCTAAAAGAACAATTAGCATGTATGTAATTTAAACATCAGCAGGTGCACACAATAAAATTAAATCCCACATGCTGAGTTTATCAATTTATCACATCTGACATGCAAACACCCTGAATTTGTTTTGAAAATTATGTTATCAGGAAAAAGTAGGGAGGAGACGAGTCCACTCACAAGTGATCACCTATGACATCCTCCCAAGAGCACAGTATTTCCAGCTTGAGGCCTTGCTCAGAGTACCTGAACCTGTGCAAAGTAGTGGATGTGCTTGCTTTCAATATCGGATGCTATAAGTTACATGGTACATTCCATCACTTGGTTTCTCTACCTATCTTGACCCATCCTGCTTTGTGCTGACCTACTGACTTTGGTCCCACAGTATAAACAGAAATAATTAACTCTCTGAACAGCATGAATATAAGCATATTTATGTTAGAAAATAATGTATTTAATGTTGGCTGGTGAAAAGGTATACAATACAATTATTTTGTCTGTAAAAGAAAATCAGATTAAACCCAAAATATTAAATATGCTCTTTGCTTGTTTTCTTAATAAGACTCACACCTCTATTTGTATACATTTTTTACAAACACAAAATTTATCAAAAGAGAGCAAACTGATCATATCAATTGTACAGTCAATTTACAAGACATAATACAATGTGAACATAAAGGCTTAGCTGAAGAAAATATATGAACAGCATCAGTTTACTTCACTACTTCAAATTATTTTAATGTTTGTGTTTGTTTAATATTCCTCTATGCACTCACGGATGCGTAAAACATTAATTTGACATTCACGAAGCATACATTTATGATGTAGAAAACAGTAGAAACTGGACTGTTGAAACAGGATATTCCTTCCTACACCTCCACATTCCATTGTGTTTTTATATCTGACTCATATTATGATTTGATTTACATGTTGTAAGGTTGTTATAAACATTCAGATATATAGTATGTAAAAACTGCTTTTATTCATCTATAGAACTGGCTAATAAAATGTAGCTATTGCTAAATTTTCTTTAGCTAACAAAGCAAATTTATACAATATTTTTTCCACATCATAGATGTTGACATCCTAAAGTGCTCTATTCATGGAGAGTGCTTGCTCAAAATGGTGCATAATTGCTGGTTTGACAGATCTGCTGCTACTGATACTTAGAATATATTTGCATAACCTTTGCCTTGCTAATCAAATGTGAGTCTGAGCCCTGAGACTTAGCTGTAACACTATGACACAATGAGGGGAAAATAAATCTGAGCTTTAGATTTGTTCTTTTTACTCAGTGACTGCTGAGGGTATGAATTATCTGATAACGCCCTAGAGGCTTTTTACTTCCTGTAACAACAACTACTTTGTTTAATACTACTCCACTTAAACCTCAGAATAGAAAGGATAATTATTTTTGGCCTTGAGTATTTACTATGAAGTACATGTTACTTAGCTCTCATCTTCCTTCTGTTCATCCCAACCTGTTTCACGTAAGACCACTTTCACATTCCTAATTCTTCCCTAATTAAACTATCACTAGAGTTTAACCTGTGCTCATGTAGACAGAGTGTATCAACCTCTTCCTCCATATCTTCTCAGTAGGAGTGGTGGAACAGTTATGGGAAATGCAACAAAACTGAAAAAAAGGAGGAAATGAGTTGGATGCACTGCTCATCTAGGACGCATAAGCAAGCACATGACCTTTGTTGAATATTATCCTTGAGTAACACCTATCCAACTCAGGAATCAGACTTGCGTGAATCCTAATGATTAAAAAAAAATCACCAGATTAAAAGTGTTATCATATTACACAAGCTCTTTAACTCTACTCCTGACCCCACTATTACACATTTTTACAATACAAAGGAGAGACAAGTGAAGAAGCAAAATAACTCAGTAACCTACTATCTAGGGGTAGAACACTCATAAGATCTCTGGGCTACCCCTCATCTCAGTGCACCTAACAAAGGAACCAACTAGTCAAGGATTGAATCATAAATCCTTAAAAGGCATGTTTCTATGGCCTCCCTCCCTCCCTCCTGAATCTAAGAGCAGCATGAACAAAATAAGGGATGCATTTAGGCTGTTCTAACAGAACTAAAGAGCTGGCGGGGTGGAGCACAAAGTTTAGGGAAAGCACATAAAATAAAGGCTCAGACATAATGCAATATATACTGAAATAACTAAACAGAAGTAGGTAGGTGTCACAGGCCAGGGGGAAACCTTTAAGAGAAATAGGTTTAGCCCCAACTGTGTCTAATTAATCTTTCTCCCAGATGACGTGAGTGGATTCTTTTTGTAGGCATGTAACATGCTGCATGCAGTGGAGGATGATTACAGGCCCACTTAAGACCACCTGATTAGAATAATTAGCTGGCCAAAAGACATTAAAAGCTGGCAGGAAGAGGGGGAGAGAGGCTGGGGTTAGCATCACCAGCCAAGGCTCTCTCCAGGTCTAAGAGACCATGGGGTGGGTTAACCCTTTAGGCTAGGGACAGAAGTTACACATAAACCGGTTTAAGTGACCAGAAACTGGTTTAAACCTGTAACACAACACCAGCTGAGTCCACATAAACCATTTTCAAAATGGCCAAAACTGGTTTAAGATAAACCTGGTTGAATGTCATATCAAACTTAACTGATTTGAGTCAAACTGTTTTATAGAACTTCTGTCCTAGACTCCTTCTTGGTTTAGGTTAAATCAGAATCCCCGAGCATCCTAGCATTCTTTTTAGCTCTGGGCTGGGCTGGGCTGGGTGTGGCTATTTCCTCCAGAGAGCAGGGCTGGCCCCACCCCTCTCCCTAGCCATAGCTCCAGGTGGCTGAGGTGGTGGAGATGCAGACATAACAGCATCTGGCTGGCTTGCCCTGGCCCTGCTCCCACCCCTCCTTTCCTCTCTCCTACAGCATGGACCCCAGTGGCATGGACCCCTCCTGGCATCTGGTTACGGTCACACCACCCCTGTGCTAGCTAATGCTGAGATGTATCTATGTGTGTGTGTCTCCAGTTTCACTGAAACAAAGGCAGACAGAACAGTGGCGTTTAGAGCTTTTTGAAATTAATCAGCAGGTCAGCTGGTAACATCCCTCCATTCTCCCCCTGGCTGGGTACTATGCAGGCCAGGATGGGGGTTTAAACCCCTCCCTAATCACTGCACTCTGCTGGGACAATGGCCACACCCCCCTCAGCTCAGCACTGTGGAAGGAACGGGAGGGCTCACTCTAGTGCCTCCCAACTTCTAGCCTGAACTACTGCAGGCATAGATTTCATAGATTTCATAGACATTAGGGCTGGAAGGGACCTCAGCACATCATCGAGTCCAGCCCCCTGCCCAAAGGCCAGGAAGTCAGCTGGGGTCATAGGATCCCAACAAGATAAGCATCCAATTTACTCTTGAAGGTGTTCAATGTAGGCGCTTGAACCACCTCCGCTGGCAGACTGTTCCAGACCTTGGGGGCTCGGACAGTAAAGAAATTCTTCCTTATGTCCAGCCTGAAACGGTCTTGCAGAAGTTTGTGACCGTTTGACCTCGTTGTCCCATGCGGCGCTCTGGTGAACAGATGTTCCCCCAGATCCTAGTGGTCACCCCTGATAAACTTATAGGTGGCCATCAGATCACCCCTAAGCCTGCGCTTTTCCAGGCTAAAGAGTCCCATGGCTCTCAGCCTGTCATCGTAAGATCTGTTTTCCTGACCTCTGAACATGCGTGTGGCTCTCCTCTGGACTCTCTCAAGCTTCTCCACATCCTTTTTGAATTATGGATCCCAAAACTGGACGCAGTACTCCAGCTGCGGCCTCACTAAGGCCGAGTACAAGGGGAAAATGACGTCCCGGGATTTGCTCGAGAAGCATCTATGGATGCATGCCAGCATTTTGGTCGCTTTACTAGCCGCAGCATCGCATTGCAGGCTCATGTTCATCTTGTGGTCAACGATGACCCCCAAGTCTTTTTCTTCTGTAGTGCTAACCCACGTAGCACTGCCGAGCCTATAAGGGTGCTGCAGGTTTTTCCTCCCAAGGTGGAGAACCTTGCATTTATACCATGAGGTTCTCGTCTGCCCATTTGCTGAGCTTGTCCAGGTCAGCCTGGATCACCCGCCTATCTTCTGGCGTGGATGCTTTGCCCCAAAGTTTGGTGTCATTGGCGAACTTGGCCAGTCTACTCCTGACTCCAATGTCCACATCATTAATGAAGATGTTGAACAGTATGGGTCCCAGGACACAGCCTTGAGGGACCCCACTAGTCACAGGGCACCACGATGAGCGACTGCCATCAATCACAACCCTCTGGGTCCGACCACGGAGCCAATTTCCCAGCCAGTGGATCGTGGTGGAGCCAAAGCCACAACTGGGCAGTTTGGCCAAGAGGTGATCATGGGATACCAGATCAAAAGCTTTTCTGAAGTCAAGATATATGACATCAATCTCTTCTCCCTTGTCCAGGTGATAGGTCACCTGGTCATAGAAGGAAATGAGATTGGTCAAACAAGACCTACCCGCAACAAACCCGTGCTGGCTGTCCCTTAGAATGTTAGCCTAGGCCAGTCCATCAAGGATGGCCTCCTTAATAAACTTTTCTAAGATCTTCCCCAGGATAGAAGTCAGGCTAATGGGCCTGTAGTTAGCCGGATCCACTCTCCTCCCTTTCTTGAAGATCGGCACCACATTGGCCTTCTTCCAGTCTTCGGGCACTACACCAGAGTGCCAGGAGTTTTCAAAGATCCGTGCCAGGGGCTGGGCTATGACGCTCGCCAGCTCCTTGAGTACCCTGGGGTGCAGGTTGTCAGGGCCAGCTGACTTGAAGGTATCCACCTTCTCAAGGTGTTCCTTCACGAGGTCAGCATTGATGGAGGGTAGGGGATCCCCCTCACCCAGATTTCCCTGTCCCATAGCAGGCACGGGCATCCCGTGTGACTGATGAAAGACTGACGCAAAGTACCTATTTAATAGGTTGGCTTTTTCCTGGGCGTCAGTTGTCAGTTGCCCCATCTGGTTTAGCAGCGGTCCAACGTTGCCCTTGCTTTTCCTCCAGCTCCCCACATATCTGAAAAAGGACTTTTTGTTGTCCCTGATGCCTGAAGCTAGTTGGAGTTCAGTTGCAGCCTTGGCTTCCTGGTTTGCTCCCTGCAGGACCGGACCAGCGCGGAGTAATCCTCCTTGGAGGTGAATCCCGTCCTCCATCCTTTGTAGGCTTTCCTTTTTAGCCACAGGAGGTCCGCTAGGTCTCTGGAGAGCCAGGGGGGCTGCTGTGCCTTCTTGCTGCCTTTCTTCCGTGTTGGAATAGATTTAGCTTGTGCACTGAGGATCGCTTCCTTGAGAAGCAACCACTCTTCTTGAACTCCCAACTCCCTGGGGTCATGGTCCCTGAGGGCCTGACTGACTAGCCTCTTGAGCTTGTCAAAGTTGGCTTTTCTGAAGTCAAGGACTTCTGTGTTGCTGACTGACTTGCCAGCTTTACGGCGGATGGTGAAGGTGATCAGCTCGTGGTCGCTGTCACCCAACTTCCCATCAATCACTAGGTTGCCGATTAGGTCGTCCCCCGTAGCCAGTACCAGGTCAAGCAGTGCTTTGCTTCTCATTGGCCTATAGACTTCTTGAGTCAGGTAGAGGTCATCCACGCACAAGAGAAAGCTTTGCGCCTGCTCAGATTTAGCTGAGTGATCTTCCCACGAGATGTCCGGGTAATTGAAGTCACCCATGACAACCAAGGTCCTGGAGCAAGCGGCCTCAGTCAGTTCCTGGGCGAACTCCTGGTCAAGCTCGGGACTTTGAGTGGGAGGTCTGTAGTAGACTCCCACCGTTGTGTACCCTGTGCCATATTCCCCACGAATTTTTACCCAGAGGGTCTCTAGCTGTCCATGCCGGTCGCCAACATCAGCTTGCAGGGACATGTAGCTTTC
The DNA here is from genome assembly GCF_052110815.1 of Crocodylus siamensis. NCBI lineage: Eukaryota > Metazoa > Chordata > Crocodylia > Crocodylidae > Crocodylus > Crocodylus siamensis. The sequence continues at coordinate 201,193,327 of NC_143396.1, forward strand.
CTTCACATAGAGAGCTACACCCCCGCCCCTTTTGTCAACACGATCCCTCCTGTACAGCGTATAGCCCTCTATCCCCGTGGTCCAGTCATGGGTGGAGTCCCACCAGGTCTTCGTTATCCCAATGACATCATATTTCTTTGCACTGAGCAGGAGGACGAGCTCGTCCTGCTTGTTGCCCAGGCTCCTGGCATTAGTGTACAGGCAGGCAAGTGTGCCCTTGGGGGCTCTTGCCTTGCCCACAGATTGTGCCAGGGCTGGGCATGTGCCTGCATTTACAGAATCAGAAGTGAACATATATTCACTTGCATATCAGTTTAATCTCTGCAGGTTAGACTAACCTGCAAAGATTGAATCAGTTCAGGATCAGGCTTTCTGAATGTCTGTCCCTAGCCTTATGGACTATGGTAAGAGTTATATTAAGGACTAATTGTTGTTAAGAAGACTCCAGAGGGGCTGGTAGCCCCAGGAGATAAAGACTGTGTGTACACTAAAGATTGGGAGAAACTTGAGAGAAATGGGGTGAACCCTGAACCTGCTACAAGGCACTTATATAACCATTGAATATAACCACTGAATATAAACAACCAACAAACTTGACAAGAGAAAAAGGAACTCTATATTTCAGATGTTTACAATCTAACTTCAAAACTTAGAGATAAAAAATAAAATACTGTAATGAAGGGAAAAAAAGGTAGCAACCAACCAACACATATAGATAGGCTAAAATGTAGCTGATGCCAACCATATTCACATGCTTAAGAATGTGATGGACTAATACTACTGAGTGCCTTAACTATTGAATGGTAGTGTTAAGGTGATGACTATGGAATTCACTGATGAATACGCAGGAGTCTACCTAGCTGGAGGACATGGGCAGCTTATTTTGCAAGGAGATAATGCATCCAGCTGTCATATTCATGGGCTGATCATAGTGGGCCCCCCCCACACCTCTGGCTAAGGGGACCAGATGGCCCTGCCCCTCACTGCTGATTGGCTGAGGGCTGTCTGTCATATGGCCCTGCCCCTCACCACTGCTGGTGGAGAGGGGTGGAGCCACATGGCAGGCAGCCTGCTCAGCCATTCTGTGGTAAGGGGTGGGTACCACAGCCCTCTTGGCTTCTTATAGCTAGCCCCTCCTCCCTTTCCCAGCAGGCTGCATAGCTGAGCAACAGCATCATGAAGACTCCTGGCTCCCTTTGGGGACTCAGCATTTTCTTCTTCTTGTTTTTCTTTTTTAAACAAATTTCGTGGTCAATGCCAGATTCTGCGATTTCTGCAAAACTGATGAAATTGCAATTTTGATAGTCCCCTATTTATAAATCTTCTGGTTGTTTAAACACCTAAGCTGAACTCAGCAAAGCACTCATGAACACACCCTTAAGTTTTGTTCCCTATTTATCAATGTACTTAAGTGCATGCTCTAAGAAAACCATCTGTGTAATTCCATTAAAAGTCAATGAGACCTAAGCATAAGTTTAAAATGAAGCATTCGTTTTGTGGATAAAGAACATTTCTGTTAAACTGCACTTTCAAACTGCAGTCACATCTCAGGGGATGAATCCAACTTTTAGATAAACAGAATTTGAATTAATCATGGCTTGTTTAACCAACATTCAAAATGCCTATAGACACGTGCCAATAAATGTTAAATTCCGATAAAATGCGAGTTATACAGAGAAAATGGATTATCTGCTTCCACAGAAACACCTTTGATTTAAATCGATGTCTAAAAATAAAACCTGGCAACAGTTCATACACATTATGCTCCTAAGTTTTTTCCTAATTTAACAATATTAATTACAGAACACACCAATACAGAAAAGATAAACAAAACCATATTTGTTCCCTCTTTCCCATTCTCCCACATGAAAAGCTACAATTGTGTGTCTAAAAACAAAAAGTGCATTTCACAAATGAGTGATTAAAGATTGCTTATAAAACAAAAGGCACATGCTTATACAGTGAAAAGAACTACTATTAACACATTAAATTGACTCTTAAATACGTTTTAACATAGTTAAAATTTTTTGTCTGCCATGCTTTCTATAATTAATATATGAACTGTTGAAGTATCTCTTCCATTTCAGTTAATTCTACTTTAGTGCTCATACAGATTCTAATGGCAATCCTGTATCAAATCTCAATTCTAATGTATTTCACAAGCAATATAACATTGTAAGCAAGCTTGGCAAATTGTGCTATATTTGTTTTAGCAGTGATAGGCTCTTTTGACATTCACTGTTTAAGGTATTCACAGTTTCACTGTGCATGAGTCATTCAAGATACAACAACTAAATGGGCTTCCTTCCTACACAATGAATATCCAGAAATTGTACAAACCATTTTTAGTTAAATGTGCAAATGAGAACTTTTTTTTTTATTTTGGGTAAAATAGCTAAGTAGCAACTATCTATAAGCTTTTACATTCAGGACACTTCAACGGTAGGGCAGATCCATACAATCAATGGTGGAGGTCCCAGCACAAACTCAAAAAAGGGCACATTTGTAATCGCAACAACTTTTCTTTCAGGGCATGATGTTGCTACAAATGAAGGTTGCACTGACTGGGGAAGGAGCGTGGCCAAAGAAACCATGTTTAAAATAAACTTGGTTCAGATGCTGGTCCTAAGCCTTAATATTTCTGTTTCATAAAGGGATCAAGCATGTTGGTGGGAAGGGTAGAACCTTGACTGCTTCTCTAACACATTTAACTTACATTCAGCTGATTTGATTAGGAACATAAGCAGGCCTAAGTACATGCCAGTCACAGGATATTGCTCCTCATGGAGTAAGAGTGAGATGAGAGAGATTATGACTTTGGAAAGTAATGTTCCCTGCCAGACTACCCCTGGGACAACAAAACATATTACACCCTGGGGAAAAACCAGAATGCCATGAGTAACAAGCTATTCAGCAAAAGTTTTACAGGCATATGTATTTAATAAGTATGCATGGTATTCAATTAAATATATCCTGCTGAGATTGTGTGAACACAGCATTGTGTTTTGTAGCATTGTACACAGTATTTCGCTGAAACAAACAAACAAAAACTCAAAATCCTTCCTATTTGAATCTTCCTAACCATTACTATCTAATTTCTTAAATATCTACTAGAGGAATATAAGAACAAGAAAAAAAGAAGAAGGAAGTATGCACACATAAACCAACACACTCCATAGTCCTCAATCTAGCAACTTCTTCTTTAGTAGGACTAAAAGAATACATTTTATACACTTTTTATTGATTTTTATGAGCCTGTACCTAAACATTCTTTATTACAGCATTAAGACCCAAAAGAAATCTATCCAAACTTTAATTTCAACAGCAGCCAGGACTAACAGCTATAGTTTTGAGGACGAAGATGCAATATAAAAAAAAGTGAAACAAAGTAAAAGATGGGCCCGTGGCTAAAAAAGCAAAAGCTAAAGTATTTAATTAGGGTCTCAAAATTGCCAGGTGGTATCGGGTCCAAAAAACTATATTGTCCAACAGGGCTAATCTTTGCAGTGAATGCCAAGGAGGAGTGGGTCTCATATAAAAAGGACTGGATAATAGAAATAGAATGGTCTGCTGGGCAAGGCTCTGCTCTCTGCTTCAGCCCAGCAGGTCTGGCTTCTCCCCTTTGCTCTCTGGCTACAGCTCTGTCAGAGACTGCACGTACAGCAGGGTCTGCCTGGCTTCCCCCTGCTCCCGCCCCCTCTCCCTCCTCACTCCATGCTCAAACAAAGATTCCCTCCTCTCCTCTGCCCTACACATACACCTCTCAGCATTAGCTAGCATACCACATACTGGCTATGGTCTATGCTGTGGGAGATGGGACAAAGGACAGTGGCTTAGTACTCTTTGGAGCTAATCAACAGGTCACTGGTAATATCCCTCTGTTTCTTCCTTGGAAAAAATTGTTTTAAGAGCTTGAACTAATGAGAGTTCCTTTTGTTTTGCTGCTGGGGTGATAAATGCTGTGTAAAGCCCTCCCAGCTCCCTGGCTGACCAGTGAGGGGGGGAACTCCTCCCTAATTACAGCATCCTGCAGAGCCTGGCCACTCCTTCCTCAGCTCAACACTGGAAGGGAAGGGAGGGCTGCTCTAGCACTCCCTGGCTTCTAGCCTGAGCCACTGCTGGCATGTTCCTTCATTTTTTCAGTCCAGAGGGGATGTCACTGTGGTTACAAACTGATTTAGCCTAGCCAGGTTAGATTAACCTACAAAGATTGAATCAATTCAGACTCAGGCTTTTTGAATGTCTGTCCCTAGTCAAGATGTTCTGTTATGAGCTGGAAACTCATGAATTAGAAATACCCAGGAAGAAAAAGATTTCTTCATAAGGGCTCCTTACAAACTGAACCCCCGCCCCCAGTACTTTACTTTCAGATCAGCGTGCCCCCACACCAAGCACAGTGCATGCCCAAAAGAAGAACCATGTTAATTTGACCCAGCTCATCCAACAGCTGTATAGATTGGGCACTTCAGTGCAGCTTTTTGGAGCTTTTATCTAATAGTTAATTCAATCTGCAGCTGGGATGTGGCTGGGCTACGCCCCTTGTCCCCCATGAGGCTGGGCCACATCCCCTCTCCCCCACAGGGCTGGGTTACAACTGGGTCGTGCTATTAGATAAAAGCCCCCAAAAGCTTCACTGAAACACCCGATCTATACAGATGCTGGGGAACCAGGTCTAACTAATACACTTTCTCTTCCAGTAAAAGACTGGGGTTTTTTGTTTTCTTTTTACATCTGTCAGCACCCAGAATGACTGTGAGCCAGTGGCATGAGACACTTGTAAAATGGGAATCCTGAAAGGAAATAAGATAGCATTCTGTGTCAATGGAACTAGGAGAGCAAGAAACTTCAAAATTAAGGATAGTATCTGCATACTCAAATTCTAAACCCATCTATAATATATGGTTGTATACTTATGCATAATGTAAAGACAAATCTACATAAATACATTTAAGACCCATATTTACAAAGGACCCTAAAGGGGCTAAGTATCCAAACCTTATTGAAATTGATTAGCAAATTTAACAGCAACACTGGGAAGACTTCATGGCTCTTCAAAGCAATAAAACAGTATTTGACACCACCCAACTAAACAGGGGAAGTCCATTTCTAACGTTTTGAATCAGAAAATATATTGCTCTCACATGCTTTAAAGTTTTGCATCTTTAAAGCCGTTCTAGGGAATCCCCAACATCAAAATTATTTAAGAACAGGAGATAGACATTTGTGAGTACACTTGATCCTGCCCTGGAACAGAGGGATGGATTAGGTGACTTCTTTTCCAGTCATATTTTTGGTTTACTTTTGTTTGCATCTCTTTTACTGGGAATGGTCCCAGGGCTAAAGCTATCTCATTTATGCTAGTCTGAACCTAGATCTGTAAACTGCAGATAAAGATGGATGGTTGACACTTTTCTATACTACTATGGAATTTAGCATTTCAAAATTATGAAGTGTTTCTTGCATCACAAGAAAAGTCAACTTGTTTTCTCCTGGTTTTACTTCCAAGGTGGATAACCTTCTCACGGGAAGATTTTTCCTTATATGTATCATGCATTTAAGTTCTCCCAAAACACTAGCAGTGACGGTCCTTCAGTTGCTGCTCGTCTCTTGGAACAATGGTCTCAGTATTCCTTTTAGAGTAGGGTTACCATATGTCCGGGTTTTCCTGGGTATGGCCTCTTTTTTGGTCCCCTGTGCTGTGTCCGGGCAGGTATTTAAAATAAGATCAAATGTCTGGTTTTTTTCTGGTTCCCTCTACTCTCTGGGCTGCCTGCTTGGGACTGGGAGCAGCAGGTAAGGTGATTGGCTGTTGGGGGTCACATGCTCCCTGTGCAGGCCCCAGAATGCCAGGTAAACAGAGAGAGAGAGAGAATATGCATGTGGGCGCTGCTTGGGCAGCAGGCCGGGGGGGAGGGATAGGAGTCTGCAGGTCAAGAGTGAGGGGCACTAGTAGGGCTGGTGGGGGCAGGGGTCTGCGGGTCCAGACTGTGGGGCACCGGCAGGGCTGTGGGGCAAGAGCCTGTGAGCGAGGGGGGGCTGGCAGGGCAAGGGCTTAGAAGTCAAGGGCAGAGGTGGGGCAGAGGCAGGGCACAGGCATATCACTGCCCCCCACAATCATATGCCCCTCCCCCCTCTCCTCCCCCTTTCCATCCCAGGTTTCCTCTTTTTTCCTGCTGGAAATATGGTAATCCTATGAGTAATGGCAAACATTCACAGATTTCACAGACATTAGGGCTGGAAGGGACCTCAGCACATCATCGAGTCCAGCCTCCTGCCCAGGTGCAGGAAGTCAGCTGGGATCACAGGATCCCAGCAAGATAAACATCCAATTTTTTCTTGAAGACATTCAAAGTACGTGTTTCAACCACCTCCCATGGCAGGCTATTCCAGACCTGGGGAGCTTGGCCAGTAAAGAAATTCTTCCTTATGTCCAGGCTGAAACAGTATTGCAGGAGTTTATAACTGGTTGACCTTGTCATACCTTGGGGTGCTCTGGTGAACAATCATTACCCCAGATCCTGGTGAACATCCTGATAAATTTATAGGTGGCCACCAGATTCCCCGTGAGCCTGTGTTTTTCCAGGCCAAAGAGTCCCATAGGTCTCAGTCTGTCATCGTAAGGTCCGTTTTCCTGACCTCCGATTATGCACATGGCTGTTTTCTGGACTCTCTCAAGCTTCTCCACATCCTTTTTGAATTGTGGAGCCCAAAACTGAATGCAGTACTCCAGCTGCGGCCTCACCAAGGCCAAGTACAACGGGAGAATGATGCCCCAGGATTTGCTTGAGAAGCATCTACGGATGCAAGCCACCATTTTGCTTGCTTTACTAGCTGCAGCATCACATTGAAGGCTCATGTTTATCTTGTGGTCAGTCATGACCCCCAAGTCCCTTTCATCCATAGTACTAGACAGTGTAGCACTGCTGAGTTTATAAGGATGCTGCAGGTTTTTCTTCCCAAAGCAAAGAACCTTGCATTTTTTGGTGTTAAACATGATCAGGTTCTCTTCCGTATTTTTTTTAAATGAGTTTTGTTTGTTTTTTAACTCTTCAGTCTAGTTATCATCCTTACTAGCCCTTTTGTGAATGCCTTAGGAGCTGAGGACAGACCAAACAATATTTTGTACTGGTAGAAATTATTTCTGTATATGAAAAGGAGAACCTGCTGATTAACAGAGCCAGAAGGGAATAAGCTTCCATCTCTAACATCAACTACTAGCTAGAGAAAGACACAGTTACAGTTGAAATGAAAGTTTCCATCCTGAACCCCACATTCTTCACTAGCCTGTTTTAGGCTCTTCAGTCTCAGACAGGGTTGTCCAACTGGCAGATCACAGACCACATGCAACCCTCCAAAGGGTTAGGATGTAAGCCCCATGTTCCTGGGATGGCTACTACTGTCCCCTGCCCCTCATTTGGCCTTCCTGTGCCAGCCAGGTTTTTCAGACTCCTCTACCCTTCCCACCCTGCCCCTGCTCCTGGGGACAGGGAGTAGGGTAGGAATATACTGGAGTGCTTGAGCTGCGCATGCAGCAGGGTGCCAAGGTGCTTACGCTGCACATTAAGTGGGGTGGGGGTTCAGGCTGTTCACACAGCATGCTTTTCTGACATTCACTGTTCACTATATTCACAACTTCACTGCATGAGTCATTCAAGATACAACAGCTAAATGGACTTCCTTCCTACACAATTAACATCCATAAATTGTGTAAATCATTTTTAGTTAAATGTGCAAATGACCTGGATCCAGACTGCCTGCACTGCAGCTGGGTGCATAGTGAGGAGGGGGAGAGGTACTGCACATGTGGTAGGTGCAAGGCCAGGAGGGGAAGGGAAGCTGGGCTGCCTATGCTTCAAGAGAACAGGCTCCTGCATGATGAATGCAGCTAGGAGAGGGAAGCTGAACTGCTCACATGGCTGGAATGCGGGGGGCAGGAGAGGGGAGATGAAGTCAGGTTGTCCTCATGGCCAGAAGGGAAGGAGTAGCCAGGCCGCCCATGCTGTATTGGGAGGAAGGGGGCTGCAGATGCTTCAGGAAAGAGCCTGTAGTATGGGAGTTGCCTGAGCAGCCCTTGATCTGTGGCTTGCAACTTGTGTGGCCCCCAGATGCTTGGAAGTTGGATAGTCCTGATCTAAGATCTCTCTGACTTCTTTATAGGCATCAGCTACTATAATTTATGACTTCAGTTAAAATACTCAAATGAAAACCATGAGAATCTCTACCAGTTTCTTAGTAAAAATTCCTTTCATATCATATCAGTTGGGTTCCTGCAACACAACAGAGCCTATCAGGCACAAAGTAACACCCTTATAAAGTTAAAAGTTCCAAAAACACCTCACTGTGACTAAATATCAGTGTCCCCCCTAAGCCCCCAGCCCTGCCCAAGCACAGCGTCCCTGCACTGATCATCAATGCTCAGGCCAACTGCATCCATTACGGATTCTGCAACAGCACTTTAGATAACTATCAGGAGGTTTACAACAATGTAGCAGAGCTTAAACAGGCTTATTATTGCCTCCTAATTACTTCCAACCCCAAGTGCTAAGCGCTTAAGCCCACACACAGAGGCTGAGAATTGGGGCTGTTAAGGGGCTGTCAAGTTTAGACACTAAAAAAAAAAAAATCACAACAAATCCTTAAATCTCAGATAGGTACCTAGTAATGGAAATTTTTAGTTTATTTATTGGTTCCCATAAAACCAAAAAAACCAGGTGTTTGTATATTATATGCAAGGATAATTTCAAGAAATTATAAAAATAATATGTGGTAGTTTTATTGCACTTTACATATTCTAAATGTTGCATTGTTTATCGTAAGATTATTTAGAGAAACATTAGATGTCAGCCTGCTAAATTTTAGATCATTTTATACACATGAAGATTCAGGTAAAAAAGATTTTATTAAAAGTATAATCAATAGGTGTGGGGGACATTCTTCTGATTCAGGCAACAGGTTCTACTTCTAGTCCCAATTTACAAAATTCAGCTCAGAGCCATATGCAGAATTTTTAAAAAATCTATATGAATTAGTTATTGTACTCTACAGAACAGGGTGGCTCATTTCCAAGAGTTCCCAGCCTTTTCTGCAGAAGGGCATGGTATAAAGGGAATAACATATGTTTAAAAATGGCTCCATTGACTGATTTCTTGCTGAAGCAGACAAACAGGTGTGAAGCTACTCTACTTTCCATGGCAACTGCAGAAGCTGGCAAATATATTAAATTTGTAGTGAAGTAACAAATGAAATGATAATGAAAGTCACAGACATTCTAGCAGTTCTGTTTTTTAAAAAAAAATACTGTCTTACTTCAGCAGTATACATTAAAAAATCCACCTGTAATATCTCCTTTTTGACCCTTTTTATAGCTCCTTCTTTAATCTCCCCAAATAACTTGGAAATCTTCCCCATATGATCTTGCACAGTCAATCAACATTTAGATGATCCTTATTGCTTTTCTGACTCTCTGTTTCATATTTGAACCACTGCCATAATCTTTTGACTCAATATGTTCTGTTAAATTTTCCCTTCCCTTTAGTCCTTTATATTGTTCATCAAGCTTTCTGCATCTGGTATATGTCAGTCACTCTTGGGTTCCTTGAGGCCACTTCTAACTACTCCTGGTGTTTCTCCCAATGAACATTTATCCATTATATCAGGCTGTCCAACTGGTAGATTATGGGCCACATCTGGACCTCAAAGGGGTCCACCTGACTGCCACTTCCTCCTCTCCTCCTAAGTTGCTCCTGCACCAGCAGCTATGAGGGGGCTGCGTGGCAAAGAAGGAAGATAGGCTGTCTGCACTGCAGGTGCGTGATCATGGGTCTTGGAGGGTAGGGGTGGGGGTGCTGTGCTTGTGGCCAAGGGGAGTCAGGCTTCCTGTATTGTGGGGGCTGGGTGGGAGTTGGGTCTGCAATCCGCATGCCATGTGGCCACCAGCTGACCAAAAGTTGGACACTATTATATGAAACTTGACTTTAATGACTTCCCTTGTTCCTTGTGGGCAAAAAGTCTCTCCTCTTCTCAGTTCTTTTGCTTTTATTCCTTTCTTTCATTTTCTGGTCTGCAGTGGTATAACCCAGTAGTGCTTATCCTTTCTTGCCAGTGGGCTGGACAGGCAGTACCCAGGCTGTCTACAGGCTGGATCTGGCTGACAGTCCCCATCTGGCATAGGGTGGTCATGGCAAAGCCTCATTCAGCTGCATGGAGAGGGCAGGGGCAACCCAGCTCCAACCTGGCCCCACGAGGGCGAGGAGGGGGTGTGACCCATCCCTGTGAGAGAAAGAGACATGGCCCAGTCACAACCCAGCCCTGTGGGGGAGAGGGGATGTGTCCTAGCCCTATGGGAGAAGGGGGTGTGGCTCAGACACAACCCAGCTCCGTTGGGAAGGAAGGGGACTTGAGCCAGCCCCAACACAGGCCCATGGAAGGAAAAGGGGCATGGCCTGGCCTCATCCAGCCATGGAGGTGGAAGCAGGGGGTGTGACTTGGTCCCAACCTGCCATGTGGGGCTTGGGGTTTGGGTATTTGGCAGTGGGAGTGGATGGCCATATTTTTTCCCACTGCTCGCCTGCCGCCAAATTTCCCAATCCATGGGGCATTCTGTAGGCCAACTATCTATTACTCCATGGGCTGCATCTGGGCCATGGGCCAGAGGTTGAGTACTCCTTTTATAACCCAATTATTGATTTTCTACTTTTGTTTTTTTATCAAAGAATAGCTAGGATCCAAATTAAGTACATTCATATTCACTGAAACAATAAATTCTTCCTGCAATGATATGGAATGACTGAAATTTTGCTATACAAACAGAAAACTATCAATTACGTGATGCATCAGCTGAGGGTAATTACAGTTATAACATAGATGTTCTCATAAAGTGTATTTAGATTAGTTGGCTAAAAGACTGAATTGTAGCTTCTGATTTAGTGCTTCACAGAAAAGCTTTTTGTTATGATGACTCGCCAACAAGACCTTAAATAAATAATCAGTTGTGTAGTTTACTACTGCAGTCAATTGAGTTCACGATGAAGCAGTATATATGCTGGAGAAATAAAACAGACTGAATATCTGGAATGAATATTTGGAAAATAAGATTTTCTGCCTGCTGGAGTTTATCAAATGTGTAACAATACCGAAAACGGACATTGCTTATGACATCTCACAGCTACAAGAGGTTAACTATGTAGGCTAATACACATTAACATACATAAAAGCAGCTATAGCAACTTCTCATCTTGGAAGCTATCATTTGTGACTGTAAATGTATAAGGCATGTTTTATTTTGGAATGACAGTGTCCTGTCATTTATTAAACAAAATTATTGTCAACATTACAGTAATGCCTAGAGGCCTAAACTGTGGTCAAGGCCTCATTGTATTAGGCACTGTACAGATATACACAACCTTTGTCTTTCAGAGCCAGTCAGATGAAACATTCCTCCAGCAATTAGGAAAAAAATTGTATCATATTTTTAACTGGAGATAGAATGATATAAGCTTCTATATATGTAGTATTTCTAAGATTACCATCACTCTCATATCTAAGTACTAAGCATATACATCTAGGTTAATATTTTCAAAAAACACCTATGTTTTTTATGATTCTAAGTCTTACTGCTTTTCAGTGGGACATTGGCCCCCAAGTGCCTAAATACACAGACTTCTATGTTGCTTAACTATTTTTGAAATATTGACCTCAAATTAAATATTTTTCATAGCAAAAAATTCATACCAGTGATAACATTTTTAAAAAAAAATGCATCTAAAGCTGCATCCAGAAACTGCATCTGAAGCAATGAGAGTGGTATTTTTATGAATACAAACAGCTGAGCTATCCAAATCATTGATCACTCCCAAATATACATCTAAATTCTAGTATTTGAAAGAAATAAAAGAAAATCAGCATTCACAAAACTGTCAGCAAAATAATTCCAGGGTGATTTAGGGGCTAGATTAAGGTATATTTGAAAAATCCACTAATATATTAGCATACATCTTTAGAATGTACATGGCCCAGCAAAGATAATCAAATCCAGGGGTGGGCAGTTATTTCCAGTGGAGGGCTGCTTACCGAGTTTTGGCAAGCTGTTGAGGGCTGCATAGGTAGCCCTGCCCCTTGACAGATGCCCTGCCCCCTGGTCGCCATCTTATGACTGGAAGTCCTACCACCCAACCCCTGACCTTTGCCACCAGAAGTCCCCCTGCTTTGCCCCCGGAAGTACTCCTTTCAGCAAGTGAGTTTGCCATCTCAGAACCAGAAAAATACGAAATTATATTTTAAAAAGGGAACATCTAAAATATTCATTAATTTGATTTCAAAAAATATTTTTGTCCTGATTTACATGCATTTGTGTAGTATACATAGAGGTGATTGCACAATAGCTTAAAATGAAGTCTTACTCTTGTACATTTTGGAGGGTGGGTATAGGTTTGTGGGTGGCTGTAGGTGTATGGCTATGTAGGGTGAGGGAGCATGTGGGTGTGTGTGGATATATGGGTGGGTATGGGGTTTGTGGGGGGCTCTGTGTGGGAGGAGAGTGGCTGCGGTTTGTGTATGGCAGTACGAAGGGGGGTGCGGGTGCATGAGTATTGTGGGATATGCCCGCAAAACCCCGCAAAAACATTTTTCACCCTCCTAGCAAGTTCCAACACCTCCACCTTCTCACTCTATCCCTTGTCTCCACCTTGCAGGTGTGGGGACTACCTCCATAAGCTCACTTCCTCTATAATGCAATGGGGCAGGAACAAGGTCATAGAGGAAGGTTCTGTATATCTTGAGATCAAAATTAGCTTAGTCCAAATATACAAGGAGCATCTGGGACATGTAGGCCACGTCCACATGTGTGCGGATGTTTGGTTCCTAGGGACAACTTGCGGCGATGCACCTTGTGCTGCTGATAGTTGTCCCCAGGGAACACCTGTGCCATGCTCCCTCTGGTGTGCAGCAGGTTTCCTCTGGTGGGGTACAGGGAGGCTGGGGCCAGCCCAGCCTTACCTGAGGTCCTAGGGGCCTCCTGGGACTGCAGCAGCGGTGATCCTGCCATGCAGAGCCTGGCCAGCACCAGAGTGTGGCTTCAGCTGGCCTGGCTTCTGTTTTGAGTGGCGTGCACTGCCCCTGCATGTGCCATTCTGCTTTTTTTTCCCAGCAGGTTTTTCTGACCCCTAGATATCCAGGGGCCAAAAAAAGCCCCTACGCTGCTGTGGCATGTCTGCAGCAGCACATACTGCATGGCCACACTCATCTGAATGTGAGTGTAGGTAGCTATGATGCCAGCAAGTGGCCAAGCCAGCAACCAAGAAATTAGGGAAGCAACTATAGCATATATCACAAGCAAAATTCATAATTTTCTATGCTTCTTCATGCAATGTCCCTGAAAATTAGCTATCATATTCCAACAATACTGAACATGAATGTTGCAGATGCTTGGCACTTGCCAGCTCTTTATTTAAATGCTCTAATACAGACCTGGGTGTCCAAGTTAAGTGCTTAATTTTGAAATTTTTGGTTTCGACTTTAAAGATGACTGATTATGGAGCATACTCTATGGAAAGGTCAGCCTTAGACCAGGATTGCAATTGTTAACAATTAATCATTAAATTAAGAAACTGACCTATTAAAGTAGAAGACAAATTCAAGGATCTCAGAAAAGAAAAGGGACGCTTACAGACAGTAGAAACAAGGGGTAACCAAGAAGGAATACACAAGTATAGTCTGTATGTGTAGGGAAAGGATAAGGAAGGCAAGGGCGGCGACCAAGATCATGCTGGTGACTGAAATCAAGGACAATAGGAAGTCTTTCTTTAGGTACAGAGGGAGCAGGAGGAAGACCATGGGAAATTTGGGGCCCTTGCAGAATGGGACAGGACAGTTGATAACAGACGGTGAGGAGAAAGCTGAACTCTTTAATGAATACTTTGCATTGGTGTTCTGCATACAAATTGTCGTCACCTGCCTGGTTGGATACTGGACAGATACGGGGGGAGATGGGGTGGGGGGGACACGCAATACAATTGCCAATCAGTGGTCAGTGTCGAACTGGTGAGGGACCACTTACAGTGGCTGAATGTCTTCAGGTCAGCAGGACCAGATGGACTATACCTGAGAGTGTGAACAAAAGTGGCTGGAGTCATTGCAAGACGGCTGGCAAAGGTATTTGAAGATTTGTGGTGCTCAGGAGAGGTCCCAGAAGACTGGAAAAGGGCCAATGTGGAGCCAATCTTTAAGAAGGGGAGGAAAGAGGATCTGGAAACTATAACCCGATCAATTTGACCTTGATATGGGGTAACATTTTGGAAAAAATGATCGATAAGTCCATTAGTGAGAGACTGGCAGAAGGCATGATGCTGAAGGATAGCCAACACGGTTTTGTTGCAGATAGGTTGTCTGACCAACCTCATCTCCTTCTATGATTAAGTAACAAACCGCTTAGATGTGGGAGACCCAGTTGATGTCATATACTTGGATTTTAAAAAGGCCTTCGATATGGTTTCCAATGACGCTCTTATAAAAAAAAAAACCTGGGGGGACATGCCCAGTGGCATCCCACAGGGTTCAATTCTTGGCCACATGCTATCCAACAGATTTATCAACAATTTAGATGAGGATACAGAAAGCATGCTGGCCAAGTCTGTGGATGATACTAAGTTATAGGGAAAAGTGGTCACATTAGGGCATAGAATGCAGATCCAAGCATACCTGGACAAGCTGGAAAGGTGGGCAGACCAGAACCAGATGCAGTTCAATAAGGATAAATGCAGAGTGCTTCAACTGGGGAGAAGTAACCAGCAACATGAATATAAAAGTTAGAAGATGTCCTGGCCATCAGGATGGTTGAAGGGGACCTTGGGGTTATGGTTGACCACAGATGGAACATAAGCCGTCAGTGTGACACTGTAGTCAACAGAACTAATAGCATACTGGGATGCATTACCAATGTGTCATGAGCAGGGCTAAGGAAGTGATAGTTCCTCTCTACCTGATACTGGTGAGACCCCAGCTGAGGTACTGTGTCCAGTTCTGGGAGTTGCACTTCAAAAAAGTCGTGGAGAATCTTGAAACATTCCACAGAATGGCTACAAGAATGATTAAGGGCCCGAAGGACAAAACCCTTATGAGGAAAGACTAAGGGATGTGGGACTGTTCAGCCTGGGGAAGAGAAGACTGGGCGGGGGGGACGGTACTTGGTGGCTGTCTATAAGTATGTAAGGGGCAAATATTGGGAGCTGGGAGAAAAATTGTTCATTAAGGCACCTCGGGGGAAGATGAGGAGCAATGGCCATAAACTGTTAGAGAATAGTTTCAGGAAGAATTTCTTTATGGTAAGGGTGACCAGAATCTGGAATAGACTTCCCAAATAGGTGGTGCAGTCCCCAGCCTTGCAAGTCTTCAAGAGGAGACCGGACAGACACATTTCTGGGATAATTTGATCTTAGCAGTATTCCTGCCCAGATCAGTCGGGGTTGGACTCAATGATCTTTCAAGGGCCCTTCCAGCCCTTAATTTCTATGATTAGATGCAGGTAGTCTACAGGAGATGCTACCAGAGTACAACAAAATGTGGGTAAGAGTTTCGCCACTGCTTAAAGGTAATATAATTCTCAATCAGCACAGATGCTAAAATATCACCTTTCATATAAGTGTTTCCTTCAAAACATGTTTACAATACACTAGCAATATGTGTAAAATGCTGTTTCTTCAGTGAGGCAGATAGGGGACTTTAGCTTCAAGAATGGATGTACAATATATATTACAATAGCCTCGAGTAGTTCAATGAAAACTGAGGAGGAGGAGTTACAGAGTATGTTACATTTGTACACAATGGCATGTCTTTTTTTTTAATTCCAAGACACAGATAGTGATGATAAACAACCACACTGAGGAACAATATCATATCCTCTAATACTCTTCTAAACAGGCATTGTCCTGCCTTGTTTTGAATGGAAACAGACACATGGTCTAAAGTTCAATATTACCTCTTTGTTGGAGTTTGGATTTAAGGAAAAAGGACAATAAACTTAGCCTCAACCTTCCCTCCCCAAGCTTAGCTGTTATCTCAGGCTTATACTGCATGACCTCTACATCCAGAGTCACCCCATAATAGTTAAAGCTAACAGAATCACCTGCTATTATAACTAAGAAGTAATTACCTTTAATCTTAATGCAGGATTCAAGCATCTGACACATCATCTTTGGTATAAACCCTGACTGAAATACACGCACGCAGTGGTCAATATAAAGTATGGTTACTGTATGTGTTGTGAATTCTGACTGTAATAATTCCAGGTTTTTTTACACTGCTGTTTTTGAGAAGCCACATTTAAATTATAGAAAGCCCCCTCCCACCCCCTTCTTATTTCTAAATTTAGAAAGAATCCTAATTGGCCAAAACCAGTCATAAAAATTTAACCATGTTTCTGAAAACATAAGTGCCAAAGGGTAATGCATCGCTAATGGTTGCCAGTGGAATAAATAGCAGTTCTGACGTCAAAACTTTGTTACACTCCAATAACTGGCTCACTTGGGGTTTCAGGTACAGCAAGTTACATGTCAGTTTTAAATAAAGTTATAAAAATAGAAAGCATGGTGAACCATATTGTCACTATGCAACCTGACACTATATGATTTATGTCCAATAAAATGTTAACAAAGGTGATAGATGGTATAAAAATAGTATTTTCTGGCTCATAATATCCTATTGCTTGGGTTTTATATGGATAGCAAAACAAGGTATACATTATTTCACTTTCATTCTTCAGAAGCACAGCTAAAAGCAAGGCAAGCAATTTTAGTGAGAGAGGCATTTTTAAAACATTTTGTAATCCAGAAGGGAGTCAAGAAAATGCAATTTTGTAAAATGTGTTGTTAGTGGGACATATTATACTGTATTCTTGATGGCTTCGCTAGCAAACATTTTAACTTGTGAATGAGTTTTCCTGGAACAGCAACTAAAGGAATAATTCTTTAACAAAGTGTTCTGAACACCTGTAAATTGGAAATAAGCCCATTATTTATTTTATAGATACCTATTGTTAGGATGCCCTAATACTTTCTAACGCTTGTTTTCAGTTCCTTAGATTTTTGCCCAGTTTTAAAAATTTGGGCTGAAAATCTCCATTCCAGGTATGTACCTCATGCTGATATTTCGAAAGCTTCACCAAAAAAGATCAAATAAAGTATATATTATTTTGCCAATGTAAGTCATTGCAACCACTTTATTAAGTGGATATGACATAACCAGCCATGATGCTGCAGAACCTTTCAAGGGTGTAGCAGGGTGCCATGTAATATGATGTGAGCTGTATTGGCTATGCAAACATCATTCACAAGATAAACCCAAATACTTCAAATAGGAATCTAAAATGTGAAAAACATTCAGACCTGCTGTGGTTTTTCCAAGGTCTTTGCATCAAAGGAATTGCTTTATTATTTTCCTATAGTAAAAATAATGAGTGAAAACAAAGAGCCTGAATTTTCCAAAAGATGCCTCAAGCCTACTGAGGGGTGCCTTGGGTCTACAAGTTTGAGAACCACTGATGTATTGTCTCCCAGTTTTGGAACAAGCACTTGATATTTGGCATGGAGGCTGCCATAAGGGTCAGAGATGTCCCTATGAAAATCTACCCAAATCTGACCAAATTATAAACCTCTGAAAACTGTCCTGGAAATGGTCAGTTAATAGGTTCCTGTGGAAGACTTCCTGAAGTCAGAGCTGAGTAGGAGCTTCCCTGTAATGGCTCCTTCAAGCTCCTTAGGTATACTATTTCACCAAAACTAAGAGATAGAAAAGAAAAAAAAAGGAAGCAGACTAACTTGAATATGACAGAGTCATGGAAAGGGGGAAGTAAACTGGAAAAGAAGACAAGCAGAGTGGAACATATACAGTTGTATATTGTTAGAGCAGGCTGGGGGAGAAATCTGGTGCAGAAGAAAGTTAGTTGAGTGGATATAAATAAAAAGTTCTGTAATCACTAAATCCTGCTCACCTTTCATCCTGGAACAGATTTCAGGATTTCTGAAACTCAGCATGCATGCCAGAAAACTACTGTGAAACCTATCACAAAGTGTGCATCTCATCTCCCACAACAGTGGCTGGTCCATATAAAGATAGCAGCCAACATATTAATGAACAGATCAAATAGTAGAGGTCTGTGTTGCGGACCTAAAGGTCACAACCCTCCTGATGACACAGGTGGGAGAGGTACCAATCTCTATGGGACGAAACGTCCAATTTTGGAGTTGCTCTTTTTAAAAAGAAATGTAAGAATTTACATTTAAAAAGCTTTGCTAAATGATTATGGTTACAAGTTAAGTTCTCAAAAGTTAAGAAATATGCATGGACTTAATCCTTTTGTGTATACACATTATGACTAAGGACCTACCAAATTCACAGTGGAAGCAGGCTGCACAGTGGCTCCTTTAATTTTGAAAGCTTGTGCACCCCCTGACCAGACTGGTAGAAGGGCCCTGCTGCTTGCTCCTGATCAGTAGGGAGGCAAAAAGCCCAGTTTTAAATATGGTACCACTTCTGCTGCTCCCCGCTGATTGGCCAAGGGGCCCTGGCAGTCCTGCTGTCTGGAAGGCAAAAACAACACCATATTTAAAACCACAGTTTTCACCTCCCAAGTGCACAGCGGCTGGACCTGATGACCTTGTAAGGTCCCTTCCAGCCCCTAACATCTATGACACTATGAATCTATATACTCCCTTACTTCTACATTCTTATTTTAAACTTAACCACTGACTTGTCTAAGCCTTTTTAACTCCTTGATTTCTGATTTACAGAAAAAGAATCCTCCTGTAAGGAGTTTGTTGTATAGTGAATTGTACCATAATTATATTTTACAAACATGATTTTATAGCTGCAGAACAACTCTAAACACTGCATATATAAGATATAGCTTTCCCCTCTAAAAGTTGTTCTGATTGTTAAATATTTTTACAAATACGAATCACTCTTTCAAGGCACCAACAGGTTATGGATAGTAAATGTTTGAAATATTTATTTTACAATTAGGTAGTATTTAATTCATAAACATTAACCCCATTACTTGCTTTTTCAATTTATATTGCCCAACACATGACAACTATTTTAAAATATTTTTACGTAGTGTTGAACATCCCACAGATATAAAAAAAATACCTTTCAAAAATCTCTCCATCAAGTACATTCAGGTTGCAGCAAGGGAAGTTTAGGTTATATATTAAGAAAAACTTTCTCATTAGGTGGGCAGTAAAGTATGGGAACAGGCTACCCAGAAAGGCTGTGGAATCTTCATCCTTAAAGGTTTTTAAGACCCAGGTAGACAAAGCCTTGGCTGGGATGATCTTGTTGGGGATAGTCCTGCTTTGAGCAGGGGCTTGGATTAAATGACCTTCTAAAGTCCCTCCCAACCCTAATTTTCTATGATTCTATAATTAATCTGGTGGAACAAAGTGTTGATTACGGATGTACATCACTGCATCAACCAGTCTCCCCTTGGAATTAAACAGGCTGAAGAAATTCATTTGAAAACAGTACAGGTGGTAGTAGTGTTTCAACCTAGGAGGTTCCACCAAGAGAAAACAGCTATGGATGCGATAGGAAGGAGAGGATCATGTAAGAATGCTGCTGGTGCAGATTTGAGGAGAAGGGGCCAGTACTGAAGTCATGTGTTCCTGACTGCCCTTGCCATATCCCCTCTTTCCAGTCAGTATCACTCATTTTGGGGGGCTACAGTGGACTATTACTAATCTGTTAAAGGGCAGGATGCTGCCACTTTCTAATATTTCAACTCCTGTCTGCCACAACTATCCTTCCACCCCCAGGGATCCAGGAAAAATCAACTAAGGTGCTACCTAGATAAACTTGGATCCATTAGTAACAGATAAGGCATTTATTTATGGCTGAACAATGTGTTGTCCTAAACTCTAAGTGCCTAAACTATTCAAACTAAAACCCCATACAAATAATAGCCAAATTGACAGTGTCACCATTCCCAGCTCATAAAAACATGAATGTCCCCTTGTTCCACTCCACTTCAATGGGAAAAAAAAGCTTGAGTAAATAGGTCAAGCTTTGCAACAAGTCCTTGTTATCTTCTCTACATAAAAACACATCCCATATTTTAAAACTAATTATTTAAATATATTAATTAGAAAAACCTGGAAGAGGTTGCAGGAGGTAGGCCTTCTGAAGTACAGATTTCTTTCTCTGGTCTCAGTGCAAATTTTTGCAATTTGAGCAGTTTAAAACACACGTAAAATGCTATTGTTAACATCCTTTAACAGGCTTCACATTCCAGATTCCTATACATTTGCTATGGCTGAATCATTTGTCCTTCCTTCTATATGGTATTCATTATACTCTTCTGATAAAATTGTAACAGTCCTCCTTACGAAAGAAAGAAGTTGTTCTAGATATGTAACTGCTCTTTTAGTAACTATAATTAGGACTTTGCTCATTGCCATGGATGTAGGCTTCCCTATAAGATATAACCCAGTTTAGCAGGTAGATGATATCATTTTCCAAAGAGACTAGAAATAGACTCTTTCAGCTAGTTGTGCTGCTAGACAGTTACTTGCTGATTAGTATTAAAAACCACAGTCAATTGTTAAAAGTACAAAAAAGTCTAAAAATACTCATTCAGTAGAGTTAGTGGTATAAAAGATTAAAGAAAAATTGTTTATTTTTTTCTCCTTTTGGCTGCAGTGTCCCAAAGGAGGTCAAACCATACATACACTGTAGGTGTCAACTTTGATTTTTTTTTAAATGAAAAAGAAAGGCAGCAAACAGTTTGGAACAAAGCTTTGTTTTGCTCTTAAAACTACTGGCTGAACACACACATGCACGTATTACACAGGAAGATTTTTTTAATCAAAAAGAAAGCCCCTTCAAGTAAGAGTAGGAATGTCTACTACACTAAAATATACTTCCTGAACAAGTTCTCCTAGCTGTATGCTAATTCCTCTTAGAGCAAGGCTGAAAGAGATGCATCAGATTTTTCTTGGTACAGAAAGTACATAACGACTTCATACTGTATTTTCTCATATATACGATGCCCCCACATACAGTAAGCACCCTGATTCTGAAGAGGAGCCCCAAGAAAATAACAGATCTCTGACTAAGGTAAGTGAGTGGCAGCAGCTAGGGAGCCAATCCTGCTGCCAGCCCTGGGTACCAGATGGGGCCCACAGACCAGCCTGTTGTGCCAGATTGGACCCTGTGTGTAGTTCTGAAGCCACACAGTGGGTCTGATCCAGTGTGCTAAGTTCAGAACCACCCACTGGCTCTGGAGCCATGTGCTGGGTCCAGGGCCACATGCTGGGTCCAACGCAACTTACTGGGTCTCACCAGGCCTCAAAGCCCATGTCTGACTGCAGCCTTAGACATCATGCTGATCTGACCTGGCACGCAGTCCTGGACTCGGCACACCTAATGCAACCCAGCTCATGGTCCCAGAACCAGCAACATGGTCCTGGACTCAATATGCTGCGTCTAACCCAGTATATGGCTCCAGAGCCAGCACATGGGGTTGGACTCAGTACATCAGGCCTATGGTCATGTGTTGGGTCAGTCTCAGTGTGCTGGCCTGATCTCATACATGGATGGGGTGGAAGGTTCCCCATCGGTCCAGACATTTGGTGGCACGGGGAGGGATAAGTGGCAGTGCTAATTGCCATGGCTTCATGAACCTCAGCAGTTTATATTGCCATTGCTACACTCTCCCCACTCCCTTTCCTCACCAAATTTCTGGACCCATAAGGATCCCTCTTCTTTGCATACAATGCACACCCCAATTTTCTCCATCTGGTTTTGGGAGGAAAGGTACAAATTACCTGCAAGAAAAATATGTTATTATGAGCCTGCTTCTATTTCACAAAAGAGGATAGTCCCACAAAGTAAAAACACACCAGGCCTAAGCCCAGTGTCATCTTGCCATTAAATAAAAATATAGATTAGAATCCTCAGAAAAGAACTTTGTGTATAAAAGAGAATTTTTTTCATTTAGTGAACTGAAATGTTATCTCATATATCAGTATCATTACAAATATAAACTGAAAACAAGTGACAAGGTTAGTTTTGGACATTAATTTAACACACTGCCTAATTCAGTGCTTAAGTGCAGGACTTGAATTAATAAGTCCCATTAATGTCAGCCAGAAATAGCTTGTTGATTTGGGACTACTGAGAGGGATTATTGTAATCATGTTGCACATTCAATTGTCTAATTAAAAATATGCCTATACCAGGCTAATCTTCTTCACCTCCTATTCAAAATGTTTGCTTTAAAAGGAAAACCATATATTTTTAAATATCATAAAAATATTCATATTGCATGCTAACCAAGGCTCACTGCCCTTTAAATACAACATTAACTGAGTTTTCAGTTATTTTGTATGTTAACATTTAATTAAAATAATCACATAAATCTTTTTTTCCCAAGAAAAACTTCAAATATCTCTTAAAATCTGAACAAAACCTCTTACTTTTACACCCTATGTATTTAAAAGTAATGTTACCATCCACAATAAATTATCAGATATTTTCCAAGCACCTGAACTGTTTGACAATCAGTGACATTATGCCAGCTATCAATGAGAAGGCCAGTAGCTTAGGCTTTCAGTACTGGCTCTCAGCCAGCCATCGAATCAAAAGGCCTGACCTGGCCAAGCATCCATAACCTTAATAGTAATGAAAGAGCTGACAATGTTCTCGCCACCTCCAGCAGTGGAATATTCACAGCTCAGAATGCGACACCGTAAATTTAGGAATTCCAGTCTAAATTTAAAAATGCGACTGGTTTGAAACATGGTAAGAAGTAGTTTTCAGCAGGTGAACTTGCACCAACTTGTATCTGAATCACACTTGACAAAGCTCTAGAGTCTAGACAACTATAAAGCAGGGAACATTACTAGTTTGGAAGGATGATGGACAAGGTGGCCTAAATGTTCTTCTCATTGATAATTTGTATGAAAATGCTTTTTTGGGGGCCCACTGGTATAACTTATAGTATTTGTTATCAAAATCAGTAATACTTATTGTGAAAATTATCATATAAATCACACTCACTATTGGAGTACTGCACTCACTTTTGAGGTAGAATATTACATGTGGTTTAATTATTTCTACTGATGTTTGCCAACAGATACTATATCTGCTGGACTGTGTTTTTTAACTAGTCTTAGAATTTAGGAAGTAAAAAATTACAGACTGGTATGTTTCTAATTATTGTTTTTTTTTCCTGGTAGTCACTATAGCCACTTAAGAAGCCACCCTGCAGGCCTAAGCAATATCTCTTACTAGCTGGGGCTTGACTTGATAGATCCATTGGCAATAAAGGACCTCCTACTCCACAGCAGTCTTACACCATCTCCATATCTGTTCCCTTGTGTTTGTGTCTGGAGGATGTTATTGGTCCTGCATCATTCTCCTCCTCCACAATAACTAGTAGAGGCTGTCCTACCTATTCCAGCAATACTGTACAGTACAGCCTGCTAAGGTATAGCAACAGGGTGATTTCTACTTGTTCTTACAGCTGGGAGGAGCCATTTTGAACTGTCTGTTGCTTCAGGACTGTTACACCTCTGATTTTCCCTATTTTTATTCATTAAGCTGCATCTCCAATGATGTTGGAGACTATGCAGATTGCCAAACTTTGCAATCTGGACAATAAAACTGTCACACACTGCTGTGCAAGATTTTTCACCTTCTGGAATCCAGTCTCCTAGATGATCACTTTCAATAGAAAGCCAAGGCAGAGAAGTTATATTACAATTATCACAACTTGAGGAGTTCCACTGAATGATCAGCTAAAAATTTTAGGGCTAGAAGTGGTAAGCTCATAATACAACTGGTTGTTGGGGCATGGGCCCAGAGAACAGCATTTCATAACTTTTTATCTCATGTACTGTGTGGTTCTCATTTTATCTCTCCTACTTCCTGTGGGGCATGAAGCTCTAGCTTCTGGCTAGGCTCCCTGTAGGAGGAGTTCTGACCTAATTATGTCTCCTACAGCCCAGAGCCATTGGTGCCTAGTTCACACAGAAATCTCCCTGCTAAATAGGGGAAATGCTACCTAATGGATAAAAGGTTTTAAAAAGTTGCTGTTTTTATTATGATGAGTTCTTATTTGTAATAAATCTATCTCCATGAAGATGAGTGGAAGTCATTCAATTAATTTATGAGCTAGTCATAGAATCATAGAAAATTAAGGTTGGAAGGGACCTCAGGAGGTCATCTACTCCAAACCCTGGCTCAAAGCAGGACTATCCCCAAACAGACCAGCCCAGCCAAGGTTTCGTCTACCCAGAGGTTATAAACCTCCATGAATAGAGATTCCATAACCTCTCTGGGTATCCTGTTCCTTGTGAGAAAGTTTTTCCTAATATCTAACTTCAACTTCCCTTACTGCAAAGTGAGACCATTGCTCCTTATTGTCATCTGCCACTACTGAAAACAGTTTAGATCCATCCTGTTTGGAACCACCCTTCAGGTAGCTGAAGGCTGCTACTAAATCCCCTCTTGGTCTTCTCTTCTCCAGAATAAATAAAGCCAGTTTCCTCAGCCTTTCTTCAATTTGTATACACCCCTTCTGTAGCAGGGGGCCCCAAAACTGGACATACTCCAGATGTGGCCACACCAGTACTGAATACAGGAAAAGAATCACTTCTCTCAATCTGCTGGTAACACCCCTACTAATGCAGCCCTAGTATGCCGTTAGTCTTTATAACCAATACCTAGGAGTGATGCAAAAAATACCGTGGCATTCATGGTTATCTAATACATGTGTGATGTTCCACATTTACTCTCTTCTGGGTCCCAGGAGTATATCTTGTAAAGGGGAATTCCCCCCTTACTCATCCACCATGACTTGATGGACTAAAGAGAATTTGAAGAAAGGAGGCTGTAACAACAGGACATACCCTTTCCCTAGGAAGGCTCACTTAAGCATGCTCCACGGGACTCTGCTTCCCCTATACCCCATCCACGCACCAGCCATGTTGTTACTCAAGAGCGGGTGCATTAAAATTGCATTGTTACAATGGTGTGTGCCCTTAAAGTCAGTTTAGGTACAGAATCATTCTTAGTCCTAATACTTCACATATATTTTCAACACGAGTGATTTCCAAAAACTGTGGTTCTAGTGGTCACTTTGGAGTGAATTAAGTCTGTCCTGGTCACATGTTTTTCAGTGACCCTCCCCATGGGTGACTGAAGCCTTTTTTTAACTGTACCTTGAGAACAAATACAACTCAAAGGATCTCTATCCCTTATCTGGATCGGGACTGATTCCCAGTCTTTCTTAAGATCCCTGCCAGATACTGTCTTGGCTGATCTCACTGGCTTCAACAGAACAAAAGAAAAACAAAAAAACAAAAAAGAAATGTAGCCCTGCAGCGCTCTATGTCCAGCAACTTCTGGGATTCCACACTCATGTGTCCTCTTTCAACGGCACTGCCAGAGTGTGAGGTGCTCCACTGTGGCCATGGCTCCTTGCATCTCCAAGCATCTAGGGAGAGAACCTCTCTGGGCCCTTTATTCATGGGCTCATGTATCTACTGCTGGCATCCTGCGTCCTCTGCCAGACCAGAGCTAGGGCGCCCTCTTTACCATCCCAGCTTGGCTCTGCTACCTGTGTCTTCAGGCTTGTGCAAAGGGATGCGTCCTCCTGATGGCCCCTGCTCGGTTCTACAGACCCCCGGCATGCACCTGTCCTCCGGTGAGGTGGGGTCAGAGAACCTCCCCTGTCATCTCTGCTCAGCTGAACTGCCTGCAAGCTCTGGGTGTAGTTTCTACATCACTCCCTGAGCAACTGCCTACACGCAGAGAGTACGTGGTTTTAAAATGGCATGACCGCCCTGTGTGCTGCTCCATCGTTATGGCTCTGCTGGCTGCAGGTAAGTAGAGCCTGTCACTAGGCCTTCCCAGGCTAGTGTCCCCTATGGGCTGAGGCCACTGGAATGGATTCTGCCCCTCTCGTGGGGCACTTGTTCACATTGCCACACTGTGTGGCGACAGCCTTCTTCACAGCAAGCGCATACTCGTGGTTCATATTCAGCTTTTATTTACTGTAACCCCCCAGGTCCTTTTATGCACAGCTGCTGCTTAGCATATTGGTCTACAGCCTGTACCGGTGCATGGATTTGTTCCATTCTCAGTGCAGAACTTTGCACTTGTCTTTATTGAACCTCCTAAGATTTCTTTTGGTCCAGTCCTTCAATTTGTCAAGGTCTCTCTGAATCTAAGACCTACCGTTCAGCATATCTACTACTCTCCCCAGATTGGTGTCATCTGCAAACTTTCTGAGGATGTACTCCATCCCATCTTTCAGGCTGTTGATGAAGATACTGAACAAAGCCAGCCCCAGGATTGACCCCTGAAGCACTCCACTTGATACTGGTTGCCAAACTAGACATGAAGCCATTGATTACTAGCCTTTAAGAATCCCAGTCAGTTTTCTATCCACCTTACAGTCCATTCATCCAACTTGGACATCCTTAGCTTGCTTGCAAGAGTGTTGTGGGACATCATATGAAAAGCCTTGCTAAAGTCAACGTATATCACATCTACTGGTCTTTCCACATCCGCAGTGCCAGTCATGTCAAGCAATCATGACTTGCCCTGGGTGAATTCATGCTAACTGTTCAGAATCACCTTCTTCTCCTCCAAGTGCTTAGACATGGATCCCTTGAAGACTTGCTCCATGATTTTTCCAGGGATTGAGGTGAGGCTGACCAGTCTGGAATTCTTGGATCTTCCTTCTTCCCTTTCTTAAAGATAGGCATTGCCCTTTTCTAATCATCTGGGACCTCTTCTACAGACATTGGGAAAGCTGGGTACAACTAACATAATGCCTCTTCTGGGCATGTGCTCGGCTTGGTGCGGGAGCATGCCAAGTTTAAAGTGAAGTGTTGGTTTTACTTTTTCACACATCTGCAAGCAGCTTAAATTCAGTCACCTGCTATCACAGGAAATATGCTGTCTAGCTCCATTCATAAACTTACCAAGTTCCATTTTAAAACCAGTCAGGTTAGTTATCTCCTCAATTCCTATTGGAAGTCTGTTCCAGAATCTTACCAGCATGATTAAAACCCACTTTTTACTTTTTGGCCTGAATTTATTCACGATCAGCTTATATCCAGTTATTCCTTGTATACCAAATACTAAACTCAGTCATTTCACTGAATCAGCACTCACTATTCCACCCCTACAACCCACGTTCACGTTTACCTGTGGTTTACTCATGGTCTAACACATTCAGTATCCAACATATCATAAAAAGTCTAATCAGCTACAATTAAATGGGATATTAAGCACACTTTCTGGAAACAGACATACCTACAAACATATTTTGTGGGTCCACCTATCAAGCAGCAAAATTCATTAAATATATATGAGCCAGCAACAGCCCTATACATCACTTAAATCCCACCTAAATACTCATAAAGGACAACAACAGAGCAACAGCTCTACAACCTGCAGGAAGAAGTTCAATTTTCTGAGAGTATATTAGCTGTAAGCTATGTAAGAACTGAAGTAAATGTATAAGGACAATGTTGATGAAAGAAAAATTGGCCCTTAACTATGATCAGAGAAATGAGAGTGACCCATCTAAAAATAGAGGCTCATAGCATCCTAGAGAGAATAAAAACTAAAAAATTAAAATATATTTAAAACTTGATTTGAATACTCAGAAGACCCTATTTTTAGTCCAAAGTTTGCAGAAAGCCAACCTTATTCTCAGATATGATGCAGTTAAAAGGACATAGTAAAAAAATATAGAGCAACACTCCTTCCTGCAGGAATCAGAAAGGTACCAACAGAACTGGCAACAATACTAAGCTTCTTTTGATACTTACCTAGTTCTGTATAATGTGAAGACAATCTTCCTTACTGTCCAAAAAAATTTAATTCTGAAAAGATTTATGTGAAGCAGAAACTCAATGGTTCCAGTTAAAAAAAAAAAATCAGTCTGATATTACTTCAGGGAGTACTCTGTTACAAAAAAATACAGTTAACAATGAATATACCAAATCACCACAGAATCGCAGAAAACACATGGCTGCTCAAGGCAGGATAATACCTGTCTAAATCTTTCCAGACAGGTGTTTCTCTAACCTGCTCTTAAAAAATCTTCAAGGACAGGGATTCCACAGCCTCTCTAGGTAATCTGTTTTAACCATCCCCATAATGAGAAAGTCCTTCCTAATATCTAACCTACATTTCCTTTTCTGTATTTTAAAGCCATTACTCCTTTTCATGTCCCTGAAGCCAAAAAGAGCAGTTTATTACCATCCTCTTTATAACCACCCTCTTTGAACACATATCAAGTCCCCACTTATGTTGGAAAGAGACATTTTTATGGCAGCACAAAGGCCAGGCAAGCAGATATCCATGCCCCTTGTTGTGCCATAAATCCCCAAAATTTGTGGCTATGACGAAGGTGGTATTAATTTGTGCTGCTACTTAGTGGCAGGCATCTATTTGATTTGTGGTGGTAGAGCCCAAACTCAGCAGCCTCCCCAGACAGATGCTTTAGCAACTAGAGGGGCCAATCCTGTGCAATCTGAGAATTCCCATGCAGGACTGGGTCCCTTAACCGCTGGAAGTACCTACCCAGCTTTCCTCTTTTACAAAGACTTGCCCAACGAATCTCAGGGTGCAACTCTGAAATGGGGAAAGCTGGGGTTTCCCCACTTAAGAGAAGCTCCTCCAGAGATCCTGGGGCTGCTTCTCTTTCAGTAGAAAAACCTCAGCTTTCCCACTTGCAGACATATGACCTGGAGATCTCCAAGGGCACCTCGCTGTAAGCAGGGAAACCTCAGCTTTCCAACTTGCAAAGAGACACCCTGGGGAATCTCAGGATATATTATTGTGGACATGTCTACACATGCCCATGCATTTGGTACTACAGTCACTACAACAACATAGCATCTCATGTAGATGCGCCCTGCAAGTGGGAAATCTCCGCAAGGAGGGAATGATGGGCAGGTGCTTCTGAAGCTTGAGGGGCTGAATTGTGTGCCCAGGACTGGGCCTCTCAAGTCCTGGGTGAACATGTTGTCCATTATCCCACAGCATCAGTGGGCAGGACAATGAATGACATGATTTGCAAGTGGCACTTCTGTTAACTCAGTATGACGCTGGTTTTTCTTGCAGCAAGAGCATATTGTTGACTCAAATTCAGCTTATGGTCCACTACAATACCCCCCTCCCATCCCCAAGTCCTTTCGTCAATACCAAAATCTAGCCAGTCATTCCCCAGTCTGTATTTGTGCAGGCATTTATTTCAGTTAAGTATCTGACTTTGCATATGTCTTATTTAATTTCATTCAATTAATTTAAGACCATTTTCCCAGTTTATCAGAGTCATTCTGAACCTTAATCCTATCCTCCAAAAAGTATCATATTTACTTGCATACCGTATGCACTTTCACCCAAAAATTAGTCTTTCAAAATTTGGGTGCACAGCTTAAACAGGGAAGCTGATTTTCTGCCCTGCACAGAAGTATGGAGTTGCTCCAAGATGACTGCTGCTGCTTTTCCTTCTCTCCCTTCAACTATCCCGTGGAAGAAATGTTTCAGCAGTAGGTACAGTTTTAACCCTTTCAAAGCTGAACTGAGGCAGGGACCAACTGTAAGACTGGTACAGACACAGGTAAGTTTTTGGGCATTGTGAAAGGCCTGATGGAAAAGGGTAGAAAGGGCCTCTAGATGGCCCACTTGTGAAACTACTGACAACAACTATTTACATCAACACATGCTTATACTCAGCCCTCAAGGTCTTCCCCACCAAAACTGCAGACTAGAACTCCGTCCACTTAGCCTCTTCCATCATACTTGTAGAATACTTTTTATGTCCTCAGCTAGCTGCATCTCAATGCATGTGTTGGCCTTCCTGAACTTCTCCCTGCATGCCTGTGCTATACTCTTCTAGTCACCCCTAGTAACATGGCCAAGTTTCCACTTTTTATATGACATCTTTTTGAGTTTCAATCACTAACAGTTTAGCCAAGCCATCTTGCTGTAATTCCTGTCCTTCCTGCACCTCAAAATAGCCTACTCTTGCATCCTTAATATTGTCTCTTTATACAATCATTGAATCATATACAAGGCAAAAGTCTTATAACAAAGAATTATCACTGAGGATTTATTCTTTGGAGAAAAATGCATACAGCACATACTACAGCTAAAAAAAAATAAATTGTTCTTATTCTGACTGCTCTCCTTTCTATTCTCTATTCATCAGTATCAGTTGCACCACAGGTTCCTGTTGGTTATTTTCCTATTCAATCGCAAGCCCTTGGGTGACTTGTTAGCAAATGATTTGGAAATAAAAAGTGACACAAAACCAGCGTAAAGCCTTATTAATTGTTAACTTCCTCTACCTTCAAGCCACTCACAGTAACTCAGAAAGTTGATTATGGGGCAAAAAAGACAGCACAGACAAAACACTGAGGATGTTTTATTTCCAGATACATGGTGAATATTTTCCCCCAATAAGATACATTCAAATTGCTACTCGAACTTAAAATGTTCAGAAGGTCTGACCTTAAAGCTTCAGATATGAGTCAAGAATATAAAAGGTTGTCACTGGATTGATCATTTCCAGCAGAAGAATACAAACAAAAATATCTTCTACTGTTTTTTTTCTTCTAATTATTACACATTCTTTAAAAAGAGCTCTTGGGACTGTCTAGTTCAGTCTGTATAAAAATTGAAACACTCATGATGAAAAGATCAAGCAAAGTCTATTTTTTTTATAAAAATATATGGTTTAGAAAAAAAATAACAGGTATAGTTTAAAAGAAAGGAAAACCCTTCAAACTCTAAGCCCTTCCTCTATCCATAGGTTTTGCTGCCTGTTACCCATTGTTGCCTTTTGTGATATCAGCAGATTCAGACATGAAGAAACTGTTTAAGATCTAAGATGGGACTTCTTTTTTCCAAATGACAAACGGTAAGAGGAGCAGTTATGCCATCTACAAAAATTGGACTATCATTATCCTATCATCACCCTCTCTAAAAAGATCCCTAAAACCCTATAATTTTAAGATAAGCAAAAGAATCAAACAAGTGTAACAGGAGTAGTAGTGGATTTTTAAAGCATGTACACTTACATCCAATTGGTTAGTGTTCTGTGGATTTGCTAGCATACCACATCTTACTGTTACAAATCTAACCTGCTTTAGAGCCAAATAATTCAAGTATGATTCCAACAGTAACTATGTTTAACCTCATTTATTACGTTCATGCTATACATTTTAATTAATTAAAAGATATTTTTAAAAATATGTATAGTCTGTCAATTATGATGATTTTTTCCAATAGTTCTTCCGAAGTTTTGGAAAAAAAAAGAAGTAATTTTCTCAAAAGCAGTTTAAATTGTTTAATTTTAGGAGGATTTAAAAACTGCATTCATTATATAAATTATCTTACATGTATGTATTGTATAACTAAAAGATGCAATTCAAATTGAGCTTGTTACTTGAAATTTCTACAGAATGGTGTTCCATATATTTATTAAAATATGATCTATATCACTGTATTAACAAATGTTATTAGATTTTGGTTACTTTGTTATTTTAAATTTTTTCACAGAAAATGAATAAAGCTTTAAGCTAGAAGTGAGAAATAAAAGAAAATTAGAAGCCAAATTGTGTTTTTAAAATTACAGAGCAATTTTGCAAGGTATCAAGGTCCAGATCCACAAAGATATTTAGGCATCTAACGACACTTGATTTCAATGTGAATTAGGTTCTAAAAACTCCTGTAGAATTGGATCAGTGTCTCAAGCACCATTGTTATATATGGAGATGAGAATACTCAGTTCCTAGCAAGATTGGGCTCCTCCTCACCTATTTTTGTGTTGTGGATAGACACAGGTGGGTCTCATGACCTGATCTTAAAATGAATCAATCCCAAAGAAAACTGAAAAAGTCCTTCTAATACTGGTTTGAGAATGTAATTACAACCAGTAGTGTAACTAAGAGGGGGCAACTGGGGCACCAGCCCAGGAACCTACTTGGTGAGGAGTGAGAGGGGGAGGGGAGGGCATAAAAATAACAAATGTTGCCAGCAATCCAGCTGCAGCTGCTGCCCTATGCACCACTACTGCCCAGGGTCCAGTTGTACCTCTCATTACAATAGATCCTCTAAAGATTTAGAGGGGGAGGAATCCTGACTGGAGGTACTAAGGGCCTGCACAGTCTGTCCTGTAGAAGGAGGAAAGTGGCTTACAAAGACTGTTAGTTTAATTTTCTACCAGATGAATTCAGTACTCAGCTTGCTCTTTTAAGGGCCTGAGTCAAATAGTCCTGAAACAAGAGAGACTGACTCCAGTGGGAGTTAGCTCAGACCCTACATGCATGTTGATACAAAAGATAATTGTATTCCATTTTCTACTGCCATTTAAATTAGGTTGTCTGGGATAGAGGTCCCTGCTATTCCATCTGTAAACAGCAGATGGGAGCCTGAAATTCAACTCATGTATTCACTCCAATTAACTTCAATTATTTATATCAACAGAACAGCTGAACGTTCCCTCAAATATCCCTGAATATAGCAGTGTGCACATAAGATCCCTATTACCCCTGCAGCTAGTAGGAATTAATGTTATTTTGACTAAGGCCAGTGATTAAAATGTATACATCATCTACTTTGTAGCATATTATGGAAGAAATGAATTTATCATGCACTCTTGACTCTACCTGCGCTTTACTTATTAGTCAATCTTTGGGAACATTTCTAATATTTTAAACCTCTGAGTAGCTTCACATCACCATGCTAGCTACAATATTTCTTCCCTTTAGCCAGACCTAGACTGGCATACAGTGAACGACAGGAAATTTTCACAGCTCTGCATTAGTGACATATTTAAGGTCCACTATCTAACAGTCTATTAGACTAAGAAATAGACACTTCTACCATTGGAAACGAGATTCACTTAGAGTGGAATAAGCAGTACTTGCTTCCACATTTCAAAAGCACATACTATTAGAACTGTGACATTCCTATAAAAGGAAAAATCATTTAGATTGGTTTTAGTAATTTCTAAAACTTTCATTAGTTTATGTTGTTTTTACTTCATGCTACTACACTCCTAGTATTAAAAGCGAGGTGTAAGAATATAAAAATAGCAACAAGTTAAAAAACAAACAAACCCCTTCTAAAACATGTCTTTTTGAAATTATATAGAATATGCGAAGCGCCTGATTCTGCTCTATTAAAAGTTTTGAGGCTTAGCTGGAACTGGCTGCTTTCATGACTCATGAGTGAAAATTCCTTTCTAAATTCATGGCAACATATACTATTAAAAGCAAATACAGAACAACATGGAATGATATAATGAGAAAGATACCCATTTCACATTCCTCTGTACAGTGTACATCTCTCCAGTGAACCTGGTTCCTCTTCAAGAATCTAAGAAGCATTTGAAAATTTGTTTCTGAGAAATCAAAACAATGAATTATGATGACTGCATAAGTCATTCTGCCAGTATTGTTCAGTAGTGGTGCCATCAAGTCACAATTCACTTTGATGAACAGAGAAGGTGTATAAATGTATAAAGTTCATAGATTCACGAGTTAACAGTCACGCTTATAGTAGTGATCGACAGTTCAGGAAATAGTCTATCACTTTCCCTCATTAAAGAGAGATTACTCTTGATTAACCCTCAAACTAGTCCATCCTACCAACATAACAAAACCTCAGGGTCTACCTAGGAATAGCAGGGTGCTTACCCTTTGCCCTTACCTAAAAATCAGTAAAATATTTAAATTAATTTATGTGTAATTAAATGGACCTTCAAAGCCAAGAAAAGAATGCAGGTAATTTCATTAAAAAAGGCTACATACAATATATTAACAATCAATCCTTGGGGCTGGTTTGATCAGGGATTTACATGAAAAGCATTTAGAATGTGTATTAAGGTATGAAAAACTGTTCTAAAATTCTTCAAGTTACCACGTGTACACATCAGGTAATTTCCAAGCTTCACTCCACTGTATTAATGTTTACAAAATGCATAAAATATTTCCTTTGCATTATGAACTGCTTATTAATAAAAATATTTTCCTTGGAATATAAAGTGTGTGAACATTTTGTTAAAAATTTAATGTTAAATAAATTACCAAAATCTGATTCAATCCAGTAAGAGGAATCTGTTACAAACCCTTGAAAACTAGAAATTTCTAATAAATAATGACCAACCCCTTCAGTTCATTTTTGGGAAAAAAAGTATGATTATTCATAAACTTTATACTGTACTCATACTAACAGGACTATTTCTGTATTATTTCAGATGAGGATTATACAAATTATTCTATGATCATATGAAAATGACAAATCTCCAGACATTTCTCTCTGGATGCATCTACATGTGTGCTTTACTGCAGTGTTGACTAATTAGCCCCGCAGTAAAGTGTCACCGTCTACACATGTGCCTGTATTAGGCTACGGTAAATTTATTAACTGTGCTATAAGATAGTACCATCAACAGTACTATCTTACAGCAGAGTACTTAACTCCACTGAAATGCACATGTAGATGGTGCAGGCTGGCTGGGGCATGACAGGGGTTGGCTGCCTAGCTCCACACTGTAGCACCCTCGTACCCCAGCCAGTCCCTCTGTCACCTGGTGTCTCCTAGAACTGTTTCACTCTGACTCAAACTACTGCAGTCCTGGGCACATGTGTAGACCCTGCACCCAGGAGAGAGTAGCTGACTCCGGCCAAACTGTGCCAGAGTTTATCATGTCACCTTAATGGCACATGTAGATGCATGTATCTATCTTCTGTTCTGAAAAATAGTTGAAATGTCAATTTGTTATCTGTCTTGTGCATTAGAGGTTGTTCTAACTGTAGATGAATGTTGGAATCTTTAAGCAGGTTACTAATCACCAATTTTTCCTCCATAATTATTCTCAGACATTTAAAAAGAAATGACAGAGATAAGTAGCTCCTATGTATGCTTTGGCATTATTCAGTGTGTCTTAATTGGTCTTCCACCAAATTCTTTTCCATTTATATTATAGTCTAAGGTCCCCTCTACAAATTACAGGAATTGTGCAATCAACTGGTTAATTGCTCAATTACCTGGAGACCGGCTACTTTGTACAAAGTAGCTATCACATGATACAGAGCTCCAAAAAACTATAAAGTTAGACCTTAAAAATGTGTACTAACCTTATAGTTGGTTGATACTGAACTTTAATTTGCATGTGTAGCAGTCTCCCCTATAGCTGGGAGCCCTCTCAGTTGACAGGGCTTGCACACCCAGGGGTGTAACCCTGAAGCCTGGCTGCCGAAGGCTCAGGGTGTGTGAAACCCCTGGGCCCACCTGGGACTCAAGTCCTGGCTGCATGTGAGATGCAGCAGGGACCCAGAGCCCATTCACCTGTGGCACTCTGGGTCCTGGCTGCATGTGGCCTCTGCAACTGGGAGCCCCATCAGCAAAGGGAGCTCATACCTATGGGTGTCTGCTTCTTGCTGATGGAGGGGAAGCCCAGGATAAGGCATGACTGGATCTAATGCACAATTGTGTGGCTCATGCATTATATCCAACTGTGCCTTTACCTGCATGTGTAGGGAGCGTAAAAAACCCAAACTTACCTAGTATATAAAGCTGAGTACTAAAAGGAAATGCACATTATTCGGTAGTATTCAAAAACATGAGTTTGGTTTTATTAATAAACTGTTTTTTAATCATAGGAGAAAGACACTACTGTGAAGGAATGAAAAATCAGGATTCTTTGATTCTGTTCACAACTCTGACATGGACATATCTCAGACAGGCCAGAAAAACAAACAGTTGACATCTCATAAAATTAGGAAAGCAATAGAGAAAAAAAGTTTGCAAAGGAGGGCGCTGACCTAAGAGCAGAAGAAATAGAACAGTTGAGCTAACTTTGGGATGCTCGGGGCTATACAGGCTGGACTGGGGACAAAGGGACTGCTTATAAGTCTGTTGGAGGGGAGGAAGGATTCTGTTCGCTGGACTACTGTTTCCCAATATATATCTTTGTTGAAGAGGAGTGGTCTGCTTTGCTGCTTGGCATTTTGTGGTGCACTCCTTTCCTCTTTAAAAAGGGGGAGTACATTCGCATGAGCTGAACTGGACTGCAGCTTCCTGAGGGAGGATAATAGGTAACCAGAGTTGGTCAGGGAATGAAAAGCTGAGGTTTCAGACATAAAAAGAATCAATGGCTCACTCCAATCTAAAAGCCACGCCTGGCTTGGCATGTATTTGGGATGTATTCAGAGAGATCAGACAATGTCCTAAGCATGTGCTCCTAACAAGCCGTAAAGCCACTTCTAGCACACATACTTCATATCCCTGTTCAAAAAAAAATAAACTTATACTGGAACAAGTGCAGGGCTGGAAAGCTACTAGGATGACTGGGGTATGGAGAGCCTATCTTGCATGAAGAGACTAAAAGAGCATGAATTGTTTAGCTTAGTAAAATGAGGGCTGAGAAGGAACGATTACTGTGCACAAATACATCAGAAGAGTAAACACTAGGGAGTAAGAAGAGCTATTAAAGCTAAAGAACAATATTGTCACAAGAACAAATGGGTATAAACTAACCATGAATAAATTTTCAGCTGAAAATTAGAAAAAGGTTTCTAAGCATCAGGGGAGTGAAAACAGTTTCTGGAACAATAGGAACAAGAAAACCAAGTGGTTTTAAAATGAAGCTTGACAGTATTATGAAAGAGATGTTATGATGTGGCTCCTTGACAGAGAAGGGAACTAGGCTCAATAAGCCAGAAGGTCCCTTTCCAGTCTTACTTCCTACAATTTCTAACTGCTCATTAATCTACAGAACTCTCTTTCATTTGGCCTGGAAACAGCATATAAGGAAGTTAGGAGAGCTGGCAAACCTTGTTCCCTGCATACTATTGAGGGGAAGATAAAAATATTACTACCATAAAAAGGCTGGATAAAACAACTACTTTAATCATTATAATTGACCATTATACATCAGCTGCAACACTTTTATTTAATAAAAACATTAATCTGTTCAAATTTTGATAATCCCTTTTTAAGAGGGGGAGGGAAAGGAGGGGTAAAAAGAATTGTATCTCAGTACTTTCCTATGAAAAATATAAAAGTGTGTTCCCGATACAATGCTTTTCAAGTTTTCTACACCACTGCAGGAATAAGATTACTACTACTAGACAAAATACAAACCTGAACACAATTATTTTGTTTTAAAACATGCACTGCAAGATCACCCTCTTCCTATGACCCCCTTACTAACAACCAGGGAAAGATCCATCCGACCCAAACTGCTTCAGACCTATCTCCCTCCTATGACACACATACAAATTGTATGTGTATGTGTGGCATACACATAATGACTGATAATGAACTGGCTTGCCCTATACATGGATAAGCATCTAATCTCTGAACAGGGAGGCTTTTGCCCTGGAAAATAAACAATGAGCCAGCTGCTCAATCTAGCTCAACATATTCAGGACGGTTTTAAAAGATGCCAAATCACTGGAGCTCTGTTAGTTAACCTAGCAGCCACCTACAATACAGTTAACCACTGGCAACTCTTCCATAATACCCTGGAAACAATACAAGATCTATATCTTACACAGAGCTGATATGGACCCTGCTCAAAAACAGACTTTTTTTTGTCAAACTGGACGGGAAGCAAAGCAGAAAGAAGCGACAGATTAATGACCTCCCCCAAGGAAGTGTACTTGCATCACTGCCCAAAACAGTGGCTTTGACCATATTGAAAAATCCCTAAGCAAGACACTAATTGGCCTACCCTCATACTACAGTAAAAGTTCTGTTATCCGACATCTTACAAGCCGGCATGCTCCACTAACCAGCATGCCAGCTTGTAAGATAAAGTGAAACCAGAAGTGCCCATCGTGGCACTTCTGGTTTCTCCAAGCCCTCATGGCTCAGGGCAAAGCAGCCTGCGCTGCTGACCCCCCACAGCCTGGGGGCATAACAGGTTGTGTAGTACCCGCCTCCCTGTCCTGATGCTGTGGGAGGGGCGGAGGGACACCCTTAGATGCGGTGTGAGAAGTGGCAGCTAGGGCCGCTCAATTAACTGGCATATTTTGTTATCTAGCATCCCCCGTTCCCAAGGGATGCCGGATAACAGAGCTTTTACTGTACATTGAAAACCAATTTCTTAAGTGTGCCAACCCAGCAAAAACACAAGTATGTGCTCTCCATCTGAAAAATCATGAGGCCAACCACCAGCTCGTTACATGGTCTGGGACCCCACTATCCCAATATCCAAACCCAGTTTACCTTGGAGTCACCCTCTCATACAAATAACACATCACGACGACAAAAGCAAAGGTAAACACTTATAACAACATTTTACATAAGCTCACCAACTTGAAATGGGGAGCTAGCCCCTCAGCCATCTGAATGACTGCTCTGCCTCTCAGTTTCTCCTCTGCTGAGTATGAATGCCTGGTATGGAGGAGATCTGTACATGCTAAGCACCTTGACTGCATCCTGAATGATGTCTGCCCATGTATCACATAAACAGTGTGTATCTGCTGGCTGTCATCACTCTGATATCTGAAGAGCAGTGACCAGAAGGGGAGAATGATTGAGACAAACTGAAGATGTGAGACACCTGCTATATAACAATCCCACAGCACAGAAATGCCTGAAATCACATAGGAGCTTCCTCACCAGCACCCAAACTCTTGATGTCACACCCAAGGAGATGCAATTACGGATGTGGAATGTGAAGAAAGTACCAGACAGTGAAAAAATGGACATTCCAGTACCTGAGTTTTTACCACTAGAGGCTTACAAACCATGGCAAAGGTGGCAATGTCTCAGCCACCTACACACCAAAGTTGGACACTCCAGGGTGCTAATGAAGAAGTGGGGCTGTATCATTGGTTCAACCATCTGTGACTGCAGCACAGAGCTTCAGACTATGCAACACCTGCTGCTTGAAGGCACATGTACAATGAAAGACCTCACCAGGTACGCAAGTGAGCACAAGCATGTGTAATGAAATGGTCAAATGTGGTATAGTAAAGACACGAGAAGTAGTAACACAAAATAAGGCACCAAATTAACATATGTAAGTAATATTTTTGATTGCTTTGTTTTAGTCTAATTATTCAGTTCTTTTCTTTGTTTAGTATTTTTCATTGTGTTAACTACTGGCTTTGCTGACATTTATTACTGATTCAAAAAACTCCTTTCTGTGGAAAAACCTGTAGGCTACACATGAGAATTTTTGCCACTTTGAACCATGGACAAAGATGTTTCTAACTTTCTCATGACTAGTGATATGATGCCCTCATAATATGTATTAATGTGAAATTCATTACTGCACTGCAGTAGTAAAATGTCAGCTCACAGGCTTCTGGACAATTCACATTCATGAGCTGGTCCTACTACAACAAAAGTTGTGTTAAAATGCATGCCTTTGTAATACTATGCACCGTGAGAATGTTTATGGGACAAATAGTGGATTAATGTCTTAACCTTGTACAATAGGAAATAATTACCGTATTTTTCGGACCATAAGACGCACTTTTTCCCCCCCCAAAAGTGGGGGGAAAACGAGGGCGCGTCTTATGGTCCGAAGGTGTGTGTCCCGGGGAGACGGGGCGGAGCTTGCCCGCGGAGGCGGCGGAGCCTGAGCGGGACACCCGCCGCTTGTTTATGCCGTGTCCCGGGGAGACGGGGCGGAGCTTGCCCGTGGAGGCGGCGGAGCCCGAGCGGGACATCCGCCGCTTGTTTAGACCGGAAGCTGGCGCCCGTGCCGGTGGCCGGGAGCCGGCAATAAAAATGGCCGGCCGGAACAGACGGGGCAGGAGTCCGAAGGAGGGACTCGCTGCCGCGGAGACTGAGGCTCCAGGAGGGGTGCGTCTTATGGTCCGGTGCGTCTTATGATCCGAAAAATACGGTACTAAATTGACCTACCTGATCTTTATTTACCATAAATTCAAAGAATTTAAAATAAAATTATATTTAACAACAACTATCTTGTAAATAAAACTGATCTTTGAATGCCCAGCATTAGCCGCCTACACTTATAAATTATCTTTACTCCAGTGTCAAACCAACAGACCCAGATGAAGTCTCTCTATTCAGGGATTATACAAATTATACAAAGTATATTACAACTAATCAAAGTATTCTACACACAGTAAATCAGACACACCATTATACTAAATAATTCAGTGGCCTTCATAGCCCAGGTTCCAAACCCTCTAAATATTAACAAATGTTCCAATTAAGGCTGATTACTTTTCCTTCACATTAAAATCAGATGGTATTCTAAGGAGTTCATGTTATCTTTTTTTAAGTCCTCTTTTTGGTCATAATGGAAGGCTTCTCCCATACTAGAGTGATAAAGGGAAGGACCAAATGCACACGTTTGGATCTCTAAAGCAAAGTCCGTCGGTTGCTTTATTAGGGCAAATTGAAATAAATTAGAATGAAAGGTCTCCCTGTATAGTTTTGTCATAAGCAGTTTAGGTTGAAACACTATTTAAAATTTCTGGTATAACATACCACTCACGCTAGTCTCATCATAACTATCGCTCATATCAGTTGGTGCAAGTGCACTGTGGCAAAAATTGAATTGCTTAAGTGTGTTCCTCTGCTCTATATTTAGAAAGCTGCATTATGACTTCACCTACTACTTTTTCAGAAAGCACAGTCAAGACCTACTTGAACTCATGAACAGCTAAAGTCAATTTCACCTTAGTTGGAGTGACTGCAGGTAATCAGGAGGTAAACAAGAAGAAGCAATTAGCATCTTGAAGATTCTGAGTACATCTTCATGTGCCATCTATACATTTGTGCTGGAGTTTATCATGGCACCTTAATGGCATGTGTAGATGTTCAAACTGCTGCAGTCCAGGATGCATGTGTAGATACTGAGCCTGGGACCGCAGTATTTGAGCTGGGGTGGGCCCAGGGGATCAGCCTCAGGCTCTGGGAGCTGGCGTCAGGTACCAGAGGGGTTGGCTGGAGCACAGAAATGCCCAGCATACAGAGCCCTGTGGCTGGGTGGCAGGCAGGGGTCTGGCCCACAGCTGCCTGGGCTGACAAGGCACAATGTACACCAGGGTCAGCATTTACACATGTATTTAGGTAGTTAGGTGCAGTTATTTTTGCCGTCATAAGATAATACAGTACTATCTTATGGAGGCAAAAATTACTTTTCTGTGGTCTAATAGCATCGCACATGTAGACTCTGATGTTTTACACTGCAGCAAATTAGTTTGCTGCACAGTTAAGAAAATGTGTAGATTCCTATATCACAGAAGGGAGCTTAGATAACACCCCACACACCACTATAAAGTTTTCTAAATCCTCATGCTCTAGAATTATGTTGAGATGCTTCATAAGCAGGGATCCAGGTTTTCCATTTGCTACTGAAAAGCACAGTAAAAGGATTTTCTCATTTTAAGGGGAAAAACCTGGATTTTCTCTTTTGAAGGAGAAAAATGCCGATTTTCTTATCCTTTAAAGGAGAAAAACATGGGAAATGGTGGGTTTCCCCTTGCAGGCTGGCAGAGTTCCAGCCTGCTCACATGCAGGTGGCAGCAATGCAGCGCTGAGGGAGCAGCTCCCGCAGCTCCCTGCAGGCAGGTCTGGAAGGGCAGTATTGAGGCCCCCACAGTGAGTGAGGGAGTTGGGCAGAGCTGGTGCTGCCCAGCTGGGGTGGTGCGTAGAGGGCTTGTGCCCCAGGGCATGGGGCTGAGATGGGAATGCACAGCCTCAGGGCCTGGCTGAGGAGCAGTGGGTGGCACATCTGAGGGATGCAGAGGGGAGGGGGTGGGAAGGGGGTGGAGGCTGGCCACTGCACTCATTTCCTGAGGAAGGCATGGGGGGCATGTGCCCCTCAGATTTGTGCACAAGGCAGGGGAAGATGCTGGCTGTTCACTGCAGGCTCAGGGCTCCCTGCCCTACTGCCCTTCCCCTGGAGCCTCTGTGCAGACAGGCAGGACTCGGTATGGCAGGGCAGAGGCTCGGTGCTGCCACTGGGAGCCCTGCGATGCCATGGCAAGGCATCCTCTGCCCATCCGGCAGCAGCAGGGGCAGCAGAAAGAAGTTGTGCCCCCCACTGCTGCCAGACAGACAGGGAAAGCCTCACCAATGGCAGCACAGGGCTTGTGGTAGAGGCAGTGAGCCTCCTGCCCTGCTCTGCCTTGCTGCACTGGGTCTAACTGGATGGTCACAGTGGTCCTAGGGGTAGGGCAGTACAGTGAGGAGCTCCAAGCCCACAGCAGACAGCTTGCATCTGCCACCCTCTCACAGGCTCTGCTCCAGCCTTGCCACCAGCAGGAGTGGGAGAGCTGGGCTCTGGGCTCTGTTTAAGCTGGAGCACCCACAGATGGCAGCTGGGGCTTGGACACTGATGGGGGGGTAGGGAGAGGGGAAGAGGGCTGTGGACCTGGGTCCCTGGCCCTGCAGCCCTGGCAACTGGGGGGCCCCTCCGGCAGGGCTGATGGGGTGGAGGGTTGCGGGGCAGGAGTAAGGGGCACCAGCAGGACGGGGAGGCTGTGGGTCAAGAGTAAGAGGCACGAGCAGGATCAGAGGGCTGTGAGTCAGAAGAGGCACTGGCAGGGTTGTGGGGCAGGAGTAAGGGGCACCAATAGGGCCAGGCAGATGTGGGTCAGGAGTAAGGGGCACCAGCAGCACTGGGGGGGCAGTAGGTGGGGAGTGAGGGGCACCAGCAGGGCCAGGAGGCTGTGGGGCAGGGGTGAGGGGCAGTGGCAGGGCCGGTAGGATGTGGGTCAGGAGTGGGGACACCAGCAGGACTGGTGGGCTGTGGCTTGGGAGTGTGGGGAAATGGCATGGGCAGGGTACCAGCCTATCAGGGCTACTCAGCACCACAAAGCACTGGGAAGCAACAGCCACAGCTGTACCCACCTCTTTGTGAGTGAAAGGGGTAGGGGGAGCTCTGCTTTTCCATGATAAAAAACCCAAGATCAAACACCAAAATGTACAGATATTTAGAATTTATTTTTTATAATGATTCAGGCACTGGTAAGCTTCCAAATTGCTTAAAATTGTAAATATATCAATAAAACTTCG
The DNA here is from genome assembly GCF_052110815.1 of Crocodylus siamensis. NCBI lineage: Eukaryota > Metazoa > Chordata > Crocodylia > Crocodylidae > Crocodylus > Crocodylus siamensis. Next base: position 201,236,365 of record NC_143396.1, read on the forward strand.
TGTTCAACTGATACCTGTGCATATAGTGGCATTTCATTTTAATCGTGGAAAAATGCGGATTTGGGGTTTTTAAATCAAAGAATCTGTGTGTGGTTCTTTTTATCAGAGAATTTGAGGTATTTAAACAGAGAAAACCACAATCCCTATTCATAAGTAATACTGACTTAATCCTTTTTACTATACTATGGCATCAGGCCACAGCTATTTTAGTTTGTATCTATTAGGTATGTCTTGCACATTTCCTCATAAAAATAAGTTATACAAAACCCTTTTCACCTGAGCCTCTATTATCCAATGAGTATGCATTACTGAATTTGGAAGACAACAGAATACCAAGTCAGTAATTCACTGATGGATTTTACTTTGTCTTTTGAATATTCTGTATTACACTTGACATTGCTGAGTCACAGAGGCCAAGAGCAAATTAAATGCAAATAATGTTTATCATTAAGACTAAGAGAAAATACAATTACCTGTTCATAGGTTCAAAGTAATCCATTTTCATGGTCTGTGTCATTTATACATATTATCCATTTATAAGAACAGCATCATTTGTGATACAAGAATGTCTAAAGCAGAGCAAAATAACCTAAACAATAAGCAACAAGACCAAGAGCATGTTCGCTACCTATTTAGTTTCTCTGGGTTCCAAAGCTCAATACAGAAACAAGAATGATCATTAAGACAATTAATAAGCTATTCCATAATCATCCATGAATTTGGAGATAATTATTGTAATTACTTAATACACACGGTTCTTGAAATCTATTAATTTTTTTGTTTTAGTTGCTTTTTTGTTATTAAATGAAGTGTTCAGCTGACTGAAAAAAACTTGCACAAAACCCCAGCCTTCTCCTAATAACTGGCATGCACAAGCAGCTCTCAAACCACTTCTTTGTTAACAAATCCGTAATTAGCATCTCTGAGCCCAACTGCAGACTTTGGAATGCAGTTCTAGAATTTTTCTTTGTTACCTTAATGTATTTTGTTTATGCTACATGATATTAGAAATACACAGTAAAATATTTACCTATTATAACTTTTAGTTTTGTATAGTTTGTATAAGAAGCTTCTTATTGTAAATCACAAGTCATGCTACTATAGATTATATTTATGAAATATTTTTAATTAAAAGGCCAGAGCAGACAGAATTGTTTTCTCAAAGGCTAGGGACAGACATTCAAAAAGCCTGCACCTGAATTGATTCAATCTTTGCAAGTTATCTAACCTGGCTAGGCTGAACCGATTTGTAACCACCAAGACATCTGCTCTGGACTGAGAAATGCAGACACATGCCTGCAGTGGCTGAGGCTAGAAGCTGGAAGGCGCTAGAAAGAGAGGGCTCTCTCTTCCCTTCCACAGAGCTGAGCTGAGGGGGTGTGTGGCCAGGCTCCAGCAGGATGCTTTGATTAGGGAGGGGTTCCCTTCCCTCCACCCACCCCACTGCTCCTGACCAGACCAGCAGGAAGTTGATAACAGAGCATTTAGCACCCCATCAAGAAAATAAAAGCCTCTCTCATTAGTTCAGGCTCTTCTTAAACAACTTTTTCAAAGGAAAGAACAGAGGGATATATATTACCAGCTGATCCGTTGATAAACTCCAAAAAGACCTAAGTGAATGCCTTACACAGACAACTCTCAGCATTAGCTAGCATACCACATCCTGGCTACAGTCTGTGCTGTGGGAGAGAGGAGGGATGAATCCGTACTTGAACACATGGGGTAGAGGGGAACAGGGAAGCCAGGTAGACCCTGCTGTGCCTGCAGTCTCTGCCAGAGTTTCAGTGAAAGAGCCACAGGGTAGAGCCAGCCCTGTTTTGGAGCAGAGAGCCCCACACCCAGGGCTGCAAAGCATTTGGGGTGCTGGGGCCACTGGTTTAAGTTAAACCAGGAAGGGGTCTGGGACAGACACTGCATAAACCAGTTTGACCCAAATCATTTAAGTCTGATACTACATTCAACCAGGTTTATATCAAACTGGTTTCAGCCATTTTCAAACTGGTTTATGTGTACTGAACATGTGTTCTTTAACAGGTTTAAACCTTTTAGTGATTACTTAAACCGGTTTATGTGTAATGTCTGTCCCTAGCCACAAAGTAAGGCATCTCCATGTTTTTAAAAAAGGCAAAGATATTTTTCTTTCAGAATCTCAGAGTGAAAAGTGGTTTGTAGTGTATCTTTTTAATGGTCACAGAAAGTGTCTTATCTGAGATTTCTTCACATTCATAGCTTTCCCCATTCTCCCCCCAAAATAAAAATATCAGTTTTAGATTCACATAAAAAGTCTATGAATATTCTTATTAAAAATTACTGATACAGATACTAAACACATATAATTCTAAGGAAAACACACATATAACTCGGGAAAAGTTTATGCAAAAGCCTTGCTTTTTCCTAAATGCTTAGAAATGGCATAAACGTCTTTGAGGTGTTTACTGAAAAACGCTTTGTATTTAAATACAGGTTTATATAAAAAGTGTGTTTTATGCATAAATATAGTAATAATTTTTAAATAATGGAATTGGCTAAAAGTAAGATTTAAATGTTGAATAGATGTAAACATAATAATTCAGTAATTAATTTACTTGGCAGTGCTTCAGCAACTTCCCTACCAAATGTAGATCAAAAAGAGTTACTTTTCTCCATGAATCACTAAAAGGGAGAAAAGTGAAGGCTTTCCTTCAGGACTGGCTTAACTGAAGGCTCTCTTTAAAAATCGTATCAGTGCAAGGACAGTTTATAAACTGAATGACTCTTGTATAAAAGCAAGCATGTTTAGTCTCAACCAGAACAAAATTTCAACTAAATATTAACTAAAGAACTAAACAAGTATGCTAGAAAATAAAACAAATACAAAAATCTTAAGTCTCGAGAGTTCCTTCCACACAAGAAAAAAGAATTATCACCCTGTTGCATATTACATTAACAAAACACATGTTCTGATCTAAAGATGCTATCAGGACCATCCAAGAAAAGTGTTGCGCCAACAAAAGAGCGATGGTAGCTAATATTTAAATTCAGACAAACCTTAACAGTGTCTTGCACCTCTAGTGACAACAGTAGGAAGAATTTAGACATCTTAATCTAAAATATGGAAGAAGACTAAATCATCCTAAACAAAGCAACCCACTAATACTACCCCCATATCTTAACTTTAATCAAAATGAACACACCTATCCACAAAACCGAAATATTATTATTTAATTTATCCCATTATCACCAGGCAAAAAGCCTGAAAGGTATCATTTTTACCACTTTTAAACATATAATTTCTTAAAGGTCACATAAGAGAGAACTGAAGAAATCATTATTTATTGTCTGCTTGTGTCCCCTCTCCCATTTTTTCCCTTGGCATTAACAAATATTCATCCCTCACTTGTCTTTAGTCATGTCTTTCACTAAGGCATGGCAAAGTACCTTATGTGACTAAAATGGTGTCAATCACATTGCTCAATGAGTATTGAGAAAAATAATTAAGATTTGGCAGATTTCTTACTTTTTCTAGACTAGAAATTTCAATAATTTTAAAAATAAAATGTCTTTGCCTTCAACTATTTAAAACACACTTTCCCAACTGGGGATGTAGTTACACTGATAAATATGTTTATTCCATTATTCGCATACAGGAATGAGAATAATGAAACTAGCAAACGATCTTTTATTCGAATAACACAGGTAGTGGTGGGGGACAAACACACTGGTGTCAAATCCATAAAAAAACAGTGACCACATGAAAAAAACCTGCAGCTTCTGGAGCTACAGTTTCAGCACAGCTCTGAAACCGAGAAATTTAATGCCACTCTTGCTGGAGCCAGCCTGCAGGCTGTATGTCTGATAACCTCAGTATAACTGTATCCATGGAAGGGCTGTTATTTTATGGCTGAAATTAATTTGATTAAAAAAACCACACACTTTTTCTGGTATAATTGAAATAATTTTAGTGGTAACCTGCAAAAGTAAACAATCTATGACGGACAGGGGAATCAACCAAATACATACATAAATATACATATATATGTATATGTGTGTGTATATGTACAAATATATGTAAAAAAATATTAATGTTATTTGGTTGGCTTCCCTGTCCTTCATATGTTATTTATCTTTGCAGGATAATACTTAATACGTTACCAGTGGAATTATTTCAGTTACACCAGAAAAAGTGTGTGGTTTTTTTAAACCAAAATAATTTCAGCTGCAAAATAATTTCAGCCATGAATATATATATTCACTTTTCCAATATTTTTATATAGAATCTTTGATTTTTCTCAGGCTGTCCTTCAGTTTAACTATTTAAAGGTTAACTGGTTGCTTTAGGAATAAAGTATGTTGTGGATTTGGTGGGGAGGGGCAAGGGCAATGTCTTTTACTGGACCAACTGTATATAGTTGGGATAAAGTTAGACAAATTTCTGAGTGCAAAGCATTCTTCTTCAGGTCTGACAAGAAAAGCAAAATAACTGTGCTTGCTTTCCTCCTGAGACCTGAAAACGATTCAAAAACTTGTCTAACTTTATGCCAACTATACAGTTGGTCCAATAAAAGATATCACCCAAAAAATTCTTGCCTCATGCATAATTCCTGGACCATCATGGCTACATCACTCTAATACTAACATATGGTGTGGATAGATCTGACATGGCATCAAAGAAAATGAAAAGAAAAAGCGTCTGGGTGTTTCAGAATTACCCCATCGTATGGAAAAGTTATCCAGAGCTACTCCAAGCAAACGACAGAATGGAAAGGCTTCCAACACCTCTTCTTCAATACACTTTAAAAATACTTAAGATACCTTTTGTTCCAGTACGAGGTGACATAACCCTAATTTATTTAGGCAAACTAAAAAAAAAAAAAAAAAAAAAAAATCAATAATGCTTAGAATTTAGGAGGTTGGATTACCTTTGCATTAAGACCATTACTGGAATAAATGTTTACACTTCAGAAGATATGTTAACAAACTCAAAATGGTTTAGTCATAATAATGCAAACGGAGCTTTAAAGTGCAAGAAAATAAAGGAAATCTTAGCTTAAAATAGAGTAGAGAGGGAGAGATGGCTGAACTATTAATGTGTTGAGCAGTTTCTGCTAAAAAAGTTTTCAGGGTTGATTCACAAAACCAACAAGGAAGAAGTGGTGTCAATGCCACTACCTTTTTAATTAATAACTCAGTGGGAGACTCAGCCAGAGACTGCCTCCTTTGCCTCAGGTCTCTTGCACCCACATATTCCACTGCCAAGAAGAACACCCTAGTAATCATGCTGTAAGAACGTTTAAGGGTGGGCTACTCTCTTCTGAAGCAGATCCATGTTATATACATTTTTAAGTATTCATTGGGCCAGAGAGCAGCTAAAAAGGATTCTGTAGCCTTGTGGCTGAAGTATTCAACTAGGACTGGGTTTGGCAACTGTACAAACCATGGGCTAGATCTCTGTCCCACCACGTGATTTCATATGGCCCATAAAGCCTGCACATTTGGTGGTATTTGACTGGTGGGACAATTCAGTGCCATTCCAGCAGCAGGACAGTGAGAAGAAGTGGGAGAAGCATAAACAACAACCAGGTTGCAAGTGCTGGCCCTCTTCAGACCCAGCTGTGTTATTTTGGCTCATAGCTCTGAAAAAGCTGCCAACCCCTGACCTAGGAGGTAGGATGTCAGGGTTCTATACTCTACTCCAAGTGAATATTTAAATAGTTGATGCAAAGAAGAACAGCATCAACCAGAGTTTGAGATCCACCCCAAAATACCATTCTGACAGCCACTCTTCCCGGCTCACCTGCCCATTGTAGCATGGATGACCAGAGCGTGCACAGGCAAGCCAGCACTGCACTGGCTAGAAGTGTGCTCCAAATAGGCCTGGAGCCCCAGGGCAACAGACCAAAAGCACACCAGAGGCAGGGGCAAGGGGGAATAGAAGCTGAGGGACTGAAAACCGGTTCAGCTGTTCTCATCCCCACCAGAGCACCAGCACTCTCCCTGCTGAGGGGAAGCTGAGGAAGCATGGGCTGTGGGTCCCACAGGGGCTAGACACCTGGCTGTGCCTCATGTGGCAGCTGAGGAACCAGCTGCAGCTTGCCCAGAGGGGACTCGGGGCAGTGGTGAGTATGGTGACAGCTGGGAACAGCAGAGAGACGCTGCTGGCAAGCCCCTTGGCAGGAGGCATCGAGCTGGGCCCTCCCCATAGCACAGCATGAACTGAGCATGCACCCAGTGATCCTCGCCTGAGGACCCTAGCCCAGGGAAGCTGGCAACAGGTACCCAGGGGCTGTCCATAGGCGTTTACCAGGGAAGAATTCCCCGAAGCAGTGCCCCAACCACATGGATCCACCAGTGATGCCCATGGACTGGAGACATGCCAGAAGGAGGCTTGGAGGAGCACAAGCCTTGTGTGAGTGCAAGAGTGGCCACCCCAAGGCAAAGTCAGAACTGGCCCAGTGCCAATCCAGGAAGCGTCTGCCCAGAGCGGGCACATTCCCAAGAGGCCCAATAAGAAGAGAGGAGCCATAAGGCGTGAAGTAATTTGCACCTCCAAAACGGGGGAAAAGCTCAAGGCAGTGAGGCACCAGTGCCCTGCCCGGCCACCAAGCCAAGCCATTACAGTTTATCTTATCTGTTCAGTTGGCATTCTTTTATGTTCCTACATTAACATGAATGGGAGACAGACCCATAAGGAACCAAGCCACAACCTAACACTGTGGGGCAGCCCAGGTGGCAAAAACGTATAACTTCCCAACAAATGACAATAACACCTAAACAGAACGGGGCAGGGTGTAGGGGAGGAGGAGTGCCATAGAAGATGCACCACTACAGTCACATCCAGCCCGCAGAGAACCATTGGATCACCTCCAGGTGAGTACAGGGTCCTCTTGAAACATCAAGTCATGGCAGGAAAGTGGGTCAGGTGTTACATGGCCCAGAAGTGCAGGACAGCAGTGTCAGGCATGAGCCTGTCATAACCATACATAGCAAATTGGTGATGGTGCTCTACCCTAGGAGGGAGAGATGCAAGATTAAGCCTCCTTGGGCAGAGGAGGAAAAGAGTTTCCATTTTATAAGTACCCTACTCTCCAGACTATTTAGAAAGAATGGGTACCCTCCACCTTTTGACATTTTTTGGAAACACTGCCAAAATCTAGACCTTTGCTTTTGTTCTAAAACCCTGAAATACACATGAAATATTTTCTTCTGACCAGAAGGAAGATTTTTCAACTTTTTGCCTAAGTAAGAAAAAGTAGATAACTTTCAATTTCAGATTCAACTTATTTTTCAATAATTTCTGAATTATCCAATTATTATTCAATTATTCACACCACCCAAATTTTTAAGATTTTAAAATGTGAATGATTCATTAAAAGAATACTACAGAAAAAGGTGGTAATAAAGGAAATTCAAGCCAGTTTTAAGATACAACACAGGTAGCTTTAAGCACCTTGTACAAAACTTGTAAATGCAGAATAATCAATTAAATGATAAATAATATTCTTTCACTTGTTTAAATTAGCCAACCTCACATCAGATTCTATAGGTCTATATTGCCTACACCTAAAAATGCGAGAGAACAACATTCTTATGAGATTTTCAGCTGAAATGCTCTCTCAAAATTTTGCTCACACCAATATGGCAGTAACTTATCTATTACCAAATCAGGAACAGACTCATCTAACTAAAGACAGTCTTAAGGCTGGCACTGATACAACAGACATCATGAACGATAACGAAAGAAAAAACAAGTTTAGGATGGATATCAAGATTTCAAATTCTGAAATAGCTATCAAGCAACATCACTACAATAAACCAATTCAAGAGTATTCAAAAAATAAACATAGGGAATAAGGATGAATGGAATGCGTCTTGACAGCCTAGATGCAAATAAAAGGAATGTGGCTTGACAGTCTAGATAGCATTTACTTATTCCCCACATTTTACAACCTTAACTATGATTTCATCAGAACTGTATAACATATGATACCACAGTATCACAAGCAGTAAACACAGACAAATACTAAATTCCAGTAGAGCTACAGTGTTCTTAAAAGATACCTTTTTTATTATTATTATTATTCTTGAAGACTTGGCCAGGGTTCTGTAAAATCCACCCCTAGCTAGCTCCTGGGACCTAGTGTGTAGGCAGCCTTCCCCCCCATCCCCCCACCTCATATCCACCCCCATACATGCATACCACCCTCCACACACTTATGCATCCACATCCCACACCCCTCCACCCCCCTACCCACACATAATATACAAGAGTAAGGCTTTATTTTGAGCTATTATGGAATGGCCTCTATATCCACTACTCATAAAAACATAAATCAAGACAACAAATATTTTTAAAATAAAATTAAAATATGTTATAATAGATGTTTCATTTTTAGCTATAATTTGTTTTTACCTATAATTTCTTAAAATCATACCTTCTGAATGATTTTATGAGTGTGGCCTCAAAAGCTCACCAAAACTTAAGTGGCCCTCCAGCTCAAATAATTACCCACCCTATTTTAAGGGCACGTACAAACATTACACTTAAACACGTCTAAGTAAATGTAGATCAATCTAAGCCTGTAGCCATACAGAAATTTAGCACAAATAGGCAAGTCTAAAAATCGTGCAAGCAACCTACATTAGGCCTAGTACAAGTTATTTAACTGAAAATGATTCAGGTTAGACCGATGTATCAGACTTGCTTACTGTTCCCCTATTGATTCAAGTTAAATCAGTGTCCTCTGGCATCCCAGCCTACTTTGCGGCCACCCCCTCCTCCTGCAGGGAGGTGCACTATCATTCAGCGTGCACTTGAGTGCTCCTGCTGAGAACTCAGCAGACCCCATCTTCAGGCTGTCCCAGCACTAAGCAAGAACAGCCCCTAGCCCCAGCCCTACCTCTAGCCTTCAGTTAACTGTCAATAACAGGTAGACAGTGGGGGGAAGCAAGGTATCTCCCACACAAGGCCTAGGACCTGAGTACCCAAGTCAATGGGCTATTTCCCTGTAGCTCCAACACCTTGTCACAAAACATCCCATGATGTACATGCAGACCCCCAAACTGAGCCCAGAACCCCCACACAGAGGCACAGCCCTGTGGACCCCAACCCCAGCACCTGCACACCCAGCCAGGGACCCCCATGCCCAGGCACAGTCCCACGGACCCCGCATCCAGCAAGGAGGAACATCCATACCCCCATGCTTGGGTACTGTTCCATGGACTGCAACCCTGGCACCCACATGCTACATCGCAGAGGCCAGACCCAGGCACTTCGCAACCTGGACACCACCATAGACATCCCCACCCCAACACTGAGCAGGAGCTGGTGTGAGCAGAGGTGGCAGAATATCAGGACTGGGCATGAACAGAGGCAATCTATGACCTCCACAGATTGACTACTGTTGGCAAGTAGCTGAGCCATGTACACCTGGGGTGTGTTTTCTGGCCCACAGTTGCAGGGTTTTGGAATACTGGGGCTGGGTGGGGGTGGGGCTCGGCAGCATTAAGCAAAGCTAAGGGAAGCAGGCAGATGCCTATGGAAACTTCAGGAGCAGGTGAGTTGTGGCCAGCTGCCTCAGTGTTGCAGGTGGAGGTTACTGGAAACTTCCAGGCCGTGGGGGAAATTTCTAGGTGATCCAGGCCGTGGAGCATTGGGTGCATCTGCTGGAAGCCCAGGGAAACTTTGAGGTCATGGGAGTGGCCTTCCACATGATGGTAGTCATCAACACCCACACAGTCACTTGGGTTGCCAACTGGCTGGTGGGCCGCACCCAGAGAGTGGTGGTGGATGGATCATTTTTAGCCTGGAGGGATGTGGGCAGTAGGGTTCCGCAGGGCTCGGTCCTCAGGCCTGCACTGTTCAACATCTTCATCAGCGACCTGGATGAGTGGGTAAAAAGCACCCTGTTCAAATTTGCTGATGACACTAAGATGTGAGGGGATGTGGGCACTCTAGAAGGGAGCAATAGGCTACAATCAGACCTAGACAGGTTACAAGGGTGGGCGGATGAGAACAGGATGGGATTCAACACTGACAAGTGCAAAGTGATGCTCCTGGGGAGGAAGAACCAGCACCATACCTACAGGTTGGGGAACTCCCTTCTTGTCAGTACAGAGGCAGAAAAGGATCTTGGTGTCATCACTGACGCCAAGATGAACATGGGTCGGCAGTGTGGGGAAGCAGTCAGGAAGGCCAACCGTACATCGGCATGCATCCACAGATGCATCTCAAGCAGGTCCAAGGAAGTGATCCTTTCAATCTATGCAGCACTGGTCAGGCCGCAGTTGCAGTACTGCGTCCAGTTCTGGGTCACGCACTTCAAGAGGGATGTGGACAACATGGAGAGGGTCCAGAGGAGGGCCACTTGCATGATCAGGGGGCAGCAGGTCAGGCCTTATGAGAAGAGGCTACGGGACCTGAATCTGTTCAACCTCCACAAGAGAAGGCTGAGGGGGGATCTAGTGGTCTCTTTCAAACTAGTCAGGGGGGATCAGCAGGCACTGGGGAAGTCCTTGTTCCCCCGAGCATTGTCAGGAGTGACCAGGAATAATGGTCACAAGCTGGTAGAGGGAAAATTTAGGCTAGATATCAGGAGGCGCTACTTCACTGTCAGGGCAGCTAGGATCTGGAACCAACTTCCAAGATAAGTGGTACTGACACCTACCCTGGGGGTCTTTAAGAGGAGGTTACATGAACACCTTGCTGGGGTCATTTGACCCCAGTACTCTTTCCTGCCTCAGCAGGGGGTCAGACTAGATGATCTAGCCGCAGAGCCCCCTGCTGACCCCCAGCACAGCTGGAGCTAGGTGGGCTCATGGTGGGAAGGGGTTAACTCCTCGCTCCCTGGGAGGAGGCCGCTGCCTGGAGCCGGGCCAGGTCAAGCCCCCGCCCAGGCCCTTACTTGGCCCAGCCCAACAGGGAGCCACGCGACCGGAGCCGCATGAACAAGCTGCGTAAACAGGCGCTTGAGTTAGCGCGGAGTTCGCACAGGACAGGGTGTGGGAGGGCACGAGACCCTGCATGCGAACCCCCAGAGTAATCAGTCCCAGCCGTAGCCAGCTTATCAGAGGCATGACACAGATGGGCACGCGCTACAACCAGAGGGTCCCCTCGGGCTCTGCGGCTCCCCCACTGGGCACCTCAGAGACGGCCACCCAGACGGAGCCCGTGCTTCCGGGCTCCACTTAGACGGAGCCCCTGGCTCTTGGCTGCGGGGGCTGCCTGTCCCTTTTTCAGGCTCTGGGGCCCGGGAACATGGCCACCTCCCCTTGCAGTGTCTGCTCCCTACTGGGGTCTCCGGCGCGCCAACTGGAGGAGCTCCAGGCAACAGTCTAGAGACTGCGTGCCACCAGGGACTACGAACAGGAGATAGATTCCTACTGCCAGGCCCTTCTCCCCCGGGAGCCGCAGGGTAGAGCACCGTCTCCCTCCAGGACTAAGAAGGACTCTGGGACCTCCTGCTCTGCCCAGTCAGGGGCATGGACCAAGGTGGTCAAGGCCCTAAGGCCCGCTGCACCAAGGCCCCTCCCTCGCTGGAGCTTAGCAACAGGTTTGCACCTCTTGTAGCCCTGGCAGAGCCTGCTCAGTTGACAGCTCTTGCAGGCAACCCAGGCTCAAACACAGCTACTGCACCCACTCTCTCCAAGACAAAATGAAAGGTGCTTGTTGTGGGAGACTCCATCCTGCGGGGGACTGAGGGGACAATCTGCCGCCCCGACCCCTTAGCCCGGGAAGTCTGCTGCTTCCCGGGGGCCCGCATCCGAGACATTGCGGTGAGGATCCCAGAGCTCCTCCGGCCCACAGACCGCTATCCCATGCTCCTTATTCACGTGGGCACCAATAACAGAGCTCGGAGCACCCCCAGCCAGGTCATGAGGCGCTACAGGGATTTGGGAGCAGGGCTTAGGGGTCTGGGAGCTCAGGTGGTGTTTTCGTCCATCCTCCCAGTCTCGGGTTATGGGCTGAGGAGGGAGAGGAGGATCCACGTAGTGAACCAAAGACTGCGGAGGTGTCATCGGGAAGGCTTTGGCTTCCATGACCACAGCCGGCTCTCTGGCGAGAGAGGCAGCGAGCTGCTGGGAAGAGATGGCCTCCACCTCTCCTCCCTGGGGAGGAGGCTCTTCTCAGCCAGGCAGGCTGACCTGCTCCACCGGGCTTTAAACTAAGCCCGCTGGGGGATGGGGGACTACTGCCACTGCTGGCCCGCTGAGCGACCCTTGCAAAGCCAGCAGACCAAGGCACTTAAGGAAGCCCACCCCTGCCCCAGCCCTGGCACAATCGGTGGGCAAGGCAAGAGCCCCCAAGCGCACACGTGCCTGCCCGTACACAAATGCCAGGAGCCTGGGCAACAAGCAGGAGAAGCTCATCCTCCTGCTCAGTACAAAGAATTATGACGTCATTGGGATAATGGAGACCTGGTGGGACTCCACCCATGACTGGACCACGGGTATAGAGGACTATATCCTTTACAGGAGGGACTGTGTTGACAAAAGGGGCAGGGGTGTAGCTCTCTATGTCCCTGCAAGCTGATGTTGGCGACCGGCATGGACAGCTAGAGACCCTCTGGGTAAAAATTCGTGGGGAATACGGCACAGGGGACACAACGGTGGGAGTCTACTACAGACCTCCCACTCAAAGTCCTGAGCTTGACCAGGAGTTCGCCCGGGAACTGACTGAGGCCGCTTGCTCCAGGACCTTGGTTGTCATGGGTGACTTCAATTACCCGGACATCTCGTGGGAAGATCACTCAGCTAAATCCGAGCGGTCGCAAAGCTTTCTCTCGTGCGTGGATGACCTCTACCTGACTCAAGAAGTCTATGGGCAAACGAGAGGCAAAGCGCTACTCGACCTGGTACTGGCTACGGGGGACGACCTAATTGGCGACCTAGTGATCAATGGGAAGCTGGGTGACAGCGACCACGAGCTGATCACCTTCACTATCTGCCGTAAAGCTGACAAGTCAGTCAGCAACACAGAAGTCCTTGACTTCAGAAAAGCCAACTCTGACAAGCTCAAGAGGCTTGTCGGTCAGGCCCTTAGGGACCGTGACCCCAGGGAGATGGGAGTTCAAGAAGAGTGGTTGCTTCTCAAGGAAGCGATCCTCAATGCACAAGCTAAATCTATTCCAACACGGAGGAAAGGCAGCAAGAAGGCACAGCAGCCCCCCTGGCTCTCCAGGGACCTAGCGGACCTCCTGTGGCTAAAAAGGAAAGCCTATAAAGGATGGAGGACGGGATTCACCTCCAAGGAGGATTATTCTGCACTGGTCCGGTCCTGCAGGCAGCAAACCAGGAAAGCCAAGGCTGCAACTGAACTCCAACTAGCTTCAAGCATCAAGGACAACAAAAAGTCCTTTTTCAGATATGTGGGGAGCTGGAGGAAAAGCAAGGGAAACGCTGGACCCCTGCTAAACCAGATGGGGCAACTGACAACTGACGCCCAGGAAAAAGCCAACCTATTAAATAGGTACTTTGCGTCAGTCTTTCATCAGTCCCATGGGACGCCCATGCCTGCTATGGGACAGGGAGATCCGGGTGAGGGGGATCCCCTACCCTCCATAAATGCTGACCTCATGAAGGAACACCTTGAGAAGCTGGATACCTTCAAGTCAGCTGGCCCTGACAATCTGCACCCCAGGGTACTCAAGGAGCTGGCGAGCGTCATAGCCCAGCCCCTGGCACGGATCTTTGAAAACTCCTGGCGCTCTGGTGTAGTGCCTGAAGACTGAAAGAAGGCCAATGTGGTGCCGATCTTCAAGAAAGGGAGGAGAGTGGATCCGGCTAACTACAGGCCCATTTAGCCTGACTTCTATCCTGGGGAGAAACTTAGAAAAGTTTATTAAGGAGGCCATCCTTGATGGACTGGCCCAGGCTAACATTCTAAGGGATAGCCAGCACGGGTTTGTTCCGGGTAGGTCTTGTTTGACCAATCTCATTTCCTTCTATGACCAGGTGACCTATCACCTGGACGTGGGACAAGAGATTGATGTCATATATCTTGACTTCAAAAAAGCTTTGATCTGGTATCCCATGATCACCTCTTGGCCAAATTGGCCAGCTGTGGCCTTGGCTCCACCACGATGCGCTGGCTGGGAAATTGGCTCTGTGGTCGGACCCAGAGGGTTGTAATTGATGGCAGTCACTCACCGTGGTGCCCTGTGACCAGTGGGGTCCTCAAGGCTCTGTCCTTGGACCCAGACTGTTTAACATCTTCATTAATGATGTGGACATTGGAGTCAGGAGTGGACTGGCCAAGTTCGCCGATGACACCAAACTTTGGGGCAAAGCATCCACGCCAGAAGATAGGCGGGTGATCCAGGCTGACCTGGACAAGCTCAGCAAATGGACGGACGAGAACCTGATGGTGTTTAACACCGAAAAATGCAAGGTTCTCCACCTTGGGAGGAAAAACCTGCAGCATCCTTATAGGCTCGGCAGTGCTACTTTGGATAGCACTACAGAAGAAAGAGACTTGGGGGTCATCATTGACCACAAGATGAACATGAGCCTCCAATGCGATGCTGCGGCTAGTAAAGCGACCAAAATGGTGGCTTGCATCCATAGGTGCTTCTCGAGCAAATCCCGGGACGTCATTCTCCCCTTGTACTCGGCCTTGGTGAGGCCGCAGCTGGAGTACTGCCTCGAGTTTTGGGCTCCACAATTCAAAAAGGATGTGGAGAAGCTTGAGAGAGTCCAGAGGAGAGCCATGCGCATGATCAGAGGTCAGGAAAACAGATCTTACGATGATAGGCTGAGAGCCATGGAACTCTTTAGCCTGGAAAAGCGTAGGCTCAGGGGTGATCTGATGGCCACCTATAAGTTTATCAGGGGTGACCACCAGGATCTGGGGGAACATTTGTTCACTAGAGAGCCCCAAGGGATGACTAGGTCGAACGGTCACAAACTCCTGCAAGACCGTTTCAGGCTGGACATAAGGAAGAATTTCTTTACTGTCCGAGCCCCCAAGGTCTGGAACAGTCTGCCAGCGGAGGTGGTTCAAGCACCTACATTGAACACCTTCAAGAGTAGATTGGATGCTTATCTTGCTGGGATCCTATGACCCCAGCCGACTTCCTGCCCTTTGGGCAGGGGGCTGGACTTGATGATCTTCCGAGGTCCCTTCCAGCCCTGATGATGATGATGATGATGTCTATGAAATCTATTCGGGTCCCTTCTGACCCTAGTAACTATGAAACTATGAAACCCTGACAGAAAATGGAAAAGTTGCCCTTGTAGCTCTTGAACACCCAAGGCAACTTGGGGTGGGTAATGGATGGGGATGCGGGTGCCATCCATGGCCCCCATGCAGTTAGTGAGGCAGAATCCAGAGACCACCTCCTGCAGGTTAATAAGGCAAATGAAGTAGTTGGCCAGGACTTTCTGGTTGATCAGACACACCTCCCAGATAGCCTCAGAACCAATGGACTTGCCCATGCAGAACTGGTTGGTCATGTAACAGAGTCTGCTGGGGGTGGCCACCTTCAGAAGGTGATGGCCACCTGCTTTTCTACAATGAGGGGTGACTTCCTGCTAATGTCTTAGCATGCAATGTGGGGAGCCACCTGGGTGACAATGTCCATGAACATGGCCAAGAGAAGTCTTGGTCCACTGTTTGTTATGCCAAGTGTCCAGGGTGATCCACTCCCACTAGTTGCTGCTGGTGGTGCAGGCCCAAAACCAGCACTTGATGATGGTTTGGAGGTGGTGCCAAAGCACCTTGGTATCCACGGTGCCTGAATGGCCTTGTCTTCATTGGCCACATATAAGTGATTGGCCCAGTCCAGGACACTTGGTGGGTGCAGGGTGTGGTAGACAGCCCTGTGTAGGAGGGGTGGCTGCCCAGAATTTGTGCCCCTGGTGACCAGCTGCCGGATCGTGTCCAGATGGCCATGTATGATGTCCCACAGCTTTTAGCAAGAGTTGCGTAGTGTGAAATGTAGGACACACAATGGCTCCACTGTCTAAGGGCCTGGGCATAGGCAGTGGGGCACCAGAGCAGGGTGCGGGTAGGTTGGACAAAGAAGCATGTGCAATTAACAAGGGAGGGTACTTGCTCTGGGGCTCTTCTGAAAGCCACTGGGTAGGGTTCGGGAGAGGGTCTGCGGTGAGGTGGCAAGGGGTTTTGGGTGTGTTTGCCTATACCTGGCAACAAACCAGAGTGGCCTGGGTGTTTGTTTCTTTGTCCAGGATAATCAACTCACATTACATAATTCCTTTATTGGCATCTCTTCAAGCTTCCTATTACAACCTCAAACAATACAGTAAAACCCAGATAATATCACTTCTCTATAACCTGCCTATTATCACTTTTATCATCAGTGGCTGCCTTACATATATAAGAATGCAAACAATGTCACCAACCACTTAATATCAACAGCTCAAGTGATTTCCGGTGGGTAAATCTACTGCTTAATGTCACAATTATTAAAGGATGTTCTGAAGTTGAATCAGCAGATGATTGCTGGAGAAGTGACATACCTTCCTGAAGAAATATTTTGAAAGATATACAACAGCAACACTGTTTTTATGTGTTTTTTATTAATGTTAAGATAGGTTTGCTGGGTGCTTGTTCAGCGTCTGGGAGTTTAATGTACTGCTGGACCTGAAAACAGCTTACCTACGGCTCTAGGCCCATTCATGTGGTTTATCTTGCAGTGAAATTGCATAAGATGCATGAATTCTTACTGCGCACTGTAAATTTTAGGGTGAAACTCTGTCTTGCGACACTCCTGCAGAAAAGACAAAAGGTAGTGCCACTGGGATGGAGGCTAGAGGAGCTTAAGTCTAAAAGACTGTATAGAAATACAGATTTTCCTTCCTTCTGTTTGTTGTTTTAGATTTTTTAATATAGCATTATATTGATGGTTTTAACTTCAATTTTATGCAAAATATTAAATAAATGTCACAGTTAGCTATTACACAAACTTAAAAAGATGCATAAAAGGACTAAAATATGAAGTGTTAAACATGGATTCAGGAACCCCCACCATTTGTTTAACCTTGGATAAGTCACATAATTTCTGTACACCTTATTTTCCCATCTGTCAAATGAGGATAACACTTCACAGGGACATTACAATGATAAATAAAACTCAGTCAATTATGAAACACTCAGATACTATTGAAATGTGTTAGAATACGGGAGGAGAGAGGATATGACAAGTGTCTGATATTTTAGATAAATTAACTTTTGCTATCTAACTAAACTTTACCAGTTTCTATCCATTATCTTTTGTCAAGCTTCACATTGACACTCCCCCCGCCTTCTCCACTTCATTAGTTCTCCAAAACTTGTCTGTCAGCTTTTCACATAATTATCTACATAACTTTTTTACATATTTTTACACAACTTTTTAATGCTTATTCAAACTTAAGCCCCTCTTAAAGAATGAGTTCTATCAAAGCATATTTAGTAAATCAAGTCATTTTTCTGCATTTGTGAAAAGAAGCACTAATCCACAAAGGCAAACAAACAGAGAAAGAACAGGTTGTATAAAAAATACCTACTTGTTCAACTTATGGAACTTCAATATATAACTCACTTTGGCTTTACCATGTTCTTTTCTAGATTTCATGTTGAATGTTATCTCTCCCAGATAAGGATCACAGGTTCGTTAGAAAGTAGGGTTAGAAGGGGACTTATAAGGTCAGCCCCCCCACTCCAGGGATGATCATCTCTCACTGAACCATCCCCAGCCAAATATCTGTCTAACCTGCTCTTGGATGGATATTCAACTCTAGATTACCTGTTACCATGCCTGACCACCCTCATAGTCAGAAAGGTCTTCGTAATCTTCAACAAAATTTCCTCTCCTGCACTTTGAGGTCACTGTTCCTAGTCTGTCCCAGTAGCCATAGCTACCTCCATCTAATTCACAGTTGTACTTCAGGTGTTTAAAAACTGTTATCAAATCTCCTCTCAGTCTTTTCTTTGCCACACTAAAAAAACCTAGCCCTTTCAGTCTTTCATCATAAGTCATGTTTCCAAGGCCTCTAAAAATTTCTGTTTCTTTCCACTGGCTTTCCAATCTGTCCACATCTTTCTTGAAGTATGGAGCCCGAAACTGGACATAGTCTCACCAGTGCTTAACAGAGCAGAAGAATCGCTTCTTCTGACTTCCAAGGGACACTTCTGTTAAATACAAGTACCATATAGGGGCACTCCGATAGAGATTTTTTGAGCTGATGCTGATAGCTGATTTTTAAGGAGATGTCTGATTTCTGATGATCAGATTTCTGATATGCAGCCCAGCAGCTCAAAGAGCAGTGTTCAGCTGGTACGTCTGTTGTGGTGGAAGGGGCAGGGGAAGGTAAGGGAGGGAGTGGGACTGGAACACAAGCAGGTGCTGCCCAGGCAGGGCAGGGCACAGGACACAGCCTCGGCTCATCCGGGGGGGAGGGGTTGGCTCCCACTGCTGCGCACACCTCGGGAGGGCATGTGCCCCTCAGATTTGCATGGGGCAGGCTGCTAATGTGGGCTGGGGCTGGGGCCAGGGCTGTGCTGGGGTCTTCCCAGTGGGGGCTGGGCGAGGCTGCGCTTGGTGGTGCTGGGAGGAGGGCTAGATGGGGTGGGGGGCTACAACCACCTGAAAATTTGCTGTAGCCCCTCCAACTCCCCCTGCCCTGAGCACAGCCCGGCTCAGCCCCCGCCCCAGCCCACAGCAACAGCCCACCCTTGCCCCACACAAATTTGGGGACACAAGCCCCTCCATGCCTCCTAGGGTGCATGCAGTGGGGCACCCCCTAGACAAGCTGTGGCTCCATCCCGTGCCCTGCCCCAGCCCCACTCCCTCCCTCACTGTGGGGGCCTTGATCTGGTCTCCCCCATGCCCCTTCCACCACAAAAGACTTACCAGCTGGACGCAGCTCTCCAAGCTGCTCGGCTGTGCTCCTCGCCACCTACATGCTGTGCTGCGTGCATGCATGGGGCACTTATTGGTCACATTATCAGCCATATAAGGCAAAAAAAGATTATTTCTGATACACTCTATTTTCTTTATATTGGTACTGAACCGATATTGGACTGATGTATCAGTGCACCTCTAGTACCATATCTTCTATGTCTATAAACTATCAATAAATTCTAGATTACAAATTCTATAGTACTGTATATTTTGTCAAATAGTTGCTCTGTTTCTGCCTTCGATGTGGTTGTATTTCAGTAGCTGGAGGTTCTACACTCAGGACTGAGTTTAGTTTTCATTTAAAACAGGATTTCAACTCCTGTTTGGTTTTTCAAAAAATAGTATCTCTTCCCTGAAAACAGCATAAAATTTCAGAATAATGAATGAGTGTTCTGAAGATTTATAATTCTTATAATTAGCTTAGCCTTAACAGTTTTAATTAACTTCAAATGGTTGTTCAAGGAAAGTTGTTTTGAGTAAAAAAAATTCAGCTTTTATTCAGCAACTATGGACTTTAGACAGTCAAAAATGTTTGTACATGATGAAATATAGGGCTTGTCTCTGCGAATGCATAATTCCTTTTACTTCCCTGACAAAAAATAGGTTTTTCTTGAGAGAGATGAAAACTTTTATGCCATGGATAGCCAATAAAGATTAGATTCTGCATTAGGTGCAGCACGTAGAAACCCCAACAAATCTTTCAGTTGACCACTATAGTCCAGTCATATATATAAAACCTGTGTGTTTTTTGGGAGGGAACTTTTTTATTTTTTAAATTCATGACTAAGGTGCTAAGGAAGAAATTTAACCTGGGAGTCACTTTTCTAATCTGGGCATTTGGCTGCCATCTTTAAAAATGGTGACTATGACTAACAAGATGAATAAATATTGGTATCTCGGTAGCTAGGAGACTGATTTTGATTTTCTAAATGACTTTAAATAGACACTGCAATAAACTTAGAAACTTCTTTTGTCTTTTGTTGAGTAATGGCCCATTGTTTGGCAGCTCTAAGCCTTTAAATGCAAAACAACATTACTGACTGCTTTTTAAGGCACAGCATAGTGCATGTAATGGTATCCACACTTAATGTCTTGGTAATCTTATCCTTTTGCTGTTACTTCTTATCTACATTAATTTTTCATTTCTTCTTTTTCAGTGAACGAAGAGAAGACAAATAATTAAGAACAATGGATGATAGAACAGGAGCTGGAGCTTCTCAACATACTAAACAGCCAGCACTTTCAGTTGCAGCACTGCCAGAATCAAACAAGAAAAATCCTAAAAAATTCATCATGATGTGCGTCTTATATATGAAAAAACTTCAACATCCAAAAAGAACCCATTACAGCATCTTTACCAGGATATATGAAATAAACTTGCACAAAAAAGCTCAAGAATGGAAGGACTTGAGCACAAATTTTGATATTCTTTATGAGCAAATACAGGTTGACAATAAGCCAAAGAAAGGGTATAAAAAAAACTAAGCTAAATGTTGTAGGTGTTAACCTGAAGTGTGCACAACAGGCGCACAATCTGTTAAGTGTTGCAAAAGAGACTGATACTGAAGTTACTGATGAACCAACTGAATGAGTAAGAAGTACGCAAGGATGAGAAAAAAGGAATAGTTTGTAAGCCGTAGTTACTTATTGTACCAGCAATGGTGGAATACTGAAAGTGGTAGTGTTTGATGTAAGTTATCATAGAGATAGCTGGAAATCATTTTGCAGAACCATATATCCTTAGATGCAGGGGTAGCAGTGGACATATTCTTTCTGGACTTTTGGAAGGCCTTTGACACTGTCTCTCACCCCGTTTTCATTAAGAAACTGGGGAACTGTGGTGTCAACACCTACACAGTCAAATGGGTCGCCAAGTGGCTGGAGGGTCACACCCAGAGAGTGGTAGCGGATGGGTCATTTTCGACCTGGAGGGATGTGGGTAGTGGGGTTCTGCAGGGCTCAGTCCTTGGCCCCGCACTATTCAACATCTTCATCAGTGACTTGGACGAGGGGGTAAAAAGCACCCTGTTCAAATTTGCTGATGACACTAAGATGTGAGGGGATGTGGGTACGCTAGAAGAGAGGAAAGGCTGCATTCAGACCTAGACAGGTTACAAGGGTGGGCGGATGAGAACAGGATGGGATTCAACACCAACAAGTGCAAGGTGATGCACCTGGGGAGGAAGAACCAGCACCATACCTACAGGTTGGGGAACTCCCTTCTCATCAGTACAGAGGCAGAAAAGGATCTTCGAGTCATCATTGACGCCAAGATGAACATGGGCCCGTAGCGTGGGGATGCAGTTAGGAAGGTCAACCACACCTTGGCATGCATCCACAGATGCATCACAAGCAGATCCAAGGAGGTGATACTCCCACTCTATGAGGCACTAGTCAGGTAGCAGTTGGAGTACTGCATCCAGTTCTGAGTGCCGCACTTCAAGAGGGATGTGGACAACATGGAGAGGGTCCAGAGGAGGGCCACTCATATGATCAAGGAACAGCAGGGCAGGCTCTATGAGGAGAGGCTACGGGACCTGAACCTGTTCAGCCTGCACAAGAGAAGGCTGAAGGGGGGATCTAGTGGTCTGTTACAAACTAGTCAGAGGGGACCAGCAGGTATTGGGGGAGTTCCTGCTCCCCCAAGCACTGTCAGGAGTGACTAGGAATAATAATCACAAGCTGGCAGAGGGTAAATTCAAATTAGACATCAGGAGGCGCTACTTCACGGTCAGGGTGGCTAGGATCTGGAACCAACTTCCAAGAGAAGTGGTGCTGGCTCCTACCCTGGGGGTCTTTAAGAGGAGGCTAGATAAACACCTTGCTGGGGTCATTTGACCCCAGTACTCTTTCCTGCCATGGCAGGGGATCAGACTCGATGATCTGCTCAGACCCCTTCCGGCCCTACAAACTATGAAACTATGACACTATAACAAGCATGTGAGAGAAACTTAGGTAAATTACCGACAAAGGCAAAAAATGGATAGCAGAGAAACAGAACAAGGCTTTCCAAAAGCTCTGTGCTTCTCTTGTTGACAGTCTAGAAATCTGCAAAGAGATATATACACTTTAAGACACTCTTCGAGTATGAGCAGGTACAAAGATTTGATGAGCACCAATGAAGAAATCTGAAATACTTGTGAAGACAGGCATGCTCTATAATCTTTACACAAGAAGTTTGAAGATCATTTTGGAAAAGACACTGAGTTTCAGTGCAAGTATTGCAGAAATGAATCATCCATGGTTTATTCCTCCAAGCATGGAGGAGCACATGTTGAAAGTGCAGTGAATATTTGGGTTATAGACATTCCAGAACTGATATGAAATGTAGCCAAGTTCTCTACTCCAAACATCAGACAGAGGCTAGAATCCCATGGCCATGTGGGATCAACAAACTGAAAGAGGACAACACACCCAATGACATACTCAATCTGGTGGTATTACAGTACTTGCTAATCCTCATTCTACACTTGAAGAAGGGTAGGCACTGGTTGCATAATGACTGCAACCAGCTGTACATTTTCTTTCTGTCTGAAGGACTGTTGCACCTAAGCACAGGAAAGTAACAACCAATTCAAGTCACATTATCTATGTATGTTCACAACATAATGGGTAACACAAAACTCATTCAAATCCTGAAGGAAATTAAACTTGGATTTCTCAAGAAAATGTTCTTGATGAGCTTATAGCATGGGCACTGCAGGAACGCTACAAATCTGACTATAGTTCAATACTTTCAGTGGACACATCACAACCAATTCAGCATGGTCAGCTGTGCCGAAGTGAAATTCCTCTAGGTCGGCCTTCTACTGTTGTCATGGAAAACAATGATTTCAGTGAAGATGGGTTAATAGGCTCCAAAACAAGCAATTATACAAACATAATTATGCCACAACCAATTTAATTTTGCCAAGAATGACCTATTTCAGATATAACAACCTTGGTTATACAAAAACCTGAAGTTCAGAAAAGTTTAGTCTGCACAGTTATTGCCAAAAATTACAGGAGTGGCAAATTACGAGCTTGACAGCAACCATGAAGATTGGAGGTTAATTCAGAGGGAATACTGGTGCACTGGTTAACTCCCCATGCACTCCTCTGAGTGA
Organism: Crocodylus siamensis; assembly: GCF_052110815.1. Taxonomy (NCBI): domain Eukaryota; kingdom Metazoa; phylum Chordata; order Crocodylia; family Crocodylidae; genus Crocodylus; species Crocodylus siamensis. The sequence continues at coordinate 201,259,352 of NC_143396.1, forward strand.
TTCAAACACATGGAAAGGTCCCAGCATTCACTGGATATCACTGCTGTCTTGAAAGCAATGTTGTAAAGTGGGAAACAGGTTAAATGTTACAAACAGCCTTCAAGAAAATAGTTGTTCTAGATGTGATTCATTAGTGCTGAAAAGTTGCTGACGTGAGGAAGACGCCAGTGATTCAGTTGGTTGTAGATCAAGCAATGTATAGGTATACTGAGGAAGCCCTTTGTGAAGATGAGGAGAAATTGCCTCATGTGAAAAGGATACTTGGTGGGTTTCACAGAGAAATGTCTTATCTCAATGCTTTAGGAAAAAGATATGCAGGTAGTGGTCTTGAAGAATTAGCTGTTGCTGCAAGGGCTGTGGCTGCAGGTATGCACATAGAGCTTTTTCAGGTAAACATTACCAACACAGGAATGCGCCTCTGCAAACCAGTAACAGAAGGTTTGTTGAGTATGTTAAAACAGACACTTCCAGGAAACTCCTCAAACAAACTGACAGCTTGAAACGGTTGGTAGATAGCATTACAAAACATGGACATGGTAAATTCATCAGTTCAACTGGCTTTCAGGAATTGGTATGTTCAATGTTTGCATAAGTGCTCAGCTGTGAATCAGATATGACCAAATATTTTCTGTCTTATATCATTCATGTTGAAATCCTCTTTCGACATTACCAGTGTCTGAGGAGTGGAACGAATTTTGAAGAGTACTCATCAACTTGCCATAGAATGTTTCCACTGTTAGCAGCTTATGGAAATGTCAAGTATCTAAGAAATTTGTCCCTGTATTATTGGCAAATGACAACATTGAGAGAAGACAAAAAGATGCACATGGTTACAATGTTTTCATTTTCGTTGACTGGAAAGACTTACAGCAAATTGCCTCCAGACCAAGTAATTGAAATGACCACGAACAAAGAATCCAAGAACTGAAGAAATGGGGATTGGATTGGATTTACCAAGAATCTATCCATGGTTGCAATCAACATATTCAGTATACCAGTTATGCAGTAAAGGGAACAACTAAAATAGGTGGCTTATTTCAAGGAGCCCTTGTATTGCCATCCAGAACTGAGACCATCAAGAACAGAAACGAACTGCAAAGTTGTTGATGCAGTGAAGACAGCTCTGGAAGGATGGGACGTGGACCCATGGAATCTGAATTGACCAACTTTTTGCTCCCTTTGCTCTGGAGAGCTAGCAACAAAAGAGATAAGGAAGAGTCTCCACAAAGCCCATGATAAGGATAATGTGGTGGTGGAAAACATTCTGGAGACACTTTCTTCCAGAACTTAATCAACACATGACACAACCACCACAAAGAAAAGTAAGACCTTTCCAACAAGGACAACTGCAACCAAGAACAAGCAAGAGTACAGGAAAATGGTTGACATTACTGCACTGGAATAAATCACTGACCTTCTAACCAGCTGAATAGAGACTACCGGGACTTTAAAAGAAATCATGCAATACAGAATTACTTCTAAGAGCTTTGCGCTCTTCACAGCAGATGGGACATTCCATAAACCTGTCAAATCAAAGTTCATAACATTGATGAACCTCCAGTTGATCTCACCACCATCACATTATCACACATTAATTGATATTGGAATGATGTGGAATAAACCCCCATGAAGTAAGACACTGTCTGAATACGCTCTCAGTCTCTTCAAATATGTCACTGCCTGATACCCACAAACACTGGCATTTCACTTCATTAATGATGTTTATGATGAAGAATTGCTGAAGACTAGTACAAAACAGTGTCAGCATCAGAAATGCTCAAAGTCATTTGGGTTTGTTCCTAATGTTTACCCTGTTTCTGACCAGCAAATGCTTACTGGAGCATCCTGGCACTTTATCAAACCACTCTAAGAAAATGAGACTACAACGTTTCCTCTTGAATGAATGGCAATTTTACTTCCACCACACTGACCTGTACTTCACAATGAATCTCGTCTGCTATAAAATCCAGAGAACATGATACAGACTTTGTATTGAAATCTCCATGTGTGGCTGATATAAAGGCGTTCTTCTATGCAGCTCAAATGGATAATTCCTGCACCACTGTTTTGATTTCAGATACTGATGTTTGGGTTGCTGCTTCCTACAAGAGTCACAAGACTGAGCAAGATATCTAAATGTACAAGAAGAAACCAGGAGACACACCATCACATTACTACAGCCGTTCGTTATTTCCATAGCATGATGCAGCATCCACTGCTCTTGGGGTTTAAGGATTCAATGGAGTAGACGCAGTGGGAGGTTTCTTTGGCTGTGGTAAAGTGACATCAATTAAGCAAATCTTACAATCAAAACATTTGATGTACATGAAGACTATGCAACCATTTGGAAAAAATAAGGAGCTCACCAAAGATCTGTTCGATAAACTGGCTTTATTCACTGTCAGAATATATTATAATGATCCTATGAGCAATAGTTTGTCCACTGCTTGGGCACGTAAATGGCAGCAAATGGTACACTACAATTCTGAAGGACTTCCTCAGTATCATGACTCCTCCAAACAGCACTGCCTTTGAGCACACTTGCAAGTCCATAAATGGAGAAATTCACGTACAAACTCTTGATCCAACAAATTTTGGGTGGACGTCAGTGATGGATGTATTAGAAGGTATTGGAATCTGCAATGCATATTAGAAGTAGACTGCCAGATGGCATGAACTTGTCTCTAAACAATGATTATGGACATTCAGATGAGCCAGTTAAAGCTACTATCCTAGAGTCACCTGAAGAAGACAGTGATACAGAAAACAAATTACACTAGATTAAGAATACCTAGTGTTTGCTGTATCAGACTTGACTTCAAATTTGAGATGAAGCATTTTATTTTACTTAAATTGTTCCATAATCATTTATAACTCTGATATTAATAACATTAAATGCGACTTTGCAGAAATAAATGGTAAAGCTTTCCACTTGAAACAAGTACTCTAATTATATTGCCAAAAAAGTGGTCAAAATTTCATTTAAAGGCTTAGACCTGCCAAACAACGGGCCTTTAGTCATCAAAAGGTAAAGGCAAAAGGTAAAGACAAGAAAGGCAAATGAAGTTTGTGGGTTATTGCAATTCTTAGTTTTAGTTGTTTTAAAAAATCAAAATCAACATTTATTAATCTCCTTAGTGGTGGCCACCATTTTTAAAGATGGTAGCCAAACATTAAAATTAGAAAAGTGACCCCCAGACTAAATTTTATCCCAAGCAACTCAAAAATGATTTCTAAAAGGGCCATAAAAGGGCCCCTAAAAAACCATATGGACTTTATATATACAACTGGACTACTATTATACTGCCCATTTTTTGGATATGCTACTACATAATTCTACCCCCTGCCCTACCCATCAACTTCAGTGCAGGACTAATTGAACAGATCTTAAATGTGTCTAGTTCCCTTGTTCTGCCAGCCCAAATGATGTGTAGAGGGGAGGAGTGGGATAAACTCTTTATAACCTGTTTTATGCATTGCATAAAAGCTCTTGTCTGTCTTTCAAATGTACATAAAACATTGGGGATAACCGAAGTCTTGATTTAATAATCAATTTTCTAAACTAGAATTCCCCTTTGCATTAGTATATCAATGAATTTGAGTATAGAATTAATACTGGTACTTTGAGATACTTTAAATATAAAGATAATAGTTAATCATTATGTTTTAACATTCCTGTATAACATCTCCAAATGCACCTCCAAAGTACTATATATCCTGTAGATAGGGGTCACTTCACCACCATCCAAATACCTATTCACCAAGTAATAACATTTTAAGATAGAAAATTCAATGAGCACCCAATGTCCCCAAATTAATGGTAGTGGAAGTTGGAAAGCTTTTAATGAACAAGATGGAGGATTCAAACAGATTAGATTGGTCATCAGGGACTAAGAAGATAGACTTTTTCCTTCCAGTAAAATAGGAGCCTTGTGACCAACTTGGCCTTAAGTGTTACTTTGATTTGGTCAGCATAGCCTGACGATTATTAATAGCAGGTATTGGGCCCTCACTAGCACATTCTGGGCTACAAAACCAGTATGTAGGATTGAGAACAGATTGTATGTCAATATACCTTATGGTATACATTATTATTTACAGGAATTCTTCCCAAACTGTTTAGAGAAGTATTAGACAGTAGCCTAATGTTATATACATGTCACAAAGGCTACAAAGAAAAATAAAAGTATTGCGTTATCAAGGCTGTTGGGCTGATGAAACATACAGCGAAGCTGCAGAAGAGTAGGCTGCCACTCAAATAGTAGCAAGAGTTGGGAGGTGGAAAGGAGTGCAGAGAGTAGAAGGGGAGAACAGAGAAGCCAGTTGTTCTAAAAAGTATGTTGGTGGAAGTCAGAGTTAAAGTTAGGAGAGTCTTGAACTGAATCTTGAGATGCATGAAGAATCAGAAGAAGTACCAGTATTAGAGGAGTTGGAAAATTAAGCATGAAGGTAGACAGCAGGATTCTATGCATTCTGGAGTATGAAGAGCTGAAAACATCAGTAGAGGGAGATCAACCCAAGAAACCTTACTTAACTTTTCAGGAAGCATAAAAAACCGAAACAACAGAAAAATAGTGGTCATAATTTAAAGTGACTCTTGGACCTCAACAGTAGTTTCCAATCTCAAAGCAATTAAGGTAAAGTATTCAACCTATTATCTTAACTCAGAGACAAATGTTAACTTACATAAAAAGCAACACACTTATTTTAAAAAGGTTGAAATCAAAGGTAGTGTTAATATTATATAGTATGGAAAATTATGATTACTTTCCAGATGGTTGACTATTAAGTATAAACATACTGACCTCCATCCTACAATCACAAACACAACAAAGTAAAACATCAAAATAGCACATTGCATACATAGCTAAAAATAAAAAACAGCTAAAAGTTTAACTAAAAAGCATTTTAATTAAATGTAGAAACATTGTTTTGTTTTCCCTCTAGGAAAGTGTTTTCTAATTTTTCCCCAGATCTTGAAAGTTACAGAACTAAATGTTCTATCCCTCTATAATACATATAAACTTAATTCCATCCTGCACATAAAACCCACAAACACTTTAAATTGAACTATAATATATATTTATTGGCAGTTAAGCATGTAATTTTATATTGCTGCCTTTACTTATTCTTTCTTCTGGGGCATGATTTCTTATTCAGTTCTATGTATTATAAAGAACATATTGTCATCTCTGTGTAGGCTCTGCGTAGGTTTCTTATCCTTAAAAGCTTGCAATGATATTGGTTAATTGCTAGATTTTGGGCACCTTTCTAACTTCTTTCTTTCAGTGGGTGTGAAAGGGTTTACTTGTAATATATATTGCTACTGACAGAATTTTATCTTGTTCCCCTGGAATCTCAGCAGCAATTCCCAAGTTAGAGGCTTCCCCAGAAAGCACGTCAAAGGATTCCCACCCACACACTGAATATCTAACAAGCCCTGACCCATTTTTTTCCTTATTAAAGCAGCAGCACACATTAAATAGAGAGACAGAGACAGAGCGAGAACTTGTCTGTGCATGAAACAGAAGAGGAGGTAAATGTATGCAAGAACTGCAGTAGGAACTTTACCCTGTTGGATTTTATTTCTTACTAAACCATTACCAAGAAGATAAGACATCTATTTAAAATGCAAACTTCAAATTTATTTTTCCTTTACTCGTCTCACGTAGTGATTTACAGCTCTAGCTATCTTGCCTAGGTTTAAGGAAGACTACAACTATTGGGGCTGAATATGGAAAAATACCATGATTCACCTTTATTTATCCTTTCTGTCTGTGCCATTGTGTGTTTTACTGCAGTTTGGGCATTAATGACTTCTTAACTTCGTTTCATGAAATGAGAGTATAATACAAAAAGTAAGCAAGAAAGTAAAGAACCACCGTTAAACCAATTTTTACTCAGATTGTTAAAATGTGTCTAACTAGAACAACAAATATTCTGTCATAGTCAACATTAAAGGTCCCAGTGTCAGGATAACAATGTGACTACTATGCAAATTACACGCCTTAGAAACTGAAATATAGTCTAAATCAGGGGTGGGCAAAATACAGTCTGCGGGCCACATCCAGCCCGCTAAGCCATTCTATCTGGCCCACAGGGCCCGTAAAAAAATTAGGGAATTCATATTTATCTGTCCTTGGATCCTGTCAAAGATGACAGGAACCAGAGGCAGTAGGACCTAGGGGAAGCCCTGGCATGCTCCTGCAATAGCAGGGCCACCCCCCCACCGGGGAGCCCAAGTAGGGGCTTCTGGCCTGGCACCATGTGGCTACTCCAGCACAGGAAACTCAGGTAAGCAAGGGGAAAGGGCAGGGGACAAACTGATGCTGAGCACGGTGGAAAAGCAGCCCCTCCCCTGCCCCAGCTGGCGCTCCCTGCTGCAGCTGCTTGCAGCCTGTGTGGAGCTGTCCTTACCAGGCACAGGCAGCCCCATGTGGGCTGCAAGAGGCTGCAGTAGGGAGTGCCAGCCATGGGGTGGGGCAGGAGCCACTTTTCCCCTTTACTCAGCATCAGCTCTTTCCCTGCCAGCGAGCGTAGGGTCGGGGCTGTGCGCTGACCCCTGCCTGTACCGTGGAGTCAGGGGGGCACCGGGAGTGACTGGGCGTAGGAGACAGTGGGAGCACAGTGCCTGCACCAGTATCCTGGGGCCAGCGCCAGTGGGGCCCGGAGCAGGACGCAGGAGTACAGGGTCCTAGCCAGCAGGGGCTCTATGGAGCCGGGCCAGCTCACCCCTCTTTCTGCTGGTGCAGCCCAGTCCAGCTCCACAGACCCCTGCCAGCCTGTGTCCCGCTCTGGGCCCTACAGGTGCTGGCCCTGGGACATTGGTCCCAAGATATTGAGACACTGGTCCCAAGAAGGTGACCAGGGGGCAGGGCACCTGTCAAGGTGTCAGGCTACCTATGAGGCCCTCAACAGCTAGCCAAAACTTGGTAACCGGCCCTCCACCCAAAATAATTGCCCACCTCTGGTCTAAATCATGCGATTTTTCCAATACCTCAAATTATTAATAGTTACAATCTGATTGTTTTTCCTCCAGCAATAACAAAATGGCAGGCAAAGAAACCACTTCAGTTGCACTTGATTTGTCTGTTGCGTTCACAAGTTCACAGACATATTCAGTCACTGATTTCATTGGCTATAGTTGCATACAGTCCTCTCCTGTTTCTGAACATGACCTCTTGCAAAGTGAACCAAATGGTAAAAGATAGAACAGTCTTCACTGAAACAGAACAGTCTAGTTAAACATGAGAAGTAGGAGGTACAGACAGGAAACTTGAGAGAAGTTATGCTTTCTACACAACTAGATGTCATTTTCACCAAACTAGAAACCAGAGATGAAAAAGGTTTACTGAATCATATAGGCCATCTCCTGGCTACTCAAGAAAGTGAAAAAAGGTTGTTTATGACCAACATGTTTCTTTATGATTAAATATTTGACATAACTAGCCTCCATCACTTAAAACAAATTTAATCTGCCTGTATAACTCATGTCTAGCCAATTGAAAGCTTGACAAATCAGAAGAAACTGACTGCACGCCACTTCATGTTCTTGCCCCACAAAGAGGTTCACAGTTAATTAAAATTATAAATAAATTAAAATGGCTCACAGCTGTCCATAAACATTCCAGTCAATAGAAATTTTAATTTACACACTTACCAAATAAATGTTCTTTCATTTGTAACTGTACTGCAGAACTGACATCCCAAGGCTAGTGGGATAAATAACCACTATATAGTTGGTGAAGGAACACTTTTTCTATTTTAAGATCCACACTGAATTATAAAGTACTGTACAACAGAGTTACATTTCTTATCTTCTGGAAAAGGATCCGTCAACTTGGTCACTCCACTGCTGTATAAACAGGAGAGTTGCATGGAAGAGAAGCAAAAATGTATCTGTAACATGCAGGAAATTAAAGTGTGGATTATGAGTCAAGACCCTTCTCAAACAGTGGTTGAATATGTGACTTCAGAAAGAATATGAAGGATTCTTGTGATGAACATGGGTTTATATGGTTGATAACCCCAACTCCAGGACTCAAATGAACAGCTTCACATCATCATACTGATACTTAGAGATGTCAGAAAACCCTTCTCAATTTTAAAATGTCATAATAAATCATAAATAACTTATCTTAATTGTTAAATAACTTATCTTTATCATAAACAATCATAAATAACTTATCTGTAATTTGGTGTTAGTCAATGTAGACCTTATTGTAAATGAAGGCAGAGAAGTGATGAGCAAAGACTGTAACTTTAAAAATACTCCAATACCTTTTCTATTGGGAGACTGGTACCTGGAACTTTAAAAATCTTTTTTTCATCTAGCAAACCTCTCTCACAACAATCTGACTAAACTATTTATACATAAGCAAAATGGATGTTATGTCTCTAGACTTTCCAGGGACCTCCCCTTGAGCCACTCCAAACCCCTTCTGCCCTATCCGCTGCTCTACTTTCTGCTTCTAGGCCTGTGCTCCCTGCCTGATCTCATGCTCTGCTTTCTGGTGGTTGCCAGCAGGACTTTGGCTTCTTCAACCATGTAATGTTCTTCCAAGAAGAAGGATCACTGGGAAAAGATGGGATCCACCTGACAAAGAGAGGGAAGAACATCTTTGCAGATAGGCTTGCTAACCTAGTGAGGAGAGCTTTAAACTAGGTTCACTGGGGGATGGAGACCACAGCCCTGAGGTAAGTGGGGAAGTGGGAGACCTGGAGGAAAAGCAAGCAGGAGGGGACAACAGGGAAGGTGTTCTCATACTTCCTAAGAAATCAGGGCAATTAACTAGTTACTTCAGGTGCCTGTACATGAATGCATGGAACCTGGGAAACAAGCTGGAAGAACTGGAAGTCCTTGCACAATCACAGAACTATGATGTGATTGGAATAACAGAGACTTGGTGGGAGCTCGCATGACTGGCGCACTTTTACAGATGGGTACAAACTGTTCAGGAAGGACAGACAAGGAAGAGAAGGAAGAGTTGCACGTTATGTAAAAGAGCTATATAATTGCTCAGAGCTCCAATATGAAACTGGAGATAGGCCTGTTGAAAGTCTCTGGGTTAAGGTTACAGGGGAGAACAACAAGAGTGATGTTGTGGTGGGTGTCTGCTATAGACCACCAGACTAGGAGGAAGTGGTAGATGAGGCTTTCTTCAAACAGCTAGCAGAACTTTCACAGTCACAAGCCCTGGTTCTCATGGGGGACTTCAATCATCCTGACATCTTCTGGGTGGACAATACAGCAGTACACAGACAAACCAGGAAGTTTTTGGAAAGTGTTGAGGACAACTTCCTGGTGCAAGTGCTGAAACATCCAACTAAGGGCTGAGCTCTTCTTGACCTGCTGCTCACAAACAGAGAAGAATTGGTGGGGAATGCAGTAGTGAATGGGAACTTGGGCAGCAGTGACTATGAGATGATTGAGTTCAGGAACTTGAGGAAAGGAAACAAGGAAAGCAGCACAGTAAGGACCCTGGACTTCAGAAAAGCTGACTTCATCTCACTCATGAAACTGACAGGAAGGATCCACTGGGAAGCCATCCTGAGGGACAGAAGAGTCCAGGATAGCTAGCTATATTTAAGGAAGCCTTACTGAAAGTGCAGGAAGAAACCAGTCCGATGCACAGGAAGACTAGCAAGTATGGCAGAAGACTGTCTTGGCTTAGAGAGGAACTCTTCAGTAAACTTATAAAGGAAGCTTATAAGAAGTGGAGACTTGGACAAATAACTAGGGAGGAGTATTAAAGCATTGCTCAGGCATGCAGGAATGAAGTCAGGAAGGCCAAAGCCCAATTGGAGTTGCAGCTAGCAAGGGACACAAAGGGGGACAAGAAGGTTTGCTGCAAGTATGTTGATAGTAAGAGGAGGATCAGGGAAACTGTGGGTCCTTTGAATGGGTGAGGCAACCTTGTGACAGAGGTTGCAAAAAAAGCTGAAGTGCTCAATGCCTTCTTTTCCTCCGTCTTTATAGGCAAGGTCAGCTCCCAAACTACTGCACCAGGCAGCACAGTCTGGAGAGGAAGTGAGTGGCCAACAACAGTGAAAGAACAGGTTAAGGACTACTCAGAAAAGCTGGACATATACAAGTCCATGAGGCCAGACAGGCTGCACCCAAGGGTGCTGAGGGAGTTGGCTGATGATAGTGCAGAGGCATTGGGCATCATCTTTGAAAACTCAAGACTATCAGGAGACGTCCCAGATGATTGAAAAAGAAAAAAAATAGTGCCCATATTGAAGAAAGATAAAAAGGAGGCTCCAGGGAACTACAGGAAAGAATCCTTCATCAGAGAAGCTGGTCTTTCGAAGCACTGATAAAACTCTTTGAGGGACCATGTTAGAGCCAGAAAAGAGGATGAGATTATTCCATTTTATGCTTCTCATCTTTAAATTATATGGCCATTTTTTCTAATACAGTTTATCTTTCTCATGCAATAAACCTAATTTTTGTTTTACACACTTTACTGATTGTTGTGGGTGAATGTATTGTTCAGCACAACCGATAATTTCAGACTTGCTAGACTATGGGTGAGATCCCTGGAGGTGGGGAAGTTTCCTCTGTTGGAGATGCAAGATCTGGGATGCAGGTAGGTGGAATTAAGATTTGCTGGGAAGAAAAATTGTTCCGGGGCAAATCATAAATCTACTCCTTGTAGACATGCAGCAGAATTCTGAGGAGAAACTTGGGGTTCTGAGGATACACAAAGTCCATAGTATGCATACTTTGCCCACTGATCTCATCTGGCAAACTTAAGTGATTCCATGAACATGGTTACAGCAAGAGTTATTTGTTGTTCTATACCCTTAAGTTCCTCATTATTTGCCAGCTAGCCAAAAATATTTCTGGCAGCCAGAGGGATATTTCATATAGTTGATGCTTTAAGAGGTTGATAAACTTATCACAGTTGACTATGTTTATGTTTACCTGAAGAACTGCTTTTACTTACAATTTACTTACAGTTTACAATTTAATTGTTCTAATTGGCTTTCCCAAAGCTCCAATAGAGTTTTTGATAGTGATGCAATGAAAAGAACTGGGAGACATGTATATAATAACAGGACAGTGTAGAGCAGGCAGAAAGTCATTGAGCACAGTCCATCCCACCGCCAGGGGTTATGCGCTTTAGTAACAAAGAACAAATATGGAGAGTAGTTTATCCTCCATGTTATGGAATGGAAGGTTTCTAGCTGCTTTTGACCATTGTTTACATATAGTATACCATCATTTCCCCAGGTTATCAATCTCCAATCTTTATTAAAATGTGGCTATCATTTAGTATAACTGGTGTAAGCCACATGACATCTGGAGGCATTAAACATTGGTGATCATAAGCTTTCCAGCTCTTGTTATGATGGCATATGGTATTACGACATTCAAGTCTAGGGACCAGATGTCCTACAGCAGTTGGCAAACTGACATTGCTAGTCCATATTTTTGATGGCTAAGGGTTATTCTTAAATGTGACATAATTTTTGTATGGTCACCTATGGTATAATTCCATACTAGGAAGCACATATTAACTTTTTTCCTTTGAAAAAAAATTAGAAAGTTATGTTTTACAAAGCTATGTTAAAAAACACACACACAATTGTTTTGGTTAAGAAGTATTTTGGTAAAAAAAAAAGCTGGAATTAAGTTTGTACATACATCTGCATTGTGTTAGTTTTTAAGTACAAGAACCAAGATGGGTTTTTTTCCAAGACCTTTGTCAATGCATAGAAAGGATACATAAGAAGGCAGAAAATATTACAGCTGTAGAATCATAGAAAATTAGGGTTGGAAGGGACCTCAGGAGGTCATCTAGTCCAGTGTTTCTCAACCTTTTTCCAACCAAGACCCAATGGCAAAGGTCCATGGCCTGTCCCAACCCACACCCCCCGACTCTGCCAATGTACAACCCAGAGTCCCCTGCCCCACAGGCCATGCTGGGATCCCTTGCTCCCAACCTGCAGCCCCCTACTGACTCCCCCTCCAGCCTTGCCAGAGGGGCCTCCAGCTGTCCTGTCCCACTTAGGCCAAAGTACTTTGGCTCACATGAGCAGCAGCAGAGTCTGGCCCAGCACAGAGCGAAAGGAGGAGAAGGGGGGCTCTTGTGCCACCCAAGGCAGCTTGGTGACAGCCCCTCCCCCCCCCCGAGCAGTGTCTCTTGGCTGCCCTGCCCCCACAAACATAGGCATTAGCTCCACTGTCACCAGCCCAGCCATGCAGCTGTCTTCCCTGTCGCTTCTCCTGCTGGAAGGAGCAGGCACCTTCCAGCCACCCCTCTGCCCTGCCGCAGTCTCAACATCTGGCCACATTCATAGACATGGGGGCTGGAAGGGACCCCAGAAGATCAAGTCCAGCCCGCTGCCCAGGGATAGGAAGTCAGCAGGGGGCATAGGATCCCAGCAACATAAACGTCCAAATGAATCCTGAAGGCGTTCAAAGTGGGTGCTTGAACCACCTTCAGCGGCAGTCTATTCCAAACCTTGGGGGCTCGGACAGTAAAGAAGTTCTTCCTTATGTCCAGCCTGAAACGGTCGCAGAGGAGTTTGTGACTGTTCGATCTTGTCATCTCTTGGGGCACTCTGGTAAACAGACATTCCCCCAGAACCTGGTGAATACCCTAATAAACTTATAGGTGGCCATCAGATTGTCCCTGAGCCTGCACTTTTCCAGGCTGAAGAGTCCCATGGCTCTCAACCTCTCATCATAAGGTCTGTTATCCTGACCTCTGATCATGCACGTGGCTCTCCTCTGCACTCTCTCCTTTTTGAATTGCAAATCCTTTTTGAATTGTGGAGCCCAAAACTGGATGCAGTCCACCAGCTGCAGCCTCACCAAGGCCGAGTACAATGGGAGAATGACATCCCGGGATTTGCTTGAGAAGCATCTATGGAAGCCAGCGTTTTGCTTGCTTTACTAGCTGCAGCATCACACTGAAGGCTCATGTTCATCTTGTGGTCAATGATGACCCCCAAGTCCCTTTCACCTGTAGTGCCAATGAGCATAGCACTGCTGAGCCAATAAGCAGGCTGCAGGTTTTTCCTCCCAAGGTGGAGAACCCTGCATTTTTCAGTGTTAAACACCATCAGGTTCTCATCCGCCCATTTCATGAGCCTGTCAAGATGTGCCTGGATCACCCTCCTGTCCTCAGGTATGGATGCTTTACCACAGAGTTGGGGGTTGTCGGTGAACTTGGTCAGCCTGCTTCTGACACCATTGTGTACATCATTGATGAAGATGTTAAAAAGTGAGGACCCTAGGACAGAGCCCTGAGTGACCCCACTGGTCACAGGGCACCACAATGATTGACTTCCATCAACCACCACTCTCTGGCTCCTGCTGTGGAGCCAATTCCCCAGCCAGCAGATTGTGGTGAGGTCAAGGCCACCGTTAGCCAGTTTTTCCAAGAGATGATCATGGGATACCAGATTGAAGGCTTTTTTGAAGTCAAGATATAAGACATCAATCTCTTCCCCCTTGTCCTGCAGCTGCAATCACCACAAGTAGTCCCTTGCAGGTTGGAATGCTGCTAACTTGCAAGGGGAGACCCATGCTTTCCCACTTTTTTTTGTGATTTGTCCATGACCCACTTTTGGGTAGTGACCCACAGGTTGAGAAATGCTGATCTAATCCAACCCCTGCTCAAAGCAGGATCATCTCCAACTAAATCATTCCAGCCAGGGCTTTGTCAAGCCAGGCCTTAAAAATTTCCAAGGATGGAGGTTCTACAACCTCTCCAGTGCCCATTCTAGTTCTTCACCACCATCCTAATGAGAAAGTTTTCCTAATATCCAGCTTAAACTTCTCTTGCTGCAACTTCAGACTACTGCTCCTTGTTCTGTCATCTGCCACCACTGAGAACAGTCTGTTCCATCCTCTCTGTAACCACCCTTCAGGTGGTTAAGCTGCTATGAAATCCACCCCCAGTCTTCTCTTCTGCAGACTAAATAAGACCAGTTCCCCCAGCCTCACTTCATAACTTATATGCCCCAGCCCCCTAACCATAAATTTGACATTTCCTAGCTTTACCCAAGGTACCAAGGCAATTTTTTAAATGTAGTTACTCTGTATTTAATTATGGCTTACAGTGTTAATATACACACACGTATTATATAGTATACGTATATACATACATCCTATATACATGTGTGTATACACACATATAAACACACATATACACACATACTATATACAGTGTTAATATTATATAGGTATCTATATTCACTGATCTATAAACAAACACACATATACATACACACACACATATATATACATACACTCGCATATGTGAGCACCGTAAATAGCATGTGTATAAATGTTATGTATCTATATACACACACACACACACACACACGTCTGTACATATACTATATAGTATGTGTGTGTATATGTGTATATTAACACTGTAAACAGTAAGTAAATACATAGTAGCTACATTTAAAAAATACTTGTATATATAACTGCCCTGGCCTCTCATAGCAATTAAAAAGCAGATGTACTGAGACCATCACTTTCCTGCTGTTGTATCAAGGGGACAAGATAAATTCTTAAAGGCTTGTCTCTACGGTTTGCTCTCACCTTTGATACAATGGCTGCAGAAAAATGCCAAATCTGTGATATTACTTTTTGGGATAAAGTAAGGGAAGTCATTGTCAATTTTTTTGTCTGGTATTACAGAGGAGAAAATACTTGTTTTGAAGAATGACCTTAGTCTGCCTGGAAAAATTTGAAGAATACTACTCTTCCAAGAGCCTTCTCCTGTCTGTCTGAGAAATGATGACTCAGCAGCATGTAGAAATAGAAGCAACACATGAGCTAGTGCCTCAGAGGAGTTTCAGAGGTTCCCAAGCCTTTCAACAGTAAAGGGCCCCCGCCCTGTGACAACAACATAAAGATATTTCAATTTTTAATAGCAAATTCACTAACAAAAGGCAGAAAAGATGCAACTAATTAAGCAGTGCAGATAAGGCATGGCAAGCAAGTGATTAAAATTTATAAAATGCATATAACCAATGTTTGAAAGCAAAGTCACCTTAAAATTTTTAAGTCCTAAAATCTTTAAAAGCCTTTAACAGGTAGCCATCCTGTTAGGGAAAGGACCTTCTTTCAAAACAAAGTCTTTCTATAGTGCTACCCAGGTACACTTGCAATTGGGCAATTCAGAAAGAATCATAGAAAATGAAGGCTAGAAGGGACCTCAGGAGGTCATCTAGTCCATTCCCCTGCTCAAATCAGGACCAGCCCAAACTAGATCATCCCAACCAAGGCTTTGTCTAGCCATGTCTTAAAAGCCTCCAAGGATGGAGAGTCCACAACTTCTCTGGGTAGCCTGATCAAATGCTTTACTACCCTCCTAATGAGAGTTTTTTCCTAATATTGAACCTAAGCTTCCTTTGCTGCAACTTGTTCTGTCATCTGCCACCACTGATCTGGTGGCCACCTATAAGTTTATCAGGGTGCTCATCAGGATCTGGGGGAACATCTGTTCACCAGAACCCCCCCAAGGGATGACAAGATCGAATGGTCACAAACTCCACTGTGACCGATTCAGGCTGGACATACGAAGAACTGTCGGAGCCCCCAAAGTTTGGAATAGACTGCTGCTGGAGGCAGTTCAAGCACCTACTTTGAATGCCTTCAAGACACATTTGGATGCTTATCTTGATGGGATCCTATGTTCCCTGCTGACTTCCTGCCCCTGAGGCAGGGGGCTGGACTTGATGATCCTCCGGGGTCCCTTCCAGCCCAAATTTCTGTGAAATCTTTATGGATAGTGCAGAGGAAACTGTGTGAAGAACAGATCCCTATCCCGGTGTTTCCTACCTGCTATATCTAGTTTGATCTTTTCTTTGGAACAAAGGTAATTGTTTCTAGTACAGACAGTTCTCAGACTTACGACACAACTGGTGCCTGAAAACCACGTCTTAAGTTGAAACGTCAGAACTCGGAACCCATTTTCCCATAGGAACAAAGTTATAAACAGGGGATTGGTTCCTGAACTAAGGCCCGATACCCTATTTTCACCAGAAATAACACAGAATTTTTTACTCAATCAATTATAGAGGAGTAATATAGCTACATTAATGCATTTACATTGTAAATAGCAATCATATTGATTTGTTTTTCTGAGGTGACTTTGCTGGACTTTTTGAAGGGCTCTTGGCTAGAGTCTTCACAGAAGTCTTGGCTGCACGTTTTTCTGGAGTCTTGTCTACTTTCTTAAAGATAGTGTCCAAGGAAGTTTGGACAGATGAGCTGCAGGGAGACGGGCAACACAGTAAACTTGTTCGCTGGCATGGCATTATGTCAGATCAAGCATCATAAAGTCGAAACTGACGTCAGAAAGTCAAAACAGAGTGTCAATTTATAAATATTGTAGTGCCATCTGTTGTAACTCAAAATGTCTTAAGTCAAGGACTGTCTGTATTCAGAAAGTCTGGGCATAAAATCTCTTTAACAATAGTGATATTTTAACTGTCACTGGACTTGGCTTCTAAGATACGTTTCTATTAACAATGAACCATCCAGGCTTGTTCCTCTTCTCCGCATTTGTATTTCGTCCCTTGCCTCTCACTTCTGTACTTTATTTTCTCTTGTCTCCTTTCTATGCCATGTACCAAAATTTATTAGCTCCCACAAACACCCTTCCACGATATAGACAGAACTGCAGAAGCCCTATTGTGGCTGCTTTCATACATCTAGTCAGTCACAATTTAAAAGGTAAGTTCAAATATTTGCCTCCTTTCTGAAGGTAACCTTCAATGTCATTTCCTGAGTTTACAAATAGTTATCTATATCTTCTATGAAAAAGGGCAATTGTTTTCATGGAACTCCAAAAAGTACATGTTACTGTTTCAGGATCCACATATATATATGGTATAGAACTAGCTGCATACAAAATACTGCTCATGCTGCTACATATGATTTCATATTATAAAACAGAAATATTATGTATTAACAAGGGCAATAGATGATTTTATTTTTGTTGTATTTTATTTTTATATAAAATATAAATGTTATTAATTCCAAGCCAGTCCCTTGCATAGATGCAATTACCATAATTTTTTCATCAACATTAGGATTCAAAACAAAAAGGTGGTGGTGTTTTACAAGTCAGACATACATTACAAATATGTAAAGAATTAAACATTTAAGACAAATACATGCAATAAAGGAAGTTCAAAATTGCAAAATGAATTTGAAAACATGTTAGCTAGAGATCTGAAGCCATACATCATTAATTCAACAATACATCACTGTTGAATAACATACATCATTAAAGAAAAAAAGAAAAATGAGAAGACAAGAGAAATCAAGGAATGAAAAAGTATTATTTATGAGAAAACTAGTAATAATACATTACATAAGAATATTTCTTTATTACTGACCCATTTCACCTATCAAATTAAAATATCACCTTTACCTGAACAAAAGTTGTCTGTGGTAGCAAATCCAAATGTAAGAGCAGAGCCTTATTTACTTAATGAGTAAATTTTGAATCCAGCAGTGCAAGTCACACAGTATTACAGGAAATGTAATACTGAACCTCAGTAAATTACTTTTGGTTTTTTATGAAACTGGCTAATCTAAGTGAGTCACAGCTAAATTTCCTCATTATTTAATTAAAAACTATTATTACATCCATTTCTTGTTTGTCATGAAAGATGATTGTGGCAAAAATGATTTAGTTAGCTATGTAATATTTTTATAACTACAGTAATTCCAAATTAATCTTCTTGCATAGCTTCTTTAAATTTTTTTTATTTTAAATAGAATTTTAAACAGTGACTACAGACAGTGGAGGAAATACACTTAAGCAGGCTCAACTTAGATTTGCATGTAGTTAGTCAAAATCAAGTTAAAGCATATTTTCCAAGTTAAAGTAAATTCTGAAGCATAATTTGGTAGTACTCCACCTCTAGCACACAGGAACATGTCATGCAGCCTGCAGGTCTCTACACAGGTCTGGAAATTTGGAGGCAGGAGAACACTAGCAGTGTTAATTCATCATCCATCAAAATAACTCAGAAATATATGACACCCCGTAAACACTACAGATAAGACAGAAGAATTCTACTTACGGATATGAGTCTGAAAGTTGCTGAGCTATTTGATAAGCTGCTGGATCTCTGTCTAGGGCATATATTTTAATGTCACGTGCTTTCTGAAGAAGGGCAACAGTGTGACCTCCTGCTCCGAACGTCATATCCAGAAAACACTGTTGAACACAAAGGAGATAGTACCGTTATATAAAATGGTGATTTGTAAAATCCACATTTTTTTGAGGAAACATCTGGGTTTGACAAGCTGTCACATCACATGCAGGATTCTAATGGAAATGATCTTGGTGAGTTCTTGGGGATGAAACATACAGACAATGCTCTAACAGAGTATGTCTATACTGCTCATGAAGGTATGCAGCATGTATGGGCAACACCTGCATTAGCTTCAGTTTAGTCATAACAGCTACAAGTAGTAGTCAAAAGATGGTGGTATGGACTTCAAAGCTGCTATTCAAACTGACAGCAATCTGAATGAATATTCAGAGGCTTCAAACTCACGCTAGTCCACCTGCTGCATTTGCCAATTTGACAAAATTGTTATTTTTGTCAACTGGATCAAAGCTAAGGTAGCATACTGAACTACAACTACAACTCAGTATTACTGTGCAGAAATATCCTCAGGTCTACACCACTATCTCAAACAATGCATGTTTCTATAAATCTTTGTAAATCATCAACTGCTTTTGTACATATGCAATAGTTTGAAGTCAGCACCTTTTTGCAGAGGTACGTACACCATGAAGATCTGGCTTGATTTGGAGGCAGCTAGCACTAGGATCTAGCTGCTGCCCACAGTGCCACTGCCACTTCTCCCCACAATATAGGCAATGTTCCCCGCAAGCCAGTGACAGCACAAGCAAAGTCCCCTTCACTGCTAAACTCCTGTCCACCTAGCACTTTTTTTTCCTGAGCAAAGCCTGCCAGCTCCATAGGCCAGATCAAATGACCCTGTGGGCCAGAGTCAGCCAACGGGACACAGACTGCCAACCCCTGCTGTAGTTCATTGTTTCATGTACAAAGTCTCACTGGCCTTTAATAGAAAAACCCCAATTGGCTTGTATGAAATCCAGCAATGTATAACACTTTCAATTTCAAGGACCCTATACCATCTTTACATCCATGAAACGTTCTTTCTTACCTCACACTTGACTATGTTAACTTCTAGTTATGGGTCAATCTTCCAACATACAAGCTACACCTAATCTAGAAAAATGTATTACTTACTGCTCATGGGTGCAGTGGGCACAAACTATGATGCCACAGCTTTATTGCCATAGCAACGGGCTCCCTCACTACAGTGCGTTGCTATGGCAACACAGCGGCTAAAAATAATCATGTACTCCTGACAGTGCAGTAATGGCTGTTACTGTGCCATCATTTAGTACTTCCTAAAGGAAATACTAAATAACAGTGCAGTAGCAACAGCACCGTAGGGGCACATGTAGATGCACCCACTGGCTGCACTTTAGTGCAGAGCTGACTAATTAGGGTTAGTCATAGTAAAGCGTCACAGTCTACATGTGCACCAGTATTAGGGTGCAGGAAATTAATTAACTATGCTGTAGGATGGCACCGCAGAATACTTAATTGCACTGAAACAGGACCTGGTTGGGGCATGAGGGTGCTAAAGTGAAGGGGCTGACTGCCACCTACCCCTGTACTTTAGCACCCTCCTGCCCCATCCAGGCCTTCTGTCACCTGGCGCTGCTACCCAGAGCCTGGGGCTGATCCCTTGTGCCCCCTGCCAGCCCAGGGCTGCTCGACCCCAGCTCACACTGCTGCTGTCCCAGGCACATGTGTAGATGCTGAGCCTGACAGCAGTGTACTCCAGGGCAAACTGCACCAGAGTTTATCATGTCACATTAATTGCACATGTAAATGCACCCACTATGAATGTTTGGGTTTTTCCTTTTCTGAAAGTTTTTTGTCCTATCAGAAGGTAAACATTTTGAAGACCCATATAAAGCATAACAGATGTAAATAACATAAAGACTCCTTTACACCAAATAACACCTTGCTAAACTGTACACTAAAGAACTGCATAAAACACAAAATGTAGTATTTCCACCTTAATAATCAATCTAAGTTATAACACCTAAGTATAGAAAGTGTAGGTCTAAGGTAAATACCTTCATATAGGAAAAAAGTAGAAATGAGTATAACAGTTAGAACTATTAGAAATATTTGATGTACTTCACAAGCTGCCACACATTTGACACCTCACAAAATCATTTACTAATTTCCTATTAAGAACATATTACTAACAGAAAACAACAACACTTAACTATAATGAAAGAAAAGTTTTAACTGCAGAATCCATATGGTCCCAAAAGAAATCAGGAGCCAATTAAGGCCAGAATGAGGAACTCGAAGGAATTTTTCTTAACAATTTTCAGAAGCCATAAAAAAGTAAGAACTGAGACTTCATCTTAAGAAACACTATAATAATAAAAATAGAAACCTGAATATTTATGGAACTAATTGGACTCTACTGTGACTAACAGAAACTGAAAACTGTCAGGCTTTTGATGTTTCACTTGCTCCTGCTATGTGTTATAGGTATTGTGCAATTAACTGGTTAATTATGAAATTTCCTTAAGACCAGCTACAAAGTACTTATTATACCATAAAAAGCTCCAACTGGCCATACAGTTAGACCTCAAAATGTGTGCTAACTTTATACCTGGTTGATATCGAGCCTTAATTTGCACATATAGCAGAGTCTCCCCTGCAGCTGGGAGCCCTGTTAGCTGATGGGGCTCCCAGCTGCAGGGGTACACCATGCCCAGCCAGGTCCAAGACTCCCAAAACTGAGGATACTCTCAGTCCAGGCAGATGCCAACTCTGGGTCCCAGCATCATGCACCCCTAAGATGGGAAGACTGCAGCAGCTGCAATCTCCCAGCCCTGGGATTTCACGTATCCAGAGGTTCAGAAATCGCAACAGCTTCATTTCCAATCCACAGGGGTACATGGGGCACCCCTGTGGCTGGGAACCCTTGAGCTGAGGGAGCTCCCATCCACAGGAGCTTGCTTCTTGCCAGTGTACGGGAGTCCAAGGTTAGGCTCCCCGGGCACAGGCAATAAGGCGCAATGAGATTAAATGCATATGTAGCATAGCAGGAGGCACAACTGTGTAGACCAAGCTTTAAATCTCATTGTGCCTTTACCAGCACATATAGAACGGCCCATTATTATCTCTTCATTTTACAAGCTGAAACGTCTGTCACTGTAGGGACAGAATTATGCTATGACACCAACAAAATTCCCATAAAAAATACCAGTTCATTACCAGTATTACATTTATCTTCCACTGAAGAAAACTACAAAAATTAGGATATCAAATCAGTTTTTGAAGCTAGACAAATTTATGGTATTCAAAATGTTTTACACAGTAAGAATCCTGACATGAACCGTAACTATAGTTTTTAATCTTGCTTATTTAATCCTATAAATGACCAGTAGAGTTAAGAGAGTAGAGGCACTCGAAAACAAAAGAACATATACTTTATTTGATATCATACCATTAATAATAAATTAGTAAACAGCATTATACAGGAATAAAATAGAGAACAATAAAACAGGATTACAGGGTGCAGAGGCAGTTTTAGGGGTGTGGTTCCATCTCTCCTTGTGGTTGCATCTCTCCTCTCCCCCACCATGATTCCTCCTCCTCTGAAACCAACCA
Organism: Crocodylus siamensis; assembly: GCF_052110815.1. Classification (NCBI taxonomy): domain Eukaryota; kingdom Metazoa; phylum Chordata; order Crocodylia; family Crocodylidae; genus Crocodylus; species Crocodylus siamensis. Next base: position 201,281,093 of record NC_143396.1, read on the forward strand.
CCTTTTAAAGATAGCCACGTTCATTTCTGCTAATCTCTTCAGTCCATAGATGTTAACAACCTTTTATCTTCCTTTAATCAAGCTAGCCTTTCATCAACAATTATACTGTCTGTAACCTACTCCTGGTAATGTTTCTCTGCTCACCCCCCCCCAGCATGTTCAATAAAGTTGGGCTGCTACCTAGGCACCTCTACTGGATGACTTTATTTCAAGGGGGATTCCAATGCACAACAAATCAGAGACAGCAAGAAGAGAGGCAGAGCTAAAAGCAGGCTGTGCTGTGGTATAGCAGTCAGGGGCAGGAGAGAGTTGTAAATGTGAGACAAATAGATAAATTATTGTAATCACCCTTTCTTGGATTACACATTGCAGCAAATGATGGAGTCTGAACCAGCAGCACATCCACGACAGCATAAAGCTGTTGGTTTTTCAAGGGTAGGGGTGCTGCCAGTGGCTGAAGCAAGTCTTTCCTCCAGCTCCAACTCTTTATTTCTATATGTTGAGGGTGGAGAGAAGTGGAGGCCAGCTATGGGCTTGCTGAAGAAGTGGGGAAAAGCAGGAGGCACAGATACAACTCTGCCCCCACTTGCCCCATGGGGGTCATAAGGGACTAGATGGAGGGGGGCACACGTATCAAAGGGCTTTTGTAGGGAAGGGAGATCCTTGGGGTAGAAGGGTATGGGGTGAGGAGGGGCTAAGACATCATGGAGTTGGGAAGGTGTGAAGGACCTATGGGGCTTGGAGCAGAGAGGCCTCTGAGGGTGAACTCGGTTGTGAGCAAAAGGGACTGTGGGTAAGAGGGCTCAAGAGGGTGTAAGGAGTTGCCATGAGGGTTCAGTGCTCAGAGGAATAAGGAAAAACTCTAGGTTGTGATGGGGGATGGAAAAGAGTCAACAGGGTTGGGATGTGATGGGAATGAGTCGGTGCAAGATATAGTGAATTCAGGGAAGCAGTGAGAGGGCAGGCCAGACTCAATGGAGCACGAGGGAGATGGTGTGGTTTGATGAGTTTAGAGCATTATAGGGAGGTGCTGAGCATGGGAATATGTGGGATAACAGGACACAAAGTGGAGTAAAGGGCACTTCCAGTGGCAAGGGCAATGCACAAAGGCCAGTGAGGGGAATTTTGAGGCCATGGTGTCTGGGAGACTTGTATGGGGGTGCTTGTATGGGAGTTATGTCTTTAGCTAGGCAAGGAGCTAACAACTGTTTCTTCCCAGCACCACGTGTCTGCCCATTGTGGAGCTGGCAGTCAGCCTCACTTAGACTCAGTTATACTTGTTTTTGCTCAGTTCATAAACTGAATAATACAGCCCTATCATATTAGCAAATCTTCTAGTTTATTTTTAATCAGAGAAAAATATGCATTGTGTTATGGAACACTGCACCATACTAGCCACTTTTCAAAACCCTAGATCAACCCATGACAGGGTATAAAACTTAAAGCTTTAATGTAAAAAGCTTTAAATGCTATAAAGCCAAAACTTCCAGTGATTTCACCTCAGGAACCGGACCCTTACTTAACCTGTTTTTAAACTTCGAAAGAATCTACATTTTGAATCAACATAAATACCATTGTTATAAGCTAGGGACTTAAGTCCACAAAGATATTAATATACTCTGAGGGAGTAATATACAGAAAGTATTACAATGAACTGTAATAAAAAGGAATAGAAAAACTATAGATACATTCTACTTTATTAGGGCAATGACAAGTCTGTTGAGTCCGGACATCTTTTTGAGCTGTCTCAGGCTATTTTTGGCCCTGTGCTGTTCTAATTTGGTCCACTGCAGACCGTATTTTTGAGGCTAGATCAAATTTAAGGGTGACTCCTTCAGAGTCATCAATGAGATGCTTGTTTGGGATATTATCTCTTTCCCATGATACTCTCCACTGTACCACAGGAACATAAAGGCTCTTTGAGAGCATGCACTTGACCCCAGACCAGTTTTTGGAACTTCAGCTGAACTTTTGGTGGTTTCTGGCAGTCTGGTTATAGCAGATTAGTTATTGCTATAGTGTATCTGTAGACATGGTGCAATTGTGCATCTTTTTAAATATGAGGTAGTGCTATATGGGACATTGTTAGTAGTCAGTCAATAGGTATTAATTTAAGGGACACAAGTATGCTGAACTCTGAAGGATTGAGATGCACAGCCAAGCACTTTGTAAGGAGTTACTGTAACAAAATGAGAGTACAACACTCTACAGACAAACACAGCACAGGAGTAGTGTAACCAAGAAGGGGTTGGGGGGGGGGACACAACTGAGGAGCAGCCCCAGGCACCACTTTTCCCAGTGGGGAAAGACAAGGATGTACACAAACCTGCAATTACTGCAGCTAGCACCTGACTACCTAACACTGCCCCCTGCACCACAGACGCTCAGGGCTTGAAGCTGTCCTATTAAAACTATGCCCCAGAGCAAGTGTTGCTGCTTTCATTGTTTACATTGGTGCCAATACTAGTACTGTATTGGTGATCTAAATAATATTAGAAGTCAGTACACTAATACTGAAGATATAGAGAAGCTAATGCTTTGCCCTAACACAACTTGGGAATATTCAATGAAAGTGAAATCTGCAAATGTAAAATTGAAAAGAAAACTTTGTATACATAATACATAGTGTGAATCTCAATACAAGATATGAATAAATCCAAGAGCTTAGCTAGATTTAAACACACACTCTTACATGTAAGAGAAGATGATCCAGAGTTAAGTCAGAAAGAGAATACATATTTTTAGATAGATACTGCGTGAGTTAGCCATGTTAGTCAGATAATAGCAGAAAATAAGACCGTGTTGCCCCTTATAAAGCTGTCACATTGCCCTGCCATATTTTTTTATATATATATATGTATACCATTCACTAACCAATTGGGGTTAAGAAAAATATTCTCTTAAGAACAAGTTATTCTATATGGATTATTGAGATCCTAATTTTCTGCCACTGTTTTTCTTGTACATTGTCAGTAGTGGTAAGTAAATAAGATACCGGAGGGTATCTTACCAACATTTAATAATGAAACAATATTTAGCTTATATTACTATACTGTAGCTGTATGTTTATCTTACGGCCTTTACCAAATGCCTCAGAAGCCTCTGAAGCAGGCAAAAAGAACCGGAAGTGCTAATGACATGTTAACCCTTGTTAGTGTGAAATATATTAAATATAGGAGAGGGAATTAATTTGTGGGCCAGTGGACACTATCCAGTCTAGAAAGCACCAACTGGTAACCAAGCAGATGCATAAAAGAAGGTAAAAGAGACTCCAGCTCATTCTCAGCAAATTAAGTCTTGGCTGGCACCTTTCAAGAAACTGTGAGGAACCGTTTCACTGGGTCTTTGAGGCTCCCAGTACAAAGAATCCTCTCCAAATTTCCAGCTTTCATTTGAGACAGGAAGAGTTAGACATTAAGGGAACAGACGCATGTAAATATTTTATCAATATATTAACAGGCTCCCATAGTGGGAGGCTCTAGTGGCCATTCTAAGACCCTCTTACTTTGGCTCTCCAGTAGGGTGGTCATCATAGAGGACAGTCCAGTTGTCCTCTACTGATACAAAACCAGACGCCTTTATGTTCTTTATTTTTCTCTTGAAAAGAAAAATAGAGGACATAAAGGTGTCCAGTTTCATATCAACAGAGGACAGAGTAACAGAAAACCGGAATGTCCTCTATGATGACCACCTTACTCTCCATGGTACTGCCATGTCCTTGTCTGCTACGCCTTGATGTGACTGAAGTAGACTTGAAAAGGAGCCCTGAGAGTAAGTGACACCGTAGGTGGTTCACTCCATGCTGGCCACTGGGCCACCTCAGTCTAGCCCTGTCTTTAACGCCTGCAGTGCATTTCACCTCACCTCTGAGCTCTGCACTCATCTCAGCTCTCCTCCAATGCTCAATCCTCTCTGGCTTGCAGTCTCCACCCTAAATCAATTAAACCAAACATGCGGGGCCTTCCCCAGGCACCCACAGTAGCCTCCCTACTGCCCATTAAAGCCACGTTAGGCTTTAGCTTTGTGGATAAACACAGATAAAGCTGTTAACTTGCAAATTAAAATTACTACCCCCACCCCCACCCAGGTACATATACACATAAATAAATCCCCAGCTGCTTGCTGGCTATCCAGCTCCAGCACCTCAGGGCAACCTTGCTGTCTGCAGTTCCCAGTCAGCAGCCTGCAGCCTCCCTTAAGAAGCTCTCCTTCCTTTTATGATGTAGCCAGACTAACTCATAGACCCAGGGGTCAAGTTTATAGAGCTCCCTGGCTCCATACCCTTCCTGTCATCTTCCTTAAGAGGGCACCCCTTCATTACTACTCTGCAACCCACCTCTCTGCAGCCTGAACTCTGCACTTTTCTGCAGCACTGGACTTTCCCTATAAGTAGGGCGGACTATGGCTGTGTCCACACAAACATGGGCATTTGTTTCCCTGCCACATGTACCACTCCACTTTTTTTTTGTACCGGTTTTTTTTTTTTTACCCTAGGATCTACTGGGGTCAACTCCCACCCCGCATGCTGCTACCTTGCAGCATGGAGCTGAATGTGTGGTAGTGTGGAGATGTGTTTGCAGTGCCACATATAATAAGGCTGCACTTGTCTGGACGTGGCCCATATATTCCAGACTGGTTGGGACAGCCCCACATTTTAGAGGCTGGATCCGGCCAGCCAGTGAAAATTTAAATGAGTGCATTGTCCTGTGCATGGGGCATGGAGGCAGAGCAGCAGGAGCTGTGAAGCAAGAAGCTGTATTAATACTAAGTGTTACTTCACAGATGATTGTTAGCCCCCATGAAGTAAAGAACACTGGGTCATTAATGGGCCATTGACTTTTTGGAGCTGAGTGGGGTGGGGGAGGTGGCAGCAGCAGCATCCTGGATTTCATACTGTCACATATAGTCACCCTACCTATGAGTAACAGTGTTTAAGGGCCCCTGTTACAAATATTCAATTTTAGCAACATATGTTGTGGTAATGTAACTACTTACCTGCATGCTTCTATAGAGATGCAAGTATAGGAAACCAGTTTCAACTAAACCTGTTTCATTGGGGTTAAAGTTACAGTGATTTAACTATATTACTACAGCATCATGCAGACAGAACAGTTACATTGTAACAGAGTATACATGCTCTTGTGCAGGCCCCACACCCCCACTACCCTCTCCTTTTAAAGCAGTTAAGAAAGTGCATTTGTCCACAAGCTGAAACTCTCACATCAGAAACTAAATGATCTACCATTACTGTGCCTTATAACCAGTGTAGGGAAAGTAGAGAAAAATGCTTGGTGAGAAATGTGTGCCTTGGTCAGAATATGGTACTCCTTTTCTTCTGTTAATATGTTGAATCATTGTGCTATGCTAATTAAAATCAATTTGTATTGTCTAAACATCTGCTTTCGCATTTAATGTACTGTTTGACAATGGAACAAGCTTGGTAGGATATCAACTGTCTGCTGATCAACTGATAACCAGAAAGAAACATGACATCTCTATGCAGTTTTTACCTGAGCCTGACCTAAATTAATTCCCTATAGACCTCACTACAATTCTGCATAAATAAGAAACAGTTACGACCTCAGGATCTGGACCAAAGGTAAGGGATTTTGCTCTGTTTTGCTCATATAAATTGAGATATATGGTCTTAATTTGTATCTTTTGGCTCTGTACACTAAACTTTCCACAGAAATGTGTGAAGGAAAATGTGAGAACAAATTCACTTTTTTGCTCTCCCCTGTGTAGAATTAACTTGACTGGGAAATACTCAAAATCAACCAAGAGGTCACTTTATAATTAAGATCACACATGCTTTGCATTTTTTAAAGAAATTCTTATTAGTATCTGAATCACTTCCTCAGTAAATGTTACTTTAAACTGACAATAATTAAATGGTCAATATTTAAAGCCTTTTTCTTTCCAAACCGAAGATTTTTTTCTTGCTCTGGTTGCAGCTGCAGGACCGTAATCATTATGACTGCCTTTCTCTGTACCTTGTCTAACTCTACCACATCCTTTTTCAAATGTGGTGAACAGAACTGAACATCGCATTCAAAATGTTGGCCCACCATGGCTTTGTACAATAGCAGTTTTTCAATTCCCTTCCTTCCTGATACCCTAAAAAAACTCAAGCATATTGGTGAGGCAGGATTTCTCCTTACAAAAACCAGGTTGACTCTTCCCCAACAGATCATATTTGTCCATCTCACTGATGATTTTATTTTTTATTATAGTTTCTACCAACTTGCCAGGGATGGAAGTAAAACTCACCAGTTTAATTCCCAGGATCGCCTCTGAACACTTTTGGGAAGATGGGTGTTATGTTGGCAACCCTCCAGTCCTTTGGCACAGAGGCCACTTCTAACAGGAGGTTACATATTATTGTTAGCAACTCTGCAACTTCACCTTTGAGTTTCTGCAGGACTCTCGGGTAAATGCCAGTCCTAGTGTCTTATTCATATTAAGTTTTGCAATTTGTTCCAAAACTTCTTTTATCGTTACTCCAATGCGGTCCAACTCTTCAGATCTATTTACATGAAAGGATTTATCTGGCATGGGAATTTCTCCAGTATCTTCTGCAGTGAACACCAATTCAAATAATTTGTTTAACTTCCCTGCTATGGCCTTACCATCCCTCAGTGCACCTTTTATACCTTAGTCATCTAATCATTCTGCAGATTCTCTAGCAGGCTTCCTTCTTCTGCCAAGTGTATTTTTTTAAGTTTTTATTATTAACTTTAGCATTTTTTGTTAGATGCTCCTCAGAATCTTTTTTGACCTGCTGTATTTCACTTTTACACTTGACCTGTTAATTTATAAGCTTTGCTGCTCTCATCATTTGGGCGCATTTTGTAGTTTTTGAAGGATGACTTTTTGCCTTGAATGGCCTCTTTAATTGTGCTATTAAGCCATTCAGGGATTTTACTGGACCGCTTGGTACCCTTTTTGATTTGTGATATACACTTTTGCTGAGCCTCTAATATGGTACTTTAAACTGCTTCCAAGCTGCCTGCAGGCTTTTTACATTTTGGCTTTCCCTGTTAAACTTCTTTCTAACTAACTTCCTTTCTCATTTTTGTGTAATTTCACTTCATGAAGTTGTATATTAATGTGGTGGATTTTTTTGACTCACTCCCTCCTACTCAAATGATGAATGTGATTATGGCACAATTATAGAGTTGCTTGCCAACAGATATCTCTTGAACCAGGTCCTATGTGTTACTCAAGATTAGGTCTAGAATTTTCCTCTTGTCCATTCCAAGATAAGTTGTTATAGAAAACAGTCATTTATCACATTCAGAAATTTTATTTCTGTATCTTGTCCTGATGAGGTGCTTGCCCAGTCTATCAGAAGCAATAATATTGGAAGACTTCAACTGAACTCACCCATTATTATTGCTTGTCCCATTTTAGCAGCTTCTCTAATCACCCTGAGCATTTCATAATTATCTTGACCTTCCTGATAAAGTGATCAGCTGGCAGGGGTCATCATGGAGCCCTTGGCCCGGCTGTATGAGCATTCATTGTCATCTGACCAGGTGCTGAAGGACTGGAAACTAGCTAACATGGCCCCAATTTTTAAGAAAGGGAGGAAGGAGGACCCAAGTAACTACAGGCCCGTAAGCCTCACCTTGGTGAACGGGAAGATCTTGGAGAGAACCATCAAGCAGCACATCTGTGGGGGGCCTGCAGGGGAGATCATGCTCAGGGGCAATCAGCATGGGTTCATCAAAGGCAGGTTCTGCCTGACCAACCTGATTGCCTTTCATAACCAAGTAATTAAATCCTTGGATGATGGTGTTGCCATGGACGTAGTCTTTTTAGACTTTAAGAAGGTCTTTGACACTGTCTCTCACCCCATCCTCATCAATAAATTAGGCAACTGTGGCATTGATGCCTACACAGTAGGGTGGATAAAAAAATTGGCTGATGGGGCTCACCTAGAGAGTCATGGTGGATCGGTCATACTCAACCTGGTGAGATGTGAGCAGTGGGGTACCCCAGGGCTTGGTCCTTGGGCCCGCACTGTTTAACATCTTCATCAGCGACTTCAACGAGGGGGTAGAAAGTATGCTGTTCAAGTCTGCTAATGACACTAAGATGTGGGGCAAGGTGGACACATTTGAAGGGAGAGAGAGGCTACAACTAGATTTAGACAGACTACAAAAGTGGGCAGATGAGAATAGGATGGGGTACAATATAGACAAATGCACGGTGCTGCATCTTGGGAGAAGGAATCCACAGCATACATATAGGCTGGGGAGTTCCCCTCTTGAAAGCACAGAGATGGAAACGGATCTTGGAGTCATTACTGACTCCAAGATGAACATGAGCCGCCAATGCCAGACTGTAGCCAGCAAGGCCAGCCATACCTTGTTATGTATCCAAAGATGCATCTCAAGCCAGTCCAGAGAGGTGATACTCCCCCTCTATGGGACACTGGTCAGGCCACAGTTGGAGCACTGCGTCTAGTACTGGGTGCCACACTTTAAAAAGGATGTGGCCAGCCTGGAGAGAGTTCAGAGGAGGGCCACCCGTTTGGTGAGAGGGCAGGACAGACCCTATGAGGAGAGACTGAGGGACCTGAACCTATTCAGCCTCGGCAAGAGGAGGCTGAGGGGGGACATGGTGGCTGCCTACAAACTCATCAGGGGAGATCAACAACAAATAGGAAGAGCCCTTTTCTCCCCAGCACCACCTGGGGTGACATGGCACAATGGTAATAAGCTGATGGAGAACAGGTTTAGGCTAGAGATCAGAAGGCAATATTTTACAGTTAGGGTGGCCAGAATCTGGAACCAACTTCCTAGGGAAGTAGTCCTCACCCCTACCTTGGGCAAATTCAAAAAGAGGTTAGATGACCACCTGTCTTGGGGTCCTGTGAACCCAGCATTTATTCCTGCCTGTGGCAGGGAGTCAGGCTAGATGATCTGATCAGGTCCCTCTTGACCCTAGCTACAATGATACTACGAATGTTTAGGTAGGTCAATGTTCAATTTAACGATATTGGTAGGGACAGTCCAAAAAAGCACAAGTAATTTTTAAAATAAATCAAAAACAGCAAATTATATCTCCTTTAAAGAGAGAAATAGATTTGCTTATCTTAGTTAAATTCACAAGAAACCTGAACATCTAATAAAAGGCTTCCCCATCTTTTTGTCCATCTTGAGCTATAATCTTTGCTAGTGCCTCCCTCTCTCAAAAGAATTTTGATTTTTGAAACTTGTTACACAGATTTTTGTCCTTTCTCTTTCTTCTATTAACACAAACTCATTAGTGCCTAGGTGTTTCATTTCAGTGAGGCATTAATGAGAGAAACAGTGGAAAATTCAGTTGCTAAAATGTTATGACACACTATCATACGTTCAAACAATAAAACAAAATGAAATGCTGTAGGTCTGGTGTTTCATCAAGGAGGTCTCTATTAAATTAATTCTGCTTGAAAAAAGGTGTCAAACCTTACCATATCCCACCTTCCATTAGTTCTTGAACTCATGCTGAATGTGGCTGTCCCAATGTAATGGAAGAGTTCAACCAGGCTGAAGAATTAAAACAACAAAATTTGACCTCTACAGAGGTTGCTTATTAATGAACTATATTAAAATCTTACATCTAATAGAAAATCAGAATCAGTAGCTCAAAAAACACTCATATATACTGTAAGCATCTAAAGGCCCAAACAAGGTAGTCATTGCACAAGCACAGTGAGCACAAATATACGTGTAGCCCTGTAAAATGGCCCCTGCTCCAAAGAATTTACTAACAGTCTATAAAACTATTACCATGATCTTCAAATGATGGTCTAGTGGGCCATTTAAAATTTAAGTATAATTTGGCCTACATTTTGTATTACAAGTGCAAGATTTTCTCACACTACTCTTAAAATGCCCATGCATATATACCTGTATGCATGTTATACAATTTGGGAACACAGGTTTGAAAATATAGTACCTGAAAAAGGCTGCCACCTAAATTTATTACGATAAAATAATTATTAATCCTAAGTCCTTTAGAGCCTTAATCAGAGTTTAAAATTCATTACAATACTAAATTATTTCCTTTTTTAAAAATTCCATTCATCCTTTATATATGGAAAGAGGAAAGATGTTGCCAATTTTTTTCCTCCACTCTCTCACCCTTGTACTTTTTAATCAAATAGAACTAAATGACATTTTATCCCCATGGTCCTGTAAATACCAGGAAAGACTATTATATCAATTCCTTCTACAATGAGTCACACTTCTATAGTTAAGTTATGATAGCCCATCAGCCTTTCCCTTAGGAATTCTGTCATCAGTTTCTGATTATACACTGTAGAAAATATACAGCTTTTCATGATACACAGATAACAACAAATAGAAACATAGCAACACTCTCTCATATATAGTTATATGACTACAAAAACTTCATATTCTTAATTTTGTAAACAAGACTTTTAATTGTTATAAAAAATATAAGCTTGCAATAAATACTTTTTGACGTAACATATTTTATTGTGTTTTAAACCACTTTGTAATTCTCCTCACCACTATACTATGTTCTATCTTTAGCAGGATTTATTCCTCTATCCCTTTCAAACCTTTCATAATTAATTTTCTTCTAATTTGTAACAAAGTGAGATTTGAAAAACTATGGGATAACAAAATATTGAATTCTTGTCATCCCTGAGGTATTCAGAAAATCTGAAAGTCAGACACTGAAACTGAAACATTAACACTGATCTCAAAAACAGCGCACAATATGCAAGCTTCCATTCTTGCTAATACTACTAAATCATTTCCATCATTTAAGGTTTAGTGTTTGAGCTTTTTTAAAAATAGAAAACACTTTTCTGGTTTCTGAAATACAGTTAGATCTTCATCTTATATATTTTCTGATATTAAACTTTTTTGAACAACCATGACAATGCTTATACTTTTCATATTATAAAATTTTATTCCCAGACTGTAATCTTATGATATTCTCAAAGGACAACCAAACTTCAACAGAATGACTCCGAAGTAGAGAAATAATGCTGAGATAGAATGTGTTATGTTACACATTATAGAAACCCAGGTCTTCCACACTGACAGTTAGTTCATCATGGATGATCTTTCTGGCTAGGGACAGAACTTACATATAAACCAGTTTCAGTGATCAGAAACTGGCTTAAACCTGTAACAGAACAGATGTTCAGTGCACGTAAACTAGTTTCAAAATGGATTAAACTGGTTTAAGATAAACCTGATTGGATGTAGTATCAGACTTAACTGTTTTAGGTCACACCAATTTAAGGAACTTCTGCCCCAGACCCCCCCTTCCTGGTTCAATCACAGTTCCCTAGCATCCCAGATGCTTTGCAGCCCTGGGCTGGGCTGTCTGCTCCAGAGAGCAAGACTGGCCCCGCCCCTATCCTAGCTGGAGCAGTGAGGGCTGGCTGAGAAATAGATGGAGACTGCAGGCACAGCAGTGTCTGCCTAGCTTCCCCCTGCTCCCTCCCCACTCTGCTACTCAAGCAGGGATTTCCCCGCTCCCTGCCTCCCCTCTCCCACAGTGGAGACCCTAGCTGAGATCAGGTCAGAGTCACACTACCCCCATGCTAGCTAATGTGAGAAGTATGTGCGTGTCTCCAGATTCACTGGGACAGGCAGACAGGACAGTGTCTGTTTAGGGCTTTTTGGTGCTAATCAACAGGGCAGCTGGTAATGTCCCTTGTACCTTCCTTGGAAAAATCTGTTTAAGAAGAGCTTAAACTAATGAGAGAGGACTTCTGTTTTCTTGATGGGGTCGATATCAAATGCTCTGATATCAACTCCCTGCTGGGCTGGTCAGGAGCAGCAAGACGGGGGGGAGGGGAATCCCTCCTTAATCAGAATGTCCTGCCGAGGTCTGGCCATGCAACCCCTCAGCTCAGCCCTATAGAAGGGAAGGGGGGCTGCTCTAGCACCCACAAACTTCTAGCCTGAGACACTGCAGGCACGTGCCTGCATTTTCTCAGTCCAGAGGGGATGTCTGTGCACTTACAAATTGGCTCAGCCTAGCCAGGTTAGACTAACCTCTAAAGATTGAATCAATTAGGCTCAGGCTTTTTGAATGTCTGTCCCTAGCCTTAAAGTTCCATCAATTCACTAGATAATAAACACCAGTAACTAAAATTTTGGACTAAAGTAACTCCAAGTGTTTTATTTTCTTTATTATTCATAATTGCTCATAGATATGTGCACTTTCAAGGCAGTAATTTAAGGCATAGAAGCTTAGTATGAGTTCCAAGCCAAACAGCTAAGGGTATGAAACACTTGGAGCCCTTTCAAAAGGGCAGCAGCTGGTATCTTCTAATTGTTATGTGTGAATGAGCTAAGAAAGATTCAAATGCATCAAACCCTCTCCAACTTAAACCCTGGATGAAGGAGTGCTAAAGTTGAACCAGGTTTGCTGCATCTGAAATGTTTGCAGCAATTAGAAGTTACCAGCTGCTGCCTTTTTGAAAGGGTTCCAGGCCTTCCTTTGTCTAGACCCTATGACCTTTCACACTATGGAGCAGCACAGAGGGACATAAAAATTGGGTTTAATATTAAGGCCCATCTGCTAGAATGGCATAAAAGGGAATCAGAGTCACTAAGAATCTGTCCTATTACATTTACTATTTTCCTTTGGCGACACTTGGACAACCTGAAAGCTGGCAGAAAGGTACCTCTTGGGTAATCTAGTGCAGTCCCCTGGCCATCACACTGTACAATCTTTTATACAAAAACTGATTGTACCCCATCTTAAAAATAATTAGGATTTTGTCCCTATACTCTTATGAAGCTTTTCCAGACCTGATTATTTTAATGGTTAGAAACCTAATTTCCAGCCCAAATTTATTCATGGCCCTTTGTTTTTGTGCTAACATTGTTGTTTGGCTTAAACAGCTCTTCTTCCTGGGTGACTGGTCCCCGATCTACTTATAAACAGCCATCATTGCACTGCTCTTGTTGAGCTGTCTCCTAAACAGGAAGCCAGGTAGCAGTCCACTGGGCAGCATGGGAGAGCTAATTATTAAACTGTATGCAAGCTAACTGGGATTGTCATTCAACAATGACAATTAACACGCCCCAAGCACTGCACAGAAGCAGCTACACAAAGTAATACAGCATGCTTAATGTTGCTCCCACTGTAGACATTAAGTCTATATGGTAAACCAGTGGTGCTCTACCTTTTGGCCTTCTGGGCTGGGTAAATGGCACAGGGCCAGTTGCCCCACTTGGCCTGTGTGCCCTAATCATCCCTGGGCTGCCTCTACCCAGCCCTGCACCACCTCTGCCGAGCCTAGCCCAGCCAAGCACACCGGGATCAGGCTTATGCTGCTTCCACCTGGCCCTGTAAGCCCAATACAGTGCACAGGACCATGCTACCTGGCCTGTGTGGCTCTCCCTGAGCCCAGAAGTTTGGCAGCAGGTGAGCACAAATTGCTATCACCACTCCCTTGCTGCCACATTTTCAGACCCATGGGGAACCCTGAGGACTGGATGTGGTCTGTGGGCCAAGGACTGAAAACCCTTGGTATAGACCTAGGCTTATTCAGATCATATAATAAATTTTCCATTTCCTAGGTTATCTTAATAGGCCTTCTCTTCATCTCTTCCAATCTGAGTTCATTTTTCTTTAACTCACTTACCCAGAATCATGTATGTATTCCAGGTGAGGTCTTAGAAACACCTTATCCAATGACATAAATCCTTCCTATAGCTACAAGAAATCTCTCAAACAATGTATTTGAGAATTGTATTTGCCTTTTTTACACTTGCAACACAACCTTTGTTCCTAGTCACCTAAGATCAAACAAGACATCAAGGTCATTCATTCTTCACCATCCATTTCCAGCTGCTGAGCTTAAAAGTTTTATATCATATTTTCTCACTTACCAGCCTTCCCCTACCCTTCCCCCAACACATGCATCTTGTTTTCAGAATACAGGCTGTACAAAAAAAAGATTTTTCTATAGCTGACTATGCCACAAAGAGAAAGTCCTCCTGGAAACAGTGTCTCAGGGGACACTCTGAGTAAGGCATCCTCCCAAACCCTTGGAAAGACCATAGCAAGACTATTACTTCTTATTGTAAATAGTTTTTTATATAAGTTCCTGTAAATAACAAAGCATTTGCACACAACAAGGCTCATCAAGATACTACAGACTGCAGAAAGAAACTCCCTTGCTCTCAGCTTAATTGCTCTTCTGGGGGAAAGCTATAGTGCTCAGTTAATAGCTACAGCTAATAGAGGGTTAACATGCGACTTCATACCTTCTGCTTGCTGAGACCAGAGAAAAGTGGAAACCTTCTTGACAACTGCTAGAAGCATACACACATGTGCTCTATTCCCCCCTGTTTCTATTTCAGTAAACAAAAATCAGTTTCCCTGCTTAAGTCATGAACCCCACTCTCTGAGAACTGATTTGCAGGAAGAAAATGTACATGTGGTATGTGAGTAAATGTGGTAACAAATTATTCTTAGCATTTCTTAGGTATGTGAACTTGAATTTTACTGTTACATTTCATTCCATTTTGTAACTTCAGTTTTCATAGTCATAGAATTATAGAATCATAAAAAAGTAGGGCTGGAAGGTACCTCTCCAGTTCATCTAATACAACGCCCTGCCCGAGGCAGGATTATTTCTATAAAAACATCCCATACAAATCCTTGTCTAATGTATTACTAAAACTACACAATCACTATCAATCCTGTCACACAATCTAACTACCACAGTAAAGCAGAAGGACAAGGATGATCAGTATCCTGCTGCTGCTGCAAGGGTTGACAAAATATAGTCAAGAGATCCAAGGAAGAAAGCCAGACCTCCCACACCCTCCCAACCCCACTTCCCCATCCCACTACAGAGGAAGGCAAAAACGCCCCCAGTCTATACCAATCTGAGCATCGGGCAGAATTCCTTCCTGACCCCAACTGTGGCAACTGGTCTAACTCTGTGCAGAGGGATAAGACCCTCTAGCCTGGAAATCCAGGTTTTAATCCTGGCAGGAACACTGGCATAAGCCCATTAAAAATCCTTAACCTTAACTGCAACCAACACCCAATACCTCTGAAGAAGAAAAGGACGGGGGTGGGGGAAAATCAGATATATCAATATAAGGGGGAAAACTTCCTTCCCAGCTACATGTACGAACCAGCAAAGCCTAGAAGCACAAGAAATACTCATGGTATAACACTGACATAGCTACTTCTAAATCAACCCTTACCGATGATTATCAAATCTCTTCTTGAAAACCTTTGATGATGAAGATTTCACAAATTCCCTAGGTAGTCTATTCCACTGCCTTATTGTTCTAACAGCAAAGAAGTTTTTCCTGAACCTACTTTGCTGCAATTTCAAGCCACTGGTCCTTGTCCTACTTCTGCAGCAAGAGAGAAAAGGCGCTTTCCTCCTTCTTTATGGCAGTCCTTCGCTGCAGTCATGTCCCCCCTTAAGTGCTTCTTCCATAAGATGGAGATGCCTATTTCCATCAATCTGTCCTTGTATAGCTTGCTTTATCATTTTTGTTACCACCTGTAGACCCTCTGTAATTTCTAAACAGCCTTTTTAAAATGTGGAACACAAGACTGAACATAATACTCTAGATGAGGCCTAACCAGGGCCCAAACAAAGAAGCACTATCACCTCTCATTTCTTGTAGTTAATGTAGTTTAAGACGACTAAAATCGTAATAGCCTTTTGTGCAGCTTTGTCACACTGCAGACTGAGTCCACCATGACTCCTAGATCCTCCTCCATGGTGATGCTATCCAGCCTGTTATCCCCATTTTATATTTGAGTTTTTGATTATTCCTCTGACAGGCAGCACCTTCCATTTGTTAGAAATGATATTTGTTTTGTTAGCTCCAGGCCAGCTATCCAATCTATCAAGATCCTGAATTTCACTCCTATCTTCCAGGCTGTTCACAATCCTTCATGGCTTTTTCTCATCCACAAATTTGGTCATGAAGTTCTCTATTCCAGCATTCAAATAATTAATAAACATTTTGAATAGCACTGGGCCCCGGACAAATCCCTGTGAAACTCCACTCAAAACTTCCTGCCATTCTGACATCGACCTGTTAATAATTACCCTTTGCTTACAGTTATCAAGCCAGTTGACTACCCACAATACAGTAGTTTTGTCTAGGCCGCAATTTCTTTATGAGAAGGTTAAGCAGAATTTTGTCAAAAGCCTTGCTGAAGTCCAGACATGCTATATCCACTGAATTCCCTTCATCCAACCAACTAGTTATATTGCCAAGGAAGGAGATCAAGTTTTTTTGGCACAATTTGATTCTTAGCAAATCCTTGGCAGGCCGCTCATGATCAGCCTTTCCTCATGCAGATGCTTGGAAATGCACTTCCTTACATGCTCCAGTAACTTCCCACATATCAAGGAGAGGATGACGCAGGGGCGGGCAATTATTTCAGCTGGAGGGCCGCTTAGTAAGTTTTGGCAAGCTGTTGAGGGCTGCAAGGGTTGCCCCACACTTGACAGGTGGCCCCACCCCCCAACTCCTGACTTTTGCCACCGGAATTCCCTCTCCTTGCCCCCAGAAGTACTCCCTTTGGGAAGGGGGTTTGCCATATTGGAACCATAAAAAAAACCAAATTACATACTATAAATCAAACGTTGACAATAGCATTTTTAATTTTATTTTTTAAATATTTTTTTCCTGAATTGTGTATGTTTGTATGGTGTATGTGGAGGTGATTGCATAATAGCTCAAAATAAGATCTTATTCTTCTTTATTGTAGGGGAATACGGAGGGGTGGGGTAGTATGGAGGGGTGGGTACAGGGTTTATGGGGGTATGTGTGTGTGGGTATGGGGTTTGTAGGGTGTGTGGAGGGGGAGGGTAGCTGGGTGCAGGGGTGTGTGTGTGTGTGTGTGTGTGTGTGTGTGTGCGCGCGCGCGCGCAGGAAGCAGTAAGCAGTGAGCAGGGCTCCCCACAGAGGCACACGGTGTCTGCATGTGAGGGAGGGTGCATGTGGGATTTGTGGAGGGAATGCAGTGTTTGTGGGATGCGTGATCGTGTGCGAGGTTGTGTGGCTTGTAGGGGAGGGTTTGTGGGTATGGTGGGGCATGCATGGGAGCCCCTGCATGCCCCCTTCCCCCCCAAGCCGGTCAGCACCAGCACATGCCCCACAACAGCCCAGGGCCTCTGTGCTCTGTCATGCCTCTCCATCACTGCCAGCAGTGCACAGCCCCAGAATGCCCCATCCCCACTCAACTCATCTCCACTGGAGCGGATCTGCTGAAACCTGGGCACAGCCCCGACCCAACCTGCCCCACTCTGGCCATCTATGGAGCATCCTGCATCTACGTCACATGCTGATGCCACCAGGCTGCCCTGTGGGGTAGTAATGGCAGTGCAAAGAATACACAGGGTAACCCAGTGTGGGCCCTGGGCGGCTGCAGCAGGGAACTACCAGCAGTGGGAGGGAGAGGGACTGCACTGTCACTGCTGAGCCTGGCATGAGCGCAGGGGGTCTGGGATCGGGGCTCTGCAGCATGGGTCCCTGTCAGTACAACAGGGCTGGGGCTACCAGCAGCAGCAGGCTGAAGGAGCCACATGCTACCTGATCTGCCTAGAAAGATAATCCAGCCACAGAGCTGCCCCAGCCCTGCTGTGTGCTCAGCGGGTGGCAGGATGCGCAGCAGCTAGTCTATGCCAGGCCAGGGAGATCCAGCCCACGGGCAGCATTCTGCCCATCCCTGGGCTAATAAGTCAGCAGTTCCCTGGATCTTTCTTCTTGCCTTTTTAAAAAGGGGACACTACTTTGGCCTTTTTCCAGTCCTCTGGTACCTCTCACCTCCCATGACTTCATAAATATTACTAAGGGCTCTGCCAAATCCTTCACCACCCTGGAATGAAGTTTATGAAGCTCTGCTGATTTGAATTCATTCAGGCCCATCAAAAGCTTTCTGATGACTTATTTTGTTATCTCATCCCTCAGCTTGTCACCTTCTTTATCTAAATAACCCTTAATAGCTGTCTACAGCTTAATTTTTTGGTGAAGACTGAGGCAAAGTAGCTGTTGGGCAGCTTCGTCATCTTTGCACCTTCTGTTAAGAGTTAGTCCTGGCTATTTAAGAGGACGCACAGCTTCCTTGGTCTTTCTTTTCTGGCCAACATTTATAAAACATCGTTGTTACCTTCCCTTGCCAGGTACAGCTGCTTTTTTTTAAAAAAAATAAAAAACCAAAAAAACCCTTTGCCGTCCTGATTTTGTCCCTGCAAAAGCTTGCTGTCTCCTAGTATGGTTCCTTGGTGACCTGCCCATCTTTCCATTGCCCAAAAGCTTTTAGGCATCCAAGAAGCTTCTTGTGCAGCCACACTGATCTCTTACCATTCCCTCCTGTGCTTCTACCAGGTCAGAAGAGCCTTTTGTTGGTTTCCGATATTGTGACCTTTACAAGCTTCCAGCACTCCTGGGCGCTTTTATCCTTCAGTCTCTCCTCCCAGGCCCTTGAGTCATTCAGTGCTATATGATAGCTGAATCCTTTTCTGAAGAGAAAGGCTCCCAAATTTTATCAGCACACTTCAACTTTTTACGCCAAGGCCAATAATTAAAATTTTAAATATGACTGGTCTGAAAATTTATCTTTAAGGAACTCCACTAGTAACTTTCCTTTACTGATACTTTCCCTTTTGACACAACCTACTACCATATCATTGTATTTTTGTGCAAACTTTGAATAAAATCCTTCAATAAATGGGGACATGGAAACCCCCCCCCCCCAAAACAAAGCCAAAAGCATCCTGATAATAAAGACCTTTACTCATTACGTCATCATCCACTTTTTTTAATTACCCTATAACTACATCATCCATCCATCATAAATCTGTACTGTACAGCATAAATTGGTATCAACCAGTGTTTCTTCAATGATGAAAACAAATCTGCGCAATCTACTGGGCAAGAGATACACAGACATCTAAGTTCAGTATACTAATAATATTTTGAGTTTAATGGACTAATACATATTTGAAAGATGCTATAATTATCTACCACTGTTTTCCTGCTATTTAAATATGAAATGAACCACAGAAACTGGCTCCAGACAAAAGCTTTCTTAGTTTTTTCAGCTTTTATTTAGCAAAACTCTTCAGCAAATGGTCAATGTAAGCATGTGAGGTCAATGAGAGTACTCATTCTTGAATAAAGCAATTAAGCACAGGCATTTTGCTGAAACAGGACCTAAAACAACCCATGGGGTCATTCATGTCAAACTACTGAGGTAACCAGTACAAGCAAAACAGATAGCCAGTGCCAATATACAACCAGCATTTTTTGACAATGGGTAAGCACACTAGCATAAAAAGTATATATTTTTAAACAGAGAAATTTCAGGTGGTTTATATTTTTTTCTCATAGGTCAAAACACTTTTAAGGCCCATCAAAGAGAAAAGTCATATTACCTGCTGAAGTTATAACATCTTAGGATATGAAACTGAAAATAAACAGAAAGAAGAGTGCTGTAATTTCCATCCTTTCAAAAAACCCTGCACTGTACCTCATCTATAAAGAGCAAAATGGATATTTCCAATTAATAACACTGACTTTCAGTCATCCATCTATCAAAATAAATAGCAATTGCTTGATTAAAATCTGATCTGTTTTTCAAAGTGTTATAATTTTAAACATATTTCATAAAGAAAAATATGAACCTTGATGATAAATGCTTTGCTTTCTTATTGGGTTAACACAATCACGAACAAATGTCAAGACAGGATAAAAAAGGAACTACGCCATTCCTCTAACCACAACAAATCCAGAACAGCGGTAAATTTTAACCATCAAAGTTAAACAGGATTTTAGTTACACATATAAATGATAAATTAGACGCTAATTTATGCCTTTAGGTATACACTATGGGAAACAACATGACTGTTGTCAGTGGAGTTTTTTCAACTTACCCTGGTATAAGAGTGAAGAATCTGATGCTATGAGATGTGTGCGTGTGTGTGTGCGTGTAAATGCATGCACACATCTGTTTGTGTATTCTGTCAGTTTTTATCAATCTCAAATGCAAATGCTCAATTATATGATACTAGAATATTAATTAGTGACAAGTATTTACATTCTTTATGAGGCGAATATAAAATGAAGCAAAGAATGAAGGTAATCACCAAAGGATCAACAAAGCTGATCTAATAAAAGAACAGGCCAATCTTGCAAGTACATGCTGCCATAATAAAAATGACAATGGACAACATAAATAATATTGTAACATAAACAATCTCCACTCATTATGTTAGTGATGTTTATATATCAAGGATAACACAAACACAAGTGTTTTGTTTTAAAAAGAAAACATTAGTCAAAATAAAACCCAGATAAAAGGAAACTCACAAATATTAAGTGAGTACAAACCTAAACTAACTTAAAGCTATTTTCAAACGTAAATAATTGTGTACAGAGGATTATTTTATGGCTGTAGTTTAAAAGTAAAATTATACAAATTTGGGTTCCTTTGATCTGCTATATGCTTCTAACATAATACTGGGCAAGTCTTTTAAACAAGAATGAATAAAGTGGATCATTTAAAATAATGAATAAAGGGAACACTGCTCAGGTTCTGTTTGTTAAAGTCAAATTCTTCTATCATCCTGGCTTGTGGGAGATTGTATGAGGACTCTCCACAAACTTCGTTATACAGAAACAAGAACTCACTATATGTAGATGCACAGTTGGAAAAACATATCCAAAATAATAAAAATTACAATATTCCATAACATTAAATTATGAATTCTAACCAGTATCTAAGTACTGTTCCCAAAAGCTTTAATGGGAATCGTCAAGCAGGCATACAACCGATGAAGTGATACAAGACTTTCATCTTAAAACAATTGTAGATATTCACTCAGCTAAAATTCTCAGTTAGAATGCATATGGAACTTCATTTACATCTAGCAAACATCTCTTTACTACTTTTAACAACCAAAAGGCTGTTGCAACCGGGAAAGACAGAAAGAGAAGGGGGGGGAGGAGATAACAGAAAAGGAGACACTTCTTTGATGGGAAAAAAAGAAAAAGGGAGTTTCTAAGTGTCTCAAACATTATTTAATGGTGACTCTGCAAAAGTTATGCGACTTCCTCAAATTCATAAAGACCCTTTGGTATGAATGCAAGATTGGCCTTCACACCTATGTCCTAGACTTCAACAAAAAACATTCTTCCTGAGTGGATCAGGAATCAGTCATATCATCTTCATTCCAAACATAAGAATTAGTGGAGCACCGATAGAGATTTTTGAGGCTGATACTGATATGCCTCCTTAAATACCGATCCTATTTCCGATACAATTGACTCCAACTGGTAAGTCCGGTACGGTGGAAGAGGAGCAGGAGGAAAGGGGCGTGGGGGGGCAGATCAATGCCCCCTGTGGTGAGGGAGGGGAAGGGGCAGGCGCTGCCCAGGTGGGGAGGCAGCTCCCACCACTCTTTGCACCCTGGGAGGGCGGAAGGGGAGTGCGCCTCTTGGATCTACGCAGGGTGGGGTGGGTTGTAGCTGGGGCTGCGTGGGGCTCTTCTTAGCGGGGGCTAGGCTCAGAGCGGGCACCAGTGGCTATGGGAGGGGGCTGCAGCCACCCCTAATTTTGCCACCATTCCGCTTCCAGTGCTGCCACCACTAGCCACCTGGCACAGCCCGAGCTCAACATCCTGCCTCCATCCATGCACCAGGAAGAGCCAGGGCTACACCAGGTGGCTGGCAGCAGCGACACTGAGAAAGGGATGGCAGCAAAATCTGGGGTGGATGCAGCATCCTCCAAGCACCACTGGTGCCTGCTCTGATCCCAGCCCCCACTGAGAATAGCCCCATGCAGCCATGGCTGCAGCCCGCCCTGCTCCACACAGATCTGGGGACAGACACCGCACTCCCCGTGCCCTCCTGGGCAACAAGCAGTGATAGGAGCCACCCCCCAACAAGCCGTGGCTCTGTTCCCCCACCCCACCTAAGGAGTGCCTGCCCCCTCCCTCGCCACAGGGGGCACTGATCTGCCCCACCATGCCCCTTCCCTCTCCTTCCACCACAACAGACTTCCAGCTGGTGGAATCTCTCCATGCTGATGGCTCTGCTCCTTGCTCCTGAGTGCTGCACTGTGGCCGCACGCAGCACGGGCATTTATCGGCCCCATTGGGCTGATATCTGATCCAGCCAATTTTCTTTACATCAGTATTGATCTGATATCAGACTAATGTATCGGTGCACCTCTAATAACGATTAATATTATTTATAAAAGGCCACTGATGGTTACTGTATTAACTATCTTCTAATCTATGCCAACATTTTGGAAGTGCATGGCAATTAGTGCATTTTCCACCTTTAATACTATCTAGAGGAAACAGAAACCAAAACCAATAATAAAAAAACTATTACTGGAACACAGATAAGAAAAGAGAAATTTGTAGTTATTCAGTATTCAAAGTATACTGTATAGCCCAGGGGTAGGCAAAATACAGCCCGCAAGTTAGATCTGGCCCATTGACTGGATTGGGCCTGTGGCTGCCCGCATAGGGCTGAGCCCTGCCCACTTCCACCCAGGGCAGTCCATGCTTTGCTCCCACTTGTTCCCATGGGCTCCGACCAACATACTTCTCAGTGGAGCTGTTTCTGGTGTGGCTACAGCTGCCCAGTTACTGCTCAGCTTCCCTTGCTTCCTCTTCCTCTTGCCCCTGCTGTGCTGCTCCAGGCAGGGGGGAAGTTATAGCCAAGCAGCTCCTCCCCCAACATACAGGGCTCCGGCTCCAGTTGCAAACTACCTTCAAACCAACTGCACTTCCCCAGTGCGATGGGCAGCCACCTGTGGGCGGCTAAGCAGGTGGAAGGAGGCTGGGATCTGGAACTGGAGCTGGAGCCCCATGTTTTGAGCAGGAGCATCCTGCCTGCAGCTTCCCCACAGTCTAGAGCAATGCAATAGGGGCAGAAGGAGAAGGAGATGCTGGACGTGCGGAGACCCAAGCAGTAACTGGGCGGTTGCAGCCACACTGGAAGCAGCCCTGCAAGGAAGCTGCGTGCACTAAATGGGCCAGGCCCAGCAGGCACAGGTGAGAGAGCAACACGAGCTACCCTGGGTGGGGCTGGGGCCTCATGCACAGTGCCAGAGGGGCAGCTATGAGCTGGATGGGAGGAGTCAGACTGCAACTGCAGCTCCCAGGCAAGCTCTGCTAGATGCCCCTTCATCCTTATCCCC
Source organism: Crocodylus siamensis (assembly GCF_052110815.1). Lineage (NCBI taxonomy): Eukaryota > Metazoa > Chordata > Crocodylia > Crocodylidae > Crocodylus > Crocodylus siamensis. Next base: position 201,304,286 of record NC_143396.1, read on the forward strand.
AGCCAGCTCCCACAGCCTCGCACACAGGCAGCCCCCACCACACACATGCACAGCTACATCCCCATACACCCCTGCCCACACACCCCCTTCACGTAATATGAGTAAGACTTTATTTAGAACTCTCATGCAATCACTTCTATATACACTACTCAAAAATATATATAAAGACAAAAAAAAGTTTTGAAATAAAAGTAGATGTTATAGTAGATATTTGATTTTTCTTATCTATAATTTTTTTAAATTATGTCTTCTAAAAGATTGTGTGCATGACCCTCAATGGCTCACCAGAACTGATTACGTGGCCCTCCAGCCAAAAAAAGATCCACCCTGGTATAACCTTTCAGGTATCTTGTCAAAAACAAAAGAAATATATAGCATCTATTCCCCAAAGCAAATAAAAAAGATTTTTTAGATGTAATTAACATAGCAGGTGTCAAGATGTCAGGATAAATTGTTGTTAATATTCGTTATTCTGACAAAACAAAAATTGTCTAGAAGAAATGTTTATCTATTTTACAAAAGAATATACCTGCACACTGCTAAGACAAGCAATTATTCCACTAGTGTGTTCCAAATCAAGTGAGATCACGATTTTCTCAAGTTTAATAATTTTTTTTGTCTAATAAGATGACAGACAGACATTTGTCACAATAATGCATTTTATACATCTGAAATAAATTATAATATATGCCTGCATTATGACCTTCTGTGTTTACCACATTGCTTGAATAATAGAACCAAATACCTGCTAGGGTTAACCAAACTACTCGATTAATCAACTCACTGCCAGGAACTGTTGATAGCTGCCTACTTAGTACTTCTTTTTGTTTTATTTGTACCAATTTGATAGGAGTATGTTAGAAAATATCCCCAAGAACAGAAAAGGTCTAGGGTCTGGAACCAACTTCCAAGAGAAGTGGTGCAGGCTCCTACCCTGGGGGTGTTTAAGAGGAGGTTAGAAGAACATCTTGCTGGGGTCGTTTGATCCCAGTATTCTTTCCTGCCATGGCAGGGGGTCGGACTAGATGATCTGCTCAGGTCCCTTCTGACCCTAGAAACGATGAAACTATGAAAAGCTTCAGCACAAACAAAAGAATCAATGCACTGCAATTTGTTTACTTTTTCATTCATTTTAATCTGAGCAGTAGCGTAAGTCTGAGTCACTCTGCCAAAATTCTGCAAACACATAATCTTGCTGTCTACATTTCTCATCTATTCTCAACAGGAACAGTATGATGTCTCAACTAACACAACTTGTTTTTCCATTCTGTTTTATTTTTAAAATATTAACTCTAAGTGTATTAAATTATAGCATCAACAAATTCAGCCTATCATGACTCTTCTAGCATAATTATGAACTGCTATAGTTTATCATTATAATACAATGTCAGTATAAATGGCTATTTAATATGCCTGTAGGCACAAGAACAATTTTAGCACAAATTACAAGAGGCGGTATTGGTCGGGTGGTCACCAAAACTGATCTACCAAGGGAATCTCCTGCACATAAAATGCCAATTTGTGGGTCTTTTTGTTTCATCAACTTTTTTTTAAATCCATTTCTTTCTATAGCAGCAAACAAACAGTTCTTTTAAGCGCATCCTGCACTTTCTCTTACTGAAAATTGCTACATTAAACAGAAAATATTTCCCTCCAAGAACTGGCCTTCTCCCCGATACTGTTAAAATATGTGTATTACAAATATTTACCATAAATAGTTTTTACCATTCTAAAGCTGTGTCCATATTATCGCTCAAACAAAATTAAAACCAGTTACTAGCATGACTGGTTCTAAATACCATGTGCTCCCATTTACCAGCCAGAAATTGGCTGACAGTTAAGAGCATTTTATCCCTACAAGGTGCAAGTTAAAATACTGTATAATAGGGAATCTCAACTCTGTTAGCTGCAATCTGAGGGAAACAGGACTTTTGTATCCTGCAGAGGCCACTGGCGACTGCAACCAGCCCCAACAAGAAAACAAACCGAGTCTGTTAGAGACCCTGAGACTGTGCAGGGCAGAAACAGCCAAAGCTTGTTAGACGAAGTAGAGGCAGCTGAGCTAAGCTACAGCAGGCAGGGGCAGGCTAACTATCAGGCAAAGTAGAAACCCCTGTGTACAGCTGGAGAGCCAGCTGGCAGGAAGGGGTACGGCTCTGGGGCACATAAAACCAGGGCCTGGCAGGGTGGTTGGAGCTTGCAGGCAGTGGATCTCCTGAAGGGGAGGGTTTCATGAGACAGACTAGCCAATACCCAACTGGTCCCCCAGGATTTGAAAGTTCAAGCTAAGTGGAGCTTAGAACATGGGGTAAGGTGGCAAGCCAAAATTAGGGTGACGTTTTGGAAAGTGTTTTACTTATGTTTGTGTTTTGACAGTCCTTAATACAAGACAACAGAGTTGCACCTAAAGTGGCAGATGAGGCCACAGGGTGGGGGGGGGGGGTGAGAGAGTGGGGTGCGTGAGGGGCACTCTCCACTACTAGGGTTGAGACCCAGGAAGCTAGAATCTGAGGCAGTGGACATGGACTGAAGAGTCTCAGTCAGATAAAAAGGGCTGAAGTTAGGTAAGCAGATGACAGGAGGTCACAACAGTCACCAAGGAGTAGGCCACCCCAGCTTCCTTAGGCAGCCTCCCTCTTATATATTTAACATCAAGTAATGGTAGGCAAGAGACAGGTGTAGGAGGAGGAGGAGAATTAGCGGAGCCCCTGGAATAGCTGTATGAGTGCTTGTGGGGCTCTGGCCAGGTATCAGAGGATTGGTAAAGGGTCAATGTGGGAGAAAGGAGGACACCGGCAACTATAGGCCATCAAGCTAGATCTAGACAGGTTACAGAGGTGGGCAGATGAGAAAAGGATGGAATTCAAACCCAATGTGAGGAAGCAGTCTGTAAAACTAACTGCACCTTGTCATGCATCTACAAATGCATCACAAGCAGGTCCCAAGAGTTGATCCTTCCCCTCTATGCTGCGTTGGTCAGGCTGCAGTTGGAGTACTGCATCCAGTTCTGGGTGCCGCACTTCAAGAGAGATGTGGATAGCATTGAGAGGGTCCAGAGGAGGGCCACTCTCATGGTCAGAGGACAGCAGGCCAGGCCCTATGAAGACAGGCTGAAGGGCCTGAATCTATTCAGCCTCTACAAGAGAAGGCAGAGAGGGGATTTGGTGGGACCAGTGGGAATTGGGGGAGGCTCTGTTCCCACAGGCACCACTGAGGGTTACTAGGAATAACGGCCACAAATTGTTAGAGAGAAGGATCAGGCTGGACATCAGGAGGCATTACTTTACAGTTAGGGCTGCCAGGCTCTGGAATGGACTCCCAAGGGAGGTGGTGCTCTCTCTTACCTTGGGGGTTTTCAAGAGGAGGCTGGACAGATATTTGGCTGGGGTGTGATTGCCCCAGTACTCGTTCCTGTCCGAGGCAGGGGGTCAGACCTGATGATGTTTAAGTCCCTTCCAACCCTAAGCACTATGAAACTATGAGGTTTGGGAACATGGACAGGCCAGTGTGGCCGCTAGAGGTCCCAGACTCTAAATACGAAATTACCTGAGCCTGTCACAAATAGTTTTTATTCTGAAACCGGTTCAGAATACCTTTTTGTACTGGTCAGATGGGACCACATCACATTAATGTAATCAGTTTGCTAAGTCCTATTTTTTGCATAACTGTTTGTGGTGGAGGGTTTTTTGTTTGTTCTTCCATGCACAGCTGGCGGGGGTGGGGAGAGGATGCTGGACAGAGCTGCAGCACATCTGGGTGGCGCAGGGAAGGAGTGGCGGCTACCACCACTGCACATGTCCCAGGAGGCACGGGGGGCACATGCCCCTGATCTGTGTGGGGCAGGGTGGACAGCCACTGTAGGCTGGGGCCAGGGCAGTGCTGGGCTCTTTCCGATGAGGAGGCTATGCTATGTTGAGGGGGCGGTGGTGGTGCTGGGAGGAGGGGTTAGGGGGGGATACGGCAAATCGTGAGGTGGCTGCACCCTCCCACCTGTAGCCTCCCTCCCAGCACTGCCGCCACCTGCCCTCAATGTAGCACGCCCCCCACAACTGGGAAGAGTCGGTCACAGCCCCAGCCTGCAGCGGCAGTCTGCCCTGCCACATAAAGATTCAACGCGCTCCCCATACCTCCTGTGGTGCATGTAGCCACTCGTGGCTCAGTCCCACGCCTCTGGCAGGAAGCACCTTCCCCTCCCCCACCCCCACCCCACCCCTGCTGCAGCCACCAGAAGCACTTACCTGGGCTTCCCTGCAGTCATACATACTGCTGCCCTGCATTTGGGGGGGCCAAGTCCCATTAGCCCCCACTTCCTTTGCCTATAGGTGGGCCCAAAGCTGAGAGTGCCAGAGCCTGAGCCCAGAGGGGGCAACAGGGGCGGCCAAGGGCCACTGGTAGGCTCAGACAAAAAGGCTAGGCCAAAGCCATTGATTGGGCTGAGGCTAACCCTCTATAGCCAAAGTAACCTGTTGCCCAATGTGACAAAAGTGGAAACCTATACAATGGAGTAAATAGCAACTGAGTAACACCTGTGAGTCATGTCTGTGACAGTAGGGGCAGAAGGAGGCTACAAATTTAGCAAGTAGGGCCTAAGGGAGCGAGTACTGAGAAAGAGAGAGCACCCCAGGCTGGGGAATTAGCAATGGGGAAGTGACAGAAGATAAATGCAACTCGAATTTGAAATCTCACTATGTTTCTAATTGAGGATGACCCTTTAAAAAAATTCAACTTGCCCAAATTCTCTGAAGCAGCAGAGTTGATGAATTACACACCAATGTAAACATAATAAAATAAAAATCTTTGAGCTTCCTCTTCCCTTTCAAAATAGAGCTGTTGTATATAAAGTATAAAGTAAATCAGAAAGTCTCTCTAGGTTCCTATAAGTGCAGACAAATGTAACAACTGAAACATTTCCAGCAGTATCCCCCAAAGAGGTATTAACTAGGGCGCATTACAATCCCTACACACTGTTATAGGAGCGTCTCTAAACTGTGGAGTGGTGTTTCTGATCCAGGGAAAAGACCAGCAACTTGTGGAACTGTATCATCCTGGTCATCTGGGATGATGAACAGTGGCAGATAAACTTCCACCTACCTCAGGCCATATGCTTGGATACCTGTACCAAGCTGCTTCCCCCTCCCCGCCTCACAGCCTTGATCAGCAAGCCACTGAGCTGAGGGCAACCCTGAGTGTTGAGACACATGCATCATCATAGCATGGAATTTTACTACCCCCAGTAGCCTCCAGGCCTTTACCAACCAGTTTGGCATTAACAAGTCAATGGCAAGAGGTGTGCCTGGAAAAGAAGCAGGCAGCAGCACCAAGGACCATATACTTCACCGACTTGCGTTAAGTCAACTAATACATCACTTGTTTCTGATTCATTCATTATCCTAAAACTCTTGAGGTACAAATCGGTCTTCACTATTTAGAAATGTGTCTTTGCTTCATATTCTAGCCACCCCATTGAAATGCAGGGAGTATATTTAGACATATAAAAATAAGGGGAAAATGGGCAATTGAAAACAAAGCCCAATAAGTCAGAGATGCACACATAGAAGGTTTACACAGAACTTAACATATGTAAACAGCTGACATACTCTCCATGTCAAATCTGTTAGCAGGATTTAAATTCTCTTCAAATTGTGGTCAACATTTTGAGAAGTAGTTAATGAATTTGGGTTTCTCAGGTTTTGGTGCATGAAGGAGTAGGACTATAGGGTCTCTCTCTCCCTTAGATCTATAGTTGTTTCTGTACTCCTTTGCCAGAGAACTTGATCAATTGCATTTACTACCCTCAATGACTTGGACTTTTGGAATTTGTATTGATGGGGTGGGAATAATTATGCCACTACCTACAAGGAGGCAAATAAACAAAGGAAGGGACCATGATCCATTGAGTCCCTGCTCATATCTGAAACTTTACAATTTTTGAACTCGGTGTGTAGACTACTTCCTACCTCTGTAAAATACCCATAAAGTTCACAGTCCATTCAGCTATTCTACTTCTCCACTATAAAGACTTAACTCTAGGTATTGGGTATTAAATCAGCCACCTGTTCAGGAAATATACATGAGATTTGGTCTTGCTTTCATTTAAATTAGGTCTTTCCACCAAGACCTATGCCCTGACCAACAAGACCTAGATGCTAGCTAGCATGGCAGATCATACAGATTCTCTGCAGTTACTACCACCAAGGCCTTACGCAGATCCATGCTTGGAGCTATTTAGCCAAGCCCAGATACTTGATATATTCACTTGCGATTTCCCAGCCTTAACTGACTCTCACTCACAACCCCTGAAGTGGGCAAAACGGGAACTGGTTAGGCAACTGTTGTTTAAAGGGGCCTCTGCCTTGATTGCCCTTGCAGTCCCATTTCCCTTTACTGCATGTAAGGGTTTCAAACCCCATTATAGATGTTTAATATTGGGTTCTTTTGAAGTTTCAATTTTTCAGCACTTTCTAAAAATCAGTCTCTTTTAGCTGTTCTGAGAACCAAATCACTAGATTTTTGAAATTCTTCTTTTACAGTATTAATTCACCTGCTTTGATGAATACATGATTACATTTAGATACAGGCCCAAAACCAAACTCACATGTCCAAATACCTCCAAATATCTTTTTAAACTGTGGAGTGACATTCAGAACAATCTAATAAAGATCCATACTCTAAATCACACAATCACATAAAATTAGGATTGGAAGGGACCTCAGGAGGTCGTCTAGTCCAACCCCTGTGCAACACAGTACTATTCCCAACTATATTATTCACCCAAGGCTTTGTCCAGCCAGATCTTAAAAACCTCCAAGGATAGAGATTCTACGGCCTCTCTCGGTAACCTGATCCAGTACTTTACTAGCCTTCTCATGAGAAATTTTTTCCTACTATCCAACCTAAACTTCTCTTACTGAAACCTGAGAACATTGGTCCTTGTTCTGTCATCTGCCACCACTGAGAACAATCTAGCCCCATCCTCTTTGGAACCAACCTTCAGGTTAGTTATTAAATGCCCTCTCAGTCTTTTTTTCTCCAGACTAAGTCAGTCCACTTCCCTCAGCCCCTTCTCATAAGATATGTGCCCTAGAGCCCCATAATCATTTTGGCTGCCCTCCATTGGACTCTCTTCAATTTGTCCATATCCTTTCTGTAGTGGGGGACCCAAAACTGGATACAGTATGCCAGATGTGGCCTCAGCCATGCTGAATAGAGAATAATCACTTCCTTCGATCTCTGTGTAAGACTCCTACTAACACAGCCCAGTATGCTGTCTGGCCTTCTTGGCAACAAGGGCACACTGTTGGCTTATATTCAGCTTCTTGTCTACTGTAACCCCTAGGTCCTTTTCTGCAGAGCTGCTGCTTAGCAAGTTGGTCACAAGACTGTTCTGTCCTAAGTGCAGGACTTTGCACTTGTCCTTACTGAACCCCATAAGCTTTCTTTTGGTCCAAACCTCCAATTTGTAGAGGTCTCTCTGAATTCTAGCCATAACCTCCCATGTATCTACTACTCCCCCTAGTTTAGTGTCATCTGCATAATTGCTGAGGGTGCATTCCATCCCATCTTCCAGGTTGTTGATGAAGATATTGAACAAAACAGGCCCAAGGACTGACCCCTGGGGCATTTCACTTGAGCCTGACTGTCAACTTGACAAAGAGCGCTCTTAAGCCCAATGATCCAGCCAGTTTCCTATCATCCTTACAATCCATTCATTCATTTAGCTTGCTTGAGAAACTGTTGTGGGAGACTCTACCAAAAAACCTTGCTAAAATCAAGGTATACCACCATCCACTGCTCTTCCCACATCCACAGAGCCCCATCATTTCATCATAGAAGGCAATCAGATTGGTGAGGCACAACTTGCCCTTGGTAAATCCATGCTAACTATTCCTAATCACCTCCTTCTCCAAGCATTTAGAATTGGACTCCTTGAGGACTTGCTACATGATTTTTCCAGGGGCTGAGGTGAAGCCAACCGGTCTATAGCTCTCCAGATATTCCTTCTTCCCTATATTTGCCCTTTTCTAATCACCCAGGACCTTTCCTGATTGCCATGAGTTTTCAAAGATAATGGCCATAGATGCTGCAATCATATTGGTCAACTTCCTCAGCACACTTGGGTGCACTGTATCTGGCCCCGTGAACTTGTACATATCCAACTTTTCTAAATAGTCCCTAACCTGTCCTTTTGCTACTGTTTGCTGCTCACCTCCATCCCAGACTGTGGTGTCAGGTGCAGTAGTCTGGAAGCTGACATTGCCTGTGACGACTGAGGTAAAAAAAAGGCATTGAGTACTTTAGCCTCTTCTACATCATCTATCACTAAGTTGCCTCTCCCATTCAATTAACAACCCACACTTTCTCTGATCTTCCTCTTGTTGCTAACATACTTGTAGGAAACCCTTCTTGTTACCTTTCACATCCCTTGCTAGCTGCAACTCCAAGTGAACTCTGGTCTTCCTCATTTCATCCCTGCATGCCAAAGCAATGGTCTTATAGTCCTCCCTAGTCATTTGTCCATGTTTCCACTTCTTGTAAGCTTCCTTTTTGTGTTTTAGCTCCCTGGAGAGTTCCCTGATAAGCCAAGCTTGTCTTCTGCTGTACTTGCTACTCTTTCTGTGTACCAGGATGGTTCATTCCTGTGGCCTGAGTAAGGTTTCTTTAAAATATGACCAACTCTCCTGGACTACTTTCCCTCTCAGACTGGTGTCCCAGTAGATCCTGCCGATCAGTTCCCCAAGTGAGTCAAAGTCTGCTTTTCTGAAGCCCGGGGTGCTTACTCTGCTGCTCTCCTTCCTTCCTTTCCTCAGGATCCTGAACTCAAGTCATCTTCCGGTTGCTGCTGCCCAAGTTGTCAACCACTATACTACATTCCCCACCAATTGTTCCCTATCAGTTCTATTTGTGAGCAGGAGGTCAAGAAGAGCGCAGCCCCTAGTTAGCCTCTCCAACACTTGCACCCAGAAGTTGTCTTCAACACTCTCCAAAATCTTCCTGGATTGCCTGTGCACTGTACTGCCCTCCCAGCAGATGTCAGGCTAATTGAAGTCCCTCCTGAGAACCAGGGCCTGTTATCTGGAAGCTTCCACGAGCTGTTTGAAGAAGGCCTTATCCAACTCATCCTCCTAGTCTGGTGGTCTGTAGCATACACCCATCACCACGTCACCCCACGTTGCTCTCCACTCTGATGTGAACCCAGAGACTTTCAACAGGCCTGTCTCCAGTTTCATACCACAACTCTGAACAATCATATAGCTCTTTTACATAAGGCTCCTCTTCCTCTTCTCCCCTATCATTTCTGAATCCATGACTATCCTAAAGGATAGTCAGCATGGGTTTCTTGCGGGTAGGTCTTGTTTGACCAATCTCATTTCCTTCTATGACCAGGTGACCTATCACCTTGATGAGTGACAAGAGATTGATGTCATATATCTTGACTTCAAAAAAGCTTTTGATCTGGTATCCCATGATCACCTCTTGGCCAAACTGCCCAGTTGTGGCCTTGGCTCCACCACGATCCGCTGGCTGGGAAATTGGCTCTGTGGTCGGACCCAGAGGGTTGTAATTGATGGCAGTCACTCATCATGGTGCCCTGTGACCAGTGGGGTCCCTCAGGGCTCTGTCCTTGGACCCATACTGTCCAACATCTTCATTAATGATGTGGACGTTGGAGTCAGGAGTGGACTGGCCAAGTTCGCCGATGACACCAAACTTTGAGGCAAAGCATCCACGCCAGAAGATAGGCGGGTGATCCAGGCTGACCTGGACAAGCTCAGCAAATGGGCAGACGAGAACCTCATGGTGTTTAACACCGAAAAATGCAAGGTTCTCCACCTTGGGAGGAAAAACCTGCAGCATCCTTATAGGCTCGGCAGTGCTACGTTGGATAGCACTACAGAAGAAAGAGACTTGGGGGTCATCATTGACCACAAGATGAACATGAACCAACAATGTGATGCTGTGGCTAATAAAGCGACCAAAACGCTGGCTTGCATCCATAGATGCTTCTCAAGCAAATCCCGGGACGTCATTCTCCCCTTGTACTCGGCCTTGGTGAGGCCGCAGCTGGAGTACTGCATCCAGTTTTGGGGTCCACAATTCAAAAAGGATGTGGAGAAGCTTGAGAGAGTCCAGAGAAGAGCCACATGTATCATCAGAGGTCAGGAAAACGGACCTTACAATGACAGGCTGAGAGCCTTGGGGCTCTTTAGCCTGGAAAAGCGCAGGTTCAGGGGTGATCTGATGGCCACCTATAAGTTTATCAGGGGTGACCACCAGTACCTGGGGGAACGTTTGTTCACCAGAGCGCTCCAAGGGATGACTAGGTCGAATGGTCACAAACTCCTGCAAGACCGTTTCAGGCTGGACGTAAGGACGAACTTCTTTACTGTCCGAGCCCCCAAGGTCTGGAACAGTCTGCCAGTGGAGGTGGTTCAAGCACCTACATTGAACACCTTCAAGAGTAAATTGGATGCTTATCTTGCTGGGATCCTATGACCCCAGATGACTTCCTGCCCTTTGGGCAGGGGGCTGGACTCGATGATCTCCCGAGGTCCCTTCCAGTCCTGATGTCTATGAAATCTATGAGATCTATAATAGTGCTCCAGTTATGTGAGCTATTCCACCAAGTCTCTGTTATTCCAATCGCATCATAGTTCTAGGATTGTGCGAGGACTTCAAGTTCCTCCTGCTTGTTTCCCAGGCTCCATGCATTCATTTACTGACACCTGAGGTAACCAGCCGAAGGCTCTACTTTGTCAGGAAGAATCAGAAGACATTCTTTGTTGCCCCTCATGCTTGTGCTTCTTCCAGGTCTCCACTTTCCTACTTACTAAGGGTTTTGGTCTCCATCCCCCAGCAAACCTAGTTTTAAGCCCTCCCCACCAGGTTAGTAAGCACATCTGCAAAGATGCTTTTCCTTCTCTTTGTCAGGTAGATCCCATCTCTTCCTGGCTATCCTTCTCTTGGAACAACATCCCATGGTCTAAAAAGCCAAAGCCCTGCTGGCGACAATGTCTACGTAGCCACACACTGATCTGCAGGATCACACATTGATCACTTCTCCTTGACCAGAAGGATCGAGGAGAACACCATCTGAGCTCATGGTCATTTCATCCTTGCACCCAGAGTCCAGTAGTTACTTTTGATCTGCTCAGGATCAACCCTGGCAGTATCATTGGTGCCCACATAGATGAGCAGCATGGGGTAGTAGTCAGAAGGCTGCGTGAGTCTCAATAATCCTTCTGTGACATCTCAGATCTGGGCACCAGGCAAGCAGCAGACCTACCGAAACAATAGGTCAGACTGGCAGATGGATGTCTCTGTCCCCTGCAGAAGGTAGTCTCCAGTCACTACCACCCCCCATTGCTTCCACTTAGTGGCAGTGGTCTCGATCCTCCTGAGCATACTGCTCCTCTCTTGCTGGGGCTCCATATCTGTTCTCCAGAGGAAAACTGTGACTAACAGGTATTAGACATCAGAGGAGGAAGAAAAGCTCCCGACCCTCTTGGGACCTTCTTGACTAACAGCATAGTTCTTAGGGCATTCATGTAGGAAGTGAGACACAAAGAATCTAGCCTCGTTCTCATCTAGAGGGGGTTCAAATCCACATCTCTAACTTCTAAGCACACTGCTCTAAACACCAAGCCACAGGCCTAGCCCTGTTCTTGAAGCTGACTCACTGTACCTCACACTTTATATTCAGTGGATAAATGGCAACAGAAAAATCTTTTGTCCTGTTAGGAGCAGAAGGCTAGCTTAGATCCCAGAACTGCATCCATCTCATGGAACCATACATCCTCTTTCCTGTATTCTTCCATTTCATTCCATGAATCTCCCTCTCTTTACTGACCAGTGAGTTTGCTTCAGAGAGAGCTGGTAAGTATTTGAACAGTGCCTAAATCAGGGGTTGGTAAGTTTTGGACAGAGTGCCAAAAACACCAGCAACCTCGACTTGTAAGATGTAGGCATGCCAGGGACAGATGATAGGGGAGCCACAAGGGGCCTGATCCTGGTTGTGGCAGCACAACTCCAGCCCCTTCCCCAAAGCATGTGTGCCACACAAAATGCCTTCATGTGCCATGCCATGGCATGCATGCTGGGGGTTGTCTACTCCTGGCCTAGACCATGAATTTGTGTTAAAGTACTTTGTTGGCAAGCAGGAGATCCAGATTCAAAGGTGAAAGTGGATTAGGGGAGGGAAGAAGGGCTAGGAAATAAGTCTTCAGTTTTCTGAGAAAGTGCCTTAATCTGTGGCGAAAAGGTAACCGTTGTCATGCCCTCCTCTAACAGGTACATGTGCTGGACAATTATGTTCCCTAGCAGACAGAAACATAATCCCAAACTGTATGTAAGTGCCAAAAAGTAGTGACGTGCCTACCTACATGCCATTTAAGTACATGAAGAATAAATAGGACCTGGCTCTTTGTGTACTCAGTAGTGAAGGTGATCTATTAAATGAAGATCCAAAGAAGGCAGAGTTGCTCTGTGATTACTTGGGATGACAGGATTAGAACTCAAAAGGCAACTGTATTCAACAAAGAGGTAGGCATATAGCAAACAGATATATCCATTTTCCACTATATATTAGTTTATATTATAGAGTCCACAATCAGATTTTTTTCCCTCAGTTACCACTTATTTCCTGTGCAGTACTTTTCTTTTCTTAATGTCATTTAAATCACCATGGTCATATCATGAAATACATAATGGTGAGGCAGACATTTTTTTTACTCTATTTTCTGCCTGTGAGATATTCCTTTGACCAGGTATTTATAGTTAAAATGTGAAAAGTGACTGGGCATTTTTTTTTAACTAAAAAAAGTCACAACACAAATCCACCTTTTTGTCACTGAGTTCTCGCTCTCTCTAAAATATAGTTTGAAATATACGGAAAAATCTCTTTAGCAACTGATTGTTTGTTTCTAATCTGAAGTTATTATACACCACCTCACTGAAAAATGTGATTGATCAAATTTATTATCAATAGAAGGAAAAAAAATAAATTAGGAAAGAGGAAAGTACTTCTACTAACAATTTTTTCCAAGCCACAGCTCAGTCCAGAAAAAGGTAACAAATACCTGTAAGATAAACTTTATGTTTAAATAATTGAAAAGGTATTATAAAAGTGTAAACATGCAAGAGTCAAACAAGAAGTCATCTCAAATCCCCTTGCCATTAACAGATTTGCTGTAAATCCTTATTCTTCTTTAGTTATCTCATTAATTCTAAATGAATTTAAATGGTTCTCAAAATACCATACAAACAAGGAAGAGGGATGATAGCCTCCTTATGATTACACTTTTGACAGTGTAAGCAAACTGAACAGATTTATTTAAAAAATAATAAATTTAGAGAAGGCAGTGGGTGATTTTATTCTAATATAAATTTAATTCAGGTGCAGGTAAAAATACTACTACTTTATATTACTACTCCACAGTCAAACTGGTAAAGACACTTATACCAGCTCAGTTACAGTGAACAATCCAAAATGTCGCTGTTGACTTTGGAATATCTTATTATGGTAACAAACAATCTATTTACAAGAGACTAATGGAAGCAGGATCACTTTTCGTCTGAGAGACATATGGAGTCTTTTTCCTGTCAACTGAAGTTCATGGTTGGACTCGGTTTACAATTCTGTTCAGTGTAACGTGCATAAAACTTACAGGATATAAATCTAACAGGTGTTCACTTATCATTAGATAATAATGCACTGCCTTCTAACACCCACTCAAATCATGATTACAAATAATAGCCTTTCAGTTGAATGGTAAGTATAATTTAATGAAAACATATTAATTCAAATACATGTTCACCATTAATCTGTTGTTAAAGCCTATTGTTACAGTCAACTAAACATCACTCCACCATTTTAAAACTGAGAATAAAGGTGATAGTTTGATCCACTGATGAAAACAGAGATTATCCTTTAAAAATATGCACAAAGGTTCTTTGGTGGAAGTAAAAGCATGAGATCATCAGTTTGTAGACAAGCTATTGATTCAACAGTGCTATGATGTAAAATTAAACGATTCAGTGAACATAGTAACTTTTATCTTAAAACAACCTGGGCTCTTGAGCAGAATTTTCTGAACACTTGGAAGTCTCATGTACAATGCTGTTTTGATGACAATGTCAAATTATTTTGCACCACTTATGGTCTGTACAATTAGTATTTCTAGATATGTATGAGGTCTTTATAGAAAAGGAGATTAAGAACAGTGATCTGAACATAATTTACTATTTTTGCTTAGTATCATTCATATAATGCCATTATTGTTCTTCCTAGCAACAAACTCTTGTAGTAAAAATGTATTTGTTCAACTTCAAACTTCACAATTCATATTTGAACATCACATTAAAACAGAGATGAACAAGTTTCTGAAACATAGTATCCAGAGATCTGAACTTATACAAGAGGAAAGCAAAAAACAGTATAGCATCTCTGACTTCTCTTGTGCTACAGAATCCCCAGTTGGTGTCATAATCCTCAAAATAACCAGAGTACTCTGCTTATCTTCTGTGATGTTATGTCACAGAAGTATCATTTCTTCTGAAGGATAAATATAAATTCATAATGTGATTTTCTGAATAATATATTATGATGACAGATGAACTTAAAGCTGTTTAAAGAAGCCACAAGGTTAGAATGTATTATTTGAAAAATGTGATCATATAATTAAATTCTGTGATAATAAATATTCACAAAGAGAAATAAGACTTTTGAAAAACTGTTTTCTATTTTCCAACTTCTGAACATCTAAATTGTGCAACCTCACAATGCTTATAAAAAAGACTTTTGTTTGCTTTAAAAAGAAACGAAAAAAAGAATGGGACTGAAGAAAATAGTTGTGTATCAGTCCCCAGGGCTTTGAAGTTCAAATGCCTTGTAAATGAACTACATAAATTCCATAATCTAAAAATATTTGTCTAATTCAAACCATCACAAAAATTCACCTGGCTTTCAATGAAGCCAATCAGACCTTCAGTCTAATTTTTACCAGGTTTTCAGCCACATTGAAGCAGCACAGGTTCAACCTGCATTAAATGTTTTATGCCAGTGTGACACTACTTGAAAGAGGGCAATTTACCCTAATTAATGTGATCTACCTGTGGGTTTACACATACAACAGTGAAGAAAAGTCCTTAAAATGTAATACCAACTCCACAGAAAGAGCAACAAGATGTTAAGCAATGACTAAACAAAAAATAAGAATTACATCTCATGAAATGATCATTTTAGATAAGCTTTATCCTCACCGGGTTTTGTTTTAATCAACATATGCATCTATAGATTAACAACTTTTGTATTTATATCTATGAGCCTATACTAAATTGTAAACAGAACTGACATCATACTTTTACTTATGCTCAGTTGGCACAAACTATAACACTCTTTGGAGCCAGGAAAAAAAATGTATCTAAACAGAGAGAACTCAATGAATGATTTTGTTGAAGCCCAGCAAGCATATCCTCTTAACAGGAACTGGCAGAGACAGAATATAAAAAACAAAAGAAAGTAGGGCTGGAAGCAACCTTATGAGATCATCTAGTTCAGGCTTGAAGGCAGATCATCCCTGACTAACCCATCCCAGTCAAGTATCAACCATCCCCATCTAACCTCTCCAGGGATGTAGATTATATAACCTAAGCAGACTGTTCCAATGCTTGACCAACCTCATAGGCAAAACTTCTTCCCAAATCTCCAACCTAAATTCCCGCTGCCACAAGAGGCCACTAATCCTAGTCCTGTCCCCTACTGCCAGAGAGAAAAGTCTAATCTCTATTTTCTTCACAACTGCCCTTCAGATATTTAAAGATGGTTACAAAGCCCCCATTCAGTTTTCTCTACCTTAGATTAAATACTCCTAGTTCTTTTAGCCTTTCTTTATATAAGGTATGTTTCCCAGGCCTCTAATCATTATCAGCACTTTCCACTGGGCATCTTTCTTGAAGTATGCAGCCCAAAACTGCACACAAGACACCAGATGAGGCCTCACCAGAGTAGAAACATCACTTACCCCAATTTGAGTTGCTGAAGGCACTGCAACAGACACAAAAATAAAATAACATTACCTAAATCAGGAGTGGCCAACCTGTGGCATGGGTGCCACAAGTGGCATAGGCAGCCTCTGTGCATAGCAACCAGCAGAATGGAGAAGGGCCAGATAGCACCACAGCAGATAGGGCAGGAAGCAGAGCAGTAGATAAGGCAGGGAGCACAGGGCTGAGAGCAGAAAGCAGAGCAGTGAATCAGACAGTGGCAGTGGGGGACACTGGAGTGGCACTTGAGAAGGGTGCAGAGATAATTTGTGGCCAGGCCTGCGGAAAAGGTTAGCCCCCATTGATCAAAGCAACTGTAGGGTGGTGATGTTCTTAATTGGCATAATTAATAAACTGCCTTTGCTCAAAGTGATGCCTAGAGCAGCCCTTTCATACTTCAGTGGTCTGTTTGCCCATTCTTGTATTCCTCACAGGGATAATATGATTTAAAGGAAGGAGGGAGGACAGGAAGGAAGGGAGTGGATACTGCTAATGAGAAATCTAAGTCATTTGCAAAATGAGTCCAGCTTTTGAAGGACAAAAATGATCTGGGATAGAATGTAGCCTTTTATTTGAAACCACCAAAATATTCTCAAATAATCATGTGTGTTAATAAAAAAAAAAATTAATTCTTAAATAAAACATTTTGAAATTACTTACTGAAAAAGTCATTGTGATTATTTCATTGTGATTTATTGATCTGAAGCATTTGTTTTTTGTACTACCAAAAATCCCCCTTCAGTTTCTTATGAGGTGATCTTGCTATTGTAGCTAAACATAGGTGCTGTAAAGCAAGCAGCACAAAGACAGTACATTTTTCAGTAATTAGAAATGTAGTACTACTAAACATCATAGAACAGGGAGTTTTTAAATGACCTCTAATACACCGTAACTCGAGATACTCATATTCTCATCTGGTATGCAGGTACAATACACTAATACATAATTAAAGAACAGACAGTTATAGTGATTTATGTTTATGTGAGATCAGCTTTACAAAAGGAACTTATTTCAGACTCATGGGGCAATTAAAACCAGATTAATTTCTTACCACAAATATAGAGTTCAAATTCTGAGCAACAATAATATGACTTGCCATTCACTTTAATATTCATTATTTTGTTTTGATAGCAATAATAATAATGCAATAAAGATCTTTGAAAAAATAAAAATTTAATCAACTGTAATATGCAAAAAAATTAAGCGAGTGTAAAAATTGTATATTACTGTATTGTTTTTATACAATGCATGAAATATAGAAGCATGGTCCACTGCATAACATGTAACACTAAATCAAGAACTGCCAAATTCTACTCCTAGCTCTCTTCCCAGGTCACTATATTTGTACAAATGAGCCGCTTAAAAAAGACCAATAATAGTAGTAGAGACTTTCTCTTGCAATGATTTACGTCAGCTTTTCCCAAATTGTGGGATGCACCTCTTTTCAAAAGGTTCCAAGGCAAGGAGATGTGCAAATAACAGTAGCAACCAGCAGTTGCCCCTCCGCCAACACACACTTCAGTCACGCTCACTGCTGATTCACTTGCATCTTCTCCCCTACCACTTGATGGTGGCATTAATTCTTACAGGACGAATGCACAATTTAATCTCTCATTTTAGCAGTTGAGAAGTTGCTTAATTCATTTTTAAGGCAGACTTAATAATTGGATACTTTACCAATCTATACAAAGTTGTCAAGTCCCTTGCACACTAAGATATCATCATAAGCTAAGTAAATTGATTCTGGATTTTTTAAAATAATACCTTTAAAAGGAAACCTTTAGCTGACAATTAAAAAATATATTTCCATGAAAGCACATTTCCATAAATTAACATACATCATGTATTTTCTTTTAACCTAATTGTTTTCCTTGATAATATAGATACTCTTACTGCCCTTCTCCAACAGCTGGAAAGAACAGAAGGCAGCATCCCTAACCTGTCACACTCTGACAGCACTCTTTGTGTATGAGATAAGTACCATCAGTGATACCATGTTGCCAAAGGATGAGATGATTTGGCTTAGCTTTTTCTTCCTTACTGGTTAAAGCAAGTCTATTGCAACGACATCTAACTTATTACACAAATTCAGCAGACACCATATCTTTATCTTGAAAATTCCTTGGCACCACATTTAACTTTATTTTAATGTGCTTCAGTTTAATATAGAGGAAATAAAATACACATACACACACACTTAAACAGAAGCAATGTTATTTAACTTGCTATTATTTTTGGGGAAAGATCAGTTAGAAAATACTTTTAGATAGCATATTATTTGGTAAATATTCTAAAAAATAATAACACATGGGAAATAAGAAAAAGTTTCAGTCAAAGATAAAGGCATACTTTAGATAAATTTTAATTCCTTTTTTTTAAGCTCTGCCTCATTTTACTTTTCTATAAGGATGATGTAAAATATGACAAATACCTTTATTCTCTTACAGTAGCACTCAAAGCTCAGTGTCAAAATCTCTTTGCATCAGGCACTGCACAGACATGTAAGAGTTATTTCCCGAAGTTATTTCCTACTGTCTCATTTAATACAAAATCAAATATATAAGTGTGACAGGAAGAGGAAGAGGAAAGAGAACAGTAATAGTTTCCTGTACAAAGATTAACAATGGTCCTCACCCAGCAGAACACTTAGGCATGTATATAACTTTAAGCCTGTGAGCTCAATGGGACTATTCATGGACTTAAAAATGCATGAATGCCTAATGCTCAACCAAATCAATGAATACAGACTGATTGTTCCAAATTATTCGGAAGTAATGAGTTTTCTTAGTTTCCTGTCTCCCCATCCAAGCAACTGTTTATAAAATCTAAATAAGCAAACAAAACAGGTGCTTACAGAGCTCCCTAACCAGCCCAATAAATTCAAGCATTAAAAAACCACACACATTGCAAATTAAAACAAAAGTGCATCAGGAGCTCCACGTACTACACAAATCTAGAACTACTAAATGACCACGCAGCACTAAAACAGGAGGGGGTTGGAGATGGGCAGGAGCTAGAACATAAATAAAGTCCACAATTCCCCTATTAAATACCCTTAAAAATAATTTTTTTTCAGCCCTCTGAAAAAAGGACTTTTTTTTTTAGCATACTGGAAAACAAGACAGAGTCAGGCTATTTTGAATCAAGGCAGTAAATACACTCCAAAGGAAAGGCTCCTCCACTGCGTCTATAGACCCCTCCATTTCATACTGAAGAAGTTCAGGTTTGCAAACGCGCTCATACTAGAACTGTGATACATCCGAAAGAGGCAGTCAACACATGCATCCTAAACCCAACCCAGAAAAGTATAAGTAGGGCCTCATTTAAATTGCGATGTCACATTTTAATGAAAATCATTTAAGAGATTTTCACAAAAATGTGATTTGCAATGAAATGCCATGATATGGCCACTTGCCAGGGAGTTCCCTAACAAGCCCATATGTCATGGCATTTGTTGCAATGAGAGGGCTGCTGCAGGCAGTGGAAAGCATTTCCCAGCCAGAAGCAAAAGCCTAGCAGCCCAGGGAAGGGGGGAAGGCGTCTCAAAAGGTACATGGGGAGGGGAGAGCTTTGGAATGGGGAGGGGAAGGGTTATTTGCTCCTCCAGCCTGAAAAACAGGTGCTGGGGTTGGGGATGGGGAAAAAGGACACAGGTGTGAAGGACCAAACAGCTCTTTCCTACCTGGTGCCAGGGCTATCTGCCAAAGTGGCCCCCAGGCACCCCCAATCCCCCATGCCCCAGTTTTCCCACCAGGAGGCGCAAACAGCTCCTCTCCCCTCCCCATCTCTTCTACAACCCTTTCCCCGCTCCCCGGGCTGCTAGGCTTTTGCTGCTGGCTTGGCAATGCCTTCCCCAGCCTGCAACAACCATCAGGCATGTCCCCCCAGTCTGGGCATGAAAATGGTGGCCACCACCACGACTGGACCACAATATTAGTGAGCTAAGCCTGCAATTTAAACCAGCCCTACATATAAGTAATCCATGCAGATCATAGAGCACACAGTGAACGCATTCTTGACCAGACACAGTACTGCTGCATTTGACTGCTGCACCTTTAACTTCCAAATGGATTAAAGGAGTAGCCTTAAAACTACACTCCAGTAATTTATTCTCAAGATGACAAAGGCCTAGATCATGAAAGTGAAGTTCACACTGGAAAGAAAACCCAGGTACAATTTATAAAAAGCTGCCCAGCAAACTTAACAGTTAACAAAAGACGCTCTTCTGGCACTAACCAGGAACCTGGCCCAACACACAGGCTGTGAACAGAAGCAACACTAAGTGGGAATACAATTTTGGTTCCTGGGACAGATGATTATTTTTATATCTTCTAATTGTTTTATCTCATCATCATCATCAGAGCCTTAATCTACACTGAGCCTCAGCCAATCTCTGCTTCAATTTAAGTTAAGAGAAAAGGCATTCAATCGCTCTCAGACTATAAACTAGGTGTCACACTGGCCTATTGAGGACACTTTAAGCATACTTCCCTGCTAATCCTTTTAGGCCCTATGGAAAGCCTAATCATAAACAGTTCACACCTACCACTCTTAGTGAGTTGGACTGAGAACATGTGAAAGATAACATGCCCCCTCTCCCCATTTCAGGGTGGTGAGACAGCCATGTCTCAGTGTCCTCTTCCCACAGTTGGAGACTATCACCCTCTCCAGTAGTGATGCTCTCATCCTTTCCCCAGGGCAGCTGCTTTCAGACAAACACTCCCTTCCCCTTCCTAAATCCCTAAGCCTGGGAGCATCCCAACCATAACTAAACACTACCCTGCATTTCCAACTGATGAACAGGGTACCCTCAACTTCAAGATGCAAACATCCAGTAAAGCAATCACAACTCCCAACAGTCACCTCCCAAACCTTCTGTGCCCTGTTCCTCTACCATGTTAATCACTGGCCATCTGACCAACAACCCTGATCCCTGACCTGTAACATCCCTAATTTCTTACTCCCTGTCCAGGCAAAAGACCCTCCAAAGCAAGCCATTCTATACTTGCCATGCACCTGAGGTCAGTGCTGGATCCTGCACCATCAAACTACTTTGTATATTTAATATAGGGCATGTGTACAACTTGGTATCCAAGCAGTATTTGGCTGTTACTGTCACAGGGCACTAAGGTGTGCCTGCTCCTTTAAAGGTAGAAACTGCCTAGAAAGAGGGCCCTAGGAGCCAGGCAGAATACCCGGTCACCTGACTGGAAGGAGGCAGGGCCCTGGACACATATAAGTCCCTGGGCTGAGGCCAGCAGGGGTTAGTGCTCTGGCAGCTGCCAGGGGAAGGAGCTCCTGCAGAGAAGAGCCGTCCAGAGATGCAGTGGCCATCTGATATGCTGTTTGCAGGACTAATGGGGCTCCAGGAGTTCATCAGACACCCTGGGCTGCAAGGTACATAATGCTTGGGGAAAAGTTTGTCTCTCTTAAAGAGACAGAGTGCACCCTGCACTGTTTGTATTACAGAGGCTCATATTTTGGTTGTCGTCGGTAATCCGGTGGACCAGACAGAGGCTATTGGGGAGGAGGAGGCCTCATTGGGGCACAATACCACGGAGTGTCAACCACCAGTGAGGGTGCAACAAGCGCCCAGGGCCTAGTGACAACAGAAGGCCAAGCTACATGAAGGCATCATAAAAAGGGACAACATTTAATTACCACCTGTCAGGCATGGGGTATGGTAAAGGGAAGGTTTTAGAAGCCACGCATTTAGCTAATAAGGCTTGGGGGGTATCGTAAGGCACCTCCTGAGTGTGGGACCCAGTAAGGGGTCCAACAACTCACAGGGTTTAGAGGAGTCTGTCAGCTACTTGAGGGCAGCCTCCTGATTCTGATTTATTATTTAAACCACCAAGATGTGACATTAGTAGGCGCCCATACGACAGAGCTGGCACAATCATGGGACCCCAAGGTCTGGAACAGTCTGCCAGCGGAGGTGGTTCAAGCGCCTACACTGAACACCTTCAAGAGTAAATTGGATGCTTATCTTGCTGGGATCCTATGACCCCAGCTGACTTCCTGCCCTTTGGGCAGGGGGCTGGACTCGATGATCTCCAGAGGTCCCTTCCAGCCATAATGTCTATGAAATCTATGAAATCTATGACCCTAAGGACATCACGGCCATGCCTGAGGAGGTTGTATCATGACAATTACTTAAAATAAATTACTAAGTTAAAAGTAGTAATTTATTTACTGTTTATAGTCCTGTTTAGTAAAGTTATGCACAAAGAGCAATAACCATACCTCAGTGAAGTTAACATGAGTTTTTGTCACTTCAGTTCCAAGAGGCCAGAAATTTATCCAAGCCACTTATAGATTCCTTCACACTTTTTTTTTTTTTAAATAGATTTATAGATTCATAGAAGTAGGGTTGGAAGGGACCTTGTATATCTTCTAGTCTGACCCCCTGCTTGGGCAGGAAGAAAACCGGGCTCAAATGACTCCAGCCAGGTAGACATCAAGCCTTAAAGACCTCCAGGATAGAAGCCATCAGCATTTCCCTTGGAAGTTGGTTCCAGATCCTAGCCGCCCTGACTGTGAAGTAGTACCTTCGGATGTCTAGCCTAAACCTACTCTCTAATAATTTGTGGCCGTTATTCCTTGTTACCCTGTGGGGCGCTGGGGGAACAAGGTCTCTCCCAAACCCTGCTGGTCCCCCCAGTGAGTTTATAGATGGCCACCAAGTCCCCCCTTAGCCTTCTTTTGCGAAGGCTGAATAGGTTAAGGTCCCATAGCCTCTCCTCGTAGGGTCTGCCCTGTTGTCCCCGGATCATGCGGGTGGCCCTCCTCTGGACCCTCTCAATGCTGTCCACATCCCTCCTGAAGTGCAGGGCCCAGAACTGGACACAGTACTCCAGCTGTAGCCTGACCAGTTTTGCACAGAAGGGGAGGATCACCTCCTTGGCCCTGCTTGAGATGCATCTGTGGATGCACGATAAGGTACGGTTAGCCCTACTGACTGTGACCTCGGATCGTCGGCCTATGTTCATCTTGGAGTCAGTAATGACTCCAAGATCTCTTTTTGCCACCATGCTCTTGAGGAAGGAGTTTCCCAGGTTGTAAGTGTGCTGCTGGTTCCTACTACACTTGTCAGTATTGAAACCCATCCTAGTTTTGTTAGCCCATCCCTGTAACCTGTCCACGTCCTGCTGTAATCTGTCCTTCCCTACTAGAGTGCTCACCTCACCCCAAATTTTGGCGAATCTGAACAGGCTGCTTTTGACCCCGTCGTCCAAGTCGCTAATAAACAAATTGAACAATGCCGGCCCAAGGACCGAGCCCTGGGGGACTCCCCTGCCCACTTCCCTCCAGGTCGAAAATGACCCGTCCACCACTACCCTCTGCGTACGACCCTTCAGCCAATTTGCAATCCATCTAACTGTGTAGGCATCAATGCCACGGTCACCTAGTTTTTTAATGAAAATGGGGTGGGAGACCATGTCGAAGGCCTTGCTGAAGTCCAGAAAGACTACATCCACTGCAACACCTGCGTCCAGTGCTTTTGTGACCTGATCATAGAAGGCAATCAGGTTGGTCTGACAGGACCTGCCCCTAATGAAACCATGCTGGTTGCCCTTAAGCATCATCTCTGACGCTGACCCATCACAGATGTGCTCCTTGATAATCTTCTCAAAGAGTTTCCCCAGGACTGAAGTCAGACTAACGGGCCTATAGTTGCCCGGGTCCTCCCTCTTCCCTTTTTTTTAAAGATGGGGACCATGTTGGCTTTCTTCCAGTCATCTGGCACCTGGCCAATGCACTACGAGTGTCCATAAAGCCGTGCCAGGTGCCCCGCAATAACATCTGTATTTAATGGAGGCGTTAATGTGTGAAAGAAACTCAGGTATTCAGCATTCAAATAAATGCAAATGCTGTATTCTCTTACACACAACATGCACCTTTCCCTTAAAAAAAAAACAAAAACAAAAAAAAACCAGCTCCCGTCTGCTTCAAATTGTGGTGCAAATATTAAGCAGAGAAGATTATTTCAGACCAGAAAAAAAGTACTGTGCTTTGATTCCTGCTCCAGAGTGCAGCAGCTGTGGCATTACTATTCAAGCAGCTAAGGAAGTCAACTGACTTACTAGGTCATTGGTTCTCCACTCCATAGCTGTAAACAATCTCTGTTTAATGGTTTTGATATCCACTAATCAAACCAATCTTTCTAAGGGCAGTTGTGCTGTGTGTTTACTACTCCTGGTCTCTCTTCCTTTGTTTCAACAACCTCTTTAGCACAGACTCTTTAGCTCTTTTCAAAATCATATATCCACCCATGGAACCCAGTCTATAGCTACAGCTAGGAATTCAGCTGAACCAAGAAAGCATGCGAGTCAGCAGAAAATTAGGTTCTATTCCTGCTCTATAGAGGCATAACTCTGGAAAAATCTTTTTTTCTTTATTCTGCATTTAAAAAACAAGGTGCATATTATATACTGGGGTGTGTTTGTATGCAAGAAAATATGGCATCTCATTTTAAACACAGAGAAATCAATGCTTACTACAGTAGCAGTAAGGGAATTTAATTGACTATGTTTAGAAAATAATCACAGCCTTGAAGACTAAGAAAAAAGTTGTACTTTGTCTTATGACACCACAGGAGAATGATTATCTCACATTGGTAACACTAACCCCTATTGAGTTTTATTGCTTAAATAATCATTTGGTTCACAATGAACAGTTATTTCCAGAGAATTTAAAAAAAAAAGCATTAACTTGTAGTCAAGACTGTTAAGTCAGCCAATAAAAGCTACGGTACATTACAATTAAAATAACAAAAGGTTAAAAAGATCGAAATTAGTAGTTAAAGTTGTATAGCACAACTTCTTATTTAAAACTGAGATAAATAAAAATGTCTAAAATACAAAAAAAAAATGAAAGTTACATAAACAAGTCTAATCCTGACACTACACTTCTGCCTATGATTTACATATCCGATGCCTGTAGATACCACTAAAACATAAATATTTATTGTGTGTTATTTTCTACGTACAGTAAGATTATGTAATAGAAAGTTCCACATAGAAAAGTAATATTTTTAGACTACTAAGCTAAGATAAAATCCTCAAGGTAATATACTAATATACTAATGAGCAATTAAATAAAGGAGACACTGGAATCCATTAAAAAACAACCCCAGAAATGATGGTTTATTTTTCACTTGACTTAAAAGTTGGACCTTTCCTCTTTTTAACCTAGAAAATGAAATAAATTTTTCTATCTTTCATTTCAAAACCAAAAATTTAACTTTTCATGTATTCACAACTTGAACTGAGCAAATAAATTAGCCATTATTTTCTCATGTATTTAGCTACATTTTCTTCCCAGAAAAAGAGCACACACACCTTAGATTTATTTTATTAGGTGCGTGCAGTTAACACCTGGCCAACCCAGCCACTAGTATGCTGGCTGCAGCCAGGGTCTCAGGGTTCCCCTCCTCCCCTGCTTCTGCTACATCTCCCCAGCACAGGGAGCACGGCAGTGCAGTACAGCCCTCAGTGTTGGGGGAGCCAGCAGCCCAAAGCAGGGAGCTGAAGGTGAGGCAGTGCTCCACTATACAGGGAGTGCCCACCCACACATGCAGGGTGCTACAGGGTGGGGTTGTGCCAACCTGTGAGCAGTGCAGCTGGGTCATAGGTCCTGCCTGTATATGTCCATGGTAGAGTGGAACATGCAACCTGGGGGGCCACGACCCTAACTAATGCTGCCCTGTGGTGTGAGGCCTCCACTGGTACAGCCCGTGGGGCACGTGGCTCCCAGACACCTGGAAGTTAGACAGCCCTTTTCTAGACTAACTGCAAATTGCTCACTGTGAGTATTTAATATTTAAAAATACTTAGTTAAATCGCACTATTTTTTCTGATTAGCATGAACACAGTAGACAGTCTAAACTCTTGCACTTAAAATTCAGTGTCCACAAATATTCATGCATGCAAACCCTGAAATTCGCTTTCTAGAAATACTGGTATCACCAAGATTCAGATCAATAAAATGTTTATATAAAGTCAACACAAAAGCATAAAAATATGGCGTAGGAAAATGTGTCAAATTCAAAACATCCTAATAAAGTGAACTAGTTTAGTTAAATATTGCTGGTCTAATTTATGGATAGTTTCCAATAATCTAAAGGCAGTTCTAACTCAAATGGCTGTGGCACCAATCCTGCCATCCCAGAATCCTGATGGCACAAAGGTAGTGTAAAAACTGTCAGAAGGCTCAGATTCTGTCCTTAGATCTGGGGCAGCATAGTACCACAGTTATGGATTTACTTCTACAGCTAGAAGGGCAAGGTGGCACCTTAGAGGCTAACTGGTTCATAGAGGTCTGAGTTTTCATGCTTAAAAGAGGGTGAAGGAGCAGCATGAAAGGGCTGCAGTAAGCAGGCATTTGAGCAGAGGTCACTTCTTATAGTAGACAGCCCAGAGGTAACTACTGAGAAGCAAGTGGTTCTGCAATACGCATTACGCAGAGCCCAGAAAGATAGTCAAAGGAAAGGAAGCAGAGCTGGTAGACGAGCAGCAGCAGCAAGAGCAAACTGCCCATTGAGATGGGGCACACACCTGCAGCAAGTCTGGGAGGCACCTGACTAGAAGGAATGGGGTTCAGGGAGTATAAACTCTGGTTTCTGAGCCAGAGCAGAGAGTCTGGTCCTGACCCTCATGGGGCAAGGAACTTCTGAAAACACAGGTAGGTGGCATGAAAGCTACAGACCCAGAAAAGCAGCCTAGAAGCTAAGGCAGGGGTAGGCAGTTCTTTTGGCTAGAGGGCAACTTAAAGTTCTGGTGAGCTGTGGAGGGCCACATGGGTAGACCCACTCTTTGACAGTTGCCCAGCCCCTTGGTTGCCATATTGAGGTCAGAAGTCCCGCCCTCTTAACTCTGACCTTTGCCATTGGAAGTCCCTTCCCTTACCCCTTTACCCTAAATACTTCTTTTAGAAGGGGAGTTTGCCATCTTAGAACCAGAAAAAAAACAAATCATACACTAAAAGTCAAACACCTACTATATCATTTTAATTCTGGTTTCAAAAAATATTTTGTCATGATCTGTGTTTGCGTAGTGTATATAAGAAGTGATTGCATAACAACTCAAAAATAAAGTTTTGTATGGAGTGTGTGGTTGTGGTGGTTGGGGGGTGTATAGTGGGGTGGGAGTGTTTGGGGGGAGGTTGAGGGGGTGTGGCTGTGTGGCAGGGGCACAGGTTACATTGGGGTGTGTGTATATGTCGGTGGGTGGTGTGGGGGGCAAGGTGTGGGTGTGTGAGGTTTGTGAGGGAGGTTGGGGGGGCGGGATATGGGGACTGCCACAGGCCAGATAAAAGTACCTGGCAGGCTGGATCCAGCCCGCAGGCCACATTTTGCTGGCCTTGGTCTAGGGAAAAGCCAGCAGATAGGGGAAGGGGTTCACAGCTATGTAGAAAACTGATGTGGAGTTTAAGTTAGAGATGTATAGACCTGTAAGCCTTTATCTGTGTTTTGTTTTAGCTTTATTTGATTGAAGCTTATAGCTACAGGGGCGGTTCAGAGGTCTGAGAAGAGGCTCAACCTACAACCTCTTTTCCCACCTCATTTAAAAACTAAGGTTTTAGAGAAGGAAAAAAATGGTTGTGTCCATTTTTTTAATTTTAAAACACAACATGAATTTGTGGAACTCACTGACATAAATTGTTCCGCAAACCAATAATATGCCCATGTTCAACATGGATTAGAAAAAATACATAGAGAAAAAGATCATCAGAAGCTTTTAACACACAATAGTCATAATTATAACCTCAAGCTAGACTCCCAAACCCATAGCTACTGTTAACTGAGAGAATGACAAGGAATGTATCTACTCTTTCTTTAAGGAATACACCATTTGCTTTTATCAGAGACAGGCTACTAGATCTTTGGACTGATCCAGTATGTCAGTAGATCTGTTTTTAGCATTATACATTAATAGTAGTAACTTTGGATGCACATCACTCATTACAACTAGTCACAGCAACAGACTGTATGTAAGCTCACCTCCTTGTATGATCTTAAAATGTATTATTCCAGAAATAAAAAAATCCCATAAAACCCATTTTGCTTATTCAGTATATTTGCAGGTTTCTGTAAATTTATAAAATGATTCTTTTCTTTTGTTTGAAGTATTTTATTTTAAAATATGGATATCCTAGCAGTTTAATATTAAAAATACGTATTAAAGGTCCCATATAGGAGCGCACCAATAAAGATTTTCTTGGCCAATACTAATAACCGATGATTAACCAACCATATCAGCAGATACCAATAATAACTGACACCGATCCAGTAACCAATATTTAATAAGAGTACAAGGTACTGACATAAACCTTTTTGTTTGTTTTGCATTTATAAACACACATACACACCTCCTGCCTGCTCTGACCCGTAGTCTGCTATGGGTTTGGGCCAGCAACAGGGCATGGGGACCACACTATGCTTACCAGGGTGCACCAGGTGCATGGCTGTAATTATTGGCTACAACAACCCAAAAAAAAGCTGATAGCCAATAATCTCATTTCTTCTTTTATCAGTGCCAGTCCAATAGCCAAACAATATATCAGTGCACCCCTGGTCCCATCAAAGACTCTTGAAACAAAGTAGTGTTATCTACTGATCTATTAAATGAAAGGGAAATTCAGGAGGTATCGTTATCCAATAAATAGTAAGCCTTTCTTTAGATTCTCCCTTCTTCCACCCAATGAAATGCCTAACACTTCCATTAAAGGGAAGTGATATTGTGAAGACAGTGAGGAGTCTACTCTTGAATTATGTAAAAAAATATTCAAATAGCAGTGTAATTTTAATAATTTTTGCTGTTACAATAGAGAAGTGCTATGTTCAACATGAAAGAAACCCTTACAGATTTTCTGTTTGGAATACTCAGAAGAAAAAGATACAAAGAGAACTACACACAATGAAAATGAGTTGTCCACAAGACAAAAATTGCTTCTTCAATCTGGAAAAAATTTCCTCCAGCATGTACCATCGTGCACATACTGGGGTATTTATAACCCGCTCCTAACTCATGTATAAAAAAAGAAAAGCCATACCTGCCATACTGTTCTTGTCTTTGGCTGTGAAATACCAGATTGACATCAACTGTACATGATAAAATAACACTTTTAAAATGGAGATTTGCTTTGATGACTGATATTGTGAAAACAGTATCCTATGAAGCCAAGTTTGCTATAATTTACAAGCTGACAAAGCTGATCTCCAATCATTAATTTAGAAGATCCCTTTATCCGAACAATCAGCTGTGCACACAAGCACAAAGTCTCAATGTCCACATGTTTTTCAACACTGTCACTACAAAGTGGGGTCCTGGTCAGCGCCTGGGGACCATAGTCATTTTTTCAACAGAAATAATAAAAATTTTACAATACAAATTCTGTCAACCAAGGAAGAGTCTACCATACTCAAATTATGCCCAGATACATCTAAGGCTTCATAGCTCTGTAAGGTTTACAGGCAAAACTAAGTGCATAATTTGGCCGTGCAAATAGAAATTCATTATCAATGATGTTGATGTTCAAGGAAGCCAGCCTACTTCTTTCTCTCATAACTAAAATATTTACTTGAACAAAAGACTACTTAAAATTTAACATGACCTCACAAAATACCATATTCACTCAAATATTAGACAACACTGAATATAAGATGCCCCCCCAATAATTAGATTATATATGTGGAAAATTTATAAAATGTATTATAATTTTCCAGATATAGAATCTAATTATTGCAGGTTTGCCTTGAATCTGTCCGCCACCCACTGCTACAACAGGCAAAATAAATCTAGGGGAGGGGTCAGGTGGCCTCCTTGCTGATCTTCATAGACATTAGGGCTGGAAGGGACCTCGTAAGATCATCGCCCAAGGGGCAGGAAGTCAACTAGGGCCAAAGGACCCCAGCAAGATAAATGTCCAAATGTTTCTTGAAAGTGTCCACAGTAGGTGCTTGCAACACCTCTGGCGGGAGTCTGTTCCAGGCCTTGCGGGCTCAGACAGTAAAGAAGCATTTCCTTGTGTACAGCCTAATATGGTCTTGCAGGAGTTTGTGACCATTGGATCTTGTCATCCCCCTGAGGTGCTCTGGTGAACAGGTGTTCCCCCAGATCCTGATGCACACCCATTATATACTTATAAGCTGCCACCAAGTCACCCCTGAGCCTGCGCTTCTCCAGGCTGAAGAGTCCCATATCTCACAGCCTCTCTTCATAAAGCCTGTTCTCTTGCCCTCTGATCATGCACGTGGCTCTCCTCTGGAGTCTTTCAAGCTTCTCCACATTCTTCCTAAATTGTGGAGCCCAGAATTGGATGCAGTACTCCAGCTGAGGCCTCACCAAGGCCAAGCACAGCAGGAGGGTAACATCCTGGGTCTTGCTCAAGATGTATCGGTAGATACAAGCCAAGAGTTTTGTTCGCTTAGCCAGCTGCAGTATCGCATTTGTAGCTCATATTCATCTTGTGGTCAATCATGACCCCCAAATCTCTTTCAGTCAGAGTGCTAGTGAGCATAGGATTGCCGAGCCTATAAGTGCGATGCGGGTTTTTATTCCCGATGTAGAGCAGCTTGAATTTCTCTATATTGAATGTCTTCAGGTTTTCATCCGCCTGCCTTGCAAGCCTATCGAGGTCAGCCTGGATCACCAGCCTATCCTCAAGTGTGGACACTCTCCCCCAAAGTTTGGTGTCATCAGTGAACTTGCCCAGTCCACTTTTGACACCAGCATCCAGATTGTTTATGAAGACTTTAAAAAGTACAGGTCCAAGAACGGAGCCTTGAATTCAGTTCCGCCAACTACCACTCTCTGGGTCTGACGTCAGAGCCAGTTCCACAGCCTGCGGAGTAGTCGAGGCTGCAGGTGCCCAATTTTTCTACGAGGACATCATGGAACACCAAGTCAAAGGCTTTTTTAAGTCCATATGTATGACATGAAACCTCTTCCCATTTGTCCAGATGATACGTCACCTGATCACAGAAAGAAATGAGATTGGTCAAGCAAGACCTACCCACACGAATCCGCTCTGTCTATCCCTCAAAATGTTGCCTTTTTTTATCTTGTCAAGAATGGTTTCTTTGGTATTTTTTTCCAAAATTTTCCAAGGGATTGAGGTCAAACTGATCGGTCTGTAGTTTCCAGGGTCTTCTTTCCTCCCTTTCTTGAAAATGGGCATCACATTGGCTCTCTTCCAATCTTCAGGTACTTTGCCTGAGCACCATGAGTTCTTGAATATCCTCACCAGTGCCTGTGCTGTGATGTCTGCCAGTTCCTTTAGCACTCTTAGGGGCAACCTATCTGGACCAGCTGGTCCAAACTCTCAAGATGCCCTCTCACAAGACCCATGCCAATGGTGGGCATATATTCATCTTCACCCTAGTCATCCCACATCATGTTCACCAGGGTGGTCCCTTTGGGCTTATGAAAAACCGACACAAGGTAATCATTAAGCAGATTGGTTTTTTCCTGGGTGCCAGTAATCAGCTGCCCGAGTTGATTTAGCAGGGGTCCAATGTTCCCCTTATTTTCCTTTCTACTCCCCACATATCTGAAGGAGGGCTTATTTCCTTGATTTGTGTAGCCAGATGGAGTTGTTGCAGCCTTGGCTTTTCTAGTTCACTCCCTGCAGATGTGGACCAGTGCAGCATACTCCTCCTCAGTGCTGTTTCCCATCTTGCATCCACTATACACTCTCTTTTTACACATAGGAGGTCCATGAGTTCCCTCTTCAGCCAAGGGGGTTGTTAAGCCCTTTTATTACCTTTCCTATGGGTGTACATAGACCCCCTTCTGCTTCTAGGACTGTTTCCTCAAGAAGCAACCATGAACTCCCCTCCCTGTGAAATCACAGTCTCTCAGGGCCTCAAGAACAAGCCTCCTGAGTTTATGAAAGTTAGCTTTCCTAAAGTCAAGGACTACTGCATTGCTGGCTGACATGCCAGCTTTGCGATGGATAGTGAAAGTGATCATCTCATGGTCACTATCACCCAGCTTCCCTTCAATTCTTAGGTCGCTGATGAGATCATCCCCTTTGGTCAGTACCAGGTCCAGCAGCGCCTTGCCTCTTGTCGGTCCATAAACTTCCTGGGACAGGTAGAGCTCATCCACGCATGTAAGGAAGCTTTCTGACCAATCAGATTTGGCTGAGTCCTTATCCCCTGAAGTCCAGGTAGCTGAAGTAGTCTTCCCCTGGCAGCCTCTCTCCCCTGCCTTAAAGTTACAACCTGCTCTCCCTGAGGAAATGGAACTGGAGGCCAAATTTTAAAACAACGACTTTTAAATAAACATGCCTGTAATTTACATATATGCAAATGACTATGGCTACCCATAGAGCAGAGATGGGCAAAATCGCCAGATCAGCCTGAAGAGGGGTTTTGTCCAGCCCACAGCAGGTCCCTTGGTCCCACCTGGCTGAGACACCACCCAGTCATGGCATGTCCTGCCACTCCCAGGGCATGCAGCTAGGCTAGACTGCCTTCCTACGCAGCCCAGCCAGCAGCTACTTCCAGCTGCTGTAGTTGCTGGTCCCAACCCCTGCGGCTGCTCTGCACTGTCACTGCTGTTGCTCTGGGAAGCCTAGAGGCGGCAGTGACGGAGACACAAGGCAGCCTGGCATGGTGCAGGCTCCAGGCAGCTGCACCAAAAACTTACTGCTAGAGACAAAGGGGAGGAGCCACTTTCCCCCCATGCCAAGCAACAGTTTCCACCTGGTGCCATTGTGGCTGCTCAGCCCTAACAGGCGAGCCCACAACAGGTATGGTGCATGCAGGGTCGGGGCTGCCAGCACTAAAATGAAAGGCTGGAATCCCAGTCTCAAGATGGGGACCAGGTTGGGGCACTTGTCAAGGGGCGGGGCCACCCTTGCAGTCCTCAACAGCTTTAACTTTTTGAAAGTGCTGCAAGTTTTAGCATGGGTATTCTATAAACACATTTTTAAGCAGTACTTTTGTACCTACTTCTATATAGTACAAGCTATGTATTAGTCAAAAACCAAAAGATTCATGATTTCCCATATAGTTCACTGGGGTAGGCCTCAGCAGTCAACAGTGTTTCAAACCATGATGACCCCATAGCTCAGCACTGCTCAGTACAGGAGTCAATGGAAATGGGAAAGAGAGGCACAGCTTAGCTGTAGCAGCAAAAAGGAAGTCAAAATGTATTCAGTATAGTGGCTCATGACTTTAAAATGAGATAGTGCTGTGGGGGGGCAGAGTGCTATGGTCAATACCACATATCTTATCTAGATGGGCTGCACTAACCTATACTTATTGTAGGCTCCCATCAGTATGTTTGTCCAATATGGGCCATGTGTTGTTTAGTCATGCTCAGCACTGGTTGCATTTAATCAGCTTCATATTTAGCTTCCATTACTGAGCACATGGCTGCTTTTGGCAGCAGTTTAATGAAAGACAATGTATTTAATGATATTTCTTTGTAAATATATGCAAAACAAGAAGCATTTTTCCCCATGCTACTTCATAGTTGGTAGGGTCGGAAGGGGCCTGAGCAGATCATCAAGTCTGACCCCCTGCCATGGCAGGAAGAAGTACTGGGGTCAAACAACTCCAGCAGGGTGTTCATCCAGCCTGCTTTTAAAGACCCCCCAGGGTACGAGCCAGCACCACTTCTCTTGGATGTTGGTTCCAGATCCTAGCCGCCCTGACAGTGTAGTAGCACCTCCTGATATCTAGCTTGAATCTACCCTCTGCCAGCTTGTGACCGTTATTTCTTGTCACTCCTGGTAGTTTTCGGGGAAACAGGGACTCCCCCAATGCCTGCTGGTCCCCTCTGACTAGTTTATAAATGGCCACTACATCCACCCTCAGCCTTCTCGTGTGGAGGCTGAACAAGTTCAGATCCCTTAGCCTCTTCTCGTAGGGCCTGCCCTGCTGATCATGCAGGTGGCCCTCCTCTGCACCCTCTCCATGTTGTCCACATCCCTCCTGAAGTGCAGCGCCCAGAACTGGACGCAGTATTCCAACTGCAGCCTGACCAATGTCACATAGAGGGGGAGGATCACCTCCTTGGACCTGCTTGAGATGCATCTGTGGATGCATGACAAGGTGTGGCTGGCCTTCCTGACTGCATCCCCACACTGCCAGCCCATGTTCATCCTGGCATCAATAATGACTCCAAGATCCTTTTCTGCCGCTACACTGATGAGAAGGGAATTCCCCAGCCTGTAGGTATGCTGCTGGTTTTTCCTCCCCAGGTACATCACCTTGTACTTGTCAGTGTTGAAACCCGTATTGTTCTCAACTGCCCACCCCTGTAACCCATCCTGGTCCAATTGCAGCCTATTCCTCCCTTCTAGCGTGCCCACTTCTCCCCACATCTTAGTGTCATCTGCGAATTTGAACAGGGTGCTTTTTACCCCCTCATCCAAGTCACTGATGAAGATGTTACACAGTGTTGGCCAAAGGACAGAGCCCTGCAGAACCCCACTACCCACATCCCTCCAGGTCGAAAATGACCCATCCACTACTACTCTCTGAGTGCAGTCCTCCAGGCAATTACTGACCCATCTGACTGTATAGGTATCAACGCCACAGTCTCCTAGTTTTTTAATGAGAGTGGGGTGAGAGACAGTGGCAAAGGCCTTCCTAAAGTACAGAAAGACTATGTCCACCACAACACCTGCATCTAAGGATTTGGTGACCTGGTCATAGAAGGCCACCAGGTTGGTCTGACAGGACCTGCCTCTAATGATCCCCTGTTGGTTGCCCCGAAGCATAATCTCTCCTGCTGCCCCTTGTGGACATGTGCCAGGATAATTCTCTCAAAAAGCTTACCCAGGACTGAGGTAAGACTAACAGGCTTATAGTTTCCT
Organism: Crocodylus siamensis; assembly: GCF_052110815.1. NCBI lineage: Eukaryota > Metazoa > Chordata > Crocodylia > Crocodylidae > Crocodylus > Crocodylus siamensis. Next base: position 201,339,164 of record NC_143396.1, read on the forward strand.
GCGTCCTCGTTCCTCCCTTTTTTGAAAATGGGAACTACATTGGCCCTTTTCCAGTCCTCTGGCACATCGCCACAGCACCATGAGTGCTCGTAAAGCTGTGCCAGGGGTCCCGCAATGATCTCTGCTAATTCCCTCAGCATTCTGGGGTGGGGATTGTCAGAAGTTGGTGATTTAAATACATCCCTCCAGAAGTTGCCTGGCTTACTTGCCATGGTGATGTCTCCTTGTCTGATATTCAAGTAAATATGGTAATTAGGTTATATACATTTATAATTTTTCCATGTAGAAAAGCTAAGTAGTGAAAGGTCATCTGAAATTCATCCCCTCCTATCCTTGCCCCTTACTGATGTGGCAGGGAAAGAAGTGGCAGGGGGCAAGAGATGAGAACCATGCCCCTTGCTCCACTGTTCCCTGGTGCCTGCACCCATGCCCCACAACAATGCCCACCCACCCCCCCATACTGCTCCCCTGACTCCAGCACCTCTTCTGCCCCCACATCTCATTCCCCTTTTCAGCCTCTTCCTTGCCTGCACCTTCCACTACCCACACCCTCTTTTTTGCCTTCTTTTTTTGGCAGCTTTGCTCCTCCAGGGCAATCATCTGCAGGGTGTCCCTGGCTGGGCGTTAACTCAGCCCAGCCATGGAAAAGCAGCAGCAGCTCCCAGCTTGGTTAGGTTGGGGCTGGAGAGACTGGCCTCAGAGCAGAAGGTGTGTGGGGGAGAGGGGGGAAGCACAGGGAGGGGCAGGCTGCAGGTTCCTCCCTCTTACCTTGCCCCCTCCCCATTCTGGTCCAGGGCAGGTAGTAACTTAGCTAGGGTATTAACCTGCAGCCCAGCCTCAAAGCCAAAACTGAACTCCCCTGTCCTGGGCCAGTACTCAAATTAAAGGTAAAGCTTTTTTAAAGCGGGGGGTAGATCTCATCTTGGATTCAAGTAAATATGTTGACTGCAGGGCTAAAAAGGAAATGGGGGGGGAAGAGGGCACAGTGGACTTTATTTTTGTTACTGAAGGAAGTAGTTATGACCCAAATAAAAACAGGGAACACAGCTTTTCATGAAGAAGGACCTAAATTTACAGTTACTTTTCAGGGAGGAACTGAGTTTTAAACATTCTTTTATGCTGAATGGTTGCTTTAAAAGGATCTAAATAAGAAACAGACTGAGTAAAGATGTATAATATCCTGCAAGAGTTCTTCTTCACTGAATCTATTTTGACAGTAACTGTTTTATGAAGCTTTAGAAAATTTAATATTTATCTGCTTCTGGCTGCCTGTAAAAGATGACAGGAGCCAGAGGCAGTAGGACCCAGGGGAAGCTGGCAGGACTCAGGAACAACGCTGGCCTGACCCTGCACCCCCACCCACAAAAGCCTCTGGTTGCCCTGGCTTTCAGTGCTTCCCTGAATGCCTGCTCCAGCACCATGTGGCCCCAGGCTGCGTCACTGGACAGCAAGAGCACAGGGCCACGCTGGTACCCCGGGGCCAGGAGCAGGAGGAGAGAGAGAGAGAGAGAGAGAGAGAGAGAGAGAGTGTGTGTGTGTGTGTGTGTGTGTGCGCGCGCGCGCGTGTGCGCATACAATGAGGGAGGGGGAAAGAGAGAGAGACAGAATTTATAGTGAGGGAGGCACAGTGTGTACGTGTGGGTGGGTGTTCATAAGCCGAGTCCCACATACACACCGAACCATACAAATGCACTCACACCCTCCCTTGCACTGCCATACAAGCAGACCCCCACACACACCCTGGCTATCCTCCCTCCTATACAGTCCCCGACAAACCACATACCAACCCACACCTACACCCTCCCCCAAACCCCACAAACCTATACCCACCCCCATGCACCCCTGCATAGTATACAAGAGTAAGATTTCATTTTAAGCTATTGTATGATCACCTCTGTGTACCCTACACAAACACATGTAAATCAGGACAAAAATATTTTTTGAAATCAAATTAATGAATGTTGTAGATGCTTGATTTTTAGAATATAATTTGGTATTTTTCTGGTTCTGAGATGGCAAAACCCCTTGCTGAAAGGAGTATTTTGGGGGCAAGGGGAGGGACTTCTGGTGGCAAAGGTCGGAGGTTGAGGGGGTGGGACTTCTTGTCCCAAGAAGAGGGAAGGGCACCTGTCAAGGGACAAAGCTACTCATTCAGTCCTCAACAGCTTGCCAAAACACAGCAAGTGGCCCTCTATCCAAAATAATTGCCTGCCCCTGTATTTGGGCTTGATGCCTGCATTTAGGATGGATAAGTCAGTGGATTTCAGAAGGGACAATTCTGAGAATATGAATCGGACAAGAAAGAGCCATTAGCATTCTGACAAAGGAGAGCAGAGACTCACCCTCCTAGTAACAATTTATAGTCCCTTTGTGCAGTAAATTATCTCATATAACCTTTTTGCAATTTACATTTAGTCTGTAGATTTCCCCACCATCTCAAATCCTGCCACTGTCTCTTCTGCCTTCCACAGTGACACCTTTGTCCCCTTTCATGACAACCGAGACAAAGTAGAGGGACTCTAGATGGAAACCATCCGGGAGCCCTACGGGCAGGGCTTGCAGCCGGGATGGCGCCATTGGTGGACACAGGTCTGCATCCAGAGCCAGGACTGGGGTTTTGGAACCGTGATGGCATGGGGCTGTGACTATCACAAAGCTATATGGGCAGCAGATCGTGGCTCTGCCCTGGGCCCCAACCGCATGGTGTCATCCCCCCAAGATCCTAAATAGAGAGAGACTCTAGTCTAAAGAAAGGAAAGGTTACTTTTGCCTATAAAAGGGCGGGGGGGGGTGTTTTGTTTTTACTGCCTAGGTCTTCACCTTGTCCGCAGGAGGCAGACTGACCTGACCTATCAATCATGGGCAAGGAAGACCTACCTGAAGTCCCAACAAATTTGAGACAGCTTGTACAGCTGTTGCCATAGAACTAATTCATTACCTACAAGCTGCTGCCATTAACTAATCTATTTAACTACAAGTTAATAATGGAGATCTCAACTCCTTTAAGTAGAGAAAGTCAGTTACTTAATCTAAATCACCTCTAGTGAAGAAAAACCAGAAGCTGATTATTGTTCATGGGTTAGCAGGTAGGTGGACCATCTTACTAGCCATATGAGAACCAGTATTCTGCTCAAGATCTTCTCCACACATCTCTCATGGTAAGAATTACATGGAGCTAGGATCACTGATAAAAAAAGCCAGCACTAGCCGCCTATCTGGCCACTGAAGTCTCACTGCGTGTAGCACAATTCTATCAACAGATAAATATCAGTGTTTCTACATTATCTGCAAATGTCTCCATTTGAATGAAACCGTATACATCCAAATCAAATATTTAAAAGAGCATTGTTGGGAAATGTAAAGATGAATTCACAGATGAGCTAAGTACAGAAATGTGGTGAATATCATTAAGAAAGAACTCAGGAAAACAAATCATTTGCAAGTGGCTTCGTAAAACATTCACCATGTTTTCTGAGATACCACATGCACCTTTCCCTACAAAATTAAAATTGGGCTGTATGTTTTAACCAAGGACGCTGATTTTCATACTGGAATAGAAGCAGAAGGGCTGCTAGCAGCTGTTCTGCTTTCCTGGGATCGTGCAGCAGGGGCAAAGTCAGGATCAATCTCACCAACCCTTTCCTCCCATCTCCAGAGCTGAAGTTCAAGTGTCACAGTTTCTGTTGAATTTGAAAGAGCTTTGGGCTGAGCAGAAAGTTCAGTTCAGTAGCAGCTATGACAGAGTAAGTTTGAGCTTCGGAGTTTCATAGATTTCATCTACATTAAGGCTGGAAGGGACCTCTGAAGATCATTGAGTCCAGACCCCTGCCCCAGGGGTAGGAGGTCAGCTGGGGCCACAGGACCTCAGCAAGATAAATGTCCAAATGTCTCTTAAAGGAGTCCAGTGTAGGTGCTTGCACTACCTCTGGTGGCAGTCTGTTCCAGGACTTGGGGGCTTGGACAGTCAAAAAAGTTCTTCCTTACATCCAGCCTGAAACAGTCTTGGAGATGTTTGTGACCGTTTGACCTTGTCATCCCTTGGGGTGCTCTGGTGAACAGGCATTCCCCCAGATCCTGATGTCACCCCTTATATACTTATAGGCAGCCAGCAGGTCCCCCCTGAGCCTCTGCTTTTCCAGGCTGAAGAGTCCTATAGTTCTCAGGCACTCATCATAAGGCATGTTTTCCTACCCTCTGATCATATGTGTGGCTCTCCTCTGGACTTTCTCAAGCTTCTCCACATCCTCTTTAAATTGTGGAGCCCAGAATCGTATGCAATACTCCAGCTGCAGCCTCACCAAGGCCATGTACAGCAGGGGGATGACATCCTGGGATTTGCTTGAGAAGCATCTATGGATGCAAGCCAGAGTTTTTCTCACTTTACAAGCTGCAATGTCACATTGGTGGCTCATATTCATCTTGTGGTTAGTCACGATTCCCAAGTCCCCTTCAGCTGTGTTGCTAGCAAATGTTGCACTGCTGAGCCTATAAGCACACTGTGGGTTTTTCTTCCCAAGGTAGAGTACGTTGCATTTTCCAGTATTGAACATCATCAGATTTTCATCCGCCCATTTACTGAGCTTGTCAAGGTCAGCCTGGATCACCATCCTGTCCTCGGGTGTTGACGGTTTACCCCAAAGTTTAGTGTCATTGGCAAACTTGGCCAGTCCACTTCTGATACCAACTGTCCACATCATTAATGAAGATGTTAAAGAGTATAGGCCCAAGGACAAAACCTTGGGTAACCCCACTGGTCACAGCACAACACGAAGATTGACTTCTGTTAACCACCAATCTCTTGGGTCCAACTTCAGAGCCAACTCCCCAACCAGCGGACTATAATGTAGCTGAGGCCACAGTTGGCTAGTTTTTCTATGAGATGATCATGGGATACCAGATCGAAGGGTTTTTTTTAAATCAAGGTATATGACGTCAATCTCTTCTCCCTTATGCAGGTGATATGTCATCTGCTCGTAGAAGGAGATGAGATTGGTCAGACAAGACCTACCCGAGCTGGAAGCAGAGGATGAGTGACAGATGCACAAATGGGCATCCAGCCATGGTTAACCAAGGCTGTAGCAGGGAAGATTCCGTAACCACCCGCCTCCCTCCCCCCAAAAAAACCCACAACCACCTTTCTTTTCATTCTGCCTTGCCAAAATACAGTGTATGTGGTATATGAGAAAACATGGTATTTTTAGCTGTTCTACATCTCTTTTGTCTTGCCAGTACATTCTGGGATAATCACATATCAGAAGACTCAGTGGATTTCAAAACAGATGTCCAAATGAAACTCAAAGACCAAAGAATAAAATACAGCTTTATAGCTGCGTATTGGACATACTCTCAGTCTTTCAACGGATGAAGGAAGATATGGGTGCCAACTAACAAGAAAATGTTCCTATCTTCACTACCGAAGGCCAAAGAATATAAATCCACCTTTATTGGAGATGGCCAATATTTTCACGTAAAAAACAAGATGGAGCGACCCACCTTCTACTCAGCACCAAAACCTGTGATCCTGTAAACTTAAGTCTCAAAACTTATTGAAAAATGTTACTATGGAAAAACTACATATGGCTCCTTTCATTACTTCGGAATCTTTCTAATCAAATTTCAAGGCTAGACATAGAAGCTATGTGGCATAGAAGCAACATGGTTAATATTGCGGCAGACACAGATCAAAAATCTATGCTATTTCTACTGATTCTTTTGGAAGCATTCAAAGGTATGGAAAAGTCAGTGCTGTCAGTCACCTACAGCAAGTGGGAAACAAAGTTGAAAGTGGGGAGAAACAAAAATAAAACTGAAAGAGGTGACTAAGTTCCAAAGCACAATATCCCATGAACTTTAATGGAGTTCCATGAGTGTAAGAGAAGATAACATTTGCCCCACTGTGTCCAAAGCTGAGATCTCTAACCTGATGTGATTTTCATATGCATCAATCATGCTCACTCACTTAAAATATAACTGCTTTAGAAAAAAACTCTTCTATCAGTTATCCCTAAAAACTACAACAAATAAAAATAGTTAAGTAGATTTCTGACGATGATTTCCAAGATATATTTTGTTCTTTCCTTAACTAGGAAGGTCATTGACATATTTGAGTGATAACAATCATATATGCATCACAGAGCAATAGACTGCATGTTTGAAAGAGCCACCCATGTGAAGACCTGCTGCAGTACAGAAGAAAACCCCCCACAAATTGCCCACCACTGCTTATGATGCATCACCCCTTCCTTGAACCTGTATGGAAAATCCTCAAACAATTGCAACCCATACTAGAAAGAGACCCTATTCTTAAAAAGATTTTCCCAGAGCCACCCATCCTAGCCTTCAAACAAGCACAAAACCTCACCAACCTCATCACCAGAAGCAAACTTCCTCAAGCCCAGAACACACCAAATGGATCCAGACCATGCCATGACAAGAAATGCAAAACCTGCCAGCACATCTCCACCACTCCCACGAATACCACACCCCACAACAGAGCCATCAGCATTCCTGGATCTTTCAGCTGCACCTCCAGAAATGTAATGTATCTCATCCACTGCACCAAATGTCCTGATGGAAAATACATAGGTGAGACCAAACAACAACTGAGCACCAGAATGAATGCATACCGGAAATCTATCAAATATAGGAATACCCAATTATCTGTGGGGGCACATTTCTCACAAGAAAACCACTCTCTCCCCAGTCTCTCAGACCTGATCCTCAAAGGAAACTTACAGAACACTTCCCAGAGACGAGCCTATAAACTCCACTTCATCAACCTCCTGGATACTAAAAATCATGAACTAAATATAGACATTGACATCTTACTCCCCAGGTATCTCTCCACTATTCATTCCCCTTCTCTCCCTTGCCCCTCCCCCCAAGCCTGTCTTTCACCCACTGACTCCTCAATCTACATTTTCACTGACTACCTGTCTTGTATGCATACCAACACAGCCTCTGGCTTCTTTACTTTTCATTCCATGCAGGAAGAGCACACACCAACTGCAGAAACTTCCTTAGCCTGACAAAGGTTTTTTGAACCCAAAAACTTGCTTAATAATTGTTTACCAACTATTTAAGTTGGTCTAATAAAAGATATCAGATTCACCCAAAGAACCTTGTCTGCCTATGTCCTTAGATCAACACAGCTACAACTTACACCCTATTACTGAGAGAGAGGAATTCCTAAACTAGGAAAGCTTTCTCAAAACCAAAAGGCTAACTGAACTTAGAATATTTTCCAAGTGTATCACATGAACTATTTGTTAAATTAACCTATTATAGCCTTTGTCTGAAATTACTCTAAAATTGGTACCTTAATTGTTTCTGTTTCATGCCTCAGTGGGTGTTAAATTTTATCTACTGGATTTTCTAAATGCCAGCTCCATCAGATTCTAAGCATTTATTCTTGCCCACTCAACCGACCCAGGTCACCAAAACAGAATTTTGTATAATGTGCTGAAATGAAGTCTTAATTCTCAAATTATTTTCTCTTCTACTGGCAGCCAAGAGACTAACAATGACTTCAAGACTACTGCTTTAGCTCCTGTTTTATGCATAGTTCACCTAGAAAGAGGAAAGCAGCATCAAAAGAACTTTTCTAGGCTATTTTTTTAAGTCATTGACTTAACAAAGTAAACTGGAAAAGATTAATTTTCCATATGTAATAGTAGGTGGTGAATACACAAACATTTAGTTACCTAATTCATGGTTTGTAAAAATACAGTAGAGAGTATCATAGTTAACTATAGCTAACAAGATGCAGGTTATATATTGTGTTGTGCAAATATTTAAAAAACACATGACATTAATAGCACAAGGAAAGATTCATGAATATGTTCTCTAGCCAAAGTAAATGAAAACCTCACTGTGGCAGCGAGACACTGCCACCAGCTCCCCAAGGGGAGAGGGGAAAACCCGTGGACCCCAAAACCTGGGAACAAACCCCCAGCGGGGGTAACTTACCCTCTCCCAGAGAACCGAAGCAGAAGCTGGGACTGCAGCAGCAGTCACACAAGCCGGCGTCACGCCGGCTGTTTAATCAGCTGTTTTCCACCTGGGGAATAGCTGGGCCAATCGCGGCAGCTGGTATGGCCACCACAGGAAAGTTGAAAAGCCCCACTGGAACCACAGCAGAGGGGAGCCAGAGGGAGGAGACGCTGGCACGCAGCATGCCAATCCACAAGTCAAATGCCGAGGGTTTGGAACAGACTCCCCCCACAGGTAGTACAGTCAACCACCCTAGCGACCTTCAGAAAGTGTCTTGATGGCCACCTTGCTGGGGTCATCTGACCCCGGCAGTCTTTCCTGCCCAAGTGAAGGGGAGCTAGACCCAATGATCTCTAAGGTCCCTTCCAGCCCCTAACATTTATGAATCTATACATTTCTATTACAGGTATTGCCATGCTGTTGATCACCATAATACCCAAATACATTCATAAGATAATTAATTAAGACTACAAGTGCATGTGATATAGGTAATATTTAGAGATGGAAAACTGAAGCATACATAAATTGATTTGTTAAAGGTCATCCAGACTGCCTCTAATCAAGCCATGAAGAGAATCTAGGCCTTCTCATAAAACAAGTGATCAACATGTTATGCTAGCCCCATGTAATTTTTTTTTTTAATAAAGAAATGTTTATATGTCTGATAATATTATAAAATATTAAGCAAAAAGAAAAAGACTCAGAGTTTAAGTAGGGAGTGGAAAGAGATGAGAGTAAAGGAGACAGGAAAGTGAGGATGAAAAATTTAAATGTGATAAGACATGGGGAAAAGATGATAAAAAGTAGGAAAACTAAAACACAATACAGTAAACAATGACAGATAGAGAATCCAAGATCAGAATTGCAAGAATGATTTGTCAGAAGAAAGCATAGGCAAGGATTTCTGTGGATGATATCTTTTATTGGACAAACTACATGCAAGACAGACTTAGACAAGCTTTTGATGCAATGGATCCTTCATCTGAAAGCATGTCTAAGTCTATCCCAATCATGCAGTTTGTCCAATAAAGATATTACCTATGAAAATCCTTGCCTCCCACACATTTCCTGGACCATCATGCCTACATCATTCAACACTACCAGAAGGAAGCAGAGATCTGTTCAAGTTCCTATATTATTCCCATACAGAGAGTTGGTAGTCAGCGCCTTAGGCAGGTCTTCTTGAGATGCCTAAAAATGAGGAAACAGGAAGCACCTTTCTACATACCCCTGCAATGCAGACCAAATTTCAAAGATTCTCTTATAACATACCCTATGAAATTTCTGTGCAAAATATAGTCTTAGCAAAACCTCTGTATCTAAAGAACACCAAGTATAAAATATAAGAAACATGAAAGGAACTAGCATGAAATCATCACATTTTATATTTCTTTTTATGCCTCCATGTTAAGCTTCTCTCTCATCTTACCAGTTTCAACTTTTACAATAAATGAGGCAGGAAAGAGAAACAGGTCGCTTTAGGATCATCTACCTTCAGTTTCCTTATTGAACCTTAAAAATATGTAACTAAGATGCTAACAAAATATATCACAGCTAAATGGGTCATTTTTTCCCTTTACCTTCCCACTTGCTGCAAGTCCCTTAGCAAAACCTGAAGACATTTTTTGTGTTATGTGCTGCAAAGGATAACAACAAATTCTGCTTTTCTATCTTGCCAAGATCTTGAGGTATTTGATACAAAACGAAGAGGTATAGGGAAAAGTATGAAAAGAAGCTCTCTCTGCAATGCTCCTTTGGGAGGCAGAGAAAGAAACATAGGAAGAGGTTGTAGAAAGCAGAGAGCAGAAGCAGGCTGACATCAGAAAGCAGAGACACTAATTGGGGCCACAAGCTGCCACTGGGATAGAGAAGCCATGCACTAAACTTATGTGTTAGGGGTGCAGAGATGAACACCAAAAAAAGGAAAATTAAAAATAAATTCAGAATTAGGTTGCTAAAGTGCCTCAGAAATTTATCCTGAAGATATGTTCAAGTCAAATACCGAATTATTTATTTTACTTCTAAGGAATTGTGTATAATACTGTTTACAAAGATGAAGGAACAGAAGGGAGAGATAAATCAAAAAATACTCATCACTGCTAACAAGATTATTCTCAATGAGGAAAAATTAAAAAGGGTTTCTTTAAAGGCTTCTGAAAGTCTATAAACTTACAAGCTCAGAAAGAATATAATTACTGACAATGTCACCTAACGAGGGAAACATTAAAAACAAATGGCATGAGGCTCATAAAAAGGATAAAAAACATAATACCAACTACAGGTCTATTCAACAGAAACAAGATCTTAAAACAAAAACAAAAAATGCAATACCAGAGAACAATTAAAATAAGTTGCCAAGAAACAAAATACTTCAGTGGGATGTCAATCAGTAATGTTGCACTGACAACTGTGCTTTAATTAAATTTGAGACTGTTACCAATTAGGTAGTCTAGAGCACTACAGGCTTCATGCTGCCTATGACTCAGTGCACTGACTCATCCAGTAAAACTTTTCTTACAGAAGAAATATCCAAGCACCCACAAGGATGCAAGATCAAAAGGAAAGCAAGTTCACCAACCTTTTTAGCAAAAGCCTTGTGTTAAATTTAGATGAACAGAAGTATTTAACATGACCTTCGAATAAAGTTTAATAGGCAGAAGCTACTTGAAAAATGTAATTATATTTTCTTCCTTACCCTTAAAAAGGTAACAATAGAATAATTCAATATTGGATAAACATCTCAAAAAAACCCAAAACAACTTTAGGTATACAAACTGAACCTAAATTGGCAGTCTTTACAACTTACCTTTCTTAAAACTGCTTGGCACTTTTCATTGAAAGATTCTGTTTTCAGCTGGTAGTTTCACCAATATTTAACCATTTGGACCAACATTTCCCATGCCAGGTATGCAAGGTCCTTTACGTAAATCCAATATCTTATTAGACCAACTAAAATAGTTGGAAAAATTCATCTTTGCAAGCTTTTGAGTACAAACACCCTTCTTCAGGCAGTTGTTCTGTGCTCTTTCTGGATGGAACAGAATCTAACAAAAGCCAGAGGCTTCAAAACTACCATCACGTCTTTTCCATTTGAACTGCAAGAAAAACTACAGAACTTGATCCCCCAACTAGCTAAGCCAGGGACTTTTTACATGCGCCCTAAAATCCACAAACAAGGGATCTCTGGCAGACCTATCTTATCCAACCATGGAACCCCAACTGAGGAAATATCAGGTTTCATCTAATCAATCCTAAAACTTTTCGTCACTCAAAAAGCAAGTTTTGTCCAAGACACAACAGACTTTCTATGAAAACTTAAAAACATAGATGACCTTCCCTGCAACACCCTCCTAGTCACCATGGATGTTACCAGCTTATATACCAACATCCCACACCAGGAAGCCTGCCTTACATATCTACAAGAGCAAGATCACAACTCAGAGTACAGACCTAAAGATATTACTGACCATACACACTTCAACCTCACACACAACAACTTCACTTTCAATAACCAATACTTCCTCCAGACCATGGGCACAGCAATGGGCATCAAAATGGCCCCACAATATGCCAACCTTTTTATGGGCCACCTGGAAGAATTCTTCAAGGACTGCACCATCAAATCCTTGCTATACTTAAGATATATTGATGACATCATCATTTGGACTGAAAACCTGCAATCTCTGATCGATTTGCATTAGAAATTAAACAATCATCTCTCCTCCATCAGATTAGCTCTTGAATACTCCAGCACCAATATTTCTCTTTTAGACACTACGATCAATATCCAGAATGGTAAAATACAAACCACCATATACTAGAAACCCACGGACTAACATACATATTTACACAGAACAAGCAATCACCCTAAACACACCAAGAAAGCTCCAATATACAGCCAAATTCTCTGATGCCACCAAATCTACACTGCGAACACCCATAATTGTCACCTCACAAATCTCAGAAGGGATTTCACTCAACAAGAACACTCCAGAGAGACAGATTGCACTTTTAAAAGAGCCATCTGGACACCACCTAAAGAACTGCTCAGCTTTGCTACTTTTAAGTACCAGGCTCCATCCCTGGTAGCTTTATAACCTTCAGGATGAACAGCTTCCTACCTGTCTCTCTGACAAAGTCCTCTTTGAGGCAGAGCTTCTTCTCTGGCAGCCTGCAAAGAAAAGACACCCCTCCCCCTTTACTTCCTAAGCCCTGCCCTGCAGGTCAAGTTACTCCCTTGCCAGCTGACTTGCCCACAGGGTCCTTCCTTAACCCCCATTTTGCTGGTTGCTGCAAAATACCTGCCCTTAAAGGGTTCCTTGTTTCAAACCTTTAATAAGATAATTGCATAGTTTCATTTAGAAGACACTATTCATAGCACAAAATAGAACATGCTTGCTAACCGAACAACTGTTAATTTAGGTTAGTTACGCAGCCCAAAGGAATAGGATTTGTTATAGTCAGCTTGCTAATTGGCAATTTGTGGAAGGGACTACAGGGTGGTTTGGAGGTCCCATTAGTACCCTAGGGGCACGTGACTGCCTTGAGCCTTGCTAGGGGTCAGGTTCAAGGTGTGGTCAGAGGGCCCATTCCCCAGGAAAGGGGAGAGAGCCTGGTGCCAGAAGGCCTGGAGCCTGAGAGGGCAGGAAGCCCAGAGGGCCCAGAGCCTGAATAGGGGTAGCAGTGCCTAAGAGGGGCGGAGACAGGAGCCAAGGGCCCAGTGCCCAGATAACAGCAGCGATCATACCAGGGCCCTGAAGCCTGCGAGGGGCCAATCCAGAGCCCAATAGGGCAAGACTAGGACTGGAGCCCAGGAGCCAGGTCCGGAACAGTGATCCTTGGTTAAGGGACCAGATAAAGCAGAGGGGCAGAAGCCGGGAAGGCTGAGGCCCCAACAAGGGAGTAAAAGCCTGAAGGGTCTGGTGGCTTTGGGGACAAGGGTCCCACTGGATGTGATGCTGCATACCATCTGCGAGACCTGGGTGTGACTATGGCGGCAGTTGAAGGTCACAAATTAAGCCCTAAAGACAAGCGAGGTTGGGAAAGTCGACCATGGGAGAAGACAGCAAGCAACATAGGCATCAGTCTCTGAAGGCAGCCTCCCTTTTTTTGTTTGGTTTTTTTTGCTTGATGAAAAAGAAAAGGCTTTTGACACAGTATCACACTCACTTCTTATGCATAAACTGAGTAGCTGTGATGTGGATTTTTTCACAGTAAGGTGGGTGAGATACTGGCTTATGGGAAGCACCCAGAGAGTGATGGTGGATGGGGCAGTTTCTCCCCAGAGGGATGTGGGCAGTGGTGTCCCCCAAAGCTCTGTGGACCAGCACTGTTTAATTTTTTCATCAGCAATTTGGAGAAAGGTGTTGAAATAACCTTGTCCAAATTCGCAGATGATACTAAACTATGGGGCACAGTAAACACACTGGAGGGCAGGGAGTGAATTTAGGCAGATTTGCACAGACTGGGAAAGTGGCCAGATCAGAATAGGATGCAATTCAAGAAGGATAAATGCAAGGTGTTGCACCTGGGGAGAAAGAATCTCCAATACACCTGTAAGACTGGAGAGTACCACAACAGTGGAAAGAGATCTCGGCATCCAGGTTGATGCAAAAAAAACCACGAGTCACCAGTGCAACGAGGTAATAAGCAAGGCTAACCGCACTCTTTCTTGCATCAGCAGGTGCCTCACGAGCAGGTCTAGGGAAGTGATAATTGCCCTCTATGCAGCATTGGTGAGGCTGCAGATGGAGTACTGCATCCAGTTTTGGGCACTGCACTTCAGAAGGGATGTGGATAATCTTGAGAGGGTTCAGAGAAGGGCTGCTCGTATAGTTGAGGGCCTGCAGGTAAGACCCTATAAAGACAGACTGAGAGATCTGGATCTCTTCAGCCTCCACAAGAAAAGGCTGAGAGGTCATCTCGTGGTTGCCTACAAACTCATTGGGGACGGGGGCCAGCCGGGAATAGGGGACATTCTGTTTACCAGAGCACCCCTTGGAGTTACCAGAAATAATGGCCACAAACTAAAGGAAAATATATTTAGATTGGACATACGGAAGACATTTTTTATGGTAAGGTTTGCCAAAATATGGAATGGGCTTCCAAGGGAGGTGGTGCTTTCCCCTACCCTGGAGGTGTTCAAGAGGAGATTAGACAGACATCTGGCTGGGGTTGCTTTTAACCCCAGCTTTCTTTCCTGCCTGGAGCAAGGGAAAGACTCTACCAAGTCCCTTCTGACTCGAGAAATCTATGAAATTTCCAACAAGATGCTGCGGGCGGGAAATGAAACAAGACCTTAAGAGACAGGGCTAAGAGAGAGCCTAGAAAGGATGAAGTGGCCTGTAGGGGGTATCACAAAAGTTCTTGAGTGGCTAACCTGTTACAAGGCTGTATCATAAAGTATATACAAAAGGTAACATTTTGCTAATATTTTGTAACTTTTAGGGGTGCTTACTTGTGCAATCAAAACATTTTAATGTCATTTTTTTACATAACCGTAAAGAAGAACTGAAGACTATGGACGCTGAGAGTAGGTAACTGCAAATATTTTCATAGTACAAAGAAAGCACAAGACAGCTTGAATAAAATAGGGATTACCATGGATAAAACTGTAAAACTTTCAGTGTCACCACTTTAAAGGACAGAAATTCTACAATTTATTGACTTTTAAACCAACAGATACATGACAAATAAACACATATGAAAAAGCAATACTATTCCAAACTGACACTATCAGTTTTAAAATATAGCAATTCAAACCCAAGCTTGTCAGATTTTCTGAAATATTTAAATATTCATTTATTTTACTAATTTCAGCTCTCTATAGCTCACCAGAAACTGAACTAATGAACTACTACTAGAGTTAAGTGTGAGGCCAACTTTTCCATGCTATTTCCTGACCAGAACAAGAGCAAAACAATCAGCTCTTTCAAAAGTAAGTCTGTTCTTGTGAGATTCACTTCCAACTTTCACAGACACAAGATGATTACACAATCAAAATAAGCAACAAGTGACAAGTACACAGTGGGAGAGATTAATTCCAAGTGAACCAGAATTCTGAAGTTTAAGTTCATTCATCACAATTAAATACATAACTAAATTAATTTAGAGCCATTTAAAAAGGATCTTTTGAATTAAAACTTCAGTGCTGAAGGAAATTAAAATGTGCAGAAAAAATTTCAGGGAGTCTAGAAACTAATTTATCTCAGCTGATCTGCAGTCTTCTTGGGCATGATTATTAGGATATGCAACTGTCAATTCATCTCCAGTTGGGCTGGGCCTTTTATGGATTATATCTTCTCTTTTTTCTACTGCTTGGGTTAAGTTGCAAAATAAAAATTAAGACTAGGCAAAAAAAAAAAGGGCCAAGGGAATTACAGACCAGTTAGCCTGACTTCTATACCTGGAAAGTTACTGGAGCAAATTATGAAATTCATTGGTAACACCTGGAGGAGGAAAGGTTGATCATGAACAGCCACCATGGATTTGCTAAGAACAAAATCATGCCAAACAAATCTGATCTTCTTTGGCAAAGTAAACAGGTGGGTGGATAAAGGGAATATATTGGATACAGTACATATGGACTTCAGAAAGGCTTGTGACAAAGTTCCTACGACTTTCTCGAAACCAAATTGAGGAAATGTAAGCTAGACAAAATTACTACAAGTTGGATAGAAAACTGGCTTAATAACTGCAAGCAAAAGATAACTAGAAATGGATTAATATCAGAACAGGAGACCGTTAAAGGTTCTAGTGATGTTTAAAGTGTTCATTAATGATTCTGATGCCAGAAGAGAAGGCTCTCTGAGCAAATCTGCAGATGACATGAAACAGGGAAGGACTGCCAGAGGACAGAAGCAGAATTTAGAAGGATTTGGATAGATTGGAAAGCTCAGCTAGAAACACCAGGATGAAATTCAACACTAACAGGTGCAAGGTATTATACCTAGGGAAGAACATGAGTCAGTAATGCGAGGGAGCTGCAAAAAAGGCAAATACAGTTTTGAGCGGCAATAACAAGAACAGTAGGTATAAAATATGAGAGGTGATGGTGCCACTTTACTCAATACTGGTTAGGTCTCCTCTGGAATAATGTCTATAGCTCTGGGCTCTATATTCTAAAAAGGACATAGAGAAGTTAGAAATGGTGCAAAGGTGAATGGTTAAAAAGTTAAAGGCAACCACACAGTGAGAGGTTGAGAAAACTAAATGCATTTAACTTGCAGAAAAGGTGATTAAGGAGAGACTTGATATCAGCCTTCAATATCTGTAGAGCTGCCATAAAGAACAACTTCCCCTCCCTGAAGAGAGTAGGATGCATAGCAATGACTTGAAATGGCAGCCAAGGAGGTCTAGATGGGATATCAGAATATATTTCTTCATTGTTAGAACCACAAGGCAGTGGAATAGACTGCCTAGGGAAGTTGTGGAATATCCTTTATTAAAGGTTTTCAAAAAGAGACTGGCTAACCAATGGTCAAGAATGATTTAGGAGTACCAATGCCTGGAGTGAACTGTGAAGAGCAACTAGAAAACCAAAAAGCCCTACCCTCCACTCTAATACCCATGCAGAGCTCAGATTATGAGAAGACCTCTATAGCCCAAATATATGGAACTTGGAGAGGACCATGGGCTACATCAAGCCAACGAAGTAGAGCTCCATAACTGGCTTTATTATGAAAAAAGATTAGAGAAACTGGGATAACTTTATAGTGAGGATGAAAAGGGGAGTTTAGCTCTCCAGTCAGGGTATATAATACATGATGTATTATTGTTTACAGTCCCCAGGCTGTAGTGGAAAGTGGAGAGTCTCTGCATTTCCTATGCTCTTGGACTTCGCTGGTTACCATGAGGGGCTGTGAAGGAATATTTCCCTTCCTTTGCTATGGTTGTCACAAAGTTTTTTTTCCTGCTTTCCTTAGAAGTACTGAATGATGGCTGCAGCAAAGTTTAGGGATTTTTGATGGGGGGTGTGGAACTTGGCAGAGAGAGTTTCCTTATGAGAGGATCTTGCTCTTCTGTTCAGGGTGAGACTGATAACCACATTTGGAATCAGGAAGGACTTTTACCAGGGGTGTGCAAAGCAGGCCATATTTGATTTGGATTCAGCCTGATTCGGGGGACAGTGATTTGATTCGTTGATTTGGATCACTATTCCGATTCAATTTGGCAGAATCCAAATCTAAATATTTGATCTGATTCAGAGAATCAGCGATTCAGCCACAGACACCGCCTTGTATGTTTTTTCTACATACCTCAAGGTACAAGGCGCGGCTCATGAATGCTCTGATGCTGGGACAGATGGAGCATCTCACAGGAGTGCAAGGGGGCCCCTTGTGTGCTCGGCAGTGGACCCAGAAGCACTTCCAGTCTACTGCCAAGCATGTGGAGGTCCCTGCTGCACCCCCTCCTGGCTCAGCAATCAACCACGGGGGACCCCAGGAGCCCCCCAGACCAGGAGGCACCAGTAGCCGAGCTGGGGGGGGGTCCCCCATGCCTTTGGTCCACTTCCAGGTCCGCCGCCAGATGTGCTGGGGAGCCTCCATGATCCCATGGGACGCTCCATCTGCCCCACCTTCTCAGCATTCATGATCTGCCTGGTACATTGAGGTATGTAGAAAAAACATTGAAAGCTGATCTATGTCTGAATCGTCGAATCTCTCCGAATCGAATCAGCAACTGAAGCTTCGCACAGCCCTAACTTGTACCGCATGATTAGACTAGAATGGACTGTGTGGGGGTTGCCTTCTTCTGCAGTGAAGGGTGTGTCCCTCTTCCTTGGACCACTTGAGACTATTTTAACTGCTCCCAGTCCTTGCAGTGGCAGGACACTGAAAGTGCCCTTGTCCCACCTCTTTACTTGTTGCAAGTTAGGCTGTTTGTGATATTTCAGACATTGCACCTGGTAGTTGTATAAAAAAACCTCATTCACAAAGCTTTTTAAGAACAGATTACAGCACGGGTCAGCAACCCCCAGCATGCACACCACAGCATGGCATGTGAGTCCATTTTGCTCGGCACGCTGCAGCCAGCCCAGGCCATGGAGCCCAGCCTACTCACAGCAGACAGAAAGGAGGCTGCAAGGCCTGCTGCAAGGCCAAGCAAGAGCTGCCCCGAACCCAGGCCAGATGTGGCAGGCAGCTGAGAGACTGCAAACAGCTGCATGGGGCTGGAGCATAACCCCAGCCCCTTGCCCCTGTGTACCCCAAGGCACACGTGCAGCTCTCACCAAAAAAGAACCAGTGCCAGGGCTCCAGAGCCCAGTTGGACCCCAGTGCAATTGTTTGCAGCCTCCCAACTGCCTGCTGCAGATGTTCAGAGCATGGGCTGGCTCTGGCAGGCAACTGGGAGGCTGCAAACAGCTGCATCAGGCTCTAACTGGGCTCCAGAGCCCCAGCCGGACTCCATGGCAGTGCCTCGGGGCAGACAGAAGAGGGAGAGGACAGGGTTGCATTGCCCCACGCCTTTCCCAGCCATGTGCCTGAGGCACATATGCACCCGAGGCACATATGCACCCATTGCTGTCATGGAGCCTGGTGCAGCTATTTACAGCTGGATCAGGTTCTGGGCAGCTGAAGCAGACAGCAGGGCTCTGGAGCCCCGGCACCAAATCCATGTTGGCAGTTGGTGCACAAGCACCTCAGGACACACTGTGGTGAAGGGGCCAGGGCAGCAGAACCATGACCCCTTCCCTGCCATCTACCCAGAGATGCGCAAGCACGTACAACCAGCAACAAAGACTCATGACTCTCCTGCCATTTGCCTCTGACATGCCAAGTTGAGGTGGAGGTTGAGGTCAGGGTGTTTTTGGCACTACAGCCAAAAACAATGCCAAACACTGGATTAGACATCACTTCTCTAGGAAGGGTTTGATGAGAATGATCCTGGCTTGGGCAGGGGGTTAGATTAAATGACCTCTTGAAGGTCCTTCCAACCCTAATTTTAAATTATTCTATGACAGAGAGATCACATAAAGGAAACTTTCCATTCTGCCACCAATTTTCTCCACCATGCTATAGAGTTAAACATGCACTTACAAAATTTCAAATGACTTTTTAATTGACAGGATAATGTGCCAAAAAACATGCCGTCTTTTAATGTAGTATGATACAATTTAAAGATAAGATGACAGGTGCAGTAAAGCAGCTGTAATAGTAATGCCTTTTTGACCCTTAGAGAAGGAACTTTAGAATGCATACCAGTTATAAACTGGGCATAAAAAATGGAATTCTGGATCTCAACACTTCCTCGAACATTTCAGAACATTGACAATAAATATGTAAGATCAGAAAAGAGGATCAAAGCTTTGAGGGTCTTTTGCAGTGCTGCTAATACAAAACTTTTAACGACACCAAAACTTTTAACGACACCTCAAAACCATGGCAAACAGTCATCCATACTACTCTTTTCTTCTTGCTCTGAAGCTAGTGAGGAACAACAGCATGATATTAAGTCACAGAATCATAGAAAGTTAGAGTTAGGGACCTCAGGAGGTCATCCAGTCAAACCTCCTGCAGGATTTTGCACTTGTCCTTGTTGAATCTCATGAGATTCCTTTGAGCCCAATCCTTCAATTTGTCTAGATCACTCTAAATCCTAGCCCTACCCTCCAGCATATCTACTGCTCCCCCCCAGCTTCAAGTCATCTTCAAACTTGCTGAGGGTGCGCTGTATGCTATCTTCCAGGTTGTTGTTGAAGACATTGAACAAAAACAGCCCCAGGACTGACCCTTGGGGCGTTCCACTTGATAGTGGCTGCCAACTAGACATCAAGCCATTGATTGCTACTCTGCGAGCCTGATGCTCCAGCCAGTTTTCTATCCATACAGGCCATTCATCCAGCCCATACTTCCTTAGCTTGCCTGCAATAAAGTTGTGGTAGGCAATATCAAAAGCCTTGCTAAAATCAAGGTATACCACATGTTCACCAGTCACCCCGCATCCACAGAGCTACTCATCTCATCACAGAAGGCAACCAGGTTGGTCAGGCATGACTTGCCCTTGGTGAATCCATGCTGATTGTTTCTAATCACCTTCTTCTCCAAGTGCTTAGAAATTGATTCCTTGAGGAATTGCTCCATGATTTTTCCAGGGACTGCAGTGAGGCTGACTGGTCTGTATTTCCCTGGATCCTCCTTTTTCCCTTTCTTAAATATGGGCACTATGTTTGCCCTTTTCCAGTCATTTGGGACCTGTCCTGATGGCTCTGCAATCACATCAACCAACTCCCTCAGTCCCTCAGATGCATCTCATCTGGCCCCATGGACTTGTATACATCCAGGTTTTCTAAACAGGATGTTAAGAAATACATTTTTTCTGTACTAACATAATATACTGAGTAGTATTTCCACACAAGTCTATCAAAGCAATTGAAACACGTTATTGGTCAACAGGCAAGTTGAAAAGCTGCTTGTAATTCCCCAGCTTACTCATAAAAGGTTGGAGAAAAGCTCTTAAAATATTTACTGCCAGTAAACAATTAAGAAGCGCTTCAGAAATAAAACTGATTTCCAAATTTAACAAAGCACACAACGTCCCCCAAGACAGTATCTCTTTATAGCAGTACTGTCAGCATTTCCGATTCCCTCCATGAAAGAAAAGAATCCAGGTAAATAGATGGAAAAATTCGTCCAACTAGCTTTTGGGCACAAGAACCTTTTGTCAGACTAAGGAAGCATCTTCAGATGGTCTGTGCTCTTACTGGAAGGAATGGTAAAGCACTCAGAAGCCAGTGGGTGTGCAAGAAAGCCAGTCAGTTAAAATGTTGATTGAGGTGGTCAGTAGGCAAGAGATAGGTTGGGCGAGGGGGTGGGGCGGAAATGAACATAGGCAGATCGGAGACAAGAGGGTGGTGGGGAAGGGAATGAAAATGGCTGGTAAAAACTGGAGGGTTGTACTGGGGAGTCAGCTGTTAGGTCAGTTATGTGTCATAAATCCACTGTCTATATTTAGTCCATTATTTTTTTAATCCAGTAGATTGATGAAGTGCACTTCATAGGCTGATCTGTGAAAGCTACTTTGTAAATTCCCTTTCAGGATTAGAACTGAGAGATTTGAGAGACAGTGTTTTTTCTTGTGAGACATGTGCCCCCACAGATAATTGGGTACTCTGGTTTGTGATAGATTTACAGTGTGTGTTCATTCTGGTAGGCAGCTGTTTTTTGGTTTCTCCTACATATTTTCCATCAGTGCATTTGGTGCACTGGATGAGATATATTACATTTCTGGAGGTGCAAGTGTAAGATCCAGGAATGGTGATGGATCTGTTGTGGGAGGTAGTAATTGTGGGGGTGGTGGAGTTGTGTTGGAAGGTTTTACATTTCTTATCACAGCATGGTCTGGATCCATTCAGTGTGTTTTCAGCTGTAGAAAGTTTGCTTCTGGTAATGAGGCTGGTGGTTTGGTACTCATTTAAAGGCTAGGATGGGTGGTTCTGGGAAGATCTCTTTGAGAATTGGTTCTCCTTCTACTATGGGTTGGAATTGTTTGAGGATTTTCTGTATAGGTTCCAAGGAGGGATGATATATCATAACCAGTGCTGTGCGATTCATGGGAGGGTTTCTTTTGTATTGCGACAATTCTTCATGTGGCATCTGGGTGGTTTAGGAGTCAGAGAATTAGTGAATTGCTATTTGTAGTCCAAATAAAAATGTAGTGCTTCAAAAGTTACAAACAAGTCTTCCACTGTTACCATATTTTCTCACTTACAGCACACCTCTTCCACAGAAACCAGCCCCCAAAAACTGGGGATATGTGCTTTAAGTGGGAAAGTTATTTTCGTTGCTGTAATGGAGCATCCCACAAACACTGCGCATGCCAAGCAGCTGCCAAGATTGCTACCACTGGTATCTGCTTAGCAAACTGAAGGAACAAGAGTCTTATGTGAACATATTCAGAGCCATAGCTATTGGTTGAGCCAGTACAATAGCTTTTGCCCAAAGCAGCATGAGCTCTTGGTAGTACCTTGATGAGGTATGTGATATTGAAACAACACTTTATTCACAAGAACTTACGTTAAGAACTACTTACAGTAAGGATGTAACAGCCTTGGTACTCCCCTTTGCAAGGGTCTAGGGTCTAACCATGTGCGACAGAGTAAATCTTCCTGGAAACAAAGGTGTCCAGGAACTGTAGCATCATAGGAGATAAGTCTGCCACATCAGGAAGTTCCTCATGCCAGACTTCCTGGACACGTTATGTGCCTAGGAGGACTTACTCTGTCAGAGTCTATCATAACTTTGGAAAATTCTTTTTTTGCTACATTCTGCCTTCTAAAAAACAAGGTGATTGCTTTATTTGGGGATGATGTATCTGTGAAAAATATGGTAGATTTTGAGTGATACAGAAGTGTTACGGGACATGACTCTGTTCACCCAAACAGGGCCACAGTTAAGTGGAACTAGAAGGGACCCTATAGGTAGGGACATATTAAAATTGCAGTGGAAGTGCACTGCACTGTGGCTCCTTTAATTGCTTACTTCACTGCACCACCTGCCCCTGATTGGCAGAGGGGCCCTGGCAGCCCTGCTGCTGATTGGCTGGGAGGCAAAACCTGCAGTTTTAAATTATGCTGTGGTTTTTGCCTCCTGGCAAATCAGCAGCAGGAGGCAAAAACCACAGCATATTTCAAACCATGGTTTTTGCCTCCTGGCCAATCGGCAGCAATCAGTGGGGCTGCCAGGGCCCCTCTACCAATCAGGGTCCGGGGGTGGAAGGGCACGCGTGGCATAATGAGCAAGAATAAAGGAACCATTGCACAGCATAGTTCTGCTGCAATTTCAGTAGATCCCTACTTAAGAGGTCTTCTAGTTCAGCTCCCTGCTCAAGGCAGGATCATCCTTCACTAAACCATCCTAGTCAAGCATCTCATCCCCATCTAACCCAGCTTTGAAAATTTCAAGGGATGTAGATTACACAACCTCTAAGTAGCCTGTTCCAATGCTTGACCAAGTCAGACATTTAGAAAGTTCTTCCCAATTTCCAACCTAGATTTCCTCTGCTGCGGTGTGAGGCAACTGTTCCTACTCCTGTTCCCTATAGCCATAGAGAAGTCTAATCTCCATCCTCTTCATAATCACCCTTCAGGTATTTGAAGACTTATCAAAACTCCCATCTTCTCTCCTCTCGACTACATAGTCCTAGTTCTTTCAGCCTTGCCTGATATGTTCTGCTTCAGAGGCTTCTAACCATAATCATTGATACTTCCATAGCTGTATGCGCTCTTTTTCCCTCTAAAATCTAAAATCACTTTAGATATTTCATTCAATTTACACTTACTGGTAATCCCTCACACATTTAAGATCACTTGAACATATATGCCCTCTGATGTTTTCTTTCCTCAGATAGGGTTTTACTTCTTCTTACAACTCAAGTCCAGAAAAAATGATCTCATTCATTCTTCCTAAATACATACAATTTTGATAGTTCTTGATAGAAAGTTACATTTTGAAAATAAGTACACACCTTTTTTACTAATTTGTTTATGCTTTTATAACATTAAAACTTGCTTTAGAATAAGAGAGCTTTAATGGCCAATGACTAATAACTCACTATATGTGAAGGACACATGCCCAGAGAGCTAGGTTTCATAAACCAACTGTAGTGAATATTAGTACACAAAGATCTGGTGTCAATTCAGGGTTTTACCAACTATTCTAAATGACTTTGGCACTTTATTCACTAAATGACTACAAACTGTACACAGCACAAAAGTATGAAAATAAACTGTGGATAATAGCATTACTCACAGAAAAGACTCTTGTAAACCTCTTCTACCCCACTTGTTACGTTCACACACAGCACTTACCACTACTGAATGAGGCATCATCTTTTGGAAGAATTCACTGTACCTTGCATTTAATATCTAAGCACTATTACACATGCTCAGGGGAGGGGGGGAGCAGCACTTTAATTAGAGCAGTTCCAACAGCATTTGATGAGCTTTAGGTTCAAGTGCCCTCACCACCATTTTTAAGTGCAGGAACACTGATACACGAGATGTGGAAGGCTGCTGGAACACAGTAATTACCACACTCCAGCAAACTCAATCTGCAGCCTAAAGGTAGTAGATCTTTAATCCTTGCTAATAATGTAAATAATAGTACTTGCTTCTTACAGCTATATGGCATTTGCTTGTTTTTAATAACTTCTAAATTAAGAGGACTGTTACAAGGTTTTGGAATGTGTTAAATGAAAGAGATATGGGTTTTCTGGAATTCATAACTTGATTCTTGGTATGGATTATTGTGTGAGTGTATTTATCTTTCTGTTTACAAATCAATAAAACATATATGTACTCTCTCACACCCTTCCTAGGGATAAATCACCTGAAAAACATTAATTACAGCTTTGAAATGGCCAAGCTTGTCTAATATTGAATTGGCATCCATTCACTATCACTAATGAATTTTATGAAACAATTATATTTTAGAAATGGAAAATTTCCCATGGAAAAATAGAGAACCGGAAAATTTTCCATTCCACATCTCTGGTGAAAAGTGGTAGAAAAAAGACAGTTTTACTAGAAGAATAATAAAAGGTTGTTAGTGAAAAAAAATCCTCATTAAAAAATAAATGTGTTGGGCTTTTGTTTGTTATACAATTCCCATCAAGTTGTAAATTGTTTAAAAATATGTGCAACACAAATATATTGTCATCATTCCTCTGCAAATACACAAAAGAATTAACCTAACACCCAAGCATAATGAGAAATCAATTATTATCTATCCTAATAAATATTTTCCTGTAAAAGAGATGGTTTAAAGATATACGAGTATAATTTTGTACTACTTAGATTTAATCAATATTACTACTTAATCTTATTAAATGTGTCAATAACTTGTTCTGCCTTATTAAATGCTCAGATTGTTTATTTTACAGATTTTTATATTTCACAATACTTTACATTAGATATTCCCTAATTAAAAATGTTTTAGTTTTAAATGGTTTCTTCATAACTTGCCTTATAGACCTGCAAACCCCTCCCTCTCACTACTCATACAAATCTACAGTATTTTATACTGTTGAATGAGATAGAAAGGCCCTAGCTTACCTTATAATTTCAATCTACTACTTTTACATTTTAGTAACTTCTTAGGACTTTTACATGAACTTAGGACTAATCTAGACTAGGTTTGCTTTGAACATACATATTATTAAAAAGTAAAAAAAAAAAAGAGCCCAGAAAAACTGTATTTTGTAAACATGCAAGACCAGTTCTATAATGGCATAAAGAGCCACTTAGTACAATTTAAGTTAGCCCTACAGTTAAACTTTCTTGAAGATGAACAGAACTTTTTTGTCCTGTGCCTGTTGTTTCTTGTTTCAACTAGAAATCAAAATACCAAAATCTTGTTATAAAAACTTTTTTACGTGGCAAAAAAATTATGCAAATCATATAGGAGAAAAATGTCTATAAATCACATGATTTCTAGTTCAGCTTCCAAATCAAAATAGTTCTTCTAGGATTTGGATAGAACCACAACATTTTTAAACATATACCCAAACTAAGCTAGAATTTTGAAGATTTTTCCTTGCCATCCAAAGCAGTATGGTGACAAAAGTAAGAGATGCAGAATGAACCACACCCAGGAGAATAAATTCCTGGTGGCTGCAAGTACAATTCCCACCTGAGTTTACAAAATTGCATCCATTTAAAATACTGCTGAATTTAACCGAGAAACATTCCAAAAGTTGAGATAAGGTGCTGGGTTTTTTTTAAAATAACATCAGATAGAAAATAGAAAGGGAAAAAAAATCTATATTTTTAATAGTGATTTATCAGACAGTATAAGTAAAACTTTGAGGGACCCTAGTTAGGCATAACATTTAAAATACTCAGAGTGTATATAGCTAGGCAGAGCTGAAGAAGCAGTTAAAATATATCCTCATAAAAAAGGAGCATCTTTGAAGCACTTTCTTTTGAAGGACTATTAGCCATCTCCACAGAGTGCAACAGAGAGTTAATCAGCTTTTCTCAGTGTTTTGCTCTCCCACACCCCAGCAGTAGGGAAGGAGGGGAGGCTGAGAGGGCATCCAATGAGTACTCTCCTGTGTTCTTGGCTATCTATGCTATTCCTATTTGAAATCTTTAGATTTATCTTGTGCATCATGTTTGCACATCTAACAATGCTAACACTGTGTAGCACCCTAGGACACCCTTGACAGGATCTCAAGCACCCCAGCGCACCCTTCAAAAGATCTCAAGGCCACAAAGGATGTCACAGCATTCTGTTTATGAATCACTGATCTAATGATCTGATATGCATGTACATAGGTGAAGATAAAGGAGGGAAAGTACACTGAAGATATTATGGTGGGGGTTGTTACTGATCACCAACCACCAGCTCAAGAAGAACTGAATGAGTAGGATAACCATATGTCCTGGTTTGGCCAGGGCACTCCAGGATTCTGTAGCCTGGTCCTGGCCAGTTAGTCAAAAGTCCTGAGCCAGAGTCCTATGGGAAGGCAAAGTGAGAAGGCAGCCAGCTGGGCAGGCATCACTGCTCCTATGAAGGAGCAAGGCAGTGGACCGGAGCAGGCACCACTTCACTTGCACGTGGCATGTCCTTCCAGTAGCAGTAGTGCCTGCTCAGCCAGTAGTGTGCTCTGCCTGGCACACACCATGCCACACTGCCTTCCCGGAGGACAGCCAGGACCAGGCTACAAAATCCTGGAATGTCCTGGCCAACCTGGGATGTATGGTCACTCTATAGATGAAATGAGGTACGCTTCAAGGAGATGACAAAATGATCCTGAAATTAAGCAAGGGAACTGATGGGAGATTTTAATTTTGCTGGATATCTCCTGGAAGAATAAGAGAGTCAGAACTTCCAGGGATAAAATCAGAGGCAAAATTAAAAAATGAATTACACCTGACAAGGAAGGTTAACAATAAGAAAGGTTTTTATAATTATGTTGAGCAGAAAAGGAAGACAAATGAAGCTGTGGGCCACTGCTCAATTGCCAGGGTGAGTTCCTAACTGAAGCTGCAGAAAAGAAGCAGTTGCTTGACAGCTACTTATCCTTAGTCTTCACAAAAAAAATAAAAAGCTGCAACCAGACAGCTAATGAAAATTATATAGACAAGGGAAAGGCCAGAGAATCAGGATGACAAAAAGAACCCAGACAGTTTTCATCAGTTTGAACCAATTCAAGTCAGCAGAACTTCATCAGAAGATCATCAGAGCCTGATGAACTTCATCCCAAAACACTAAAAGAACTGCAAGAAGGAAATTTACTTATATTTACCAAGTTGTAAGAGGCAGGTGATATACCACAGGACTGTAAAAGGGCCAATGTAATGCCCCTTTTTAAAAAAGCAAAAAGAACACTCAGGAAATTACAGACCAGTTAGTCTGACTTCAATACTTCAAAAGATGCTGAAGCAAATTACCAAATCTATTTGTAAGCATCTGGAGGAAGAAAGGCTGATGGCAAGCAACCAGCATGGAACTGCTAAGAACAAATCATGCCAAATAAATCTGATCTCCTCCTAGGACCAAGTAACTAGTTGAGTGGATATAGGAAATACAGTGGACATAGTGTACATGGACTTCAGTAAAGCTTTTGGCAATGCCCCATGTTACTTTCTCATAAACAAATTGGAAAAAATGCGAGCTTAATAGTCACCAACAAAGAATAACTACAGGTAGGTCAATTTCAGAATAGCAAGAGGCATTACTGGAGTCCTGCGTGGGTCTCTCCTGGGTCCAGTGGTGTTCAACAAGTTCATGAATTATTTGGATGTCAGAACAGAATGCTTCCAGAGCAAATCTGCGGATAGCACAAAACTGGGAATGACTGCAAACACACTGGAGAATTACATTCAAAAGCATCTTGATTAATTGGAAAGCGGGCTGGGGCACCAAGATGAAGTTTAATGTTAACAGATGCAAGGGGTTTTTTTTCCCTGTACTACACCTAGGCAAAAATAAATCAAAAACACAAGAACAGAATGGGTGATGATTAGCTGGGTGGCAGTACTGTAGAGAAGATTCTTGGGGTTGTGGTGGATCAGACTCAACAGGAGTTAGCAATGTTAGCTACAAAGAAGGCAAATACAATTTTGAGCTATATCAACAAGAATATTAGGTGTTAAGACATGGGAGGTAATAGTGCCATACTACTGAGCACTGATTAGGTCTCTCTAGAATACTGTCCCCACTTTTAGGCTCCACATTCTAAAAACATGAAGAAGCTAAAGGGGGTCCAGAGGTGAAAAAGGTTTGGAAGGAACTTGCAGAGGTTGTTTAAGCTTGCAGAAATGGCAATTAAGGGGAAACATGATAATGGTCTTCAAAAATCTGAAGGGCTATCATAAAAAATAACTTTTTCCCCTTGCTGCAGAGGGTAGGATGGATAGCAATGACTTGAAATTACAGCAAAGCAGGTTTAGTCTACCTATCAGGAAAAAAAGAAACTTCTTCATAGTTAGAACATGAGGCAGTGGAACAGACTGCATAGGGAAGACTGCCTAAGAAAGAATCTCCTTCATCAGAGGTTTTCAAGAAGAGGTTGGATAAGCAATGGTTAGGGATGATGTAACAATGCCTGGAGTGTGCCGTGAAGAGCAATGATTGAAAGTGCAACAGATCTTTCACACACATTCATCCCTCAGAGATCATGAAAAGAGCTCTGTAGCCCAGAATAGGTAGAAATTAAGGAAAACCATGAACACCACCTGGACAAGAAGTAGAGCTGCACAACTAGCTTTGTTCTGAAACAAGGATAAAGAAGCTAAGTTTGTACAGAAGATACTATGTTTGAAATGGGAGTTCTCTCGCTCCAGCAGTGGTGTGAGATATGAGTAATTTTGCAACTTTGCAGCCCCAGATTAGATTGCAAGAGTAGACTTTGTCTTCTGACTAAGAGTATGCTCTTGTCTGGGGCACAAACAAGATGTTAAGTCCCGCCTTCCCTCATAATGGTGTCTATCACGCCTGCCATGACTTGATGGGAATAAATGCAGGTGACACCAAACTAGAGGAAGGCTTACAGATTTTAATATTATCACATTCACCCGCTCACCTATATCCTGCTGCGACTGACCGTCAGTTACCTACTTCTCACTGCCAGATTGTCACAACCCTGGCTTCTTCTGTTCCCATGCTAGTTTAACAGTCCATTAAGCCTTACTCCTTTGAGTGTTGCCTCCGATTACCCACTACTTGCTAACCTCACTAAAAGGGTCTCTCCATTGTCTTGCCGGCACTACGTTCAACTGGCCCCTTTAAGTCTCCGCTCCTGGTAAGCCAGCAATTCCGCCACTCACTGTTCTGGGGAAAGCTTCCTCTCCCGGCTCCCTTTTCTTGCTGCCTGCGCCTCCATGCAAGGTCTGCTCATCACTCAAGCATCTCACATCTATGCTCCGGTTCCCTTTCTAGGGGATCACTTTGATAAGGCTATCAGTCTTTATACAATGTTTCCAAGAAGCTATTAACACTTCCCAGCGGTTCCCTGCTGGGGAGGGATAGTCCTTGATTGGCAATTAACCAATCTGTCCATGGGTACCCCCGCCATGTCGCAATTCTAATAAGTGATTAACATTTCCCAGTGGTTCACCACTGAGAAGTGAGAATCCTGGCTTGGATATTAATCAGTTTATGTGCCAGCACCTTTGCCAAACCACCAGTCCAAACCATCAGGCTATCGCCAGGGCATTCCCGTAACAAGATCAATGTCTCCCCGTTACACTGACCTTTGTCGATTACCACATGGGAATTTTGATGGGGGTGTGTTGTGTTCCTGCTGGGATTAAAAAAAAACCCAAAAACACTAGAGACTCCTAACTGGAGGGTCTTGCTCTTCTGCTCAAAGCTGGGAAGCCCTCCGGAGCCCTTTTAGTTCACCCGACAGGGAGCCACGTTCCCAAGCCACACGCACGCAGCGTGTGCGAACAGTGCGTGCAAACAGGTGCACTCTGTAAGGGCACGCCAGCGTTCACGTAAGGCACGCGCGAGGTAGCTGCCCAGAGCGGCACCTCCAGTGAGCAAAAGCAGCAGGCGCAGCTCTGTAGACATGGTGCAGATGCAGAGTGCAGCTGCCAGGGGCCCCACCCAGGTGCAGCCACCTGCCATGGACTCTTCTGAGGCCTCCACCCAGACGGAGCTCATCACGGGGTCGGTGGCCCCTTGCCCCCCGTGTGTGAGGGGGGCTCAGTGGGGTCCGGGGGGGGGCCTGGCGTTCCCCTTGCCTGCCCCTCCTGTGCACGATTTAGGGCCCTGAAGGAGCAGGTGAGGGAGCTCCAGGCTGAGGTAAGCAGGCTGAGGGGGATCAAGGATGCAGAGGATAAAATTGATGCCTATTTGTGTTCTCTGCAGGCCCGCGCGACCACTGTACAGCCCCCATAAGAGACGCATCCAATGCAGGAGTGGCAGAAGGTTTCCAAATCCAGAGCTGCTAGGCCTAGAGTGGTGGAAGCTCCCCAGGTTCACCTGGGGAACAGGTTTGATGTCCTGGCACCTGTGATGGAGAAAGACAGTGAAATTGCCTCCTCCGGGGACAATGCCATTCCCCACATGGTAAAGAACGAGCAGAGAGCAAACACAAGCAGGAAGAAATGCCGGGTCCTCATCATCGGAGACTCCATCCTATGAGGACTGGAAGGTCCCATCTGTCAGCCTGACCCCATGACACAAGAGGTCTGCTTCATGCCTGGGGCTCGCATTAGAGACATCACAGAGAGGATCCTGGCCTACATCCAACCTGCAGACCAGTACCCCATGGTTCTCATCCACATGGGGACAAATGACATGGCCGGGGCAACCCTGACCACATTATGGAGGATTTCAAGGCTCTGGGGTACAAGCTTAAGAAGACGAGGGCGCAAGTGGTATTCTCCTCTCTTCTGGCAAGTAGGTGGGGACGGCGACACGAGGCCTGCATTGGCGAGATCAACCGGCGCTTACGCAGTTGGTGCCTCTAGGCAGACCTTGGGTTCCTTGATAATGACCCATACTTTTGGGCAGGGGACTTGCTGGGGTGGAATGGGCTTCACCTCTCTCCTAAAGGCAAGCATACTTCTCTTCCAGGTTGGCTGATCTCGTACAGCAAGCATTAAACTAGCATCGCCGGGGAGCGGGCCGCAGGAAGACAAGGAGACACCTCCCAAGCAAGACAGGTGACAAATGCAAGGAGTGCCCAGGTAAGAAACAGGGGTCCAAACAGTCTCCCAAATTGAGGGGTGGCACACGCAGCTAGGCAGGGCCTTAAACGCCTATATACCAATGCTTATAGTATGGGGAATAAACAGGAGGAACTCGCCCTCAGAATAGCCAGTTCAGACCCAGACATAATAGGGCTTACAGAAACTTGGTGGAATTCATCCCATGACTGGGCAGTTAGCATTAGGGGCTATAGGCTTTACAGGTGGGATAGAGAAGGAAGGAAAGGCGGGGGGGGTGTAGCACTCTATGTCAAGGAGCAATACACATCCTCTCAGAATGTGGTCAGAGGAGGGGCAAGCTGAAGTGCTCTGGGTCAAGATACAAGGGGGCCATGGGGAAAGGGATCTAACGGTGGGGGTCTACTACAGACCCCCCAACCAAAGGGAGGAGCTGGACCAGGAATTTTCGGGCCAGCTTGCAAAGGCACTTAAGGCAAGGGATGTAGTTGTCATGGGTGATTTAAAATACACAGACATCTGCTGGGAGGAACAGTCAGGCAGATCGGACTGTTCCAGGAGGTTCCTGGATGAGATACAGGACCTCCAATTAATTCAGGAGGTGCAAAGTCCCACCAGAGAAAATGCCCTGTTGGACTTCGTCCTCGCCACAGGCTATGACCTGGTAAGGGGCCTCCAGGGTGATAGTGATCATCGCCTGCTGGAATTCACCATCCAGCGCAGGGTGTCAAGGGCCTGCAGTAGCCCTAGACTTCAAGAGGGCCATCTTCAACAAGTTAAGATTAGTGGGAGAGGCACTGGGGTTCTTGAGAGCAGGGGAGCTCAGTGCCCAAGATGAGTGGTCGTTCCTTAAGGAGACGATATTCAGGGCCCAAGGAGTGACCATCCCAACAAAAAGCAAGGGGGGTAGGAGTGCCCAAAAGCCCCCCAGCTCACCAAGGGTGTAAGGGAATGCCTGATTGCCAAAAAGGTGGTGTACAATGGGTGGAAGGGGGGCTCTTTTTCCAAAGAGGAGTATACATCCTCTGCTTGGGTCTATAGGGGGGCTGTCAGGAAAGCTAAGGCAGACACAGAGCTAGGACTTGCATCCAAAATGAAAGATAATAAAAAGTCCTTTTTCAAACATATAGGGAGAATGAAGAAGGCACCGGGAAATGTGGGGCGCCTGCAAGATCCTTTGGGCAATCTGGTAGTTGCGCCAGAGGAGAAAGCAAACGTCTTTAACCAATTCTTCACCTCTGTTTTCTTGGGTAGGGACCGGGACTTCCCCACCATGATGCAAGATGGACTCGAGGGGAACGCCCCCAGACCTCAGGTTGGGGAGGACCAGGTTACAGAACTTCTAGAGGGGCTGGACGTATTCAAATCAGCGGGTCCAGATGCTCTCCACCCCAGGGTGTTGAGGGAGCTAGCAGGGGTTATTGCAGGGCCCTTGGCACGGCTTTACGAGCGCTCGTGGTGCTTGGGCCAGGTGCCAGCTGACTGGAAGATAGCCAATGTGGTCCCCATCTTTAAAAAAGGGAGGAGGCAGGACCCGGGCAACTATAGGCCCATCAGTCTTACCTTAATCCCAGGGAAACTCTTTGAGAAGATCCTCAAGGAGCATATCTGCGATGTGCTGGCCTCAGAGATGATGCTCAAGGGCAACCAGCACGGTTTCATTAGGGACAGGTCATGTCAGACCAACCTGACTGCCTTTTATGATGAGGTCACAAAAGCACTGGATGCAGGTGTTGCCGTGGATGTAGTCTTTCTGGACTTCAGCAAGGCCTATGACACTGTCTCCCACCCCACCCTCATTAAAAAATTGGGCAACTATGGCATTGATGCCTGCACAGTCAGATGGATTGCAGACTGGCTGAAGGGTCGTACTCAGAGGGTAGTGGTGGACGGGTCATATTCGACCTGGGGAGAAGTGGGCAGCAGAGTCCCCCAGGGCTCAGTCCTTGGGCCTGCGCTGTTCAATTTCTTCATCAGCGGTTTGGACGACGGGGTGAGAAGCAACCTGTTTAAATTTGCTGATGATACCAAAATTTGGGGTGAGGTGAGCACGCTAGTAGGGAGGGAAAGACTGCAGCAAGACCTGGATAAGTTGCAGGGGTGGGCTAGCAAAAACAGGATGCTTTTCAATACTGACAAGTGCAGGGTGCTGCACATGGGCAGTAGTAACCAGCAGCACACTTATAAGATGGGAAACTCCCTTTTAGAGAGCACGGAAGCAGAAAGGGATCTTGGAGTCATTACTGACTCCAAGATGAACATGGGCCGACAATGTGAGGTCACGGTTGGCAGGGCTAACCGCACCTTGTCATGCATCCACAGGTGCACCTCCTTGGCCCTGCTTGAGATGATCTTCCCCCTCTATGCGACATTGGTCAGGCCACAGCTGGAGTACTGTGTCCAGTTCTGTGCGTCCCACTTCAGGAGGGATCTGGACAACAGTGAGAGGGTGCAGAGGAGGGCCACCCGCATGATCTGGGG
Source organism: Crocodylus siamensis (assembly GCF_052110815.1). NCBI lineage: Eukaryota > Metazoa > Chordata > Crocodylia > Crocodylidae > Crocodylus > Crocodylus siamensis. Next base: position 201,372,762 of record NC_143396.1, read on the forward strand.
ACAACAGGGCAGACCCTACAATGAGACTGCAGGACCTGAACCTGTTCAGCCTTCACAAGAGAAGGCTGAGGGGGGACCTGGTGACAGTCTATAAACTCACTAGAGGGGGACCAGAAGGGTTTGGGAGAGACCTTGTTTCCCCTAGCACCCCCTGGCATAACAAGGAATAACGACCACAAGTTGTTGGAGAGTAGGTTTAGATTAGACATCTGTAAGAACTACTTCACAGTTAGGGCGGCTAGGATCTGGAACCAACTTCCAAAGGAAGTGGTGCTGGCTCCTACCCTGGGGGTCTTTAAGAGGAGGCTTGATGCCTACCTAGCTGGGATTAATTTGAGCCCAGTTTTTTCTTCTGCCCAGGCAGGGGGACAGACTTGAAGGTCTACAAGGTCCCTTCCGACCCTACTTCTACAATTCTATGATTCAACCTATTTGGGATGAGGAAGGAATTTTACCTCAAAATTTAGGTTGGCATGAACTGCTGGGAATCTGGCCTTCCTCTATACTGGGGGCATTGCCCTCTCCCTTGGATCTCTTGAACATATTTTAACAACTCCTTCCAGTCTTTGCAGTGGCAGAGCACTGACAGTGTCACTGTCCTCTTGGTTTTCCTGCGGCAAGTTAGTGTTTGTGATACCTTCTAGCCATACAGAAAAATCTATTTATAAAGTTTTCAAGAATAGGCTTGACAATCACTTGTCTAGGACGACAGAGAGATGACCCCGACTTGAGCAGGGGATTGAACTAAATGATTTGCTGAGGTCCCTTCCATTCCTACATTCTTACGATTCTATGAAACAGTTACAATTTATCCTTTAAAAAGGATCCTATTTGTAAACCAGTATTTTTACATATTCATAGTATTTTACATAAGACAGAACTTACTTACATAAATCAATCCCTGGGAAGTTAAGGCTGCAGATCAAGTCCCAAATGTGTGTATATATTGAACTAATTGTGCATTTTGTATCAATCACTTTGATCTTTTCTTACTTCAAAGACGCATATTATTGTATTTATTACTAAGACAGTGGTGCTCAACCTTCTGGCTCTTTGGACCAGATGGTTCACAAGCTAATTCCAGCATGGGATCAGTGTGTGGGGTCAGCCCACAGGTACAATCTGGTATTCCAGCCCAGCCCCACACACTGAACCCAGCCAGGGCCCAACCCTGCATTCTGACCCAATTTGTGTCCACAAGGCCAAGTCATCCAACCCACAGGACTCTCATTAGGTCTAAAAATTTTGCAGCAAGGAGTACCACAGGCTGGATGACACAGCCCTGCAGGTCAGAGGTTAAGCACTACTGGTATAAGACAAAGTTCTGAAAGTACAAGACAGCCATTTTTATCCATGTCATGAAGCGAACTAACAGATTTTCCTCCCATTCATAGTCAAACTCCTTTCACACAAGAACTTAGCTAAATATAGACTATATCATTTGAAAAGGATAAGATACTCCTTTCTTTTATTATGAACATTGTTTCCCTATATTAAAACATAAAGATGAAAGTGGTTCACTTGATACTTCCTTACTTTAAGTCTGAAGAACTTTCTTTTGGATCTTGGCTTCACTGACTCTTTACGCCTTGTCTACACTAGAAAGGATGTCCTTGTAAACTGTACTTGAAAATCTACCACCCAGAAAAGCAGCTTATACTGGCAGAAGAGTACTTTGATGTCATCAAAACATGTAGGTCAAGTTTTACAAAGAGAGAAAAGCTATAATACACTGGAACAGAGTGTACTCAACCAGTGTGCACACCAGATGACCACATAACACAATGCCAGTGCCAAGTTATTGCCTAGAGTTATCTACATATTGAATGCAAAAGCTACTTATGTGTAGCACTTTTTAATCCTATTATGTCTTTGCAACTTAATTGTACTCTGATTAGCTAACTGTAATCGTAGGTGTCGTATTTGTAATTGTGCTCCTTTTGGCTACATAAGAAACAGCAAATTGAAAGCACCCCTCAATGGGCTGCTATTAGGAACCTTGCAAAACCATGAGAACTATTCAGTAAAGCTTCAAAACAGCTGTGTTTCAATTTGATTTCAGATTTGGCCATTTTGAAGGACAGTAATTCATTTTTCAGCTTCAGAGGACAGCGATTCATTTTTCAATTTGGTGTTTCCGATTACTGTCCTGTTTCATTTCGGCCAAATCTGTTTCGAAATTCGGCTCTTCCAAATCTCCTCCAAATCTGTTTTGAACAAGCGGCAAGGGAAGCTTTGCACAGCCCCACCCAGCCAGGCAGGGCTTGGGGTCACAGGGAGCAGGGCCCCAGCAGGGAAAAAGACAGGGCCATGGGCAGCTCATCCAGGGGTGGGAGAGGGCTGCTGTCCTCCATGCAGGCAAGGGGACCCCTGGCATAGATCTCTGATCCGTCACACCAGGTTGCGATGCAGGGAAGCAGCGCACAACAGCAAGCAAGCCTGCTGGTCCCTGCCATGTAATCAGCTCAGCAGGGAGCAGAGATCCATGCCAGGGTCTCCTCGCTGCCGCTGCCCGCCCGGTGCTGCCCCAGTGACACCCCAACCCTGCTGTGTTACCTGGCTCCTCAGGGAGCAGAGATCCGCACCAGGGGTCTCCTTGCTGCTGCTGCCTGCCCTGTGCAACCCCAAGTCACCGGGGCAGCACAGAGTGGGCAGCAGTGGTGAGGAGACCCCCCAGCACAGATCTCTGCTCCCTGTAGAGCTGAGTCGCTTGGCAGTGCAGCAGCATACAGTTGTTTCCCTGCAAGCCCGGCTCCAAAATGCCAAAATTTTCTGAAGCATTTCCAAAACGTTTTGGATGCCTCATTTAGTTTCAGAGATATTTCTGAGCCTTCCGTTTCAATTTGGATTCAGTGTTTCAGACGCTGAAACAGCCCAAAACATCTCTAAAATGAAACACCTGCTGAAATTTCACACAGCCCTACTATTCAGTTTCAGTGTTCCTATCTCTTTTCATTCTTCAGGCTTCTAATAGCCTGTGAAAGTTACTAGCTTGCATCATTTTCAAGGGTTTTAATAAAAAACTTGAAAATAAGATGACCTAGTCAGTTTGAGGGCTGGTAATATCACAGTAATGACAGCATGGTAAGCAATACTCACTATCTGTGCCGTGGTATTAGTAGCCTTATAAACAGAAACTGCCAAAAAGAAAATAAAAGGACAGACAGTCATTAAGGTGGTTTAGTCAAAGTCCATTTAGACTAGGGACAGACATTACACACAAACCGGTTTCAGTGATCAGAAACGTGTTTAAAACTAACAGTGCACATAAACTGGTTTCAAAATGGCCCAAACCAGTTTAAGATAGACCTGGAGGAATGTAGTATCAAACTTAACTGATATAGTTAACATCAGTTCACTTCATTATCAGTTCAATCTATGCATCTTAGAGAAACCTGTGAAGATTGAATTGATTCACCCTCTGGCTTTTTTACTGTCTGTACTTAGCCTTAGTGCTCTCAACACACAAAGATTAGGATCTTAAATGTACCAGGACTTGCAGGGGCGGTCAAGACAGTGCCAGGCCCTGGCATGAGATGGGTTGCTGTGCGCTAGCTGCACACATGCTAGATCAAAACAAGTTGCATATCCCCAATCTGAAAATACTTAGTCTAAAATTATTCTCTTGAAAGTTTCTCACTTAGTTTTAGCTTCTCCATACAAGGCTGGCAGAACTCCAGTAACTCTTAAGATATTCTGACCCTTAAAACCCAGACAGGAAAGTGAGACTATGATCTAAACCAGTGGATTTCAACCTGTGATCCAAAGATGCCTAGGGGTCCACAAACTATGTCTAAGGGGTCTGCAAAAGATGACTATGATCAATCAAAGGTATGTGACTACCCACACTTATAATTCAAAGGGGTCCACACCTCCATTCAAAATGTTTTAAGGGTCCACAAATGAAAAAAGGTTGAAACCACTGATCTCAACCCTTTACTGGCTACCATGTGTCACTTCCTGCAGAGTACGAAATCTGTCTTCCAAATGCAACAGTCAGTTCCTTTAATTGAATGAAGCTACCAAAAAGAAAGGTCAATTGAAGGCAGCCAACAAAAGACTTAAAAACATTTTTAAAAAGCCAAAGCCACCGAAAGAAAATGAAATCAAGCAAACATGAAAGGGAAAAGAAGCCACAAAAAAGTGAGAGTAGAGCTCCAATACCAGACATATACAAAGAAAATAAAGGTATAAAAATGAGGCATACTTTCCTTCGTCACTCCTGCTTTGGACAGAAGCTTCATTTTCTTATGTATTAAATTCAGCAGCTCTACTCAGTCAAGCAATATTTTTCCACCAAGTTACTAAATCTAATTCCATAAAGTTTTTAACAGTTCAGAAAGATTCAAAGAGGCCATTGTTAAAATTTCCAAACTGAAATTAGTTTTGTTAAAATTATAATCTCTAAATGATTTCAGCTAAACGCCAACTTTAGTGAAGCAGCAGACACGGAGGGATGTATTGCAAGTGGGGGGTAGGGGGATAATGCATTGCAATTCTAAGACCCCCTTTATGAACATTAGAGTAAAATGCATTTACAGTCTGAATGGTCTTAAAAACTAGAGACAAATAGGGAGCAATATCTTGAGAAAAAAGATGCCACCGTCCCCTAATAGAATGTCAACATAAAATGTTATAGCGGGGGGGGTTGTTTTGCTTTGGTTTTTTGTTGCTTTTTTAAAGAAGAAAAGGGATAGTTGAGTAAAATAGAAAGCATGATCTACTGATGAGCATGACTCAGGTTCAGCCTTTGCTGTGCAACCTTGAGCGCTTAAGAGATAAGTGCCTAAGTCCTTTTGTGGATCTGGGCCTAAGAATACAGTCCTCAAAACCCCTGCCTAAGCTCTTAAGTGCATACATTCTTGCCAGTAAAATTCCCTAGGCATCTATATTTCTGCTTCAACACCTTCCCAGAACCAGAGCTATATAAGCCAGACCAAAATCTTCAATCTAGACATTTTTCTGCTCATCTCTCCTGAGAGGCTTGACCTGCTAGGTGTGTTCCTAGCGTATCTCCAACATAACAACAGTACTGACCTCTGTACAAAACACAGCAGCCGTGGCCTCTTTAGTTTAAAGAAACATCATCAGCGCAGGAGATGATGCCCCCTTTTTTATAATAGCTTTATGGTTACAACACTTACTTAAAATACAGGATATCAGACTGCCTCAATGGTCTGGTCACAGGCCTTTTTTTTTTGTTTGTTTGTTTTTTAAAGGTAGGGGCACTCTCCATCCCTATTGTTGAAGCTGGGCTGCTTTACAAAAAAGAAATTAAGATTTACTCAAGGAACACAATTGTGCATCCAAGTGATTAGGGTATTCATCTGGGAGAGAGGAACCCTGAGTTCTTGTTCTTATTCCAAGGGCTGTTTACTATAAAGTGTTTTAGGTATAACCGATTTTAAAAAAGAAAAGTATATATTTTTGCACATTCATGCATAGTAGGATTTTTGAGAGAAGACAAAAAGAACTAACAAAGATCCAATTTGGTTTCCTCACATCCTCTATATCTACAACTGGGATACACCACATTGTGCATGAGCATAACTTCAGTAACTCAACCCTAAACAAAGTGGAATTCTCATATGGAGGTGGAAGAGAGCAAGAGGAATGTATCCTGAACTCCAGTTATAAACTTAGAGCCTTGATTCTACTTTGTATGGTAAAAAAGTCAGAATGATTGTTTGCAAACTAGACTTCAAATATTTAATAAGCAAGCTTAGCCAAAAGGCTGACTAAATAAGGTACACAGTACTAGAAGGGGAGGAAATGAGTAGCTACATATATTAATTATCACCCTTTCTGGGACTGGTGTCTCACTCAAGTTAAAATTTAAAGGGCTTAGATTACTTTCTGGTGAATGTTATTAGTTTTACTCAAGAGATGCAAAGACTAAGGCTGTCACAACAGAGAAGGAGAACATATACAGCGTCATTACAAGCTGAGTCATACAGAAGCATAGCATCTTGCTTTATTATAACACAGTACACTAAATAGGCTCCTGAAGCACTATCATTTGTTCTGTGATAGAGTGATAGCAGCAAACTAACTTAGTATTACAGGGAAATGAAATCTAGTGCATCTGTAATGCAACTCTCAGTAGGAAGACCAAGTCCTTTTGCTGGGCTCTTAGGCAGTAGCAGCTGCAGGATCCTTTCCTCTCCTACAGCAGAAACACAATAGGAGAGGAGCTGGTGTGAGCTGCTTTGTTGCTGTTGCAGAGGACAGGAGCCAGATCTGCCTGCTGAGAGCCAGGCTGCAGGTGGGAAGAGGAGGCGGCTTCTGGCAGACAGCCAGGAACTACATCAGAAAGGAACTTAGAATCTTACACAACACACACACACTGAAGGGATCCCCTCTCTGTGCTCCCTGGAGAATTCTAGCCTTTCACAGAATTTGTCTCTGAATATTTTAACTCTCTCCTAATGCATGATGTTATATCAGAGCAACACCATCTTCGAAGCAGAGGGTAGAAACACAGGATACAGCTGAATGGCCTCAAATCAAAATTAGACATTTTAAACGTCTGTCCCCACAACTCTCTATCCTGCCCATAGCAGCAACTGCAGGAACAGCCCCAGCAGGGATCTTCAAACATCCTCCAAACTTTTTTAGCTTTCCTTGGAATTTCTCTGCTCTGATTGGCTCTTCACTCCAGCTTTCCTCCACCTTCACAGGCAATTCTCCTCCAGGCTCCATTCCACACTTAGCCTCCTTCCTCTTCTATGCCCTGCCCCCCTTAGCCTATTTACTTTATCACCTCCTAACTCCCGCCCCCCCAACACACCACACAACACACACACTGAGTGCAACTCATAAGCAGGGCCTGGTTTGAATTGTGATTTCATATTTTTCATGAAAATCACAAAATTTGTGATTTCCATAAAAAAGCAATTTGCAATGAATTGCTATGCTACAACCACAAAAGCCTAGCAGGGCAGGAAAGGGCTTACAAAATAGGCAGGGGAGAAGATAGCATGAGAATGGGTAGTGAAGGGGCTGTTTGCTCCTCCAGGTGCAAAAACTGGGAGATGGGGGGTTGGAGGTACCTGGGGGCTGCCTTGGCAGATGGCCTGGATAGGGGAGAAGCTGTTTGCTCCTCCAGGTGGGAAAACTGGGGTGCCAGGGGGTTGGGGAAGAGAACACACTGCGTGGAGAAGCAAATGGCCCCTCCCCTACTGGATGCCAGGGCAGTGTGCCAAGGCAGCTCCCAGGGGCTCTCAAACCCCCACCGCAGTTTTCCAGCCCAGAGAAGAAAACAGCCCCTCCCCTACTCAGCACCAAGACTTTCTAACCAAGATAATCAGCAGCTTCCAAGCCCAATAAAAAGCCTCTTACCATGAATGGATAGCAGCAGTAGCATCAGCAGCAGCACAACCATTGGAGACTGACCTGGCCCTAAAGCTGCCCCCTCAGCCAATCATGATGTGGGTGCAAAAACAGTGGCCCCCACCACAATTATGCCACAATGTTAGTAAACTGGGCCCACAATTTAAACCAGGCCCTACTCATAAGATATCTGCTTCTGTTACTAGTTAATTCTGTTTAAATACTACACCTTCTCCCTCGGGAGCCGCAGGGGAGAGCTCCGTCTCCCTCCACGACTAAGGAGGACTCTGGGACCTCCCGCTCTGCCCAGTCAGGGGCATGGACCAAGGTGGTCAAGGGCCCAAAGGCCCGCCGCACCAAGGCCCCTGCCCCGCCGGAGCTTAGCAACAGCTTCGCACCTCTTGCAGCCCCAGCAGAGCCCACGCAGTTGCCGGCTCCCGCAGGCAACCCAGGCTCGACCGCAGCTACTGGCCCCGCTCTCCCCAAGACAAAGCGTAAGGTGTTTGTTGTGGGAGACTCCATCCTGCGGGGCACTGAGGGGACAATCTGCCGCACCGACCCCTTAGCCCGGGAAGTCTGCTGCTTCCCGGGGGCCAGCATCCGAGACATTGTGGAGAGGATCCCGCAGCTCCTCCAGCCTACAGACCACTACCCCATGCTCCTGATTCATGTGGGCACCAATGACACGGCTCGGAGCACCCCCAGCCAGGTCATGAGGCGCTACAGGGAGCTGGGAGCAGGGCTTAGGGGTCTGGGAGCTCAGGTGGTGTTTTCATCGATCCTCCCAGTCTCGGGCTATGGGCTGAGGAGGGAGAGGAGGATCCACGCGGTGAACCAAAGACTGCGGCGCTGGTGTTATCGGGAAGGCTTTGGCTTCCATGACCACAGCCCGCTCTTTGGAGAGAGAGGCAGCGAGCTGCTGGGAAGAGATGGCCTCCACCTCTCTCCCCTGAGGAGGAGGCTCTTCTCAGCCAGGCTAGCTGACCTGCTCCACCGGGCTTTAAACTAAGCCCGCTGGGGGATGGGGGGACTACTGCCCCTGCTGGCCCGCTGAACGGCCCTTGCAAAGCCAGCGGACCAAGGTACTTAAAGGGGCACTTAAGGGAGCCCACCCCTGCCCCAGCCCTGGCACAATCTGTGGGCAAGGCAAGAGCCCCCAAGGGCACACTTGCCTGCCTGTACACTAATGCCAGGAGCCTGGGCAACAAGCAGGACGAGCTCGTCCTCCTGCTCAGTGCAAAGAAATATGATGTCATTGGGATAACGGAGACCTGGTGGGACTCCACCCATGACTGGACCACGGGGATAGAGGGCTATACCCTGTACAGGAGGGATCGTGTTGACAAAAGGGGCGGGGGTGTAGCTCTCTATGTGAAGGAAAGCTACATGTCCCTGCAAGCTGATGTTGGCGACCGGCATGGACAGCTAGAGACCCTCTGGGTAAAAATTCATGGGGAATTCGGCACAGGGGACACAACGGTGGGAGTCTACTACAGACCTCCCACTCAAAGTCCCGAGCTTGACCAGGAGTTCGCCCGGGAACTGACTGAGGCCGCTTGCTCCAGGACCTTGGTTGTCATGGGTGACTTCAATTACCCGGACATCTCGTGGGAAGATCACTCAGCTAAATCTGAGCGGGCGCAAAACTTTCTCTCATGCGTGGATGACCTCTACCTGACTCAAGAAGTCTATGGGCCAATGAGAGGCAAAGCGCTGCTTGACCTGGTACTGGCTACGGGGGACAACCTAATCGGCGACCTAGTGATTGATGGGAAGTTGGGTGACAGCGACCACGAGCTGATCACCTTCACTATCTGCCGTAAAGCTGGCAAGTCAGTCAGCAACACAGAAGTCCTTGACTTCAGAAAAGCCGACTTTGACAAGCTCAAGAGGCTAGTCAGTCAGGCCCTCAGGGACCATGACCCCAGGGAGTTGGGAGTTCAAGAAGAGTGGTTGCTTCTCAAGGAAGCGATCCTCAGTGCACAAGCTAAGTCTATTCCAACACGGAGGAAAGGCAGCAAGAAGGCACAGCAGCCCCCCTGGCTCTCCAGAGACCTAGCGGACCTACTGTGGCTAAAAAGGAAAGCCTACAAAGGATGGAGGACGGGATTCACCTCCAAGGAGGATTACTCCGCGCTGGTCCGGTCCTGCAGGGAGCAAACCAGGAAAGCCAAGGCTGCAACTGAACTCCAACTACCGTATTCTTCGGACCATAAGACGCACTTTTTTCCCCCCAAAAGTGGGGGGAAAACGAGGGTGCGTCTTATGGTCTGAAGGTGTGTGTGCCGGGGAGACGGGGCGGAGCTTGCCCGCGGAGGCGGCGGAGCCCGAGCGGGACACCCGCCGCTTGTTTATGACGTGTCCCGGGGAGACGGGGCGGAGCTTGCCCGCGGAGGCGGCGGAGCCCGAGCGGGACATCCGCCGCTTGTTTACACCGGAAGCCGGCGCCCGTGCCGGTGGCCGGGAGCCGGCAATAAAAATGGCCGGCCACCGGCACACATAGTCTCTCCTGCCATAAAAACTGGGTGCGTCTTATGGTCAGGTGCGTCTTATGGTCCGAAAAATACGGTAGCTTCTGGCATCAAGGACAACAAAAAGTCCTTTTTCAGATATGTGGGGAGCTGGAGGAAAAGCAAGGGCAATGTTGGACCCCTGCTAAACCAGATGGAGCAACTGACAACTGATGCCCAGGAAAAAGCCAACCTATTAAATAGGTACTTTGCGTCAGTCTTTCATCAGTCACACGGGATGCCCATGCCTGCTATGGGACAGGGAAATCTGGGTGAGGGGGATCCCCTACCCTCCATCAATGCTGACCTCGTGAAGGAACACCTTGAGAAGCTGGATACCTTCAAGTCAGCTGGCCCTGACAACCTGCACCCCAGGGTACTCAAGGAGCTGGCGAGCGTCATAGCCCAGCCCCTGGCACGGATCTTTGAAAACTCCTGGCACTCTGGTGTAGTGCCCGAAGACTGGAAGAAAGCCAATGTGGTGCCAATCTTCAAGAAAGGGAGGAGAGTGGATCTGGCTAACTACAGGCCCATTAGCCTGACTTCTATCCTGGGGAAGATCTTAGAAAAGTTTATTAAGGAGGCCATCCTTGAGGGACTGGCCCAGGCTAACATTCTAAGGGACAGCCAGCACGGGTTTGTTGCGGGTAGGTCTTGTTTGACCAATCTCATTTCCTTCTATGACCAGGTGACCTATCACCTGGACAAGGGAGAAGAGATTGATGTCATATATCTTGACTTCAAAAAAGCTTTTGATCTGGTATCCCATGATCACCTCTTGGCCAAACTGCCCAGTTGTGGCCTTGGCTCCACCACGATCCACTGGCTGGGAAATTGGCTTCGTGGTCGGACCCAGAGGGTTGTGATTGATGGCAGTCACTCATCGTGGTGCCCTGTGACCAGTGGGGTCCCTCAAGGCTCTGTCCTGGGACCCATACTGTTCAACATCTTCATTAACGATGTGGACATTGGAGTCAGGAGTGGACTGGCCAAGTTCGCCGATGACACCAAACTTTCGGGCAAAGCATCCACGCCAGAAGATAGGCGGGTGATCCAGGCTGACCTGGACAAGCTCAGCAAATGGGCGGACGAGAACCTGATGGTGTTTAACACCGAAAAATGCAAGGTTCTCCACCTTGGGAGGAAAAACCTGCAGCACCCTTATAGGCTCGGCAGTGCTACGTTGGTTAGCACGACAGAAGAAAATGACTTGGGGGTCATCATTGACCACAAGATGAACATGAGCCTCCAATGCGATGCTGCGGCTAGTAAAGCGACCAAAATGCTGGCGTGCATCCATAGATGCTTCTCGAGCAAATCCCGGGACGTCATTCTCCCCTTGTACTCGGCCTTAGTGAGGCCGCAGCTGGAGTACTGCCTCCAGTTTTGGGGTCCACAATTCAAAAAGGATGTGGAGAAGCTTGAGAGAGTCCAGAGGAGAGCCATGCGCATGATCAGAGGTCAGGAAAACAGATCTTACGATGACAGGCTGAGAGCCATGGGACTCTTTAGCCTGGAAAAGCGCAGGTTCAGGGGTGATCTGATGGCCACCTATAAGTATATCAGGGTGACCACCAGGATCTGGGGGAACTTCTGTTCACCAGAGCGCCCCATGGGATGACGAGGTCGAACGGTCACAAACTCCTGCAAGACCGTTTCAGGCTGGACATAAGGAAGAATTTCTTTACTGTCCGAGCCCCCAAGGTCTGGAACAGTCTGCCAGCGGAGGTGGTTCAAGCGCCTACATTGAACACCTTCGAGAGTAAATTGGATGCTTATCTTGCTGGGATCCTATGACCCCAGCTGACTTCCTGGCCTTTGGGCAGGGGGCTGGACTCGATGATCTCCCAAGGTCCCTTCCAGCCCTAATGTCTATGAAATCTATGAAACCTTTCTACCTTCTCTATTTAGAATGCAAGCTATTTGGAGCAGGGACTGTCTATCAGTGTGTTTGTTCAGGGCCTAAAATAATAGGGCCCCCATTCTTGGAGGCACTACTGGAATAAACATGGATATTAACCATAATTTCTAGGGTTTTTTAGACGGTATCACATGGAGCTGGATTGCTAAAACCAGGCAAACTACTTTCAATCTGTCATAAAACAAATTGAAGGAAACACTGTTAAGTACAGATCCTGAGACTCTTTACTACAGATGGGTTGCTACAGAGGTATTGGCAGTCAAACATGGGTGACTCTGGATACACAGGGAGACAACCACCTCCATACTCATACTACTATTTACCATATTTCTCACACACCACATGCACCTTTTCCTCAAGGGAGGGCTATAGATTGTACAGAAAGGACAGAGTGGGGAAAAGGGGGGGAGGGGTTGCGCTCTATGTTAAGGAGCAATATACATCAACCCTCATCAAGACAGAATCAAAGGATGAGGAAGTAGAAGGACTGTGGGTTAGGCTACATGGGGGGCAAGGAGAAAAGGATTTGGTGGTAGGGGTCTGCTACAGACCCCCACATCAAGGGGAAGAAATACATTTGGGGCTCCTGAGGCAACTCTCAGAGACCATAAAAGCTAAAGAGGTGGTGGTCATGGGGGACCTAAACTACCCGGACATCTGCTGGGAGACACAGACAGCAAAGTCCCATCGCTCACGCAGGTTTCTAACCTGTGTACAGGACCTCCACCTGACACAGGAGGTACATGGTCCCACTAGGGGGAATGCCTTACTGGATCTGGTATTGGCAACGGGGGATGACATAGTAGGGGACCTACAGATCGGTAGCCATCTGGGGGATGGCTAAAAGTACAATTCAACATAAGGCGTCGAGTGGGTAAGGTAACCAGTAGGGTGAACGTGCTGGACTTTAGGAAAGCTGATTTCAGCAAACTCAGGCGATTAGTGAAGGATGCACTGCAGAGTAGTAGTTTTGAAACGATGGGAGCCCAAGAAGGGTGGCTGTGCCGTAAGGAAGCTATCCTTCTCGCACAAAGCGAGACGATCCCCGTGCGAGGTAAAAGAGGGAAAGGGGCCAGGAGGCTTCCCTGGCTGACCAGAGAAATCCTGGGCAGACTAAGGGCCAAAAGGGGAGCACATAAAAAGTGGAAACAGGGAGAGATCACCAAAGAGGAATATACCTCTTCTGCTCGTGCTTGTAGGGAGGCAGTTAGACAGGCCAAAGCTACCATGGAGCTGAGGATGGCAACCCAAGTAAAAGACAATAAGAAATTGTTTTTTAGATATATAGGGAGTAAAAGGAAGGCCCAGGGAGGAATAGGACCCCTGCTAAATGGGCAGAAACAATTGGTGACGGACAGAGGGGACAAGGCTGAACTCCTCAACGAGTTCTTCGCCTCAGTGTTCCTAAGTGAGAGGCATGACAAGTCTCTCACTGGGAGTGTAGGGAGGCAGCAGCAAGGCACCAGACTTCCATGCGTGGACCCTGAGGTGGTGCAGGGTCACTTGGAGGAACTGGATGCCTTTAAGTCGGCAGGCCCGGATGAGCTCCATCCGAGGGTACTGAAGGCACTGGCCGACATCACTGCAGAGCCACTGGCGGGAATATTTCAACGGTCGTGGCGCACGGGTCAAGTCCCGGAGGACTGGAAAAGGGCCAATGTGGTTCCCATTTTCAAGAAGGGGAGGAAGGAGGACCCGGGTAACTATAGGCCAGTCAGTCTCACCTCCATCCTTGGCAAAATCTTTGAGAAAATCATCAAGGCTCACATTTGTGAGAGCCTGGCAGGACAAATTATGCTGAGGGGAAACCAGCACAGGTTCGTGGCAGGTAGATCGTGCCTGACCAATCTAGTCTCTTTTTATGACCAGGTCACAAAACGCCTCGACGCAGGAGGAGGGGTGGATGTCGTATACTTGGACTTCAGGAAGGCCTTTGACACGGTATCCCACCCCATACTGGTGAACAAGTTAAGGGGCTGTGACTTGGATGACTGCACAGTCCGGTGGGTGGAGAATTGGCTGGAGGGTCGCACCCAGAGAGTTGTGGTGGATGGGTCGGTTTCGACCTGGAAGAGTGTGGGCAGTGGGGTCCCGCAGGGCTCGGTGCTTGGACCAATACTCTTTAATGTCTTCATCAGCGACTTGGACGAGGGGGTGAAATGTACTCTGTCCAAGTTTGCAGATGACACTAAGCTATGGGGCGAAGTGGACACGCCGGAGGGCAGGGAACAGCTGCAAGCAGACCTGGACAGGTTAGACAAGTGGGCAGAAAACAACAGAATGCAGTTCAACAAGGAGAAATGCAAAGTGCTGCATCTAGGGAGGAAAAATGTCCAGCACACCTACAGCCTAGGAAATGACCTGCTGGGTGGCACGGAAGTGGAAAGGGATCTTGGAGTCCTAGTAGACTCCAAGATGAACATGAGTCGGCAGTGTGACGAAACCATCAGAAAAGCCAATGGCACTTTATCGTGCATCAGCAGATGCATGACAAATAGGTCCAAGGAGGTGATACTTCCCCTCTATCGGGCGCTGGTCAGACCGCAGCTGGAGTACTGCGTGCAATTCTGGGCGCCGCACTTCAAGAAAGATGCGGATAACCTGGAGAGGGTCCAGAGAAGGGCCACTCGTATGGTTAAGGGCCTGCAGGCCAAGCCCTATGAGGAGAGATTAGAGAAACTGGACCTTTTCAGCCTCCGCAAGAGAAGGTTGAGAGGCGACCTGGTGGCTGCCTATAAGTTCGTCAGGGGGGCACAGAAGGGAATTGGTGAGTATTTATTCACCAAGGCACCCCCGGGGGTTACAAGAAATAATGGCCACAAGCTGGAGGAGAGCAGATTTAGATTAGATATTAGGAGGAACTTCTTCACAGTTCGAGTGGCCAAGGTCTGGAACGGGCTCCCAAGGGAGGTGGTGCTCTCCCCTACCCTGGGGGTATTCAAGAGAAGGTTGGATGTGTATCTAGCTGGGGTAATGTAGGCCCAGCACTCTTTCCTGCTTATGCAGGGGGTCGGACTCGATGATCTATTGAGGTCCCTTCCGACCCTAGCACCTATGAATCTATGAATCAAAAATTAGCCCTCCAACTTTGGAGTGTATTATAAGCTGAGGAGGCTGTTGGGGGCTCATGCCTTCTCAGTCCCATGCGGATGAGTAGAGTCCAGTTTAGCATCACTCCTTCCAACTCCAAAATTCATTCTTTAACTCTGTCACAGTTGCTGACAGACGGGCAGAATCTCTGACAGAGTTAAAGTTGGAGTTTGGGAGACCACAGCCATGATGAGCCCAAGCTACAGCAGGGAAGACTCTATAAAGAGTTTTTTTCCTTCATTTTGCCTTTCCAAAGCAAGGACAACTGGACAGTGAAGTGGAGGGAAATAATACTGTCGGCATGAAACGCTGACCTTTAGCAGCCTATAGTATCAAGCCACCCAAACCTGCTGTTAAGTTTTTGTAAGCTACATGGAAACTGCCAGAGGAGAATGCCATCCAGCCAATACAGTAACTTTACGTCAGCTTCATCTTTGTTTCTGGGACTGACCAGCTAACAAAGAGTGGATTGGATAGTGCCATATAACTGGGAAGTCCAGCAATGGCAGCACAACTTCATGATGAAGGTGGCTATTTTCCTCAAGACTTGTGCAAAAGTCCACTGCTGCCACTCTTGGCCTGCAGCATAGAACAC
Organism: Crocodylus siamensis; assembly: GCF_052110815.1. NCBI lineage: Eukaryota > Metazoa > Chordata > Crocodylia > Crocodylidae > Crocodylus > Crocodylus siamensis. Next base: position 201,388,210 of record NC_143396.1, read on the forward strand.
CAACATGAAAGCATACAAAAATATGTAGCTCCTGTCATCCTGAAAGTATCCATCCCAATTAGAGGTGCACCAATATATCGGTTGCCTGTCAGATCAGCACTGATAAAAGGGAAATTTACTTTATCAGCTATCAGCTTTTTTGGCTGTTGTAGCCAATAATGTTCTCCGATACTTATGCCTTCTGGCCAGAGCACCCAGATGCCTGGGTTCCCTCCTGCAAGCTGGGGTGATGCTGGATACACTCCAATCCAGAGATGTAAATGCAATACTTATTTTCTTAGCACCCTTTACAGGTGCTTTGCCACTTTAAGAACATAAAATGCATTGTGCATAACTTGGTTTGCTCATAAAATTAACGTTTGGTATATTTATTAAAATTTAAAAGTATAGTTTATTTAGACATTAATTACAGATTTACTAATTGAATTTAGTTTAAAATGTTTTTCATTTTTGTTACAAATGGAGCTATAAGCTGCTAAACTCTAAGGAACCTAGAACTTCTTAGTTTTTACCAATTTATGAGAAGCAGGCAAAAATGAAGTTTAAAATAGAAGAAACCATCAACATTCTAGTAAAACAAAGAAGTTATTATGTATTCTGGATTTAGCGTACTCCACAGTGTCAAGGAGATAAAGAAAGCACTCATTTTTAGAAAAAGAGCTGAGGAAAAAGGGGGGGGGAAGAAAACCAAGACTCGTTGAATACAAATTTTGCTACACAAAACTTTGTCTAATCAGTCTCATTTTCTGAGCTATCACTATCAGCAGTTGATGCTTCTTCTGATTCTTCATTTTTATCATCTTCATGGACTTCTGAAAACTGAAGGTCTGCCCAACTTGAGACAAGCTTCTCCACTCTTTCACGTTAGTTTATTTCTTGATTTGGTGCAAGTATTTCCAAACATAGACCAGTTTCTTTCACATGCTCCGGAAGATGCAGGAATCTAAAGCAGGTGAGACGCAAGAGGACTCAGAGGCTGTGTCATGCAAAGGCCTTGCCACCATGTTGTGGGAGGGATATGCTTAGCAGAGTCCCAGACTGCATTCCTGGATCAAATACCTGAATATGTTCTGTATTCTGCTACATTTGAAAGTACCTTTCCAACATCAAGTCTTAAGTGTGTTGCTTGTTTTGTAATCCAGTCAAATGCAGTAGCAGTGCTATCATCACTAACATTTCTGCCTTTGACTCTTGGATCCAAGAGATCTGCAGCAGCATGAATTGACTGGCAATGAAATTCTTCCCATCTGTTAATGAAGTCTTTTACTTTTCTTTCTTCTGTACTTACAAGCAGAGATACACTTAGATTCTCCAAAACAGTTGATTTTATCTGGGCCATTTGATAAGAAATGTCTGACAAAAGTATACCATCTGATTCGGATACAGTGATTGCTGAACAAATCAGCTTTAGAATCTTCAGGGAGTTCTGCAGCTGAACCCAGAAGACATCCTCATCAGGTACAGTGTTCTTTACACTTTTGGGTACTTTAAGATCCTCAATTATTACTGTTCCTTGAGGAGCTTGTTTTTTAGTAAACTATCAAATGATCACCACTCCACCCCATCTACTTCTACTAGAGTTTGAGTGTCACTATTTTATTCTTTGCATTCTTTTCTTTGTGCTTCTTCTTAAAGACTGCAGCTACAATATGAGTAGCTGTTACATGTTTTATAACTTCTTTTGCTCTTCTATAGCTCTTTTGCAGTGCCCAACTTCATGATGTCATTAAGAAGCAAGTTTAGCCCATGGGATACACATCCTATTGCAGTAATATGTGGATATTCATCTATTATGATCTCCCATGCTGCTTTCATGTTACTTGCACTGTCAGTCAGCAAAGCAAATAATTTACCAATCCTAATCTTCTGTAGGACTTCACATATTTTACTACTACTACTCTGCAGTATGCCAGTTCTCTCCTGTTTCAATGCTTCTGTAAAAAAACTGGTTAAGGTGGTGTTATCCAAGTTTATGATTCCTTCTCCCCACACATTTGTCCATCCACCTGTAAGTACTGCAAGACACAGTGCTTTGTTGCTTTTTCCTTGCACAGATTGTAACACGTTCATATTCTGTCTCTCAAAGAAACTTGCTCAAAGAATGTCTCCTGGGCAAATGGTATGATGGTCTTAGTAATTTAAAAGCTTCCTGCCAGTATGCATTTTCAGTTATTGACAAAGGCATCCCAGAAGAACACTGCTCTTGCAAGAAGTTGGTCAATTTTTTCCTGATCTTCAGGTGTCATCTTGTTTACAAATTAATCTACTGAGAGTCTTGTATATACAAGTCGGTTACTTGACAGTGTCGACGGGCAGCCATTTATGATGCCGATATTATAGAAACAGCAGTAGGAGGACTTCTGGATTAAGAACGCTGGGAAGAGCTACTTGCACTGTCATCATCATGATGTACCTCCTCCTCACTTATACACATGAAGAATATTTTAAGGTCTGCAGGACACTTCTTACATACAAGGATGTGTTTGGTCACCCTAGCAGCATTTGGAAATACATACTTCATTTGACAGTATTTGCAAATCACAGTTTTTTCTTACACTAACTTGCAGCATGGAAATGCTTCCATGTGCTAGATGTCAGTCGCACCATTTTGCTGAGGGGGAAAAAAGAAAAATGTAATTTAGTGGACTGCATATATAAACACGCTACAGCATGTACAAATTTAGTAATGGATAGAGGAGAAGCCTCCTCAAAGTTAACTGTGAGCAAAACTTCCCTGCCCTGCAGGCCTCAACTCACTGCTAAGGTTGGATTGATTTGTGACAAAACATCAGATTAGTAGGAATTCAATTATGAATTACATAGGTTATGAAAATATACTAAATGCAGCTAAAATATAGTTTAATATACTGAATTTAGAGACATTTAAACTCTTACCTTTCAATAAAAAGTATACTTTCTTTCAGATCCTTTGTGCTGCTTCTGTACTTCTGTGGATCTCAAGTTCACAGGGCAGGGCCAGGAGAAGGCAGGTTCCTTCAAATGCCAAAAACTTTAGACTTGCTCCGTCTCCTCTCCTGAGGCTTTTGAGCAATCAAGGCGATAAGCTCCTTGTTTCTAATCTCTACAGGAACAAATGGATGCAGCTGTCAGTGTCCACTCCCAGTCCTCTGAGGCCTACTTAGGAGGACAGGAGCAGCTACACCAACCTCTAGATCAGAAGTCAACTATAGAGGAAGTCCACAAACAAAGGCAGCACCGAATCCTTCTGCCTTCTCTTGTGAAAATGGCAGTGCCCCCTGGGGGCAGAAATGCATCTTGCTCTTGCATTTGAGAGTTGTACTATACTGCTTGCCCTCGGTGTACAGGAATTGTAATGATCTGATACTGTAGACAGTCATACATAGTCTTATTACATAGTTATTAGAAAATATTTTGGGTGAGTAAAGGGTAGCAATATATGAACACTTTGTCTTAAACATTTTATTTATCATTCTAAAAGAAAATATTTCATAAGAGGGTTTTTTAATTTTTCCAAAAATTTTCAATTTTTCAGAAAAAAACAAAAAAAAGTCCTCGCAAAAAACAGAAAAAAAACATGTTTTTTCCCCAAATTGTTCTGTTGTTTTTCCAAGCCTTCACATCTCTACCCCCATCCCCTAACCGTCAGGCTAGGATAGGATAGAGTGGAGCAGCAGCTGCAGTGTCGCGCAGCACTGAATGCCGCAGACGTGACTGGGTTGGGGCAGGGTAGGCAGAGCAGAGCTGTCTGACCCAGCCCAGCATGATTCAACCCACAGTGCCCAGGGCTCTGTGCCCTGGGGACATGGGGGCAGGGGCCAGAGCAACCACTCCTCCCCACTATGGGCAGCAAGGTCCTTCCCCCACCCCTAGCCAGGTTCAACCCTTCCCAAGGTTGGGTCCATTCAGTGCTGTGGCCCCGCCCTGGGCAGAGGGAGGAGAGTAGGGAGCCTGGCCCAGAGACCACCAACCCTGGGCAACCAGGTTCAGAAAGCTGCCCCCAGGCTGGGGTTGAAGGACAGGGGCTGAAGACCTCTGCACAGCCAGTAGCAGGCACTGCTAGTCTAGCCCCACCTGCTGCAAGTGGCACAGGCACTTTTACATATGCTTCGTAAGTGGGGCGGCACTTTAATTAAAATGCCGCCATGTCTCCTGTATCAGCATCCCCATGCTTAGAAGTGCCACTAAATATACTAAATATTGGTTATCAGATCAGTATTGGCCATTTTCACTGGTTAATAATCACTACTGGTATCAAGAAAATCTTTATCAGTGCACCCCTAATCCCAATTACTACTGAACAGCAGCTAACCAATTTGGTGTCTGGAGATCAACTGGAAGAATGTTACTACAGTTTCCTGCTGCTATTTTAAGTGCTTCTGATACAAGTCACAAAGCAGGATAACATGAAGGAGGTGTTACTGAAGGACCTAAACTTAGGGGTTCTAAATTATACATAAACCACTGATAGGACTCGCATCTCTTTTAACTGCCTATCTCCTCCGGGGTCTGGGTGTATTTCTCCATAGTGACAGAAGATCTGATTGAAGGTCTATTTGTCAATACTAATGTTGGATTGTCTGGACAGATCTGTAATACTAAGATCTTCAGCGACTGCCAATTTTTTATCAGATGAAAAATGGAACTTTGTTCCTAAAACCATTCTGGATATAGAAGGCGGGCTCACAAAATAACAGCTGAATCAACATCATTACTTTCCTTGGCATGCTTTTTTTTCCCCAAACAAAGATGTGGATACAAAAAATGACATGAAAAGCTATATACTTAAGAGCTACAGAATGACAGACGAGTGAAGAAAGGGTGGAAATGCATCATGACAAAGCCGGATATATCCCAGAATGATCTACCAAGTAGATTCTCCCCCATACTATAGTTGTTTGCTATGCTTCATACAACACCTGTCCTTTCACTGAGGGCTTGGAAGCGGAGGTGGAAAAAGTAGTAGAATTATAAAAACAGACAGACAAAATGATCCAAATTGTTGGGGAAGTTTTAGAGTAGGTTCTGTTGGGAGGAGGTGAAAGTTGCAGGGTTACGTTATTTAATATAAAGTACACTTAACAAGATGAAATTGGTATCTGATGTTAATCCTATCATTCACAAATAGGAAGGCGAACAGGGAGCTTTTCTCCTTCACCTGAATATGGTCCATGACTTATACAGAGCTGTTCTAAAAACCCAACAATTTACTTCACTATCATAGATCAAACAAACATTTTAAAAAAAAGTTACAAATCTGCATTCTATATCAGAGTCCCATCACAGTTAAGAGGGTTGGAGAAATGTTTGCTCTTAGTTTATAGCTCTCCACCCTCTAAGCACCTGTTTTCTTTTACAAATGGAGTTAAAATACAAGCTATTGCTTTAACTGATTTTTAACTTACTACAGGTGGGCAACCTATGGCCCATGGGCTGGATCTGGCCCTTGGACTTGGGCTTCAGAGGCAGTCGGCAGCACAAGGCGCTTTCCACTGGTGCTCTTCCAGCTGTGCCACAGGGACAAAAGCTGGCTGCAAGCACTTTCCCCATGTGGCCAGGGAGGCAAGCAGTGACTGGGTCCTAGAGCCTACCCACCCAGTGGGTAATTCTGGCCCACAGCCAAAGTTTGCTTACCCCGCAACTCAGACCACATCTGCTCTTTTCCCAGACCTAAAACAGAACAAGCAAAAGCTTGTCTAACGTCTCTCCCAACTATACAATTAGTCTAATAAAAGATATCACCAAAAATAATCTGGTTGCCTATCATATTTAAGAGAAGGGATGGGTGTCATCAAGCCATAATTTATTGTTTCTTAGTACACCTAGGCCAGGTATGTTTATCTCCTCTTCTCTTCTTGATATTGCGCATCACAAATATTGTTTATACTAACAGAGTATAAATCTTAGCTTCTTATAGATATGCAACATATTTGAAATGTTACAGTGCTCTAAAGAGAATAATTTTTAAATGGCCAATACATGGCTAAAGTTAGGAAAAAACAGAATGAGAACTAGAAAGATTTAAGAATAGCTTGCGGGTCAAATAGAGGCATTCAGTCAGTCTCAGCAGTTACATTTGATTCTTTATTACTACTGAAGATTAAAGAACTGAAAACACTGAAGTTGTCCAGGCAATTGCAGAAGTATGCATACAGAACATTAGTGACTGAAAAAACCCCTACAAAGCCGTTCAGTCAACATATTGAATTTAAAAGAGAAAATTACTTGTATGTGTATTTACTGCAACAGACTTTTCAGCGAAGGGAAATGAGCTAGATACGTAGAAACTCATTTGAACCATGTACTTCCACAAAAGTACCACCATTGGGACTTGTCAGAAACAGGATCTAAAGCACTAATATACAACTCAGTACTGACCCCAGTACTCTTTCCTGCCATGGCAGGGGGTTGGACTTGATGATCTGCTCAGGTCTCTTCCGACCCTACCAACTCATGAAGGTTACTGGAAGGTACTGGCACTGAAATCTATAATAAACAGATTCCAGGTACGAGAAAACCAATAAAAGTATAATGAGGAGGTAAATGCGTCTTTTTTTCTCTCATCAGCATTAACACCCTGAAACTTCCTTTTCATTTCTTTGGTTTTACTACTTGAATCTTCTATAGTGATTCTCAATTGTATCTGAATGATTGGATTAAAAATGTATAGTTTGAAAGCAATATAAAAAAAAACCTAAAAGATCTATTAACTAAAAAGTTATGCCTTTCCATCTGAATTTTCTGCGTGTTACTCAGCTTCTTATATTTATGGTACTTAAGGACTTAAGGAAATAAAAGGTTGACATCAACTTTCTTCTTAGGAAGACTGTAACTATGCTCAAGAGAAATCCCCGGGAAGGGGGGAGGAATAATTTCTAAAGATTATGGAATTTTAAATTATTTTTAAAGTTTCCTGGGGAAGACATAAGTATAATCTTTCTGGTTACGAAGATAATCTTAAGAATTTAAATAATGGTGACACTGTCCCCATTTTACAGCCAAGACAACTGAAATCATAAGACTAAACATAGTTCTGATCTCAACAAGACACAAAGCTAGAATCTTAATTTAACATTTCATATTTGATCCTTATACTACTCAACCCATCTGATTCGCTGTCCCCACCACATTTATTTGCAAACAAACTAAAACTACAAGCCCCAAGAACTTCAAAACATGCAGTATTCTTTGATACTCCCAATCAGTGGTGTATTTCCCAATGCTTTAAAAAAATGATGTAAGTGCTGTTCATAGTTATCAGTTAAGGGTAAAGCCCCAGGCAAAGCAGGTGGGATTTGGTAGCTCTTTTATCGCATTCAGACCAGCAGCAGTAACAGCTCACTTTAATGACCCAACAAATCTTTTTGAAGTATTTCCTTTGTATCTTCCTATGATATTTTGAAACACAGAACCAACCACAAAGCAAAAAAACCATTGTAGTTAAGCCTGGGTTTAGGTATGGAATACCCATGGCTAATCAAACTTTAAATGTCCTCCCAAACAAAAACATGATATATGTTTCTTGGCTTTTGTTTTTTGATTCTCCAAAAAGACCTCCCACCCTCCTGAAAAATTTCCACTCATTTGATAAAAAATACCCCAGCTGTACCATTCTGAAACATCTACGAAATTTTGGCATCAGCAATATCTCACATACTTAAGCACCTGTAGGATGCTATCAGCAAATCAGAGAGTATACCAGTTTTCACAAAGAACTTAATAATATTTTAAAATCACAAAAATCAGAAGCAATTTACAACAGTATTTAGTGGGTTAATTTTTACCCCATTTATATGCAAGCACCACCAGAGAAGCAATAATAAAGGCGAAGGTATTTTCCAGGACCTAAAGGTAGCTACTTCTTTGCTATGCTATAAAATAATTTGCTGGGATAAATTTAACTATACTGTGCCTGGGAAGCATTTACTTCACATTTCTAATTCCACATCACTACATTAAACTCTGTTCTGCGGTATATGCATCCATGTCTCTGAGTCTCTCAGTCTATTACTTATGATCAGTCTTAAGCATATACAAATGCAAAAATCTAAGTTTCTTATTTGAAACGTACTGCTTGCTCGTGTATCAAGATATGCTGCATACCGCATACAGGGGCTGCCAACACCATGCCACACACAGACGACCCATACCACTTGTGACAGAAGTGCCATGGGTTCGCCACCTCCAAAATATATACTGTAAAATAAAAAGCAAGTCTAATTATTTTAAACTACAAAATAAACAATTTTCACAAAATGGTACTGAGCAAAAATACAAATTTGGAAAAAATGATCCGACAGTATGCAACCGTTTTAACTCACCTGCCCTGGTTGGGGTGAAAGACAGTCAATAACTTCCCTCACCATCACTGGGATGTGCAAGCTTTTGTAGTCCTCATCTTCTGCACTTTCATTTATATTAGCATGAACTCCATTCTTATTTGTGGTTTGATCTGTAAGTCCATTAGGCTCATCAGTTGAAGACTCCACATTTCTGGCCCAAACACATTTGTTTATTGAGCCTGATTGTAAGCTGCACAGAAACAGTCGTTTGTAGCCATGGCGCAAGTACCGAGGCAACAGCATATTGCAGACAGGTCAACCTAAACAAATAATAAGTATTAGAAAATATTTTAAAATGAGTATTTTAAGGATAAGGGGCACTTTTACACATGCTCAGGGAGTGGGGTCCTTTAATTCAAGTGCAGCAGCATCTCATGCATCAGCATCCCCGCACTTCAAAATGGCATCGGGGCACTTGAAGTAAAGCTTGTTCAACTAACTTTAGTTCAAGCACCCCTGCCACCATTTTGAAGCGAAGGGATACTGATACATGAGATGTGAAGGCTAGGAGCAGAGGAGGTATTTAACTAGAAAATAAATGAGAAACAAACCCCTCATTTAGAATGAATTTCTAAATTTCAATTCATTCTTTTTTTTAAAGGAACATATTAGTGCAAAAATATAGTAGTCCAATACCAGGTTAAAGAAGTTAATTGTCATGTACTAACACATGGGGCTGAGGGGGCTGATGTCGTGTAGTGACCATGCAATTACCACGCTCCTGCAGACTCTATTAATACAGTCTACTCCAACGCGCTGTAACTACAACAAGCAGAGCAGCCTCGGAGCACGTCTACAGGCACCCAAGGTTTGGAAAGAAATGAGAAATATGAAATCTTTGTATCCGAGGCTACAAGGCTCCACATAAACACCTCCTTGGCAGAAATTTATTTACAAAATTGTCAAACAACTTCAATGTTGATCTCCTCACTCTTATGCAAATCCAATAAGAGCTTTTTTCCCTCTTTACCCCATAACTCCGACAGAACCAAAGACCTCAACTTTAAAATGAAATATATGTAGTACAAACAACAGTATAATCAGATGTGAGTATAAAGTATACCAGTGAAAAAAAGGTTACATTTATTTTCAGAGCACTGCCCTCTTGTTTTGTCATAGACGATGGCAAACATGTCAATATCATACCATAACACAATGAATGTTGCTTTTCCTTTGACCGGTTAAAGCAGAAAAGCGATGATTGAAATATTGTGATTGGATTTGAAATGGTGCTAGAATAAGATAATGTTACAAATCAATAAACATATTTGTACCAGTGCATGATAAAAATCACATCATCAAATCACTTGCTTCAAGACATAAGCTGATTATACCAGGGGTCAAGAATGACAACTATGACTCATGAAAAGTATTTCATAGTTGGCCTGATGCAATACTACATTCCTCTGAAAAATCATACATAGTTGATCTGCTCTGGTATATCTTTGCTTACTGCTTAAAAATGGGATGAACTGATTCTCAGACTAGGCCGCCACTACATGCCTGCATGACTTCTGTAACCTAGTATTGGAATACTGTATTTTTGCACCAATCCGTTCCTGTCATAAAAGCATGAATTGAAGTTTAGAAAATGAAGGCTTCATTTTACCTTTATTTTCTAGGTAAATACCACCTCTGCTCCCATATTTAATAAGCCATACAAGAAAAATGAAAACCCAGACATGAAGATGCATGACATGATGCTGTCCTGATTTCTACTCTTAGCATTAGGACTATATGCCTTCATAAGCCAATTTATCTACCTAGTTTTTTTACCTAAATTTGTTCAGATAGGCTCCTGTGTTGCCTGTACCTGTCACAATAATACTCAATCATCATTTTAGGTGGGATCCCCTAATAATTGAGGCCCTAAGATTTAAAAAACATTCCAGAAATCAGGACAGCATCGTGTCATGCATCTTCGTGTCCAGGCTTTAAAGACGAATGCATGAGGCATGTTTATTTAGGCCAGGTATTTTCCTCTTCTCCAGAAACCGTTTATAATATTGATGTTGAAAACAAATGCAAACATTACTAATATTAAACATGACCAACAGCTGTCTCAACTGTGCCTCCTTCTGCCACCTGTAATGGCAGACCAGGTGAGCACAAGGTACAGCACTGGGCCTCAAATGATGGGGTGAAGTGCCCTTTCTTCCAAATACAATTTGAAAGCCTGCAGCAGATGAGGGCTCTGAACTAACCAGCTCTACAACCAGGCCACTGCCACCATGAAGAGATCGGGGCTGACAACAGCAACTACACACTTCAGCACATGGCCTCACAGGATCTGTGGCAAGCTGCATAGGACTACATAGGACACATGTAGGGTCCAACAGGCTGCAAATCAGCAGCAGGAGGTGGCCTCCTTGGAAGCAACCTGGTTTGGAGGAGGGAAGCAGGGCAGTACATCCCTGCTCATGTACCTTAGTCAGGGGGGCAAGTGCCCCCCCCCCAGCAACCAGATGGCCCCCCCACAGCCAATCTTAACAACTGGGAAGGGAGCCTCTTCACGGCCAATTGCCCCAGAAGTGGCCAACGGCACTCCCACTAGCAGGTGCCTGTCGCTTAAGCAGGGAGCGCGACCTGTTAGGAGGTGCTCCAGCACTCTCAGGGGTTGCATGTGCACCCAGTACACGTTGCCACTGTCCCTGCTGAGGCCACCTGCTGCTCCCTCCCGTGGAGGGGGGAGGGAGACCTTATCATGAGCTCCAAGGCAGCTATAAAAGTCAATATGTTGACTTTTTCGTGGCTTGTGTCTTAAAAGGGGAGCAGCACAAAGCTGCGGGCCCCTGCACTGTACACGTTGCGGGGGTAGGAGGCGCACCTCGGGAGCAGCAGAAGAGGAGGAAGGAGAGCGGGCGCCGCAGCAGCAGCAGAGAGCCCTGGTAGGCCTCGTGGGGGAGAAGCACACCAACGCCGAGGCGGGGAGCCCTGCGGGTCTCGTGGCTGCAACGCACGCGGGACGATGGGGATAGCTCCTTATCAGCCGGGGACTAAAGGGCTGCGCACTCCTGCCACCCCAAGCCCGCAGCTGCACCGAGGTGCCGCTACTCACTGCACACCAGGCCGCCGCCTGCAGCGCCCGCCCCCTGCGCACACGCGCGCCTCCCCCGCCGCCCTCCTCAGCTCAGCGGCACTTGCCCCTCCCCCACGGCGCCCGCGCACCGGGACTGGGCGGAGAGAACCCCAACAGCGACTGCCGTCGCGCTGGAGACGTCACGGCGGCGGCAGCCAATGAGGGGGCGCGGCCGCGCGAGCCGCTTGCGTTTGAATTCGGTTGAGGGGCGGCGGCGGCGGCGGGGTATCGAGGTGAGTGGGGATCCTACACCTAGCGCCCCGACGGCTCCGGGTCGCCCTTGCCCCGCCGGATTGGAGCCTCCTCGGGAGCTTCCCTAGCGCCGCGGGCTGGGCTTTGTTACGGGGTGGGGCTGGCTCCCGGGGTTCATGCTTGGAGCTGGGCTGAAAAGTGTAAGGCTGCGGCTTGGTTTTGCCTTGGGGTTTTTTTTTGTTTGTTCGTTGAAGTTGTTCGTTGGAGCTGCCGCTGACTCCCTTCCCCGGGGCCCCTTGGGATAGAACGGGTTAGAAATCCCTCCTGTTCTTAGCCTGGTTATTATCACTCGGGGTGTGAGGCGGCAAAAGAACCACCGTGCTTCTGTGGGTAAGTGAGGGGCACGCGACACAACAGTCAGCCGGGATGGCAGCTGTCACCCGTGGGCACCTACACAAGTGCCAGGCACTTGCTTTGATGTATGCTAATTAGCACACGGGCTGGTTAATCCAGCTCAATTAATCGAGTCAGCTGGAGCGCTCTAATTAGTGCTCTCCAGCAGCCTGGGCATGTCATGTATTCGGTGTCCCCATGCTTCATCTTGCAGCAGAGGTGCTTTAACTAAAGCTTGTCCAGTGCTTTGACTAAAGCTGAATACTCAAGACACTGCTGATGGATCCACTCTAATTAAAGCACCCCTATCCTGGAGCCTGTTTAAAGATACCCAGTGTTCCCAAATGTAGATGTGCCGGCCCTGTGGAGAGTGAGTGCCATGCAGGCAGGAGTGAGACCCAGAAATGTGACTGTAATGCTGGCACTGACTCCTGCAAGGGGAAAGGGAGGATGGGGGTGGACCGGACCTGTTGGGACTAAGGAATGACAGGCCTTGGTTACTGGGCCTGGAGATCCCAAGACAACTTTTCTGTCTAGGCCTAAGGCTCTTAGGAGAGTAGGGGTTTGACTAGGGCCAGTGGGATGCTCTTCTTTGCCTTCCCACTGGAAAATGCAGCTTGTAAGTGCCCCACTTTAGAGTTTGAGTTGTGTACCCCTATAGGTGTCTTATGTTATAATACCCTTGTGGTAGGCGCACATGTAGGTCGCTCTATATGGTAGAGGCATACGCAGATCGGATGGATGAGCATTGTTTTGCTGGATCAGGTCATGCCGGAGCTACCATGCAGGGCTGGCCCAGTTGGGGGATACATGCAGCAGGCACCTGTTGCACGCAGCACAGAGGGCTGGAATTATGTGCAAGACTCTCTGCACAGGCTGCGTGGGGTGCCTCACCACCAGATCAGTGCTGTGCACTGACCCTGAGGAATGGTCCGAATTGAACTCCAGGCTGTCCATGTACGCTGGAGCCAGTGTGCATGGCTGATCCAGTGGGGCACCCCAAGCAGCACGCACCTTATAAACTACATGCAGAGCAAGCCCCAGTGCAGGGCTGCATTTGCTGTGCGCAAGGCTGCACTGGACACATGCAGTGCTGAGCCAGACCAGGCCCCAGCATACAGGACCAGTAGAGGCCCTGTACTGATGCATTGGCACCAATATAAGGAAAATTGACAGTATTGGCAATTGGCTTTTTTTGGCTGATGTGGCCAGTAATGTTGCTGATAAATGCCCCGTGTGTGCGCACAGCACATAGGCAACCAGGGGCACAGCTCGGCAGTGGAGAGCAGCCAGGTCTGGCTGGTAAGTCTTTTGTGAGGGAAGGGGCATGGAGGAGGTTGCAAATCAAGGCCCCTGTGGTGAGAGACAGAGTGGGGCAGGGGCAGGGGCAGGCACTGCACAGCTGGGGCAGAGCACGGAACTGAGCCACAAGCAGCTCATACGGGGGTCACAAGGGGTTGGTCCTGCCTCTGCACGCGCTCTGGGAGGGCGTAGGGGGCATGTTCCCCGGGTGAGAGCGGGCTGCCGCCAGGGACTGCACTGGGCTCTTCCTGGTGGGGGCTGAGGCAGGCGGTAGCAGCACTGGGAGGCAGTCTACAGCTAATTTTAAGGGGGTTGCAGCCCTCCACATAGCCCTGCTCCCAATGCCACTGCAGCCTGCCCTTGCCCGTGCAAATCCAGGGGCACATGCCCCAGGGTGCCTGTAGCAGCAGGAGCCTCCCCGCCCTCCCTGTGGTCTACGGACGAACCGCTCACGGCTCCATCCCCGAACTCTACTCCAGCTGTGCAGCACCAGTCCTGCTCCATCCCTCGCCTCGGGGCGCCTTGATCTGCTTCCCTACCACGGCCTTTCCCTCCTCCCTCACCCCTTACCCCATAACAAACTTACCAGCCAGGCAGTGCTCTCCAAGCTGCCTGGCTACATATCGGGAATCAGATCAATATTGACCAGTATGGCTTGTTAAAAATTGACCATTGGTGTTGGCCCAAAAAATTTCTATCAGTGTACCCCTAAAGACCAGACCAGTGTGGGCACTGCATTAAACACAGCCCAGACCTACTCCCTGTGCCACATGCAGTGCTCATGGCACCAGGTCCAGCCCATGCACCAGACCAGATCTGCATGCTGCTCCAATACCCCCCTGACTAGATCATCAGGCTCCACAGGCTGGATACGGCCTACAGGCCATCTGCTTGACACCCCTGCTACATAATAGATGGACTGTACAGTGTAAAGAGGGACAATAAAAATATTTACCTTGGTCAGCAGCAGAGCAATCATCATTAAAGCTTTCTCAGAACAGAAGGGGCGCTGTTAGGTGGATATTTACCAGTTCTTATTTCATGCAACTCAGAAGTTAGTAAAAAATATTTTTTTCCAAACTTCCAGGATTAGTTTATTTGACAACATCTGTAGCCACCCTGTTCCCCAACCAATTTATTTGTTCCTTTGAGGAAAGACCTGCATAAACAAAAATAAAATGTCCTTATTTTGAAGGGGCTCTACAAGGAATTTTAGAGGTATGGGGGTCTTCCAGCATATGCTTGCATGTGAGAGATTCATAGCAGTGCCAGGTATCCTCTAAGAGCATCGAGGGGTGAAATAGCATCTTCAAAATCCCAGCTTTCAATTTTCTTTATAAGCCCATTCCAGCTAATTTTTACAGTTTCTAACATCGACAATGAACTATTGAAATCTGTGGTCAACTCTAGAGTATATCTTAACCTGCTACTGCATTTCTCTTTATTCTTAATATTAAAAGCATCATTAAGCATGCTGGCTAATTCATATAAGTGCAGAACATGCTCAGTTCTTCATAGCTCGCTATATTTTTACGGAGAACTTAACATAGCCTGCCAGCACTCTAAGTACTATGTTAACTGTTCAACTGAAAGTCAGTTTCACCACCCTCCATAGCAGCCCTGAAACTGAGAGCTCCTGGTCAATTTTAATTATATTAGTAGACTTAAAATTGATAACTCTTAAGTAGAAGTATTTTTCAGTGTGTTTTCACTTTCTAGCCCTGATAGTTGAAATCAACTACTAGGCTTAACTGCCTGCTGTACTTATTTGGGAAAATAGACTTTTGCCAGATAAGCCCACTCTGGAGCTTAGACCAATGAAACCTTTATCTCTGTCAATGAAACATGTCCCTGGTTGGTACTTGCTTAAGTAATAAGTGCAATAAATTATATTGTTTTCTTTACTGTAATTCAGCCAATGAGTTGGTAGCAATAGACAACTGTCACCTTATGTTTAGTGTAGCCTGGAACTTTAACAGGGCTGGAGAGCATAGGACTAAAAGGCGGGGCAGTGCAAGTGAGAGAACTGCTTGTCGTAGTTTTACCCGATTGCTGCACATTCTTCTGAGAGTCTGTGAAAGTTGCTTTCGCTCTTTTCATGTTAACTTCTTTCATGTTATCTTAGGGTAGAAATGGATGTTGTCAAATGAAACGGATCAGCTGTACTGGGATGCGTCAGCACAGCTGATCTGCTCAATTGGGTGAAACATGTAGCCTGTTGTCCTGCCTGTTGATGCTATGAGTCAATGGGTGATGTGTTCCGCCAGGCCTGGAGGGCCCAAATCCTGCATACCCTAGGAATTCCAATGCAATATCAGGCCCTGGGAGCATCTGCCCAGTTTTTGCCCCACTTACAGCCCCCCTCCGCCCCTGCGCAGATCTAGGGATGACCCCCCATGCCCTCCCAGGGTGCATGCAAGTGGCAGGAGCGGCCCCCCCCAGACAAGCCATGGCTTTGTCTCTCACCCTACCCCAGCTAGGCATCACCTGCTCCAGCCCTTGCCCCACTCCCTTCCTCACTGCAGGGGCCTTGATCTGCATCCCCATACCCATTCACTCCTCCCTTCCCATCCACCACAACAGACTTACCAGTGGCACACAACTGTATCAGAAATCAGCCTGGTATCAGCTGATATGCCTTCTTAAAAATTGACTATAGGTATCAGCCCCCAAAATCTCTATCAGTGCACCCCTACTTCAGGCATTGGGAGACTAAGTGTAAGTTAACAAACTGACAGCCCAGGTTGTTGCCTGCTGCATTCAATCCTAGCCTGAATAATAGTCAATTTAGCTTCTCCTCAAGCAGGGTCTAGTTTCTGGCAAGTAGGGAAGAAGAGGTACCCAAGGGGGGGGTGGGGAAGAACAAAAGACAGAACAAATACACAACAGCAAACCTACCCTGATCGTAGTGCTGTAAACAAAAGGTTCTTAATGCTCTTAGTCCCATATTGAGACAAAATCTAAGTGTTAAATTAAAAAAAAATGGAAACAACTTTTCACCAACTAGTAACTGATTATCAAAAAGAATACCTGCAGAAATTGATTTACCCCCAGATTTATCAATCATTAGCTTTAAATCTCAGCTTTTAAGTAACTGACCAGTTCTTCACAGAAAATGTTGCATATGTACCAGTCAGTCAGCATTGATACATTAGGATGTGTTGCGTTTGTGTATAGGCATAATTCACATAATGTAATGTTGGGTAATGAAGCAGAAGAACCTCCAATGAAGCTAAAATTGAAGGTGTCTTGCAGTGTTTAATTGGGTTAAAATACAAATAAAACTACGTGAATAAATGGGAGAGTTTGAGAATTCAAATCACTGTACTTTTTGGGATTAAATGTACAGTAACATGAATACTTTTCTTAGGAAATCAAATACTTCTGTGACCTGCAAATTAGTGATGCAACTAAAGCAGTTAACACACTGTGTACTTATATTATATGTTCTTTAATATGGTATTTACCCAAATCAAAGATGGATTTGAACAGGGTGGATTTGATTTAAATCAAATCGATTTAACTCACTGGTAGATGCTTCAATGTAATTGTTGTTTTCTACAAAAAGTGCAGTCTTGTTTAATATCCTGTACTCATTTAACTTCTTGAAACTTTGCACTTTTAGAGAGAGGTAAGAGCTTGACTGTACACAAACTTGCAGAGACAATAGGGCTGATGGGTAGGTAATCATCTCATCTCCATATACTGCTGTTAACAAGGATGTTCTCTGGAGACACAAATCCACAGTTTGAGAAATGAAACTAAGAATCGCAGAGATGTTCAATGGGATCTTCTAACTGAACACTGAGTCCCACTGGGTAGAATGGTTTTCTTTAATCTTTATTAATTTATAGAGGAGCCTCTGTAAACCCCACTGGATTGGGCCCCTAATAGAATCCATGGCCTGTTGTGACCTATTTATAAAACTTTTCTAAAAATGTTACATAAATATGTGGTCTCAAATAGTATATAATTAGAAGTTATAATCCTTATTGCATGATGATATCTTTTGAGCTTTAACATATCTTAAATTAAAACTATCTTTATATAGGTTTATTCTTTATTTTTAAAGCATGTAACAAAAAAGTTAAAAATAATTAAACTTAAAAAAATCTGATTAAAAAAATCCATTTTTTAAATTTTTTTTTAAAAATTGTTTATTTTTATCCACTCTGGCTTTGAAATTAAGACGGCCTTGCAATAATTAAATTCTATACGTGGAAAGTTATACATTTTTTAGTTTTCCATGTATAGAATTTAGCTATTGGAGGATTGCCTTAAATTCATTCTCCCCAATTGCTGAAGTAGGGAAAGCAGCAGCAAAGAATGAAGGGCCAGACCCTTGCCTGCCACATCCTCCTGGCCCCTTCCCCCACCATGCCTGTGCCTACTAGCTGTGTCTCCCCACTACCACTTGCCTGCCCCATGCCCACCTGCCACCTGATTCTTCTACTGCCTATACTTCCTACCATTTACCTGCTGCAGCAGCAGCTCTGGCTCTTGGCTGTCAGTGGTGGTGGGCCCAGCTCAGATAGAAGCTCCAGGTCTGGGTTAGTCATAGCTAGAATTGGAGCTGAAGATAAGTGTGGAAGGGGGGCAATCTTCCCAGTGCTTCTCCTAAACCACACACTGAATCCTGCCTCATGAGCCACCCTGACCTGGGGCAAGCAGCAGATTGACTCTGGTTTCAACCCAAGGTCTAGCTAAGACAAGGTTTTTTCTTTCCCCAGAAAGAACATCATCTTGGATTTGAGTAAATACGATAATACATTTTATGTACTATACTTAAACAATTGAACAATACAGTCTGCAAATGAGAGAGGATTTTGCCTTGTATTCCATGGTGAAAGGCTAACATCTCATGTTAAAAGTATGAGAAATAGACTGTTAGTGAATTTTCCTAAATTTCCTAAGTAAGGAAACTCTCAGTTTGAAAAATAAGCTCATGCATTTTATAAATGCTACCGGGTCGAACGTGAGCTAATTGTCAAATGGTTTGTTCCAAATGCTAAAGTTTTTGTGTGCTTTCTCTCTCTTTCTTTCTTTCTTTACAATTGCATTATTTTATCTGAACTCTTGGCAGTAAGATTTAGGAAACCATGTCTGCCTCTGCCACTACTGAGGAGGATGTTTGCAATCATGTGAAAGTGGTGGTTCGTGTCCGTCCAGAAAATGAAAAAGAAAAAGATGGCAAGTTTAGCAAAGTGGTCCATGTTGTAGACCAGCATATACTGGTCTTTGATCCAAAAGAAGAAGAAGTCAGCTTCTTTCACGGGAAGAAAATACTTCATAGAGATATTAACAAGAGGAAAAATAAGGATCTCAAATTTGTGTTTGATGCTGTTTTTAGTGAAAATTCATCTCAAATAGAAGTTTTTGAGCATACTACCAAAACTGTGCTGGATGGTTTTTTAAATGGATATAACTGTACAGGTAACTTTTCAGTTTTACTCCTTCAGTTCACAAAACCAATTCCTCAGTTTCTCATGTAATAACTACCTGTTGTAACTGTTGGCAGGTGCTAAGAGAGAGTGATTTTTTTTTTTTAAACACTAAAACTTTATTGTTAGTTGTTACAAGCAAGATGCTTGTTTTTATTTGTATTTTTTCTTTATGCATATAGTCCCTTTTCTGTAAAAGAATGAATATTGCGATTATAAAAGATTTCAGAATTTCATCTAGAGCACTAGGTACAAATATTGATACCTGTGTTCAGGAAAGGTGAATTCAAATTGGAATGGGTACAAAGAAGGAATTAGGCTGGTTGGGGAACAGAGTGCCTACCTCATGAAAGGCAACTGAAAGAGGTTGCCTTATTTAGTATAGCAAAACAGATGTTGAGAGGACATATGATTGATCTCTCTTAATACCACAGAAAGGGAAAAGGGCTGTTTATTCTGAAGGACTGTTGGCACAAGAACAAATTATTATAAATTAGCTATGAATACATTTAAGATAAAAATTAGAAGTAGATTTTTCACTATCAGTGTAGTGGAGTTCTGGAACAGCGTTCTTCATTGACTAGCATAGACAAAAAAAGACGAATTTTAAGATGGTGCTTGATCTTTTTTTTTTAAATGCATATATAATGCAATCACATCTTATAGCAAGGGACTAGACTTGAGGATCTAGCATGTCATTTTCAGTCCTAACTGGTGGAGTAATATGGTATTAAAATTTTCTTACAATTTCAGTGCTCGCATATGGCGCAACTGGAGCAGGAAAAACCTACACAATGCTGGGTTCACCTAAAGATCCTGGAGTGATGTATTTAACTTTGATGGAGCTTTATAATTGCATGGATCAAATAAAAGAAGACAAGTTGTGCACTCTTGCTGTTTCATACTTAGAGGTGAACTTACGCTTACATTGTGCATATTGGACTTAATAAAGGGTGTTTCCCTGTATTTGAAAACTAGTGAAGCCTTTCTTGGGCAGCCATTAACAGGTCTGAGAGAAAGTGGATGCTTGAGGAAAAATGTCATAATAGGAATGAAGTAGAATTATACTTTAAAAAGCTGGTGCTGTTTATAAGTGAACACTTACAGGAATCTGCTTTAAACCTTTGCAAATTAATTACATTGCCCTGTAAAACACACACATAGTGTGTACAAAATATCCTTCAAGCAGCTGATATATTTCAGTGTTGCGCAGTACACAAGTCTATAAATGGTTTGAAATTGCCTGACTGAAACTGATGCTACTTTTTTTGCTCTGTCATCTATGAGATTTTCCTGTTTTGTTTGGAGTTTTTGCAGTAGGCCTTAAAAGAGCTATTTGAAAAAAATATGGGAGTATTTCAACTGAATCTGCTCTGCCTGTGGCTTAGAAAATGGGTCCGTCTGTCTGTATTTGCACACAGTAAGCCCGTTAAGAGATTGGCCTCAGGTGGAGTGTGCTGAGACCAGGACACCTCCCTTTCCATTGACCTCCTGGGCCTAGGGCTTAGACCAGCAGGGAATGCAGGAGCTTCCAACTTTAGCCTGACCCCCTTGACCTGGAGGTAGCCATGGCATGAATCAGAGTTGGGGCCAGGGTTTGCAGCCACCTGAGACAGAGTTGCACTTCCTGTACTCCTGTTTTCAAAATCCTGAATTTACCCATGCCTGTCTCTAGGGATTTGCCGCAATTTTGTGGTGAGCCTGCCACTTGCTGCTGATTCGCTAAGGGGCCCTGATGGGCATGCTGCTGATAGGCTGAGAGGGCTGTCTGTTGTGCTGTCCTGCCCCTCACTCCTGAATGCAATCAGCGGCCATCTCAGCCAGTCGATGGGGGCTGGGGGGGGGAGGGGAATCATCTTGGCTGCTTCCCTTCATGCAGGTGGTTCCACCCCTGCCTCCCTGCCCACGTCTTGCAGGCTGCAAGTCTAGACCTCTGCAAGCAAGAGGACCACTAGCTCCCACTGGGGAGCCAGTATTTTTATTTTTAGTCAGGTTTTATGTGGTTGGTTTGTTTGTTTCTGTTTTGGGGTTATTTCATAGATTTTTGTGGACAGTGCCCAATTTTGTAGTTTCTGGAAAATCATGAATTAAGTAGGTCCCTACGTATCACTGTGAGCAGAAGGAGAAGCAACAGTATCCAAGTGAAATGCATGTGTGAACTTCCAGCTCCTCTAAGTAGGATCTTTATTCTATGTAGTTATGTTTTGTTACATTCTACTTAAAGCTCTTCACTGAAGAAAAAGAACTGTGCTTATTCTGCACTGCACAAGCTTTTATTCTTCCCAACAGCCTCCATTCTTTGACAAAGCCATTACAATATTGTCACTTTTGCTTTCTTGGCACTTTTTTCTGAAGTGCTAACACATGTGGATTACAGTTAAAAAATATGGTTGAACTACAGATTCTGAAGTCTGTTGTAAGACCCAGATCTAGTTATAGGAGCACATACATATGCAACTAACACTTGTGAGATAATACCTGTGTAAATTGATAAGTATTAAAAAATGGATCAACTGAATGTTAGATTCCAGAGGAAAATGGTTTTTGGCTGCAACTTTGCCAATTTTAATTACATTTTAAGACATGTTAAGCTAACACATAAGCACTCACGTGAAAATGGTACAAAATTATTTTGTCTAATCAGTTTTAATCTTGCTAATATTTGATTTTTAAGGGTTATTTAAATGTCTTTTGAAGGTCTACAATGAACAAATCCATGACCTGCTAGTAAATTCAGGACCTCTGGCTGTCCGTGAAGATGCTCAAAGAGGGGTGGTAGTTCAAGGATTAACATTACATCAGGTATGTAGATAACACTTTTACTTTCCTTAGACCTGTCCTTTGAAGATCTTCCAACTCTAACTTCACAAAACCCTTAAGATAGCAGTGAAGGAACATCTCTTTCTACAAACCTGGAAAATAAAATAGAGACTAAAAGCTGGATCCAGCATGGAGTTTAGGCTCCTACAAATTGGATTCTATAGCTCCTAACTTTTAGATGCATGGCCCTGAGAATAGTATCTGAATTTCAAATTTGAGCTTGGGGTCCCTGTACAATGCATAGAGAGAGTGAAGTGAGTCAGGGAGTAGATAAAAAAAAAAAAACCCACTTAAAGGTGTGATGAGATCTTATCTGCAATCCCAGTAATCTTGCCTGTTGCCATACTATGCGTGCATAGCAGGATGTGCAGTTTTGAGGCTGAGGATTAGATCCCACTCATGCCTTGCTTGTTAATGCAGGGGGAGCCCAGGACCATGATCCCAGACTCCCCTGCACCAGCAAGTTGAAAGCAGATACCTCCGACAACTGATTGTCAGCTAGGACCTGGGACTGAACTGGGGTCTGGAACTAGCTGGTTGTCAAAACCCCTGGCACACACAGTCTTATAGGTTCTGAAGCATGGGGACCATGGATCAGGCTGCGGCTGTCTATTCTGAAGTCCCTCTTCACTTGGATGAGTTAAAAAAAGCATGTGCTGCCCAGCTGGGTGGCATACCTGGTTTTGTAGGTCCTGGAGCATGGGGAGGCTGGGATCAGGCTGGGGCCAGTGCCGAGATGAGTAAAAATTGTGTGATGCCCAACTAGGCTGCACATGTGGTTTTTACAGATCCCAGCATACAGGGACCTCCTAAAAAAATATATGCGCAGCTGGGCATCTCAGGGTCAGTGCACAGGGTTCTCAGGGTCAAGGAGATGCTCCTTGATCCCAGGGTCCCCATTCACTGGGAATGTCAGTGTTGCTCCAGCTGGTTTCTGGAACTTAGTACGCCTTAGCAGGAGCTACCTACCCTGCTGCTCTAGACAAAGTTGGTTTCTGAGCACACACAGAAGCAGAACTAAAGAAAAACCTACTGGGAAATATTCAGGTCAAACCTCTAGAGAAGTTAGTCGGTTGGTGAGCAAAGGATTTTTGGATTGTAGTTTTGGACTAGGATGAGCAGATTGCCTACCCCCCCTTTCTTTTTTTTTGTCTTAACATGAGGAATTTTAGGATATGATTTTCTTTGGTATACTATTGAATTGTTGGTGTTCTTTCACCAGTTAATTCATCAGCGGACCTCTTCATGGTACAAGCTAACCCAGGTCCTTTTGGGTTTATCAGCCTCTTGTCAACTTAAATCAAATGTTGAACTTCATCTACTTTAGTGAGTTTCAGAATGTTGTAGTCTTACTTCTGACCACCTTTCATAATTCCCAGAACAGCTTTTGAAGCAGTAGTTTTCTAAGGAAATGTGAAAGAGGTTCTGGGATATTTCAGCCAGAATATCCCAGGAAGAACCGAGCAGAAACCCGCCTGAATTGCATTGGTCATTCGTTGGGATAGGAATGGGAAAGCACTAACCCAAGGAAGTTCTTGCAGCAGTGGTCTCTTGTTATATTGGCAAAGCAGTGGAAGAGACTCACTAGTTAGGTTTTCTTGAAGTAAGTGTAGCTTAAGAGCAACTGCAAAACTCGGATGACTGCAAGGTGATACCACTGCTGAGGAACAAATTGCTAGTTAACTTTGTAGTATAAACAGGGCAACAGACACTGAAGACTACAGACTCCAACTATCCTGCTTTAACCAGCAGGTTACAATTATTACAGACACCATGAGTAGCAAAACCTACACGTATGATTCCCTGGTGGTCCCCAGTACAAGATACTGTTTTCAGTTACTTGTAAGTTGTGCCAAACTTCAAGCTTTAAGGCAAAATTTCGCATTTGAGCATCTGTTTTTGAAGAATTCAGCAAAAACAAAGAAACTATATGGCCATTTTTCAGAACCACTTCAGGAGAGAAATAACGCTAAATTTTTTACAACTGTTGCACTGAGAATTCTAGAATATCAGGGCTTTGAAGAAGGCTTATGAAATTTGGCTGGGGAGGGTTGCCTAGGTTCCAGGCATATGCTTTCTGTTATCCCAATAACAATCTGAAAATTTGGCTGAATTCTTAATTCACACATGGTAAGAATCTGGGACATAGACAAGGACAGTTCAGAGCAGCCAAGGGCTGAAGGTATTGGGTTCTTTTCAAGCCTCCCTAACTGAAAAACAGCCATTAGAGTAAACTTTCCTCAGTCTTGAGAATGGCCAAGATTGTTCCTATTATAGCATGTCTTTGCTGTTTATATCTGTAAAACTCTTAGCCAAAGTGTGTGTCTTAGACTTTTCTTTTGGGGTGACCCCGACAGCAAAAATGACAACCAACTGTTGCTCTGTTAACTGAAGGTCTGGACAGTGTCTCTTCTTTTTCACCATGTGGAACCATACCAATTCCCACATAGAAGATAGAAAATGACACCGAAAAAAGCTTTAAAAAAAGAAAAGTATGTATGCTGTGTCAGTTTCTTAAAAATTAGTAAATGTCAGAAATAAGTTTGTCTCTGTATCCTGAATTTGCTTCCTCCTCATACTGAGATAAAAATCTGGAATAGAAGTAACTTCATGGGTCAGGTCTACAGAGCCGGCAACAACTGCAATAGATCCACATTGGCCCACCAGTGCAGGTCTACTGCCAATGACCATGTCAGTCATGGTTCCTGGATTCCGAATTCTGTGGCAGGCCTTGCCCCCCAGTTTCAAGTAGCCCACCAAACAGGACAGTTCCATGGGCTGTGTCTAGCCCGCAGGCCATATGTTGACACGTGTGCTTTAAATGACTTCACTGGCTTCACATACGAATTTTGTGGCTGAGGCCACAAAATAGTTCAGTTCTCCAGGGGTGATAACTGCCTACTCTACAAACCATACCTTCTCTTCTCGCAATCCCATCTCTGTTTCATTCATTGCAAACTACTTCAGCAACAAATTAGGCAATGGTCCCATGGTGAGTGGCCTCATTTATTTCATTTCCTGTGTATCATCTGTCCTGTGCAATGAATGAGGCCTGGGCCCTGTGGAAAAAAATTGTATGTGATCATTTAACTGGTGCAGGGGTGGGCAGTTATTTGGGCCCATGGGCCACAGGATTTTTGCAGAACTGTCACGGGTCAAGTCAGCATCCCCCCCTCCTTTGCACAACAGCTTACCAGAATTCCCTAAGTGGGAAGGGGCTGCAGGTGGGGAGGGAGCTGGTACCTTAGATCAGCAGCTACTTCAGATGAGCAGTGGGCAGCAGCTTCAGCAGGGGCAGCTCAGCTCCAACACCTCCTCCAGGCTGCCCCAACGCCCAGCACCCAGCTGGGCTGTGGCAGTGGGGAGGAGCCGCTGGGCAGCCCTGCTGTGGGCTCTGGACAGCCTCAGCAAGAAGGGCTCTGGCAGCAGTGAAGGAGAGGGAGCCTTGCTGGCTGCCAGGTCCCACTCTTTCCTGGTGCCCAGGAGCAGCTTCTGGATAGCCACTGTCTGCACCTGAGCCAGCCCCCTGAAGCTGGGCAGCGGCATGAAGTCAGGCAGCAGCTCCAGCCCCTCTTCAGGGTAGAAAGGTGCCCACCTCCCACTGCAACTTATCATGGTCAGGACAGGTAGGTCTAGAGTGGGCACTCAGCCTGGGGCTCAGGCCCTGTCCACAAGGGTCCCAACCATGGTCTTTAGAGACCCAAGGATCTTGGTGTGGTGATAGTGCAGGGCCAGGGTCTGGAGCAGAGCAGTGATCTGCTCCCTGCATGTCTCTGCCCACAGAACTAGGTCTCTGCCTTGTTTCAGTCCTAGCCCCTCTCTGTCACTAGTCCAAGATCCCAGGGTCTCCGCAGCCCTGCCCATCTGTCTTGCTCCTGGATGCTGCTCCCTGATGGCCTATGGCCCCATCCTAGCCACCTGGCTGAGTGCCTTGCCTGTGCGGGTCCCATCCCCAGCACTGGGTGTAGGACGGCCAGGCCGGGGTGCCCAGGCGGTGGGGCTAAGTCCAGCAACAGTAGCTAGAAGGAGCCACGACCACTGAGACTACTGGCACATGGAGTCCAGCCGCAATGCTGTCCCAACCCTGCTGTGTGCCCAGGGGTGGCGGAACTGGCCCAAGGGGAGTGGAACATACCACTGCCTGGGCTGCCCCTACTGAGGGACCCACCGTGGGCCGGACAAAATCCCTTGGAGGGCTGGATTTGGCCCACGGGCCATACTTTGCCCAACCCTGAATTACAGTGCATCATATGCATACATACATGGGGCTGAACTATAGTTGCACCGGTCTTCATTTAGATGCCTTGAACTTCCAAGAACTTGGCTTTGCAGCTCTAATATTTTTATATCTTGTTTTCTATTCACTTAGAAATCATTTTACTGCAGAAATCCAAATACATACTCTGTACGCACTCTAATTTTTAGTTTTAAAAAAGTTTCAAAACAAGAAACTCTTTCCTTGTTTACTGAGTTCTGAGTGCATTTTCTATTTTTAATAACTTTGTTTATTTTTCAGATGATTTGCTAACATAAACATTGCATATCAACTATGCGTAAATCGAATATTATGAATTTCTTGCATGTTCTTTCAATCCTTTGTAGCCGAAATCTGCAGGGGAAATCCTTCAACTGTTAGATCATGGAAACCAAAACAGAACACAGCACCCCACTGATGTAAATGCCTCCTCTTCTCGGTCCCATGCTGTCTTTCAGGTAAGCTGATATAGCATTTACAGGCCGATATGAATTTCAGATAAACTCCTACTTTTTTTTAACTAAGCTTCACAATGGCTATGGGACTGTGGCAATTTAGTCTTAATAACTTAAGTGGGAGGAAAGAAATCCTGTCCATTTTTACTATTGTCAACCTCTAATCTCTTGCCTGTATAAATGTTCAAAAGTAGCTATCTATGGGAAAAGCTCAAGACAAGCATCAAAAGTGACTGTCCCGTTTCAATACTGTATGCTATCATTAATCCTCAAAGGAAGATCTTTGCAGAAAATATATTTCAGGTCCTAGCTGCACCATGTAACTCAACAAATCTATTACTTTTTTGTACTGTCTTGAAAATATCATTGCTCTCTAGGGGTATTTACAGATGTGCTCTGGGAGGCAGGGGGAGGTGCTTTAATTAGTGCAGGTCCGAGAGCCATGCTAATTAAAAGTGCCTGTAGCATCACATGCATCAGCATCCCTGTGTTGGAAAATGGTGGTGGGACACTGAACTAAAGCTCATCAAACAAGCTTTAGTTTAAAGCACCCTGCTGCCATTTTTCATCATTGGGATGCTCATACATGTGATGCTGGAGTGCAGTAATTATCACACTCCAGCAGACTCAAGTAATCTGACTTGATTAAGACTAATTACAACATGCTGGAGCATTATTGCATGTGTGTGTGTATTTACCTTTCTGTATATAAATCACTAAAACATATATGTACTCTTTCACACCCTTCCTAGATATAATCACCTGAAAAACATTAATTATAACTTTGAAACTACCAAGCTTGCGTAATATTGTATTGGCATTCATTCATTGTTACTAACGAACTATGAAACAATGCATTTTTAGAAATGGAAAATTTCCCACAGAAAAATAAAGCACTGGAAAATTTTCTGCCACACATCTTTGGTCATTAAACTGTAAACAGTGAGCAGTAAATGGTATAATCATTGTTTAACTATTCACATCCCTAATTCAGAGAAATCTAAATGTTATGTGATCACTAAGCATGTCAAGCAAACTTTTTTTTTTATTCTAGATCTAAATACTAATCTTCTCTATCCACTGCTTTTTGATCATTTAGGGTTATTGTCTCTTTGGTAATTTGTCTTTCTCTCTTTCTGTGAGAATTTTTTAGGCAATTATTACCACTTAAAATAGCTTCCTATCAGTCTTTCTCTCTCATTATCTTAATATCTTCCCAATCTCAGCTAAGAGGATCTATTTTAATTTTGGTTTTTTTGCCTCACTTTCAACGTTTTGAAATTCTTCAACATAAGTCCTGCCATGGACTGATTTATGTTCCAAGGTATGCACTCTTAAAATTGGCATGATGCTTTCAGAAGCTGATGTGTGACAAAATAGATATCAATACCAACAGAAACTCCAGAACCCTATGAAATATGAATAATTTATACATTTGTTTTATTGAAGCAAGGGAAATAAGACTAAGTTACTGCATTTGAAATAACTATTACAACCCTGATAAAACTTTACACATGTGCAGTAGAACCTGATTACTTTGAAGGGCTAGGTTCCTTACATCCCTGCAAAGATGACGAGTTTCAAGATAACTCGGGGTGCCGGGGGTCGCGGTGTATAGAGCTGCAGCAAACATCCACAGGGGACTCTTGAGGTGATCTAGCTATTTGCTCTAGCTGTTAACTCCAAAAGTGTTGCTTCTTCACTGAGCTAAAGCACAATATTCATTGCATACAGCTGATAGGAAAAGTGACATGCCGTCTTTTACCTAGGCAACCTCCAAATTACACAGGATAGAGTGTAATCAGGCTATTCAGTAGAAACTATGTATGATTGACGCTGTTTAGCAACACTTTTGGCATTAAATATTTTATGTTTAAAATTGCCAGAAGTAGAATACACACTTGTCTTTGAGATAAATAGCAATACAAATCTTTATGATGTATATTTCTTTTCCTTTCTGAGAAATTTTTTTGCAATTCTTTTCATGTCCCTGCTGTGCAATGTAGCACGGGAGCATACAAAATGGACTGTGTACTTTAACCACTTTGCATTTCTATACAAAAGTGATAGTCAGATAGCACACCTTGCTGACTTTGGCTAAGTACAAATGTTTGAAAAGCCCAAGGCAGAAGCATTCTTAGTATTGTGCTGTACTCGAAGTGCACTAGATTAGGTTGAGATCGAACAGAACAAATGTACTGTTTGGGGGAGGGGAGTGGGGGTTGGCGCCTGCAAGGCCAGCAGCCTGGAGGTGCTCCAACATGCCTTCCAGGAGGCTGCAGGAAAATGCCAAGCCCACCTAAGCAGCTGGCCTCCCTGATTGCCCAGCATAACCCTGCTCCCCCTGTCAAAGGGAAATCAGCCCTGCTGCTGTGCAGACCCCTGTACCATCCCTTGGTCACAGTTCCCAGTGCAGGAAGCTAGCAAGCTTACAGGGGAGAGGGCAGCAGAGGGGCTCCTTTCCCCCAGCTGCAGCTGAGGGATATGCTGCTTTTTGCTGCATTGGGGACTGTGGCTGGAGAAGGGGGGAAGGAGCCACTCTACTGCACAGACCTGGTCTGGCCAACACCGAGGCCTGAGCCAGCAAGCTGGTGGGGCTTCTTTCTCCCACCCTGGCTATAGTATCACAGTGCTGCGTGGGATGCTGGCAGAGTACAACCTACTGTAACTCGCAATGCAACGTTAGATGAAGTGCTCTAACCTAAAGAGCTTTAGTCTCATACCACATCCATCCAGGGCTAGCTTAGATCCACCACTTATAAAGCGTTCTGTGTCATGAATGGCTGTTTGGTTAGGGCTGTAGTATGCTTTCTGCATGCTTAACACAAGTGAATTTCTGTACTGAGCCTTTGAGATCCATGAACATGAGATTGGATGTTAGAATTTCTTATGAGGGACGCCACCTTAAAACAAAGAATAATGTTGGTGTATCAGCTTCAAAGAAGCATGTTTGTTAAGTACCCAGGACTCTCTCATAATTTATAGTTCACTGAGATAAGGTGACAGAGTGACTCATCTCTTTGTCTAAAGATGGCGTCAACATATTTCTGTACTTATCAAAAACTTTTTTCCACTTTTATGACTACTACCCTCGTCCAATTATCCTTTGCATATGAGAGAGCTTAAAAATTTGTTCAGGTTTACTTTGCCTTTTTAGAAGATCTTTTCAATATATTCACCAGTTCATAGGCTTTTTGTTCTGAATTTTTTTTTATTAGTTACGTAAACTATTTTTAAAAAGTATGTCGGGGAGATTAATTCCATCTTTTTCATTTTAGGGCCATGGTTATTTAAGCATCTTTTGATAGAGTGCATTCATAGCAAAACTAAGACAAGCTAATTGTATGCTTGGGACTATACCTAATTGGGTGGTTGTGTATTAGCATCCTGGTTCAAAAGTTCTTAACTGTACCTATATTTCTTATCTCATATATTTTTATACATAATAGTATGAATAGTCATTACCCTTTTTAGACCAACAAGTATGATCATTTATAAGCTGTAATTTATTGGTTTGATTTATTTGAGTAGGTAGGTTGAGGGTCCAGAATCTAATTGCTATAGGTGTGTTTGTGTGTACACACACACACACACACACACACACACACACACACACGCACGCTATAGCGATATAGATTAGATAGAATTCCCCCCCCCCCCCGAACTTACAGTATAGGAAACCCTCGCTATTTGTGGGTTCATCATTTGCAGTTTCAAGTATTCACAAATGCCGAACCTGCTTCTTAAATATGCTTAAAGGAGCTCCTTGGGAACTCTGCACTTGCTGCCACTGGGCTCCTGTCGCCATCTCCAGAGCAGCCGTGCTTCCTCCGCACACACACACACCTGCTGCGGGCACTGAGTTCATGAATGCAGATGGCATTCATGAACACAGTGCCTTATTCGCAGATTTTTGCCATTCACGGGGGATACATTCTCATATCCCCTGCAAGTGGCTAGGGTTGCCTGTATTTGAGAATGCAAAACTGACAGTGGAGGGGCAATGTTGATTTTATTGGTAAAGATATGCCACATGAACTAAATGTATTTGCATGTTTGTAGGGAGGGAGTGTTGCACTTACTCTTTACCTAAATGGGCTAGTTTAAGCTTTATTTGTACTAAGAATTCACTGATAATTGTTTTTTCTGCTGTTGCTAACATAGTTGAGCTCCCATAGAGTTAGTGATGGTAGTAGAGCTAACCAATAACTCTGTACTGCAAAAAAAAATAAAGAAGTTTTCAAATTTATATTGAACAACTAGATAGAGTGCCCAAGAAATCCAGATACAAAGAGCTTTTCAGTAAATTTCTGGCTTAGAAAAGCAGTTATGACGAATATTTTAGTACCCTTGGCAATGTCTGCAGTTTGGCACTCAGGGAGTTGTGCATTGTTCTAGTTCTTGGAGTAGTGTGAAAAAGTATGTTGCATCTATTTTCCCAGTAATGTAGGGTCCTTGGAGTTGTCATGCTTAAAAATATTGTTTCTAGAAAGCTTTCCTATTTAAGTGACATCTGTCACCCAGTCTCTGGTGGGCTGGTTCTAGATATACACACATCCCCAATACTATAGAACATGAGTCATTGCTTCCAGTTGTGTAAAAAGCTTCGCTGAAAGAGAAGTAAGCTACTCATTGATCCTTTCTCCTCTCCTTAGTTATCAGAAATCTCAGATGGTAGATTAGAGTATTCCCTTCCTTCAGTTCTTTCTTCAGCAATGTGTGGTGCATCTGTTCAAATATCTTTCAGATTACACCAGGTTTATTTTACAGAATAAAAACAGCATTCCTTGCAGCTGTAACTTAAGCATAGACTCACTTGATGAGACACTATCCTTTTAATTGATCATGTATATGTAAGGGCACTGTGGAGCAAATGTGGTATTGCTTGCTTTTTAATTTTAAATGTTCTGTCTGAAGTAGTCTCTTGCATGTTTTTCCCCCAGGCTCCTAGCCTTCCAAACAAGGGGAGGGGCAAGGGCAGGGCATTTAGTACTCATTGAACTCTCTCAAATGGAAATATGCAGGGGCTACCTCAAAAAGGAAGAGAAGGTATGGACCAGTAACTGTAGTTCTCAGTGTTGACTCAGTATATTCCTGCTCCCTACTTTTCTCAGAAACCTGGGAGAAGAATTCCTGAGTTAATGGAAGGAAACTGAAGGCATTTGGGTCCCTCCCCCTCTTGTACCTTCAGAGCCCTGTATAAGGGAAAGGGGTAAAGGAGGAGCTAGTGGCCCTAATGGACATAGTTTTCTAGAACAGTGGTCTCCAAAGTGGGGTGTGGAAAGAAAATATTAGAACTTCTATTTATATTTATATAAATACACGTATACTGGGGGTGCGTGCTCAGAAATGTTTTACTGATAGGGGTGCACAATCAAAAAAGTCTGGAGACCACTGCTCTAGGAGATTCCCAAAGTTTTGTGGCAGTGGTGCCTTAATTCCACAAGTATGAACGCAGAGGCAATACTTCTGCACTACAATTACTGGTAAGTAATTTCTCTTTATGGAAGAATGAGAAGTCAGTCCGTACCCATGGACTAAAAGATGTGAAGTCTTTTTTGGAAGAGACTTAGTATGTAACACACATCTTGAAGGCAGACAAGAAGCCTTTTTAGTCACAAAGCTACAAAACTGATTTGAAAGTACAGTGTTTCTTTAGCAGGATAAGCTTGACTTGTCTCCTAAAGTACAGCAAAGAATTTTTTTTAAAATGTAAGTGCTCCTTCCCACTCTTCCAAATAACTTTTGTATGTATAGATAAGCAGGTTTAGGAAGAGGACTGTGAACAGCTGTCAAACCCTAGAAATTTCAACCTCTAAATGAGAACTGTTACTTGGAAATAAGGAGGGACTTGCTGGGTTGCATATTTTGAGAGAGGTGGTGTTGGTTTTTGTTTTGTTTTACCCTTCAAATTTTTTCTTTATAGATTTATTTAAGGCAGCAAGATAAAACTGCAAGTATCAGTCGAAATGTTCATATTGCCAAAATGTCCCTCATCGACTTGGCAGGGTCTGAGCGTGCCAGTACCACAAATGCCAAAGGAGCCCGTTTTAGAGAAGGAGCAAACATTAACCGTTCCCTGCTGGCTCTTGGAAATGTCATTAATGCTTTGGCAGATCCAAAGGTAGGTACTCCTTTCCTTTTCCCCTCAAACACCTTATGCAAGTTTCATTTCAAATACAATTTGGTGTGAGTTGGTGTCATCTTTTCTTTGTATACTATTCAGTATTATATCATATATAATTATAGTACCAAATTGTATTCATAAGAACATAAGAATTGCCATTTACTAGGTCAGGCTGTAGGTCCGTCTTTCCCATTATCCTGCATCACAGTGGCAGAGAGTGGACGCTAAGAGGCAGAGTGAACTGGGTGGATTTGACCAGGGTTTTTGTTTTTGTTGTTTGTTTGTTTGTTTTCAACCTTTCCTCTCTCACTTGCAGCCTCCAGCATTTAAGCTCTAGGAAGTTCTAATTTAGAGGCTGTATCCCTAACTCCAATGCTTAATAGCTACTGATGCCCCTTTCCTCCAATAATTTGTCCACTCCCTTTTTGAATCTGGCTAAACCGTCAGCTTCTGCAACATCTGTTGGCAGTGAGTTCCACACTTTTAATTATACGCTGTGTGAAAAAGAACTTCATTTTGTTAGCTTTAAACTTACTACCCACTCATCTCATTGTAAGCCAATTTCTAATCCACAAATGGACATTCCCTGTCCATTCCATGACTGCATACCTTACTTAACAGCCTCTTATGTTGGACCTTGTCAAAGGCTTTTTGGAAGTCCAAATATCCTATGTCAATTGGATCACCCTGATCCATCTGGTTATTGACACCCTCAAAGAACTCTAGTAGGTTGGTGAGGCATGATTTACTTTTGACACAGCCATGATTTCTCCCCAGAAAGTCGTATTTATCCAAGTGCTGAACAAGTCTCCTTTATTATTGTTTCTTCCAACTTTCCAGGTACAGAAGCTAGGCTTTCTAGCCTGTAGTTTCCTGCATCCCCCCTAGAGCCTTTTTTTTACATATTGAAGTCCCATTGACAGCCTTCCAGTCTTCTGGTACCGAGCCTGTTTTTAGTGATAGCTTGCATACTACAGTTAAGAGCTTGGGAGTTTCTAATCTGAGCTCCTTCAGGACCATAGGGCGAATGCTATCGGGTCCCAGCAATTGATAAACTAAATAGTAGCCAATTTCCTCCACAGCGTTGTCTGTTGAAACCACATTTTGGGTCACCTCCACTGGCTTGTGCCTAGAGAAGAGTGGATCTAGTGAGGGAATCTCCCTAATATCTATAGTGAAGACCGATGCAAAGAATGCATTTAATTTCTTTGGCAATAGCTCTGTCATTCTTTAGCACATATTTTACATCCTGATCATCCAAAGGCCCAACTAACTCTCTGGCTTCTAATGTACTTAAAGGCATTTTTATTGTTACCTTTTGCACTCCAGTAAATTTCTCCTCAAGTTCTTTCTTAGCTTGTCTTATTACAGTTTTACATTTGATTTGCCAAAGTTTATGCTTTTTTTTTTTTTTCTTTTTCTTCCCCTCGTGAGAATTTGACTTCCATTTTTTTAAATAAGCTTTTTTTTGGTTCTTACCCCTGCAACTCCACCATTAAATCATGCTGGTTTTCTTTTAGTTCACTTTCCATGTTTTTTATTTGCGATGTGCCTACAATATGATATTCTTAAGCAATCCCTTCTTCACATTCTTCACCTGCTTAGGGGGGGACCCTTTTAACTTCTGTCTAAATAGCTTCCTCATTTTGGTGTAGTCTCCCTTTTAAAGTTAAAAACAATAGTGACAGGCTTTCTTTTCCTCTCCCTCCTATGTGGATGTCAAACCCAACTGCACTGTGGTCACTATTGCACAATGGCTCAGTAATATTTACCCTTTGTACCAGTGCCGGCAGCAGTAGGGGGAGAGGCCGCTTTTCCCACACACTGAGCAGCAGTTTGTCCCGTACTGCCACTGCTGAGCCTGGGCTCAGCGCCAGCTCTGTGCTCACCCGTCAGGACTGAGCAGCAGCAGTGGCTGGGCAGAAACCGCTGCTCGGTGTGGGGGGAAGTGGCCCCCCCCCACTGCTGCCCCACCGTGCTGGGGCTGTGGTGCGGCTCCTTCGCTGCTTGTGAGCTGCCACGCATCTGCTCCACACAGCCACTGCTGCCACTCTGGGCAGCACAGATGGCAGTGAAGGAGCCACACCACAGCCTAGCATGGCACAGGCTCCAGGCAGATGTAGTTAAAACTGCTTGGCGGCGGTGAGAGGAAGGAGCCACTTTCCTCCACACCAAGCAATGGGTCCTGCACTCCCACCCACCTGTTGCTCTTTTCCACATGCCCTGACCACCTGCCACAGTCATTTTCCCACCCCCCGCTTACCCACCAGTGGTTCCAGCACCACCTGGTTCCTTGCTGCATTGCCAGGACTGCAGGAGCAGCTGGGATGTGGTGCTGGAGCAGGGGGTGGGGGCAGAGGCGGGATGTAGAAGTGGCAGGAGAAGGACAGTGGTGTCAGATTTTTGCGGGGGGGAGCATGGGACCCATGCTGGTGCCCCAGGGCCAGGAGCAACAGGAACATGGAGCCCAGGCTTGCAGGAGTGCTAGCGGGTGCTCTTCCTGCCACAGAGGGGTAGGCTATTGACAAACCCTCCCCTTCCATGCAAGCCACAACCCTCCCCAGCCACCCTCCCTCCACATACTAACAACCCCATACAAAATCCACACAGACCTGTACCCACCCTCCCACAACACATAAGAATAAGACTTCGTTTTAAGTTGTTATACTACCACCTCCTATGTGTACTACACAAACACGTGTAAATCAGGACAAAAATATTTTTTTGAAATTAAATTAATAGTTGTAGTACATGTTTAATTTTTAGAATATTATTTGGTATTTTTCTGGTTCCAAGTTGGCAAACCCCCTTGCTGAAAGGAGTACTTCCGGAGGGCAAGGGAGGGGACTTCTGGTAGCAAAGGTCAGGGGTTAGGGGGCAGGACTCTGGGCCCGAGATGGCAACCAGGGTGTGGGCACCTATCAAAGGGCAAGGCTACCTATGCAGCCCTCAATGGTTTGCCAAAACTCCATAAGTGGCCCTCTGCCCGAAATAATTGCCTGCCTCTGTCCTATACACTACTTAAGACTTAGTCAAGAACTAGGCCTTTCCTCTTGTAGGTTCCAGAAATAACTGCTCTAGGGAGCCATCTTTTATAATTTCAATAAATAAATTTGATTTCTGCATCGTAGCCTAATGTTAGGTTGACCCTATCTATTGTGGATAGTTGAATTCACCCATTATTACTATGTTCTCTGTTGTTGCAGCCTCTCTTGTTGCCCTTAGCATTTCTAATTTGCTGCTGCTGTCTTTGGGGGTCAGTAATATATCCCCAGGCATATTTTTTTTTTCCCTAATGAAACATGGAGTTTCTATCCACAGACATCCTATGGTACCTCTCTTATCAGCTGAAATATCTACTGTATTTAATTTGATGGAGTCTTTTGATGTAGAGTACCACTACCCCATCAGTACAGTGCAGTCCTGTATAATTTGACATGGTATTAGCATCCCTCATTCCTCCATGTTTCAAAGATATCTATAATAGATACCTATTATGTTGATGTTATTCTTTACTTTACTGCTAAGCATTCACGTTCCCCCACATTTGATCTTAGACTTGTAGCAATAGTATAAAAACATTCTTTTTATTTGTTGCCCTAGTTGGCTTCGGCATGACTTTTTAATCATTAAAGGCTTATGGTCCTTTCCTTATTTCTTACCCCATTAAAGGCTTATGGTCCTTTCCCTATTTCTTACCCCATTTTTATACCTATAGGGTGTGTCAATCTGAACTGTGTGCTGTTCTGAACTTGTCAGCTTTCCCCCATTTTACTTTAAAAACTGCTCTGCCACCTTTTAAATATTACATGTCAGCAGTTTGGTACCATTTTGGCACAGGTGGAGACCATCCATCTCCATAGACTCCCCCTGTTCCAAAAGGTCCCCAAGTTTCTAATACACCTAAACTCTTCCTCCCTACACCATCACCTCAGCCAGTCATTGAGACTGGGCCTCGATCTGTCCAGCTGGCCCTGCACATGGCACTGGAAGCGTTTTAGAGAATGCAGTCACGGAGACCCTGATCTTCATCTTCCTATCTAGTAGCCTAAATTTTAGCTTTTAGGACCTATTTGCTGCCCTTAACCACATTGTTTGTACTCACAGGGACCATGACCACCTGCTCCTCCCCAGCCCTCCCTAACAGCATTTCTACACGTCTCGTGAGGTCTGCTACCTTTGCATCCCAGAGGCAAGTCAACTTGTGGTCCTCTTGAACATCACAAACAAAGCTATATGCCTAATAATTTAATGTCCTCTTGCGCCTCTTCCTCGGTGCAAAAGGACATTATAACATCAGCTGGCAGGTGGGTCCTGTCTAAGGAATCACTTCCCCCCTTCCCAGCTTGATGTTCTCTATCCCCAAGGCCTCCTGAACAGTACAAGAGCTGCAACAGTGGCAGTTGGACTGCTGTACAATGTCCCTTAAAACCTTATCTATAAACCTTTTTTATAAACCTGTCTGCTCCAGTTCCGCTACCCTAGCCCTGAGAGAATGTACTTGTTCTCTCAGAGCCAAGAGTTCCTTGCACAGGGTGCACACATACAAAACCTGCTTCTGGGGCAGGTAATCATACATGCGGCACTCAGTTCAACCAACTGGGTAGCTCCCTTGCTGCTGTGTGACTTTTGCCTGCATTTTTTATACTTAGTTTTTTCTCTTAAGAAGGTTTTGATATATGGGTTCCTTTAGACTAAAAACTTTGAACTTAGTAATTGACCTTCTGTTTTAGCCTTACTCTGCCCTAATTGAACCTAAATATTAAACAAGGGACTTAAGTATTGATCTAACTGTTGAGCTTCAGCTACTTTACCTAGATATCTAGGTTAGTTACTCTTACTTAAAGAAAGAACTTACCTTTAAAGGCTCCCCTTCAGAGTGAGGCACAAACATTCCTGTTTCCTCTCCCTATTCACTGCTGTTCTTCGTACATGCATTGATTTGTGTTATTGTGCATTCTCCTATTTACTTAAATCCAAGACAGGTTTTTCTTGCACTAGTCAGCATGGTAGGAAAAACTCTTACCTTGGTTTTGAGTACAAAAATGGGGGTGGGGGGACAGTGACTGCCCCTGCAGCCACCTCCTCTGGGAGCTGCTGCTTACCTTTCCCTTGCAGCTTTGGGCCTGGCCAGAGCCAGGGAGCACAGAGAAGGTAGTGCCTTTAGCCCCAGACTAGCTACACAAAGGTGGCACCAACTCCAGACCCATCTCCAGTGTCAGGGCTGGAGCTGCCACCACCCCAACAGCTGCTGCATGACTGGGCTGGGACCAGAGACAGGGCATGCTCTATGCTTCCTACCCTAGGTTGGAGCAGGGCCAGAGCCAGAGTTATGAGGAAAGTAGTAAGCAGTGGCAACCAGCAGCAGGGGGAGGATAGCACAGGGGATAGGCACCAGGGGTCAGGGTGGAGCAAATGCTGGGTGTGTGGGACAGGTGCCGGGGGTACAGGCACTGCAGGGAGACGCAAGCAGGAAGGCAGGGCAGGTGCCAGTGGTGTGCAGGAAGAAGGTAGGGTATGTGGGAGGGCAAACGAGTGGGGGTTGGACAGGCAGCAAGGGTGGAGGACGGACATGTAGGTATTGGCCTGGGGAATGGTGGAAGGGATAGGCAGCAAGGGACAAGGATGAGGTCACATGACTCCCTTGCTGCCTGCCCCCTCCCACCTTCCTCTCCCCTCTCCCCCCCAACCCCTCCACTTCTCTTTGTACTTCTGCAGTGGTTGTTGAGACAAATTTTAAGACAATGCTTCAAAATTAGATTCTAGACATGGAAAATTATAACATTTATAATTTTTTTTTTTTTTATGTCTAGACTCTCATTTGGGTGGGAGGGGTATCATAGATTCACAGTCACCTTGGATTTGGGTAAATACAGTGAGTTAGAAGATGTATGAGTAATGGTTCTCCCTTGAAATGCCTCTGCAGGGTTTATAGGTGTTACCTGATAGTTTGCAGCTGCTGAATGATATAAAGCATTAAGCAAGGATATGGCAAGCCTTAACTATTGATTGTCTAATGTGGGGTGAGAGAGAAATTTTACCACATTTATATTGGCTTTGCCTGTGGGTGTTTTTTGTCTTCCTCTGTAGCAGGGGACATGGCCATCTTCCTTGGATCTCTCAAATGGGGGTGAAGAGTTCACTGGCCAACTTTGCAGACAACACCAAGTTATGGGGAAGTTTGGTCACACTTGAAGATAGGCTACAGATACAAGTGGATTTAGTCAGGCTAGCAAGTTGGGCAAGTTGGAACCAGATGAAAATCAATGCTGAGAAATGTTAAGTGCTCCACCTGAGGACAAACAATCCCCTGCACACCTACAGGCTTGGCAACACCAACCTGCCCAGCACTATGGATGAAAGAGACCTGGTGGTAATAATAGACCACAGCATGAATATGAGCTGGCAATGAGACTGCTGCCAGTTGGGCAAATAATACTCCAGCGTGCATCAATTGATGCATGTCCAGCAAGACCAAGGAGGTGATTCTCCCACTCTACTCAGCACTGCTGAGACCCCAGCTGGAGTACTGCATCCAGCTCTGAGTGTTACACTTTAACAATGATGTGGTACAACTTGAGAGAATCCAAAGAAGGGCCACCCATATGATTAGAGGCTTGCACAGCAAGCCATATGAGGAAAG
Organism: Crocodylus siamensis; assembly: GCF_052110815.1. Classification (NCBI taxonomy): domain Eukaryota; kingdom Metazoa; phylum Chordata; order Crocodylia; family Crocodylidae; genus Crocodylus; species Crocodylus siamensis. The sequence continues at coordinate 201,427,238 of NC_143396.1, forward strand.
GCTGAGGGACCTGGGATTTTTCAGCCTTAAAAAGAGAAGGCATTTGGTAGAGAGGGGATTTGGTAGCAGTTTGCCGCTACATCAGGGCCTCAGTGAACAACTGTTCACCAGGGCACCCTTGGGGAAAACCAGGAGTAATGCCCACAAGCTCCTGGAAGACTGTTTCAGGCTCAACTTTGTGAAAAACTTCTTCACAGTTAGGGTGTCCAGACTGTGGAATAAGCTCCCTCCAGAGGTGATGGAATCACCTACCCTGAAAACCTTCAAAAGGAAACTGTTGGGGTCACCTGATTTTCACCCCCACCTGATTTTCGGTGCAGGGGGCTGGACCCAATGATCTTCTGAGGTCCCTTCCAGCCTTACAATATTTGAATCTAAGTATATTTTGTAGCAACAGTTGTCTGCCTGATTTACCTGTTGCTTTTTAGGGTGCTATGTCTTGTAGTTATGTGGCAGAGTTAACCATGTAGTTTTAGTAATACATGGGGTATGGGGTGGTTTGCTAGGGATGATCCTGCCTCAGGCAGAGGGTTGAACTAGATGACCTCCAGAGGTTCCTTCCAACCCAGTTTTCTGTGAGTTCTGCCATAACATTTCAATGGCATTTGCAAGGAAGGAGCCTTTTAGAAAGAAAAATGTCTCGTATCTGCTGGCAGCAGTATCTCTACTGGTATCCCTTTGTTATTAACTGGCCAGTTATAGTTAAAATCCGTTTTGTTATTTTGCTTAATTATTGGTAGTTCTTGCACTTGTGAAAATGGAAGAAACTATTTTACATTCAGTTTTACTTAATTCTGCTCTAAAAAAATGCTCAGCCTTTGAACACTCTACTTCTTGTGAGAATGAAGTGTTGCTGTGGGATCCAAATGTTACATATTTTAAATACACATGCTTATGAATGCCTTTCTCCTGAATAAGTTTTGTTCTTGCCCTGCAAATCTTAAACCTAGGGTATATATGCTAGTAAATGAAAGGGGTTTTGCCCAGGTGGATTGTCTCTCAAAGTTTCTTAGTGACTGTTTTGCTTTTCAGTCATTCTAAAATGGACACTTTCAGATTTTAGAAACCTGAAGTGATGTTTGTAATAACTACATAGGTAAAGAGTACAACTAAGAATCTCAGGGCTTGTATTGGTACCTTTTCAATAACAGTATATTCAGTAACAGAATTTAAATTTGAATGTTTATTTGCTTACATCAGTGTGTTACTGTCTCATCTAGCAAATTTCATTGCTTTTTTACCTATTTATTTCTCCAGTGTTTTCTCTCATAACGTATGTAGATAAGTGCAGAGAATAGTTATGGACTTGTCTATTTATAAGTACATTGGAACTCTGGATTTACAACTGAGGGGTTTGTATGTATTTCTATGACTTGTGAAACAACAGCTATAGTCTACCTCCTGTTGAACTGCTTTAGAATAGTTCTAGGATTGTTCAAGCATGGCATGTAATTTTCCCAAAATGTCATGGTAATGGTGCCTTTTGGAACTACTTATATCCTTTGAGATGCTGAGCTGTGTAAAGCAAACTTTGTGTTTCAGAGCCACATCCTGCCAGCTTTTAAACTGATGTGTCTGAATCAGTCCTGTTACATAGAAAGCAAGTAATTGGTATCTTCCCTTTCTGCTAGGCACTGGATGGAAGTAACAAAGACTGCGTTCAATTTAGGATTTATACATGAATTTTCTATCTCGGCTTGAGTCTCCACCCAGAAACTTGGCAAAATAAATGGTTCATGGGTATGAACAAACTTCCCCATTTGCAGTCAGTGTTATACTAAAACAGAATTTATTAAAGGGCAAAAATGGAAGAAATGACAATTTGGAGGAAAACCTGGACAGTAGTAGCCCAGCCCAACCAACTGTTAAGTTTTGCACAGGTCACCATGGTTAGAGTTCTCTCCTACTTCAATGCAAAGTATATTTGGTAACTAGTGAGGCCAGTTTGGGGCTAGCTGTTCACCCCAAATTTCCCCATGCCTTGCTGCCACTAGGGGATGCTGCTCCACTACTGTTCCTCAAAGCTGCTGGAGCCGCTGCTCCACTACTAGTGCTACTGCTGTTGCCACTCTTCACCACCACTCGGGAGCACTGCTCTACCATTGCTGCTCCTCACTGTAACTGGGAAGCACCACTCCCAGTCGCAAATACAAGCCAGCTTGCTGATGCCATGAGCAAGTTCAGGGATTTTAGCTCTTTTATTATCTTCTGGATAATAGTAGAGGTCTCAGTGAGGCCTTCTATGTATACTTCAAAAATAAGTAACTGGCCTCAATAGGAACCATTGCTGAGATCTGCATATCATGTATACTCTTCCCTGTGAGGCTTGATCAAATGTAATGCCATCCCAGGGATAACTCTTGAAGAGAGGGTCCTCAAATTTTGCCTTTCACTCAGGAGCTGATCATCCCTCCGTCTTAGACCTCCCCACAAGTATTAGTGAATGCTGACTACTCAGAACTTTTGCCTGGCTTTTCTCTTGCACCCCAATAATGTTACATTGTAGTTAATACAGTTAAAGTGAGCACAGAGACTTCTCCCTCTGTCAACCATATGTACTAATGTAAATAAGGATCACTGTTTCCAGCTATCTGACCATGTATATCTTATGGTGACATTAAGATAAGCATCAAAGAGAGGTTGTCATACAGAACACTGATACTTTAACAGGGTTACATCTTCAGTCTCTTTCCCTGAAGCCCAGACACTGTATTGGTGCTGTCCCTTTCTTTCTGTTTATTTGAATCTAAGGGGATGTCTTAAAGAGACCCCCTAATGGGCAGTCTAGGAACAGACAAAAATAAATAGCTGAAAACCAGACTTAAAGCTGATTTTTCTATTCCAATAGAAGGTAGGGTAGATTTCCAGGCCCTTGTCTAGTTGGGCAGGAGGGGACAGTAATTTGAAAACAGTGTATTCTAACTTTTTCTTGCTCCCTGCCTCCAATACATTCTTTAACCATGAGATTGCTATATAAAGTGATTTCATTATATGAAATTAGTGGATTATCTGCAATACTCAGTATGTTAATCAAATGATTGCTAATCATCCATTTGTTAGAGCTAGATGACCAAAGTACTAAAATATTTACCCTACTTACAACTGTGTATACAGGGGTCATGAGTTGGCTTAAGTCACAAGTGAAACGAATAAAAGAAAATCTAGGTTTCCTGATTTCCACTTTGTTGTCCTTTTAATGGTTAATGTTTCCTCCTTATTACAATGCTAAAAAAATTTAAAGTTTAATGAAACTCAAATGAGGCAAATTGGCTGAATTAGAAAAGATCCCAGCAGTCTTTCCTGCCCAAGTGCAGGGGTGGGGGCTGGACCCGATGATCTGTAAGGTCCCTTCCAGCCCCAAATAGCTATGAAACTTTAGCTCTACTCTGGATGCTAGCTTCTGCTTTCTGACCCTTTCAAGAAGTTTGATGCTGGAAAATATTAGTAGAGGCTCCAGGGTTCCCTTTAATGTTCATTTCATGCTATCCCATGAAAAGTTTTCAGCAATTAAACAGAGGAGCCTTGCACCCACTTTTTCTGTGTATTCCTTTAATTTGGAACCATAAGAATGTACCCCGATTATCATAGCCTCAAGTGCTATATAGGACAAATCTTACAATATGACAAGATAACTGAGAGCTGTTAGGTTGCTAAGCTGAAAAATATATTTTTTTTAATTATTTAAAGGTGTGGGGACTTAGGTAATTTATCTTCTTGATTCAAGGCAGTGTTTCATTAAACATTCCATGTGGGGGTTTGGACCCTTGTGTATGGCTGGCTATTATAATTGATATAATGCTATTCCAGTCATAAGAAATGAGAAACATCACACAAATGATGTGGGAGTTTCTCTTTAGGAAATCCTTGTAGCTCACTGTTTCTGTCAAACTGTGTAATGTGCCTGTAAATTTCATCTGCCAGAAAATTCATTGCAACACTACAGCACCCGAAAACGGCACAACTAAATTGTGGAAAGTAACTGTCAAGCCTCGGCAAACTGCACAATAAAGAAAGTTGTGCAGAATGGAAAAATAAACCCAGACTGATGGGAAATATAAAGCAGCAGCAGCTTTCTCTGTTTTTGGCACAAAATAACATACCCCCTTCACTTTTAGAACAAGGTATGGGGCAAAAAGAAATTTACTTGCATCTTGTGCAATTAGCTTAGGTAAAAATTCCAAGTAAAATATAGATCTGGAAATGCTTATGCTTCCTTAGCAAAACATTAAGGCAAAGATGGGCAGTGTCATTAGCTGATGCATGACTATATGTCTACTCATATAAAAAGAGACAACTGTCAAACTAAATGGAAAATCTTGTTTTGTTCCCTTCTCTCTGTCCCTTCCAAGAGTTCTCTTTCTACTGCTGTCCTAAACCAAGTCTCCCCTCCAGTATTTCATGTATTCAACTTTAGTGCTATTGAATTGAATGGGAAACTTAATGTTGAGTAGCTAAAAGTCCATCATCTCATGAACAATTAATGGCCACAGTGAAAATATAAAAAAAGAAAAAGTCAATACTAAAAATTGAAAGTTAGCAGAACCAATTTTCTCTGTTAGTGCAGGATTGTCCAGATCATAAAAAAAATTCCATTGGGAGCTAGCTAAGGTATAGAGAGCAAATATGAAAACGAACAATGAAGGTACTAAACAAATTTACCGGTGGATGCTTTTAAAATGGACCGCCTACTCTGGTATATGTGTAATTCAAGAGATTACTAATGGAAATAAAAGATTCCAGCTGTCACAAATATACTACTGTGTTTGTGGGATGATTAGAAGTCTACACCATCATTTAAGATGCATCAATTTAAAATATATATGTCCCCTCTTGCCAGCATGGAGACGGAAAAGGATCTTGGAGTCGTCATTGACTCCACGATGAACATGGGCCAGCAGTGTGGGGAGGCAGTCAAGAAGGCCAACCTTACCCTGTCATGCATCCACAGATGCATCTCGAGCAGGTCCAGGGAGGTGATCTTCCCCCTCTATGCGGCACTGGTCAGGCCGCAGCTGGAGTACTGCGTCCAGTTCTGGGTGCCACACTTCAAGAGGGACGTGGACGATATGGAAGGAGTCCAGAGGAGGGCCACTCGTATGATCAGGGGTCAGCAGGGCAGGCCTTATGAGGAGAGGCTACGGGACCTGAACCTGTTTAGCCTCCACAAGAGAAGGTTAAGGGGGGACCTTGTGGCCTGCTACAAACTAGTCAGGGGGGGATCAGCAGGCATTGGGGGAGTCCCTGTTCCCCCATGTGCTGCCAAGAGTGACCAGGAATAACGGTCACAAGCTGGCGGAGGGTAGGTTTAGATTAGATATTAGGAGGCGCTACTTCACAGTCAGGGCGGCTAGGGCCTGGAACCAGCTTCCAGGGGAAGTGGTGCAGGCTCCTAGCCTGGGGATTTTTAAAAGGAAGTTAGATGAGCACCTTGCTGGGGTCATCTGACCCCGGTGCTCTTTCCTGCCAAGGCAGGGGGTCGGACTAGATGATCTACCTAGGTCCCTTCCGACTCTAGCTACTATGAAACTATGAAACTATAATATACATTATAAAAAAAACACTTTGTTTTCCAGAGCAAGAAACAGCATATTCCTTATCGGAACAGCAAACTTACCCGTTTATTGAAGGATTCTCTAGGAGGGAATTGTAGGACAATAATGATAGCTGCTGTTAGTCCTTCTTCTATGTTCTATGATGACACGTATAACACTCTTAAATATGCAAACAGAGCAAAGGATATCAAATCTTCTGTAAGTAAATTTATCCTCTTGGCAAATATTGGAGTTTACAAAATTTAGACACCATAGTATTAAAAGAATAAACATATAATTCTTTACTATGGTAAGATATAACTTACAATTTGTGTAGCTCTTTGCATCAAAATTCAGTTGAATGATCTAGTCTCATGTCTCTTTCTTATTTTCTAAATTTTATTTGTTATGTACAATTAAGATGAGTACATTAGAAATTAAATGCCAAAGACTAGGGGTGTACTGATAGAGATTTTTGGGGCCAATACTGATGGCCAATTTTTAATGAGCCATATCACCCGATATACAGCCGGGCAGCTTGGAGAGCAGTGTCCAGCTGATAAGTCTATTGAGGGGAAAGGGATGAAGGGGGTCACAACAGACTTACCAGCTGGACCCAGCTGCTCTCAACGCTGTGGGGCTGCACTCCTCGCCGCCTGCGTGCTGTGCTGCAGCTGCGTGCATGCACGGAGCGTTTATTGGAGACATTATTGGCCACATCAGCCAAAAAAAGCCAATTGCCAGTGCTGTCAATTTTTCTTATATCGGTGCCAATCTGATATGGGACCAATGTATCGGTGCACTTCAAATATCAAAAGACTTTAGAGTATATATCTAAGTAGGTTTTCCCTTGTTATAAAAAATAAGGAAAGTTCACTTGATTCAGGGTTCTGGGCAAATTACTAAAAGTAGTAGGAACAAAACAACATATTTATCTCTTAGTGCAATATAGTACGAATGTAATTATATGATATTCTGTCTAGTGCATTTAAGCAAGAGGGTTCCAAAAATTTTATTTAAAATTTAACCTTTTTTTTTTTTTCCCTTAACAGTTGAAGAGCAACATTGTTAGTTTGGACAGTCATATGAGTCAGTATGCTAAGATTTGTGATGAACAAAAGAAAGAGGTACATCAGTCTTTGTTGTTGTAGTTACCATTCTAATGTCACCAAAGTATCTATAAGCAAAAGCTTTTTTATAATAATAGAAACTATTAGGAAAATTCTACTCTTCTGTACTGTTTTTTCTATCTTTATTTTTAAGAAAGAGATGTTTCCGTATTCTAGTTAAGTGACTTTCCTCAACTTTTTGAAAGGAAAAAAGTCTTCTTTTCAAGACACATACATGAGAGGGCAAAAATGGGTCACACAAGGCAGGTTTGATACTTCAACCAAATATAATATCTATTTGTTTTAGATTCTAATGTTGAAAGAGAAATTAAGAGCTTTTGAAGAAGAGAGAGCAGCTGTTCCTGAAAATCGTGCTTCAAGCAGTCTTTCAAACCAACAGCAAGTGGAAATACAAAGGTAAAAATATTACATATTAAGGTCTTATATTAACAAATTTATCTTTGTATAAAATATTACCATAATGTTTTAAAAGCACTTCTTTGCTTTCTCTTAAAATTAGGTTTCAGTTTGGTTAATATTGCTTTTCTAGTTACAGTTCTTTTCCAAGGCTACTTGATGGTAGGAGCGTCGACATGTGCAATTAATGTGCAAAAATAAACCCTGAAGCTTTTGGTCTGGAGTTTTTTGCTTTCGGCACACCGTTTCAAAGCGTGCTCAGTGGCAAAAAATTCAGAAGCATGCTTCTTCAATCGGGCTCTATGTTCTACAGGGTGACTGGTTGGGGCATGAGAGTACTTCAGCACAGGGGGCTGCATGCTGGCTAGCCCCGCACTGAAGCACCCTGTGCACGTGAAAAAACTCTGCAGCAGAGTAGTACTTGTAAATAAAAATACTACCCTGCTGCAGAGTTTTTTCATTTCATGTGCCCTTATAGAGGCACATGTGTAGACACTGAGACATTTGCTGCACAGTTAATTAGTCAACTACACAGTAAAGTTTCTTATGGACACACCTGGTGAGATTTAAAATAAAACATAATGGGGCAGTCTTATGGAGACTGACAAATTATATCGGTTAGTGATCTTAATGAAATGAAACCTTTTTCTAGCTTGATTTGCTGTTTAGTAGTAAAAAGTCTGTAGATAGTGCATGATCCTGTGTTTTGAGCAAATTTGTACATACTGAATTTAAGGAAGTAAATTTTTCTAGTTGCATGTTAAGAGAATTTCACAAGTGTCTTCTCGTTAGAACATTGTGATTGAAGAACATAAAAGGAGATCACTTCTACAGAATAGAAAAGTAGTTGCACTTGAGAAAACATAAGGGCTAGACTGGAGTCTGTGCTCCAAAGAAAGCACAGTATAATTTGCTATTGCATTTTCTAATTTAAAAGCTCAAAAATGCATGCTATGTAGCAAATTAAAGATTACTGAAATCATTTTACTAAATCTCTAAAATGAAGACTGTCTTCAGTTGTGCATTGTTTAGAGTAACAAACAGATAAAATGTGTCAAAGATTCTAAGTGCAATAAGCATTAATTAAAAGTCCTGGTTAAACTGGTTAAAATAATCCTTGCATAAAATGCATAGAAATAAACCTCTTGAATATAATTATAGTAGCTTGATGGTATGTTTTTGAAACTTTAATTTCATAACATTCAAGTCCAAAAATGTGATGTATATTCCATAGTTAGCTTCCCCTGCCTTACGAATCTGGTGTATATATTTTGTTACCAAAACTGTAGGACTGTTTGTCCTTGAGAGAAAAGGTGACAGCCCACTTTTTCAGAAGTTTAGATACCAGAATCAAGGCACAACTACAATTCCCTTTTATTAATAATTACCCTTCAGACACAAAATTACTCCTCAGACAAAAAGTTTAGATACAGTTATAATTCCTTTAATTATCATCACCCATTTAAAAAAACAGATAAGAGATGGTTCTGCAGTCTGACTTTTTATTGTCACATCCCAAAAGTAGAAGAATGCACACTTTATTCCATTGCATATCTAGCTACCCACAATAAAAGAATCTAGATTCTCATTTTTACCAGCTGCGGAGACCCTGGAGGGAGCATACCATAAGGTGCTGTATTTTAGGTGCTCTGGGGACATACTACCAAACTGAACTTAATTCTTCCATTATTGGAGTTCTGTGAAGTTAAACAAGTATAGCTTCTCTTGGTATTGTTTCTGCATTTTGTTCAACCTTGCTTCACTTTTGGTGGTCTCCATTATGAAGAGACCAGAAAAACTATATTGGTGGTCTTATTAATTACTAGCTTTAGCATAGCTACTATTGTAGATAATTTAACTAGTCTTATCAGTTGCTGCTACTTATGGCAGGTGCTTCTCTGGTAGTGTTCTTTTTGTTTTCTTTTTTTACATTATGAACCAAAACTATAAAAGGGCAATATGACTTTGAGCATGTTGACTTTGCTTGCTTATACTGTAGCTTTTTAGTTTAAATTTAGTTTAAATTTAGACATGCACCAATATATCAGTCCATATCAGTCCATTTGCCTACAGCTTATCCGGAGGCAGGGGGTGCAGCTCCTGTCACTGCACACACCCCCAAGGGAGATATGGGGGCAGTGCTCCCCTGGATATGTTAACGGGACAAGGGAGGGCTGCATGCTTGCAGCTGCTCCTGCCTCTTCCCCATGGCTGCGCTTGGGTAGGGCAGGCAGCAGTGGCACTGGGAAGGGAGCTACAGGGGGGGGCTAGAGACACCCCAAAATTCACTGTAGCCCTCCCAGCCCCTTCAATGCCACCATCAGCCACCCCACCTGACCCAAGCACAGCCACCAAGTAGAGGCTGGAGCAGCCCCGAGCACTCAATGGGCATCCCACCCTCATCCCATGTGCCGATTGGCAGGGGGAAGGGCACGTGTGCACAGCAGCAGGAACAGTCTCCCTTCCACCCACCTGGATGAGTTACCAGCTCCATCCTGCACCCCACCGTGGTTGGGCAGCCCTGCCCCAGTCCCTCCCTCACAGCGAGGGCCTCAATCTTCCTACTCTATACCCGTTGCCCCCTAGTAGGCTTACCAGCCAGATGCCACTCTCCAAACTGCCAGGCTGCATATCAGGAATCAGTTCAGTATCGGCTGATATGGCTGGTCAATAATCAGACATTGGTATCAGCGCAAAAAAAATTTATTGCTGCACCCCTACTATATTTTTTTTCTTTTATCCTTGGGGAGGACATTTTTGTTTCCCTGTAATTTATTTGTTCCTTGTTTTTCATGTGGTATGCCCACGATAGGAAACAAGAAAACAAACCAGAAAAAGTAGTGTTCCAAGCTATGGACCTTCATACTAAGAGAGAAGGAACTATAGAATGATTTTTTTTTTCTTTTACTGAATTCATCTCTTCACACTGCAGCCGTTGGTTTCTGAGAAATATCCGATTGGATTTACTCCAGATGATCCAGTATACTAGCCTAGTTCTTCCAGCTTTAAAAACAGGCAAAATTGCAAGCCCATATAACCAGATTTCATGTTGTTGCTTAAGATTGTAACTTCTCAGAGAAAAAGTGACAAATTAGTAGTGCATGACAAGATTCCACTCAAAATGAATAGGTAACTATCAAATCTGTCACTTCTGTAAACACATTTTGATTCTTTTAGCAAGAGACTAGAATCTTGGAGAACTTTTGAGAAAATATAATCTGCATGCTAACTTAGCTGAATAACCTAATGCTGAAGTTCCTAATTATGAGTAGAATTTAATATTTGGAGAAGTGAAAAAGTTTCATTGTCAATAATATATAATTCCTATCAGATGTCTGGATCAAAATCAACAACAATGTGGGTAATCGGTTCCTGTTTACATGCCTAGTTTAATTATGCTATTCACAGTTTTCTGAAAATAAGAATTTAGTTGAATGACAATAAGAACTGAAAAGCACAGTACATTATTTTATACTTGACATGGTTCATATTTTTGTTCATCTAAGAAAAGAAACTTTTTAAATATAAAAAAAACCTAACAGAAACAAAAGATGTCCTTTTTGTGTTTTGTTTTTGTCTTTTTTAATGCTTATGTCCATTATTTTAAATATGGAGAAAAGCTGTTTTTAGAGATTTAGTATAAGCATATGCAGAAGTATTAGTTATCTGATAAAACAAGGGTCAGCAATGGTTTTTGGTAGGAGGCATGGAATGACCCAGCTCAGGTCTGAGGTACCTAGACACTAAGACCTGGCTGTTTCAACCATTTCTCCCTTCTGCCTGGCTGCAGCACAGTGCCAGGAGAGTTCTCCGTCCATGGAAACCCGGGACACCTACCTGCAGTGTGGCACAGGCAGAACCACCCACAACCAAAGCTCCATCAGATCCAATAGTTTTGTAGGCCAGATCTAGCCCACAGACTGTAGATTGCCAACTCCTGTTCTTGAAGATGTAATCATGCTTGCAGAAGATGTTTTTATCACTGTTTTATTCAAGCTTCTAGATTTTAGCTTTTTTATTGTTTAGATTATTGTTGTTTTAAGTCACAAATCAGTTATGTTGTAACCTTCAAGACACTTTGGGACTGATTTTTTTCAAAAACTTGCTGCTGAGTAAAGTGTGTATAACTGATTATAGTGACAATACTCATGGCAACCAACATTGTACTTTGAAAGATTCTGAAACCCTTTGAATCCTGTGTTCAAAAAGCTGATTAATGATGTTTGTGCTTTTGAAAATGTTGCTGTCTTTACTGTGATCTAATCTTCAACAAATGTAGAGGGGTAAAACAAGACAATAACTGATAGGACAGTTGAGCTCAGCTATCCTGCTACTGTGGTATGTGCCTCTCTCCTGATACTCCAAGCTGTACACTTTATTCTTTAAAACATCATTTTCTATTTTAATGTACTTTTGTTTGACACTATAGCAAACATAATTATTATCTTTTTTGGGGGGGAACTGCATAAATATAATATATTTCCTGGAAATTCTGTATAAAGTAGTTCAATTTCTGCCAATATAGAGACATGGTATCTCTTTAATTCTGCTTGGCTTTATAATAACTGGTAAAATACTGGTAAAACATTGTAGCGTAACACACAAGAAAAGTGATTCAAATTCATGTTATGAAAAGAAATTGCTGCTGGAACAAATTTAATTGAAAACAAATCCAGCCAAACAATACAAGAATCCCATCCTGACGCTGTCATTTTCTCCTATCCCAGTGATCCCCCAACTGTAATAAATGTATCCTTTGGGGTACACAGCACTGCCAAGGATAAATTGCCTATAATTTACTAATGACAGTGGAGCTTCTGATTGGTCATTGTGCAGTGAGTGATGGTGTTGCCACGCATTGGTATCAACAGAGACATGTCAGATACAGAGGTATAAACTGAAGTAATTTTCAGGTAAAGGGGTCCTGGAAAAAATTTGAAAACCACTGTTCTGTCCCAATTATTTTTTAAGCGTGGATGAAACCCCACTATTTGAAATATCTCCATGTTCAGAAATGGTGACCGTTCTCTGATGCCATTTTTGTACAAGTTTACGGGACACGACAAATGTATCGGATGAGTTAATTCAGATAAATATTTTCTGTTACCCTGAGTAATGGAATCATTTGCAACATTAGTTAGGAAAAGGTAGTAATTAGACTCTTGAGCAGGGTTTCCCAAAGTGTGGCCCACAAACACTTTTGTTGTGGTACAGTAGTAATTTTTTTAATCATTTCCTCATCAGGCCATGGCCATGCCATTCAGTCTGTGTAGTATTATGCAGCATGCAAAAAGTGTGTTAGAATTTATAGTGAAAGTAGTTTATACCTAAGATTGCCCCTTGGAAATGACCCTTCAGGAGAGAAGCTTTAAGAACCCCTGCCCCAGTGGAGGCATTGGCATCCCCTGGCTGCAGTGCCTGTAGTTTTTTCCTTCACTGTTTTTGCAAGCTAGTTTGGGCACCGGCCTAGTTAAGAGCCACTCATCCTCATTCTCCCAAATACATCCTCTGCATCAGTGGAAAAGAGCAGTTTTTTTTAAAAAAATCCATGTAACTGGGACAAGACCAAGTTTCTTCAACTCCAGACTCAGCTCTGCAGCAAAAGTGATGGTTCCCAAGCCATGTCAGATATAACAACAGATACAATGGCAGTGGAAAAGAATAGCTCTGCCTCCACTACCATGCCTTCATTCTTTAAGAAAGATCTATGTTGCAGTTGGTTGACTTTTAGTATGGGTTAAGGGCCGTCTGCACTCTAACCACCTACTTTCCCACTTAAGCTCTATAGTAGGGGTATCTGTGCTGCTGCAGTGGTATGAGCAGACACCTGGGAGCCATTGTCAATGGCAAGGTTGGTGTGCTGTTCTAGAGATCAGTCATGCATGTCATTGTGTGAACTTGATTAAACCTAGAGGCCTCAATCACCAGCAGTTCAAGACCTTTTTAGAAGACTGGAGCGGAATTTGGAAATGTGCATTTCACGGCAGTTTGATAGCTAAGCGCATGAGACCCTGCCAATGCCCTTTTTCTTTTGAGGACAGAATTTTTTTTGTTTTGAATTTCTGAATGAAAAAGGACTAGACTTACTTCATCTGACTAATACTAAGTGACTGTATGATTTATCCTTTTCTGGTCTTCTCAGTTAATTGAACTGGAAGCTTCAAGGCCAGGAGAACTTTGCTTCCACTCTTTTTGACAGTGTCAAGTCTTCTGGAAAAAAATTAAAACTACTGTAGAAGTAACTAAAAGAAGTCTATGTTGTTCATTTTTCACTGTGCTAAATATTTCTGGATGAAGAACCCAGTGCATCCAAAGTTCCATGTTATAAAAGTATTTCCAAATCATTCAGCATTTGTTGAAAGAATTCAGCTGGCACTTCTTAGATTTTAAATCTCACAAGCAAGCTCTGGCTATATTTAAAAATTCTTTTACATGTGGCCCAGAAAGTACTCCAACAGCCAGGCAGTTAGTTAGAACTGAGCAGCTTGCAAGAGTGCAAAGCAAAAGCATCATATTATAAACTTAATCTGACTGAAGTTTATAAAAAACTATCTCCCAAAACCTACTCTGTAGTATGTAGATATAGACAATGCATGGCTTCTCTATTCAGACGCATGTAGGTATGTGAGAGAGCCTTCTCTACAATGAATACAAACAAGTCTAAATTAAGATTCGTATGATCCACGCTGAAGATCATTTTTAAATGGTTCTCCATATTGCAACATCAGGTATTGAACCAATTGTAGCACAAGGTACCTGAGAAAAGCAAACTGAATAGAACTTACTTTATGCAGCTTTGCCAGTTTTTTGCAGTATGTGTTTGTCTATACTTTCTATAATTTGTTTTAATTGATTTCATTTTTAATAAATGGCAAAATGATTATAGTTATTGAGCTTAACACTTCATGTGTTATCTGGTAAATCTATAAACCTGTGTGATAGTATAAAAAATTGTTATCTTGTGCTGTCCATTTTTACCTGAAATTGAAATTAAATATTTTAAGAAACTGGTGTGTGGCCTGCCACCCAAGACTGCCTTTTGAAATGGCTCTTTAGGGGTGAAACTTTAAGAATCCATCTCTAAATGAAATACTTTAATTGAAACTACTGATGCACCACTTATTTTTAGTTTCTGGAAAGCTAAACTATATATAACTTATATATGTAATGTTACTTAGTAGATCCTGATTCCTGAAATTAAACCCCCTTCTAAGTCCAGAGAAATCTGAAGAACTATGTGATCGTGTGACTGCTATTTCTGGGTGGGGGGAATAAATGGACTCCTTTAAACGATTTTCTAAATTAGATCAAAGATATTTTACTCCCATTTAAAAGTTGAATGTGTCACCTTGTTTTATTTGGATGTAATATTAGTAATACAGAATCTTTGTATTACCTTTGGGAAATGTCATGTGAAGGGAAAGTTTGTATGCTTTACTGTAGTACAAAGTTTTATGAGAAGATATACAATCAGTTATTTTTAACATCCTGCTTTTTTCCTAATAGATTTCAAGAAATTCTAAAAAGTTTATTTGTCAACCGTGAGGAAATCAGAAAAGAGCATCTCAAGCTAGAAATGCAACTGAAAGAAAATGCTATTAAGACATACTACCAGAAACAATGCCATGAACAAATTCAGCTTATGTGCTCTGAAGAGAGAATTGAAAAGGTGAGTGATTTGTAATGTACCATAATGTGTTGCCTCATTTTCCTATGTTACTGTGTGAAAGCAGAGTGTAAATTTACATGTATATTAAATAATTGAATTTAGGCTTTTAAAAGTATCCAAAAAACTCCAATTTCAGAATCTCATTCTCAGAAGTGATGTAGACCTTTAGAAGCACAAATCTTGTCAATCTTTTATCAAAAAGTATTTTAGCTTCTTAACTCTGAACTGCTAAATTTTCTTAATACCCATGTGGTCCTGAGCTGATGTATATTCTTTAAGATGCAAATGTAATATAACTTTTAAAATCTTAAAACAATATAAATTGTAAATTGCAATAAAATATTCTCTACTTCATTGTGATTTTATTTAACTATGTTATATTAACTTTGCTCTGTTACATCGGAAATGAGGAAATAATGTGTCCAGCCATCATTCCTATAAATATGTGCTTGACATTTTTTTAAATGAAAATCTTCATTTTCATTGGTTCAAACATATAGCTTTAACAAAATAGTATGGCATACACTGTATTGACAATGGGATAACATTTTAACAGTTGATGTTAATACATAAAATGTGCTGTTGATGTGGGGTACACTATTTTTTCACACAATAAAGGAATGTTTTGACAATTATATTGCAGCTAAGCATGAAAATCTCACAGCATCTCAAGTTTTTTTTTTCTAATTTATGCTTCACAGTTGCTACTTTAAGAGCTGATGAAATTCAGCAGACCCATGCTGATTTTTGTCCAACAGTAAACTTATCAGCATGGTAGCACACTGGATGATGGTTTGGTTAGCTGCACCGGAACTAAGAAGTGCATTCCTAGTACTGTGCTCATCACCAAAAAGGGAGTATTGAGCTGAATTTTCATCTTGCAACTTCCCTTTTAACCAAAATGTACAACTTGGATCTGGGGGACTTTTAGGAGATGCTCAAGAACAGAGGCAAAAGAGAATTACCTCTTCCTAAAATTTCATCAGTGGCCTTGCATCTAAGGTGGATAAAATTCATACTTTTTCTTAAAGTAATTGTCTTGATACAGTATTACATACCCTGATCTTTTTAGAACAGGAGTCAGCAACCTATGGCCTGCAGGCAATTTCTGGCCCATGGAACCTTTGGAGTATGCCTGCAGACATGGGGCTTCAAGGGTAGGCTCTTGCTCGGTGCTGCCTGTGAGGCAGGTTTTGGCAGTGGGTACTTTCCCTGTGCCACTTCAGGGACAAGCACCAAAAGCAGGCAGGTCTCGCAGCAAGAAAAGGTTTTATACCCTTATTCTAGAAGAGCAAAAGTGCAAGTAATAAAATCTGATTACAACCCTGTCTTAGTTTAGGTTCTAAATATGAACTTGGGGTTTAAATTACATATATGTGTAAATGGTATCCTTGTTTTCAATTAGTCAAAATGACAATTTAACTGGAAACACAATTTACTTTGCTTTATACTTCGTTTTCCTTGAATAAGTTACAGTTCAGAACTGATGTTTTTTTTTAAATGTCAAGATAAACTCACTGTTTCAGGCATCTCTTGCTTGTCATAAATGGTGACAACTAACTTAAGTACCTGTTAAATAACTAACTTATTTGATGCATCTCATGTCACAATTTTAATTGCATGGATCTCTAAAGCACTACTGTAAAATATTTTATCCTTGGACTTTTTCTCAAGCATATATCACAATGGATATTTGCATAGTGGTACAAGCACTTTTTATAAAAACTTATGTGGTTTTTACATTTAAGCTTTTGTGCTGCTGCACTTGCATGTAGTTTTATGACTACAGTTTAATTTATTGTCATAATTCAGTTAAGGTTAGCTAGAATAAGTGCAATACTGTGTTAACAAGAATAAGTCACTGCAACTTAAATTGAATGTCCTTTTGAGGCTGCTTGAGCTGAACAAATGGGATTTTAATTTGGATTCCAGTTGTTTGATGTCCGAGTGATGGTTCGTCATTCCCTTGTGCTCTACAATGCTTCTGTTCTTAAATATATTGTTGCAGATGTGTTTTTTCAGGTGTCTGCTTGATTTCTTTCTGTAAAACGTACTAATGCATCATCAGAATATCTTAGAAATGTTTTTAGAAGAAATTTTTCACTTAAAACAAATAAGAAATGTTTACCAATTTTACTAATATTGAATGCTTAGAGAGTGTTTATATGCTTTTATTTACTGTGCAAGTTTTCCTCTCCAGCCTCCATGCCAATCCTAGGCAAACCTCATTTTTGGAGGTATAGAACCTGACTATGGTCTGAAAACAAATATAGGAAGTCTCAATTTGAAAGGAGATTTTTGAGAAAATAGTGAATGGAAAATTAACTCTTGAGTAAATTTGGATTACCCTTCCTTTGGTACTTGATGCAATATATGTTAATTTCTTGCAAGGGTTGTGTTCTGATGGCTGAGATTAACGAAATATAAGGTATCTGATGAAGTGAACTCAGGTTCATAAAAGCTTGTGCTCTAGATATGTCTTATTTAAGATAAATTGCAAAACTACCCTGCCTTCTGATTGACTTCAGGTTAGCACAGCTAATTTCCTCTCTCTGAGATTAACAATTTATAGTAAATCCTAAAACACATACTGGGATATGACCCTCTTGCATACTACTGCTTCTAGCTCTAGCTTCTTTTCTTGGGTTGTGCACATTACTCCTTGAAAAGAGTTTGTTTTCTGTCCCCATAGCTAATAGCTCTCTCCAACTTTTTTTTTTAATTTTCAATTCCTTTGCCTTATTTACTACTGCTGCTTGATTTTTGTCTCCCTTTAAGAGTCAAAAGCTGTTTTTACAGCTGTTGCCATTATCCCTTCAACAGACTTTTTATGCTATATCTCCCAGTGTTGTATTTGGTCTCTTTCACTCTAGTCTCAGGAACATAGCAGAAATAAAACTCAGTCCTCCGAAGACTGGAGTGGCCTGTTCGAACCTACTTCTTGTATGCACCTGCCTAGTGCCTGCATAGTCCTTCCTGTTGTAGCTTTTAGCTGGCATCAAGATCTGTTCCATTCATCCTGACTTGAAGTTATCAGTGTACCTTTTCTGGCTCAGAGTGTAGTGACTTCACATGAATGCATAGTAGGAAGGAATTCTTTCCAACATTTTTAAGCTAGATATTGCAGTTTTCAGTCACTCCTCTAGCTGCTGTTTCTGCCCAGATGTCTGCTTTCTCCTATGGATCTTTCTCCTATCTCCAGAGTAGGAATAGTGTTGGAGGAATTGGACCCAAGATTCAGACGGACTCCTACTTCTCTCGGGTCTTATTTTAAGTTTGTAAGTGGGGTTGCATTGTCATGGCTAGAAGTTAGGATTGAAATTCCTGTCTGCTGGTTTGATTCAAGTTTCTCATAGACTGGTAATGTTACAGGTAGAATATGTATGCTATAACTTTTCCAGTCTATAGTTTGAATATTTTGTTATGTTTTAAAAAATAAATACAACAATTTTAGGATCAATTCAGCATCTTAAAGTCCCATTGAAAAAGCTTCAGGAGAGGATAGAAATAAGAGAGCGTGTAAACCAGACTTCAGCAGTGCGTTTGGAAAGAGTGCTGCTTTACTAATATTATGTACATCAGTGATGTCCACCTCATGTCCCATCCCCACAGGGGCTAATTTGTGGTTCCCAGGCTCCCATCTGGCTGCTGCTCCCTGTTGTTCTGTCTTCAGCAGCTGGGGTTTCCTGGTCCCCCCCCTCCCCCCTTGTCCAGCTCCACTTCCTGCTCCTGCCCCAGGGGAAAGTGAGGTGTGCATCATGGTGCAGATCACAGCCTGGGACTGCAGTGCAGTGCAGTTGGGGAACCCACAACTTGGGAGCTGATGGTGAGGCTGGTGCACCCACATAGAGTGAAGTTTGAAGCACTGTGGTCTGCATTGGGGCATGTTGTGAAGCATGTGGCTCCCACTGGTCCCAGAGGTGGCCCCTGAATGCTTAGAAATAGATCAAAGACTGTTTTGATTTCTATCTAACCTGTTATGGAAACCAGCAAAATTCTTATTTATATAACAGAAGTCAGTGAATGTCACTGGCAGTTTCCTACTCAATTATGTTGTATTTCAGGCCACTTGCAAACGGGATCACAGGCTGTCAATGCTGAAGACCCGTTGTTTGCATGTACAAAAGAAAAAAGAAAACATGGTGAAAAAATTTGAGGAAAATAACAATTGGCTTCATCGTGTGGAAAATGAAATGCGTCTTCTCAGTCAAGATGGTCATATCCCACAGGTAAAAAATTTTCCTTTGAAAGATAATTTTCAGACACTGTAACCACAAATGTATCTGTCTGTTCCAATCAATCTTCCTCTTTAGTTATGGCTACTCCTAGAAATAATCCTATTGTAAAACTTTTCAGCTCTGGACAAGGTACCTCTAGTGTCAACTGGCTCAGTTGCGCAAGTGATGGAACTGTTGAGCCTATAGGGAATGTGCCATGTTTCTTGTTCTCTAAGGAGGATGGAAGTGAATTCATCTTGTACTAAGTGTAAACTGGTGGCCATATTGACAGAAAAGCTCTGAGGATTTGGAGGCCCAGGTAACAACCCTGTGTGGCATCAAAAAATGAAGACTTCTTGCAGATGCAGCATGCCTAAGAATCACAGATGATGGTGCAAGAGTAACTAAAGTACAGGGAAAATTTTTGGCCATGTATGACCTCCAGAACATGGAGAACCAATTAAACATTCAGACAGAAGCTAGGAAATGACTTGAAGCCTTGTTTAACCAGCTATAACTGGTTAAACTGTCTCATATTCAACTGAAGGAGATTAGAAGCTAACCCCATTAGTCAGAAGGCTGAAATTGCATACCCCAAGGGATAGGCAGGATTCCATAACCAGCAGAGGAGGAAAGACATCTGGGGGGGGACTCCTCTCTTAGGCTGGTGAAAGCACCTCCATTTGGACCTGGGGTCCTAAGAGCCTAAATTTAGAACATGACAAAAATTACTGACACTCAACAGGAATTTGGACTGCTCATCCATGTGTGTACCAATGATACTGCCAGGCGTAATCCTGAGCAGATCAGAGGAGATTAATGGCTCTGAACAGGAGATTAAAGGAGTTAGGGATACGGATGTCAGTCTTGTTTATCTTCCCTACTGAAGATAAAAGGTTAGGCAAGGACCTTCTGATTTTGGAAGTAAACATGGAGCTGTGAAGGAGGTGTTAGCTTAATAGATTTGCCCTCTTTGTCAAAGGGTTGATGTCCCCACAAAAGATAATAGCTGTGCAGACATGAGAGGATCTAACGGAGAGTGAGAAGTATATGGGCGTTTTCATAGTTAACTTGGTGGGGAAGGCTATTTAATGGGAATTGCAACAGAAGCCCAAAGGCCATTATGCAATTAGGATCAAGAAATGAAAACTGAGTAAAGAATTTATTTTGAAAAAGTTGCAGGAAACCATAATAAGGCTGTAAACATGTAAAACTAAACGGAAAAATAATCTACAGCATTCAACAGAGTGTCTATTTGAACACAATTTATCCAAACACATTCCTTTCCTGAATTCAAGGATGAGAAACAAATTTAACAAGTGAAGCAACAATTGAAATAATCAGCAAACTTAAAGGCTCATCTGTTTCCAAGTTTGCTTGAGAAAGTGGCATTGGAATACTTTCACTAGAAAAACTATTTGCTTTCACTAGAAAAACAATTTGATTTCCTCCCCCATCCCCCAATAGGATTTTTTACCATGTGGATTGGATAATAGCTTGTGTGGGGTGAGGGAAGCAGCAGTAATGTTATGGTGGGAGTGTGCTTTACAGAGATGACCCGAGCAGGGTGCGGGGCCCAGAACAAATTAGCCTATGCAGGGCCCTGCCCCCAGATGTGGGGGCCAGCAACAGATTCTGTTGTGGGGGAGTGGGGTGGCAAGTTGCTGGATGTGAAGCTGGCAGCTGTGCAGAGTTGCCACGGCCACTCCATCCAGCTCTGCAGGGCCCCCCAAAGCACAGGGCCTGGGGCAGTTGCCCCAATTTGCCCTTTTCCCCCTAGGAACAGCTCTGCTGCTTTAGACCACATCCATCTCCCCTTCCTGAATTTGTAACATTCCCCAAGTGGATGAGAGAGATTTCTAAAGTATGAACTAGTAATAGCATTAACTTCCTTGACCTGTTTGGAAGGAACGTATGACAACACAAAATGTTCAACAAATTCTTAATATTGCTCTGTTGAGGGAGACTGCTAGGGGAGCCATCTATTTTGAATCTGGTTGTGGCCTACAGGGGCAAACTGCTTGCAGATGGGAAGGTGGCTGGAAATTTGGTAAAAAGTAATAATATGGTGTGATGGAATTCTAAAGGCATGTTTCAGCTAACCCTGAGAAATAGCAGGTAAGCTTCCTTAGGTATACAGACATAAGAAAAAGTATTGAAGGAGACTAGCAGTCCTTAAAAAAAAAAAAAAGTTATATTTGAGACTTGATATTGATCCAGTTATTTCAACACAAAAGAAAGTTAAGAAGCAAGTGAAAGAGGAAGGAAAGAAGTGACAGCCATAAATTAGAAAATTGACAAAGAGGAAGGGCATCTATTTATAAATTAAGAATGTGATAGAGAATTTTGACAAACATGAATGAGTAAGTGAGGGGCACCTGATGGAATGTATTCATGGTACTGAAACATCTAGCTGGCATTAATATTTCTAGATTATTTGCAAATAATCTTGGAGCTACTGGCAGTAGTATTTGCAAACCTGTGGATGACAGGCAAGGTCTCGGAGGACAGAAAAAGAGCTAAAGTAGAGCCAATCTAGGGGAATTATAAACTGGCTGACCTGAGTACCTTGGATGTTAGTAGAACACGTTGTAGAATATCTAGTTTGTATATATCTGAAAGATGATGGCATGCTTGCTGTTAGCCAGTGTGGATTTATTAAGGATAAAAGAGAACAGTGGGTTTGGTAGGCAACAGGGGTGTAGTGGACACAGTATACCTGGACTTTTGACACAATCCCACATGCTTTTGTAATGCCCTCTGCTGGTAAAATGTGTGGTAAATAAAATTCTCATGGCTGTATAATCACAAGCCAATAGTAACTGTTAATGGATTCATGTCACACTGGCAGGGGGTCTCAAAAGTAGTTTGAGGAGTTTGTTGGTTTCAGTGCTGTTTAACATTTAATTAATGATTTGGATGCAGGGACAGAAAGTATACTGGCCACATGTCCAGAGGATGCAAAACTGGAAATGGTGGCACATAGCTTTGAGGATGAGATGAAAATCCAAAATAATTTTAATAAATTGGAGCTTTGGGCTATAGAAAAATGAAATTCAATAAAGACAAATGTAAGGGAAGGAAAACCAAAATCATAAATACAAAATGGCTGAAGATCTGTCTGGCAGTTACGTTGCCAGCAGGTATTTGAAAGTTATCAATACAACTTGGCAATATGATGCTTTTGATTTTTTTTTTTTTTAAAAAAAAAAGAAAGAAAGAAAATGTAGTTTTGTCAACACAACCAAAAAGCATTGTATTCAAGACATAGGACATGAGAGTACTACTGCTCAGTGTTCAAAGAGCTTTATCTGGAGCCATGAGTGACTGGTGCCCCCTGAATCTGGGGGGGCACCCGCAGAATCCGCCTCTGCTGGCAGCCCTGTCGGGAGTGGGGGGGGCACCAGCCTCTTCAGGAGGGCACGTGCACTCCTCTCAGTCACCTATGTCTGGAGCACTGTGTCCAGTTTTGATAAATACATAAAATCTGGAACAGATCCAGAGGTAGTTGGTGAAGAAGATAAAGCAGGTGGAATGCAAGATTTACAGGCACACTGAGATATGAGAGGTTTGAAGGAACTAGGGATGTTTAGTTTGGAGGAAAAGAGTGGGCATGATGGTGTCTTACTTAACCATGTTTACCCAAATGGAAGATGACTCTGAATTTAAGATGAGCTGCCAATCATTAACTTCTAGACATGGACATTTTTTCATTTCTTTTTAATTTTCCATGTCTAGATTCTAATTATTGAAAGATCATCTTAAATTTATCCTCCCACTCCCACCATTGCAGCAGGGAAGGAAGCATGGGAGCAAGTGGTGGGAAAAGCAGGAGCTGGGGGGCAAATGGCTTTTCCCTTGTCCGCACCTTAGTAACTGGCTCTACCACCTGTCCCTCCTGCCATTTGCCCACTTTGGTGCCTGCCTTTCTCTGTGCCCATCCCATGGCATCTCCACACATCTGTGCCCATCCCGTGGCATCTCCACACACACACACACACACACACACACACACACACACACACACACACACACACACACACACACACACACACACACACACACACACACCAGTGCTTCCCTCCCAGCCACTTGACCCCTCTCTGGTGCCTGTCCCCACCTGGTACTTGCACCTCCTTTTGTGTACCTCTTCCCCCACCACTTACCCTGTGCAGCTGCTCTGGCTTCCCCCAAGGACCAGAGCACCCAGTCCAGCAAGACCATAGCAGGCACTGGCCCCAGTAATTAACATCTGAGAATGGGGGGAGACCAGGCGAGGCAGTACATGGTGTATGGAGGGAACACAGGGGAAGAGGCACATGGTGCGAGAAGGAGAGCAGTGTGATAAGGAGTGCATGGTATAAGGGGGAGTGCAAGGGGGGACTATAGAGGAAGAAGTGCATAGCTCAAGGAAGAAAACGGAGAGGCAGGGGAGTTGCTGTGTAGTTCAGTGTGCCTGCTCCACCTGTCCTCCTCTCCCCTCCCCCTACTTCCTTTCCTCCATGATGTACCCTCTACTGTGCTGCATGAGTCAACCCTGACCCACAGCCTGTACTCATCCCTAGATGAGTGCTTTTTTCCCCCTAGTGTTTATGGGGATAAAAACTTTTACTTCTGATGACCAGCCAGCATTTACAGTTTTCTAGCCTGCCTGATAAGTACTTCCTTTTTCATCTATCATGAGCTATCTCCTCTTAATCCTGTCCTACATTAAGTACTTTCAGGTCTCTTCTTACATTGTCCATTAAGCATTGGTAAGGCCTACCTCAACAGCATTATCTGTTGGTTGATGCTTATACATGGTTTTAATGTTTCTTGATTCTTCCATTCTTGCCACATGGCTGATGCACACTAACCACTATGCACATACCACACTTGTAATGAGGGGCAGTTCTGTGATATTTTGTAGTTCTTTGCTGTTGCTTCGCTTCTATTCTCCCCGCACTGGATCTATCACTAGTCCAGATATTTTCCTGAGAGTATAGTTTTCAAAATGAGTCCGTTTGTCTTTTACTATCATAACTTATAGGGTTGGAAGGGACCTGAACAGATAATCAAGTCTACCCCCCTGCCTTGGGCAGGAATGAGTGCTGGGATCATAATACCCCAGCCAGATATATATCCTTATATTTATCTATCATGCACCAAGTCTTATACCCATTCATCACTATAGATCTAATACAGTAAAAGCTGAGTTATCTGGCACCTTACAAGCCAGCAAACTCTGTTAACTGGCATGCCGACTTGTAAGATCTTGTAAGAGAAAAGTGAAACCAGAAGTGCCCACCATGGCACTTCTGGTTTCACCAGGGCCCCCGCGGCCTGGGGGAAGGCAGCCTGTGCTGCCTAACCCCCATGGCCCGGGGTATAGCAGCCTGCGCAGGTCCCCCCTCCCTGCCCACAGAAGGGGTGGCGATGCGGCGGGAGGGGCAGCATCCCAGATGCAGCAGACAGCAGCGGCCCAAACAAGCAAAGATGCTTGTTTAGGCCGTTCAGGTAACTGGCATGTTTTGTTATCTGGCACCTTCCATTCCCTGTGGGTGCCGGATAACAAAGCTTTTACTGTAATGGTTCTGTACAGGCACAGTTTCTTTCTTTTTGGACATCAAGTGTAATAATACTCTGTAGAATGTATAAAACTTTAGAATTTACAGCTAAGAGAGTAGGGCTTATATTACCAAAGATATAGAGGTCACTCACAAGAATAAAACTGGAAGAGCAAAGCAAGATCTTTTGGGGAAAACAATAGGTTCTAGAGGGTCCTAGAATCCAAGTGCCTTGGATTATTGTTGACTGATGGTAATGAGATGAGCAGAGAAATTATTGCAAATATCCAGTGTGGGAATAAAATAGCCACAGCCCTTAACAGTCTTCTTGTGTGCGAAATACTGTCTAGAAAAATAAAGTTGCAAGCATGATAGTAGTTTTCAAAAACGTGAAGGGCTGTCATAAATTGTTCTCCTTGGCCACAAATAGCAGAATGCAAGGCAGTTTGGTTTAAACTAAAGCAAAACAGATTTAAATAAAATCTCAGGAAAAACTGAACTTTTTAGGATGACAGTAAAATTAATTGCATATGGAAGGGAGAGTGGAGCATGGCAGACGCAGCCCCCATCCACTGCTGTCCCTGGCTGACCCAGGTGCAGGGAGTGCCCCAAAGCTGTTCCTGCCCCCTCCAACTACAAGCTGCATCAGCAAGGGGTCCCAGGCTCAGCTGGGCACAGCAGCAGCTGTGAGCAAGTTTCTTCTTGCACCTGCTCCCTGCTGCCCCCACCCTACCCAGGTGTACCTTGCTAGCTAAGCTTCTGAATTTCCTTTGTTAGAGGTTCTTAAGAAGTGGCTTGTCTGGATTTGGCAACAGGGGATCCTGTGTCTGTTCAGGGGACTGAACAGCATCATTTTATCATATTTTTAATACAGCAGTGAACATGGGTAGGATCTGTTAGCTACTTATAGGAAGTGATTTTTAAGGTATTTGAGCAATGTGCAGGCATACCAGAGTGGGATTTCTTTGCACAGTGAGTCACTAACTTGCTATGTAGGTTTCATATTAAAATCTCATTTCTCTTGATTTTTATGAATAACAATAAAATTAATATTAATAAAATCACAGCTAAGACCATTGTAATGATTCATTATATGAAGAAGGCATATAGAAATATATAATATGGTTTCTATCCTTAAAAGACACAAAGTTACTCCCATTAAAAACTAGTTGCCATATGTATCTTTCTCAATGGAAAAATAACTGAACAGGAAAATGTCAGTGAAATACTAACACTTAAATTTCTCTTTAAGATTTTATTATAATTAAAAATGATTGTTTCTACAGTTGTAGATTAATTGTATCCTTGCATTTTAATCTGTTTCATGTTAATTTTATCATTTTATAGCATATTAGTACATTTCGTGTCTAAATGTCATTTAACTGATTTCTTATCCAACATTTTCTCAAGGAACTTCATAAAGATCTTCACTACTGCCATTTAAAGCTAGAGGTCAAGGACCTGAAAACACAGATTAACCACATACTGTCTTTAGTATCCCTTCAAGAACAGCATCATAAGCAGACTGAAAAGTAAGTTTGTGTTTGTATCATGCTTGATGTGTTTCCTCCCTTAAGATTGCCGCTTTTGTACCCAATTCATAGAGTTTCACATGAAAATAATATGATTTTTCTGCAGGTTCATGTGCTTCTTTATGGATCAAAATAATAGGGAAAATATAACTAAGTACATTCACAATGCTGCACATCTAAATTAAAGTGTAAAGGTTTTCTCATCAATAAATTTACTTGGCATTACTAGAATATAAAACTTTTTAAAAATTGAGCACTTCTGACACTTGGAGTTTTAGATCTAAGTTGTTATTTAATTTAAGCCAACCTATTACTGCAAATGGTTCATATACACTGTAAGTCACCCTTGGTTAGTAGCAATAATTCTGTTTGGTTATTGTCTCCAATCTTGAGATACAGTCTATGCATAAATCTTAAAGAGGTTTCATTGGAAAGCTTGAAGCTAGTAGTGTGAAGAGTATTCCAAGTTAGAGTGCTATGAGATTAGCTATAGTCAAGATTTAAATGAAGGTAGATCAATGACCTGTAACACATACAATGTGATGAGCTTCCCTGATTTTTCAGGCCTAAAACAGTATAGCAAAAATAACTTCTATAGAGCTCCACCCAACTACATCAGCTTCTGGTTTTTTCATTAAGTCAGATCACCATGCATGTTTGATAACATAATTTCTCACCTTGGATAATAAAGCCATTCCTGGCACTTAAGAGAGACACTAGGAAAGAAAAATGAGTGGTTAGTGGTGGAGAAGAGCACATGATTGGACAAATGCACAATTCTACCACTCTAATATACAGTTCTAACACTCTTAAGAGTGAAGTGACTGCAAAAACCATGGAATTGGTGCATTCTGTTACTGTGAGTCAGTTTTTTGTTGCATCCCTTCTCCTTAGTTCTTTAATTTTCTTTGCGTGGTTTCTAATATTGCATCTGGTTATACTAGTAATTTCTTGTACCCATATTCAATCTGTAAACATTTGTGAGTTTGTTGATCTCCACTTGGGCCCAGGATTTGGTTTGGGTGCATACAAATAGAGTGCTGGGGTCCTAGATGATAATTGTTTAGTAACAGGGTTCTTGGGATATAAATGAAGTGCTTACTCACTTTTATATATAACATCTAAAATGTAATTACAGCACATAGTTATTTTCAATCATGCATTAAATGGAGAAAAGATCAACCATATTACTGTGTAATCTTTTATTATATACTAGACTGACCAGAACTGACTAAATCTGAACAATAAACAAGAATTAGGATATACATCTCAAATTTTAGGAAAGGAGGGATCTGTTAAAATTAGTAGTAAATAATTCTGCACGAGGCTACACTATTCTCAAAAGTTGAATATGCTCCTCAAATTAAACTGGACAATAAATTAAAATGGTTGTTTACGTGATTAGCAATGATGGTTGCTAGTTAGCAATGGAGGCTGATGTTTACTAAAATAAGTTCCATTTAAGAGATTTTAAGAATTTGTTGTTGTTGTTTGTAGAGTACTAAATACTTTGCTTCCAGTCCTAAGACGACAGTACTTGGTTTTAAAAGAAGCAGGATTAGCAAATGATATAATTGAGGCGGACTTCAAGGAGGTTGAACAGGTGATTCAAAGGCCAAAAACAGTAGTGTGGGCTGACCAGACGATGGAAAAAGAACCCAAACAAAATGATCAACTAACAATGTCTGTCATCATCGCATTTCCACAACTCGTGAACAGTTCAACTACTCCGTGCCGTAAGTATATAGTTGTTTTCTATTGAACATATTTTAAAATGCTGCTCAAAACGTTATTGGTCTGGATGGATGATTTTTACTTGTATTAATTCAATTTAAATCTTTTCAAAAACTGAAGTCCGTATGTTCAGACTTGAAGAATGACCCATTCCTACCAGATGTCATTTTTATTTTTATTTTGGTGGAGGGGTGTGAGGCATAACTTACTTCCTTATCCTGCCACCTCTAAATGCATAACTATATTTTTTTTTTTTAATCTGCTTTGTTTCTCTTAACCATACTGTCTGGCTAAGTTTCTTTAAGCTTTGTTACTAAAATAATTTATCTCAGAGTGCATTTTTCCAAACTATTCATTTTTACTGATCATGTCAAGTTTTTAGTTTTAAAAATTGGCTGCATTCTTATTTCAAATGCATATAAAGTGTATGAAAAATATTTAAATGTTTAGAAAAATAGCAGGGGGTTTTGCAGGGGTTAACAATTGGTAAATGTGTTCATTATGAAAAAAATCATTGTGAACAAGGGGGAAAGCAAATATATGCAAACAAAAGAATAATATTTAAACAATTAATAGATATTAGTAAGTCTATTTTTTTAAGGAATATTAAAAGTTTTGCTGCATGTATAGCTATATACAGAGACTCCCACAGATGCAAATATAAGGACTCCCAGACTGTGTCCTATGTTTGTGTTGTAAAGAACTACTTTTTCCTTGTGGTAAAGCGAGAAGGGATGCTTATCCAAATGTGTGTCCAATTGGCTTCGATATCCCCTTTTTAAAAACAGAAATGTTTAGGGTGTTTGTTACAGCCAATTAGTTTTGTTAAATTTGGGATATCATTTTTGTAATTCTGTTTCCTGATACTGCTCAACATGTACTTTTTCAATACTCTCTCTCTCCCTAGATCTAGATATATAACAAAATATACCTATTTTTGTTTTCTTAAAGTCCTACACTTCTAGAACTTGATTCTGGTCAAGTAAATCAACCTGATTATCAACCTGAATGCTACAGTATCTGGTCCTTTAGATCATAAATATGTGTACATGAACCAAAATTATGAGGACATTCAGATAGCCATTCTATTCTCCTTTACACTCTTTGTTTAGTGTTTTTCAAAACATGCTTTCCCCCCAACACTCGAGTTTATCTATTCATTTAAGTTTTCCAAATATTCTGTGTATGTTGGGAAAGGGACACCATCTGTTTTGGCTAAGGTGTGATGGGTTTTGCTTTAATACCAATCTTAATTTTTTTCATCTATGTGCCTCATTGATATTAGGCCATTCCTGTTAGGTCTTGCTTAATGTCCTTTCCTTAGCTGCTTCACAAAGCATAGAAGAAATAGCTTTCTCTTTCTGGAAAGCCTATCCTAACCCTTTCCTGGACAGAACTTCTAGTAAAATGCATTTTTTGCACCGTTTAGCTGATGAAGAATGTATTCTTCTCTTCAGGGTTGATTAACTGTGTAAGTATGTTGCATTTCCCATGTGGGTTGCCCCCAATTTTCTTTCCAGACTCCTGAAGGTTTTAATTCTTCACAAAGAACCAACTTGTCTCCCACTGGCAACTAAGTTGTCAACCTAATTTAAAATAAATGTTCTTCCTCTTGGAAGGGTCCACATGTTTTAATGGAAATTTTCATCTTTCATTCTTAATACTTAGGCACTACATAAATCATTAGGAACTAGGTACTATTCTACAAGAGCTTTAAAAATTGACCTACAAAATATTATGACCTACCAAGCAGTTCAGTTCTATGAACTTGAATCAGATTGACCATAAACAAGAATGACTTCACAGATTTTTATTAGCCATGCTGAAGAAATCTAAGTAAAATACTTCACAACACCTTGTATATGTATTTTTACTTTTTTCTTGGAAGGGGTGGTAACAACCCGGGTAAAGACTCTTTTTGAACAGTATTTTTACTGTATCTAGTTTACTTGTACAGGTTTCCCATGCTTTATGCTGTACATTTGTTCCTGGAAAACGACGCGTAAGTTGAATTTGCAAAAAGAGAACCCACTTTACAATGTAACAGATAAGAATATGTTCCAAGATCTTGACTGTACTGACCCCCAGACCCATTACTACTTTTTACAAGACAATTTTGGTACGCACCAATAACAACACCTGGATGCTTAGAAGCCGTAAGGGGGATGGCAAATACAGAAATGCATGTCACAGACAATGAGTGAGGAGCACAGATCTACACAGAAGACTATATTTTGGTGTGCATCACTTCCATAATGCGCCACACAAAGCAGCTGACTGGGCTTCCACTACACCAATCACATGAGTGAATTTACCTTGCATATAACGCATTTTTGGTATAAAAAGGGTCATTGCATAAGAGTGAATTCACACATACAGCCAGTCCTCAGTCGTACAACACAATTGGTTCCTGAAAACCACATCTTAAGTCGAAATGTTGTAACTCAGAACTGATTTTCCCATGGGAAACAATGTTATAAATAGCGGATTGGTTCCTGAACCAAGACCCGATACCCTATTTTCACCAAAAATAACCCAGAATTTTGTACTCAATCAATTATAGATGAGTAATACAGCTACATGAATGTATTTTATATTGTAAATGGCAATCATATTGATTTGGAAGGACTTCTTTGAGGTGACTTTGCTGGACTTTTTAAAAAGTTCTTGGCTGGAGTCTTCTCAGGAGTCTTGGCTGCAGGTTTTTCTGGAGTCGTGTCTGCTTTCTTAAAGTGTCCAAGGAAATTTGGACAGATGTTCTCTAGTGAGATAGGCGACGCAGCAAACTTGTTCACTGGCATGGCGTCGTGTCAGATCAAGCATTGTAAAGTCAAAATTAATGTCAGAAAGCTGAAACAGGGTGTCAATTTAGAAACATTGTAACTGGAAACGTTGTAAGGTGAAGACTGTACGGAACCCACATAAAGCATGGAAAACCTGTAATTAGAATATCCATATGACTAGACCTGGGGAGCCTATGCAGTCTGTTTCCTTCTGACACTGAAAAATAGTATTCCAAGTACTTTAAAAACTTAGAGAGAAATATTGCAGCAGAACATTTGGATGGTAGTGAGCTGCTTTCAGAATTGACTACACAAACAAGTTGAATTGTCTTCTGGACAAGAAGTGGTTAGTCCTACCTGCATTCCAAAATTCACTAGGATAGCTATTCCCCTTTATGTTAACTATTTTGGTTTAGACCAAAATACAGAAGGCTAAAATGATTAGGAATCATTGGAGCTCTGCTTGTAATGGACAAAACATACTTACGAAAGCCTTTAAGAAACAAAAGCATGAAAAAATGTTTCTTTTTTATATTAAAGAGACAACGTTGTTATTAGGCTGAAGCAGGACAGCTACAATGTGTGTTGGGAAGCTGGTTGGGATTTTTGTTTTGAGGGGGAGTCTTTTAAAATTTGTGATCAGGCATAATGTGGATGCAGCATATGTTTGGAGGAATTGGTCTTTGGCTTTGGTCGTTTTTTGGGGGGAGAGGGTTCTTTAATTTTAAAGAAAGAAAAAAGTATTGATTAGGAACGAGTTCTTTTTCCACAAGTCATTCTAGAAGGATGCTCAGCAATTGTTAGCAAGACTTCACCTGACTAAGATCTTTAGCAAACAAATATAAGGGAAGATTTATACAGATCCTCCTTCACCTTTTGGTGCATTGCTTTTCAGTTCATAATCTACTCAAGATGTTGGAAAGGAAATGGGTTTTGCACCAAGACTGCAAAACACTGGCCACCTGTTACACAGAGGTCATTATTCCTTATTCAAAAATCTACATTTCATATACCACATAATTGCATGGACTTTACTTGTCAACAGTTAAGTAATGCAGTTCATTTCTTGGTTCTTGGTCCTTATTTTTTTTTACTTGATAGGTTGAATAAATATTAATTTTAAAATCCACAATATTATATAAATATTTCCTCAAGGGAATGTTTCAGAAGTTTGTTTTTAAATACTTTGGGTTTTGGAGAAATTCATTGGTAGTAATATAGTGTTTCACTCACACTAAATTGAATTATATATACAACATAATTTAATAAAGTATTATGAGTCTTGGAAGTCTAACAGGAAGGCTGTGTATTAGGTCAGTTTGCTAGCAAATATAATGTATTACTCTTTTTGTAAATATGAATGGAATTCAAAGAATGAAGAAATTGAAAGATACAAGCATCTTTCTGTAGAAATAACAGTATGATAATTACATTGTCCTAAGTACTAATACGCTACATATTAAGATTCACCAGGGTAATGTTTTTTATCCTTTTGGTATGTATCTGTGAAGTTGTTACTAGTTGCACTTGTTTCACTGAGTAGAAAGGACGCCAAGGATGTAATCCGCATGAGTTGGCCGTTCAATGAAAATTCAAAGTGTCCTGCTAGTGTTCTATAAGCAATTATAGTCATTTTAGAAGTAAAATGGTCATAGTATAGGAAAAAACATCTGTATGCAATGGAAACTCCTGGCTTTTGCACATCATAAAACACCAGGCACTAGTCACTGCAGTGCAGAAGTATTTATTTTTTTGTATAATGTTGTTCTGTTGATGACAGTCTCTTTAGGATGTATAATGTGGAACTTTCAAATTAATTTAAGCTAAATAAATAGCTTATTGCTCAATGTAGTATTTATAAGAAGATTAGTAATTGTTAACTGATTCAGCAGCATCATTAGATATATCTGCTGTAGAGCATGGTTACAATGAAATAACTAGCCTCTCCTGCAATACGTTCTATAGTATAAGCACAGTCCCTTGAAAACTGAAGTATTTGGAGGGTTTCTATAAGTGAACAGGGAAGGAATTACATCAACAAATCCCACGGCTTTTCCTTGGGCTGCCATGGGATTTTAACTTGGTTCTCCAGTAAATCTTTAAGGAGAGACTCAAAGTAGGCTTTAGCTCTAGTACAGATTTGAAAAGAATGGAGAAAACTGAACAGGTGTCAAGGAAGGAAACTGGGTTTCTGAATCCCAGTTTTAGTTGTGGGTCATCCTCCAGAAATTGATTTTTGCCAAACTGATGTCAACTGAACATGTACTGATGCATACATGTCTTTGTGTATCACTCCCTTTGATCTCTCATCCTTCTTAGTGTCTCTTTAACAGATGATGTAGTGAAATTCCTGTTTGTACTGAAACATGAGTACCAAAGCTTTCAAATCAATTCTTACCTCTGCTTAAGAAGAAGCCTTTATATCGTTGCCTCAAAGACTTATTTATCAAGGCCATTCATGGTATGGGCTGGCATTCGTTTGTAGTGCTACAAAATGTCTCTGCACTTTGGGTGAAAACAGACATTGTCTGAATTCTCATTTCATAGAATTAGAAAGAAGTAGGCTGAAAGGGACCTCCAGAGATCATCTAATCCAACCACCTACCTGAGGCAGGATCACCCCAAACCATCCTATATAATCCATAATCTAAACTCTACATAAGACTACAGTAAACCCTGACACAGCACAGACCTAACACCTTAAACTGCCACAGGTAAAGGAGGGTAACCATGGCAGCCAACATCCTGTTACTATGAAATATTGTCAATATACATTCAGAGATCCCAAGTAGAGGGCCATGCACCCTGCTCCAGAGAGAGGTAAAAACTCCCACAGTCCATACCAATCTGACAATGGGGTAAAATTCCTTCCTGACACCAAATATAGTGATAGGTCTGACCCTTAGAAGAGAGACAAGACCCTGTAGCCAGGAACCTCTGACTTTGTTCCTAGTAGGAGAATTGGCACACTGGCACACCCCAATTAAGGTCCCCAGCTGTAGGTGTAGCCAACACCCAATGCATCTGGGGAGGCTTAAAAATACCCTGACACATAGAAAAAAGTGGAATGGAGTGTAGGAGCAACCAGCAAGCCCAAAAGCATGGAAAATACCCATAGTAGAAAATAGGCATAGCTATGCCTAGATCTTCTCTGAGCAGTCCAACTTCATGAACACCTTCAAGGATAAAGAATCCACAACTTCCCTAGGCAGTCTTTTCCACTGCCTCATTCTAACAGGAAAAACATTTTTCCAGATATCCAGTCTTACCCTTTGCTTGTGGCTATTGAACCAGTTATCTATCCGCCTTTGTAGTAATTTTATCTAGCCCACATATCTCCAGTTTGTTTGAGATGATCGTGTGGGACCTTGTCAAAAGCCTTGCCAAATTCCAGATGCCCTATATTCACAGCATTCCCTTCATCCGCCCAAGTAGTTACTTTATCAAGAAGGAGATCAAGAAGTTGTTTTTTATAAATCCATGCTGGCTACTCATGATAAGCCTTTCCTCCTGTTTACAAAGGAGGATAGTTGTAAGGCAGCAAAAATGTGGAGCAAATCAACATCCACATGACGACAGGAAAATCAGTGGTGCAACAAAAGGTAATAACAAACTTTGCCACTTTATTGCAGCAGATGTCTGTTACCTTATGGCGCTTTCCACTCAGCCAGCCCCACAGGGCTCATTGGGTGGGGAAAACCTCACATTCCCCTGGGCCCTAGCCCCATGCTGTGAGTTTGGGTCAGCGGGGAAAAGTGCTTCCCTGCTCAGCCAGCCCAGCTGAGCTGGCTGGGCAGGTGAAATCCTGGCTTTCCCTGCTGTCCCAGACCACTCTGGGTCTCAGGCAGCAGGGAATGTCAGGTGTTACCCAGCCCTATGGGGCTGACTGAGTAAGGAAGCCCTTTTCTTTGCTGCCCCAGATCCATGGCCTGGGTCTGGGGCAGTGGGGAAAGCAAGGAATTCACATGGCCCCTTGTTCGGCACTATCAAGCATGTGACAAAAGGCAACATACATTTCAGCCAGTGAAATGAATTGACTGTGCTGTGACACATTGCAGCACAGCTAAAGTGCTCCATTTGGCAACTATTTCTTGCCCTTGTAGTTCTACAAAAATGTAGCACTATGGGGGCACACAGGCCCCTTGCTGGAGAACTGCAACATCACCTCAAATATGAGCTCTCAACCAGGGTGTGATAGGGAACTGCTCCTTGGGCCCACCTTGCCTCTAGAGGAGCCCAGTCAATAATGTGCCTTCTCCCCAGCTGGGAAAGGAGGAATTGTCTGTTATCAGCTGGCAGATACCCAACTGGCCAGCTCTGTTTATCAATGAGCTGGACAGCCCAGCAGGCCCTGCAACCCAGCAGCAATGGGAATAGCCACTGCCACTTTAAACACCTCAGCTCTTGAAGGGGATTTGAAGCAACAGGAATAGTATGGTCCCAGCAGTGCTCCCTGAGAGCTCACTGCCAGGAGCTGTTAGGGAAGGAAACCTGCTGGTTCCCTTCTGACCTCCTTGGCACATGGGAGGACTAGCTGAGGCCCATGAGATGCTAGAAAGCCTAGATATCCCCTTAGCATGGCGCTGTATATATGTTGTGTAGCACTTCAAAATGTAGCCTTACAAATAAATTTCTCTTTGAAAGAGGTAACATTTTCTATCACTACACACAGCTTGAACAGCTGTTACTTTCTGAAATGCTACAAAGCATATTTTAGCATTATAAAGCATTTATATTTAGCATTATAAAAGTAACACCTTATCACCTCACTTAAGAAGATGTGTGTGTTCTTGGTCAGATGACTAAGAGTATTCTTGTTTTCAGGACTCAGTAATATTTAAAGAATTCTTCGTCCAAGTTTGTCATGATTTTGCCAAAGCAGCCATAGATTCCTCACCCCACCCCCACAACAAACCCTCCATTTTCCTTTCTTGTTCTCCCTTATACCTTTTTATTAATTGTTAGTCGCCTTCAAAACCAGATCAGATGCATGTCAGCTATTTTTACAAACGGATGTTTTTCAGTATTCCCTTACACATTACTAGTATTGCTAGTCCTATAAAAAAAAGAAAAAGCACGTTTACTAACGGTATGGATAGGGAAAGCTTCATCTCTTGGTCATTTAAGCCAGGAACAGACATTACGCTTTTACCGGTACAAGTAATCAGAGACCGGTCTATACCTGTAACAGAACAGAAGTTCACGGACGTAAACTAGTTGGAAAAATGATAGAACCCAGTCTAAGATTTGCACTCCCTCCTTCCCCCCCCACACACACCCCCAACCAAAGGGAGAATGTGTGTTCTGTTCACTACCAACCTAAACTACACCATTTACAGAAAACAGTGTAATGTGGATCAATTTCAGCTTGGGCTTTTTGAATGTCTGTACCTAGCCTTAAATTAGAGAGAGCCCTATGCGGTACTGGACAGAGCTTATTTGTCCTAATAGGGATGGCTACCAAATGTAGTGGGGGGGGGGTTATTTGTTATGTAACAAAATTAAAAGAATCATTTCTCACCATGCTACTAACATAGCTCCTTCAAACACATGGACATGGATATGCACACATGCTTGAAACCTTCCTTAATTTCCTGTATAGACAGTTGACAAGAAATTCTTGATGGCTTTATTGTTATGGAGCTACTGAATTCATGGCAGAAGTGGACTGCACAGTGGCTTTTTTAATTTTGCAGCCCCCACCCCCTGCCCCTGCTGCTGATTGGCCGAGGAGTCTCGCCACTCGCTCCTGATCAACATGAAGGTGAAAGCCACAGCTTTAAATGTGGGGCTGTTTTTGCCTTCAGGCAAGCAGGGGGGCCACCGGGGCCCCTTGGCCAATTGGCAGCAGGAGGCAAAAACCATGGTTTTTGTATCCCTACCAATCAAGAGCAAGCAGTAAGGGCCCTCTGCCAATCAGCAGTGGGGGAGGGGAGATGGTGCGGTATCCAGGGGAGCCTGCCGCATTAAAGGAGCTGCCGCACAGCCCAGTTTGTATTTGCTTATTCATTTTTCCTGTTGCATTTTTAAAGAATTCATACTTTTTTTTTTTTACATTTTCCCTTTTGTGCTATAAATGACTTGCTTTGTGTTAAGCGATGGTTTTTGTTTTTTTAATCTAAAGATGGTATAATTAAAAATGGATTAAAAAATTAAGAAAGATAAAACTTAGTCTTTATAACAGCTTTTTTTAAAAAGTATAAATATTATATGGGTTGTACAACATGACTAAAACTAGTGTTTTCCAAACTGGAACTTTTGCAACCCTTGGTCATTGTTCTATGAAACTTTAACCTACTATACAGTAAGGGTACTGTAAGGGTTTGTTTTGTTTTGCATTTAATAGATCTATACTTTGTACTTTCTGTAAAGTGTAAAATCAGATTTGAAAATCAGAATACATGTTCATTTCAGAAGCTGCCTAAGTGTGAATTCTTTGCTTTGAAATGACTGAAATTACAAACGTTTCTCAAGCTCATAGCA
Organism: Crocodylus siamensis; assembly: GCF_052110815.1. NCBI lineage: Eukaryota > Metazoa > Chordata > Crocodylia > Crocodylidae > Crocodylus > Crocodylus siamensis. The sequence goes on from NC_143396.1 coordinate 201,464,259, forward strand.
AAACCTTTTCTTGTTTCTGTATTTAAGCCTTTCAGAAATAATGTAGATTTTTACTTGTCTGCAGGTTGTATATGTTGAGTGGAGTCTAAAATATGCAATTATATTTAACTTCTTACTGAATACAACATAAATTTCACCATCATAAAATAAAAGCTATGGAAAAAAATTACTTATGAAAATGTTTTGAGTCCTAGGTCTTGGTTCATGGAGTATTCCATAGTCTGCATAGTGTGTAGTGTGGAAAAATGGCAAAGACTAGAAGAAGGGCTATAACTGGTATTTGCGAGTAAATTTCTGTGAATGAGGAAGTTCTTGGCATGATTTCAGCTATCCCATTTCCTGAAGCCTTATTGTGCATTAGTAGTGAGAGAACAAAATTGATTTACAGGGAAAAAAAAAAAAAAGCATCCATTACCTGCCCTAGTGACAAATATCTAAAAGTTAAGTCAATTTATTACTAAATATGACAGGGAAAATTGGGATGTAGTTGTATTTTTTTCCTGTTTTTAATCAATTTTACAATCTTATTTCTAAGATTTATCATACACTAAACAATTTTTTCATGGTTGCCTTATACAGCTTGCACATTGAGTAAATTGTACTAATGATAACTGTGCCATTCTTATGAATGCAAACTGTTTTCTTTGCCTTTTCACTTCATACTATTGTTATGAGAATGTCATTAAATGGCCCATCATGATGACGCCTTTAGGTCACATTAATATTTAATACTCTAAATTCATTCACTAGAAATCATTTGCAATTCGGAATTCCATGAGTCAGTTGTTAGAAGAATCAAAATTTATGATTAGTATAGTAATTAGATCAATCATTGGTAACTCAGAAATGTTTATTGAAATGCATACATTAATATTTGATTTCACTTTAGCAGAACAACCTGGCAGACTTAATTTAGCATAGTTTCCAGAAATATCTTCTTATGCATGTATTAACCTGAGTACTAGAGGAAGAAAAATCTTGGCTATTATTTTGTCCCAAACCTCAATTAGAACTAATCCCATTCATCAATGTCATTTTGTCATGAACCTGACTTGTGTGCTGTGACTCATGTTTTCTAAGTTCTTGCATCCTGCTTTTCACATTATCGTATATCTCTGTAAATCTCCTATATTTATATATTCATTTCTTGATAAATTAGTTCCTCTGGGCAAAGTATTTTAGGGACAGGTGATACAGCAGACCTAAAGCTGAGGTTTTTGGAGAGGTTTCAAGGGGACAGAGATTATAATGCTTAACTCTTTCATGATGCATTATTATTTCACTTACCAGATAGTTCTTGAACACAATTTAAGTCAAGCAAACATTTATCAAAAACAAAATGTTGGCAATTATAAACTTAAAATTCATCAGCCAGCTGCTATAAGTGTCTTTTGATCATGGTTTTCTATGATAAATTCTGTCTTAAACATTTTCTTTTGGAGATCTACCATAGCCCACAGTAGCAAAAGCATTTTACTCTGGTTCCTGAAGTTCAGAGTAAATATTTCTGTTGTAGACCTCAATGTTCCATTTTCATACATTAAGCTGAAAAGAACAGCTTGATATTTATGATCTATAGTATTCTAACTGGGAATATTAAAAATTTTTTTACAAAACCGAAAACAAAAGGCAAATTGTAGAATAAGCAAATGTAGAAATCAAGTTTAACTTGTTTTGGAAGTTAACATTTTTTATCTGAAAAATATATGCAGGTACTACCTCTTTCTGGTACCAGAGTTCCAGTCAATAAAATTAAATTCTCTAATCTGAATTAGAGTTGGCAAGTTGGTCAATTGACCAGTATTGTCAATTGACTGTATTTCTAACTGGTCAAAGATTGGTCAAATATTATAAGAAGGCTTTCTGTGATTGTAGCAATGCGGTGTATAAATATAATTTTAAAAATTAGCCCTTTAAATTATATCAGTTAATGGTTTGACCAATGGAGGGCTGAGAGCTGAGGACAAGGTGAGGGGGAGGGGTGCTGTGGAAGCCTGGGGCTCACTGCTGTGAGGCAGCTCCCCACACTGCTGTGACCTGTGGCTGGTGCCCAGAGCCCAGCATTTCGCTGCAGTGGCCCCAGGCAGCCTGCAGCCAGGCACTTGGCAGGTGGGTGGTGCAGCGTGGGGGAAGCGCATCCCCGGCCATGATTTCTGCCATGTGAGTGGGGGAGGGGAGCAGAGCACTTCCTCCTCCACAGTGGCTGGAGGCACGGAGTAAAGGGAGCTTGCCACTGCCGATCCAACTGCACCACCCATGGGCCATACCACCTTGTAGCCCCTCCTGCTGGAACATCCCCTACCTGTCTGCCCAGCCATGGGGAACACTGCCACCGCTAAGGGAGGCAACAAGATCAAGAGCAGAGAAGGAGGGATGGAGGCAGGGAGACTCCCAGTAGCCAGCACTCACTCTGCTTGCCACAGAGCAAGACCAGTCCAGAAACAAGTGGCACTCTTCCTGCCAGCCATCGCACCCTTCCCTGCTTCCTCTTCTCCTTCTTTCCTCCTCCAGGGAGAAGGCTGGCTCAGCTAGGCTCCACTGCCTCCTCTCCCCACCCAACCCTAGCACTTCGATTTACACAGTGCAAACTTCTGGCAGAAGGGGCAAGCAGCATGCAAAAGCAGGCTAATTCAAACATTAACTGTAATGCATTAAAAGTATAAGTATAACTATTGTTTAACCTTTCACTTCCCTAATAGCAACAAGGACAAGCAGGTAGAGCTACTGGAGCTGAAAGGGGATGAGTGCAAGTCATGCCAACCCAATAGTTTTAAATCCTCAGTTTTGGACATTTATCTGATTAACTGGACTTTTCCAGATAACACAGACATTTCTTGACTATTTTTCTTTCTAAAATAATTTAGAAGAAACGTGTGTGTGTGTGTGTGTGTTTGTGTGTGTGTATATAGTATTTCCACTGGCCGTTTCAGTATGTTGGTTTCTTTGAATTTGTATATTAAAAGTAGTTTGAAAGTTTCAAATTGAAACTTTTTTTTTAAAAGAGGGGTTAACTTTCATTAAAAAGAAGTATGTGACAACAGAAAATCTAAAGCTTTTGTATGGGAATTTTTATAAAGCAGTGCAAGGAGGAAAAGCAGTGAAAAGCAGACGTAAATTCTGAAATTTTGCATATGTAACTCGCATAGACAAAATGATAAAACACCTATTAAAGTCTTGTGAAATGTGCCTACCTATAGTAAAAGAGAGGCTCCTTAATAATAATTCCAAGAAGAAGCTGTTTTCTTCTATTTGTACATCAGATGCTTCCTCTGATTTGTGCTTTGAGCACAGAAGATTCCTCTAATGAAGATAGTATGGTGACAGCAATGGAAGAAAATATTGACACTCCAGCTGGCTATATTTTGTTTCTTTCACCTTCAAACTCAACTTGTGTAAGCAGTTTTGACTTCATAGCTTCATCTTCAGCAGCCTTCTCTTTCCAAGCTTTCTTCAGCCAGTTCTTGGGAATCAAATTCTGTGGAATCTCCAGCTTCACAGGAAGCACAAAGTGGATCAAAATCACAAATATTTTAGGATTTTTGGACAGTATTAATACACAAGAAAAAATGTGAGTTTGGTTGGATGTTAGCTAAAGCTGTATAAGCAAGCAAACTTGCCTTTTCACATAAAAAATCCCTATATGATTCCCTACATTTTTTGCCACGCTGCATCAAGTGTACATATTACCAGACACAAAACAGCTGGCTGGACATCTTGATGAAAGTTTTGGCAAAATGCAAAGAGGAGTAAGTGGTATTATTAAAGAGACATCTGATGTGTCCATTGTATCAGATGGTTCAAGCTAAATTTAAAATTAAAGTATAATTAAGTTCATGGTAACAACTTCACAACCATTATTATGTAAACTTGTAAGCACTGCAAAACATCGACATGCATCTAAGTACATAGCATTACAGTTTGAAAATGTTATTGAAGAACTTAGTGCTGAGAGAGTATTTTCAGTTGTAACTGACAACACCACAAATATGAAATCCATTTGGAGTACTGTGGAAGAGAAATATCCTCATATTCAGTTCTACAGTTGTGCCCTTGCAACTTCTTGTTCATTATTTTGAAGGTTTATAAACATGCCATTCTCATCACACTCAAGTAAAAAAATTATCACGTTTTTCAAAAGTAAACATACCAGCTGCTCTGTTCTTGCGTTGCCAAAAACAATGCTGCATACTTTCAACGTTGAGCACAACCTGTCCTACATGGTGGGCTTCAACAAGCAAATGTTTGCCACAACTTCAGGTTTGGAAGAAAGCTTTGCAGTCAGCTGTTGTAGAAGAAAGTGTTTCTAGGATTTGTCCGCAAGACATTCAAATTGACGTTGTTGATGAGTGTCTTCGGGGACAAGAGGATGTCCATATTTTTCTCAATTCTACAACCTGCTGCCCACGCTCTACAGAATTTGGAAGATGACAAATGTGCACTTACAGATGTCAGATATGAGTGCACAGACATTCAGCATCATATCACCAACACTGATAAAAAAGCTCCACTTTCAACATCTGAGGAAAAACAAATAAATGATGGAGAAAAGAAATTGGCAATTGATCACTGATGTAAACAATGCAGCTTACCTGTTGGATCCCCAATATCAAGGAGAGAAGCTAACAAGTGAAGAGTTTAATGCAGCATGTGAACTAATAATGAACTAGCCAAGTTTTAAGAAATTTTTTAATGACCAATCTGTTTTGGCTGAAATAATTCATTTCAAAGCAAGAAGTGGTATATTCAACAGTAAAGTGATGTGGAATGCAGCCATATCTGTAGAAAAAAGTTAAATTACATCATCAGATTGGTGGAAAGGCCTTTGTCCTCCTTGTTCATTTGTGACTGTTTCTGATAGCTTGTTAACGTCAAGTGTGTCTTCGGATTCTTAGAAGAAAAATACAGTGAAAAGAATTGAAGAGGTCAAGAGAAAGATGACAAACTAACAAAAAAACAGACTGAGTGAAAATAATGTTTTAAATTGTATATTAATAGTTTTTTTATACTTCTGTTTTGACCAAAAGTATGTGTTTTTGATTTTATGGGGAGTTAATTTTTATAGATTTCTTGACGCACATAATTTTTTAATGTTTTTGATACAATTACTAATGAAAAATTGTGCTTTGTGTTTTAGTTGTCTGTAAAAGACTTAATTGTGAAATACATTTTTCAACATGATATAAGAAATTACTGCTTTTTAATTTAAAACAAATATATATTATTTAACCAGTCAATTGACCAGACTTTATTTGATCAATTGAATATCTAACCCTAATCTGACTGTATTTAGCCGTTGTAATTGTTCAGCACCGCTGTCATTTAGACTTTTATTTCCCATGATATATTTTATACAAAAAAGTGTAGTGTACCAAACAACAGTAATTTGATAGTTGATATTAAGAAATATTTACGTATTAAGTGTCCTTATAACTCTTAGATGCTTCTTCTTGCTGCTGTTCAACTTGAATACTGTCCAAGAGGAAATATAATAGAACCATTTTAAGGAATGATTAAGTGGCTTCTCTGCTATTACCACCATGTTACTTCCAGCAGAAGAAGGTTTTGCTTCATAAAGTATTTTATAATTGTGGTTATGGTACAAGAAAATAACCTTTTTCATTCTCTCATTTGCTTGCTGAAGTACGTATGGAGATATTAGAAGAAAATGTACATGCTAAAAAGTGTCCACCCACACACCACTCAAGTCACAGGTAAATAGTGAGTATATCAAGGGAAAATGTTGCCTGAAGTTGCGTCGTAAAAATATTGCAGTTAATGAAATAAATTCCAGAATGACTTTCTTCCCTGTACTCTAAGTCTGAAGTTATAGCTCTCCCTGAACAGATGTTGGTATAAAAAGAAAGGATATAAAAATAGCTTTGTGTCATAGAGCAGAATTTCACAATTGTAGTTGGAGTAGAGATTCCAGGTAGAATGTTTATAGAAAATATGCCAGTTCAGAACCATTAGGAGAAAGTGGTTTTCATTCTGTATGAACATGCTCAAATGCTGTGTTAAAAATTTAAACTGTCATTTCAATACATGATTCTTCAGAAACCTTGGTTTTAACATGTATATACTGCCACATGTTCTGCTGGTCAAGCTCGTATTGCTGGATTGGGCTCCTGTACACTGGATCCATGTGCTCTAAACTTCCCTGTTCTCAACAGAATTACAATACTGTTTACCCTTGCCTTCTGTTTACCACACTTTTTTGATGCAGAATTTCTTCATGCAAAAAGGGTCCCTCTGACATAGTTACCCTAGGCCAGGAGTGTAAAACTCATCAGGGCTGGATTGGACCTGCAGACATGTCCAATGTACTGCATGCCGCATGCGTCACAGTGCAGCACACTCACCTTGGATTGGCCCCATGCACAGCCCCCATGGTGGACCCTGAGTGCACTGCATCTGTCCCTGCATGCAGCACATGTCAAATTGGCCCCATCTTCAAGGACTGCTTCATGAAAATATCTAAACGTGCTTGTCTTCAGTTAACATGAGAAATGCTAACTAATTTATCATGTCAATTTAAATGAGGATATGTGATGTGGATAAAAAGTAATAAATCAGATTCCCTCTCAGTTTTCTCTACTAGAATTTTAATATTATAAAACTTTAACCTGGCTGTCTGTCCATAATATTTTATTCGCACTCTGATTGGCTGACTGAAACAACCAGTCAGAGTGTGACTACAGCACTGGGACAGGAGGTAGAAGCATGGCAGAGTGCCACCATGATGGCGAGGACACAGCGAACAGAGGGGAGGAGGGCAGGCCACTGGAGTCCCCCCCTTGCTTCTTAGAGGTGGTAGCAAGGGGGGGGATGTGGGGTCAGGACGCTGCGGGGCGGGGGATGAGGCCACCAGCACTGGTCTCAGCTCACCCCTCCCTCCTGCTGTTGCCACCTGCAGAGCCAACATCATGGCAATAGGGGGAGAAGCAGTCCTAACATGGGGAGGAGTGGGCCCAGCCTGACGCAGCAGCACTGGGGGAAGGGAGAAGCGGGCCTGGGCCCAATGCGGGAGGGGAGGAGCAGGTCTGAGGGTGAGGGGAAGAAGACAGCCCGCCGTGATGGTGGGGGAGAGGGGAGGAGTGAGCTACCTCCCTCCACCCCCATTGGGCCTGGACCTACTCCCCCCCCACACGCACACACTGGCCCCGAGCCCACTCTTCCTGTCCCACTGCCACAGCAGGCCAGCTTCTTCCCTTCCTTGGACCCTGTCCTCCCCACATCAGGCCAGGGCCCACTCCTCCCCTCCCCCCACCACCATAGCAGGGAAGGTGGGGGGGACGACACGGGGCTATGTCCTTGCCCACTGTCCCCCTTCCCCTCCCCAGTCATTCTTGATGGGCAATTGGATAGTACTAGAATATTTTTAGATTTAGTGCAGAATCTTCTGAGGAATCCATGATCCCCTTTGCCTCTTTCTGGCTCTTTCTTTTTCTGTGGGACCTCTCTCTGTCCTAGTCAGTTTCCTTTGTCCTAGCCCTTCCTTTCCTACATTAAAGTCAAGTCTTCTCTGTACTAAACTTGTTTCTCTTATCTTCTGTCAAAAACTTCCTCTCCTGTTCTGAATCCAAGTTTATATTTGCACTTACCAGTACCTATGTCTGTTGGAAATATTTATGCTTTAAAAAAATTTAGAAGAACAACATGTACAATCTTTGGCCAACTAATTGTTCCACGCTGTTTGCACCTGAATAGGCAACTACTCATTAAGGTTTAAAAATTGCCAGTGTCCCAGTTGAGCATATTGGAGATACCATGCTCACTATGTGGTGGGTTCTATATACACTGAGGCATTTCATGATGTAACATTTTCTATAGCATGAGCTAGAGTAAATGAATTATAAGCAGATATATTCTTCAAATTGTCACAATTACATATTGAAACATTCATCAACAACTTGCATTGAACTGAGTGAACTGCTATTTGGAAGATGAGCAGTTTTCAGTCTTAGCAACACAATACTCCCATTATCAGCCAGCTGTACCAAAATAAGACATGCACTATAAAGTATCATAACTGTAAAAAATATTTAATGAAGACATGTGGTAACCTCTGGGGTTGCTGAGAGCCATGTAACTGAGTCTTTTCAAAGAAAAGACCTGCATTCATTGTTATACTTTTCTTTACTTTGGTACTTAGGTTTGAACTGCAGTTTTCTCATTTATGAACTTTCTATTTTTTAGTTAATTATATTCTAAGATTCTCATTTTCTAGCCATGCGAATACTAATACAGAGTACTGTGTGCAGAATGTCTCCTTTGAAAATCTTTGCAGTAAATTGTTCTTTATTCAAATTAATGTCCCTATATATTTTCCCAAGCGTGGAAGCTGTCACTGTACTAATATTACCAGAACACAACCAAATACCTTCCAGTACTGCTTGATCTTAATCCACAGGAGGAAAGTTCTCCATGAGAGAATGTTGCAGAGAACATCAAAGTTATCTTAAAGCATCCCATGCTATGTCCAACCCAAACAGAAGTTGATAGCACTTAACAAATACAATGATAGTCTTCATGGACTTCTCTAAAACAGCAAAAATCCAATTTTATCTAGGTTGCCAAGACTAAACAAGTAACCAGAGCATCTCCCTGGTGTTGAAATTGCCAGGCATGCAAGGAAAGTTTACTAGACTGTTGAGATGAGATGAAGTGGAAGTGTACCTGTATGTTGGAGTAGTCTTAATTAAGAAGAAAAAAAACAAAGTCTTGGACTAGCAGACCCTGAAATTCTGAAAACTAAATAAAGAACTAGGGCTTATCCCTAAAAAGGGTATGCTCACTGAAAGACTGCATATAGGTCAAGGTATATGCCCTACATTGCTGAGATTGGTTTCTATTCAGCTGAACGCTATGGGGAACATTATGTTCTCTGTAGCAACAGTTGCTATAAAAGGCATGTTTCCCTTGAGCTTAATTGCAATAGGATTTGAAGAGATCTCCCTATCAATCCCAGTTGCTTTGTTTTCCAAATACCATGTGTCCACAGAAACATCCATTATAGCCCTTCTTGCACACCACAGTTAGAAAGCCACCAGTAAAAGAGAATCTACTGTGTGCCACAGGGAGTTTAGGAAATTTACCAATTTAGAATATACTAGATAAAATGTGCCCATGTGATCCCAGGAAGTAGATCATTCCCGATACTCAGCCTTTGCAGAATTTTTTTTTTTTTAATTTTGATTGCTAAAATCAATGTTTATTTTTAAAGGATGTAGGTTGTAGCCATGTTGATCTAAGGACATAGGCAGGCAAGGTTCTTTGAGTGAATCTGATGTCTTTTATTAGACCAACTGAAATAGTTGGAAAAAAATTCTTAGTTCTGCCTGTCTTGCATGCATACCAGCCCAGCCTCTGGCTTCTTTAGTATTCATTCCATCCAGGAAGAGCACACACCAACTGCAGAGGCTTCCTCAGCCTAACAAATGGTTTTTAAACCCAAAAGCTTGCTAAGAAACATTTTTACAACTATTTAAGTTGGTCTAATAAAAGATCATAGGTATCATAGTACTTGGGATCGGAAGGGACCTAAACAGATCATCAGGTCTGGCCCCCTGAAGACATCGGATTCACCCAAAGAACCTTGTTTGTTTACTTTTAAGCATTTCTGTTTTTTAATCAATTTTTATTAATTTAAATTTTCAGGATTGCATGAAATCAGAGATGTGGGGCCCAGACAATTAAGTAATAACAGTATACTGTTAAAATCATTATAAAAGCACGTTAAAATATAAAAAGTAAATATCTAGCATACCTGATAATGCAGAGGCTGGTCCAGGCTTGGCAGGAGTTTGGCACCTACCCCAATCATGCAAGGGCCAGGCCAGGTTTTAGTGCCTGATCCCCAGCTGGGACATGGACAGAGAGAGCAGGTGGCAGCATTGAGTTCCTGGCTGCCAAAAGCCCTGTCCCTCAAATCCTGCCTACCAGCACAACTCCCAGTGGCTGCACAAGCCACTGCCATATGAGCAGTGTGCAGGCAGCACAGCCAGGACTCCTCTCACGCTGATTTTCTTTCAGTCCATGAGTGTCAGGTGAAATATTTTATCATTGCTTATCAATAAAAATTGCATCCTGCCAAACCTACCTATACTACAATTAAAGGGAAGAAAACCCAACGGCCAATCTAACCTGGCAGAAAATTTCTTCTGGTCCCCAAACATGGCCATCTTACTGACCTTGAACATGTGGAGGTACCCAAGAGGCTTCTCAGTATCACTAACCAGTACCTATTAATCAGTACCCATACTATGCTCACCTCTTGGACAGGAGCTTTAGCTGTGTAGATGGATAAGAAAACCAACATTGTACGAAATGTTCTTTGGAAAGAATCTGCAAATGGATTCTGAGAGAATTTAAAACTTTGCCTGTTTAACTGATGCTTTTGTAACCGTCTTTGTGGAGGTACCAGAAATAAAAAAGTTATCTAACTAACCACATCTTAGTAAAAGGATACACTAATTTTATTTTAACTAGTTCTTTGATATGAATTGTATTCTACTGCTAAGAAGACTTCATTTTAAAGGCCTAGGGTTTTCACTAATGGTTTATAGTTGCACTTCATAAAATTCCTGAATTCTGCTTATTATTAATGTACTGCATATTAAACAGTACTTATTGTGATGAAATTGAAAAATTATTAATGTTGTCAATACTTCCGTGTTCTCTACCTATCTAGTTTATGGTTTAAATGTTCATATTTACGGTTAATTTAAAAGTGGTTTCAGTGCTTAGTCCTGGAGACTCTTCTAAAATTTGGCGCAGTCAACAAAATGTTTATCTATCCAGACTTCATTTTTAGTTGCTTGGGACATTAGCAAAATCCCAGGGTCTTACAGTAAACAAACTTTCAGAAACTGGAACCTCCTTGTCATAATATATCAACAGACAGAACACCAACCACTCGCAACTTTTTCCTGAAACAAAAGTTTTCAGATGCACATAAGCTGCAGAAAAGCTTTCTAAATTAATATTTAAAAATGTGTCCTGAAATGTTTAATGGGTAGTTGTTTCAAAGACTAAAACTGGATTAACTGAATAAAGCTTATTGTTGGAGTTCAGAATATAAACTGTCCAAAAATCTTCAAATGGCAGTGTTAATTCTAGTTCTTAGTTGTAATGGGCAGAGAGAAAATATTTGGAATTAAAAAAATAATTGGTGTTGTTTAACTGCATCTTACATAAAATGAGAAACTAGACTTAGCAGCAAACAATACCAGTAATTAGCATGGTAGGTGATGTTTTCAGGAGCATCTACTGAAAGCAGTTTATAAACAAATGAACTAAGTCCCTTTCCTATTTTCTATCAATGACCTTTGAGGAAAAATTGCTCTTTGCCACAGTCCGACTATACAAGATAAATAGGAAAAAGTATTTTTTTTCAAATGTGGTTCTGATTAATTCTGTATGTTTAAAAACAAAAATCCCACAACAGTGAAGCAAAACATAATAATGATTGCCACCATTGCCCTCCCCACTTGATAACCCACAAAAAGTATTGGGAATAACTAACTATGGCTAAGCAATAGTGTTAAACTAAAATGAGTAAACAAATCTGTACTCTTTGGGGTTGTATTTATTGATTGTGTACTGTGTGATTCTCTAACAAAAGTTACTGTGTTAAACTTGTTAAAAATTATGGTACCTTCTATCCATCACACTTTTGGAGCTGCTAAAAGTCATAGCTTTGTATGTATGTGTTTCAGAGAACTAAAGTTAAGGAATACTTCAATATATGTTCAACGTTAACTTTTTTCTAAATTTTCTATGCAATTTTTCTTAAGTGCTGATGCAAGTTTATTTGCATCTAAATGAATACAGCAGTTTAACATCCCAAATTTATTTCTGAACCATCATTTCTCAACAACTTGTAAACCTGTGTTCCTTTTACAACTCAATATCCATTTGTTCATTAGAAATAAGTAGGTAGAACAGAAAGGAAATGCCAAGCAAGACGGCAAATTAAAGTGAAGCCAGTCCCATTATAGGTCTAATTTTAAGTAATTTTGTTTCATCTCTGTAAGAATTAGCTTCAGCTTGTAATGGGAGAATTGTATGACTTATGTTATAAATTATCCAGGTATTTTAAATACTCTTAGATTCTTCTACCTTCTCTTCACTCGTTGGTGTTTTTTAACAATGCAATAATTGTCATAAAATTGCATACAAGTAATATGTATTTCAGTGTGGATATAATCAACAATGTCCTCCATGGTGCTATATACTTTCTTTGTCATTTTAAAGGCTTTTTAGTAGACATTTAGGATTGTGGGGGTTGTTTTATCTATTTTTTTTACTATTATCCCAATGTTTATACAAGTACTGATGCAATAGAAATAATTTACTTTACATGCAGATTTGTTCATGTAACACCTTATTTCTAGCAACTTTTTCCCTGCTTGAGAATATATTTTTGGTAGGGCAGGCAGAGGGAACAAAATGATATTGATTTCACTACGGGGGTGGGGGGTGTTATTCTTTGGTTAGCAGTTTTCAGATAAACCTAACCCAGCATTAATTGTGTTGAACAGGTACATCTCCAAAAGTGAAGAATAATGTGCAACTTGCAACAGAATGTGTAGGCCCTCTACAAAAAAGAACAAGGCGGAAGCTAATGGATTCTCCAACCACATCTCAAAGCCCTAAAGCATCCCAACAGTCTAGCCTTAATCAACTGGAGGATTCTCTCAGCAAGGAGGTTCGTCCCATTGTGTATACACCAGAAGCTTGCAGAAAACTTGAGCAAAACCCCTGCACATGGGCTATAGTGAAACAGTCATTGCAGGTACCAAGTGCCAGGAAAACAAATACTTGTAATGCTGAAGACATTAATGTTCCTTTGAAAAGAGTGTGTAACATGAATTCTACATTTCACATATCCGAATGTGAAGAAATGGACATGAACTCAACAGTAACGCTCTATAGAGGCACAACTGAAACAAATGATGCTTCTGCGATGCTTTCTGAAAAGGAGTCACAGTCGTGCAGTAATAGCAGTGTTTTGCAAAGGTATATTCTGTTCATGGGGGTAGGGTGGATTCTGTTCATGGAGGCAAGGTTGGGCAGATGTGGCTGGGAAGGTTTACTTGGGTTGATCCTGCCTTGAGCAGAGGGCTGGACTAGATGATTTCATGAGGTCCCTTCCAGCCCTACTTTTCTATGATCTGTGATCCTATGACCTTCTTTTTACCTTTTCCTCTTTTTCTACACATTTTAAATTTTCTTTTAATGCAGTTAGTCCATTTTAGTTAGTTTACTGTTAGAAATAAAATCAACATAAGGGGCTTGATTGTTAAGAATTCTCAGTATTATATTAGTCTTACTTCTGCTGTTCTTGCAGTTAAACAGCACTTCAGTGGAAGCAGAGCTAGGCAGATGCTTCTTAAAATCTCCACCTATACTGGCAAGACATTAAAACAAAATGCAAAATAAGTTTATTGTGCCACTTAGTATCAACAGATGGTATAGTTCAAGAGAGAGAAAATAATTATTGAATTCTATTCCTTTTTCTTTTGTGTAGATAATCAAGATTCTCAATTTGTCTGAGCCTAAGGTCTCCAATCTGTAAAAGGCAAACAATATTTTTCTTCCTCTAAATCATTTCATTATATCCTAATGAAAACTTCCATCTAAATATTGACTGCTAGTATTGAAGTACAATATTTGGGCTTTCAGAAGAAAAGATTTAGTCTTTATATTTAATATATATATTTATCTAATAAAAAACAGACCATATAGATTTGTCTATTTTACTACCCAGGTGATTTTTCAACTGTGGGGGGAGCAGCATTTATTTTACCTATGGTAGATTTTTCATAATATATCTTATTTTAATTTCAGACTTGGTCTCCCTTCATTGCTAAATAGAAATCCTGGTCCAATACATGAAAAGCCATCATACATGGCAATGACTTCTGCTGCAGAAAGAAAAAGAAAATTATTAAGGTATTGTTTAAAATGGTCTCTTGTACTGTCTTTTACCAATTCTGATGTTACATTTTTCCCATTGTAAAGAAGTAAGTTTTCAAGTTATCTGTATCCAGAGGGATTAGTATGATCCAAAAAGATTTTATAACTGATTAAATATTACCTTTACTGGTTTACATGGAATATTTTGTAAGACGTTTTATGTGCTTTTTTGTTCAGTTTCAGTAGAACCAGAAAATACAAACTAACTTTTTATTGTCTATGACTCCTTTGTCCTGTATGTGGGAAGATGACTTCTGATTTAAAAGTAGCAATTCAGTCATTAATTTGAAAATCAAATTTCTCTGAAAAGTTTGTACCTGCTGTTCCAGAAGACACTGAAGACTGCTGTTACCTACAAGATGTGTATTTAACAGCAGTTCTTTATGTAATAGTTATCATGTATATATATTCAAACTCATGGACTCCTTCCTGTGAAAGGAGGTCCCATGCAGGTTCTTCTTCAGACCCTTTAAGTGCCTCTTGACAGATACCAGCATCAATAAAGCTGAAACTGAAGAGGCACCAGGAAAGCTTGTATACGTAGGAAAGGAGATGATGGAGAAAAAGTGGCTTTAGGCATGATTTGCATGGCTTTGGGGCTTCTTCAAAATCCCTTCTAAACAACATGGGATAACAGTCTGCTATTCTTACCACAAATTTCTTAGTTTTTTCAGGCTTGAATTTTTTTCACTATAAAAATGGGCTTTGATCTTAAAGTTGTTATTTTTAGTTAAAAATATATGTATTAATCATCTCTCTTTTAAAGAAGTCATCACAAATTGCCATCACTTTATACAGGAGCCAGTCAGTAATATAGCAACTGTATAAGAGTTTTATGAACGTATCAAGGTTCTGTATCAAAGATGTATATTTTCCCCCATATAGTACCAAAAAAAGGATCTACGCTTATTCCCTATACTTCTTTTTCTTCTCACCTGCTCCACCCATGGCCCATAGAGAATCCTTCAAAAATACCATTCCAGCTGCCTCAGAGCTCAGGTTCTTTAAACAGGGTTGTTCTTAGACTGTTTAAGTAATAAAGCAGCTACATATTCCTGTTTTGTTGAACATTCATTTATATTTTTAAAAGAACTGTTTGTTTTCTGGAGATACTTTTTATGTATTTCCCTACATTCTATAAATCTTTAATTGCGAGTTAAGCCCAGAAGCCAGCCTTAGGGAAAATGGCATCCTGGGCAAACTTGAATTTTGGCACACCCCTCACCCCAAGTTAGGAGCAGCATGGTGCTGATAAGTGCGCTGTCTGACCTGGCTCCTCCTGAGTAGGGGCTTGAAGTGGCAGGGGCGGGGCAGGCTTTCCTGGGTATTGCTCCTACTTCCTTGGGCAGGCTGAGAGTGCTGCTGTGTGCACAGGCTGCTCACGTATGTATGAGTGGTGGCACCTGTGCGTGCATATGCTGCCCCCCTGACCACAGCATCCTGGGCGGTCCACCACCCATAAGGCCAGCTTTGGTTAAGCCAAACAAATCAGTCAACCACTGGCATTTCATCAAAACTGTATGGCATTCTTAAGGAAAAATAACTGGATTTTTCAGAGTACAAATATGGCTCTGTTCTCTACAGAATTGCTCATTAAATCCTATGGTTAAGAGGCTAATGCTAGCAATGTACAGAATAACCCTTTCTTGTTTCCAAATCATTACTTCTTAATTTAGACATAAGAACTATAGCGATAAAAGCTACACTAAAACAGAAGTGCTCCAGTGTCTTCTACGCTAAACACTATTCATCGACACCTAAAAAATACTCACCCGTTTCCACATCTCCTATGCCAGAATAACTCTAAAGGAATTTTTAGACCCTTGTCCTGTCTGACCACAATGGTTGCTCTCATTCCTGAATTCAAATCAGACATCCTTTTCCCTCACCACTCCTTTTTTTCTCTCTGTAGGGCATACAGGGAGAAAAGAAACCAAGACCTCAGTTTATGTGTATGGAATAAGTAATGCTTCTTATTTTTCAACCAGTCCTGAGTTGATTTGTTTTCTTTTTTATGAATCAGCTAATACTAGATAATGCCGTGTAATGCATTTTTAGAATGTAAGTTCTGAACTACCAAAATACAGTGAGTAGACTAAGAACAAACTCTCTGTTTTCTTCCCTCCCCCTCCCCAAGTTCTACATCAAACACTGGATTAAGTAGCCAGCAAGAGCCTGTATCTGCAAAACGTGTTCGACAGGACATCTTGTTAAGTCATAAACCTCTACGAGTGCTCAAAACAGCAGGTAAGTGCTAAAACTATAACTATACTCCTGAACCCCGCCACAGACCAGCTGATCCCTCCTGGAGCCTGCTTGTCTTCCCAATCACCCCCAACCCCACACCCACCCTTGAATACTACTCATCCTGACTTGCATTAGATCAGGTGACTATTGTTAACATACCTAACCTCCCCAAATATCTGTACTCAGCCTATAAGTGTAACATAGCCTATCTTTGTTTGAGAACAGATTGTGTAGAAATCAAAGCTAATCTCTTTAACAGATTCTTTTCTTCCATTTTTCTGAGCAGGGACAGGGGCATCCCCCCCACTAGTAATCTGTATGGACCCAGGAGAAGTGCAGCCAGGCCCAGGGTCAGTGAGGACCTAGTCAGGGAACTTTTGGAGGGAGTAGACGTGTTCAAATGAGCAGGTCCTGATGATCTCCATCCCAGAGTGCTGAGGGAATTGGCAGAGGTCATTGCGAGTCCCCCTGGCACAGCTTTATGAACACTCGTGGTGGTCTGGTGAGGTGCCAGAGGACTGGAAAAGGGCCAGTGTGGTCCCCATTTTCAAAAAAGGGAGGAAGAAGGACCCAGGAAACTATAGGCCCGTTAGTCTTATCTCGGTCCTAGGGAAGCTCTTTAAGAAAATTATCCAGGAGCACATCTGCAAGGGACCAGCAGGGGAGGTTATGCTTAGTGGCAATCAACATGGGTTCATTAGAGGCAGGTCCTGTCAGACCAACCTGGTAGCATTCTATGACCAGGTCATAAAAACCTTGGGCACAGGTGTTGCAGTGGACGTAGTCTTTCTGGACTTTAGGAAGGCTTTCAGCACTGTCTCTCACCCCATCCTCATTAAAAAAAAAATTAGGCAGCTGTGGTGTCAATGCCTACATAGTCAGATGGGTCACAAATTGACTGGAGGGCCACACCCAGAGAGTAGTGGTGGATGGGTTGTTTTTGACCTGGAGGGACGTGGGCAGTGGGCTCCCCCAGGGCTCGGTCCTCGGGCCTCCACTGTTCAATATCTTCATCGGTGACTTGGACAAAGGGGTAAAAAGCACCTTGTTCAAGTTCGCAGATGACACTAAGATGTGGGGAGAAGTGAACGCACTAGAAGAGAGGGACAGGCTACAACTAGATCTGGACAGGTTACAGGGTGGGTGAATGAGAATAGGATGGGTTTCAATATGGACAAGTGCAAGGTGCTGTACCTGGGAGAAGAAACCAGCAGCATACCTACAGGGTGGGGAACTCCCTTCTTGTCAACATAGTGGCAGAAAAGGATCTTGGAGTTGCTATTGATTCCAAGATGAACATGGGCCGCCAATGTGGGGACACGGTCAGAAAGGCCAACCACACCTTGTCATGCCCATGGCAGGGGGTCAGACTTGATGGTCTGCTTAGGTTGCTTTTGACCCCACCAACTATGAAAACTCTGGGATAGATTCTGTGGGAGTTGATCTCAAGCAAAACTTGGGAGCAGGGTGGGGAAGCAAGCATAACTTTCTAGTGGTGGGATGGTTCCCTTAGTAGTTTAGATCAGATTCACTCTATTCTCTCAAGGTTTATGGCATGCTTTAGTCATATGCCTTTTCCCACAGGCAGAGCATAGCATGTAAGCTCTCACTACCCAGGGATTCCCTTTAAGCAAGGGGAGCTTGCTGGGAGTAGTCAAAACTGATGTCAGTGTCTATTCATGAAAAAGCAAGGCAATTTTACTACTTTTGGGGAAATGTAAATCTGAGGCTGTAGAAAACCATTCTCCTAAATACTGTTTACCAGAGGAGTATTTTGTAGTCTACAATTTCTCCTGCAATTTTATAGTATGGTGAAAACACTTCTGTATAATTAGTACTGTGTACAGTATATCTCCATGTTAATTGCAACTATTAAATGTTGGGTAATAAGGGTTATCAACATCAATTACTATAATTGCAGTATTAAGGAATCATGTAAATGACTATTCAGTTTAGTCACCACAAAAGATTAAACATCCTGAAAAGCTTAAATGAGAGAGAGAGTATAATCCCTTTCAAGCAGCTAAAGAATACACATTCCAGGTATGTCATGTACTTAATAAACACACATCATTGCTGGCACAAAAAAAGAGTTCAGCTTTGAACAAAAAAAAAAGTTTTCAAAAAGCTACTTTTGCAGGAAAGACTGAGGTGATACTAGTACCTAGGACCTGCAGCTCTTCTTTTTTTAATTGAGTAAATCATTTCTTTAATTATTGTATTTTTAATGTTTTCAAATTTAGTAAAGAATAAAGCAATGTGTGTGTAAATATGTGTACATTACTTTTTCCTTTTAATAACCACTCTGCCTCTGCAACTAGTTCTGTACTTTTCAATACTTACTCAGCAGAGTAAATCCCTTTTCAGGTGCATGCGTGCGAGCGCGCGCACATATAAAATGAAATGCTAGATTCTGATAAACACAGAACAGTAGAACCTGTATACTTTCCTAAATATGTAGCAAATTAAATAAATAATACTTATGTTCTGTAAATTGAGTATCCTTTTTTTAATGTTACATCTTTTTTCATCAGCTCTTAGGAAGAAAAGCCAGAAACAAGAACAAGCTGTGCAAAGAAACCTTGTTAGAAGTCTTTCTGAAGGAAATGTTGCATTGGGTGTGAAATCAAGGACATCAAAAAAACTTTTAATTCAAGTTTGTAAGAAAAAATAAGGTTTAACTTGTCCTTATTTCAGGCAAGCTTGGAGCATGAGAGAACAGGGTGACTTTCATTATCCTCTCCTGCAGGATTTCTTGGTTTTTTTAAATAAAGAAAGACTTATCAAGTCATTCCTGTCCCTGCAATGCATTTGTTTTAGAATAACCACTTACCTCTCCAATGAGGACATTAAAATATTTTACATTCTCTTATACATTTTAAAAAACTTTTTAAAAGATGCATTTTGGCTTCCTGACAAAGCTTTCAGGCACTAACCATGTGTTAAATGAATAAAAACATATAATTGGGCTTTAGAAAAAGTGCAAAGTATAGTATGTTTATTTTTAAATTACTTTCTTTCCTGTCCTGGTATATAGGCAACGGATTAATGTCTTGCATTGTTTTAAACCTTTTAGGAACAAGTGATGTCTGGTCTTTAAGCAGTTCCTTTTTATGTCACTTAAATTTTCAGTTTTAAATTTCTGGTGTATTGTAAATAAAGCAATTGGAGAAATAGGTGTATTGTTTTTAAATGTTTTTTATTTTTTCTTTTACAAGTAAATGAAACAGCCCTTTCAGATTGGTATATTTGTGATGGCCAGTATGTCAACTTGTTCTAAAATATCATTGTCAGTCTAGAGAAATCAAACTAACATGGTACTAGGAGATAAGAAAATAACAGCACTAGACATTTTTAAAAGTTCAGCTCAAAATATACCTACAACTTTTAGTCAGTCTGTTTTTAGTATGCTTGTCCTAATTGCTTGAACAACCTAAATGTAAATATTCTTTTGTATGTTGGTATGTTTGATAAGTTTGAAAATTCAAATTTTATTGTAAATAGGAGAACTATGTTGATGGTGCTGAATAAAGTTTTCTTTTTTTAATGTAGGTGGAAACCAATAGTATTATGCAGTGAACTTAAATTTAGAAAAAAATATACTTCTGATGTGTCTGTCTATTCCAATATCAAAATTAACTTCGGGTTTAACAGTTTTTATATCATATTTACCTGAATCTCAGTCATTCCTGAATTTAAGATGACCCCCAATAATTCATTTTAATTTAATTTCTATTTTCCATGTATAGAATCTGATCTTTGGAGCACCACCTCTTCTTCCATTCACTTCCTCCCCACCACAGCCTGAGACCCCCAGGTCCCCTTGCCCCATCTTCCCCCTCCCCCCCCCACCAATCCCTCCCTTACAAGGGTGCCTTCCAGACCAAGTTTCAGGCTGGTAGCAGTGGCAATAATGTGACAGCTTTGTGGCCTTGCTGGAGCTGCCACCATTACCAACTTTGGCTGGGGCTGAGTTCCATGTCCCAGGCTGGAACAGGCAGGGCTAGAATGGAACAAGGGTGAACGGCAGGGTTGGGCAGGTATTGCAGGGGAAACAAAACCACAGGGGACTCGAGGAGGCAGGCAGCAGCTGCCTGCCCCTTCCCTCCCCCTGTAGCATCATACTAAAATCCAAGACAAGGGGCTTTTTTCCCCCATGTTAAATAAAGCAAAAAACCTTGTCTTGGATTTCAGTAAATATGGTATTTTCTGGTTTTCCTGACCATTTTGGCATGTGTCTTCAGTAACCAGTTTAGTTTCAGATGCTAAATATAATTTAATAAATTTATTTTTACTATGCCTAGGAACACCAATTAAAGTCACTGCAGACATAAAAGTCGGCACGTGGTGTCCTTGACCTAATTTATGTCACATGGAATTATGGGCCTCAGAATTTTGCTCATGTTCTTTGCCTTAATGTGATAAAGTAAAGCAGCAAAAAAGAGTAGTAACGGTCTTTCAAAGATGGCAAAAGGAACAATTAAATTAAAATACTTTCAAAATAGAGCTTGATTGCCTTATGAATAGAATTATGTGGTGATTGTGATATTAGCAGGCTATATCTGACAACCCAGAAAGTCCCTCCCAGTCATAGAATCATAGAAAATGAGGGTTGGAAGGGACCTCAGGAAGTTATCTAGTGCAACCCCCTGCTCAAAGCAGGATCAGCCCCAACTAAATCATCCCAGCCAAGGCTAGAACTCATTATTTTTGAGTTGCCTTGTACTTGTATGAATTCTTTTGATCAGCTTGCAAGATGCTTACGAATAACAAAGAAGGCAGGTGTGTTGATAAAACTAGCATATTTTTAAATAAAATAATAGCAGTGACTTCAATTTTATGTTTAAAATAAGATTGAAAGCAAAATACAGAATAGCAAAGTGTGTCCAAATGCGTGAAGCTGCTAGCTAATCATTCAACTGGACATAAACTAAATATATTTGGTAATCATTGAAGCACTCTAAGGAATGTGTTTCTGGGCTGGACCATATTTTCTGTGTCACTGGCTTTCCTGAGCTGCTAATCAATCCACCCTTTTAAATTATGAACTTCAATAACTGTATGCCAATTGACCTGCCTTCCCTGCAGTGAGGTGCATTTTGCACTCACAGCTTGTCCCTCCATGTAGAAGATCCATCTCCACCAGGTAGAGATCTAGTTAGCTTTTAGATAATTGGATTTTTTTTACCTACTTACTTCCTGCACTTTTTTTTTAAAGCCCCCTCTATCTGAAATGACCTTACCTCCTTTCTGAGTCATCCTTCTACTTTCACTCCTTCCCCACCCCAACAAGGTAAGAGTTTCCACATCCCTAGCCATGCCACATTCACACATTCCAGCTTTTCTGCTTCTCATTACTGCTCCATGTAAGATGGGCTAAAAGTTGTAAACATTTATAGGACCTAACTGCTGTCTAGTTTTATGTGTAAACTTCATTTGGTGTTTGCAAAGGAAATGACACTTTGAATATTACTAGGAAATATATTTGGGTGGCTCAAGGTTCTCTTTTGAAGAGAAAATGTTAATGCTTTAAAACACCGTTTCCCAAACCTGATAGGTTGTTGCCCTACCATAATAAAGTAAGGCACTCATGCCCCCGCTACTTATGCCTCTGTCCTCTCTTCCCATTGCAGCCAATTTCCTCTGCCACAGATGGCTGCCAATTCCCCTCAACAATCAGAAGCAAAGGGTGGAGGCTGAAATAGAGGCATCCACCAGTTGCTGCCATGATTTGGTTGCATTTGCTTTCCCTCCTCCTTCCCCCAAATTTGGGAAACACTGCCCTAGAAAATCTGAGTCTCTCCGTTAATAATTTATACTATTGGAGCCTGCTCCAGAGTCCATTTAAGTCAATTAGATGACTTTTACTGGCTTCAGTTGGCTTTGGATCAGGTCCTTCATGACTATGCATTTAAATATGTGTCTTTGTATATGTGCAAATGTTTCACTATTAAGTACATGGGGAATCTTTTGTTCTTTTTTAACTGACTGGAGGGAAGCATGGGTGTTGGATGGAATTCATTTCTAAAGGATCTCTGATAATGGAAGAGGCTCTTGTTTCTTGAAAAGCAAGGCTTAGAGTGAGAAGTCAGGCTGAATCAAAGATTCAAAATGGTTTGGTCAATCAATCTTGTTTAGTTTAAAAATAACACTAGTTTGAAATAAATATACTTGAAAAATGTTGTGTTCCTTTAAAAAAAGAATGTGATATCTTGGATACCTGAAGCTTCACAGGTAATGAGCGAGTCATTTTACTTCACATGGGACGTGTGTGGCAATATTTTCTTATGTCTGGGTAGTTTGGCATGCATTAACACTGATCTTGGCTCAATCTGTATGCTCATTTAATTCAGATGTCCTGTTCATTTAAAATAAAAGGCCTGAACCATAAGTTCAGATCTAGACTTTGTGGCTCTATTAAACAGGGTGCTAATGAGTTCTGTAGCAAACACATGCTGAGGTGAAAGGATGTCATTCAAAGTCAATAAAAAATGTTTTATAGAGAATTTCATATAGAGTATGAGCTACATTCTTATAAAGCAGAACCAGTGGTGGTAAAACCCCTATAATATTTAGCTCATTGGAGATTTTAGTAAAGTCAAAGAATAGGTAAGGTCTTAGCAGGTCGTATTTACCTTGCGCAGTACTTTTAGTTGACAAAAATAATACTTCTTACTAGCAACTAATTAGTTGTGATGGGGTGATCGGGGCTGTGCAAAACAGCACCGTTTCATTTTGACTTGCATTTCGCCATTTCAAAGGGACAGTGTTTCACTTCACTGTTTCGAAGCACTGTTTCGTTTCGCCTGTTGGCTAAAATGGGGAATCATGAAAATGCCTATAACTTTGTCATTTCTTGTCTGATTCAGATGAAACTTGCAGAATTGGTAGCCCCTTTCAAGGCCATGAAGCCCGACAAGTTTCAAGGAGATAGGTGCAGGGGTTTTTGTGAAACATCACCTCAAACTATTCAAAGCAAAACTAGTATTACTTGCTGGTAGCAGCAGCATACTGTCATCCCGCACGCAGATCCAGGGGCCCGTTCCCTCCAGGAGTCTGGCACAGTTCTGCAGCCCTCCCAGGGAATGGGTCCTCAGATCTGTGTGCAGGAGCCAGCATCAGCACTAGGTTCTTCCCAGCACTTGGTGCAGGCTGTGCTAGGCAGACTCAGGTGCTGGCACTGGCCCCAGCCAGCATCAGCAGCCTGCTGTCATCCGTATGCTTCACAGCCAGTGTGTGGGGCTTTAAAAAAAAATGTTTTTTTAAAAGGCCCGCATTCACTGGCTCTGGCAGTGGTGACTAGGGCCTTTGGGGGCAGAGCCCCCCACCCCTCCGCCACGTAGCACAGAGCAGTGGGGATCATCCCCTACCACCATCTGGCAACTGCGTAGCAGCTGCACCATCGTGCAGGTGCAGGGCAGTTCGGCAGGGCACCATGTGCTGTCTGGGAGCTGGAGCGGCTCCACCTGTCAGCCGGACCTCCTCGTTCAATTTCCCAGATCTCTGATCATTCCCCCAGCTCTTCCCATGGTGGGCGTGACCCCCAGATCTGTGTCAGAGCAAAATTTTGAGTATGTGCTGCCAGTACAGAAGAGGTTAAACTGACACGCACGGTTTGAAGCTGTGAGTGGAAATTTCCAAGGCTCACCCAGTCCTTGCCCCCTGGGTGACCTGCGGAGCTGTCAATCATTGTTGACCTACTTTCCCCACAGACGCATGCTCAGATTGTGTCAGTTCCTGACTGAGAGCATGCTCAGTCAGAACCTGACATGAGGTAATCGGACTAGAAATTTCTCTGCGGAGAGCACGCTAATTGGCTACCAAATTGATATAAAAGTTCTGTGAGCCCCTCCCTCAGGGGGGAGATCGCGTGGACTAGAGACAGAGGCTGCTGCTGCAGGGACTGTTCTCTGAGTCAGGCTTCAGGGCCTATTGATCTCCTCCTTCAGCTCCGTTGATACTTGCTTTTTGTACTCTTCTGGCTTCTGACTTACCCTTGAACTGATTAACGGCTTACGATTTCGGATCACCCTCTGGACTTTGTTTAACCCGGTTCCGGATCATCGACCTCGGCTTTCTTCACCAACTACGACTCTGCTCATCCCTCCAACTGACGTCTCCGCTGCTTCATCTTCTGGCTCCTGACCTCGGCTTTCTCATTCGACCACCCGATTTGTCCATTGCTGTGGACTGGCGTCACGCGGTTCATCATCACCGTGTTACGGTTTGTTTTGTAGTTTGTGATCCCCATTTATGAGCTGTTGACCAGCCCTGGGACTAGGTCTTCGGACTGAACCTCGTGGGCCAACAGACCCCTTTGTTGTTAATTGTTTGTTTGTGTTCCAAACTGTAACTGAAGACCTTTCTGCCTACGCCTGAAGCGTAAGTCAAATAAATTCACCTGTTCTTTCTCAATCCGCTCCGAGTCCCTAACTCCAGGCTCTACGCCGCTAATCCCACCTGTCCGTATCTAATTGCCACCCCGGCCCACCGTGACCTTGGGGCCCGATCCTTCGGTTTTCCCCAACAATCTGCACACAGGGTTACACCAGGCTGCTGCTGGCAGCTGGGGAAATAACCCAGATCCACCGCCATTCCCAGCTGGCAGCAGCAGCCTGCGGTCATGCTGCATCATCCGGGGGCCTGTGCCCCTGCGAAGAGCTGGGGGAAACAATAGGAGAGCTGGGGGAAAGATCGGGGAGCTGGAGAATCAAACCAGAAGCTGGGGGGACCTGAACATTCCCCTAGACCCTGCTCACTTTCCCACCTCCCTGTTAGATTCCCCAGGTCTCTGATCATTCCTCCAGCTCCTCCTGCAGGGTGCAAGCCCCCAGATCTGCACTCTGGGTTTCAGCACTACAGGCTGGGGTGAGAGGCAGCTCTGCAGTCTTCCCAGTCTTCCAGGCCCCAGCCTGCAGCAGCAGCCTGCTGAATCCCCACGTGCAAATTGGGGGCTTGAACCCCCTAGGAAGAGCTGAGGAAATGATCAGAGACCTGGGGAATTGAACTGGAAGCTAGATGTCAATATTGGAGCAGTCCTCCTGACCTCTTCCCCCTCCCTCTCCTTAGTTTCTTTTTAGCTGCAAGCAAGCTGAACTTCAAAACGTTTTAAAACTTTCAAAACATTTTGAGTGTCCTCGTTTCATTTTGAAGCCTTTTGTTTCATTTCAATTTCACTGTTTTGAGCTCGAAACACGTCGAAACAGCTTTGAAACAAAACGCCTGTCAACATTTCACACAGCCCTAGTGATCATGGTTAGAAGTCTGTTCCTGGATGTTTACTTCTATCCATTCCTGTTTATGCTGATTTTTTTTTTTTTTAAATGCAAGTGAAAAGCTGCAGGATTCATGAGAATTCTTGTCTTAACAAGAGGAGTGCCAACTGTCTTTGAAGTATATGTACAGACAAGAACATCCCTTTATGTCAATGGAATCTTTGTTTTCAGTATTGGGAGCCAAATACTGACATTTTTAATAAACTTCAAGCTAAAATAGTGTTCATTAGTGTTTAGAAACAAAGCAACTCTTGGCATTTAGCACCTTGTTGGCAGAAACTGATAGCTTCATGGCGTGCTGAAGTTTCCAGCACTGCTGATTTTATCAGAATATTAAAAACAATTCACTCAAAATTTAAATAGAAAATGCATAGCAGCAAATTGATGGAGGCTTAAGCCCCTGGCGGTTGTGCGGGGGAGGGTGCTGTCATGGTTTTGCCACCTGTAAATTGGCACCTGGAACCTTCACCCTGCTCATCTACTTCTAGTTATGCTACTGCAGCAGAATGCATATCCCAGATATAATGTTATGATGTTGCTAGGACTTTTAAGTATATGAAAATTACATAGTTTTCTGAGTCCACCTATACTCTCATATACCTATGAGGCTATTTTGTATTGCCTGAGAAGTTTTACACTTTGATACTGTTTGTTTTGTAGACAGATAGTCTTGCTTTTTCCTCCCTGCCTAGACTCCACCTGATTTTATGGCTATCCCCAAAGCCTCACTAAACAAAGTCCAGTGTGCACATATCCCCTACCTGTCTGGATCCTCAACTTGACAGTTCTTTTCTTTGGCCAACATCATTTCCTTATCTTGTATAAAATATTTGCATGTGGAAGGATCCACATGCTGAAATAAAGTTCCCTTCTCTTTCTGCTGTCTGACAGTGCCTTATAGCCACCACAATCATGTTCACTGTGCCTTTAATTAAAAACCTCATCAGTTAGAAACTAATCAAGAGCATTTGAAACAAATAAGCTAAAGTGAGCATGGCCCCCAAATTAGTTCCTGAAAATATTGCTAGACTAAATGAACCTTCTATCCAGTGAGCCTTTGTCACCTGAAACTCTTTTTTTCTGTTGTCCTACAGCTCTGAAGGTGAATCTCTACTTATTTCTTTTTTCTTTGTTGATATCAGTTCCAGTGATGCCTGTACCATTTCAGTAAGTATCGCTTCCTACACGTGTCAAGGATCAATAGCAAACCATTTGCTGTATAGAACTATAAATCGGCAACATATATATACCATCTAATAATGATTACGGAACTTTTTTTATATCTATAGATAAAAAGGTGAATACGTTAAAGATAGATATAAAACTGAAATATTGAGTTCATAAAGATTCATGTGATACTTTTTTTTTATTTATCCAATTTATTGAATTCATGTATTTTGAGTTACTAGCAGGGAAAAGTCACGTTTGTGAAGGAAAGCAGTAAGTAACCAAGTATGCTTTATTGCCAACAGTCTGCGAGCAACTTGATCAGTCCCCAGTGAATATGTTGATGATGATACAGGAAAGGTATGTTTAAAACATGGATATTACCATATTTACTCAAATGCAAGATGAAGTTGGGAGTGGGGGGTTCCCCAGTCACCATGAGGGAAGAAAAAGTCTAGTCTTCTTATATTCAAGTATGGGCCTGAGGCAAGCAACAACTAGGCTCCAGCTTGGTCCCAGGCTTGAAGCCAAAGGCAGAGCTAAGCTGCCATCTGCCCCAAGCTGGGGTGGCTCTCACAGTGGGAAAGACCTGAGGTTGGAGGTGGAAGGGTACAAAGAAGAGACCCATGGTGTGCAGCTTTGGGGGAGCTCAGGATACCACACAGCCCTCGCACTAGTGACTTCCCTGGAGCCAGAGCCACCCAGAAGCTAAGCAGCAGGGGAGTGCAGGCGGCTGAGGGAGCAGCAGAAGGGAGGCAACTTAAACTAGAATCAATTCCATCAGGGAACTGACATAGTGAGCCATATTAGTGAAGCTTCTAGGGGGTTTTAAAAGTGTTTAAAATGTCTAAAAACAAAAGCAAAAAGTATAGGATTAACGAATATAGAGTATTCCTGGAAAGCTACTTTTTTCAGGAAATTCTAAAGTGCTATCTAATAGAGAATGAATGGTAATGGCCCATTTTATTTCTTTGCTGAGTGAAAATGTCTACAATGGTCATGGCTTCCAGTTTAATTTCCCTATACTTACTAGGACTTAAGGTTTTATGTAGCGTGAATAGTGTACATTTAAGTTCAACAGAGGAGTGATTGAATCAGCCTGGTATTATTGCAGTGGTACAGAATTCACAGTAGCACAAATTAAAGCTCTTAAAAATGTTTGGGATAAAGTAATTTTTCATTTGCGTTTGAACTTCGGCAATCTGGTTACTGTCATCATTGGATAAATTCACAATTGTATAATGAGGGGTTTAGGACAAAGTCAGTAGCGCTAATGCACCATTGAGCTTCCTTCTAAATGTGTTTATGCAGATTAATATAGTGTATTTCCTTGAAGCAGATTTTTACTCTGCTTTAAAATAAGAATGTGAAAGGTAAATGAACTTTAACTGACATCCATTTCTGCAATGCAAGCCAAGTGACCTTAATTAAAAGGTGAATCAATTAAAGTCAGGGATAATGTAGTTTCCCAACATTTTCCCTAAGTTTATGTGCAAGTCTTTCCTAAACTTGAAAACACACTGTAGCTGAAGCTGAGAAACCTTGTGATTAGAACTCAGTTTTGGTCATCAAGAGAGTTAGGTTCTAATCCCAGTTTTGCCAATGACTTAATGTACAGTTTTGACCAAGTTATTTAACTGTTATCTGTTCCTTGCTCTTCAAAGAGATGTGCTACTTGCCATTTCTCACAAACCAGTTACTGTTTGGAGTGTGGGGGTGGCTGGACTAGGAAAGGCATAGCTCAATCCAACTCTTGCTTGCTTCAGACTGATCAAAGAGCTTTAATGCAGGAGCACACAGGATAGTTTTACCTGGCTGCTGCCACAATGGCAGTGCTTGCAACATGGCACCCCTGAGGGGGTTTTGTGGCACCCCAGTTGAGAGTCACTGTTCTAGTGGCTAGCATACCAGCCTGAAACTTGAGACCTCTTCAGTTCCCTACTGTACTACAGTCCTCGTGGGCTACGTATCCATGCATTCAGGATGTTGGTAGCGCTACAAATTTTGCATGTGTAACACAATAATGGTGAATCTGCCATAAAAAGTTTCTGTTCCAAACTACCTTTTGTAGCGCTACATGTAATGTGTGCACAGTTAAATGTACCACTGCAAGGAGGTTCTCAGCATCTCAGCGCTCCAAATGAATGTGTTCAAGGTCTTAGAATAATTTGTAAGATGTAAATAATAGCACTTCCCACCCCTCACCTCCTTTAGTAAACACATGAAAGGCTGAGAGGTGTTCAGATAATGAAGGGCCTGTGCAAGTCCCTAAGATAGAATTAATGCATCTGTGCTTTCCCAACTGTGTTCGTGTGTTAATCTACCTATTGATTTTAATGAGGCATTAGCACTTTCTCAAGTGTTTTGCTGGACAAAGATGAGCTTAAACACAGTTTTAGGTGATGTGCTGAGAAATGGCTTTAATTATGGTTACTATTTCCTTTCATTGTTTGCCTTATGAATGCTTTGCCTAACAATATGAAAGAGAAGGGGTTTAGGTGATTGTAGCACTGTGTGACCACTTGGTTACTTCTCTAAGGGATAGTAAAAGGGACTGCAAATATTGTGACCATTTCTTTTACTAAAAGGATGGGCCTTTTATGTCAAGTTGTTCCTTTTCTATAAATATGCGCTCAGCACACATGCTGCTACAAATCTATTGGTATACTTTAAACTAGAGGAAAAAAGAACAATTAAAACTGTAGCATTTTATTTTATTTAAGTAAGAGCAAGCATATTTTTAATAGCTGTTGTTAACTATAAAAGAGCCCTTCCTCAAGCGCACCCTTCACTCTGCTTCAGCTGATGTACTGCATGAAGTTACTCAGGATTTTCCACCATACTGAGAAAAAATCTAGATAGTTTCAGTGCTGCTTTCTTATTCATTGTAAGGCTCCAAACCAGTGGTTATCAACCTTTTCAGGCTCAAGGCACCCCTCAGAAAATGCCAGCTCTTAGTTTTCACTTGCTTTTTCACTACAGAAATACAATAAAACAGTTCTCCTGTTGCAAAGAACTCAGAAAGACTACAGAAAATCAATGTTTTTAACACTGAATTCCTAGTTGAACTCTGAGTTTATTTTGTGAATCATGTTTGCATACACTGCCTAAGCGCTAACATTTCATGATACTTCATGGCCACAGCACCCTGGTTGAGAATCACTGCTCTAAGTCCTAGAGTCCTAAAATGTTGGGGTCCGAGAAGAATGTCACTTGCTGAACATGTTTTACCCAGGCAACTACAAAATACCAGGTTTCTTCTTGCTGCTTCCTGAGTAACTAAAAAGTAAAGCAGGACCTTAGTTAAGCAGTTGGCACTCCAATTGAACATTCTCTGTGCTTGGAGGTCTTTTTTTAAGTGTTTGAGAGTGGATCTGGTTTTCCACTTAACACCCATCTCCAGTAAAAAGATGGTGCTACAGAAATAGATGGTATCTACATTCTCCTACACTTATGTAACTGGCTATATGAGCTGGCAGCTCTATTGTGGGAGGCATAACAAAAATCTCAGAAAACTAACAGCTGGACAAATATATTTTCCATTCTTTTTATGTATATGATCTGTAATCCATGATTGTATATTGGGACCCTCTGGCCTTTTTCTGTATAGGAAATTGTGATTTATTTTTACATTCACCTGAACGTGTTCAGAGAGATTTCATCTGAATTTATCCCCACCATTTTGCTTGGTCTTCTGTTTTCCCTTTTCTTTTTTCAGATGTCCAAGGGGACTGTCTTTATTTGAACTTGTGCTTGCTTGCCAAACCACTAAAACATTTTTAAGGGATATTTTTGCTATAATTTTAGAAGGAAGTACAGAACTATTTTTCTACTGATTTTCTGTGTTGCAAACTTGCTAGCCATTTATATAAATTCTCTTTATCAGTGCAATTTTTTCTACTCCTCTCTGACCCTACTCAGTTCTTCATTTGGATTAGCAAGGACTACCAAATTAATGTAAAAAGTTATGCTTTATTACTACCAATTGTGCAATGAGCAAAATGCTTTATCCAAACCTGTTAATCAGTTAGGGTGGGTGTCTGGAAGAATAACATGTTGTTGTGATTTGCTTAAAGATTGCACATCGGCCTCCTGCCTCAACCCAAAGTAATGTGGCCTTTGAATAGAGCACATTCACTTTGTTTAAATACAAAATAATTCTTTGTGTTCCTTTAACTCTTCCCCGTCCTATGGTAGCCCAGCTTGAGATATGTACTGAATACAGCTCTACTGTTCAGACTGACTCACTACTTTTCAATAACATCCTCTTCAAAGGTAGATAAATCAATGCCACTTTCCCCAAGTTTTCAAAGTGATTAAAGTAATATTTAAAACATTGCATGAAACTGTGTGTTCTTTAACAAATAAAATTAGTGCATGCTTCCAAAAAAGCATATCATTTGGAAGTATATTAGTATTTGCTATTATGCTTTTTAGTACTTGGTACTTATTACCAAATGCAGTATTTATGCCACTTTGCTCTGGAATGGCACATTTCATCTAAAAATTGCAACACATTTTATAAAATCAGGTAAAATGCATCATGTGGTCCAGGAAATGTATGAGAAGTAAGACTTTCTGACCTTTTATTGGACCAATTACATGGTTAGGAAACAGGTTTGTCTTCCCAGCCATACTTTTGGTCCAATAAAAAAATACCACAAAAAACCTTATGTTTCATAGAATTTATCTTCATTTGCATATGGGTAAACTGATAGATAGGGACAGTGTGTCCCTTTGAAAGTCATGCAGCAAATTAATGACATGGGGGAAAATAACAGAATAACCTTCAGTCCCTAACTCAAGCCTGTGCTCTAATCTGTAATATGGCTAAAATTCTGAGTTTGGCTTGAGGACTGGGATGGGGGAATAAATAACAGGAAAAAGAAAGTGGGTGTAGGTAGAGGAGTCAGTGACAATAAAAACAAAAACCAGATCTGGTTGCTATCACTACATATAGCAAAACTAATCTGCATTTATTATATACAACACTTAGCTTGCATGAATTTTGTGTTGCTTAGTGATAATCCATATGGTCCCTTTTGCTTGCTCATAATGTGTCTATGAACATTACAAATACAGTCTCTGCTTTGTTGTCCAATCAGATTTTCTGTTTTCTATTTCCTGTTTCTTCCACTGGCAAACTCAACAGTAGGAGAGTATCTGCTATTATATATTTGCTTAAATGTGGCTGACTGAAGTCATGTGATGAGACTAAAGCTGGGCAACCATTGTTCAGTGTTGATTTAAAAAGTACATTTTAATCAATGAAATATGGAGTTTCAAGTCAACTAAAACTGTCCAGAATTTGGGGTCTAATTTGGCAAATAGTTTTGGCTAAAAAATGTGAGGAAAAAAGTTCATAACCTTTCGATATCCAGTTTGAATATAAAACGGATTTAAAAAAGGAGGGGGGCGAGACAATGCAATAGTTCCTTTTGGGCTCTCTGACACATTTCATGTTGAATGAATTGGGGTTTGTTTACAGCCAAACATTGTTTTTTTCAGCTCTTTTTTACTCTTGCAAAAAACAATTTCAGTTTTGGATAAAAACGAACACTTTTGTGAGCTTTTATGATTTATTTGGTTCAGACTTTGAGGGAAAAATCAATTATTAGCCCGTTCTAGCATCCTGCCTAAGTTGTCCATCCTAAGTTGATGTAAATCATAAAGAATTCTAAAGAGGGATAGCATTGTTCCCAGTTTAGAGGCAAAAAAGCAGAGACCCGGAAAAATGAAACTATACTCAAAATGTAATGACGAATTTGTGCCAGAACAAAGATTAGAATGAATTTCTGAATTCCATGCAATTCCGTATTCACTAGGCATCACTTCATTGTACATTTGATTCATCATCTTATGGTTCCCTATATGCATGTGACAGGGGTCAAACTCATCCAACCCCACTAATTAGTGCACATGACTAGTCTGGCACAGCCTCCACATGTAGTATGTACCATAGACCAGCCCCATGCACTGCATGCAACATGGCTGCTCCAGGGAATGTGCTACATGTGGTACCTGCACTAGACCACCCCTGCACATGGGATCTGATGCATCTAGCTCGTCTGTGGGCCCAATATGTATTTGCCCTAGATCCATCATGCAGGTCCATTCCAGCACAAGTGTCACATGTAGCATATGTCCCAGATTTGCCCCACCTGTCTAATGTAGTGCGTGCTGGCTGCAGACCCACCACCATGTGCAGCCTGCACCAGAGGGGCTCCATAGACAGCATGTGAGTGCTGGTCCATGATCCACAGGCAGCACTGTGGGCCAAAGAATGCAGCTCTGCAGGCCACCTCCAGCCCATGGACCCTATCTTTGGCTCACACAGCATAGAGGAATCTTATATAATGCTCCTTAGGGACTCCAGCTGCTAAATCTAGAATGTCCACAGGAGGTTTGGACAGATATAACATTTGAAGTGCTCTAAGTGCCTTTAAAGCACTCCAAAAGATTAGAGTGCAGATGTACTCAGCCAATGAAGGGCTTTCAAAAGCATTGTTCCACTTTAAAAATTACTCTAAAACACCAGGAGCAACTTTGAAACACTTCACTGGGAAGCTGTCTTATATTTATACCCAGAAAGCAGGAAAAGGAGTTGGTCTGTCCTCTGGCATCTCATACTGCTCTGCTTCTCACTGCCACCCTCTACTTCTCAGAGGAGCCATTTCTGTGACTGTCATTGACTGCCCCCTCCCCATAACTGGGGTCACAGAACTTTCCTGGCACATGATCTCTGCTATTTACAGCCAGGCAAAAGGAGCACTGGGCCCTCTTTTGGCTGGATATCTATCCTGATGTCCTGGACTCCATTGTAACAGGCTAATCTTGACACTTTGGAGCATGTCAGCTGCATCCTGCCTAAGAATGTCATCACCACCATCAACTCTGCCACATACAATTAATTGGTCAATTAATTGGAGGCAGGCAAAGGTTAGGACCTCTTTGCTATCTGGGCAATGAAAACACCCAGAACTCAATAAAGAGAAGTCACCACAATCAGGCCTTCTATGAGTACATCACCTGTGAAATCACTGCTTGTGGGGGGCACAACTGTAACCAGTACCAGTGCTTGCACCAAGACCAGGTACTGAAAGGGCAGCGTAAGAAGGCCCACAAGGCCAATTCAGTCCTAGGAGCTTGAAGGGTGTTTTGTGCCCATTACAAGGGCCTGTTGTGAATTTTTGCCGCAGATGGGTCATTAGAGTTCCACTTCATTTCCAAATCCTGGGTCACGGCTTATGCCACCAACAACTTGGAGGGCCCTGACTAGAAAGATCAGGAGGACCCTATCCCTGCTATGGCCAAAATATAGGAACAGAAGGATGAGGATGAGTTTGGGAGATCTCCTCTTGTTTAAGAGTACCAAGCAGGAGATTTACTAGTCACCCAGACATGGCATTTCCAATACTACTGACATAACCAGCCAAGGCCATCTGACCAACCCATCAATGCCTCCTTGTTCCCTCATCCTCACAGCCAACTATCCTCTCCACACTCCTGCCACTAACAACAAGCATTCCCCAGTAGCCACTCACAGCAAACCAGGACTCTTCCTCTTAAGCCTGGGGCATAGTTATTGCCAGATGACACAGACAGCCACCCAACGCCCTGGTAAATTTCAGCCCTCCAAAACAGTGACAGTTCTGGTGTTTTCCCAACCCTCCCCCACAAAGAGACAACCCCCCTCCCCTCCCAGCATCATTAGGCTGCTCATGGGGCTCCAGCATTGTCACCTAATGGTGACATGGGTGACTCCAAAAGCACATCCCCTGGAAGACGTGGTTTCAGTGTGCTCAAAGATGGGTTGGAGGCACATTTACTTTGAATTGCTCTTGGGCAATCCTATTCCTACCCTCCATAATGTCTGCAACTCCACCCAATATGGTATCATCATAAGCAAATCTGCTAAGCATGCACTCACTCCAGTCTCCAAATTATAAATGAAGATGTTGAACAATACCAGTTCTAGGACAGACCCATTTGATAGTTCCTTCCAGCCTAGACATTAAGCTATTGATGACTATGCATTGAGCGTCATGATCCAACCAGTTATGCATCTTCCTTACTTTAAAGTCCAGGTATATCACATCCACTGCTTTTCCCTGCCATTCACAGAACTTGTCAACTTTTTGTAGAAGGAGATGAGGTTGATCAGGTATGACTTGCTTTTGGTGAATCCATGCTGGCTGTTCCTAATCATCTTGGTGCTTCACGTTTACCATATTTTATGGTGTATAAGCTGAGTTTCGAAGTCACATTTTTAACTCTTAAAGTTCAACCTCGACTTATACACCATTCCCTGCAATTGGTGCTGCCTGGATCCTGCTGGGAGCTCCCTAGGAGCTTGGGCAGCACACAACCTGTTGTCAGCCCACCTAGCTGGCCCCATGGGGGTGTTGCCACTGTGAAGGGAAGGACTGTCGCCCCCCCACACACACACAACTTAGGGACTGTCTGGCCCAGTGACAGTTGCCCTCCTGGCCACTGATTTTGCCTTCAGCAGGACACTTGGTGCTGCCAGGGAAGGGGCTGGCTTGCAGGGTGTTGGGCAGGGCCAGCCTTCCCCACCCAACACCCCGCACTGCCCCAGGGGAAAGCCCCAGCCCTTCTCAGGTGGCCCCAGGTGTCCTGGAGGCTGCAGGCATCTGCTGAAGGCAGAGCCTCCTCACCTGTCTTGTGGCTGGGGGGTGAGCTGCCACCAGGCTGGGCAGCCCCTGAGCTCCGGGGGTCCTGGTCCTTCCCTCTGCAGCAGCAGAGCTCCTTGGGGCCAGCCAGCTGGGCTGTCAGTGGGCAGTGTGCTGCCCAAGCTCACAGGGACTCAATCCGACTTCCTGGGAGCCTGCCAGCACAACACCTCTCCCACAAGTCCACCCAGGCTTCCAACACCTTGCATACCAAGGCAGGGTCAACTTATACATTGATCATACAAAAATCTTATCTTTTTTTACAGAAATATGGGATCAGTTTATACAATGTGTTGACCTATACATTATAAAATACAGTAGATTCCTTGCAGATCTAATCCAGGGGTACACAAAATAGCAGATCCAGCTGGTGGCCAGACTATGTTCAGCAGCCTCTGCCCACCTGTTTTCTGGTGTCTCCATGGAGACAGCTGGGCAGGAGGCATGTGGTCAGGGTGTATGGCTGGGTGGGGAGTTGCTCCGGGGCCAGGATTTTGAGACAGTGACAGTGCAGGGCTGGGGCAGAACCATGAATCCACCCCTGCATGCATGCATCTGCCTACAGAACACAGTGAGTTATTCTTTTAAGTAAACCCTGTCTGTAAGGTATAGAATCAAAAGTCTGTGGGAGTTTTCAGTTGGGAATACCTATGATGGACATCACAGGCAGCCATTCTAAAATTTCTAAAACAAATAAATGATATTCTAACCCAAAGAGAGGTAACTACTTTGCACCTCTTGTGATGAATAAAGATGACTTTATCACTGAGCAGGAAGCTGGTGGTTTGCTAGGAACCAGTGATTATAATTTGATTACAATTAATTTGGGTAAACAGAGGACATCCCAACCAATAATAATTGTTGGGTGGTTCAAAAGGGGTAATTTTGAAAAGCTGCAGAGTTTTGAGTGAAACTGATTAGAGGAAAAATTCAGACAGAAATTTGAGTAAAAAATGAAGTTTTTATAGAGGGATTTTGGAGGAAGAAAAGCCAGAATTCTAGTTAGAAAACAATTTGGGTAAACAGAGGACATCCCAACCAATAATAATTGTTGGGTGGTTCAAAAGGGGTAATTTTGAAAAGCTGCAGAGTTTTGAGTGAAACTGATTAGAGGAAAAATTCAGACAGAAATTTGAGTAAAAAATGAAGTTTTTATAGAGGGATTTTGGAGGAAGAAAAGCCAGAATTCTAGTTAGAAAACAATTTTTTTCTAAATGCCCATTCTGGTGCAGACATGATGTGAAGATTATATTTTAAGTGTAATATATTTTATAAAATTAAAAAGTAGAAAGGAAAAAAGAAAGATAAAGAGCAATCAATAAAGGTTCAAAGTTATGAAGTATAGGTAGCTAATATGCTAAGGTAAAGACCTAAGGGAAAAAATCCATGACTGGCAGAAATAAGGACAGCAAGGAGTTATTTAGGTACATCATGTACAAAAGAAATCCTAGCAATGGTATAGACCCATTACTGTACCATTATTATATTGAAGTATTAAAACTGTTAATGGAGATGCACAAGAGAAAGAAGTATTGAATAAGTATTTTTGGTTTTATTTGGAAAAAAGGAGAATAACGCAGACTCTTCTCATGTAAGGTTGATGATGTACTTCCCAGTCTATCAGTAACTAAGGAGGATGTTAAATAATTGCCATTTATGCAGTCAGACCATAAGTCCCTCTTGCCCAATATCCTGTATCACACAATGGCAGAGAATGAATGCTGAAACGGAGAGTAAACTGAGTGTGACCAGGGTTGGTTTTTTCCACTGGTCCTTTCTCACTTGCAGCCTCCAACTTTTAAGGTCTATGAAGTTCTAACGAGGTTGTATCCCTAACTCCTCTGCTCAACAGCTACTGATACCCCTTTCGTCCACAATCTGTCCAATTCCTTTTTTAATCTAGCTAAACTGTCAACATCCACAGCATCTGGTGGCAATGAGTTCCTTTAAATTTTAATTAATACTTTAATTACATGCTGTGTGAGACAGAACTTCCATTTTTAGTTTTAAACTTACTATCTGCTAGTTTAATGTTATGAGCTCTATTTCTTGTATTGTGAGGGAAAATAAATAAATCCCTACTTACTTTCTCTTCATCATTTAGTATGTTGTAAACCCTTATCATACCTTCCCCTCACTGCCCCCCAAGCATCTCTTTTCTAAACTGAACAGGCCGAGCCTCTTTAGTCTCTCCTTTATATGGTAACTCCTCCATACCACTGATCATCCTTATTGCCCTTCTCTGGACCTTCTAGTTCTTCTATATCCTTTTTTAAATGTACAGGGATACAGGAGAACCAGTTTCAAATAATCTGAATTGGACAGAACAGGGACTCTGAATACCTTACATCCCTAAGAGAGTATCTTCACCACTAGGGTTTTGGCTATTTTATCTTTCCTTTTCTGCTGTTTTCACCGTCCTGGACCCCCCCAAACATTTCAGACAAACTACAATGTAATAATACATTTCCATACAGGGGTTTTATTTCAATAAATGGGTTTTTTCCCAGTGAAAAAATAATTTGTTCATAAAGTTCTCTAACATTTGTACCCAAGAGTCCTAAAAGAGGCAGCTGAGGAAATTTCTGTCTTTAAGAAGTTTAACTTTCAGCAAATCTTTGAACCCTGGTGAAATTCCAGAAGACAGAAGGAATGCTAATGTTATGCTAGAATTCAGAAAGTGTGGATATTTAGATAGGTAACGAAGGAAGTATTTGCTTTTTAGCTTGATATGAATCTCAGGCAAAATACTTGAAAGTCGATAAGAGTCCTTAACTGACAAAAAATGAAAGGGCAATACAATGAATGCTTGTCAACATGATTTTAGGGGGGAAAAAAGGTCTTGTCAAACAAGTCTGATTTAATTGTTTGAGATGAGTTCCATGCTAAAGATAATTATGTATGTATAACATGCTTACTCTGTGTAGGACACTTGATTTAATATAGCATATTCTGATCTAAAATTAGTTCTATACAATAAAATAGAATCATAGAAGCAATGAGTCAGAAGGGACCTAGACAGGTCATCTAGTCTGACCCCCTGCCATGGGCAGGAAGGAGCACTGGGGCTGGGAGGGGTCATAAGACCCCAGCCAGGTGCCTGTCCAGTCTCCCCTTGAAGATTTCCAGGGAAGGTGAGAGCACCACCTCTCTGGAAAACCTATTCCAGGCTCTGGCCACCCTTACAGTGAAGTAGTTCTTCCTAATATCTAACCTAAACCTATCCTCCCTCAGCTTGTGGCCATTGTTCCTGGTGACTCCAAGGGGGGCCCTGGTGAACAGACTTTCCCTGAGTCCCTGCTGGTGGCCCCTGATAAGGTTGTAGGCAGCCACAATATCCCCCCTCAGTCTCCTCTTGTGGAGACTGAAGAGATTCAGGTCCCTCAGCCTTTTATAGAGCTGGCCACAGAGGCCCTCAACCATACGAGTGGCCCTCCTCTGGACCCTCTCCAGGTTCTCCATGTCCTTCTTGAAGTGCAGCGCCCAGAACTGGACACAGTACTCCAGCTGGGGCCTGACCAGTGCCACACAGACGGGGAGCAAGACCTCTCTGGACCTGTTAGTGATGCCCCTGTTAATGCATGACAGGGTGCGGTTGGCTCTGCCTATTGCTTTGTCGAATTGGCGACTCATATCCATCCTGGAGTCAGTCCTGACTCCAAGATCCCTCTCTGCCCGTGTGCTCCTGAGAGGGTCAGCCCCTAACCTATAACAGAACCCTAACCTATAACCATAATGCTGGTTCCCTCTCCCCAGGTGCAGTATCTTGCACTTGTCCTTGTTGAACCGCATCCTGTTCAGATCCGCCCACTTCTCTAACCTATCCAAGTCTGCCTGGATGCGGTCTCTGCCTGCCGGTGTATTCACTTTACCCCACAGCTTGGTGTCATCAGCGAACTTGAACAGGGTGCTTTCCACACCCTCGTCCAGGTCGCTAATGAAGATGTTGAACAGCACCCCCTGGGGGACTCTGCTGCCTCAATAAGGATACATCAATAAGATGTATCCTAAAAGGATTAAAAATTGGCAGATAAAAAGTAATGGTCAGTAGGAAGCCATCACTAAATAGTAGTATTTCTAGCAGGGTTCTGCAGTAATCAGTATGAAGTCCAGCACTATTCAAAACTTTCACCGGTGATTTGGAAGTAAATAATAATCTGGTAATCTTTGCAGATAGCACAATGTGACAGGAGTGGTAAATAGTGAGGAGAAGCTGACAGTCTTGCAGACTTGATGACTTGCTTGGTAACCTGGACCTCTTTAACAAAAGTGCTTCATACAGCCAACTGCAGTTATACTTCCAAGAAAAACAGCATGCAAAATATCACTGGAGGGTGGAAAACTATATCTTAGAAAGCAGTAAAAGGATCTGAAAATGATTTAGCAATAAGAGTGAACCAGCAACCCAATAATAGCACCACATGATGCTGTGGGAAAAGGGGCTATTGCAATTCTGGATATAGAAACAGAGAAGCAGTAAGACTGGTACTAGAATAGCTACAAGTATCTTCTTAAGGAAAAAAAAGACAGGTACTGAAAGGCTTATTGTCCAGTGGTGAACAAGAACCAGTGGCTTGAAGCACAACCAGATAAATTCAAATTAGAGTTCAAATGCACATTTCTGACAAGGAGGGCGACTAACCATTGGAACAACCCACCAAAAGGTAAGGTGGTCTATACACGTACTCCAGGGTGGAGGTGGGAAGCGCTTTAATTAAAGTGGCTCTGAGCACCGCCCTAATTACAGCACTCACAGCATCACGT
Source organism: Crocodylus siamensis (assembly GCF_052110815.1). Lineage (NCBI taxonomy): Eukaryota > Metazoa > Chordata > Crocodylia > Crocodylidae > Crocodylus > Crocodylus siamensis. The sequence continues at coordinate 201,504,385 of NC_143396.1, forward strand.
GTATGCAGCATCCCACACTTCAAAATAGTGGCAGGGGTGCTTTAACTAAAACTTGTTCAGTGCTCTTTAGTTAAAGCACCCCCACCGCCATTTGGAAATGCGGGAATGCTGAATACATGTGGCAGGAGGGGCTGCTCAAGTGTGCTAATTAGCATGCTTCATCAGACTCGCAGCAGACTTGGTTAATCTGGAAGATCTTTCTGGAAGATCTGCTTTAGTTAAATACAAATGACTGGGTTGAAGATAGAGGTAACTGAGTGACATTTAAGATCCTGTCTTGTACTGGAGTTCAGAGTGGATGATCTAATGGTCCTAATGCCAGGCATAAATTCTGAATCTCTGAAGCCAATTATTTGTAACAGCAACAATTTGTGCTGTTACAATTTTCTGGCAAAGTTCATTTTTTATTTAGACCAGCTTTTTCTAGTTGTCACCGTCATTGTAATATATACTTCAGTTGACTTCAGTTCACTTAGGCTTTCAATACAAAGACTCCTGACTTCAAAGGGGCTGAAGTTTTTCATCCTTAATGTTTAAATGTCTATTTTTTTTCTTTGACAGTGATGATTTATTTCCACACCCTTTCAAACCTCTGTATTACCTGTCATTGATTACTATGATCGACTGTGGGAAACCTTGCTTGTGAACTCTGCCAAAAGAATTGTTATTCTTGACTCTGGCAGGTGTGTGTGTGTGCGTGTTACAGCAATGAGAAATTTATGGTATCGTTTTTCACTTCCCCTTAAAGTCATGTACTAGTTTCCTTTTTCAGGATGTTGAAACATAATGTGAAACAAAGTTCTAAGTTGATTGACAAAATCTAAACCCAACCTAAAATTTTAGGATGAAACCATTTACTATAACTTATGTCTGTCGACCTGATGGACAGTAAATATATAATATGCATTTATATTATATTGACTCACTAAAGATTTCTTTTAAAAATATATTGATTTATTGTTTATCTGCTTCTTGCAGTAGCATATTAACATGTTTTTTGCCCTGCACACTGCTACATAGTACAATTGGGCTACTGTGCATTGAGTGTCTCATGTAGCTGCATGCACAGTGTGAGAGTAAATGGGCAGGTCTAATTTTTTCAACAGGCTCAAAAGCAGCATGGAGCCAGAGAAGTCACACTATTAAAAAAAATGATCTGGTGAGAGATCCTCAATGACTTAATGATTTTTAGAGCAGTCCCTAATCCCTTGGACCTGGCTCACTGATAGAAATGTGTAATATTTACAAAATTAATCTCAAGGTATTTATTTTGTATTACACCAAGAAAAATACCTCACTGTCCTAAACAGATCTGCTGTAGTTTGGGTTTTCAACAGTCTGACCTTCTGTGAGACAGATGCATGGATTTTGTTTACAAGTTATCAAGCTGACCATCCACCGCTATTACCAGTTATTTCTATCTCACTGTTTCAGCTCTTCCATCTGTTGCATATGATAGCTAAGAAAAGGTACCATTTTAAAAACTTGTACTGACTGCCTAATAGCTCATGGATCTTGATGAGACATCAACACCTAACCAAAATCATTAAATGATCATTTTAATTTACTTCTGAGAAAGTGACAGGTAAAAGACTCTCTTTTCCTACCACCTTCCCTCTCCTCTGGGTAAATAATGGCCACCTATACACTTGTAGTGTGGTAATTACCATGCTACAGCAGACTCCAGTGTCATGTGTATCTGTATCCCCAGGCTGAAAAAAGCAGCAGGGGTTTCATAGTTTCATAGTAGGGTCAGAAGGGACCTGAGCAGATCATCAAGTCCAACCCCCTGCCATGGCAGGAAAAAGTCGTGGGGTCAAACAACCCTGTCGGGGAACAGGGCCCCAATGTCACGGTGAGCTGGGGTGGCCATCGGGACGAACAGGCAGGATTTCTGGCATGGAGTCTAGAGATGCAGACACGTAGTGGGTACAAACAAGGTGGGTTTATTTCACTTACGCTTTTGTGGAGCATAGGTACGAGGATCATTGGTTACAGTATGAACGATTACTGACAACAGAGGGGTCTGTTGGCCCACGAGGTTCGCAATGAGCCCTTGCTTTCTACCACTGGAACTAGTCCAGTGATAGGTGTGGCTGCCCGTCACTAGTCCCAGGGCTGGTCAACAGCTCATAAGCGGGAAACAAATAAACGATAACAAAACTGTAACTCGGTAACGTGTGACGCCAGTCCAATGATGATGGACGATGAAGAATGGTCAAGAAAATAAGCCGAAGTTGAAGCCGGAGGATGATGTAAGCCGAGATGTCAGGTCAGTGGAGTAGGCCAAGCTGTAGTCGATAAAGGAAATTGACTACGTCAGTTCAAAACCGGGTAGGTATTAGCCAAGTCGTAGTCAAAATCGCAGAGACGTAATCAAAATCGGAACCAGAGACAAAGTCAAACAAGTCCGTAACCAGGAGATCAATTAAAGTAATTACGCAGGTAGGTCACTGTGCAACTTTGGAAAGGGAGCTGGGGAACTAGGTCCCAATCTCTCTCCTACTAGCAGTCCCTGCCTAGGCAGCCTCTGCCTTCAGATTGAGCAGCTCTCTCTCTCTCCCTCTTCGACACACCAATAACACTCCTAATGCTCACACAACCCACACTGCCCACACCCAAAGGTGGGGGGTCAGGAACCTTTTAAAGCTACCCCCAGCCAATCAGGGTTCTTGACCGCTAGAATCTTCTGGATGGTGACATCATGGTTTTGTGTGACTGAGCATGTGCGAGTTCAGCCTCTGTGTTGTTGCTAGGTGCGCGCAGGATTGGAAAATAGGTCATGGATGATTGACATCCCTACAGGTCACCCAGGGGGCACACGCTGGGCACACTGTGGAATTTTCCCTTAGCTGATGTTATCTACGCATGTCTGGTGACTTAACTCTTGTGTTGCCAGCACTCCTTAAAATTTGCTCGGACAAACCCGAGCAAGGTGTTCATCCAGCCTCCTTTTAAAGACCCTCAGAGTAGGAACCAGCACCACTTCTCTTGGAAGTTGGTTTCAGATCTTAGCCACCCTGACAGTGAAGCAGCACCTCCTGATATCTAGCCTGAATCTACCCTCTGCCAGCTTGTGACGGTTATTTCTAGTCACTTCTCGTAGTGCTTGAGGGAACAGGGACTCCTGCAGTGCCTGCTGGTCCCCTCTGACTAGTTTGTAAACAGCCACCAGATCCCTCCTCAGCCTTCTCTTGTGGAGGCTGAACAGGTTCAGGTCCTGTAGCCTCTCCCCGAAGAGCCTCTCCCCTGATCATGCGGGTGACCCTCCTCTGGACCTTCTCCATGTTGTCCACATCCCTCTTGAAGTGCGGCACCCACAACTGGATGCAGTACTCCAGCTGCGGCCTGACTGGTTGCATAGAGGGGGAGGATCACCTCCTTGGACCTGCTCGAGATGCATCTATGGATGCATGACAGGGTGTGGTTGGCCTTCCTGACTGCATCCCCACACTGCCAGCCCATGTTCATCTTGGCATCAATGATGACTCCAAGATCCTTTTCTGCCTCTGCACTGACGAGAAGGGAGTTCCCCAGCCTGTAGGTATGGTGCTGGTTCTTCCTCCCCAGGTGCATCACCTTGTACTTGTCAGTGTTGAAACCCATACTGTTCTCATCCACCCACCCCTGTAACCTGTCTAGGTCCAATTTGCAGCCTATTCCTCCCTTCTAGCATACCCACGTTCCCCCACATCTTAGTGTCATCAGCAAATTTGAACAGGGTGCTTTTTACCCCCTCGTCCAAGTCGCTGATGAAGATGTTGAACAGTGCGGGCCGGAGGACCGAGCCCTGCAGAACCCCACTGCCCACATCCCTCCAGGTCGAATAAGACCCATCTCTGGGTGCAGCCCTCCAGCCAGTTAGTGACCTATTTGAGTGTGTGGGTGTAGACACCACAGTCCCCTAGTTTTTTAATGAGAATGGGGTGAGAGACAGTGTTGAAGGCCTTCCTAAAATCCAGAAAGACTACATCCACTGCTACCCCACATCTAAGGGTTTTGTGACCTGGTCATACAAGGCCACCAGGTTGGTTAGACAGGACCTGCCTCTAATGAACCCGTGTTGGTTGCCCCTAAGCATAACCTCCCCTGTTGGCCCCCTGTGGACATGCGCCAGGATAATTCTCTCAAAAAGCTTACCCAGGATCGAGGTAAGACTAACTGGCCTATAGTTTCCTGGGTCCTCCTTCCTCCTTTTTTGAAGATGGGAACCACATTGGCCCTCTTTGATTTCTCTGGCACTAAACCAGAGCACCAGGAGTGCTCGTAAAGCTGTGCCAGGGGTCCTGCAATGACCTCATCTAATTCCATCAGCACTCTGGGGTGGATATCATCAGGACCAGCTGATTTAAATACATCCAGTCCCTCTAGAATTTCCCTGATTAGACCCTCAGTGACCCTTGGCCTGGGTGCACCTCCCCTGGGGCCTGGTGGGGGTGGGGCTAATCCAGTCCCTGCTCAGGAAAATGGAGGCAAAGAAATTGTTAAATAGGTTAGCTTTGTCATCTGGTGTGACAACCAGATTTCCTAGTGTGTCTTGCAGGGGCCCCACATTACCCGGTACCTTCTTTTTGCCCCCTATGTATTTAAAAAAGGACTTCTTGTTGTCCTTGATCTGGGTGCTTTAGCTAAATTTCACTGAACTAAACCATCTGCCTCCCTCCCCGCCCACCCACACACACACTCCCAGTGCATGTATATAAATACCCAGTACTATGGACTGGAACAAACCCAGCAGCATTAAATATAGGGAAATTTTCAACTGCTGTTCACATGTGGATGCTATCAGACGGAGCAATAATTTTAGTCAGTTTTATTTATGAGCCAAACTGTCCTTTTTTGGAAGCTCTCTGAACCAAAGAAAGGGCATTATTTGTTATAAAATAGCAATGAGTAATGATAGCTTACATCATTTTCTGCTGAAATATTAATACATATTCAAATGATGTGTTGTAAAACAAATAGTTCTGGACATGAAGCAAAATAAGTGCTTAAATTTGAAATTATGTCTACAACATATAAAACAATTTTCCTGAAAATACCAAAGCAAAGAACTGTTATAGTGGGAGGTGTTTCTTTTTTCTGAAATGAGAAATGAAACTCCTCGCTTGTTTCTACAACAAACTGAATACTGAGATCTCCTCTTGACAGTGGAATGGCATAATAAGCTTTCAGGAGCTAAACTGTCTTATTCATGGTGGAATAGTAATGCTTTAAGAGCAGTCTTCAACAGTTTTATGTTCAAGTGGAAGAAGGTACCCAATGGGATTCCCCACAGGTGTGTTCTAGATGCAGTTCAATATTGAGTAATTATAGGCCAGTCAGTCTCACCTCCATCCTTGGAAAGGTTTTTGAAAAGATTATGAAGGATCATATTTGTGGGAGTCCAGAGGGAAAAATAATGCAGCAGGGAAACCAGCATGGATACTTAGCAAGTGTATCTTGCCTGACCAATCTGGTTTCATTTTATGACAGTGTCACAAAATGCTTAAACACAAGAGTAGAGGTGGATGTTGTTTTCTTGGATTTTAGCAAGGCCTTTGATATGGTATCTCATCCCATTCTCATAAATAAATTAAGAAGCTGTGACACATAAGTTTACACAGTCTGGTGGGTGGCAAATTGGCTTAGCAGTCGCACCCAGTGAGTTGTAGTAGATGGGTCGGTATCAACCTGGAAGGATGTGGGTAGTGGGGTCCCACAGGGTTCAGTCCTTGGACCTGTACTCTTCAATATCTTCATCAGTGACTTGGATGTGGGTGTGAAGTGTACTCTGTCCAAGTTTGCGGATGATACTAAATTATGGAGTGAAGTACACACACCAGAGGGTAGGGAATGAATGTGGCATTGGTCAGACTGCAGTTGGACTACTGCATCCAGTTTTGGGTGCTGTACTTCAGGAAGGATGTTTATAGACTCGAGAGGATCCAGAGGAGGGCCACTCATATGGTTAGTGACTTACTGAACAAGCCTTATGAGTAGAGACTAAGGGACCTGGACCTCTTCAGTTTCTGCAAGAGAAGGCTAAGAGGTGATCTTGTGGCTGCCTACAAATTCATTAGGGGGGCACAGCAAGAGATCAGAGATGCTCTGTTCACCAGGGGCACCTCTTGGGCTAAAAAGAAAAAATGGTCACAAACTGACAGACAGCAGATTCAGGCTAGATATCAGAAAAAACTTCTTCACAGTAAGGGTGGCCAAAATTTGGAATGAGCTTCCAAGGGAGGTGGTGCTCTCTCCTACCTTGGGGGTCTTCAAGAGAAGGCTGCATAGGCATCTGGCTGGGGTCATCTGACCCTAGGACTCTCCTGCCTATGCAGGGGGTCAGACTTGATGATCTGTTGAGGTCCCTTCTGACCCTAGCATCTATGAATCTTCATTAATGAGCTAGAGGATAAAAATATGTACACCAAGCACATTTCCAGATGATGCCAAACTAGACAGGGTCGCAAACACTTTAGGGGACAGAATTAAGGTTCAAAATTACCTTGATACGTTGGAAAAATAAGACAGTAGGATGAAGACCAATAAAGGACAAATGAAAGCTGGGAATGAAAACATCGAAAGCTGGGATGGAGCTGAAGCTAACAGGGTGAAGTTCAACGCTGACAAATACAAGGTGCTACACCTCAGGGAGAATAATCAAAAGCAAAAACAAAATGGCTGGATGGCAGCACTACACGGAAAGATTTAGGAGGTTTGCTGGATCATAGACTGAGTACGAGTCTTCAGTGTGGCACAACTGCACAAAAAGTGAATGAAGTTTTTGACTGAATAAATAGGAGCATTAAGTGTAAGACATGGGAGGTGATAATGCCTATCTTACTCAACACTGGTTAGGCCTTATCTGGAGCAGTGTGCAGTTTGTGTTCCACATTTTAAAAAGGGCATAGAGGAGTTAGAGGAGGTCCAAAGGCACACAACAGAAATGATCAAGGCAGGTCATACAAGAAGAGGTTGAAGGAAATAGGCATGTTCAACTTGTGGAATAGGTGCTTAGACATGAAAGCAGTCTTCAGGTACTTGAAGGGCTAGCATAAAGAAGAAGAAAAACACCCTTTTCTCTCTTGCTGTAGAACAGAGAAGGCAGACCACTGGCTTGGAATTGCAGCAAAGTAAGTTTAGACTGGATGTCAGGAAAAACTTCTTCACTGTTAGATTAGCCAAGCAGTAGAACAGACTACCTGGGAAAGTTGTGGAATCTCCAACACTGATGTTCAAAAAGAGCTTGGACAAGAATTAGTCAGGCATCTAGGAACAGCTATGCCTCAGGTATGCTCCAGGCATGCCCCAGACTTACTGACTGCCATCTAGAACCACAAACACATTTTTACTCTCTTCTTTTTGCTACATATATGGAGGGGTGGGGGGGTTGACTTCTGCAGAAGCACTGGGTGTTGGCTTCAGCCAACAGGCTGGATCAGACTGATCACCATATTGGGGTCAAGAAGGAATTTTACCTCATGGTCAGATTGGTATGGACTGCGGGCATTTTTGCCTTCTTTTGTAGTGGGAGGGGCTGGGGGTGTGGCCATTTTCCATGGGTCATGCAAATATATTTTATAAACCCGTGAAAACAGCAGAACACTGGCCACTGTTGTCTTCCTGTCTTACCTCTGATAGGTTAGGGTGCTGTGTCTTATGGTTGTGTGATACATTAACTGTATTTTTAGTAATAGGTAAGGCAAAGATTTGTATGGCATAGTTTGCATTGGAATGATCCTGCCTTAGTCAGGGGGTTGGCATAGAGCTCCCTTCCAACTCTACTTTTCTGCGATTCTTTGCTTTATGAAATGCACAAATACAAAATGGGAAACGACTGGCTTGAATGAAGGCCTGCAGGACAGAACTTGGAGGCTATAGTGGATTGCAGTAACAATTTGGTGGGGGGAATGAGGCACTTATGCCAAACTGATGATTCAGTGAGAGCCCCCAGGTGGCCTACACTGCCAGAGCACCAGCCTGTGTTCAGAGAGCCTATGTTAAAGCAGTAGCAGTCTGCATCATTGGCACAGTAGCCCCTGCACAAGAAGGTAAGTGCTTGCTCCTGTGTTCCCCTTGCATCATCCAGGGAGCCAGAATTTTAAGTTCGGCCTCTGGTGGACCATAAGCTGAATATGAGTCAATGGTATAATTTTTTTTAAAAAAAGAAGCAGCTGAAAGCATACTGGGAGGTATTAAAGATGTATACAAGTCACAGGACGTAATTCTTCTACTTTATTCAGCGCTTGTAAAACTTTACGTGCTGTGTCCAGTTTCGCGTAGCACACTTCTAAACAAAATGTTGACAAGTTGGAAGGAGTCCAGAAGAGTAACTGAAATTATTCTAGAGATCTGGAAAACATGGCAAATGAATAAAGATTGAAAGGATTTGGATTATTTAATTTACAGAAGGGAAGACTGCAGGGGGATTTGATGGCAATCTTCAGATTCCGAAAAGGTTATGATTGATGTTCAATTATTCTCCATAGGGGCAGGGTAAGAAATGCTGTTCTTATGTTGCAACAACAGAGATTTTCGTTAGTTGTTAGGAAGATCTCTCTAAGACAGTGGTAAAGCGTGGAAGTTTTCAAGTGAAAGTTAGATGTCCCTTCCAGCCCTCGCTTTCTATGATTCACGGTAAACATAAGCAGTACTAGTCATGTGCCCTCTCTGGAATTCTATCTTCAGCACAGACTATAATAAGGTCCCCAGTAATATATCACATTATTTTTGCCCTATCGTCAAGTGAATGCATTGTTAATATATCCCTTTCTCCCTCCCCCTTGTTGGTGTGGTATATTTCCACTACATCATTTATAGCAGTCAGGTTCTATTAAGTATCAAACACCTTAACATTTGTTATTTTCCCATGTTAATGACTTAAATTCATTTCCCATTTTTCTTCCATCACAAACTTGCCAAAAGCAGTCACGCTCAGGCATTAAAATAACTCTACTGGAAAACAACTGACTCAAATTATTGGTAGAGAATCTGTAGTTATTTTACATACTTGGGCCATTTAGAAATCAGAGACTTTCAGTCATCACTTGTCTTTAATGTTTAGTTTAAAGCATGGTTATACTGTAACAAAGGAAGACATGTGAAAGAGAAAAAGAATATTAGCATTTATGTGGTACTTTATCAGCACAAATTAACTCATGTGCTAGCACCCAGAACCAGATGGATATGGGACCAAAATCTCTCTTTATGGGTCTATTGAAACAAAAAGGACCAAGTATGCTGAATTTTCTGGTACAATCTTGGTTTTCAGGGCACTGTCCCCAAAGGGTTCCTGAAATGTAATTTTTGCCTTAGTTTGGAAACTAGGTCCTGAATGAGCCATCTCTCTTTTCCTCCCACCCACTGTTCCTAGGGTACCAGACAGCCTTGTGCTGTGTGTTAGCTGTAAGGCCAAAATAATTAGCTCAGGCTTGGTTCTATATGAACATGGTTATGCTACTTTCACATCCGAAGGCAGTTCACTGCAGAGCTTGATAAGCAGCACTAAGATGGCTATGCTGAGAAAACTCCTGGTTCCATAAGCCTGTCTTGAGTCTTGGCTTTGCAGAATGCCCCAGCTTTTGTCTCTCGAAAGCTGGTTGCTTTAACTGAAGCTGGTGGAATTTTACCAGCAGTAAATTTGCCCCACAGTCGCCACTAATATTCAGAAAAAATGGGGCAAAAAGCCTGATCTGAAGTTTGCTGAAGGCAATGGGAATTAATGGATTCATTTAACTCCAGCATCTAAGTCTAAGTCACACAAATGTTTTAGAATTCCTGAGTTTTTGCCAGTAAATCAGCATTATGTGACAGAAACGTATATTTGATTGAGTGTCACAAAATTTGGAGATGTTGAACTATATTTGATTTTATAGCACTCTTGGGTCTTTTGTTCAATGCTATAATCATATTATTACTACCTTAAATAATACAACCTCCTTCTTTTAAGGCAGAAAGTGTTGCTGTGAAAATTTCCACTCCTACACTGCAGATCATTTTATCACGTTGTATCATTAGCATGCTTTCTATTAACTTTTAAAATGATAAATTCTGTTAGATTTGTACTTTATCCCAATATACACCAGTGGTATGGTCAGGCACTTTTCTTGGTCTTTCTTTTTGCCTAGTTTCTTCCCAATTTAGAAATGTAAATAAAACCTGAGTTTTGTGTCTTTACTTTCTAACATATTTAACACTTTCTCATCATTTCTTTAAAAGCAATGTGTGCGGTTACACATTACCTTTTCCACATATTAAGAGCTCTTAAGATGAGAGTATCTGTGTGTTAAGGCAGGGGAAAATGAGCTAAACTTGCCACCTCTCATCCACTTGCTTGCTCTCAACACCCCTCTAGCTCTAAGTCTGAGCACTGCAGGTCTCAGAGGGTATTAACCCTTAATGTCTGACTGCTCAGACAACATTCTTCCTTTAATGCCATCTAGCTTTGGCACATACTAATCATAATGTGCAACAATACTCTAAGAAAAACAAGAGAGAGGCATCAAGTACATATGATACTAAAGGACAAAAATGGTTAATGTTTTGCAAAGCCCAAAGATAAGAATGATAGACAGCAAGAATATATCAAGAGAACTATATAACACCTGGCCTGAAAATCCTCTATTTGAAGTTAACCATTGTTATTAAAAAAGAATTTATGACTCCAGTCAACAGACAAATGAACAGAAAGGTGATATAAAGAGAGAGAATGTTTAGAAAGGGAAGATTTGAAAACTCTGAAGTAGTGAAAGGCATTTTGTGACGGATGAACTTCCAGAAGAGTTCTCTACCTATCCTAAACCCTCCCAAAAATAATGTTATGGACCGTGAGGAGTATAGTACAATTTATGTTGTGCTGCATGTTTCCAGATTACTTTTGTGGTTGAATATTGGAATGAGTAATAAGGAACTTGACCTACAATATACCTTCAGACCAGAGCAAGGGCATGAATAAAATACCATCATGAACCTGAAGTTCATACTAAAAAGATCCATCATGTAAAAAGCTGGATACTCATGTTTCTTTGACTTAAAAAATCATTTCACAGTATCTGTCATAATAATTTGAAACCCATAGGAATTCAAGACCAAACCTCTAATTAACAACACCACTGCATTGGAAGCAGAAGGGTGTTACAGTGGGAGGTGAAAGTGGAAGCCTAATAAAAAAACAAAGGAAGGATGACACAAGGTTGTTTAATATCGTTCACTTTATTCAAAATCCACTGTAAAGCTTTAACCAAATTTTTCAACCAAACAATTTATCAAGACAAGTGAACAATGGAAAATTGATATTCACCAGGTTTGATTGAGGAAAAGGGTCATTTGACAAAAGATATTAGTCAGTCAGCACAAGTTTTTTAAAATGGCCCCCTTTCTCAGTTATTAAATGTAGTGGGTGGAATAGCTGAAACAGTGTCAAAGAAATAACTAGTAATAACAGTGGCTGGGGCAGCTTGATAACTTGTAAACAAAGTCCATGCATGTTTGATTGAGGAAAAGGGTCAGATGAATTTAGTTACATTTATATACAAATACGATTAAGATTTACAATGTATAAGTGGCTATGGGCTAGATGAAAACCAAATGGTGTGCAATGTCTAGTGAATGGTAAAATATGATATAGCAAGTAAAATAATACTAACTAAGAAGCCTCATTACGGATGGTGGAAAATGACTCCCCACAATTCATGTTTGCATTGCAAGAATATGGAGAAATTTTGGAAAATAAACATCTGTTTGGAAGGGAGATGCATTTGAAAAGCAGGATTCAGCTCCTGAAAATGTATGTGCCCTCTAAGAAGATGATACATGTTCTGTTATCATAACAGGACAGCCTTTTAAAGTCCTTAAAGTAACAGTGTTATTGAAGAATACTAAACCTATCATAGATGGAACTTGTAATCAATGACTAACTGACAGAAATGACTGGAATTTAGTGAGTATTAAGTAGGGACTTCATGAAAAGAAAAATACATTTTTCCTGGCGTGGTTCATGAGGTTCAGCTGATGATGCATGTTTATGGGTAATGGAAGACAAAGTTGATTTAAAAAGAACAACAAGTAGGATAAAATAGAAAGAGAAGATGTTTGATGGATGATACAATATCCTGGGCAGAACAATAGGACTATTCATCCACAAAGAGATTCACCAAGTACTGCTCTGGATGGACACCTACAGCTGCAAACCTTCTTTAACCAACATGCTATGTGAAGAAGAAGAAAACCGTAAGTAGAGTTTTTGGCAGTATTTGTTTTCTTGTATTCAAAGCTTTCATCTAAGAAGATGAAATGTTACAGTTAGCTTTTCTAATGTAAGACAAGGTAGGATGTGTTAAAGCAGCACTTCAGACAATTTTCTTTGAATAGATGATAAAAGCAGCAAAAGGATGAACCACAATTGACATTTAACTTTGAAACCTTGCAGGGACAGTTGTAAAGGTTAACTTTAAGGAAGGTAATGGATAAAAGCAAGCAGGAGTGAAATAACTTTTTTCACTACTGTTAAACTAAAGGCAAAACATAGTATAAAAGATGATAATTCTAATCACTATATATATATATTACACAATAATATCTTGACTCTGATTCTGAAAAGTTCATTCATATAAATAGTCATTTTGGTTTCTGTAGTTAAAGAACTTGCACAGTTTTCTCCCTTTGTCATCATAGTAATGAAGTGTGTATCAATGTCTGCTTTTTTCTGGGCACATGATTTCTTAGTTACCTGCAGACTCTCCTTTTAAGGTAGACTTGTATATGAGGATCTATGAAATGCCATATTGAACACCCTGTCTGAAAAACTTGACCCAATAAATTCAATACATTTTAAATCACATTTCTAATAAAAAAGAATGATCTGGTAATGTTTTATCATTTAGTTTTCTGAAATAAGTTAGAATCCTTATCCACAGTACTGGTGCTTTTAGAATTTGTAACTATATAACAATAAATATACACTTGTTTTTGTGCTAACCTGCCTTTGAAATTTACAGAAAAAAAACATAATTATGTAAAGTTATTTAATAAACTTGTATTTGTAACAAGGTACTGTAGCAGGATTTATCAAAAATTGCGTTGTTGACATATTCTCATCAAGAATGTTAGAAATATGTAATTTTTATGTGTGTGCTAAAGGCAAAAAAATAAAGAGATTAAATACATAAACATCCTATAAAGTATGTCAGCATGATGGCATATGAGCAGGTAATACCAGTAAATTGCAATGTAATTCTTTCAGAATTATGTTTATATCCATATAATGTATACTAAAAGAATGAATGTGACTACTGTTATCATTCCAAGAAAGTGGTAATGCTTTCCAAAGTATGATAAAACATTAGCCTGTGATTGTTTTTCTTCGTAACATATCAGGATGAAATATCTGTTGACTGTTATAAGCTGTCAGACTGTTTCCACCTCTAAAAATAATAAAAGTCACTGATCATTTGAAAACAAAATGTAGTTATTTAATTATATAGAAACAAATACTATATTTTTTTTTTAATTTCCTCTGTGAATACAGGATTGAAAAAGCTATTTTATATATGCTTACTATTGTCATAGTGTGTGTTGGACCATAAGTGTTGCTGTATTCTGATCTCTTCTGTCTAGACAGATAGTCATTATGAAATAGACATCTGGATAATGAAGTAGACTTTCACGATCCTTGGGGATTTGAGTTTACAAAGGCCAAAACAAGAGTGACTTGCATTGTACCCTTCAAGGCCACTAAAATTCACAGGTAAAATGCACACAAGCAGTCAGACTGGTTTAGCTTTATAACCCCACCTCCTCCCCTGCGTGCTCAGCCTGGTTTGTTAAGCCACTTGACCTGACTTGCACTCTCTTTGCACAAGAATGTTGACTGCAACAGTATAGATGGGATTAACCCACACAAATTCTGATCCAAACACCTCCAGGGATTAAAGATTTTTTAGAGTCAGATTTCAGTCTTGAACTTCTCTGCAACTTTTTGTGATTTTTTTTTTTTTTTTTTAAATCAAGGATGGGGCATGTCTTTACTGAAACACCTTAGTGCTTGATGGCATGTGGAAATAGATTTCAACAAAAGTTGTAGCGACTTGAGTACCCTTATGGGCTCATATTTCTTAATGCTTTGATTTCCATTTTGAACTTCTGGAAGCAGAACAATAGAAAACCCTTCTGAATGAAACTAGAAATTTTAAGTTTATTTCTTATGATTATTTCACATCCTAATTAAATGATACTGTCTCACATTGGAATTACAAAGAAAATTGCACAAAATATACTGGCATTAAAATGTGAGAGTTCAACTGTGATGTCAGCATGTTATATACAATAACATACATTCAATTCTGGTTTAAATGCTGCACATATATAATGTTCATTATATTTTAATGAAACCCAAATTTTTAGGAGAAGAAAAGTGCTATTAAAAAAGTGCTGTTTAAATCCAAAGTCATTCCAGAAGTGGTTAATACAGAGACTGAGGAACAGGAGTTCTGGGTTCTATTCCTGGCTGAACCAGCCTCTAATCTCCCAAAGGCTGAGTGCAGATATTACATATAAACTGGTCCAAGCGATCAGCAATTAATATATACCTGTAATAGAAGAGAATTTTGGTGCACATAGAAAGTTTGAGGTGCGGGTGGCCTGGCCACTGGAGCCCCAGTCATGCTGGAGCAGGGGCTGTGCCCAAGTGCAGTGTGAGGGACAGTCACGCGCTGGAACCTGCACCTTTGTTTATTCTCTTCTTCCTACATCCTTCCAGACTTTCTTCCATCATTCTATCCACCTTATTACAGCCAGATGCTCATCCACCCATGGACACTGAGACCCCATGGGCACCACCCTGGACAACCCCATCCTGCCCTTCTCCACTACCCAACCCTGATCACACAACTGGGACTATGAGGTGATACTCATCGCCACCTGGGGTGAGTAGGAGACTCAGAACCAGCTCCAGAAAGGACACTGAAACAAGGATGTCTTCAAGCTTATTTTTGAAAAGATGTAGGCGTGGGGCTACAAAAAGGAGTGGAAGCAATGCTGGGCTATGGGAGCAAATGGCAGTATAGGCGTGTCCATGATGCCATTGGCGATGCGTAGTGGTGCATGCAGGTGCATGTGCACCCCCTGAGCATGGCAGTGCACCCCCTGCAAAAAGACACTGCTGACACTGCTGGTGGTGCCTGTGGGCGGTCACTGCTCACCCTCCTCCCTTCCACTGCTTACACCGCCAGCAGTGTCTGCAGGTGTCCACAACTGCATCTGGCCGCTGCTGACCCCGCTGGTGGCAGCTGTGGGTGGTCACTCACCACTGTCAGTGCTTACCATGTCCCCCCCACCCCCAACAGTGCCGTTGCCACCTGTGGGAGCTTGCTGTGCTCCTCCCAGCCTCTGGGGCCATGTGGCATTCATGTATGATGCTAAAAAGAAGTTCAGGGCTAAGAGGCAGACCATGCCCTTCTATAAGGAGCTGTCTGAATTTCTCACCAAGGATGGGGATGTCAAGATCCCACTTGCCTATGGCACCACTGGAGGGGTGGGAAGAGTCATCGGCAGGGACCCCACCACAAGGGTGAGGCATGGGGACCCTGAAACAACAGGACAATCTGATGCTTAAGAGCAGATTTGCAGGGGCCACAGGGCAAGATGACAGGTGCTGGAGCTGGTCCATGAGGATTCTGCCCAGCTGGTGCTGGTTTCCACATTATCATAGGATGTGGGAGCTGAGGTGCACCTGCAGCTGAACCTGAGTTCCCTTGTCATCTCTTCAGGCATGGCCAAGAGCAGGGAGTGCCGGTGTACAGGAGCAGAAGTAAGCTCTGGCACCATGGAAACTGGGACCCAGGACCTGGAGTTTGAGCCCATGCCCTGTATCTTGCAGGAGTCCCCCCCTGCTCCATGCTCATCCTTGACCTTGAGGACCATGGCCAAACATGTGGGCCCCAGAACACTATTCCCCACACTGCTGCCATGAGTGTTCCAGACTCAGTCCTCTGACACCTCACTCCCCCTCCATCCCAGACATGCAAAGTGCCCCCTAGTCCCTCCACTACCAGTGCAGTAGCCACTGCAGAAGCACAACCTACATGACTTGCAGCCACCCATCCTCCCACTTCTGATGAGTCATGTCCTAAGTGAGGATGCTGTGCAGTCTGGGAAAGTATGGTTTACTCCTACCACATGCAGCCATGATGAGGATCCAGGCCCCAGGGATAATGTGGAGCCCCTGGAGAAAAGGAGAAGTGGAAAGGGGGAGCAGGGAGACCTAAAGCCATTCACCCTTTGTAGTGCAGCAACTACAGGCTATCCCTGCTGGGTCAGCTGAGCGATGATGTCCATGAAGGTGGCCTGGTTCATGCAGAAGGCCTGGAATCCATTCCCACCAGTCAGTGATGGTGGCATTGGCCCAGAACTGATGGTTAACCATCTGAATGTGATGCCAGAGCACCCCAGTATCCATGGTGTCCTGGGTGATCTTGTCCTCAGTGGCCACATGAAAATCAGTGGCCCAGTCCAGGATATTTGACAGGTATAGGGTGCAGTGGGATGGCCAGCTGCTGGCATGAAGGCATGTACCATGGTAACCTGCTACATCAAGTCCAGGTGGGTGTGCATGAAGTCCCACAGCTTCCAGCGAGTTGCTCAGGGCAACAAGCAGGACATGCTACAGCTCCTGGGTCTCCTTGTTTGAGCATGAATGGTGGGATGCCATGGCAGGATGCAGGCAGGCCAGGACATGGAGGCATGTGCAACTTGTGATGGAGAATACTCACTCTGTGGGTCTTCTGGATGCATAGGTCTGGGTGCAGGAGACAGTCTATGGTGACATGCCAAGGGGTTGGGAGTACACTTGCCTGGGCTCAGCAGCCAATCAGGGTGGACCAACTGCTTTGCTGTGCTTGGCAGTCTCTGGCAGCCAGAGAAGCCTGTGGGGCATGCTGGGAGGCATGCAGGAGTGTCCCCAAACTTCTGGCCTCAGCCAGTGCAGGCACCTTGTGTGCTTCCCCCCACCAAAGGGTGAATGTGTATCCAGTTCACTACTAATCTATAGACCATATATGCACCTGTCTATATGACTAGGTGCTGATTGTTCAATCTTATGAAGTCACTGACTCTGAATGAGCATGAATTACTTTATTGTATTCTTTCAATAAACATTATTCACTTGTTACTGATGACCTTCCATAACATACTTGTATGACATTCATGAGTTGTAAGGTGATCTATGACTCATGTAAAGAAGTTATATATCCCTGCTAAACTCATTAAACAATGCACAAGGCTGTACAAAAATAGACAACTTTTATTTATTTTTTGTTCCCTTTTTTTTGTTGCCTTTTCTGATATTTTAGAGTAATTTCCATTGCTGTTTTTCATGCAAATACTGTGTTTTTCAATGTTTCCATTTTTCATTTAGAAAATTACAAAAACAGTTGAAATTGTTTTTAAAATGCTTGATATGCAAAGAACGGCGTTTCAAAAGCTTTTAAATAACATTTTAAATATTTTTCTTCTTATATTTTTAATTTTTAGTTTTGTGATTTTATAATGTTTAAAATTAAAACATGGCCATTTCAAACAATTTGACATGAAAATTACTTCAGAAATTTGAAATTATGTAAAACTAGTTTTTGTTTTTGACCAACACACACACACAACATACTATAAAATGTATACAGTATGCAAAAAAGAGTACACAGTATTTAAGACAAAATTGTGAAGGTGTAGAGATGCATAACCAGATCTTTAACAGGTATTAGCACCATTGCAGTTGTTGGAGTTATGGCAATTTATACCAGAAACATCTAGCCTATAGTTTCAGAAACTGAATGATCTTTCCAATGTGATTTTAGTTACATTAGTTTTCCTATATTAAAGACATATATTTAATTTATCCTTAAAGATAGCTACGTTTAATCAATAAACCTGGAGAGGCAAGAAAATAGTTAAACTGAAAATGGTTTTTCTTAAAGAAGCATGTAGAAAAACCAGTAGGGATATGTGTAAATAGTGATTTAATCCTTAACTGCAAATTGCTTTAGCCTTTTGTTATGGTTGGTGGTAATCATTATGTTCTTTTAAAGTATCATTTGTTTGGCTATTTTATGTAATCCTAGCACACTTATATAATCCATTTAATTATATATAATTAGGTGTCCTCAATGTGTAATCAAACAATTCAAAGACCTAACAAGGCTATAAAATTAGACAGTGTGGCATGCTCAGTTTTTAATGCTTGTTATCTCTAGCTAATGAAAACATAAAAGTGAGCAGTCTATTTCATTTAGTCTATTTTGTGGGTTAACTGCAAAATTTGATTTTAATGAAAAATTTTGGATGGTAAAAAGTTTAAGAAAGTCCAGAAATCCTGATGTGTGTGTGTGTGTGCACGCACATGTGTGTTGAATAAATTAAAAAGCATGTGTTCACATGTGCTGGGTGGAGAAGTATTAGATAAGTGGGATGAGTAATTTATGGACTAAGACCAACTGCCAAATAGCAGTCCACAGCAAATGTATATAGCTTGCGTAGGAAGCCATGA
Organism: Crocodylus siamensis; assembly: GCF_052110815.1. Taxonomy (NCBI): domain Eukaryota; kingdom Metazoa; phylum Chordata; order Crocodylia; family Crocodylidae; genus Crocodylus; species Crocodylus siamensis. The sequence goes on from NC_143396.1 coordinate 201,522,902, forward strand.
AAGGGAGAACTGGAAATTCTAATATTATAAAAGCCTAAGTCTGTGTAATGCTTTATTCATGCTCTGACTGGCTGTCTCGGGGCCAGGGCCGCTCCCCCCAGGGCCACTTCCAAAGCAGTAAGGAGGAGCTAGCCCTGGCCCCAGCCCAAAGTGGTGGGGGGGGAGGTGGGGAGTGGCCCAGGCTCCAGCCCCAACTTGAAGCAGTGTGGGGCCAGCAATGGCCCTGGCCCCAGCCCTGGCCCTGGCCCGAAGCAGTGCAGGGAAGGGGAGGAACGGCTCATTCGCCAGCCCCAGCCACGGCCTGAAGTGGTGGGTGGGAGGCGGGGAGTGGCCCCAGCTCCAACCCCAGCCCAAGGTGGGGTGGGGGGGAAGGGACACAGGCCTCCGTCCCTGCCTCTGCCCTCTCCCCCATCCCCAATAATTCTTAAAGGGTAATTGGCTAGTCCTAACATAATCTCAGGCTGATGTTACCAGCTGCCATGATAGCACGAACACAAGTGTTTTTACTAACTGTATTTACAAATCCATTGGGAGAGGCACAGAATTAATTTGCTGCCATTTAACTTTATTTCATAGCATTAACTTAGTTGTTAGGCCTTATATATTTTGAGCTGAAAGAAACTGAACCAGGGCAGTTATTTCATCCATCCATTCATTCATTTATTCAATTTATATGTTGCCCTTCCTAACAAGATTTAGGGTGGCTTACAGTAAAAGGAGCAGAATACTTAGAAAACAGGAGACCAACAAAACAATTTAAATGGGAACTAGAATATCAATGTAAGACAGAGGACCCTTTCCCGCTTTAAACAATATCTCAGCCTAGGGTCCTAGTGCAGAATCTCTCTTTCCTATCCATATAGCCTACAGTATAGTGATGCCCCAACCCTGTGGTGCCCTCTTGGAACTGTTTAGATAAAAGTAAATAATATACCTGTATTTTTCTCATTTAAAACTCATTTTTATAGAAGCAAAACCATGCATACAGATCAGCATTTGTGCATTTAGTTACCCAAGCTTTTGCAGTCAAACAAAGCCTATATAAACTTTTATGGGCCCTACCAGAAATAAGCCTTTTTAGTGCTATGTTTGATTTTGAAAAAGTGGAACTAATTTTAATGGATGCTCTTGTGTTTTGTAGCCTTAATCATGAAGGAAACATCTATGAGTTATGAATAGATTTTGGACTGTCTCTGAACTTCCTAGTTACAGTGCTGCTGTAACACAGTAGGAAGACCTATAGTACTAGATTTTACTTAATGTTACCATGCAGAACAAATGAGAAATACCTGCAGCAGTAAGTGCTTGATATCTCCCTGTAGCAGATCTCTCAGTGGCCTTGGCTTAAAGCGCTTTGGAACAGGGAACTATATTTACAGATTAGCAAACAAGCATACTTGTATAGAAATCCTTTTTACTTTACTGCTGTTTGTATAGGAAAATAACCAGTGGGGATATGTTGATACATTAGGGGAAACTACTTATTCAGTAGTAATAACTAAAGATTGCAGTAGGAATGTCTATTATTCCAAGTGGTGCCATGGATGCCAGTGAAAGAAAAAGCAGGGCTGTATCTCATACTGCAGCCACTTTGTCTTCTGAATTAAAACTCATTTTTGTTGTTGGCATGTGTACAGGAAAGCTCAGAACAGGACTTGTGTTGAAATACAGAATATAGTCATGCTCAGAAAATGAAGGCTGGAGCAGGAAAAATAATTCCCATCATTCTCTTGGTTCTTTTCATAAAATCTCCTGTATCCCTTTTGATTTAACTGTGTGGTTAGTATGTGCTTGAGTGTGCCCATATGTGTGCGTGTGTGTACATTTAGTTGCATACCAAAAATGAACCCTCCAAAAGTGAGTTGTGGGTCCTAAACAGGCTCATTTCTGCAATCATATTCAAAGACTATTATCAAATCCCCCTCTGTCAAACCTCCTCAGGTTGGACACCCCAAATCAATGGGCGCCTATACATGAACAGCAAGGCTGCTCCAACACACTGTAATTTACAGTGCATTGGAGCAGACTTGATTGATTGAGTCTGCTGCAGCTTGATAATTACTGCACTCCAGCAGATTCCAGCATTACATGTATCAATGCCCCCATGCTTAAAAATGGTGGTGGGGATGTTTTAACTAAAGCTCATTGAATAAGCTTTAGTTAAAGCAGTCCTGCTGCCATTTTTAAGCATGAGAACACTGATACATAAGACACTCCCTGCACTTTAATTAGAGCGGCTCTTGGAACCACTCTAAAGCTCATCCCCACACCACTCCTGGAGCACATGTATAAATGCTCAGTAATAACATCTGAAAACCTTGCTCATTATTTACATCCCCCGCTTGCTTTTCAGTGCAATCATACTAAAATGTACACATGAGACTTGTACTTCTAGGTCGCAGACTTGCACCAGTCTATATTGATAGAGACTGAATAATGTTTTTAAACAATGGCTGTTCTGTAGTGGAGATGAAAAAGCCTGCTGGTCCTTTAGGCTAGGGACAGACATTACATACAAACTGGTTTCAGTGATCAGAAACTGGTTTAAAACTGTAACAGAACAGATGTTCAGTGCACATAAACCAGTTTGAAAATGGCCTAAATTGGTTTGAGATAAACCTGGTTGAATGTAGTATCATACTTAACAGATTTGGCTCAAACTGGTTTATGCAATGTCTGTCCCAGACCCCTTTCTGGTTAAGGTAAACCAGACACCCCCAGCATCCCAGCATGACCTTTGGGCTGGGTGATGCTTTCTGTTCCACAGCAGGGCTGGTCCCTCCCCCCTGCTCCCTGGCTGCAGCTTGGCAGAGACTTGCAGGCACAACAGTGTCTGCCTGGCTTCTCCCTGCTAAGCAGGGATTGTTCCCCCCTCCCCTCTGCCCAATGCAGATACCTCAGCATTAGCTAGCAGACCACATTCTGGCTACAGTCCATGATGTGGGAGATGACCAAGGCAGACAGGGTTTTCGGAGCTAATCAACAAATAGCTTAACTTCCTCCCTTAGAAAAGCTGTTTAAGAAGAGCTGTTTGCTCCTCACCATTCCCTGCTAAGCAGGAATTTCCCCCTCCCCTCTGCCTTGCAGACAGGTGTTATGTATTAGCTAGCCAGCCACATTAGCTAGCAGGTCTGTGCTGAATCAACAGGCAGAATCAACAGGCAGCTGGTAATGTTCCTCTGTTGTTTTCCTAATGGGGTGATAAACACTGAGTTAGGAATGATAAACACTGTTATCAACTCCCTGCTGGGCTAATCAGAGTGTCCTGCTGGGGCCTGGCCACACCCCTCTCAGCTCAGTGCTGTACAAGGGAAGGGAGAGCTGTTCTAGCGCCCTTCATCTTCTAGTCTAAGCCACTGCAGGCATGTGCCTGCATGTCTGGGAAGTCTGTGCAGTTACAAAGTGATTTAACCTAGCCAGGTTAGACTAACCTGCAAAGATTGAATCAATTCAGGCTTTTTGAATGTCTTTCCCTAACCTTAGTGGCCAAGTATTGAACAAAAAGTTGCGGGAAAACGCTAGTTAAAAACATGAATGCAGATGTGGTAATGTTAGCTGATATAGAAATGACTGAGAGGGTCTGACAGTGAATTACTGCAGGCACTGGAAAGACACTCAAGGAGGCTAGATTGTGTGTTATGAGTCTGAAACAGAAACATACATTTAATTATGACTACAGGACTAATAACATATAATGGCTTTTGACCAATTTTTGCCTAGTGTGCTCTGTTTTTAAAACTGTATAATTTAGCAAATTAGCACACATTTTAATTGCTATTTTTGTTTTTGCATTCATCTTAACCAAAATAATATGCTAGCTCCCTCGCATATTAATAAAGCATCTAGTTTCTCTTCAACGCTCACCCCCCAAAATGTGTTGCGTTATATATTATGATGTGCCACACCATCTGTACCCTTCTTCAAAATCCTAGATCCATCAATGGCTGAGACCAATGATGCAGAATGGTGGCGGAGACCTAAGCTCTGTGGCAGACAGCTCACTGTGGATTAGGACTGCATGAAACTTCAGTAGCCATTTCATTTTGGAAGTGTTTCAACCCATTTTGGCACCCAAAACACCAAACCCAGAATGAAATGGAAGGCTCAGAAACAGCTCTGAAATGAAATAAAACCTTTCAAAACATTTCAGAAATGTTTTGGTTGTTTTGGTGGTGCCCCCTGGGAATAGTCTGGCAAAGTCCTTCAGCCCTCCTTTTAAATTGCTGGGAGGCTGGGGTCAGGCAGGGGATGAGACTGGGCAGGGCAGCCTTGGGGGCTTCTCTCGCAGCTCCTCCCACCAGGGCAGAGGCAGGCACAGGTGGAAAAGCCGCAGGAGAAGCCCCCATGCCTGGTCCCATCCTCCACCAGGCCCCAGCCTCCTGACACTTGGGGGGAAAAAAAAAAGCCCTGCATTCATCAGCTGTAGCTGTGGTGATCAGGGTGCCTGGAGTCTTGTGGTAGAGCCCCCCTGTGCAGCACAGGACAGTGGGGGGCAGCAGGGATCACCCCCCTCTGCTTGGCATCCACATGGCAGCTGTTGCATCGCTGGGGTGGCTCCACCTGTCAGCCAGAGCCCAGGATCGCTCAGCCCCAGCAGGCCCAACTCCCAACTCCAAAACAGATTCGGCCAAATCCAAATGTAACAGTGATCTGAAACACCAAAACGAATTGATGTCCCTTCAAAATGGCTGAATCTGAAATGGAAACAAAACATAGCCATTTTGCACAGCCCTACTGTACGTGTGCTACACAGCTGAAAGTGGGTTTGGCATGTGCGCACACATGTGCGCGCGCACACACACACACACACACACAAACATGCACTGCTCCATCTGCCTGTCGTTAGAAGGGGCAGGCTTGGTTTTTCCTCCCCTTCCCCAGAAAGAAAAATCCTCTCAATAGATTTCAAAAGTTACTTTTTTCCCCAACTAAAAGAACACTTTCTATAGATACTCCATTTAATGTTCTCAAAGAAATCCACAAATTACAACGAACGAAGCCTCAAAATATCCCTGGGTGTAGAAACAAAGGTATAATGAGGTTAAATGATGCGGCTAAATTTTCCTTGTACTAAGAACAGGACCAAAATTACTTACAAGGTCCTCCATCTGACCTTAAAATTTCCCTCCTTGTAGTTTTCAAATGTCATAACATGAATGAGGAGCATATCCTCTGGGCAGATGAGAACCAGAGTAAAGCACTTGCTAGAACCAGCAAAGAGAAGACATGTCTATGGAGGCTCAGTTGTTACAGAAATGTTGCCAAAGTGCAGTCTCTTTATTCCTAGAACATATTTGTACTACAGAATCAGTACATGTGCCATGTTTATAGCTGGTTCACACAGTGTTTGTTCAGCCTGTAAAAGTTTACTTTTTTTAATCTTTAATCTACATTGAAAAATAATTGATCAGATGCAGGCTCATGGATATAGTTTCAGACTCATCAAATTACAGGTATTGGTTGCCAGTTACAACACCTTAGCATCTGATACTCTCAGGATGGCTAAATAGGCACTATCTCATTTCTTTGGGGGCTAACATTCCATAGCAAATTTATTTTCTACCTCACTACAAACTAGACAGAGAGTGTTCTCACCCCTTTTGCAACATTTAATAAGATACTGGAGCCGAGACTAATTCTTTAAAAGGTGATCTGCAAATAATACTGGGAAAATGTTAACATAGAAGTGATATGCACTCAGTGCCTCAAATAAACAGGAGGAAAAATGGGGACATTTTAGTCCATTTCTTATCTTGAGCCTTAGCCCCAACATACCCACATATGTTTTATGAGAAGAGTATGAGAAGAGTAGCTCCATGATGATAATGGACTGACTTCTAGCTAGTGTCACATTCCCAGAATGCACTTTGCTTGTGATAGACACCTGCTATCTGGTTAGTACCAGAGACCATAGTCTGTCTAAAGTTATAAGGTAAGTTCTCTTTCTCTAGCTGTATTTCTGTATTTGAGTTCATATCATACCTTTTCAATCTGAATTATTTTTGTTTTTCATTAAGAAATATGACAGAAATGAACATAGGGAGCATCTCGCTGAGGAGCTCTGTGTGGCTTTCTTCTCTAACAGACTGCAGAATTTCTGAGAACAAAATGGGTTCTGTTTCTGACAGGCAAAGCTCTTAGGAGCCCAGTGCACAGAGAACGAAAGCATTGTGGTTTTATAGTTACATAAATGACACACTCCTCTCCAAAAGTAAGTTTGTCTTGTTTTCATAATGACATACATGACCCCTATAAGCTGACTTTTTCTCTCCAGCACTGATCTAAGATTGTGGAGAGTTACTGTGTAGGAGTCTGTGCTGGCAAAATAGCTCTTTGGAAGATGTAGAAAAATAACATAGGTAAACTTTAGAAACTTGTTTGTTTGAGACATTTAGTGTGTGAAATACTCGCAGGTGACCTCTAGTCTGTCCCTCTACTTAGCACATTGAAAATCCCCTTTTCTTTTTTGAGATCAGATGTGCCTGTAATTTGAGTAGCCGCCAGGACACAAGCATTTCTAGCCCTTAGAGCTATCTGTGTTGACCTTGGCAGTGAGAGGAACCTGCACGTTCTGGTGTGCGATAGCTTTGCTTACCAGCTTACAGATGTCACCAGTCTCTAGTGCTGAGAAAGTGAGACAAGATCTACATTACTTGGAAGAGATTCTGATTATAAATACACTGCGAGGTGTATTGTTTCCAAACAGCAAACAGGAATATTTTTTGGCTCAGACACGGTTCTACCCAAGTAGGCACTATAATTCATCTTCTAAGAACTGCATTTTGACTTAAGCTTGTCAGAGCAGTTGTTTTTCTTTTTTGGAGCTGATATTGTACCTAGAACTGTCTTGAATGGGGCCTCAGGAAGGTCTGGTAGTATAAGAAGGAAAATCCTTGTAGCCATCAAGAGTCCTGCCCACAGGGAAGCTCCTTATACCTTTAGACTGTAAGCTCTATGAAAAAGGGGGTCCTGGTAAGTGGCATTTGGCACAGGTCACCTTATCACAGCATGTTGTATATCTACAAAAGTTGTTCATCTTGTTGCTTTCATCCCCTTTGCAGCAAGATAGATGCTAGATTGAGCACTACATGGCTTGACCTGCATGGGGCACTAAAACAGTGGTGGATCTTGGATTTTCTTGAAAAAACAATCTTCTCTTTTCATTCTCCTTTGGACTCTTTTGGGAAGCAGACTGGCAGAGCTGTAGTGGTTTAACTATATTGTTGTACTAATAGAAGTGACTTTTTGGTAGTATAATTACATGACAGAGTAAAGTGACCCTTATTCTAGACTACAGCATTCACATAATGAGGTATATTGGCAGATCTATGGCAGTACAATTATACGGTATATGTCCATCAGTCAATATCCTCAAGAAGGCCAGCCCTTAAGATACTGTGGATTATAACAGTAGGTTTATTACTACTTAAGATTGCTGTGTAGCAATATTTTATTTCTGTTTATTGAACTTTGTAACTTACGGAGTAGAGAAAAAAACTATTTTGCATGTTAACTGATTTAATAGTTTTATCATGAAGGAAATGAGATGGGAGAGAAGTTCAGAAACTTTGTATTGCTCAAATATTAGATGTACTCTTGGGGCCACAATGGAGTATGGACCATTTTCTAAGATCCTATTTCAAAGCAGGTTTCTGTGCTTCAGGGAGGTCCAAATCATGCAGGCTGTCTGGTCTATGTGGAATAGGGGACTGGACCTTTGAGGGTCAAACTTCCCAGAAAGAGTTTGCATGGAAGTGTGCTCTTGTTCTATGCTGGCAGTTGGAACCAGGCATCTAATAAAAGAAGTATTTTGTAAGGTAACACTATAGTCTAGGGCTGTGCTTCTCAACCTTTTTAGACTCAAGGCACCCTTGGAAAATGCCAGCTTTAGATTTCACTCATGTTTTGACTACAGCAACATAATAGACCAATTCTTCCATTTCAAAAACTTAGAAGACCACAATAGAGCAGAATATTTTTGACTCTAATGATTCCTATTTGAAATTTCTGGCCTTATTTTGTGAATTGTGTAGATGACTGCATACCTATAAATGCTAATATAGTCCAGCACCTTGTGGCACCATTCAAAGGAACTCACAGCAACTTGGGGTGCCATGGTTGAGAATCACTGGTCTAGGATGTTGAAGAAGCAAGGGAATACCTCTATTTATTGTCAGATTAGCATTGATGGCCTCTGGAAAGAGCTACTGCTGATCTTTTATGTGTTAAGGAGGGAAAAGAGTGAAGAAAGAGAAGATAATAGGAATAAAATCCTAAATTATATGGAAAGTCCCCAGTAGGGCAGTGTGAAACACCATCATTTTGACATCTGTTTCACCATTTTGAGGGACAGTGTTTCATTTAATTTTGAAACACTTCCATTTTGTGTTGTTGAAACTGTTTCTCTGTTTTGACTTGTTTTACCTATAGGTTATAATGCGGACTCATGAAAACCCCTAAAATGTTGTCATTTGTTGCCTGATTTGGATGCAAATTGCAGGGATGGTAGCCCCTTCTAAGGGCAGGAATCCTGACAAGTTTCAAGCAGATAGGTACGAGGTTTCTCAAAAACTGCACTTCAAAGTCTTGAAAGCCAAAGCCATGATACTTGCCAGCAGCAGCAGTCTCCTGTCATCTGGCATGCAAATCCAGGGGCTGACACACCCTTGGGAGGGCTGTGGAACTGTGCCAGACTCTTCCTAGGGGTGCAGGCCCTCAGATCTGTGCTGGATGACAGGAGGATGCTGGTGCCACCTGGGACTGGCACTGGGCGCAGCCCACATCCAGTGCTGGACTCCATGGAGCTCAGCCCGGCAGTAGGAGGTGGAGTGCAGCCCCAGCTCTGCCTGCCTCCCATTGCCAGGCTGCACTCCAAGTGGCTCTGCAGCCCCATGGAGCTCAGCCTGGTGGTGGGAGGTGAAGTGCAGCCCCAGCTCTCCCCATCTTTCTCCGCCGGGCTGCTGTCCATGGGGCTGGCAGAGACGATCGGAGCACAGCTTCAGCTCTGCCCACCTCCTGCTGCCAGTCTACACTCTGACTGCCTCTGCTAGCCCTATGGAGCGCAGCCCAACAGTGGGAGGTGGACCACAGCCCCAGCTCTCCCTGCCTCCTGCCACCAGGCTGTGGTCCGTGGGGCAGGCAGAGCAGTTTGGAGTGCAGCCCTGGCTCTGCCCACCTCCCACCACTTGGTTGCACTCGGATTGGCAACACCAGCATCATGGAGCACAGCCCAGTGATGGGATGCAGAGCACAGTCCCAGTTCTCCCCACCTTTTGCTATCGGGCTGAGCTCTGTGGGGCTGGCAGAGCTGATTGGAGCGAAGCCCAGTGGTGGGAGGTAGGCAGAGCCAGGGCTGCACTCTGATCAGGTCCGTCAGCCACACTGAGTGCAACCCATCAGTAGGAGGTGGGGAGAGCTGGGGCTGTGCTTGCCACCAGGCTGAGCTACACGGGGCTGCATAGCACAGCCCTGGCTCTCCCCTGCCTCCCACTACCAGGCTACTTCAAAACTCAAAACGTTTCAAAACTTTCAAAATGTTTTGCGTGCCCTCATTTTGTTTTGAATCTGTTTTGATGCTTTTTGTTTTGTTTCGATTTCACTATTTTGAGCTCGAAATGCATTGAAACAGCTTCAGAATGAAACACTCAGTGACGTTTCACACAGCCCTCGTCCCCAGTATTCCGTCAGACCAGAGCCACCCTTGGATTTAAATAAAGAAAACCTTGGTCTAATATCAATGCTGTTGTCTTCTAGCTATAAAATCTGATTGATACAATGTTATGTAGGCATATGTGTGTTAGTATGCAAATAGTAATACACTGAGGATGGAAAGGTGTGTAAGTAAAAGAGAATTTTAAATTACTGCTAAAAGCCTGGGCTTTACCTCAGTTTCTTGTGCAGTTATTTTTAAAAAGAGCATTACTTTAATGAAGAAAATCAAAATAAAGAGATCTGATCCAGTTTGTGTTATGGATCTGAAATTAAGATATTAAGGACCTTGGTGTGTGTTATTGTGGTTAGGCTGGTCTGTATTCTGTGGATCGAGTAATGCCTCAGAAGCTACTGTAGTCTATTTTCAGGCATGGGATTAATCTTTGTTCCTTAGTTGTCGAGAAGTGTGGCTGCTTGCTGGCTTCTTTTGTCTGCAACATGACTGACAGACTTTTGTTTATCAGGAGCTGTGGTCTTAGCTGGCACTCTGCCTAACACATGCCTGATGGAGCTTGAAGCTGTTTGTAAGGATTGTGTTGTGCCTGCCAGGTAATAGCATACTTTAGAGCATTCTTTAAGTAATTTGCAGGGTTTCCCCATTCAGTCATTGAACTCATTGTGATGTCTATATCCTGCTTTTTCAGTAGTCTCAAGCCACAGGTCCCAGTCTTCATGTGCCTGATGTTTCAGGTTTCTGCATCCTGGCAAAAGGGGGTGCTGGAAGACAAAATGATCAGATCTATTTTGTTTATTGCTAACAGAGTGCATCTACATGAGACGTTTACTGTGGAGCTGCCTAATTAGCTCCACAGTAAATGTCTTGGCATCTACATTTGCAGCCCTATTAGGCTGCAGGAAACTAATAAACTCCACAGCAGGGTAGTACTTGTAAATACAAATACTATCCTGCTGCAATATTTTTTACTCCGCAGCAACACCCACGCAGATGCTGGTGTGGCTGGCTGGGGCACAAGTGCTTCAGTATGGGGGCTGCCCTCTGCCAATCCCCATGCTGAAGTACTCTCGTGCCCCACCCAGCCCCTCTTCAGTGTACTGAGCAGGGCAGGAGCAGCCATGGGCTGGCAGCATGACCTCTCAGGACCTTAGGGCTGCATCTAGGGCTGCTCCAGCTTGGCTCAGTGCACATTCAAATGGGGCACCCAGGAGCAATAAACTCTGATGTGATAAGCACCGAATTTGATTGCTTCAAATTAATTGCATGTGTAATTGTGCCTACAGAGAGGTTCCCCATGTGGTGCAAACCATTACAGAGAGATTTGTAAATGGTTAGGCCTTGAGCCTTCTAGAGGAGAGGGGAAAACGGCTTTGACAAGGCAATGATGAACAGACCAAACATAGTGGCAATCCTGTACTGTGAAGTGCCACAGCAGCTGATATCAGTTTTCCATGACCCACCCTTACAGTTACCTAGAATACTACTATACTTAAGTATGCAGGGAATCCAACCTTAGGACTGAAAGTGGGATATCCACCCAAGCCAGTTACAGATAGATACACACTTACTTCTACCAGGGCCCAACTACTCTCCCATCCAGGTCTTCAGTTTCCCCACAACATACACAAGGCATGGTATTCTTGACAGTTTAGTAGCCTGCAGCTCTCACTTGTCTCAGTGTATTTCACTCTCACTAGTTATGAGTAACAAAGCAGCATGCTCATTGCCTTGCTCAGCACTGTTGTCTCCTAATCTTCATTTCCACCAAGGCATGCGTAAGTCCTTATTTTGTGCATAATAATACAGTCAGGTGATATAACAGAGTTCTTTGGTTTGGCCAGAGCAGCAGGAATTTTTTTTCCAGAAATTTGCTTGTTTCATATCATTCATTTGTTTCATATCATAGACCCCAGCAGAAACAGGACCTTGAACCATAGCAACATACCTTAGAACTTTGGAGAGTGCGAGACACACACATTCCAAAAACCAAGCCAAAGTGATCCTTAAATCCAAAGAACAATGATGTTCTGGGCATACTGAAAATCAGAGTCTGACTTTTCACCACAGACTTATCTCTGCTTTCATAATGTTTTGTTTCCCGTGTTTCTTGTTCATGCCCATCTGAGCTTTCCAAGAGCTAGAGCATGGAAAGGGGGAGGAAGGTTAAAGGAAATGTCTGGGAGTTGAACTAAATGAGCTGTAGGATATCATTTGATGGAAGCTAAGTTACATGACTGAAATCTACTGTGTTAGTAGGTTCCAAATTCATACATGTCAATATAGAATATATATTGAAATGCACACCTGAGATAGTGACATTTACTGGTAACATCATTGTTACCTAACTTTATTTATGACAGTGCAAAATATTCAGTCTATGAAAAACACTTTTGGGATGCTGCAGGGATATTTAAAGCATCAGTAAATAAATACTATGATAGCTTCCATCACTTCTTGAATAACACTTGAAGTCATCTTTGTGTTGAGGATTTGTAACGACCCTTATGGTTTTAGGCAGTAAGTGGCTAAACTGCGGTATATGTGCTACAAGTGGCACAGGAAACTCATGTGTGTGGCTCAGGGAGAAGACAGTGCCAGATAGGGCAGAAAGCAGAAAGAAAAACGTCAGAAAAACGTCAGATCAGTCAGAGAGCATATGGCAGAAAGTGGAGCAGTAGATTGGGTAGGTGAAGGGGATGAGAGTGACACTTGGGGAAAGTGTGGTACTAATTTGTGGCATGCCTGCCAAATAGGTTGGTCCCCACTTGTTTAATGGCCATTGTGATGACTAAGTAAGTTAACTTCCTAATTAGAGACGTAGAAATTAATACCAAGTGACCAGATACTACAAATATTGACTCTTTTGCTACATTTGGCACTCATTCGTTTTCCATTGTTTGTGATCTAGCATCCAAGAAAAGGTTCATATCCAAACAAATAAAATATAAATGTTGTCATTTTCTTTTCATATCTATTATACTGTTGTAGTGATTTCCATCCAACTATCTCAGGACTTAAAGCCACATACATGTACACACACTTACACTATATTTGGCTTACTATGATGCCAAGGCCGTGTTCTTCATGTCTCTCTGCTATAGTAAATCATAGAACACTATGTATTATACCACTAAGACGTATCTTATTTTGCAGCCCTCCAGCTGCTTCACAGCATGTGTCTTTACTTATTTAATATTCATATTGCTGTGGACGTGCCCCAAAAAGCTCATAATCTGAGCATAAAACAAAAGAAAATGGAAGGTTGCAGACAGAGCTTTTATGGTTTTATGCTACATTTAGTCCTTTTCTAGGCATCAAATAAAAAAAGAGTTTTAAAATGGGTTTTGAAGGAAATAAGATTTTGCAGATACTTATGGCCCTTCACATTAAGGAAAAACATGGACAAATGTACAAAGCTGCTTGTTTGTAAATTTAGTAAGCCAACAATGGAACTTGGCTCCAGAGGCGGGAGTGAACATGTAGATCACGAATGAGAGGTGATAGGTGTTGGATAGCCCTGCAAAGGCCAGTGGCTTATATCTGACATACTAGAAAAGGGGTAGTATTAGATGTGATGAATGCAAGGAGGGCAGAGTGGCCCCTGACAAGCTAGGAGAATTACTTTTGCTGCATTCTGGATGGATAACAATGGAAAAAGCTTGTGTTTGTTAAGAGAAAGAAGGATGTTGCAGTAACAAATTATGAGCATTTGGGCAAGAGTTTTATGGATATGGATGGGAAATGTTTATTGAATTTATGATGAAGGGATTAGCATGATATATTTAGATATAGCATGGATGTAAGGATCTAGAGAGATGTATTAACAGTTTCCCCTTTTTTCATTACACCTTCGTCTTTGCCACTACCTGGCTCTAACTCTTGGCCTTCCAGTGGCCAATTTTGCCATCCTGACCCTGTGATATTAACTTGCAGTGATGCTGACAACACTCATTAGTTTAATTGCAAATCTTGTGTAATTTCATACAATAGGTGCTGGCAGAGACCTCAGGAGGTGATCTAGTTCAATTCCCTGTTCAAGGCAGGATCAGCCATGTCTAAACCATTCCAGAAAAGTGTTGGTTTAAATTGCTCTTAAAATGTCCAAGGATGTTGTTTCAATGCTTAACCACCCCAGTTAGAAATTTCTTCCTAATATTAACTTAAGTTTCCCTGATTGAAATTTAAGAGTGTTACTACTTGATCTGTCCCCTTTGGCCACTGATAAGTCTACAACCATCCTCTTCAGAACAAAACTTCATTTATTTGAAGACTTTTCAAATATCTCCTCATTCTTCTAATGTCCAGTCTAAATAGCCCCAGTTTATCCAACATTTCCTCATAATTCACGTTTCCTGGATTTCTATTAATTTTTGTTGCTCCCTCCTAGATTCTCTAATTCTCCACATCTTTCTTGAAGTGTGGTGCCCACAGTACTCCAGGTAAGGCCTCATCAGTGCTAAATAGAGTGAAAAGAACCACTTCCCTTGACTTTCAGACAGTACAGTCTAGTACAATATTGGCTTTTTAAATTTTATTTTATTTTCAATAAGAGCACACTCTTGACTCAGATTCACCCTGCAGTCCAATATAATCCATAGGTCCTTTGCTGCAGTACTATAACCTATCCAGGCATTCTTCAGTCAATATTTGTACCCCACTTGGTACCTCCTCCCAATTAGACACTGAGCCATTGATAAACTATGCTTTCAGCACAAAGATTCAGCCAGTCTTATATCCACCTTACAATACTTTCATTTAGACTGTATTTCTTTAGCTTGCTAATGAGAATATCATGGGAGACAACGTCAAAAACCTTGCAAGATATATCATAGTCACTTTTCTCTCCCTCCACAAAGCCTGCCACTTGTCATAAAAGAAAATCAAGTTAGTAAAACATGACTTGCTCCTGACAAAACCATGTTGGCTGTTTCCAATTACCTTGTTCTTCTCTAGGTGCTTAGAAATAGATTCTTTGATTATATGCTCCATAGTGTTTCCAGGTATCAAGGTCAAATGATCCTGGTCTGTAATTCCCAGAATCCTCTTCCTCCTCCCTTTTTTTAAAGATGAACACTATATTGGCCCTTTTCCATTCATCTGTGACCTCATTTGACCTCCATGAGTTCTCAAACTTAATACCTACTGGCTTTACAATTACATTTGCCAATTTTCTGAATACTTTCTTTAGTGTTTCCCCAGCTTTTGAAGTCAAGAGACTACATGACAATCTGTTTGCTTGCTCTCTTTAAAAGGAACAAGTTTTTAGTCATCCTGGTTGCAAAAAAATAAGAATAATTTTTTAAAAAGTGAAAATTAGACTCAGGTGCACCCTGGAGGCTCAGAAACAAGAAGCCAAATAGAAAGAAGCCAACATTTATTGTTATAGATCTGTCATGATTTTAAGGCAATCTCATAGCTTTTGAGTAGCAGACTCATGATTATTGAATGCTTGAAATTAAAAGTGACCCAGTGTTGCCATTTTACAGACTGTTTTTGCATAGCTATTGGAGCTGTTGCCTCATTTACCTCTGCATTTATGCTCCGTGCCTTAAATTGTACCATAGGGCCCCATCCAGATGAGCAAGGGTATGCAGTTTGTGGCACCACAGAACTCTTTGTAGTGCCACAAACTGCACACATGGAGCATTAAAACATGTTCTGTGCTGCAAATTTGCAGCATGGAGGCAAAATTTGCTACCAAGTTTTCCCAGTAGCAAAAACAAGCACTGGGAAAAAAGTGGCACGGTGCATGCTACAAGAGTGTGCACCAGAACAAATGGAGGCTTGGTCCAACAGTATGATGGTCTGGCTGCTGGCTAGAGCATCTCTATGTTCCATTTGTGCCTTGGCTGCTCCAGCACACTGGGAGTCGGGAGCAGCTCGGCAAAGGCAGTTTGCCTACAGCAGGACAATGTGCCCCACAACAAAGCACACGTTTAGGCACATAGTAGTGTCACAAATTTGTGCCACTGCTCTTTGTGCCACTGCAAGTGCATAACCCTGCTCATCTAGATGCAGCCTAGATGTCCCTAACTGCTTGATACTCCAGTATCAGCAACCCCAATATGATTAGTTTTCACCAACTGCTTCTGTATTCCTGTAGGTATGAATTCATATGCATGTGTTTGGTATGTTTATAGCTGTGCAAAACCTATTGGAAGTGGTAGTAAGAACAATCTGTGCTTATATCCCTATTAATCCAAGAAGCTGAAAGCACTTTAAAAGCAGGGTTTTTTTCTTATTCACAGCTGAAGTTAATGGCTGGAAGCTTTAGGCACCTGCCATCTTTGAAAAATTTGACTACAGTAATTTACCCATACAGGACCAGAGCTCTAAATGTACACTAGGTCTCCCTAATGTTAGCCTCTATATTATTCTCATGTATTTGTTTAGGGCCAGACAGATGGGTAAGAAGATGAGATCTCTACCTTGAGCAGGTGACAAGTTATGGCCAGTATTATTGACATAAAGCTTTGCTGTAGCTACCTGAGCCACTGTAATCTTCACTATGGCTATGCACAGACATTTGGAGAGATTCAGGGGAGGTTAAATTGAGTTAAAAATAGCCACCCAATCTCAAGTAAGAAAGGATGGGGGAGCTAGCAGGGGTATTGTGGGGGTAAGCAGGCTCCACAGGGTGTTTGAGGGGGCAGGCAGAGTCTGTGTGAGGTATCAGAAGTATTGGGGGCATAGCAGGGTCTGTGGGAGGGTATGGGAGAATCATAGGGGCTCATGGGATCTGTGGGGAGTCTTGGGGGCTCTCTTCCCCATCCCCAGGACCAGGGGCTATTTTTAGTTCCCTGTACCCCAGCAAAACAACTCTTCCACGTCTCCCCAGCCTGACTTACTTGCTCGGTTCCCAACACTAGCAAATGCTGGTAAAAGCAGCATCAGGAGTAGCTTGCAGAATGGGGAGTTTGGTGGGCTGGGGGTAGGAATGTCTATCTGGAGGTGTGGGGGATTGGTGGGGGGGAGGAAAAGCACAGACCCAGGGCTGGGGCCAGCAGCTGGACTTCCCTAGCCCTTGGGCTTTGCTGAGTACTTTACAGAAGTTTGGGCCAGTTAGATTGGTCTAAAAATGGCTCACCAAATCTAAATTGAGTGCACCTTAGAGGTAGGGCTAACTTAGGTTGGGTTGGCCATTTTTAAATTGATTTAGCTGTCCTGAACTTTTGTACAGTTTGCACTTAGATCTACCTAACTAGTGCAAGGTCCACACCTTAGCAAACTAAGTTAGATTGGGTGGCCATTTTAACCCAATCTAACCTCCCCCCAACCTCCCTGTATGCAGCCTATAAGCGGAGTCATGTTCTTAACTCATGTTAGCTAACTTAAAGTAAAATACTAACCAAAATAAGGCACTTCATAATTTGCATTTCAGTTAGCTAGTCCAAGTCGTTATTAGGCTTCCCTAAAGACTTTAACTACCTGCTAATTCACATAAAAACTGTAAATTGCCTCATCTTTCCTAGATGACTCGACTTAGGTACCTACCTTTAAGTAGGTCTTGTTTTCCATTGAAGATTAGGTCCGAGCTTCATACATCAACCTCATGACCTCTGAAGGCAGCTGGCTGTGATTGCTTCATGTCTTCAAAGTTACAGGTTCACTTTATTAAACTTTAAACACTTTGGAACACTCCAGGTCCCCGGCTCTAACCTTCTCCTAAGTAAATTCGATACAATCCTGCTCCAGTATCATTTCCTTGTCTGTATTCGATATTAAGTTTCTTTCTGACTGTGGCATCGGCATTTGCTCCCTGCTTGCTAATGCCTTATGCATTCTGTTGCCATGCTTGAGCCCAGTCAGTCTGCTACAGGGACTGAGAGGTCATTTCTACGTTGCTCTGAGCTGATAGATTTACCACTGCACTCAGAATGCCAGACACTTCAGAGCACCAAGAATCACAGGAGTCCAGCTACTTCACAATATCAGACAAAGTCCAAGTTGTGTAAAGAAAAACTTCTAAATCATAAAAATATGTTCATTAGGTCAGAAAGCAAGTCTCGTGCAACCCCTGTAGAGCCCTGTTTACTTAGATAACTTACTTAAACATCCATTATTCTAATTATTGAAAAGAGAGCAGGAAACTTGTGACCTTCCCAAGGGATTCAGTGGGAATCATGCAAGTTTCCTGCTTCTCCTTCTTGGCCTTGCTTCAGTTTTCAACAGCCAACCTTGTACATAATTATTTGTGGACCTATCAGTTCAACACTAAGCTGGAAAATTGACTACGTGTAAGGTAAAGTCTGTGGCAGAGATATGAGTTTGGTTGTCTGAATGGAATTTCTCACGTGTTGGTAGTGGTGATTTATCCTTGAAGGTAATGGAAATTAATTCAACTTTTAACCCTAATGCCAATTGAAAATACCCCTGTACTTAGCCAGATTCGGTACGTAGGCAATAAAGTTGTTGTAATAGTCTAGCACTGTTCAAAGGCAAAGTTCCAAGTTTTATAACTGCTCACTAAAATAGGAGGTTAATTAGTTTCTTTATTCACAGGGCAGAACTAAACTTGATCCCCCAGCCCTTCTTCAGATGACCCACAAAGAGACAGCTGTTTAGGGAGTGACACACCAATACATAATGGGCTAAATTATGGCAGTTGAAAGCTAGGGGTAAATGTTCTGTGCTATAATAATGCAAAGGAGCAAAGAATAAGGCAGAGAATAATGTCTTCTGAGAGTAAGAAGAGGCTGCACAGCAGTTCTCGCTATACCTTTTAAAGAGAGGCTCTGGGGAACTCTGAAAAACTATTCCTTTTCGTTTTTGTTAGAAAATAGGGATTTGTTCACATTACTTCCCCATCCAAACATGGCAGTACTGGAGCAGGGACCACTACTGGTTCACTGCTAGAAATATTTCTTTTAAAGAAGATGCCAATGGCTTGGGCTCAGTGATTCTGTCGGCTTTCTATGGTTCCCCAAACTGTTAACCTACTATGCAAATACAACACTACCACTCAGCAGGGCTTTTACTCAAGTAAAATAGTAAGGATTGGACTCACTATTCTTATCCTTTCAAAATATGTAAATACTATGTGGTAATGCATTACTACTATATCTGTTTTACAGTCCAAGTGAACCTGTGTCAGTGATGGGGAGGAAGGGGTTTCAGTACAAACTGGACAGCAGGGCTCCTTGAAATATACTGCATTATGTTGACACGTGGAATAATTTGGTGAGAAAAGGGTACTTCTTCTGGTAAATATTGTTGCATTGAGAACAATAGAAGTATTTAAAATGGCATGCTATGAAGGAAGAAACGTGATACATCTTGTATGGTTTCTTTAGCTTCAGAAACAAATCAATACAGAATTAAATCCCTTTGCACCTTGTGTAACATGCAGCTTTTAGGAAATATCTTCTTCCACAAAGAAGCACAGCATGCCAGTATTTTTGTAAAAAGAAGCCAAAGGTCCATGCTGAAGGAAGTGGTAATTGCTGCTCCAATTAGTAGCCATTTATCGATCAAGGGGGCTGGTTTTTGCACTAGCCAAATAAGTTGGTAAGAAATACAGCCAGACTGCCTGAAGCTTTTTCCTATTCTAGTAAGTGGGCTGGAGCTGTAGGGAGTTGAAGGGGGTTAGAGGGTTTCATTATATACATGAAACTAAAATGGAAGTGTCTCCACCTGCATTCAGAAAATTAAATTTAAAAATAGTCACTTTAACTTTGAACTAGTTTGTTGTTGTGACCTATGATCAGTTTCCAGACAGGTTCCAAGGCCTGCTTGGACAAATATCAATTTTTTTTTTTCAACTCTCTCTGGTTTCTTTCCAAACTCCAGTGGCGAAGTTTTAAAAGGGCATTGGGTTTTCAATTAATTTCATTATACTTATTATATTGTTTCTATTGTTATGTTCAGCAAAAAGAAAAAGTTGCTGGTTATGAAATCTTGCCCTTACCTCATGTTGAGCAGGAGTCTGACAAGGAGATCAATCAGGAAGGGAATGACTTATGATGTTGCCTAACACATATACAGACAATGTTAGAAATAGATATTGTAGGGCTGGTGAAGGATCACTGGTCCCTTTAATTTTTTTTTTCAGATGTGGAAATGGAGGCAGCCAAAGAGGCTGAATGACTTGATCAAGTGACTCGAAAATGTATGATTTGCTCCTGGCATCAGCTCCCAGTCTTCTGACCTTCGCTCAGACTGCCTTCAAAGTGCAGATTTTGTACCCGTCAATAGCTGCATTATTTGGATACTGAAAACTAGACCTGGCTGGAAATTTCACGTCAGAAAATGTCACTCCAAGAAAACTAAGACTCTTTAAAAATATATGCTAATTTTAACCAGGGGTGGATCCAGAAGTGGTGCTGGGGGGTGTTTGCATCCACTACAGCTGTGCAGCATATGTGCTGCTGTGCAGTGAGCTCTGTGAAGTTTCTGCAGCTGTTACCAATGGGAGTTAAAGGGTTTTGCTGAACTAAATCTCCTTAACTAAATGTGTTGTTCAAAGATTTAATTCATAGAATGTTGACTTTCAATCAAAAGACTCAATATAGTTTACAAACATGAATTTTTTAAACTTCACAATAGCTCCCTGAGGTAGATGCAGTATGTCTTAGCTTTCACCATTTCATAATATGCTCTAAAAGTTGCTCAAAGGTAAAGTTGCTCAAAGCAACAGAGTAACTCAGTAAATCCATGAAGAGTACTCTGAGACTTCATTCCAAGTCCCTGATCTAACTATTCTCTGATGCTTTCCACATAGATTGTTGCTAGAAAATATTTTAATTGGTGAGAATGCATGAAATCCTTTAGGCATATGCCCATCCAGAAGTTTGTAGTGTAGCTGTTGTAGACCTTATCTTTTGATAAGGAAGACAAATGACAACTGGTATGACTTAAGAATAAAGAATTTATTAATAGATATTCAACACAGTGGGAACAACTCTGCCCTCTTTTGAAGATAAATTTTGATTTGAGTAATTTCTCTTTCACTGAGGAAAAACAATAATGAAATTTAACTTTGGATTTATAACCATTAAAATAAAATTATTGCTTACTTCCAAATAGAATTTTATGAGCAATTGAAGCTCTGGTCTCTTTAATTGGTATCAAGACAATTGCATCTCAGGGAAAAAGAAATAAAGGTCTGAGGTTCATAGAGTCATAGAATTTAGAACAGGGAAATACCGACTGTTTCATTCAGTTGAGCTACATGCTATTATAGCGTGGCTCCTTTTGCTAATCTTTGGGAATTAAAAAAATATCTCTAAAACTTTCCAAAGCACAGACCATTGGCCAAACATTAATGATGAAGAACAATATAATTTACCGTCCTCACACAATAAAAATTATTCGCTAGTGAGAAATCTGAAAAGGCAGCAACATCATACCGTTTTCTTGCAAATAAAGGAAAATTAAGCACACTTTTTGAAAACTTTTCTCTCTCCATTTTGCCCTTGCTAGGCTAAAGTAAGTAAACAGTACTCCTTTTTAATTTAGCAGTATAAGAAACACAGTCAACTCCTATGACTCAGAGATGGTCACAAGTGACAGTGTTTTATTTGGTTTTGTAGGATTGTTGTTCAGAAATATTCCTGGCATATTTGTGAGAATGGGAGCATTGCAGTTTAGACACTCAAGCCTGAAATTGTTAAAGGGAATAAGAAAGTTATTTTGAAAAGATACAAGACCAGCCCATCATCTGGTATATATGAGAATTCAACCATCTATCCTGACTGGTTAACAGCAGTGGAGGAGGTGGTCTTCACTATTTAAGAAATTCGTTGAATTGCCATTTGGGAAACAATCAGTTAGCATGAGTGGTGTTCAGTAGAATTCTTACTTCATAGTTTCATAGTTTCTAGGGTTGGAAGGGACCTGAGTAGATCATCTAGGCCGACCCCCTGCCATGGCAGGAAAGAGTACTGGGGTCAAATGACCCCAGCAAGGTGTACATCTAACCTCCTCTTAAAGACCCCCAGGGTAGGAGCCAGCACCACTTCTCTTGGAAGTTGGTTCCAGATCCTAAATGCCCTGACCATGAAGTAGCGCCTCCTGATATCTAGCCTAAACCTACCCTCTACCAGCTTGTGACCGTTATTCCTGGTCACTCCTGGCAGTGCTTGGGGGAACAGTGACTCCCCCAGTGCCTGCTGATCCCCCCTGACTAGTTTGTAACAGTCCACTAGATCCCCCCTCAGCCTTCTCTTGTGGAGGCTGAACAGGTTCAGGTCCCGCAGCCTCTCCTCATAGGGCCTGCCCTGCTGATCCCTGATCATACGAGTGGCCCTCCTCTGGACCCTCTCCATGCTGTCCACATCCCTCTTGAAGTGGGGCACCCAGAACTGGATGCAGTACTCCAACTGCGGCCTGACCAGTGCTGCACAGAGTGGGAGGATCGCTTCCTTGGACCTGCTCGAGATGCATCTGTGGATGCATGACAAGGTGCTGTTGGCCTTCCTGACTGCCTCCCCACACTGCCAACCCATGTTCATCTTGGAGTCAATGATGACTCCAAGATCCTTTTCTGCCTCTGTACTGACAAGAAGGGAGTTCCCCAACCTGTATGGTGCCAGTTGTGCTGCCCCAGGTGCATCACCTTGCACTTGTCTGTGTTGAATCCCATCCTATTCTCATCCGCCCACCCCTGTAGCCTGTCTAGGTCCGATTGTAGCCTATTGCTCCTTTCTAGCGTGCCCACATCCCCCCACATCTTAGTGTCATCAGCAAATTTGAACAGGGTGTATTTTACCCCCTCGTCCAAGTCACTGATGAAGATGTTGAACAGTGCGGGCCCGAGGACCGAGCCCTGCGGAACCCCACTGCCCACATCCCTCCAGGCTGAAAATGACCCATCCACCATCGCTCTCTGGATGCGGCCCTCCAGCCAGTTGGCGATCCAATTGACTGTGTGGGTGTCGACACTACAGTCCCCCAGTTTCTTAATGAGAACAGGGTGAGAGACAGTGTTGAAGGCCTTCCAGAAGTCCAGGAAGACTACGTCCACTGCTACCCCTGCATCTAATGATCTGGTGATCTGATCATAGAAGGCCACCAGGTTGGTCTGACAGGACCTGCCACTGATGAACCCATGTTGGTTGCCCCTAAGCATGAAAACCCCTGCTGGCCCCTCATGGATGTGTGCCAGCATAATCTTCTCAAACAGCTTGCCTAGGATCTACTTTCTTTATCGTTTTAAATCTAGAATATGTGACTTCTATATAGAAACCATCAGATACTACAGTGATGAACAGCAATAGAAACCTTGGCTGTCTGTAGACAAAACAAGAGGATTTTGTGCATGACACTCTAAAGAGGGCTAAATGCTTTTGCAACACTTTAATGGTGTCGGTGTTTGCACACCTCAGTGGAGTATTGCGCATTAATTTCACCCACTGCAGGAAATTCGGTGGCATAACACGCCTTAAATAACTTGGGGCACAATAAACTAAAACTCCTTCAAGGAGTTTTAGTTTGCTGCCCCTATAGCTGTGGAGCGAAACACCAGGCTCCGTGCAGCTCAGTGGCTCTGCAGGAAGCCCTGCAGGCAGCCTGGCAGCAGCCCGGGAAAGCAGCTCCACCCAAGAAAAATAGTGAGCCTGATTCCTGCACTCCCCACATCCCCTGAGCCTGCCTGCCTGCTTGAGCTGTGTGGGGGACTGGTGCTTCCCTCTGTGGCTGTGGTGTCCCCTGGGACTGCCCAAGCTGGGTGCCTGTGGGCAGGTGCTGCCTGGGAAGGGAAGCACCAGCCCCCACACAACCCAGGGACCACTTTGCCTGCTGACAGCTCACCCTCCACTCCCTGCCAGAGAGGCAGGTAACTTAGTGGGGTGTCGACACTACATGACATGGGGTTTAATCAGCCCTAAATTGAAGCAGGGTTTTTTAAACCCACCGCTTCAATTTAGGGCCCCCATTTCATCTACACATGCCCCTCAATGGCATATATTTGTTTTCTGATAGCCTCCCAAGATTAGATAGTGTCAGTGCCAGTGCCAGATACAGATGTTTCACTTTTGACCTGATCACTTTTTCATTTGGGCGAGCCATATTTTTTATGTTATGTTAGTCCCTTATTTTCATTTACTATCTAGAAATCGTGCTAGTTCTACTATTGCCGCACTGTCTTTCAGTGAAACAGAAACAGAGAACTAAAGAAATGTCTTTTTACATCATAAAAAACAAACAAAAAACACCCATGGGTGTTTTCACTATTGCAGGTTACCTTACTTTTCTGTCTGTAACCCCAACTGTTATATAGGGATAAGAAGACTTACCTATTTACTTCACAGGACAGTTTTTGAGAACTAATCAATTCTGTCAGTAAACATGCTTTTGAAGATGGAATGTAATGTACAGGTGCTAAGTACAACTCCAAATGCAATAATTTCATAGACAGATAGGTTTCCTTTTTGACGCCTCCACGCCATTTATTAAGTTTCCCTGATTTGAGAGTGGATGGCTGCTACAGACCTGGAGGGCTGAATCTGACATTCTACAGAGCTGAAAAGACTAAATAAAAAGCCCTCCCGTAACTCTCAGACATTGGCTTCACTTTGTTGATTGTAAAACCCATAAAGCTGCATGTGAAAATCGTCAATCTGCTTGCAAAGATGGCAAAAGAAAAAGTCAACTGTTTTTTCTCTCTATGAAAACTTTACTCATGTGTGCTAGATCCAAATCTATCCCTGATCCAAGTTGACTCCAGGACCTACGGTAGGAATTCTAGTAGACTTCTCCTATTATAGTCCCCTCAGAAGACAAACATGTGATGCTTGATATTTTAGTGATTATGATGGTTTTTAAGCAGCAAACATTTATACATACAGAGTTAAAAATAACACCTGCAGATGGTAATGGACTACCCCTATAAATGAATCTTGTCCATCTCCTTGCTACTCTATGGCTCACCATTTTTCTTCCTATATTCTTCCCACTCCACAGAGGATCTTATAATTGAAAGAAGTGTTAGTTTGAATGGAGGGAAATACCAGTTTGCACAGCTGAAAGGACAATACAGGATGAAAGGCAGCCACTAGCCCTTAATAAAGACATTGGTGTTAGACCTATGTGAAGCAGCTAGTATTCGCTTTGGATTCGGATTTGGACGATTCAGGGGACAGTAATTTGATTTGGTGATTCAAATCACAGTCCTGAATAAATTCAGCTGAATTTGATTTGGAGATTGGCTGCTGCCAAATCAACTGAATGTCTGAATCACACAGGCCCCACCCCCCGCCTGCTCTCCCAGCCCTGCCTGGCCCAGCTCCTGGATCTTTGAAAACAAAAAGCCTCCACTCACTGGGTGCTGCCAGGCAAGGGAGGATTCCTGCTGCCTCCCACTGCCCCACACTGCATGGGAGGCTCTGTCACCCACCCACTGTCCCAGCCCCCCCCTCCCCCCATGGCTGCCCTGCCTGCCCCAGCTCCTGTCCCTTTAAAAAAAAAAGGTGGGGGGGAGGACAATCCCCACTGCTCCCCACTGCCCCATGCTGTGTTGGGGGCTTTGCCACAAGCTCCCAGAAGCCCCAAGGATGTTGCAGCAGCTGGTGAGTTCGGGGTTTTTTGTTTGTTTTTTAAAGGGCTGGGGCAGGCAAGGCAGCCATGGGGGGGCTGGGAGAGTGGGTGAGAGTTGGGGAGCTCATGGCAGAGCCCCCCTCACAGCACAAGACAGTGGGGGACAAGGGGGATTGCCCCCCCAAGTACCAGCTGGTGAGTGGGGGCTTTTTTTTAAAGAGTCTGGAGCTAGGGCCAGGTGGGGCAGTCATGTGGGGGCTGGAGCAGCAGGCTGGGGATAGGGCCTGGCAGGGGTCTCCTGCCCCCTCCTCCAGCTCCCCTCCCTCACCCCGTACTTACCAGCATAGGGACTACCCAAATTGCTGAAGCTCTCCAAATCTTTTCCAAAGTAATTCAGAGAATTTTGGGGACCTTTTAATTGGTCCCCTTATTTGCCTTGGATTCGGAGATTCACCTGCCGAATTGGGCCGAATCTCCTCCAAATCAAATCAGTACCCAAAGCTTCGCACGGCCCTAACTGGTGTTTTCAATAAATCATGCATTAAAGAAGAGCTCAAAACTCCACTGAAGGTGTGTCCTGGCACAGCTGCTCCACTTCATTGGGCAAAACACACATCATCATTTGATACTGTGGGACAACAGATGACTACATTCCTTTGGGGATTGAGGGACCCAATCCTGCCCCTAAGGGAATTCTTGTGCAGCATTTGGCCCCTAAAACCTTGGAAGTACCTGACTGACTTTCACTGCTTAACAAGATGAGCTCCCAGGATCTCCAGGGTGCATCTTGGTAATTGGGGAAAGTGAGGTTTCCCCACTTATGAAGCTGAATCCCTGAGATCTCTGAGGTCACCTTACCAAAGTAAGTGGGGGAATCTGGTTTTGGAAAACAAGATGACTGCCTTAGATAAAAAAAAAGGTGGTCTAGATATGCAAGCTGGCTTGAATGGAGTGGATTGATGAGAGACATGTCTCTCATTGTATCAAGCAGTTAGAATATATATAGATATAGAAAGCTTGGATAACAGACTGGCTAGAGAGGGTAAGGACACATGGACATTTGAAACATACTGAATGAAGCAAAATTAAGGTTGGAGAAATTTTGTTACAGTTTTATTATTCCCAGCTTGTCCTCACGTAACATTTAGAATGTAACAGTTGGTGCCCTTTTGAAACGTTCCCCTTTCAAAATTGCTTCAAATGTACAAGTGTCCATACCCAGTGGCAAAAGAGAGCATTTGCTTTCACAAGGTGTCAGCTCTCTGCAATTAAGTGGAACATATCTCATTATGTTATCTTATGGGAGGTCTAAATCTAGTGATGTCAATCTAATTTTTCTCTCTGTTCTTAATCAACCCTGTTTTGGTGATTATTGTATGGGCAAATTCACACAGATATCCCTGAAGAGACAAGGACTTTGTAACTTCTAAGGAAAGGTGCTGAAGAGGAAAGAATTTCTCTGCCAGTCTTAGTCATGAGAGGAGAAACAGAGAAGCAAAATGAGTTGCAAAAGGCTTTGGCAGGTACCTTTTAGCTGTGCTTCTTGAATGCTAACTGAGAGTTGGTAGAGATGTTTGTCATGCTGACTTTAAATGACCCTTTTAAATGACTGTGCCATTTCCCTTTGGCTGTGATTACTCCATCACTGTTGAGTTCTCACTATTAGGAATTTTTTTCTGATATCCAGCCTGATTTTTTTTCTTTTCTCGGATAAATCCTGTTGGCCTTTCTATTCCGAATGACTCCTCATTTGAGCTGTCACCTGAAAGGGGTCCTGTTTTCACAAGATGGATGCACAGTTCACTTTACACATTCCATGTGTAATGTATACTTAGCAGGCTTGCAAAGCCTTGCACTGTGCTTTATTTGCATGATTCCTTCAGTGCAAAGGGACATGCAGCTCCCCCCTGCCCTGCCACCAGCCACAAAGCTTTGAAAGCGTACCCTTCAATTGATTCCAGAGTTTCATGTGAAAGAGAGGCCTAAGAATGGATATCAGTTTTAAGAGTCATTTTCCAAGGACATATATGCAAAAAAAAATTCTAACAATGCTTAAAATTGTTTGCAAAAATGATGATCAAGATAAAGTGAAAGTTGTTCTAAGCCTACAGAGTAGGTATAATTAATGCAGCAGGGTACATAAAAACCCATATTATGCCTATCACTTGTTCTTATGGATCACTGGGGAGGTTCAATTATTGCCTGCCTTGGTATTCCACATTAGAGATCAGGTATGGATGTGTTCATCTTGAGTTTAGGGATTACTTCCTGCTAAACACCATCTGGAGCAGAAGCAGAATCACAGGGGAGGGCAGTGGCCATTGTCTCATTCCTTTCTCCATCATCCCCATGTCAGGTGTGAAGGGAGAGTGAGTACTTTGTTCCTGTGCACAGTGAATCCTTATGGATTCTTTATTTCAATACAGCTCTGTTCTGCAAAGCAGGGCTTTGTATCACAACTGGCCCTTTATCCAAGTAGCCTTTATCTTCTTGATTATGCCTACTTGGGATGTTGTAAGTCCAGAAAAAAAATCTCACCGCCTTCCTTTTGGATTCATATTCCAGTAAGGCTGAAACTCCATTTTCATGCAAATCATTCTTTCTCTACTTAACAAGGTAAGTCTTACTTTTTATAACATCAAAGATTTCATAAATATCTCAGTTTTAAACAGTTGTGGTTAAGAAACATCACTGGTCTCTTTCTTTGTGATTCAGCCTGTAGCAAAACCCCCAGGTTTTTTTTTCTTTTAAGATGCATTCCCTCCCCTTCCCCAACCATTTCTGACTTTTTCTTTCCCTTTCTCTTCCCTATAGATAAGTATAAGTGAGCTAAGACATAGGATAAGCTTCAGCATTTTATTTTGGTAGTGAGTGGTATTTGTTTTATTTTTTCTCCTACTTTATATTGTATAATTATTATTTTATATTGATTTTTACTGTTCTATATTACTGTTTTACTGGTACTATATGATTTAGCCCTACATATGTAAGTTAGCATAAGTCATGTCAAGTTTCCATTTTGTTTGTCAAGTCTCCAACCTGTCCCCAGGCCTGGTTGTGTAACCCATGACTCACACCTACCTCTCCTATGTAACTTGGTTCCTGAATGAATGGAGATGAATGAGGGTGCTTGAGAGACAATGGCAGTAGGTCTAAAAATAGCTCCCTCTGAATGACCAAACCATCAAAACCAATACCTGGACCAACAACCCAGCCATTGGAACCACCCTCAGTTTCAAGAAAGAAAAGATGATGCAACCCACCATTGTGCCAAGGCTGCACATACTCAGTAAGAACACCTGGAGCCCTCTGGGATGGGACTGGCATTGCCTGGACAGGCCTTCCCCATAGGAGATCAGAGGTAGTCTGCCCCATAAAAAGGGGTAGTGAAGACTGACTTCTTGGGATGCCCTCTCCATTTGGACCAGCACCATGCCACACCACCTATCCACCCAGAGGCCCTGCTGGTGACCCCCTCTGGACAACACCTGCTGGACAAAGACCCCTTTCCAGCCTGGATAGGTAGCTATCACCCCCCACCCTCTCTTCAACCAAGGACTTGGACTCTGTCTCTCTTCCCTACCTGGACTCCAGCCCTTCCACTGAGTCTCTTTCTCCTGCTGCCATTGTGAGTGCGCGCGCACGCGTGTGTGTGTGTGTGTGGGTACCAATACCTTCGTGGGGCTGTGTGGTGTGTTGTCTGTTTAATAAAACTGTTATTTGGACCCCTGAATAGGGTTTTGTTTTACTGGGGTTCAGCCCTGCTCCAATCCCTGCTCCTCGCCCCTCTAACTTCTGTTTCATTTCTCCCTCTCCTGCTTCTGGCTCATTGCCACCTCCAACACCTGTCCTGAGCTCCTCTCTGCCTCCAAACCCCCTGTTTCTTTGCCACTGTCTTATCCCCACTGCCTTTTCCCTGAGCAAGTAGGTTTCTGCCTCAGTTTCTTTCCTGGCTGTCTCCTCCTTGCTACCACTTATCTGCCCCCCCCTCCCCAATATTTTAGCTGTCTGCCTATTTCCAGCCCCAAGCTCCCAGGTTTCTGTCTCTCTCTCCTTCCTGGCAGTCTCCTCCTTGCCACCAGGCTTCTCCTTTTTGTTTTTGTTTCCCTCCCATGCACCAAGCCTCAGTTCCTCAGCCAGCTTCTCTCTAGTCCACCGGTTCTAATCCCGGTTCTGGCAACTTTCACTCCCCATACTTTAACTCTCTCTCTCACCTTAATCTTCCCCCAAGTATCCCAGGTACCCCAAGCACACACATACATACCACACCATCCAAGTTAGGAACTTACCTATGTGTAGGTGGGTTGTATGTGTGTGAATTGGTGAGTGTGTGTGTGTGTCTATATCATAGTGTGCATGATATATAAATTAGTGATCTGTGTATGTGTACTGAGTGTGTGGGTACTGACAATTGATTTTTGTCTAATTTTTAGTGTGTAGTGTGTATGTGCTTGAATTGCTGATGGGTATACATGTGCCTAGGCTGGTTTGGATGTGTATGTGCTGAGCTGGTAGTGTGTGTGTGTATGTGTGTGTATGCACCTAATTGATTTGTGTGTTTGTATATGTGCAATTGTGTCACACCCTCCTGTCTAACAGCACAATATTGAGATCCTGAGAGTTGGCCTGACCCCAAAGGGCAACAAGCCATGCAGGGCGGGGAGGGGAGATAATAATGTGAAAAATGGTATCAAGGGCCTGGAATATGGGCAAAGTCTGTTATCTGATCTTTATGGTCTAAATTGTTTATTTTGGATTTCCTGAATCTTTAGCCAAGCAATCTCTTTCTGCTATGTTAGTTGTAAAATATTTATATATGTTTCCCCTTTTTGTTATAGTGCTCAGTTCCTTGGTTTCCTGTTAGACCTCATTGGTTACCAGCAACATGCTGGCACACTGCTAGGAACTGTCAAGAAGGAGGGGAGAGAGGGTAACAAAGGGACAGGCTGGGACTGACTGCAGCATTAATTGTCAGAGGTGAATAATTAATCATGTTTGCTGTTCTGTCAGCGAGTCAGTGGAAAATCTCTGGTAATTCTTTTACAATAATTCATTAACCAATATTTTTCACCCCTCGTCATTAAAGGTAAACTCAGTGTTTCCCTCCTTTGTCTGCAGTGACCTCTGTGGTAGGAAAAGCCTTTTACTCAGAACATCTCTGCCAAAAGAAGCTGTTTCCGAGAGAATTATCACCAGAGCATTGTCTAGTTTATTTTTAAAATTCCTATGTAATGGAGCTGCTTCCATTTCCTTTGAGAGGTTATTACACAGACTAGTAGATCATTGCCATCAGGAAGTTTCCTCTGAAAGATTCAGGCAAAATATCCCTTTTTTTAATTGCATACTATTATTGCTAGTGACATCTTTTTGTACTTCTTCCCCTCCACAGTGTTTTCAAGTTTTAAACATCATGTGGCTTCCATTGCTGTTCTTTGCTAAACTGAACACAAGGCTAGATCATGCAACTCTTGCATTCACTCTGATGAGCTTGTACTCATACAAGCAGTTTTATTGTTCAGCTAATCGTCAGAAACACTGCTCAGGTGAGATGATGTTTGTTTAATGCAGGTGCTGTTTGATCTGCAAGAAGGTTGTGTCTTTCTGGGACTTGAAATGGGATTTGCCTTGGTGATGATGGACATGAGTAAGAATTTCAGCATCTGGACTTCAATATTTCCTAAAGGCTAGGGACAGCAGTTATGCACAACCTGGTATAGGTAATCAGAAACCAGTTCAAATCTGTAACACAACAGAAGTTCAATGCACATAAACTGCTTTCAAAATGGCTAAAACTGGTTTAAAATAAACCTGGATGGATGTAGTATCAGACTTAACCGATTTAGGTTAAATTGGCTTATTGAACTTCTGTCCCAGATCCCCTCCAGATGCAACCCCTCATGGTCCCCCAACACCCCAAGATGCTTTGCATCTGTCCCACAATCCCTCTTCCCCCACACACAAGATGAGCAGGCTAGTCTTGACCCAACCTGTCTGCTCTGGCTGAGCAGGAGGCATGCTCTAGTGCTCTGCAGCTTCTGGCATGAGCCACTGCAGGCATGTGGCTGTGTTTTCAGAATTAAAAGTGAATGTCTGCTCATCTATTTATTGGTTCAATCTGTGTGACTACCTGAGAAGATTGAATTGATTTAGCCTCAGGCTTTTTGATGGTCTGTAGTTAACCAATATGTTTAGCCGCTCCTATCTAGCATCTTAACCATGTCTGTTACTCTTCTTTGACCTCTCCATCCTGTTAATACATTTGGAAAAATAAGGTGTTTCACTGGAACTGTATTGTAGTCTTGCTCTGCTCCTTCATGTGATGCATTTTGCTGTGACATACAGTTCAAAATTGTATTTGTCTTTTTATCCTCTGTCACCTCACATTATAAATGCATACTTCATCATCTCCCTCTTGGTTTCTGTAAGTATATTTTACTATTATTATTTTCTAGGTTTTTTCCTTCATTTTATGAGACAATGCTTTACTTTGCTTTGACCATTTATTTATTTTTTCAAATTTGATATTTTTAGGTTCTCCCAGACACACACATATACACACACACATGCGTATATTAAGTTATCAATATACATAGTAAGGTATCAATTTGTCCATTTCACAGATAAGGTACAAGAGAACTTATATGATTTGGTCACTGAGATGCCAGATGTGCAGCAGCAGAGCTAGAAGGGTCCATTGTGGAGCTCAGAATAGCTGAGAATGTAATTCTTCTTTGGTTACTAACTGCATCTGTCTTTCTACAGTGAGGAGATGCAGCTGTATGGGAAAATCTTGGACTGCTGGTTTTTTAAGTAAAAATTGCTTTCTTACTTCTGTGAGACCATCATGAAACTAAGGACCTTTGCACACTCTAGGCTGTGCTTGACTGAAGAGTGATTTTAACCAGGTCAGTCCAAGGCTTTGATCTCCTGACCTGTACTTAGATTATTGACTGGGATGTGTTAACTTTCAGCAAAGCATAAAAGTGAAAAAGTTGTTGTGGGGCGGGGGGGAGGCATAAAAAAAATAGTAGGGACAAATTCAGCTCCTGTTAGGCATCTAAGTCAAAGTTTCTTATTCCACCCTGCCTGAGTCTGAAAATCATTAAACTATGTTTCTTAGCCTTAAGAATATGTCATAGAAAAATGTTAGGAACAGGAGGAGTCACTACCTTTGGCATTTTTTTCTGGGGATCTGTCAGGGTAGAGTAGGATGACATTAAGATGCCCAAATGCCACTTAGGCTAGAAAAAGACATCATCCATGGAGCACAACTACCTGTACCACAGTGTGTCATGGCACAATTGGTTGTGCTCCATGAATGTCTGCAAACATCCCCAGGTGCTGCACTTGGACTTGGGGAACATCTGCAAGAGGGGAAAACCTCCACTTGCAGATACATCCCCTGTGTTCTGAAGGGGACCCCTGTGAGAGTTTCCTCCTTTTTACTTGAAGACACTTGTGGAGACATCCTTTGCAAGAGATTTCCCTGCATGTGTCTGCAAGAATAGAGGGGAGGGGAAGTTCCCCTAGGTGGTGTGTCCCACCCCTCCATATTTGCAGCCTGTGCTCTGTAATGCTGCCAGGAATGTGTGCTGGGTCTCTGTGTGTTTCTGGCAGCTGCACAAGGCATGGACTGCAAATGCCCTATGGAAGTTCCCTTCTCTCCTTGCTTTTAGGGCATGCAGGGAAATCCCTCGCTGAGGTACTTTCCTGAACACTGTACATGGTGTGTGTTTGCAAGTAGGGAACCTCCACTTGCAGACAGGTATTCTAAAGCCCATGAATGCTGCATGCCCCCGGTGGCTGGGGGAGTACGGCGAGCTCTGGCAGGTGGCAGTGGCCCTGGTGGTGGTGGGAGTGTGGCAGTGGTAAGCATGGAGCTGCCACAGGCAGCTGCGGTGCTGTCGGCAGCGGTGGGGGGAGGCGGTGAGCGCTAACTGTTGGTCAGAGACCAGCCACAGACACCACTGACAATGTCCACAGCAGCCAGCAGCAATTGTGGACCACCAGCGGGCGCTGCCAGTAGTGTCAGTGAAACCTTTTCATGGTGCACTGCCCTGCTCAGGAGGTGCAGATGCACCCACGTGCACCACTATACATTGCTAATGCCAAAGCCCTGACTTTCCCCTCTTACCCTGGAGGGACATGTCTGCTAAGTGAGGAAAGGAAGGCAGGCATTTCCAAGGCTTGAGGAGACCAGTCGTGCCTGGGAATTCCCAGGTTGTGCAGGATTGGGTCCCTCAAGCCCATGGAGCCGTGGGTAGGCTGGAGAACTTGGGAAGCTTCACACTGCCCGAACTCTTCCTTCATGAGAGTTCTGTACTAAAAATATTGACATAGAGGGTAGTAAAATGGCCCAATTTGTTATTACTACTAGTGGTGCAACAGAAGATATGAATGCATAGGAGACACATAAGTACTGACTGGGGGGCACAACTGCCCCACTGCTGTAGTGGGGCTGGGGAGGCAGAATTCTGTGCCACTGCTGCCCCCACTGCTACTGGGCATTGAGTCCGGCTGAGCTGCAACCCCATGCCCCAGCACTGGTGCAGAAATTGTACCACTACTGCCAGGCCCTGGCTCTGGCCAGGCTGCAGCCCTGTTCTCCATGCCTCATTGTTGGCACAGAAATCTGGGGGTAGCACATGTCCCACCATACCCTCCCATCTTGTTGCCAATGTATGAATGTCTGCTTGCTTTCACTTTGTGCCACCATAAACATTTTATGGTGGCAGAGAGGTGATGTCTGTTTCCACCCTCTGATACTCAACAGGTAAAACAGAATCTGACCCTTAAAGGTACTTCTTTTTTCCATTAAAACAACTTCTTACTGTGTCTTTATTGACATTGCCCTGAGGTCAATAAAATGCCCAAGAGAAACAAGAGAGATTAGAAATTAACTTTATCATCTGTAAGTTGCATGGAGAACTTTCTTTTTTTTTAAATGAATGAGAATTTCCTTGGGAACCCTGTCCATGAATTGAAAATCAAACCTTTTCACTGGGCAGTTCAGTTGCCAGGCTTTGTGTTCTTGGTTTTGTGTTCCAAGATGTTCTATCTTAGCACACCAGTGTCATGTTGACCATTAACACACTAAGCAGGAATCCTTCTCTTTCCATAGTTTCTGATCCCATGATCCAGCAGAGTATCTCCAAAGTATTTAACTTGCCCCAGCCTAGAGGGATAAATCAGTGTAACTTTTTGACTATGGTTAAAGGAGACAGGAGAAGACAAAGCAGTACAATAAATGAAGATGATCTTGCTGCCTGTAAGAACTGTCTTTGAAGATTTCTAAACAATCAGAAACTTTAGTCTGTTTTCAACATATGCTCCCAGGGGAAGGTCATCTGATTCATATCCGTCAAATGTTGAAGAGATGACTCATAGTCAAACAAATCACACTTTTAAAACTTGTCTTTACACACATAGAGGAAGAAATAATCTCTCTTCGTTTAAAAGGATTTTTCATTTTTTTTTAGTACAGAACTCTCAATAACCCACCCCCATACATTACCTATTTTCTTGAATTATGCATATTTATTCCTTTCTGTACCCATAAATAATACATAGTCTATAGTTGTTTCATTTTCCCTTGCGGCCTTTATATATTTTCTGCACATTAAATCAGACTTTGTCATAATAATGAGAAATCTTAATTTCTGATTGGACCAAGGGTTGACACCAGCCAAGTATCCTGGCTTCCAATACAGACTAATACCAGATCTTTCAGAGGAATGGTATAGATCCTCCTTTCAGTTACATAATATTGTGCTTGAGAAGAGAGAGTCTAATCCAGTGCTAACCTTAGTATTTGAGATTTGAATTAAGACTGCTTTGATTCTGACCTTTGTTGTCCCACTGATTGCATGGGTAGGAACTTTAAAATGGACTTGTAAGGGGAAAGGCATTCAGTGCTCCTGTGAAATCAATGAGTCTCTGGTGGGAGGAGATACTACCCACATGGGATTCTTTGAAGAAATTGTACTGTCTTTATTATTGCTCTTGAAGTTGATTTTTGTTTACTTCAAGTGCACAACTTTCTCACATAATCTATTAAATACTGAATCTATTAAATTCACATTGCTTTGCAAATTCTAGTGACTAGAAAATGCTTCAAGAATTCATGCATGTTTAAGAGAGTGCTCAGGAAATGTGGGTAACTGAAACACTGTATTTCTTTTGACAAATACAGTGCATGCAACTAGGGCTGTGCAAAGCTTTGGACCCTGATTTGATTTGATGGAGATTTGGCCCAATTTGGTGGCCAAGTCTCCAAATCTAAATCAAATCAGAGGACCCTTGAATCTCTCCAAATTGAATTGGAACCTCCAAATTGATTCATAAAGATTTGGCAATTCAGACATAGACACAGCTTTCAATGTTTTTTCTACTTATCTCCAGGTAGCAAGTGGCTCATGAATGCTGCAATGCTGGGGTGGATGAAGTGTCCCATAGAAGTGTGAGCTTCCAGTCCACTTCCAGGTGGGCTGCCAAGTGTCACAGGGTCACGCAGGTGCCCTGTTCCTAGGAAGGAATAAGGGCAGCTGTCCATCACAAGGGCAGCTCAGGTGATGGTTGCTGGGGCAACCGTGCTGGTCAGGTGACCAGAAGGGGGCAGGGCCAGGCCTTTATAAACAGCTCAGGCCAGAGCCTAGTTAGCAGTTCTCTTCTGGCAGCCTGAGGTGCAGGAGCTCTGCAGGAGAGCAGAGCACAGCAGAGACGAGCGGTGCGGCGCGGCGCAGCCTGAGCACACAAGGGGCTGCACCATGGTAAGGGTGGAGAGAACCCTGACTGGGAGGCCATTGCTAGAGAGCCAAGTGAGCTTAGATCCTATGTTATAGCCAGGAGGCTTGTTGTTGTGTTACAGCCGTTTGGCTTATGATTCTGTTTCGTTACTGTACCGGAGGACCGGGTGAGGCTATAAGGGGACAGAGGAGGCCTCATTTAGGAGGGCCCCAGTAGAGTGGGGGTGTTCCCAGTGCTGGAGTGTGGTGCTACATTGTGGGGTGTACTACCCCAGCCCTGGGGAGGGGCACAGTGCCGGTGAGGGCACCGTAGTTGGGGTGCAAGACTCCAGCCCTGAGAAGGGCAAAGAGGATTTTGGGGCCAGACATGGCTGAGGCCACCTGAGCCCCACTGGCAAGGAGCACCAGTGAGAAGCCTGCAGGGGCTCGTGTTAGGCTCCAAGGGGAGAGCCACATGAAGAGAAGCCCAGGGTGGGTGCTACTAGAGAGACGAGCCTGGAGAGGGTGAGTCCGTGATTACAGAGAGGGCAGAAAGAAGCCCCAGGAGCAGGCATGTACTTGAGGGAAGCCCCACGAGAGGGTGTGTACAGAGAGAAACCCCAGTGAGGGCAAGTATTGAGCGAAGCCCCAGGAGTGGGCATATACTATTGATAGAAACCCTAGGAGGGGTGCAGACTCAGAAGGATCCCAAAGGGGCTCCCCGGTGGTGGGGACCCCAAAGGGTCAAAGGGGCCAGGTAAGGCTCAGGCCGCCTGAGCCCAACTGGGAATTGATAGAAACCCCAGTAGGGGTGTGGACTGGAAAGGGTCCCAGAGGGGCTCCACAGTGGTGGGGACTCTGAAGGGTCAAAGGGGTCAAGTAAGGCTCAGGCCACCTGAACCCAACTGGGAAGAGTACTGTCAGTAAGCCCGAGAGGGTTAATGGGTAGAAGGGGCGCCGGTTGCATGACAAGATCAGGGGTGCCAGAGAAGGGGCACCGGTTGCGTGTCAGCCCAGGGGCGCCAGAGAAGAGGCGCCGAGGGCATGACAAGCCCAAGGGCACTAGGCAGGGCGCAGAAAGGAAAAGGACCTGATAACATCCGGAAGAGCTGCGAGGCTTGGGGCGTGCTAAAGGGGAGGTAGGAGGCATGCATAGCCCATAAGGCTGGGGTGCACTGAGTCACCCCATACGGAACGGGGGATAGTTTCAGCATAACACCGTGTACAAGGGGATCAAAGGCATCCTCCCATAGAAACTTATATATACCAACAAGACATGGTGGGCGAGAAAAGAGGGTGCTGGATCACCTACTTGACACAGTAGGGGGCGCTAGAGGGATCACGGCCACCCCTAGACCCCACTCCATGACACCGAGCACATGGAGGGCCCCCCTTGTGCTCCTGTGGGACATTCCATCTGCCCCAGCATTATAGTGTTCACAAGCCTCGCTGGTAACTCAAGGTATGTAGAAAAAACATTTAAAGCTGTGTCTATGTCTGAATCACTGATTCTCTGAATCAGCACTGAATCTTCAGATTTGGATTCAGACGAATCAAATTGGGGACAGTGATCCAAATCAATTAATCAAATAACTGTCCCTGATTCAGGCCAAATCTGAATCCCAATCGAATAGGGTCCATTTTGCACACCCCTACATGCAACTCACACCCCTACATGAGCTGTAAATCTATATGAAATTATCATTAGAGCTTGATTCTATACTTTTAAAATTTAATTTAGAACTCTTAAAATGCTCTGGTAATATGTATAATGTTAGCCCAGAACAAAAAAAAAAAATAACCCTTTCTATGGCTTCAGTAAATAGCATACTCATGTTACAGAGTGAGAAACTTTGATTTGCCAAAGTTGAGTAAGTTAAAGTTACCCAAGGAAAAGCTGACACATAACTGTTACTAGCACCTAACTCTTCTGAATCTCTGAATCCCCATTTTAATGAAATAAGAAAGCTGCATCTTCATATGTCATAGTATGGGAGGGGAGGTAGAAACCCCCCTCCCAATATGTCCCACGACCCTACCCAATGAGCACCCATACTCACAGCAGGGGCTGGGACAAGTGGCAGCTGTTGAGAAATGCCATTGCAGGCTTGGCAGTTCCGCAGCTGCCTGAGCCTGCGGATCGGTGAGCTCCGTGGGCGGGGCCTGGCAGCAGCGTGCGTTAATCAAAAGGCAGCCGGGGAGAGACCCAGCTACCCAGGACAGGAAAGACCAGACACCGGCAGGGAGCGGCGGATGGCAGAGCTGGGCAGGGACGGACAGAACACTGGAAGGGAGAGACTGGACGCTGGCAGAGGGAGGCAAATGGTGGAGCTGGGTGACAAGGAGCTGGATGCCAGTGGGGAGAGGTGAAATGCTGGCAGAGAGACATGGGCAGCAAAGCCCAGTAAGAATGGTGAAGTGGGGCATGGCGTGAGAAGCCCTAGTGCTGACCAGAGAACCCTGGCTGGAAAGCCCACAAGTCCGGGCTTGGGAAGCTGAAGTTCACTAGAAGGTCCCAGTGGAGAGAAGAAGATCATCCTCATGGTCCTCAGTGAAGATCAGGCTGTTCCGGAGAGTATAAATACTATGGCAGGGAAGGGCGGCAAGCGATGACAAAACACTGCGGGCAGCCTGGTGAAGAGGGAGGAACAGGTGGCAACTGGCTCAGAGCATGGCAGAGAAGGGGCAAGTTCCACCAGGTGGTGGGTTCAGGAGTAATTGACTTCTAATCTGTTGATCCCTGGGAAGAGTACTCAAAGAAACAGACAGAAGTCCTTCTCCTGTACCAGGGAGGCAGAGAGGTAGTGGGGTCCAAATCCTCGGTACCCTATTGACAGACACTGAACATCTTCTCTTTGAGTTTGGTGTCTTCTAACGTATCGTTCACCCCAAGCTGGGGCATCTTTAGTTACCTAAAGGTTGGCCCGAAGACAAGGGATCCACTCGGGAGAGATTAATGGCGAACAGACCCGACCTCGGTCGAGGCGGGCTTCACGAGTGAGAAGATATCATCCTGGAGGAGATTACAGGGAGTGGAGTCCTCCCAGGCCATGGATGTGGTAAGGGTGGCATAAAGGGGGGGCTCAGAGCCCCACAAAGAAAGTCCAGGGTCATGACCCCTCTGAGATCACTGACAGTGAACTGCCTACCCCATCAATCAATATCAAAGTTGTGGCAGGTGAGTAGATGCAGTGTTCGGAACCATCTAGGTGGCCTCAGGATGCGGTCTCACCCTGACATTGCTAGGGAGGAAGGCACTGACCAGAAAGGGGCCAAGGCCTTACAGCACCTACCAGCGACACATAAGGATGATTGAAAATTGTTAGGAAATGCAGTTTTGTGAAAATCTGAGGATTAATAAATATGTCAGTTTCAATTAAATCTGTGCTGGAAAACAGTTGAAGCAAATTATTTAAACTTTATCATTTTGATTAATCTTGACATTGCTACTGAACTATTAATTTCATTAGTACATAGTATAAAATAAGTATATTTTCATATTTTATGTGTTGACATAAAAATGAAATGTTTTGACATTATTCCATTATCTCAATTAAAGACTTTTTTTGTAATTTTCATATATTTTAGCATTTTGTTTGCCATATGAGCACTCTTCCATAAATATTTTAATTTTCTATGGAATAGAAATCCGAATTTTTAAGAAGTTCTGTGATGTAGTAAATTATATTACTTTCAACAGGGTATTGTTTAGAAGGTATAATTCTGGAATAGGATTCATGGTGATGAAGAAAGCAAGTTATACAAATGCCAGAATCAGTCTACCCATGGAGTTAATTTGATAGAAGTGAATTTGGTTTGCTGCTATTTCCTTTCCCTCATGACATAAGCAGGTAAACAGCACCTTTCTCAGTTAGACATTTCCAAGTAGCTGTTATGATGTCATAAAATGCTCCGACCTCAGATCTTCTTATAATTCCATTTAAAATGAAAATTATACTGCTGAAGTCATCATATTCATAGATTCATAAATTACAAGCCTGGAAGAGACCTCAGAAGATCATCAGATTCAGCCCCCTGCACCAGACAGGAAATACAGCTGGGGTCAGGTGATCCCCAACGAGGTGACCATCCAGTTTCTTCTTGAAGATTTCTGGGGTAGGTGATTGTACCACCTCTTGAGGGAGCTTATTCCACAGTCTGGAACTAACTGTGAAGAAGTTTTTCATAATGTTGATCCTGAAACTGTCTGTCTTATAGGAGTTTATAGCCATTACTCCTGGTTATCCCCAAGTCCACCCTGGTGAACAGTTGTTCACCGAGCCCTTAATGTACCCTCCTTGACGCACCTGGATTCATGTGGAGCCTTTCCTGTGTGGCCCTGGAGTAAGTGCCCAGCATTGGCCGTGGAGGCTGCTCCTGTTGCTGCAATGTCTGGTCAAGTTCTCTCCAAGGGATACCTTGATGCTCGCCTGCCACATCTTGCATATTATGTTCAGTTGTGGGATACCCTTCTAGGGGAGAGGACACATTGTGTGGGTTTACCAGGGGGTGTTCCTGGAGCTCCACCTCCCCTACACCCCATCCATGCTCCAGCCTGTTGGGTTGGTGAACAATGGACAGTCCGACCATACTAGGTTGTCATGTCAATCCCTCTCACTCCATCTGGCCCTCAGGACTTGCAACAGTTCTCCTCTCTACCACATGGGTTTACTTGGATGGTGAGGCAACCCCTGTGGAGGGTTGGGCCTATCGGTGTCAAGGGTCCCCAAGCGGCCCCGGGCCACTCAGTCCCCGACATGTGTCTTGTGGCCTTTCTCCTAGCCTCCAGAGTTTAAATGAAAAAAGAAGAGAGGAAAATAACAGAAACTTCAGGGAGGGGCCTCAGCCCGATTCCCCACTCATGCCTCTTGCATCCAAAGCCTTCGTCATCCCTTGGCATCTACTTCAGGTCCGGCTCCCTCATTGTCTGGAGTGACGTGCCTCTTTAAATGGGTCCTGGATCCCTCTGCCAAATCCCTCTTTGGCTTTTCCCCACAGTAGCCAGGAGGTTTCTGGTCAGCTCAGGGGTAGGGGGTGGGGATGCCTTGCAGCCCTTCCACTGCTGTGTCTCCCCAGCTGTTTCCCCACCACTGGCTTTTATCCCAGCCAGGTGGTGTTCTAAGATGATGTCACTGTCCGTGCCAGCCTCAGCTGCAGAGAAAAGCAGCTGATGAACCACATGGGTGTTCCACCCCCCTGCAGCTCATCTGGCCCGGCTATAACTGTTATGGGTAAATTTGCCCTGTTCTCAGGGCTTCTCTTTTCTGTGTCATGGAGGGCTGTCTCCACTGTGACCCTTGCCATGGGAGGGGTATCTCACTCCTTTCTCATTGTCCCCCTGGGACACTCCTGATGTGGCAGTAAGCCACTATCAAATCCCCTCTCAGGCTTCTGTTTTTCAGGCTGAAGAGTCCTAGGTCCCTCAGTCCTTGTATGGTTTGCTGATCATACAGGTGGCTCTTCTCTGTACTCCCTTGAACTTACCACGTCCTTGTTGAATTGCGGCACCCAGTACTGGATACAGTACTCCAGCTGAGGTCTCACCAAGGCAGAGGAGAGTAGAAGAGTCACTTCCCTAGTTTTGCTGGAGATTCATTGATTGATGCATGCCAGGCATTATTTGCCCTGTTGGCTCTGATGTCACACTGCTGGCTTATATTCATACTATCTTGTATTATTACCCCTAGGTCCCTTTCATTTGTGGAGCTAGTCAGTTTGGTGTTGCCAAGCCTGTAGGTGTGCAGGGGGGTTTTGTCCTTAGATGGAGAACTTTACATTTCTTGATGTTGAACTTCATTTGATTCTGATCTGCCCAACTTGCTAGCCTGTCTAGGTCCACCTGTATCTGCAGCCTATCTTCAAGTATAACCACCCTTCCCCATAACTTGGTGTTGTCCGCAAAGTTGGTCAGTGAGCTCTTCACCCCTGCATCAAAATCATTGATAAAGATATTGAAAATCACTGAACTAAGCACCAACCTCTGAGGGACACTACTGGTCACTTCTTGCCAAACACCACTGGCCACTTCTCACCAATCTATACTCCAACCACTCCCCTCCTGCCTCTCTTTTCCTAAGCACCTCATTCTCACCTATGTGAAATTTGATTTTGGCCTAATTTCTACTTACTTACCATATTGTTCACTCTTCTCATCAATCACCTGAAGTTTTGTGATTTTCTTATTATATAGCTTCCTCTATTTGTAATTATTATACATTTCTTTTTGCCTTAGTGCTCTGTCTCTTTCTTCAAACTGTTTCTTAAAACATACTTCATCCAGACATCTCTTCCTCCTCCTCATTAATAACATTATCATAATTTTCTTGCCTGAACTATTCCCTTATTTTTGTATTGTCTTGGACCTGATCCTGAAAGCATTTGACACTGGGTATGGTGCTTACAAGCTTGTTAAAAAAATTGTTTGGGTTTGTACAAGCATAACATTTAGGTCGCTCTAACCACTCTTAGGTGGATCTAAGTGGCTGGGCATGCAGGCTTCACAGGGCTTAGGTCACCCCAAAAATGGTGCACCCAGTCTAAAGGTATTTTACCTCAGAGATTAACTAATTATAAATTGGCCTGGATTAACCCAATCTCAAATGGGTAAACCTGGCCCAATGAATACCTGTACACATTCACATCACAGCCCTGGGGCTACGCTATTCCTACCCCTTCCCCACTCCCACCCCAGTCCTAACTGGGCTATTTTTAGACCCCCAGTCACCTGTACACCCATCAATTCCCCCCCACCTCCCCACCCAGATGAATTCTTTCTAGATCTAATGGCCATTTTTGGACAGTGAAACAGCAGAAGTAAAGGTCAGGTAGGGGGTATATTTACCAATCCTGAGAGAGATTCTTGTTTCACTAGGAGATAACCCTTAATTAAAGGGATATGATGACAGATTTGAAGCAAAAGTTTTAGGGTTTAATTTGAGAAGGCTTGTAGAAAGTTGGATGGGAAAAGTTTTATGTATGGGAATTGAATGCTGAAAATCGGGGAAGGTCCTTTTGTAGGTTGGAAATTTTGCTAAATTTGAAATGGGTAGATTAGAAACTATTTTATTCATGTTATACTTTCATTAAAACCTGGGAAGGTTGGTTTTAATCTTTACATTCCCAAAATCTCAGGAAAGTCTTGATGATTTCAGACATCCATTTAAAGCAGGGGTGTCAAACATACAGCCTGGCTGCCAAACCCAGCCCGCAGAGCTGGGTCATCTGGCCTGCAACTTTGATAAGGGGGTGGTCTTCCCTTGGCTGTAGCTAAGCACCTGGCTGACAGCTGTGGTACTGGAACTCCACAGCACTGTGGGAAGGAACTAGAGACAGTGGTTTGTTCCCATGGTAGCAGCTAAGCACCCAGGATGCTAGGCTTCTTCCTGCTGGGTCCTGGACCAGAATCGGGGTGGAATCTGTGGGCCTGATCCAGCCTGTGGGGCTGATTGTACACCATTCCTCTGGCCTGTGGACTTACCCCACACCACTCATCTGGCCTGCAAGGACAGACAAGTTTGACACCCCTGATTTAAACCATGTTACAGGATAAAATGAGTCACCTCAGTGTCTCAAGAGACCAGAGGTTTAGATTGGGAGATGTGTTTAGGAGGGCAGTAATGGCACTAGGTAGTAGTAAATACAATTCTGTTCTTGTCCCCATCTGCACCCTTTCTCTTGCACTGCTGACAGATTTAAAAATATTGCTTTAATGAGTTATAATCAATTTTGACCTAGCTAATACTAATAATGTGATTTTTTTTTTTTTTGGAAGCTTAATTTTATGATAGCTGATCAAAAAATTGGGAAAAAAAAAACAGTGATTGAAAAATTGAGATAAGCAAATAGGGTAAAATTTGGACATTCCAACCAGAAAGGCAATGTAGCACATAATCTTGTATTTTAGGAGAGAAGTCTGATCAGGACATAAAGGCTAGACCTGCAACTTAACCTCATTTTATCCATCCAAAAATCTCATTAACACAAGTCTAGCTGTTAGGTCCCAATCAGACTCCTTTCCTGAAATACAAGATTGTGTCTACACATTGCCTCTGGAAAGTCCAGAGACTATTATAATACAAATGAAAAAAAAAGTCAGCTAGTTTAGCTAAAATTTTGGTTTGGTTTTCCCAGGGATAACATTATGTAGACTTATGGTACTAC
This sequence comes from Crocodylus siamensis, assembly GCF_052110815.1. NCBI lineage: Eukaryota > Metazoa > Chordata > Crocodylia > Crocodylidae > Crocodylus > Crocodylus siamensis. Next base: position 201,566,927 of record NC_143396.1, read on the forward strand.
TTTAAGTTTTACAGTACTTTCTCATGTCTCTGCTTAGAAATCCCTTGGAGAATTTTCTCCTGAGAGAAGAAATAAGTGTTTTTATTCTCTTCTCTTCAATCATTAAACTCAAGGACAGCCAGTCAACACAGCTCAGCTTTGTGTTGTGACAAATTCCTTTTTGAACAATGCGTTCCTATTTCTAGCTAATCTGTAATAAATTACTCAAACAGTCAATGTATGTGATTCCATGAGGGCTAACGTATGCAAGCACTTGGAGGCCTTGAGCTGGTGTATCCCACACACAGTGATCTCAGTGGGTGATTGCTATAATTTTGTGGTGTTTGAATAATGGCCATGTTAAGTAATCATCCCTTAAGTACAACTTATTTTGAGACACCTGTTTAAAAATGGTTTGTTCACTGTGTCGCCTACCATCTTGACAAAGATAACAATGTATGTGGATACTTTCTGATTAGGACACCAACAAATTTAAAATAATGACATTTATTCCCAAAGGAAGACACCAAATTAAGGATCAGGGTAAAGTTTTAGCCTCATTGAAATTAATGGCAGAAATTTTGTGAACTTAAATGGGCCTTGGATCTTATACCTGATCCTGCAGGGTGCTCTGATATATTACAATAACTAATTAAGGGCTTGATGCTGCAATAAACCCCATGTTAACACAGGAATCCTCCTGCATGGACTTCTACAAACCCAAATCTATTGAAATCTGCCAACTGTCACCACGTTATAATGACAGTAAGATCCAACAGTCTTTCAAAGAGGTTTCTAATTGCAGTTCATGTTAAGGATTGTAACTCAGCTGGCTGGAGAAGTGTTTGCTTCTGTCTTGTATAGCAGTTTTCTAGCCAAGACAGATTAAAACAGTTGCAGTTTATTTCCTTAAGTTTGGATATTCAGTTCAAGACCACTGCTTATGCAGTGAAGCCTTCTTGCTTCAGTAAGATCAGCCGTGGCTGAAAGGCCATTGAGGTGAGTTCCTTTATGATCTAAGCCAGAACCCACTGCAGCCTCCAACACCACTCTGAAGCATATTGCAGGCAGAGCCCCTGCCACCGTATCCCACCAAAGCCATGGCTCCACAGGCTGGATCCAAAGGCTCCATGGGCCAGATCTGGCCTGTGTGCCACAAGTTGGTAACTTCTGCTGTAAGCAAAGAACAGTCTTAGTCTTGGCAAAAGTCAGTGACAAATTCTGACTTTGGCAGAATCAGGCTAGGGCCCCAGCTACTGCTTTCCTTATGTTTTACAGTCATAGAAAAGTAAGGCTGCAAGGGATCTTCAGAGGTCATCTAGTACCACACCCCACCAAAGGCAGATCATCCCTATCCAAACAAATCTAGTGTCTCATCCAGTGATGCACAACCTTTTTTCCCAGTGGGCCAGTCTTTCTATGGGCTGGATCTGGCCATGGTCCTAATCTGGCACCTGGAGGGGAGCGCACAGAAGGGCCCCTTCCAATGACTTGGAGGAGTGTGGGGTGCAGTCCAATCCCAATCCACCCACATGGGGATCTTGGTCTGGATGCAGCTCATTCCCATGGGGGGAAGAAGGCATGACCAAGCTCCAGTCCAGCCATGCAGGGAGAGGGGGCATGGCCTGGCCCTGTGAGAATGAGGGCCTGGCCTGGCCCCTTCCCCAGCTGTGTGGAGGGTAACAGACATGGCCTGTCCCTATCCATTTACAGGGGGTAGAAGATGGTGTGTCCCCCCTCCATGGGAAAAACAGGGCATAGTTTGGCCCCAAATTGGCATGGCTTGGCTCCGTTCCAGCTTGGGACTTGGGAATTTGGCAAGGGGTGAAGAGTGGGAGTATTAATTGCCATTACTACCATGCCACCAAATTTTCCAACCAGTGGGGAGCCCCACAGCCTGGATGCCATGGCTCTGCAGGCCAGATTTCACCTGTGAACTGGTCTAACCTATTAGGAAAACAACACTGTCAGGCATGATGCAACCACAAAGCATCATACCCTAACCAGCCACAGAAAAACCAGGGAGACAATGGTGGCCAATGTTCTGCTGCTGTGAGGATTGTTAAAATACACTTGAGAGATCCAAAACAGATGGTCATACTCCCCGCTATAGAGGAAGGCAAAATCCCTCACAGTCCATACCAATCTGACCATGGGGTTCAACTCCTTCCTGACCCCAAAAATGGTGATCAGCGCAATTGTGAGCAGAGGAGCAAGGCCCTCATGCCAGCAGGAGTATTGATACATGATAGTCAAAATCCCTATCCTTTGTGGAAGCCAACACCCAATGCTTCTGAAGAAGGTAAAACAAACAGTCCCCCTCCCCCAATATGCACAGTAACAAGAAAGGGGGAAAAAATCTTTCTTGAACCCATGTTGGACCAGCAAAGCCCAGAAGAATGGGGCATAATGTAGCATAGGCATAGCTATTCCTAGATCATTCCTGCCCAATATTTTTCCAGCTTCTTCTTGAACACCTCCAGAGACAGAAGTTAACAACTTCCACTGCCTCACTGTTCTAACAGTGAAGACGTTTTTTTCCTGATATTCTGTTTAAACCTCCTTTGCTCCAGCTTCAAGCCAACAGACTGCATCTGCTCTCTGCAATGAGAGAGAAAAGGTATTTTCCCTTTTCTTTATGGCAGCCTTTCAGATATTTAAAGACTGCTTTCATATCTTCTCTTGAGCAACTATTCTGCAAACTGAGCATGACTATTTCCTTCACCCTCTCATTGTATAACTTGCCCTCCAAGTCCTTGATCATTTTTGCTGCTTTCCTCTGGTTCCTAACTTATCCATGACCTTTTTAAAACATAAAGCCAAAAACCACACACAATACCAATCTCTTCTGGCTCCTCAAGCCAGGTGAACGAAGGCTCTAACTCCTCAAATATATCATCATACACTTTGTACATGGCTGTCATAGCCATTGTCCATCCCATGCCTAACTGGATGGTGATGGAAGAGAGTCTGTAAGTGTTAACTAGCTTCTAAAGAACACCAGGGCATGGCCTAACCAATGCTAGATAAGGCCTAACCAATGCTAAGAGGTACAGTTGCCTCCAGTGTCTTTCTTGCATCATATGTTCCTCTTGATGTGGCCCAAAACTGCATTTACTTTTTGTGCAGCTGTACCACACTGATGACTCATACTGAGTCTGTGATCTCCTAAGACTCCTAGATCTTTCTCTGCAGTGCTGCTATCCATCCAGCATTTTGTATTTGTGTTTGTGATTATTCTTCCTGAGGTGTAGAATTTTGCATTTGTCAGCATTGAACTTCAGCCTGTTAACTCCAGCTCCATCCCAGTTTTCCATGCTTTCATTTCAAACTTGCATTTGTCCTTTATTGAAATTCATCCTTTCCCAGAACAGAGCTGTTTCTTCTAGTCCTTTGTCCTCTGGATTGTTTGCTCTGTTGCTGGAGGGTTTTATTTACTTTCCCCCATGGATGCCACCTGACACATTCTGTATTCAAATTTCTCCTTGCCTTGTTACTCAGGATACTTCGGAAGTATTACATCTATGGAATGTTATGCAGCATTAAAGCTAGAATGTGTTCTGAGCAGTCATACAGCATGTATACATACATGTATAGCTCACACTCCACTGCTAGAAGGTCAGCAAGCAGGCATCCCAACATGCTGTGTTGGGTCAATTTTGTCCCATTTTTCCTACAACAGCCAAAAACAGCTGAGCACAGACAAAAGCACCGACTGGGTGAGGTAAGGTGAGGATGTGAATTTCAATCCTTCCTTGACTGACCATTCTATCTGTCATGGATATGTCATGCAGGGGCTTTCTAGAGCGGACAAATGGCAGAAATTTTTGCCCTGACTGCTCTAATCCAGAGGCACTCCAGAGTGCTTGAGCTCCTGACCCAGGTGAGGTACTACTCTGAGGGCTGCAATGCTGCCATAGGCATCATGCTGGCCCACTTTCAGGAGTTACTATACAATGCCATGGAAACTGGGGTGTTGAGGGCCTGGGATCAGATGCCAGCCCATCACTGCTGGTCACTTCTAGTGATATTGGACTGGAAGGAGCAGCTCATGCTCAGAATCTGGGCAGATAAGCCGTGGGGCAAAACTTTCATCGAATCATAGAAAATTAGGGTTGGGAGGGACCTCAGGAGGTCATCTAGCCCAACCTCTGCTCAAAACAGAACCAGCCCCAACTATATCATCCCAGTGAAAGCTTTGTTTTCCCCAGGTATTGAAAACCCTCCAAAGATAGAGATTCCACAACCATTACCCTCTGGGTAACCCATTCCAGCACTTTGCTACTGTCCCGGTGAGAGACTTTTCCCTAATATCTAAACTAAACTTCCCTTGTTGCAGCTTGTGACCATTGCTCCCTTTCTGTCATCTGCCACCACCAAAAAAAGTCCAGCTCCGTGCTCTTAGAACCACCCTTCAGGTAGTTAAAGGCTGTTATCAAATCCCCCCCTTAGTTTTCTCTTCTGTAAACTAAGTAATTTCAAGCTCTCAGCTTCTCATAAGTCATGTACCCCAGACCTCTAACCACTTTTCTTGCCCTCTGCTGGTCTCTCTCTAATTTATCTACATCCTTTCTGTAGTTGGGGGCCCCAAACTGGATGCAGAACTCTAGATGTGGCTTCACCACTACTGAATAGAGGGGAATAAACACTTCCCCCAATCTGCTGGTAACACTCCTACTAATGCAGCCCAGTATGCTGTTACCCTTCATGGCAACAAGGGCACACTGTTGACTCATGTTCAGCTTATTGTCCACTGTAACCCCCAGGTCCTTTTCTGCAGAGCTGCTGCCCAGACAGTCAGCCCCTAGCCTGTAGTGGTACATGGGCTTATTCAGTCCTAAGTGCTAAACTTTCTCCTTACTGAACTTCGTGAGATTTCCTTTGGTCCAGTCCTCCAATCCTCCAATTTGTTTAGGTCTTTCTGAATCCTAGCACTACCCTCCACATTATGTACTACTCGATCCAGCTTGGTGTCATCTGAATAACGATGGTCCGTGGCCCATCCATGGACTTTTGTACTGAGCTTGTCTCTGTGCTCCAGGTCTAGGACACTGAATTTTAGCATTCCATGTCCATCAAAAGATGCATTTCCCTGGTGATTTAGAAGCTGGTGAACACCGACAGACTCTGTTCCATCACCAGCCAGTTAGGCATGGGATGGACAATGGCAGTGATGGCCATGTACAAAGTATATGACAACATATTTGAGTAGTTGGGGCCTTGGTTCATCTGGCTTGAGGACCCACTACAGGTCAGTGCTGTATTAAAAAGATGGACTTCCCCAACTGTGTGGGGGCCATCCATGGGACCCACATACCTATTTATTCCCCCCCCCCTTATCATACTTGAGATTAAATAAATTGTAAGGGTCTCTTTTCATTTATGCTTTTGGTAAATCATGGATCACTGGGAGGGAGAATTTACCTTTGGTCCTCCCACCATGGATTTGGGCAGGCTGACCAATCCCCTATTGATCACTGAGGACCCCTATCTCCTACCTGCTGTCCCCCTAGCTCATGAAGCCATACACTCACCAGCTGGATCCTAGGAAAGAGTTTCTCAGCTGTAGGATGAGCATCTATCAGATGGTGGCGGAGTGCACCTTTAGGCACCTAAAGGTATGCTGGAAGTCCCTGGGGTTCTGCTTCTAACTTAGACTGAAACAACATTCCCAGCTTTGTGGCTTTTGCTTGCATCCTTCACAATATATGTGAGGTGATAGGGGAAGACTTCCTGGAAACCAGTTCAGCTCCAGAAGGAGCCATGGTGGGGGAAGCCCATGATGCTTTCAATGATGCCCAGGCCAAAGTGGCCCTCCAGGTCACGACCAAGCCATTCAGATCATGTAAGCTCTGGCAGACTTTTTCTGGGACAACATTCTTCCAGGTAAGAGGGGGTGCAGGGGACCTTTGAGAGATCTTGAGCCCTTCATTTGCTGCACTGTACCTTTAATATGCTTTCCCAAAACATCAATATATATTTTTCATGATAACTGTTAGGCTTATGCTCCCTATTGTGAAGGACTGAGGTGGGGGAAATGGAGTGGGGAGACCAAGGAACAAGAGTGCTGGAAGATTCATGGAGGAACTGGGGTCCAGTGTAGGGAGTTTTTGAGGGCCAGGGAAACCAAGGCTTGAGGTCCTATAATGGGAGTTGCAAAGGGAAAGCTGCTCAGGGGATGCCACATGGGCCAGAGTCATACCCACACTGGGGAGGATGTGGGGTGTTGCCTTGGAGTCAGTACTACCTCCCTGAGCAACAGAGTTCAGGCAAGTAGATAGATTACTCCTTGGAGTAGGAGTGGAGGGCAGGGGTGGGGGGGAGGGCAGGGAGTGGTGCATCCTGAGATGCTGGAGGACAACAAATTACTCTATGGGGAAGGCCAATAGTAGCTGAACACATGTTACATAATACAATCTGGAGGTACTTGGTGCCCAGAAAGTCATAAGTTTGCTATGATATGAGTGCACTTTGCACATTTTGCTGCTTGAATACATGGATGCTCACTTTTCAGATGTTTCCTATTTACTAAGTGTCCTGAGTGACAGTCCCCACCACTACCTCCCTTGGGCACATGCACACACTTGAGACAGTGAGGAGGCTGAGACTAGACATCTATCATTTATCCAGCTGAAGAACTCCTTTAATTAACTGTACTGTTAAGTCTTTTATCCTTTCTGTATGGAAGCCATTAAAGTGCAAGTACATCATTCGCTCATTCAAACTAAGCCAGTACATGTAGTATCTGAATTAGCCTTATTTCAGTCAATGAAACTGCTCATGTGGGTAAAGTGAACAGGATTTGGCCTTAATTCCAAGCTCATTGAAAATGGATTATGCACTGCAGGCTAGTCTAATGAAAACTAATTAAAAGGAATTAGAGTTCTTTTTATATACACAGCATTTCTTTTCCTTTTTCTTTTTTTAATCAAATGGCTATTTTATTTATGTGTGTGTGTGTATTCATAAACTGCATAGGGCCATAATCAAGGTTTCATTTTTAGAGTGGGACAAATTTCTGGTGAAATTAATGGAATAGCCTGTGCACTGCAAGGGCTGGACCTATACAACTTAGAATGAACTTTCCAAATCTTAATGAGTTTTAAATCTATAAAATTGTAATAAATATCTGCTATGTTTTATGAAGTAAGTCTTTTGAGTTTTGTGATTTAATTAAGCTGAGGATACGTAGCATTTTACCTTGAAAAAAATCGGTATCTCAAGTTTAAACAAGCTCTTCTTTGTGGCTAATTGACATCTGATCCTTGTTGTTTCATGGTCACATCCTAGACTCTTCCCCCCACCCTACTGCCATCCTGCAATGAGCACAGTATGCTAAAAGCCCTGTCCATGGATGGAGCCTCATTGTTATTGAAAGATCCCCTTCTGCAAAGTTTATTGCAAGACCAGGGTCTCTTGCCCAGACATGGTGTATACATTTTCAAAGCTTTGAATTCGTAACACAATGACTATCTGTCAATGTTGTTATTACTGCTATTATTTGTACTATAGTAGCACCTAGGGGCCTCTAGCAGACTAGGGCCCCATTGTGCTATGCTATCTTGTGCCTGCTACAGATAAGCTACAATACAACACAATCTCTTGGGTATGAAAACCATTTTTTAATTAAGCAATTAAAATGTTGAATCATTTGAGGACCATTCAGCTGCCTCTAATCCTTATTTGATTTTAGCTTTGTTCTGCTAATGTACGTCTTGCTTCTGGTTATCTTTCTCTTTGAATCTGCTTAGAAACCCATTTACTCTGGGCAGTTGCCCCTTCCCAAGGCACTTTTCTGCAATGTTCAGCACTATGATCTCATGTCAAGAGATGATGTTAAAATAAAGTGATGGTTGCGATAAAGATATATTTTTAAAAAGGATTAAAATCTGCTCTTTGTTTCTGTTTATCCTCCATTACAGGTAATGAAATAAAGTGGATATTATAAGCCTGTTCCTGAAGAGAAGTCAGACACTCTTCAATAATATCAGAAATGACAAATATAATGGTATTTAGTTAGGTATATTGCTAGAGTCTGAACCCACTAATCTTGATAACAAGAGTGGGGGTATCAAGAGTGGAGTCTAAATCATAGGGTGGCGCAGGTCATTTTATTCCCAATAGAACAATATTGCTAATGTATTTACATGTACTGCATTTATACTAGCTTAATGAAAATAATTCTGTGGAGATAATGTTGTAAATAAAAATGAGTTTTATGCTAATACTGCAGTGTGTCAGTTTTTGTGTATGAACATATAATACATACTAACAAAGCAATCCTCTGTGATTGATACTCCCACATCAGATCTCACTTAGAGTGAGCAAAGAGAGTACCAGTACCTGGAACCAATAAATGCAATGAAATATAACCCAGAATGATACCAATTAATGAAATGTTACATATTCAAGCAGATAAAGCACCCAGCAGGTTGGCAGCAAGAGTGAATTCTGAAATGGCAGCTCCTGTCTCACCTGAATTATCACAGTTCATTGTCCAGAATGCTGGCTGTACCATGGTATCCTGGACAAGCCATTCCCCTACAATGGCACAGAGAAAACTGTGACTTTGGATTAAAAAAGGAGTGTGAGAAAGGGGAAGCGCACACACAGCTGTACCTATCAGAACTGCATATTGGTAGGCTCAGTGCCACAAGGACTGTGGATGTAGTAGTCATTGTTGCCCCCTTTAAAATAATGTGCTGTTCTCTACTGCAAATCAAACCATACTGGCCAGCAAATTCATGAGATAGGATCATGGCTTTGAACTGGCCCCTTTGCCCCTGTGGGGATTCAGACTAAGCCAGTCCAAGTAGCTTTACCAGTGATGCTTAAATCCACAGGCATTGCGTGCCTGGGAGCACAAGTATGCATCCTGCTGTGAGCAGGGGTGTAGACTGCTTTCACTTGTTCCTTGGCCCTGCCCTACTCTCTAACCACTCAATTTATGCTCATTGTATTTACTGTGCTATGATAAATTTGAATATTTATAATTACTTCTGACTGATTTAATTGTAATGAAATGCATGCTGCTTGTGTCTAAGGTCACAGGCTTTTCAATATATTGCTCACTCACATAATGCAAATTGGTGCAATACTTTTAAAACTATAATTAAAGACTCACCCAAATTGCATGGGCTTCTCATTCCAAATGTCTAGCCACCTTGTTTCTCACTTAATTCTGTAATTTTTGAAAGACATTTCAGTGGCTGCACTGATTAGGGAAGAGTTTGCAACTTTCTACCTAGCAAAGTCAACCCACATAGTGGTCGATATTGAGATATGAAAGGCAATAAGTCTCTAACCATAAATTTTAAATCTCTGAAATTCTTTCGAAGAATCATCTGTACATGACAACCTCAGAATGTTTTTTCTGCAATGATCTCAGTGTGCTTTTATGGAAATGTTTTTTCATATTCTTTTGATCATAGGAATATAAGACAGTAGGCCTGGAGGGGACCTCACAAGATCATCTAGTCCAGCCCTCTGCTCAAGGTAGGATGAACCTGACTAAACCACCTCAGCCAAGTGTCTGCAAAACCTTGAAAAAACTGAAAAATTCCCAGGGCCGCATAGCTGGAGTACCGTGTCTGGTTCTGTGCACCCCGTTTCAGGAGCGATGTGGACAACACTGAAAGGGTCCAGAGGAGGGCCACCTGCATGATCCGGGGACTACAGGGCAGACCCTACATTGACAGACTGCGGGACCTAAGCCTGTTCAGCCTTCACAAGAGAAGGCTGAGGGGGGACCTGGTGACTGTCTATAAACTCACTGGGGGGACCAGAAGGGTTTGGGGGAGACACTGTTTCCCCTAGCGCCCCCTGGCATGAAAAGGAACAGTGGACACAAGTTATTAGAGAGTAGATTTGGATTACACATCCGCAAGAACTATTTCACAGTTAGGGCGGCTAGAAGCTGGAACCAACTTCCTAGGGAAGTGGTGCTGGCTCCTACCCTGGGGATCTTTAAGAAGAGGCTTGATGACTACCTGGCTGGACTCATTTGAGTCCAGCCTTTTCTCCCGCCCAGGCGAGGGGTCGGGCTTGACGATCTACAAGGTCCCTTCTGACCCGACTTCTATGATTCTATGATTCCACAACTTCCTAGGCATCCTGTTCCAACACTTGACTACCTATAGTCAGAAAGTTCCTCCTCATCTCCAACTACATTTCCTCTGCTACAGCTTGAAATTATTGCTTCCAGTCCTGTCCCCAACTGCTATACAGAGAAGCCTATCTCCATTCTCTCAAAAATTGCTCTTCACATATTTGAAGACTGTTAGCAAATCCCCTCATAGTCTTCTTTTCTCTACACTAATTAACCCTAGTTCTTTCAGCTTTTCCTCATAAGTCTTGCTTCCCAGGTCCCTAATCATTTATGCTGGCTCATATTCATTCTATGGTCTACTGTAACAGGACTTTCCCTGCAGTACTGGTTACAGTGCACCAAGTTGATATATGAAAATGTTGAACAATACCTGACCCAGGACAGACTCCTGGGGAACAGCACTTGATACCTACTTCCAAATAGACATTGAGCCATTGATGATTACTTGTTGAGTACAATAATTCTACTAGTTATTATATGATACGATTGGACAATAAGTCTCATGAGACCTTCTATAGTGACATCTAAGGGTTAGTAATAGATTGTATATTTAAAATTTGTTAGTATGTTTTTCTTTGAATCAATACCTCCTGTGACACTTTAGCTTTGTAACCTTTTAAAATCATTTAGCTGCCACACTGGGTTATTAAAGTCTGTCCCAAGATGCTACAATAAAAGATGGAAGAGTGACATAATGTGACTACCTGTCTCTTGTAAATGCTGGCTACTTCTGGAAAGCCAGTTCTGTTTGTTTGTTTTATTTTTTACTGTTTTATTCATAACATCTCTGTCTCTGACCTCCTTCCCCCCCTTTTTTTTTTAAGAAAAAAAGGTGGTGGGCAGGGGATGGGGAAACGTACGTTAATGGCCCAAAATACAATTTGCCTATGATTGTGTGGTAGTAAAATATATAGAGGAGGTATTTTGTCATTAATGATTCATTCTAGAAGGACAAGAAGCCACCTACTCACTACATAAGAGGAGATTTAGCACTTGCTAATATAGCTATCATTTGACATTAATAATCTTGACAGCTACCTTTTGTTTTTTAACATTTCCATTTGATAACATTTATTGAGATGGTAGTTATGATTCAGTCTTGACTTCAGCTGGATTCCTTTCAGTTCCCAGGCCCTTATTGCTTGTTTTAAGGCAACAAACAACAGGTAAATGCCTTGCTGTAGTTTATAGAACTGTAAGTGGGTTTAATTCATATTTTTGGCTATGAGCTGTCACTGATCAAGTGGCTCTGTTTTTCCCTTTCAGCTAGATCTCAGAGGTTAGTATCTGGTAACTGCTCATCCGTTTTGACTGAGTTTTCATAGGACATCCAACAGTCTTATTCTATCACCAAAGTCACAGGAGAATGTGAAGTATTTGGGGTGCAGTACAAACCATATGATGATATATGTGTTATTAAATTCAGATGATGTAGTTTTCTTGCTTTCCAAATGTCACAGTAAAGTAAAGAGACACAAGAGAGCAAACTGGCTCAACCTTAATTTGGATAAGATGGAAGTATAGCAGGATGGCATGGGCCTAACCACTAATGGGTCCTAATAACAGCTATGTCTTCCTAAACCAGGGGTGCTCAACCCCCAGCCCATGGGCCAAATGCAGCCTGTGAAGCCATGGCATCTGGTCTATGGGGCTCCCCATGGATTGGGAAATTTGGTGGTGGGGGAGCAGTGGCAATTAATACTACTACCCCTTGTGGCGGGCCAGTAGGGGGCGCTCCTGCATTGAGCCGCCCACCTCCCTGTGCCCGCCCACATTCCAGGCTCCAAATGCCTCCCTAGGGACGCCTTACGTCCGGCCGACCCCCTTCCTGGAGCACACTCGCTAGCCTGGGGATAACGTAGCTGCCACCACCCCAAGAATGGACTCACTCTCAGCCCTGTGTCCTTGGGGAAACACAAGCCTAATGTCATACGGGTACTCGACCCAGTACAGGCACTTGGGGCACTTCCCCAAGTCAGGGGGCAAAAGTAGAGTCTCCCTTAGTCTGCAGACCTAAGGGGTCTCTTAGGCATAATTTAGACCCACCCCCTCAATAAGTCTCCCACACTGGTCACAAAGGAGGACTTTATTGGTTACAGGGGTAGGGTGAAAATAGGGTACAAGAGTGAGCAATATCCTAGAAATCCTAAAGAGCGAACAGTCTGGCTGAGGTAGCCTTTTGATCATGCATCTGAGTTACTGCCATCTAGATATCTAATCAGATCTCGAGTAGCTTACTCACAAGCATCTTCCAAAGGCCGGTGAAGTTTCCCCTCTGGAGGCAGGCAGTTCTTTGCTCATGAGTTTTGGGGGAGAGAGCCAGTTTCAGATGGTCATGCTCTTCTGAGTCCCCTTCATGGATGCTGCCCCTTCCTCCTGGGCAGTCCTAACTCATATAGCCCCTGTGACCTCATTCACCTGGTCCAGTGGAGGCCAGCTCCGGTTGGCTGTTGGCCAACAAATTTGAAATACATCACCAGTTGCCGGGCAGATTCCAGCCCACCAGGTAGATGCCCCTCACCCAGGTGGCTGATACCAGTCACGTAGGCAGAGGGAGCAGGTTTCCCCCCTCCCTCAGGAATACAGCCAGCTCAAGTTACCTAAAGAGACAGGCTGAGGTGTGAATCCTCTGTGCTGGGCCCATCTTAATCACATTGTCACAGGGCAGAGATTGTGGGGAGAAACCAAGGTGGCTTTCTGCCACACCCTTCCCCTGCTGTGAAAAATTCCCAAGTCCCACAGGGCTGGATCAGGGCCAGGATCAGGCCCCTTTCTCCCCCACACAGCTGGATTGCAGCCAGGCCACACCCCTTCCCCCCCAAAAGGCCTGGGGGGAAGATCAGGACTGGGTGACACCCCCATTCTCTCCTCAGGCCATCAGATCAGGCCACCATCAAGGGACTGAGCACTACCTATCCAGCCCATGGGGCAAAAAGGTTGACCACCACTGTCCTAATCTAGTAACAAAACGTGTCCATGCTTTGACAAAGGGTTTCATAAATTGGGAAGTACTTTTTGACTTCCATCTGCTTTCCAGTTTACATATTCCTAAAGCTAGAAAGGGAAAATTCTGATGACTAATCTGCACTTTATTTTGAGGCTGATTTTCTTTATTTGAGCTTTAGATCATTGGATCTTGTAATATTTTGATAGGTTGAAGATCTCTTTATTATCAAATTTCTGTTCCCCATATAGATATAGATTATGATCTACTTACTCTTTAACCTTCTCCTGGGTCGGTACCATATTTTTTCACTTATCCCATGTCCTCAAATAGACATACATGCCTTGTTTTGGAAAGAATGAAGGATAAAAAGGTTTTTCCAGAATTATGCATCTTGCTCGTGGGGGCAGGGTAGGGAGTATAGTTTTAATCCTTTCACATCTGAGTTATCAACAGGTCTCGAGAGCTCAGTAAAAAGCCAAAACTGTAGCTGCTGCTGAAGACTGGACTTCAGGGGCAGATTTAAGATTTTGGAAAGAGCAAAAGCAGTGCTGTGAAACAGGACGAGAGAGACCAGGTATAGATAACAGACAGCAAAATTGCTGAAGAAAGGATACTTTAATTAGTAGAATATTGAGACCATTCAAAAGGATCAAGGGCCATTAGCACATGTGGACTGAAGAGCAATTAGCAGGAATCAGGTAGATTATAATGAGCCAATTAACTATCAAACCCCTATCAGAAATGTTGCCGCTGCTCCTGCTGGGCTGCTGGCTTCAAACTGTGGGTGGAACAGGAATCAAAGAGGACTGGAACCATAACACTACACCTTTCCCTTGGATCTGCTCCTGTTGGACTTAGCCCCTCCCTGTAGCTCCTGGAGAGAAGAAAGGGAAAAGCAGCACCATCCATCTTCTAGAACCTGCATGCATCTGTTTTGGGCAGAATTTTTTAAGAAAAAAATGAGTGTGGTATGCAAGTAAAGGATGGAATTCACTTCCAAGGAGGAATATTCTGCACTGGTCCAGTCCTGCAGGGAGCAAACCAGGAAAGCCAAGGCTGCAACTGAACTCCAACTAGCTTCAAGCATCAAGAACAATAAAAAGTTATTTTTCAGATCTGTGGGGAGCCAGAGGAAAAGCAAGGGCAACATTGGACCCCTGCTGAACCAGATGAGACAGCTGAAAACTGACGCCCAGGAAAAAGCCAACCTATTAAATGGGCACTTTGTGTCAGTCTTTCATCAGTCCCACGGGACACCATTGCCCACTAGCTGGCGAGCGTCATAGCCCAGCCTCTGGCATGGATCTCTGAAAACTCCTGGTGCTCTGGTGTAGTGCCTGAAGACTGGAAGAAGGCCAATGTGGTGCCTATCTTCAAGAAAGGGAGGAAACTGGATCCAGCTAACTATAGGACCATCAGCCTGACTTCTATCCCAGGGAGGGTCTTAGAAAAGTTTATTAAAGCACCATCCTTAATGGACTGGCAGATGCCAACATCCTGAGAGTCAGCCAGCATGGGTTTGTTGTGGGTAGGTTTTGCTTGGCTAATCTTATTACCTTCTAAGACCAGGTGTCCTATTACCTCGACAAGGGAGAAGAGATTGATGTCATATATCTTGACTTCAAAAAAGCCTTTGATCTGGTATCCCTTAATCACCTCTTGGTGAAACTGGCCAATTGTGGCCTTGGGTCCACCACAATCTGCTGGCTGGAGAACTAGCTCCATGGTAGGACCCAGAGGGTGGTAATTGATGGAAGTCAATTGTCATGGTGCCCTGTGACCAGTGGGGTCCCCCAAGACGCTGTCCTTGGACCCCTATTGTTCAACATTTTCATTAATGATGAGGACATTGGAGTCAGAAGCAGACTGGCCAAGTTCACCGATGACACCAAACTTTGCATCCACACCTGAAGACAGGAGGGTGATCCAGGCTGACCTGGACAGGCTCAGCAAATGGGCAGATGAGAACCTGATGGTGTTTAACGCTGAAAAATGCAAGGTTCTCCAGCTTGGGAGGAAAAACCTGCAGCATCCTTATAGGCTTGGCAGTGCTACGCTGGCTAACACTATGGAAGAAAGGGACTTGGAGGTCATCATTGACCACAAGATAAATATAAGCATGCAATGTGATGCTGCTGCTACTAAAGCGACCAAAACACTGGCTTGCATCCATAGATGCTTCTCCAGCAAATCCCAGGACATCATTCTCCCCTTGCACTCGGCCTTGGTGAGGCCGCAGCTGGAGTACTGCCTCGAGTTTTGGGCTCCACAATTCAAAAAGGATGTGGAGAAGCTTGAGAGAGTCCAGAGGAGAGCCAGCGCATGATCAGAGGTCAGGAAAACAGACCTTATGATGACAGGCTGAGAGCCATGGGGCTCTTTAACCTGGAAAAGCGCAGGCTCAGGGGTGATCTGATGGCCACCTGTAAGTTTATCAGGGGTGACCACCAGGATCTGGGGGAACATTTGTTCACCAGACTGCCCCAAGTGATGACGAGGTGGAACAGTCATAACTACTACAAGACCATTTCAGGCTGGACATAAGGAAGAATTTCTTTACTGTCCGAGCCCCCAAGGTCTGGAACAGCCTGCCAGCGGAGGTGGTTCAAGTACCTACATTGAACACCTTCAAGAGTAAATTGGACGCTTATCTTGCTGGGATCCTATGACCCCAGCTGACTTCCTGCCCTTTGGGCAGGGGGCTGGACTCAATGATCTTCCGAGGTCCCTTCCAGCCCTAATGTCTATGAAATCTATGAAATATGGGAAGTTAAGTCTCACTCCTTGACACTGTCATGTTAGTCATTCTTACAACTTCTCTCTGAACTTTTGCTATGTTTTTAATATTCTTTTTGAATTGTGAAAACTAGAAATTGAGATAGTATTCCAGTAGTGATTGCACTGCACCAAATACATAGAGAAGTAATATAATCTACCTACATTGTATTTCTTCTTATACATCCTAAGATTTCATTAGACCTTTCAGTCATAGCATTGCACTGGGACCTCATGGTCACCTGTTTATCCACCATAATATCCACACATTTTTTAGAAGCATTGCTTCTGAGGATAATAAAATCCCCCAGTCTTATCTATGGCCTAAGGTATTTTTTTTCTAAATGTCTGTAAACAGGAACTTAGAAAAGATGCCCTACCGGCTGTCCTCTCCTAGATATCCACTTAGGCTGGGAATTAGAAAAAGAGCCATGAGAAGAATTAGATTCTAGAACAACTCTCCCATAGTAGAGGTGGCAAAAACCCCAACTCATTTTAAAATAGAGCTTAGGATATTATATATGGGATTAAATGACATGGTTCCTATAATAGCATGAAAATGGACTCAGTGACCCAAAAGGTCTCTTTCAATCCTCAGTTCCTTCTGACATTAAATTCCATAAAAATATCTAAAGCAATCAGGGCTCATGGTAGAGGTGATAGCTTTTATTAGACCAACAAGATTTTTGTGCAAAAAAAAAAAATTGCAAGCTTTCAGGCACAAACACCCTTCATCAGGCACTGGAGAAAAGATTGTAAAGTTTTCTTGGGTAAAAATGAAAGTTCATATTTCACAGGATTTCACAGAGGAGTCAATAGATAGAAAGCTCCCCTGAGCAGACTGTTATTAGCTGGTAAGGTAGGGGCGGGCAATTATTTTGGGTGGAGGGCCAGTTACTGAGATTTGGCAAGCCTTCGAGGGCCACATGACAGGCAGCCTGGGCAGATTACTATTAATTTTCTAAATTTTTAGGGGCCCCACCGGCCAGATAGAATGACCTGACAGGCTACATCCATCCCAGGGGCTGAATTTTGCCCACCCCTGTGGTAAGGAGTCTCTCAACTCTCTTGTGAGGCTCTGTTATGATGTAAATTACCTTGAACCAAGGCAGGTGCAGTATCTCAGATTTCAGGTGGTCACAGTTGCTTCCTGCTTTTCCATCTGGATGCATAAGAATATCTATATATTTCCATTTGGCCATACTGAGATGTACATAGCTTAATTACACCCAGTTTACCAAGTAGTCCAGATTAGTCATCTTTATTATTTTCTACTACCTCATTGTTTTGACCCTCATGCTAAAAGTAGCATGTGCCACTTCACTTAATCTAAAGCTATTTAAGAGGTTTTAGCCTTTCTTTGCCTTGTCACAGTCATATTTGCACACTAGGGGTGCCTGTAGACATGCAGGGATGCTGCTCTGATGTGCTATAATTACGGCACATCAGAGCAGCATCCCTGCATGTCAACAGGTACCCCTAGTGTGCAAATACAGTCTCTCAATTTATTGCATCTGCTAAAGCGTGCTAATTAGCATACTCCAGCAGCTTCCATGTCTTGTATATAGAATGAGCATTAGTGAAAGCACCCCCACTGCCTTTTTGAAGCATGGGACACTGAATACACGAGACACTGTGGGCACTTTAATTAGAGCGGCTCTTGGAGATGAGCAAGATTCTTTCATTTAACAGTTCATACCTGTGCAAGCGACCAAAACGCTGGCTTGCATCCATAGATGCTTCTCGAGCAAATCCCGGGTCGTCATTCTCCCTTTGTACTCAGCCTTGGTGAGGCCGCCGCTGGAGTACTGCGTCCAGTTTTGGGGTCCACAATTCAAAAAGGATGTGGAGAAGCTTGAGAGAGTCCAGAGGAGAGCCACGCGCATGATCAGAGGTCAGGAAAACAGACCTTATGATGACAGGCTGAGAGCCATGGGACTCTTTAGCCTGGAAAAGCGCAGGCTCAGGGGTGATCTGGTGGCCACCTATAAGTTTATCAGGGATGACCACCAGGATCTGGGGGAATGTTTGTTCACCAGAGTGCCCCAAGGGATGACTAGGTCGAACGGTCACAAAATCCTGCAAGACCGCTTCAGGCTGGACATAAGGAAGAATTTCTTTACTGTCCGAGCCCCCGAGGTCTGGAACAGCCTGCCAGCGGAGGTGGTTCAAGCACCTACATTGAACACCTTCAAGAGTAAATGGGATGCTTATCTTGCTGGGATCCTATGACCCCAGCTGACTTCCTGCCCTTTGGGCAGGGGGCTGGACTCCATGATCTCCCGAGGTTCCTTCCAGCCCTAATGTCTATGAAATCTATGAAATCTATTCCTGGGGACTGGAGATACTGGGTGTTTTCAATATGGAATACCTGCCTCTGGGAAATGCTCCCTTGTTGATCTACCAGAACCTGAGTTAATTGACTTTCAGAGCATAGTATACAGTCAGGTCTGTGTACTAATAATTTATGGCTCTTCTCTTGGGAGAGTTTGGACTTGAATTATATGAGGGGACTGCTTATATTAGTTACTGCAGACATTGTTTTAAATTTCTCACTTTTAAAAATGTTTGGGTATTATGAAGAAATTTGCAAGGTGTTTCCAGGGTTTGAAATGGACCTCTTCCATATTGGGTGAAATATTCTATGATAACTTTTCAGGATTCTCAACAAAATTATTTTTTATTTTTCCTTTTATTAAAAGTTCTGCTTGTAAAAAGGGACTATAAATTTCAGTTAAAAATCTCATTAAGAATTTTAAAATGGTTTTGATAAAAATTATCAGTAAAATGTAAATTAAATTTCTTTCAAAAAAAGCTAGAATGAGTCCATAAAGATCGAGATGTAAATTAAATATAATGATATTTTCTATAGGGGTAAAATGGTTGAGTTTGGGAAATTTCTGTTCTAATTCTCTCTCACACATTCTCTTGAGGTTTATTAAATGAAGTCAGCAGTAATACTGTATACAAGGTGTCCAAGGGGCAAAGAAAGCAATGCTTTCTAACAGTGTCCCTCTTAATGGTGGAAAGAGCAGGAAATTGAACTGTGTTGTCAAATAACCAAGCTGCTATAGAGAGTTGCTAAACGTTTTTGTTAAAAAAAGAAAGGAAAAAGGAGGCAAATAACATTTGCCTCACAGCATTTACTACAAGTTTGACATTTGAGTTGCTATCACTGAAAAGAGCAGAATCCATCCAGAGGGAAGAATGTTATTTCTGTGGATAATTGGATGGCTGATACCTTAATTCATGAAGCGGTACACCCATGCTTATTTACCATGGTTAAGGATTTCAGCCATTTGTAGCTGTCAGTGAAGAGGAGAATACTGATTTCCCTGCCTGCTTTGCAGTGCTTTGAGGTTCATGTTTAAAATCTTTTGAGATGCAAAATTCCCTTTCAATAGTTTTCTTTTTTTAACTCAAGCATCATTTTTAAATATATAGTGTCCAACTGTCTCTGGGAACATTTGTCACTTAATAATGGAGAACAACCTCAATTAAATCTCGCTGTTAAGTGAAGTAATTTGCACTCATATTTCACCAGATGAGTTTGATGTAATTATGCTAGGGACATTCAATAATTGACAGCTCCCCATAGCCTAATAATCAACTGCAAATCAGTTATGGAAAATCTCTATTTTCTTCTCATGTCCCAAGGTGGTATATAGATAAGGGAGAAGGCAGGGCAGGGTGACATCCTAGAGGGGAGATAGACATGCTATCACAGATGTTGTACCTTGATGTCTGAACTTACATTTAGTTATTTTTTTCATGGAGATGCCTGATGAACAGTAAAAGAAAGAAGTGCTTTTAATTCTTTTTCTTCACAAGGTTGGAAAAAGAATCATTCAATTTTGGAACCTCAACCTGCTGCCCAACCTTCCATGTTTGCAAATCCCCTTTGGAACTGAGGCACTGATAGATTAAGGGCTAGATCCAATAAAGGCATTTAGGCAACACTACATGTGCACATTTACTGTGCGGAAATTTAGGTTTCTGCTCAGTAACTGAAAATTACTGGGCAGAACAAGCATGCGTTTATGTGTGAACACCCGTATTGCACAGTAACTATGGCAACTTATGCTGACTTAGGAGCAAAAGTGATCTCCGCATCATGCAGGGATCAAATTTACACTCGATTAGTTACTGCACAGTAATGCACGTGTTTACTGTTCAGTAACACTGTGTGTGTAGACTGACTTGGGGCTAATGTTAGCTTTAATGGCTTTAATGCCTGCATGTGTAGATGCTGGCTTAAAAACTACTTACTATGCAGCAGATGCAGCTGGTGAACTCAGACTGGTGGGGCGATGGAGCGTCCCATGTGAGCAGTGGGGGGTTACATAATATGCCAGCAGTTGGGGGGGTGTTATATAACATGCTGAGCTTTGCTTACATAAAACTGAAATTTAATTTAAATCAGTGTCTACACCTTTCTCTTAATTAAAATAATTCTATATTCTAGCAATCATACATGCCATCATCTATAATAAAGAAATCCCGTCCAAGTTAATAAAAGGGGATCTATAAGATGATACATTTTTTATAGGAAGTTCATATTGTTCATATTGTCAGATATGATTATTAACAGAATGCACCTATGTGGAAAAGTAAGAATTTTGTGTGAGCTGCACAGAGGCCCCTTTGACAGGAACAGGATGGTGGTGCAACTGAGTGGCTGTAGCGGACTGTGTTTCAAGATTGTATCAGTGACTAATGTAACTATTAACAATTCACTGAGGACCTGATTTTTGAAATTCTGTAGTCATCTTTGTTTATGTAGAACTACATGAGACATTTGCTGCAGGTACCTGTGAAAATCAGACTTCTGCAAGAGAAATTAGACAGCTAAATGCATAACTGGATGTTTACAATGTGCAGATATGCAGTTTGCAACCAGTCATGGCAAGTCTGTATGCAACAGTTTAATTACCTATATTAACAGGTCTCAAATGCTTAAAGGGAGGAGCAATTTTAGTAAAGCATTCTGAGATCTTAAGTTGGCGATAGTATGCAATCTAATTACTATTATTCTTTTACATCAGTTGAGATTTCCAAATATTCAAACAGTGGATTTGCTACACAAGGAAAAAATACAGGGGTAAAAAAAGAGGCCCCTGAGCTACTGATTTTGCTCTTGTTTTCCATGATGTACAACAGTAGGATCTTTCCTAGTGATATTTTATTCATTTTTCTCATCTTTTAATTATCTTCAGTGTTTCCTTTCCCCTCCTTCTCTCTATACTATCACTCTGAAAACTGCTTTTGTGGTGAACAGAGAGGAATTCCTGGAGCATGTTGCAAGAAACATAAAAATTCAGCCCGGGATTTTGTTGTGCAGGCTACAGATGAAAAGTGCTAACTAACAAAATCTGCTTGAGGGTAGAGGATTTTCTCAGTTTCACTATGAATATTTCATAAGGTAACACTTTTCCTCTACAACAGTCACAGGTGAATCCCAGCTTGAATTTTTGTGTTCACTGGAACTAGGACCTTAGCAATACCCATTATGTCAGGCTGATGTATCTCATTGCACGTGATGTGAAATGCACTGAACTTACCAGGTAGTCATATACTTCCTACATGGGTAGGTACTATGGCTGATGAACAGTAAAAGAATTAGCAGGTCAAAATAATTTTTGAAATAGTTTATCAGGGTGAGATACAAGGATCCCTTTCTTAGAGCACCAATAGCCTATCCCCTTATGTCTGTACATCCACTACATAACCCCAGGTATTTATAGCCTTAACACCCCAGGCTTGGTTTTGTAAGTGACAAAGCTTCCTTCAAAGTTCAGTGGAGAAGAAACAATCTCCAAACATTGGGCTCTTGTGTTTTTATACTGATCTGAATGAGATCTGTTTTGTAAAACAAAGCACAACAAAACTATTATCTATTAATCGTGTGATCACACATAAGATTTTTTTAAAAGATCCTGCCATAATTTTGTTTTAAAATAGTCAACCAAATTAAAAAAAGAAAAAAGAAAAAACTCTTATATCAGGCTAAATAGCTTAAAAGAACCTGAAATCTTTATTCCCACATATTATTCATTTTGATTTATTATCCTGATATTCCTCAATTTGTTGGGGTTCATGAACTCTGATCACGCAGCATATGACCAAGAAAACTTCAAGGCAGTAGAATAGAACAAAAGTCTTATATTATAAGGGGGGCTGGTTTAATCCAATTTGCCTGAGTTGCAATAGTAGAATGAGGCCACTGGGTTGGAAAACAGTCAGCTTCTCTACGGGAGATGAATACTATTATGAATGTAGCAAACATATTTTATTAGACTGATGTAGGATGACACATTTTTTTGGATTAAGTGTTATGCAGCGTACACAGTGTGTGACATGCTTACATTTCATGCAATTAACAAACGGCCTGAATTTCAAAGCTATCCCAAAAGGGCAACATGAATGTATTCATTAGATACAATCAAATATATCATAACTACATTCATAATTAAAAATAGCACTTGTTCTCATTAGGAAAATTAAATTTATATATATTCTTTATTTAATTTTCTTTATATCTTGAATGAAGATGCATACATTCCAAAATATTCTAAAACTTCATAGATGTTAGAATAGAGGACCAAACTGGCCTCTCCTAGAAAACAAAGAAAGTCTTGGGGTTGGATGGGAATCAATAAACCTAGACTTTTGGTTGGACACAATTCACTGAAGTCCTTCCGTCGATTCAGTGAGCTTCAGATTAGCCTTTCTATACCTGGCTCTGACAAGATCTTCCTGTCTGACTTCCTGACTGTAAAATGCAACTGATACTTCTTTATGTTATAAAGGATTCGTTTTCTCTGTGTTTGGACAGCATCTAGTAATGTAAAGCTCTTTCTTGACTGAAGCCACTAGGTGCTACCATAATATAAATGATAAATAATAATGTTTTCAAGGAAGGTGTGTAGAGGAGGTCTTAGAATCTAGGATAATGTAGACGAGTGAAAAATAAAATTATTTTGACCTGCTAATTTTTATTTTTTCTTTGGTATTCCTTTGGCATATCATATTGACAGCACACAAATAACATTCTGAAGGTGGGTCTTTTGTCTTTTAAAGAAACTTCTTGGATTAAAACATGAACAGCTTTAAATGGATTTAATTAACTTACAAAAATAGGAAACATCTTTTCCTGTGATATTTTCTCCTACAAAGGACTTCTGGTTGCTATATCTGCTCTCCTACTCCTCTTTCCCAGGATTGGCTGACTTGTATATTCCAACGATGGTTTATTTAATCACCTAGGAAAAGGAAGGGCAAGATATCTTAGTCTGATTTCCCACAGTCAGCCCTGTCAATAGAAGTGGCCAAAACATATTGCATATAACTGAACTGTGCAATACCCATTCTGATGTACTTCACACTATACTTGCCTGCTTTTTTACTATAAAACCTAATTAACTGGTAGTTCTCTCATTGTGTTAATTAAACCAGTTATTTAAAAAAGGAGACTGTGGACACAGAAATTCCATCATGTGTGAAGGTTGTAGTCATTTAAGTATATCATGGGACTGAGAAAAGTAGTAATTTAGTACCCAAAACTTTAGGAATAACCCCTTTGTCAGGCCTGGATAGATATGGACAGAAGTCCAGTATATTTAATTGTAGATGCTGGCTAACTGACCACACATTCATCATATAAGATTGTAAATAATCAATTGCATGTCATCAGTAGTAAATCAGATGGGACTGAAGGATGACAAGAGGAGAAGCACAAAATTAAAATACCACAGAACTCTTTCAGAATTTAGCAAATCAAGAGCAAATCTTCCTAGAGAGCCCTAGGACTTGGTAGAGAATATCTGGCATCAGGTCAGCGTGATGATATTTGGGTTGTATTCTCTCTGTTTCAGTGATTAAGTCCTTATTTGCGTTAAAAAGCATATAAAATATTTATGTTTTAAGCTACCTATTGTTGAGAACATTTACAGAAAAGGGTGGAAGAAGATGAATTTGAAGGTTTCTTGCATATATCATCCTGCATCCTTGCTAACATACAAACTGTTCATTTGTTTCCACTGTTTTTGGCCATCCTAGGGAAAAAAGTATTCTGCGAACAAACTGTAGAATGAATAATGCTCTTTGCTGTAATTGGCAGAGATATATTTTTTAATTTAAGTCATGTAACAATTCTATCAATCTGTATACGCACTTAGGTGCCAATGAATGCATGTCACACATGAATGAATTGAAATACTTAGCACAGCTTTCGCTGGTACAGTAATTTCAGATAGGGGTATGATTTGTTTTATACATCTTTTCTCTGCAGACAGAAGGTCTGACACTAGGCCTTGTAAAAGGATCTTAAGGCCTGAGGAGGATGACTTGGAAATTAAATGAGAACATCAGGAGCTGTGGGGGAAAAGTTTGGAAATGTGAAAAAGTCACTAACAATAGATGAATGTCCTTCCTTAAGGTATAATGTTATCTTATCAAGCAGCAGAGATTACCTGGTTTCAGCTCCTGTCATTGTATTTTGTGGCAGCTTTAACCTTGTTATTTAAAATGATAATCCACTACAAAGAACCAGACTATTCATTCTGCTAAAAAAAAAAATCAGTTTATTTCTATCCAATTTAGATTTCTCTTTTAGAAATCTCTTTGTGATAGCACCCTCTCGAAACAATCCTGGTTTGATACTCAAAATTTAGTATTTTAGAACGGAGAGAGCAGTGGCAAACTTATTGTTCATTTTCATCTGAATTTTGATCTTCATCCACTTCGCCTATTGTTTTACAAGGCATGAGACTGTGCATGGTGATTCTTCTCCACATTTGTCTTCCTCTCAAAAAGCATCTTGTGCATCACATGGATATATTTGAGACTAGTGAGGTGCTATCCTTCTCCCCTTATGTTCACTGATCACTTTTGATCTTGGCCTATCTTTCATCCCCTCTGCTTCTAAGGGATAATTTAGCCCTACCTGCCTAACATTTCCTTGGCTTTAGGTTCTTGAATTAATATGAAGACAGGCAAGGAAAAGTCTCCTGGCATTATTCCTTCACGTTTTTGGTGATGCTATGTATCACCCTATTTATCTTCTTTTTCATATGAGTAGCAGTGCAGTGAAAATTTGGAAGAAATAGTCCTGGCAAAAAAGCTCTCTTTATATTAAATAGTTTTCTGTTAAAGTTTTAGCATCAAGATGGAAAGGGAATGCATTTAACAGCTGCTCTCTCTCCTAGGTCAGCTGCTAGGCAACCAGACAGGAAACAAAAAGGAGCCCCTTCTCTCGGCTGGAGGTTAGTAAGGCCTGGCCAGACTTTCACCATTTTAAATGACTGAATCAGTTTTGAAATTCTGAAATGTTCAAATCCTTTTTTGTTTTATTTCCCTCCCTCGCCTGCCCCACTTCCACTTGGCTTGCAGAGTGTATTGCATTTCCCCTTTTGTGGCTACTCTATTTTATAGTCTAAGACTCAACCACTACTTCAAGATGATCGTTTAGCTCCAGTGCCAGAGATTCTGGGGTTTGTTGCTAAAGTTTCACATAATTAATAGGCTACATAATTGTAGCCTATCTGTATTTTCCATCTGATCTTCTGAATGCTTACTTGAACTCAATGTAACCTCCGTACCTTCTGAATTTTCCCCTTTGGGGATGGGAGTTGATATTGCAGAAAGACTTGTATTGCATTAACAGTTTATCCTGGAAAAAAAACAACCCTATCTTATTAATAAAGTGGATTTAACTTCTTTTGTACAAGTCCAGTAGATAATTTAGCTGGATAAAATCTTTAATGTTGTACTTGTATTTTGTGAGAACATCACCGGTTAAAGGAAGAACTTTTCTCCTCTCGTTTTTCCCCCTGCCTTTCCTGCTCTACCTTTTGTTTTCCTAATTTCTGCCTATTTACATTCTCTCTGACATCCTACCACACTTTAGTTTCTTTTGTTCTTTGAAGTCTCAGAACAGCAGAGACTCCCTGTGCCTGAAGAAGGGCAATTGCGCCCAAATCTTGCAGATAACTTTTTTCCAGCTACTCGGTTGATCTAATAAAAGATATCGTATCTACCCAAAGAGCCTTGTCTGCCTATGTCCTTAGACCAACATGGCTACAATCAAAAGCCCGGATTGCCCTGTTTATCACATTCCTCTTCAGTTGTTTAATTAGCATCACTATATAATTTCCTCCAATTTGGAAACAAATTCCGAACAGTAAAGGCTCCCGTCAGAATCCCTTAAAAAAAATCTCCATTGCCAATCTAAGTGGGAAGAATTTTGAAGAGAATTTGGATTAATTTTCTGTTTGACATAAGTATCACTCTGTGGTTTTATCTCAGCTGGATTTATGTAGCGTGACAGTTGCTAGTATTCAGCTGTGTAGGGGGTTTAGTATTAATACAGTTTTTTTATTTGTGCTTCTAAACTTCCTTTATATTTTTATTTTATCTTAAAAGCATTATCAGACAAAGCCTATTTCATTTAAACTTTGTAGCTGTTTCTCAAGGTCTTTAAAAATCAACCTCTTCAGGAAATTTGCTGGTTATTGGTTCATCCCATTTGCAAAAGGTTCTCCTTAGCTAATTATTCAGAATTTACAGGCTTAATTGACCTTCTGAAGGTATGAAAGGGTGTCAATATACTGCAATGTTGCCTGTGAACAGACAGGGAAAGAACTGGATCCTAAGAACACGTAGAAAACTAAATCCCACAATAGGTTTCAGGCATTCATGGCTTGCTGTAAAAACAATAGCAAGGATCAAATAATTTGCACTATGGGCTTTCACACGCTCTAGAGAAAGTGTTGAAATTATTAAAAAATATAGTAAATCCTAGCAAGTAATCCCTCACCTTCACAGATATTTCCCTCCCCCTCATAATTCTATGCAGATGTGGGAAGAATATTGCAGAGGTGCTTGTATTTGGAATCATTGTTAAAACGTAGAGCTTTACTTTCTTTCTTTTCCCCACGACCTTTTGGTAACTTTAGTCACTAAAACTATACAGTGCAATAAGATGTACAACTTCCAATGTCATTCATAGTCCAGTCTTTTATAATTAATGCAGTCATTAAACACTCTACACATGCAGTCTATTCAGTTAAAAGTCCTTATGGATCAAATTATGCTGGGGAAAACCACCAAAGCATTTACATAACTCTATAGCGTTTTTCTTGTTGGACTGATTACAACACAAACTTTTCAGCTTTGGGTTGTCTTTTCTTGTAGTAATAATTCTTAAATTTTTGCATCTCTGTTACTGAATGTAATCTGGATTTGGTATGAGACATTAATTTTATATGTTGTAATTTTGTGCTGTATGCAGTAAAAACATTTATGAAACTAAGAACATTTTTAACTAACGGGAACTTGAGACAGTAATTATTTTTATTCATGAATTATGTTGAATGGACCTGGATATTCATTATGCCTGGAGTACATTTTGGGACCTTTTCCCTTCCCTTTAGAAACAACATTGTTTTGGATAGTAGTTTATGCTGGGAAGAAGTATATAATTTTTTCATTTTCAAGCCACTGATTGATC
Source organism: Crocodylus siamensis (assembly GCF_052110815.1). Taxonomy (NCBI): domain Eukaryota; kingdom Metazoa; phylum Chordata; order Crocodylia; family Crocodylidae; genus Crocodylus; species Crocodylus siamensis. Next base: position 201,594,245 of record NC_143396.1, read on the forward strand.
TTAGTAGTTAGGTCTCATTTTGAAGATGGAAGGGGGGAGCTTCAGTCATTTTGATTTAATGGGATGTACCCCCTACATTGATAGCACTCCTCCCTAGTGAACACACTCAATCATAACCATATACAACATGATCTTTTTTTTAAAAAAAACCCCTGATGTATGCTTACCATCACTTCAAAAACCTCTTTACAGTGAAAGTGGGGAAAGGGATCAAAGACTTGGACTGGCCAGTTCCTCAGAGTTTATTATACGACATTAATCTCCCTTTGAAGATTTTTATCTATATGTGTGAAATTGGAATCTTGAAAGCAGCAGATGAGAGAAGGTTTTGAAATGTAGAACTGGCACTGAATGTCGGTTATCACTGGAAGGTAGGTAGGAAATCAGTGTGAAAGGGAATGATGAGTGTTGGGGAAGATGAAATATTTGGGCTTGTATCAGGAAGCTGTGGTCATCTGGGAAAAGATGATGTGCTACTAAAGTAGGGCAAAAGGAAAAAAGGAAAAGATGGATTGGCAACACCCAGAAGTGTTTGGGTATTAACCTGAATAACATCCATTAATAGTCTCAAAAGAGATGCCTGTACTTAATCACAAAAGAAAAAAGAAAGAAAAGAAAAAATATGTATGGTTAAATGGCAAACTGGAAAGATATTTCAGTCAAATAGTCAAGCCAAAAGAAAAGGGCCTGCACTATTAAGAGCATGAAACAAGATGGCAGAACTGGATGTTATACACCCACAAGTTCTAAACGAGTTTAGGCAGGAAGTGACAGAACTGTGGACAAAACCTATTCTCTTATAGAAATCAACTACTGCATTTATATAGTATAAGGAACCTAAATCTGTATTTTTCAGTATCTTTTAAAAAGACCAGGGCTGGAACTTCTAAATAGCACATTAGTTATTTCTTTTTCTTATTTTATTTCTAGGAAAATTGGCAGAAATCTTTACTAAAAGTAAAATTATTAAACAATTATAGTAATATGGAGGCAAATCAGTACAGTTTATGAGAAGGAAAACTGTACTTTAGTTTTAATTATCATGCTCCAGCAGACTCGATTAATTGAGTCTTCTATAATGCGCTGTAATTACAGTGCTTTGGAGCAGCCTCCCTGCACATGTATGGGCACCCTTACTCAATGGGGAGGCAACCTAGTGAGAAATGATGTGGAAAAGGCTGAAGTACTCGATATCTTTTTTACCTCAGTCTTCACAGGTCTGGTCCCAGACTACTGTACCTGGCAACACAATTTGGGGAGGAGGTGAGCAGCCAACAGTGGTGAAAAACAGGTTAGGGACTATTTAGAAAAGCTGAATGTGTACAAACCCATGGGGCCAGATGCAATGCGCCTGGGGGTGCTGAGGGAATTGGCTAATGTGATTGCAGAGCTGCTGGCCATTATCTCTGAAAACTCATGGTAATCAGGGGAAGTCCTGGTAGGGCTGTGCAAAGCTTCAGTCCCAGATTTGATTCAGCAGAAATTCAGCCCAATTTGGTGGCCAAATCTCCAAATCCAAATCAAATCAGGAGACCCTTTAATCTCTCCAATTCAAACTGGAACCCTCCAAATTGATTCACAGAGATTCGGAAAGATTCGGTGATTCAGACATAGACACAGCTTTAAATGTTTTTTCTACATACCTCAAGGTACCAGGCAGCTTGTGAATGCTGCAGTGCTGGGGCAGATGGAGCATCCCATGGGGGCGCAGGGGGCTCCCTAGTGTGCTGGAAGCACTTCCGGTCCACTTCCAGGTCTGCCGGGAAGCACATGGGGGGGCCCCTCTGCTCTACCCCTGGCTCAGTACTGGTACTTCCTGGGTCTGGAGGGCCACCAGGGATTCCCCTGTGACTGATCACCAAGCTGGAGGGGCATGAGGGGGGGCAGTGGTCCTTCACACTCGACAGTGGACCCAAAAGTGGACCACAAGCACTTTCAGTCCACTCTTGGGTTCACCACCAAGCATGCGGGGGGGGCCCCATGCTGCTGTGGGATATTCCCCCGTCACAGCATTCACAAGCCATGTCTGGTACCTCGAGGTATGTAGAAAAAACATTTAAAGCTGTGTCTATGGCCAAACTGCTGATTTTTTGAATCAGCATCAAATCTTCAGATTTGGATTCAGCTGAATCAAATCAATTGAATCAATTGATCTGAATCAATTAATCAAATCTGAATCAAATATAGCCTGTTTTGCACACCCCTAGGTGCTGGTGTTGGAAAAGGGCAAATATAGTGTCCATTTTTAAGAAAGCATAGAAAGAGAATCTGGGGACCACAGACCAGTCAGCCACACAGCAGTCCCTGGAAAAATCATGGAGCAGGTCCTGAAGGAATCCATTGCTAAGCGCTTGAAGGAGGAGGAGGTGATTAGGAACAGTCCAAGGGCAACTCATGCCTGATCAACATGATTGCCTCCTATAATGAGATGACTAGTTCTGTGGATGCAAGGAGAGAACAGGATATGATATACCTTGATTTTTACAATGCTTTTGATATGATCTCCCAGAACCTTCTTGCAAGCATGCTAAGAAAGTACAGACTGGACGAATGGATAGAAGGTAGATAGAATACTGGCTGGATTGTCAGGCCCCAGTAATCAATGGCTCAATGTCCTGTTTGTAGCTACAGTATCAAGTGGAGTGCCCCAGGGGTCAGTATGGGGCCAGTTTTGTTCAATATCTTCTTCAACAATCTGAAAGATGGGATGGAGTCCACCCTCCGCAAGTTTACAGATAACACCAAGCTGGGGAGAGTAGTATCTACAGTGGAGGGTAGATCTAGGATTCAGAGAGACCAAGAGAAATTGGAGGATTGGACAAAAAGAAATCCCATGAGGTTCAACAAGGACAACTGCAATGTTTTGCACTTATAATGGAACAATTCCATAAACCAGTATAGACTGGGAATTGATTTCCTAAGCAGCAGCTCTGAAGAAAAGGACCTTGGGGTCACAGGGGCCAATAAACCAAATATGAGCCAAAAGTGCGCCCTTGTTGCAAAGAAGGCTAATGGCATACTGGGCTGCTTTAGTAAGAGCATTGCCAGAAGATCAAGGAAAGTGACTATTCCTCTCTATTTGGCACTGGTGAGGCCACATCTGGAGTCCTGTGTCCAGTTTTGGGACCTCACTACAGAAAGGATGTAGTGGGGTCACAAATTGGAGAGAGTCCAGCAGAGGGCAACAAAAACGGTTAGGGAACTGGGGCTCATGCTTTATGAAGAAGCTGGGTTTATTCAGTTTGGAGAAGAGAAGACTGAGAGGGGATTTAAAAGCAGCCTTTAAGTACATGAAAGGTGGTTCCAAAGAGGATGGAACTAGACTGTTCTTAGTGTTGGCAGATGAGAGAACAAGGAGCAATGGTCTCAAGTTGCAGCAAGGGAAGCTTAGGTTAGATATTAGGAAAAACTCTCACTAGGAGGGTAGTAAACCACTGGAACAGGTTACCCAGGGAGGTTGTGGAATCTATATCCTTGGAGGTTTTTAAGACCCAGGTAGACAAAGCCTTGACTGGGATGATATAGTTGGGGCTGGTCCTGCTATGAGCGAGGGATTGGACTAGATGACCTCCTGAGGTTCCTGTCAACCCTCATTTTCTCTGATTCTCTGATAAGTGGTTTTTAAGGAAACCAAGCAAGTGGTAGATAAGAGATGAGTACTTCTTTTTTCAAACAGGATAATAGATAAGAACAAGAGAAGACAATTTTCAGTATGACAAAAAATTAACAGCAGGTTAACACCCATAGACATACAGTCCCAGTCCTGACACATCCTCTCCTGAAACCCCTTTAAGTTTAGGGTAAGGCCATGAACAGCACACTCTGGGGGGGCATGGCTGCACCAGCGGCAGCAGGAGCACTGTTGTGGGAGCCCAGCGGCAGTGAGTGGGGAGCTCCCACAGATGCCACCAGCACTGTTGGCAGTGGGGGGGAGGAGGGTGGCGAGCACTGACCATGGGTTGGCAACTACCAGCAGGTGCCGCCAGCAGCATTAGCAGCAGCCAGGAGTGATCAAGGACTGCCTGCAGACACCGCTGGCAGTGTCAATGGTGCCTTTTTGCAGGGGGTGCACCGCCACATGCAGGGGGTGCACATGCACCTGCGTACACCCCCTATGCATCGCCCCTCGGTAAGGCATTCTTTCTTTGTAAGGGTGAGTCCCATGGCTCCTCCAAGACTCGACTTGAGTTGCAATGTATTTGTCGTCCCACCAGACTTGTATCTGAAGCGGCTTTACATGTAAAAGGAAGTAATTGAAGCCAAAATTAACTGCAATGCAGGAAGCTTTTCCACAGCAAACCTAGAATGGCATGGTCAGCTGGAATTCACTGTGCAGGGCCTTTAGGTTAGTATGGCCCAGACTAATTTAACCTACAGTTCATAGGAGCAAAGGTGCATGGTTAGCCCAGATAGCCCAGAGGTTACAAGTTTAAGGCCATAGCAGAGGCACTCACAGGGTGCCAATAAATCTGTGAATTCAGCTAAATTTCTTGCAACACAAGGACATGAAAAAAGAAGGTGCTGAGCAGCCAGTCAATATACCTTGTTCTCCAGGGCTAAGTGCGGATGGTCAAAAAGCCCGAGGCTGAATCAATTCAATCTTCATAGGTTAGTCTCAGCTATATAGATTAAACTCATAAGCAAGTGAACCGACTTACTTTTGAATCCAGAAATGCAGCCACATGCCTGCAGTGGCTCAGGCCAGAAGCCAGGGGGTGCTAGAGCATGCCTCCCTGCTCAGCTGGAGCAGACAGCTTGGGCCAAGGCTAGCCTGCCCACCCTAAGAGGGGGAGAGGGTTGCAGGGGAGTGCAAAGCATCCTGGAATGCAGGGGGACTGTGAGTTAATTTGAAGCTAGAGGAGCTCTATCCTGACTTTTCTTTGTCCATGGCTGGTCTGCAGCCAAGCATTGTACAGAGCTGTCTCTTTATCCCAGATCTTCTGTTTCCAGCCATTAAAAGTTAACGTTAAGTCACTGAGGTTTCTATTGGCGTTGCCAAAGAACTCTCCTGTAGGTGTCCTGTTTTGGATGGACCATTTTATACCAACCCAGGTCTACACTTGATCTTAGCCAAAAGGCCGAGAAGCGATTAAACTGATAAGAACAGATTGAAGAGTAAATGTTTTCGCTCGATCTGAGCCTTCAAGAGGCCGAGAATAGGATCTAGAGAACCCACAACTTGTGGGACACTGGGAATTGAATGTCCACTAATTCTGAAAGGAAAACAGCTGTGTCTTTGTCTTTTGTAGTCAGGCACTTGTGCCGGAGGGTTAGTTACTGCTGGTGTTTTTAACACTGTGAGTGAAATGGTTGGTGATTCCACTTAAGATGCTGCTGTCCTGTATGTCCAAACTTAAGCACTATTTAGTACAAAATGTTCACAGCTGTAAATTGCACTAGGTCCAGAACAGCTTATACTGCAATTGATTTATTTTATTGGAAGGAAGGGGAAAAATAAGGAGAGTGTGGGAAAAACAAAAGAAGGTTTTTTTGCATCTGTGCTTTGTTTTTGCCCATTTTATTTTAATTCAGAAAAGTTTACTATGGAAGGAGCCTCTGATACTGACAGACAAAGCCAGGCACAGATTGTATTTATTACAAAAGTGGGGGGAAATCCCAATATGTTTTGTTATTTGCCAGCTAGAACTGTAAATAATAATGATAAAACTACATTTCCTTTATTGAAATAGCCTGTAAAAATGAGTAGGGGTGAAATGAAGAGGGTTTGATCGGAATTCATAGAATTAATAGAAAATTAAAAATTGTTCATAAGAACATAAGAATTGACATTTACTGGATTAGACCATAGGTCCATCTTGCCTATCCTGTGTCATACAGTGGCAGACAGTGGATGCTGAGGGGAAGAGTGAACTGGATATGAACAGGGTTTTTTTTCCTCCCCACTTGCTCTCTCACTTGCAGCCTCCAGAATTTAAGGTCTAGGACGCTGAATCCAATCTGGTGCTATTCACCTGCCTCCTTGAACAACTCAGGCAGTACAAAAGGTCCAGATTTCAGCTGTAACTTAATAGCAGAGAATTCCCCTGGCAGAAGAGAACTCTTTGCTGGGCAGAAAGCCAATACAAGCTACTTGCATGCCAGTTTTTCCCAACTCTCTGCACATATCTGATATGCTGGGGGAATCAGGAGTGTGCTGGGAGTCACGTGAACTCACTCAGGGAGCATATTCAGGAAATAGATTAGCCCCTTAACTTCTCAAACACATGCAGGTGTCAGGTAGGTTAAGAAAAAGTCACTAGTAATAAGCACCCTAGAGCTCCCCAACTCTCTTCACTAAGGGAACACAAAGCAGGGGAATATCAAATCCTCCATCCATGCATCTTTAAAATAGCTAACAGAATTTAATGAATAGAGAATGCTACCCTTACTATTAGTGCCAGATCCATGGGGGGGCAGGGAGGGTGCAGTAGTGCCATCACATCCCCCAGTACAGACCTCATCTTTGATTCCTGGTCCATCCAAAGTTTAAAATTGACTGGCAGTGGCAGCAGCATTCAGGCAGCAATGAAGGAGTCCCTTGACTTTATGGCTTACTAAACTCTTCATTCCACAGGTGTTAATGACCCTTTTTAATGGTCTTAATATTCCACTAATTAAGCTAGTCTTTCTTCAGTTCTGCTTTGTAAAGCTGCTCCTGGTAATGTAGTTCCTATTTCTCAAACCTGCAGATTGTTTTGAACTCTGACTAGCAACTTAGTTATGAAAACATTAACTTACATATGGAAATAACTTTCAGTCAAGCTCAGGAAGTCTAGATTTAGTTTTATGAATCTGAAAATGATGTTCATTTAATTCTTATGACTACAAGACTAAAGAAACAACATTTGATTATATTTGCCTAGTTTCTGTACATAGAATTAATGCACATTCCAATAAAGTTATATTTGCTTCTGCTTTGTTCTTAAACTGAATAGCATAGGCTCAGTCCCTAACATACTAGCAAAGCTTCTAGTTTCTTTTTTACCTGAAGTAAAAGTGTTGTGTTATATGTGATGATGCACCACACTGTCTGCCACTCCCCTTTTCAAAATCCTAGATTGGACCATGTTTACTACAGAATTAACCAGATTGATTCCAACAGAAATCTATAGTCAATCTATGCCTCTTGTTGATTAATTCTACATGTTCCATGAAGGCTAGCATACATGCAAGTAATATTTGACTGCTAGTTGTGATGACTTTCCTCTCACACAGGTAGGAGGACTAATCCTCATATCTTTGTTGTCTGATTGACTATAAATCCTCAGTGACTAACAGCAAGTAAGACACAAAATGCATCTTGTCTATTGAATGTTTTTACAGAGAAGCAGAAGTAGGCTGCTTCATGTTGCACTATCCTTGGCTTCTGTTTGTCTCCAAGACTCATCTTCCTGTTTCTGTCCTGGAATGTACCTTTGCCTTGTATGTCATTCCATCCTACCCCTCTATTTCATAAAGGGCTCCTGACCCCTGGCTGTTGAGACTGGCTTTTGACTCCTGGCTATCCTCTGATTACTCTACCCTTGTTCTGGTCCTGATATATATGACCAAGTACAATCTATATTACTGTCATATTTGGAAAGTATTGGTGTTATGGCCATGCATCTTTATTGGCCTTTGGTATGTGAAGAGAGGTTGATGTGCAAATAATTGCTTTGTTGTGGGCTTTTATGTTATATTAAATCTGTTTTTATTAATACATTCTTTGCTTTTTTTCTTTTCCTGTTTGTTTGAATGGATATACTGCAATAAGGTCAGGCACGGAGGATTTAGTAACCCTTAGGTAACAATTTACAGCATTACGGTCGGAATTCCAGGCGGGGGGGAAATTGCACTTGCATCATCTTATCTGATAGAAGGAACCTGCAGTGCTATAAATTAAATCAAATTACTGGGTATGCCACTAAAACAGGGGTAGCCAACCTGTGGAACACAGCAGATCAATCGGCAGCACGGTGACAGATAGGGAAGGAAGCAGAAAGCAGAGCAGCAGATTATGCAGGGAGCACAGGCTAGAGAATGGAAAGAAGAGCAGTAGATCAGGCAGGGAAAAGAGATGAGTCACATTTGGGGAGGGTGCAGGGCTAATTTGTGACACTTCTGCCAAAAATGTTGTCTGCCGCTACACTAAAACATATCATCATTAATTACATATTATGTTTATATATATGCCATTTTCCACCCACTTTCACCTTGCTTCTATGCAACTGTTGTCCAGACACTTGAGTAGTAGCTAACTGATAATTATTGACATTGAAGACCATGATTCAGGGATTGCACTTACAAGTAGATTCATTCCAGAAAAGTGAACTCATGAAACAGAACACATAAGGATAATATGTACGATAAAGATTATCATACCTAACCTCCCATGTCACTTCACATCTAACTTCCCTCACTGTTTGCCAATGTCCTCTCCTTCAAATTCTACCTTCAGACATTTTTTTTTCAGTTAAGCTTCCACTGTTTAGTTTCTTTGCACTAATCCTTCCCTCTTTGCTTATTGAAATGTTTGGTTATATATTTTAGACCAACACTTGTATATGATAAATTAGATAAGGTTATCCTGCCTTCAGGACAAAGTTGAACTAGATGACTTCCTGAAGGCTTTTCCAGCCCTCCTTTTTATAATTGTGTGGAATGTATAGATAGCCTTAGAAGACAGCAATGATAATAGGGGAGAACTTTAGATTTTCTAAGTTAGAAGTCAACTTGAGCTTCAGAAAAAGATGCTTAGCCACACTCAGTAGACAGGTATGCTGGTTCCCTTGGGAAAAGGGATTGCAGAAGGATTGATTATTGCTTGATGACACAACATTAAGATAACTTATGTTGTCCTGACACAAAGGAAGGATAGGAAGTATGTAGCAAGAGGCCTGTTTGGCTAAAACATGTCCTCTTTAATGGCTTGAAAGAAGAATCTTACATAAAATGGAAACATGGCCATATTTCTGGGTGTGTGTAATAAGAATGTTTAAGGACAAAATCAGAAAGGTCAAGGAACAAATTGAGAACCAGCTAGCAAGAGACATAAAAGGCAGAAAAATGCATTCTATAAATATGCTAGAAGTGAGAGAAACACCTAGGAAAGTGCAGTTCCATTTCTGAATGGGGAAGAAAAGCTAATAATAATGGATACAGAGATGGCTAAACTATTTAATACCTTTTTATTTTAGTCTTTACATAAAAGGTTAACTGTCAGCTGACTACCATAATTAGCACTAAGAATAGGAGTATAGGTACTCAACTGAATGTAAAAGGAACGTTTTCAAATAATGATGAGGTTTTCCTAGAGTAGTTAAGGAATTGGCTAGAATAGTTACACAGCCATTGGCTATTATCTTTAAGAACTCATAGTGATTGGGTGAGGTCCTTGGTAGTAGCATAACTGATGGAGGGGAGAAGGGGGTAATGGACTTGGGCACTAGTCCAAGGTACCACCTCCTTGACTGGGCCCAAAGATAACTAACTGCCCTGATGCCATTGGCTGTGTGTTGCAGCTGCCCTGGGTGTACAGCTGCCTTGCTGTGCCTTTTGACCCTAGAGATGGGGAAAGGGTCAATCTAGTGCCTGTCTTTGAAAAAGGAGGACCCGGGGAATTAGAGATCTGACAGTCTAACTATGATACCTGGAAAGATATTAGAACCTATCATCAATCTATCAACTTATAAACACATAGAGAATATCAAAGTGATGAGTAACAGCCACCATGGCTTTGTGAAAAGCTATTTATACCTAATCAGCCTATTTTGCTTCTGTGACACGGTAGCAGACTTTGCAGACAGAGGGTAGCAGTATATATTTTGATTTTAGGAAGTCTTTTGACAATGCATCACAACAACATTCTTAAGGAAATAAGGTTTTGATAAGACTATTAAAACTCGAGTGCATAACTGGTTAGATAATCATGCTGAAAGAGGAGTCACCAGTGGCTCAGTGTCAAACTCAGTATAGGGAACAAGCAAGACTCCCTGGAGGCTGCCCTGTGTGCCATACTGCTTCATAGATTTAATAGCTTTCATAGACGTTAGGGCTGGAAGGGACCTCGAAAATCATCAAGTTCAGCCCACTGCCCCAGGGGCAGGAAGTCAGCTAGAGTCAAAGGATCCCAGCAAGATAAGCATCCAAACATTTCTTGAATGAGTCCAGAGTAGGTGCCTGCACCACTTCTGGAGGGAGTCTATTCCAGGTCTTAGGAGCTCAGACAGTAAAGAAATTTTTTCTTATGTCCAGTCTAAAATGGCCTTGGAGGAGTTTATGACCATTGGTCCTTGTTTTCCCTTGGGGCGCTCTGGTGAACAGACATCCCCCCAGATCCTGATGCACACCCCTTATATACCTATAAGCAGCCACCAGGTCCCCCCTGAGCCTGCAGTTTTCCAGGCTGAAGAGTCCCATAGCTCTCAGCCTCTCTTCATAAGGCCTGTTCTCTTGCTCTCTGATCATGCATGTGGCTCTCCTCTGGACTGTCTCAAGTTTCTTGACTTAATATCCTAATTGGGAGGGAGGGCAGAGAGGGGAGCAGGGATGGAGGGGGTAAACTACTAGAGAACCTTTCGAAGTCTTCTCCAGACTTTTCTTCTGTAATTCCCAGCATAAAGGCTTGTTTTCAGCTGCTTATAAGTTTGCAAAACTTCTAACTATTTGGGCTAAAATTCTTCCATACCAGTCTGCATCAGGCTGATTTTTCCATTTTTTTTAAATTTATGTAAAAAAAAATCTAGCTCAGCTAGTGCTCAGAATGAAAGTAGAGGAAAATACATTGTCTTGCCTGTTAAAAAATTCATAGAGCTCTTTCAGTGAGAAGATCTAGTGCCTCTATGCTTTACAGCATGGATTTGAAATTTGGCAGAAGTGTTGCCCTGGTGGTAGAGACGCCTCTTTTGCTACCCTTATGAAAATCTGCTGAAATTTGGCCAAGTTATGCATTTCCGAAAAATCTCATTTTGTACATGCTCAGTAAAGACTTGTTAGAGTGGGAGTTAAATTCACTGAAGTTTCCGTCAGCAGTGAGCGTGCCCCATACTTAGGGGTGCAGAGTTAAGTAAGGCTTGTCCTGAAACTGTTCTTCTCAGAAGCTGGGGTGTGTGGTAATCTTGGACCTGGAAAAAGAGGAGGGACATGACCTGGGCTGTTCTTTTAGTGTTCCTGATGCCGTCATTCTGGAATGAAAACATTGAGACTATCTTTAACTTTAAAGTACTAGCACAATGGTACCCGGATTCTCACTGGGACCTATTGATGTTCCTATAATATAATACTACTAAGACTGAGGAGGGTTCAGATCATGAACACTGCATGCCCCCAGAGGCCAGGGGAGCGGGGGGCAGGGCGACCACCCACATTTAGCAGCCGCGGTGTCGGCAGTGGGGTCCTGGTGGCAGGGAGCTCCCGCAAGAAGCCACGGCAGTGTCGGTGGATCGGGGGGAGGGCGAACAGCAACCGCCCACAGGCACTGCCAGCAGCGTCAGCAGCGCTTTTCACAGGGGGTGCACCACCAATCTCAGAGGGTGCATGTGCATCCCCTATGCATTGCCAGTGGCTCAGATTGCACAGAACTAAATTGCCTTCCAATAGCTCCAGTAAAGTTTGTGTAAATCACTGGCAACTAAGAATTTCACAGTTTTCATGGGCCCAATCCATAGAGTTTATGAGTTACTGCAGTCCTCAGCTATGTAGCTTTAGTTCAGGCTGTGACAGCTAATGCTTTTAGTGCTGGATGTTATGTGCTCAGTCCCCATGTGTCTGCAAAGAGATGGTCATCATCACACTTGCAATACTGGAACTGCTAGCATGGTAGCAGAGGTGGGGGAAAAGAGAACAGGAGAAAAGACCACTGTAGATCAAGAAGGAAGAGTCCTGTGATGAAGGTACTAAACTCAAACTTAACTTCCTACCTCTGCCACAGACCTTCTGTAGGCTTTAGGCAAGTCATATAATCTCCCCATGCTTCATTATCCTTCTGGAAATAGAGATAATACTTTCTTGCCTTTCTACCTCTTACCATGTGGTTGTATAGCGCACAATGTATTAGGATCCCAGTCTTGACTGAGGATCCTGACTACTTCTGTAATGTAAATAAAAAGATATACAGATGCTATTTATGAGTTATTAGCAGCACAGCCACTGCACATGCATCTTAATATCCTTGCCTTATTTTTGCCTTGTATTTTAACTCTCAGCTCTACAGGATTCTTGAATGGGGTGTGGAACACAAAAGAACGTGAATTTGATTCTTTTGAACTGAATAAGAAAAAAACTAAAAAATGAGCTTTATTGTTACTCGTACTTAACTGCTTACATATTGCTTTATTCTTTCAAATCATCTGCATTGTCTCATGAAGCCAAAGCTAACATTTATCCAGTCACTTAGCACAGCCCAGTAACTGCTGTCAACATGGAAAAATCTGCAGAGGCTTCCAATTGCTCTGCATCTTCTTGCAACTCCCTGAATATAGGAAAGCTACCACGGGTAAGTGGTCATTGTTCCTGAAGAGTGAAAATGGAATTTGGGGCGGGGGTTGGCCTTTTTGTTTATTAAAACTTAGTTGCTTTCATCAGCTAACTTTTGTTTTTTCTGTCCTTGTTATTTCAGGTGATTTTGAAAGAGGGAGGCGCTTTGTAAGCAATATGTCCTCAGACATGTCTGCTTGAAAGCAACAGGTTTATTTTAGTTTGTCAGCTCCTCACTGACAGTTCTTTCACAAGGAAGCATTATCCCTTGCACACAACAGAAGTGTGATGTACCAACCAGGTCAGATACACAAACAAGTAAATAACTGCATAGGACCTGAAAGTGTGAAGTTGCCAGTGTCCCAACGGATTGTTGCTATTAAGCTATTTCTGATATAGGGCTCCATCCTGGCTTTCTCATTAATTGAACACAACAACTAAAACATCCTTTACAATAAGCACTTCTTCATACCAGACATATTTCCTGGATCTATAAAACAGCTTTTAGAAAGGGAGAACTGTATTTAAGGAAGACATTAATATAGTTCCACAAAATGATGCTTGCTGACATATGGAGCACTTTTTGAATAATTCACTTGGAAATTAACACTATAATACCATTTACCTTTTAAGTACAATTTCTTGGCACTGCAAAGAATGGTTCTCTAGAGATGAGAATAATAGCAAACATCAGTCTTACAGGATTGCTTCATTTTAATAAAAGTGATCAGATGATTTCATATAATGAAAAATAAAGTAAACCAGTAAATACGGAAAACCTCAACAAAAGTTATAGCAATTGAATGTCAATTCCTCCTGTGCTATTAGTGGTGTTTATTAAGAGTAGGAATTTGGTGCTCTACCAAAGTGTTAGACATGCATGGCAAAGACAGAAAAATTACTGATTTTTAAATCCTACATTTTTATTTTGCTCCATGGGCTTTGATTTATGAGACAGGTTATGCAAGATAAGAGGGATAGGCAGTCTATTTATGTATTTCTTGAGGGAGGCACATTTTTAAGACAAATGCCATAGCAGGTTTTCATAACACATGTGAACCTGTCATATTACAATTGTAACATTGGCATGCTGCAGTTTGTTGTTTGTTGCTTGCTTCAGCTCTTTGGAGGCTCAAAATTGCCTTAGTGGGGAAATATTTGGAATCTCAAATAAATTACTTTTGTTCATATATCTCTCTGAGTTCTATTACTGACAACAGTGATGAGAAAATACACACTTCTTGTGGTCACAGTGTTCATCTTCTATTCATGCAACAGCTGTATTGCAACAATAACAAAACTTTGTAGGGTAGGGTAATCAGATGCCTGAGAGAGATCTGTTCTGTGAAGTTGATCCAAGTGTTCTGCTGAGTTTTTCTTTTAGTTAGCCATATGCTGCAGTGTAGTAATTCTCCTACAATGTTAGTGCTTCAAAGGATCACTCCTTGTAATGCAACTGCAGAAATCAGTCTTTTTCCAGCGTATACTTCGTTCTGGGAAGTGCACCTTGACACTTTTTAAGAGTCTCTGAACTTGATTATTGGCAAAGTTGACAACCTTGAAGATTTAAATAAAAAAATCATGGGTCAGACTCAGAAAAATCATGTTTAAAAAAGAATGAGATTGTGTTTGCTTTCTGGTTATGCACCTTTAGGTTTGTGTTTTCCAGCAATACCTCATAAGCCTGAGCATTAGAAATTTACCTTGTAAAAACAGGAAGCTGAGATTTTTTTTTCCAAAATGCACAACTGTGGGAGATAGAACTTTAAAAAACACAAAAAAAGATATTTTGAGCTGGGTGGTAAAATCAGAAAAGTTGCTACAAGTTCTGTGGTCAGACAGAGGAAATCCAAAGACAATAATGCAATTTTTTCCACTGAGCAGAAATTTAAAAAACGTACTTATTATCCCTTTGGAATCAAAAGCAAAATTTGGCTGAGATATTACATCTCATGGTTCAGACCATTAAATGGCTTTCCTTTGGAAATTCTTCCCTCAGAAAGGTTCACATGCTCTGAATTCTTACATGAGTTGTGAATGGATGAGGTGATAACTCCTACATTTGTTTAAATTCTATATATCTAGTTTGATTCTCTCACTTATTTACACTGATACACGGAAAGCATTTCAATTCTCCAAATGCTCCCTCATGTGGCTTCTTGGTACTAATACTGAAACATTTATGTGTTCTCGGAGATTACAAGTCTATGCCAGGAAATAGACTGAGACAACATAAGAGGTATTTCATGTGACCTTTGACACTTGGAAAATTATGGTGCCGGATCCTCCATGAAAAATGTTTGGCTTTTACATTGTTAAATTAACTGGAATGCCGTTGTGTGTTGGATTGTGGGTTATATACACTTGTGCCCCCATGTTGGAAAAAATATCCATGCTTTGCTCAGTTACCCACAAAATTATCTCATCAGATGTCATGTTGATGAGGGAGATATAAGAATCCGAGTAGTGCTGCATAACCACATCTGCCTAAAATTCTAGGAAGCGCAGGTTTGGTTTATATACTACACAAGAAACTGCTGTCTTCGTTTAAGGTCCAGCACCATTCTCATAGCATTCAGGGAAAGTGAGAGGAGAGGAAAAGACGTTAATAAGAAGGAAAATATGCCTGCATGTATGTGCTAAAATTGTTCTGACAAAAAAATGGCATTTTCCTGTGTTGTAGTTTGCAAGAACATCCTTGGAACTCGGACATTCTCCATTCGGGTTACAGCCCGGGAGGCGACTGATCAGCAACTTTAGGCAATAGTGTGTGTGAGAGAGAGAAAAGAATGCTATTTAAGAAGTACCTCAAGTGCCTCATCTGTTTCATTGGATAACTTAAGGGACCCTGGGCTCCCTATGTTTCTTTACCACCAGGACTGCATTAGCCATATTGTCAGCTGAAAAAAATTCTGAACTTTGTTGCCCCATGTGATGATATGGGGAAATTGTCTAGCTCAGTGGGGGACAAACTTTTGGCAGGTGTCCCACAAATTAGCCTTGCACCCTCCCCAAGTATCACTCCAATTCCCCTGCTCTACCTAATCTGCTGTTCTACTTTTTGCTCCATACTCTGTGCTCCCTGCTCAATCTCCACTTCTCTTTTCTGTTCCCATGCCCTGCCTGTTCTCCTGTTCTGCTTTCTGCTTCTTGTCCTACCTGCTGCTGGTCTGCCTTTGCCCCCTTCTGATCCACTGCATGCCATACACAGAGGCTGCCCATGCCACTTTTGACGTTCATGCCACACGTTGGCCACCTCTGGTCTAAGTATTGCTTTTGAAGTCAGTTTGACATGAAGGGCCATCTATGCACATCCGAGTCAGAATGCAAGCCCCATTTGGAACATGGGACTTATTTGTCTTCCATGTTGCATTTAAAACCAGCAGCTAGTGAAACAGGCCTCCAGGTGCTGAACCTTGATGATCTCTTATTTCCTTGGAAGCCCCTTTTGGACAAGAAATTGGCTATTACCAAGTGTAAGCTAGTACACTTTAAAACTCTTTTTTAAAACTCTTAACTTCAAGAAGGTAATAACTCAGCATAAATCTCATGATGGCAGGCTTTGTTCATCTGAGGAGGCTGATCAAGGAATTGCATGACCCAGGAGCCTTAATAAAGAAAGGGTCTGTCACCAGCTATTTTAGAAGATTGGTAACAGGAGAGCAAATGGTACAGACCTCAGGAGTCAGAGAATCACTGGCCCCATAATTTGGAGAAGAAGTCATTTGCAGGCAAAGGGGATTCTGGACACCTTAGAGGACTCTGACCTAAACCCCAAAAATGCCCAAGGAGGGTCTGGAAATTGAGGCACAGAATTGTTTACAAGCTTTTTGTTCTGTTTTGTTGAGATCTGTGCGTTTCCTGTGCTAGCTAAAATAAAATGTAAGTGGTTTGGGACCCTTCCAAGGTAGGTGTCTGTTTGCTTCCATTTTTATGTCCCTGCAGAGGTGAACTGTCTTCCAGAGTGCCACATGTATACTCCGGGGAAGGATGTAGTTAGGCTCCAGAGAAATGGTGGGAGTCCTGACTAGAGGTGTGTAATTAGATGTTATCTTTTATTTGTTTGTTTGCTTGCTGACAGTGCTGAGAAGTAAACAAGCAGTGAGCTGAAAAGTTTAAAAACCATTTGTTTGAAAAAATTGTTTCATTCGACCTGAAATTTTCCATTGACAATTTGATCAATTTTCAACTTTTAAAAAATAAAACAAAAAGTTGTTTCAGACACCTCCCCCTCCCCCCCACCCAAATCAGCGCATTTTTATTTGGGGGCTGGGGGGGCTTTTTAAAAATGTACATACCACATTTTATGAACAATATAACAAAGGCGACGTATATTCACAATGTTTTGGTGCTGTTGAATCTGCACTGTTTGTGCTGAGGAAAATTTTGGCTGAAAAATCTCACCCAGCTGTGGTTAGTACTTTTCCAGGGGGCCTATAACAGCTGAGCTCTGAGGTCCCATGTCCAGGGAAAAGGTAACAGGCAGGGAGACTGGTATGCAGGAATTTTTCCAGCAAGTCCGATGGAAAGGAAAGTGTTGAAGCTTACTCGGGCCATGGGAAGCTTAAAATATATGACTCTAGCATTGGGACACAAGTACAGTGGCATGGCAAGGGTATAGAAGAGACTATGAAATCCCAAAACAGAAATCTAGCCAAGAAGGCAAAGGAACTAATGCATTACAGGTAGATTACATTCTCTTTACTAACAGATTTCTGGCACACAGGTTTGGGCCTGACCCTCGTCAGCATATTTCCTCCCAATGGTTGTCACGGAGATAGGAAGATAGAGTTATTTATATCTACTGGAATCACTGTAATAATGATGGGCAAAACCCTGGCTGGTGCAGGGCACCTGCATCCTATTTTGACTTCAGTTAGGGCTGCAGCTTCTCAAAAGCATTCAGGATTTGGCTCAATAAAAGTGATTAATCATCCTTAACTCCAAGTAAACATTTTCCTGCTTCTCTCTGACTCCAAATAATCATTTACTGTGAGTACTTTAATTGTTTTATCTGTGTTTTTACATATGCATCTCAGATTTTTAACTCATCATTTAGGGTTGAGAGGAAACCCCCATGAACAGCTGGAGCCAAATTCTCTTTTGGTGCAAATGAATGAAACTCTTTTTGCCAGGCAATGAATCGGCACAAAATGGAGTGTGTCATTTTTGATACTGATATTTACACTTGTAGCAGGTGTTCCCATTACAAGTTAAGTAGCGCTACCTGAAAATATGTCCTTGAATAGATTTTCTTTGTAAGAAAAGAAAATAGGTTTTCATCAAAAAATGAAAATTCATTAAAAAGTTTCACCCCAAAAGTTTGACATTTTGAACCAAAATAATCACAGCAAAGTTTCCACAACATTTTCCACAGGAAAATAAACTGTCTAAGTGCTCTAAAGTTATTGGGGAAGCAATACGCATTGTCATTTAGATCTACTAATACTTTGAATCTATGCATAAGAACCATATATTTCAGCTTCCTTTGAATATTTACAGGAGTTACGTTGGGTAATTTGGAGAGAGACTGGAGAAAGATGATACAATTTGTTAATAAATACAAGCTGACCTACTAATATTGGTTTTATTGTGGCATGACACTTTAATCTACATCTGATGAGAAGGTTTTAAAACAGATATAAACTCCAAAAATAGCAGCTCTAATATGCAATCTATCCCTAATGGTGGAGAAGGTTTCATGAAGTTGCTTCTGCCATAAATGATACTTTCAGGTTTTGGTACTGAAATGGGAACAACCTACCAATAAATAATCAGGACTTACGTTTCCCAAAGAGATTTGCAGATCTAGACTCGATTGTGGCAACTAGAGGCACTTCTTGCCTGCAGCTGAATTAGTCCAGCATGGGTGTACAAAGTCAAAAGATGATGTGGCACCAATTTCAGTGACCTGCTAAATACAATGGGAAACAATGGAAGATAATTTCTTTTTTTTTTTAGTGTTTCATTTAATCAAGTTAATTTTGACAGCGTCCAGTTTAGTACCTACAAGGAGTAATCAGCGAAGATGGGGCAGAAAATCAGTCTAAGCAGTTATATTATTCATACCTCCTTCCCTTTCTACTGCAAAAAAGTTAACTGATTCCTAGTTTCTATTCTGCCTTCTATTTAGAAGGCAGAATAGAAATTCACCTTGCAGACCAACTGAACCAGAGATGTATAAGTGTTCATGATCAAAAGCAATAATGCACAATTTTATTCAATGCAGTTGCCCCAGATCCATGTACAAAGGGATTATCACTGTTCCGATAGTTACTGGGACATAAGAGGTAAACAAGCTGGCTGTCCTTAGACTCCCAACTATCTGACTCTCCATATATTCTTCTTAATTGATGTCACAAAGTATACTAATATAGCCAATGTATAAAAGACAGAGACCACAGGCAACTCTCATGTTGTTATTACAACACCATGAAACATCTGCCCAAACAATTTATGGACTGCAGAAACTCATAGAAAGCATGTGTGTGCGTAAGAAGGAATTCAACTTCTTAAGACATCTAATACTGCCTGAGACTCCATCTAATTCAATTTCTTCTGTTAACTGTGCTGGGAAAATGTCGTAAAGCTACAGCCTGTTTCTCGTGTCTATCACATATATAGAACTAAGTTTGAATGTTATACTTGTTACAGAAGAAGGTGAAGTGATGACACCTCATGGCTTTTCTTTCATATTGTGTAGACAGTTCCAGTGCTGTTGATGCATTTCAAAGAAAGGAGATAAAAGATTTTATACATATAAAAAAATTTGCTGAGAACACTAACATTTATGTTGTTCATATCTTCATATAACCATTTCACCTCTGATCCTCAGTAACTGCATCACCTGCCTGATTGCAGATATCCATCCTTAGTAGAACTGATGCTAGCCCATCTACTAGGTTCTCTTCTTTCTCTCATTCATTCAAGAAATTAGAGCTTTCAAAATATATTCACTGTCTTTTATTTTTTCTTTCCATAGCCTGACTACAATGACAGCAGCAATGTGCAAATCTGAAGAGGCTAGTTCAGAAGAGCATGGATCTGTTCAGATCAGCTTAAAACTCCTGGTAAGCAAGAATCAAATAATATATTCAGATTCAAAGCTTTTTGGTCAAATGTTTAAGAAAAACAATTTTGGTTTTACTTAATTACATTCAAAACCAATGCAGCATCCAGACAATCAATCCCGAGCCTAAGGAATTTTTTTCATGCAATTTCATATATAGTACTCTGAAATTGTCCAAGGTAAAACTTGGCATTTATGTTATAAATCACTGTTTACCCATGGGCCTTAAAACAATTTACAAAATGTTTTAACATTTGTACAAAAATGTAGAGGTAGGCAACAGGGATTCTAACACTAGGAAAACAGAAAAAAGACACCAAAATGACAACTCTACTGAAAGTTGTGTAATGCTCTATCTCTGTAACACCCAGAGTCTGGTATTGGTATCGCTGTATATGGTTTGGATTATATTGATGACCACTTTTATTCGTATACTACCAAATCTTCCATTATCCATTACCCTAATGGTATTTTGCTATCCATGCTACTTCCCCCCTACAGTGGATGGTAGGTGCAGTGTGCTTTTTAAATCATGCCTTTAAATGCCATCGAAGTTTCAAAGGCAAGATGCACTCCAAAAATGAAGTCCTAAAGTTGTACTTTCTGAAGAGGAGTAGGCCTCTTCAAAATAGTTGGAGCATCTGCACATTCATTAATGCACCTTAGATACTACGCATTAATTTAGTACTTAGTTAATAAAATACTAACTAAATGCGCAGTAATTAGGGTTTTTGTGACGCTTACTGCACATGAGCCTAATAACACTGTGCAGTAGGCTAATAGCACAGTTTTTAACAGCCATACTACTGTGCAGTGTTATTAGCCTAATATGCAGTAAGCATCTCATGTAGACGTGCCCAGCAAAGCCAATCTATACCTGGAATGTAAAAGGACTTTAAAAGTGGGCACAGATTATATGCCCCTTTACGCTGTTAGGGCTGTATGTAAATAAGGTTTATTGTAAATGAGAATTATGATTACATGTGGACAAGCAGAGTGATATATAAATAAATTACAATGCTCTGTATGCTAGTCCCATACATTTTTTCAAATGTGTGAATGGTTCAAGGCAATGGCTAAAATCCTGTGCACACTATAACTTTTAAAAATATATGGTTTGCAGTCTGTTGCCCAGGCTTATCTTTTTTAGCAGGCTATTTAATGTACAACAGTAGACATACTAGTGCAAAACTGCATGATTTACTGTAATTTCTCAGAATAGTAGCAAATTATTTCTGATGAATCATCTATGAGAAGAACCAAATGAGTGAAATGGCAAGAGCAGATCATTCAAATGCCGTGGTGGCTTTTACAATGTTAGTGACTGACCCTGAAATCCCTGTAAAGATAGATAAATGGATAAAGACTATGGTATAGTGCTCATGTCGTTAAAGAGTTCAGGATCATACTCTTACAGTAAAACAATAAATAGAACAATTTGAACTGGGGTAAACTATTCCTAGTTAGACCTGACCAGCTGCTTAGCAGTCCTGGTTCACTTAAAAATATTTCTTTTTGCTTTCATATATATAACTATCGTAAAAAGATACAGAGAAAGTATATTTGAGGATATACAGTTAAGAGGAAGGAAAACAAAATACTTCATGCCCTACAAAAGCTCATGCCTCTCTGAATGAGTTTGTTGATAAGGTACCACCTTACCCAGCCTTCTGCCTGACTTGAAAGTAAAACAATGAACTACCCCTCTACTTTAAAAAAATATTTTCTATTAGTAAGATAAAAGTATTGTCTTATTAAGACTCAAATTATATTAATCTATTTTAATTAGACTTGAATTTTTAAATTGGAGCGCTTTATAAAGACATGTATCATGGGTAACAATAAACTGTTTGGGCTGACTAAAACCTGTAATCTGATACTTGCAATGAAGCAGACAACTGGCAAGCTGGCTTATTCCTGAATAATAGAACACATCGCGGAGGTGTTTCACCCTAAGAGAAAAGAAAGGTAAGCGAAATAGAACTTAGAAACAGGAAGTGTGGAGTTAAGTGGTCAAATTCTCAGCTGGGGTAAATCAGCATTGCAATGCAAGTGTTGACACCCTACCTTTTTAGAAAGATATTGAGATCTTTCTTAATAGGGGAAGTGCATGAACAGGAATAGATTTGGTTATTTGTTTCTAATTTCATATGAATGGATAATGTGAGGCACAGGAAGGATAGATAACTTTCTCAAGGCCACATTGTGACTCTGGTATCTTGACTCATGAGCTTTAGGAAACTGAGTGGCGTTGCCTACCACTTCCTGGCTTGTATCCTGTTAAAGTGTGTGGATTTCAAACTGCTGAGCGCAGAATATATTTTATTTTACTTCATTACTTCTTTTTATGTGCTATTTTGTCATATGCCTATGTTGAGAAAAAGGTCAGTTATAATTTTAGAAGCCACTTTGCAAATAAGAGAAATGCCATCTTGATTTGGGATGCTAGGACACAGAAATTGCCAATATAATTCATACAATGTATAGCTTTGTCAAGCTGTTCAGCAGGGTTTTGGTTTCAGATTGATCTCTGTCACAGTGTTTATAATCTGGAATCAATAATCAGCTCCTATACATATATGCGGAGCCTGCTCTGACACACTGGAAATCCAGTGCATCAGAGCAGACCAGATTAATTGATTAATCGAGTCTGCTGGAGCATGAAAATTGATGCACTCCAGCAGCCTTCTGCGTCACATGTATCAGCATTGTTGCATGTCTTACGCTGAAAAAATGGTGGCAGTGCATTTTGAAATAAAACAAGTTCAATGAGCTTTAGTTCAAAGCACCCACTGCTGTTTTTTTAGCACAGGGACATATGGTGACGCTGATACACATGATACTTGGGCACTTTTAATTAGCTTGGCACCAGGCCCCGCAGCACATGTAAAAATGTTCATGAAAGATGCTCAGCTTTTCTCAATTTCTTTATCTACACTGAAACGTTGAGAAGAAAACCAGCAGGTAGAACAAAAACCTGAACCCCAAACTAGATGTAAGAAAAGAAAATGGGTAAAATGATATGTTACGGGTTAAAGCATAGAATTAGCAGGCAAGACCTAGATTCTGAGTCCAGCATTAACTTTTTTATGTGACCTTAAGCAAGTTACTTCCATATTGCGGTATTCAGGATGGTGGGATAGGGCAGGGAATGGAGATTGTAAATGAGAATTATGGATTTACATAAGGGTGTTGTGAGGTCAACATCTGTTTGTAAAGTGTACTGAGATCTTTAGAAAGAATGAGCTGTGGAAGGAAAAGAGTTATCTGTATGAAAACATAAATAAAGAGAAGTAGTAAAAAAAATGCTGGAAATCCATTAGTGGTTGCCAATGCAAAGGATAAATATATGTAGACAATTCAGGACTGGCTCTGAACAGGAGCAGGGAATTAATATACAGCTGGATAAGGTGCAAGAAAAAAGAAATAATGAAGAAAATAATGAGGTATACTTATTAAGAAAGGAGAAGCAGTTTTGCAAAATTCCATACCAAGCATGGAACCAGGCAGAAGTGCTGGCGACTGAAGCCTTCTTGGATATTAATAACTTCTGGTCATTACCAACCTGGGTTTGATTTTAAGTGATGACCTAGAGATGAAAGAGTGAGTATCCCATTACTAATCCCCTGATTTTACCAGTCCCCGTCAAGTTCCTGCATTGCATATTTTTAATAATTTATCTACACAGCCGATCTGGAAACGATTTCTTCCTTCACTCCCCTCAAAATAACTACCCCAGGTCTTTCAGTTGAAATGGTACAACACAAAGCACATCTTCTCAGCAGCCAGTTCTGGGAACTCTGTAATGAACAGCTAAAAACAGAGAGAGAAAGAGACAAGGTAAGGAGAGACTGTGAATAAGAAGAAAAAATGGAGGATAACGTTGTCCAACTGGAAAACTTACACAAGAAGATTTGTTTTCTTTAATAGATAACAGGTTAGAATTCCCATTACAGCAATGTGTGTGTGTGTGTGTGTGTGTGTGTGTGTGTATGTGTGTGTTAGTGATTATTTGGATTTCCTAACGTTAATCACCCCAATCATTGACCTGGACTCCATTGCTGTAGACACACAGAACAGAAGAGCTTACACTCTAAGTAAAAAAACAGGTACATATTTGTGTTTGTATATACAATTCAACCTTTGCTATTGCCATACCAATTAAGAGTGACTAGGCTTGTCCTACCATATAGATACTGCACCTGATACAGCTAGTAATATCACCAATTGTCTTTATTGCAATTTCCTGTTGATTGTTCACAATGCCAGCTGCAAAAATTCAGTGTTGTTATAATTCAGCCCATTCTGTCAAGAAAAAATAATGTGTAAAGAATGCTGATCATATATGTACAGTATGCAAGTAAAGTAACTTTTTAACCCTTGCCACAGGATGGATCTAGTATGTTCTGTTGCTCCATTTTATATTGCATTTCATATATGTCTGCTAACTGGGAAAACTGATGGAAGTGATCTTTTGTGAACCTCACTTCATTAAACCCTCTCTTAAGGACTTTTGAACAGTAGAAATATATAA
Source organism: Crocodylus siamensis (assembly GCF_052110815.1). Lineage (NCBI taxonomy): Eukaryota > Metazoa > Chordata > Crocodylia > Crocodylidae > Crocodylus > Crocodylus siamensis. Next base: position 201,618,301 of record NC_143396.1, read on the forward strand.
AGATTTTAGGATGGATTTGTTTTTGAAACACTGATTCACTGAAAATCTCCTGCCAGCAAAGTTACTCATGAGTTAAAGTCCCCAGTATTAATTAACAATTCCAGGAATCAGTTTGCATCATCAGAACATCATCTTAAATCTATCAGGCTACAGCAAATATAAAACTCCCAATCTATCTTTCTGCTATTTAAAAACAAGGGAATTTTTGGTCCTGTTTCCACTGAATTTAAAAGGGCTTTTGCCAATGAGTCTAAAGAAAGCTTGAACAAGGCCCTCAATTTGTACCTTAAAACAGAGAAGCATTCAAAATCAGGAATGGTTTCTAATTTTTTTTTGCACCACATGGCATGTTATTATTCAAGCAATAATTGTCCAAAGGACGTGTATCTATAACAGCCATCATTCTCCTGAAATGCAGCTAACATTGTAATGTATCTATCTTTGATCCAGGTGCCACTGATTGGACAACTTTAGCAAGCTGAACTGATCTAGCCCTCTTTCTTTAATTCACATATGGGCCAAATATTGCAGCCTGACCTCAGCTGGAATTTTGCCTAAGGAAGGAGTGCAAGATCAGACCATAAAATTACTGGTAAGCAAAGAAATGTAGGTAATACCTGCTTCATCTTCTCCTTGGCAGGCCTTTTGTGTGCCAATAGCACCCTCTGGTATGACTGCTATAATCTATCGGCACCATGATTAATTAGAAAATCTTTGGAAAAAACATGATACGAAGAACAAAAATAGTGTAGTAGGAATGTTTTCTTAGCAAAGATTCGTGCTGCTGAACACCACAATCTGTTTCAGTTTTGACAGAAAGATGTTTCTTGAGAGTTTGCATCTGTAGAGGAAAAAAAAGTGTCTCACAGCTATTTTTATAACAGTATGTCTTATACACTCCTTTTCCAGTTTAACAATATACTTAGAGCTCTTTAGGTTTTCAGAGTGCTGTGAAAACATTTTGGGTGACAAGTAAAAAGGAGGGGAAAAAGGGGGTTGTTCCTTTTTTTTCCTCCTTCCTTACCTACGAAGAAGACCTGGAAGCTCTCCACAAAAATGGTTTGCTGTTGTTTTTATCATCTCTTTTACTTTATACATAAGGCATTTGGGTTATTTAGACTTCTAAGCAGACTATATACATTGCTGCTTAACTGGTAGGTTTAAGACATCAAAGATAAAATAAAAAAGCAAAACCTGTTCATTAAGACGATTTTTAGTCTATTTTGGTTAAATATCTTTTTTTTAGCTCTTTTAGCATCATTTAACTCAAACACTTGAATGCACATCTGAAAGAAAACCTCTTTGTTAAAGATTCAAGCCTACTCATCACTTCAGCTAAAGATCTGAAATGTGCACATCTGTGTGTCTGGCAAAGAACACCGCTAGAAATCAAGGAAGATGAGTCTTCATATTCCTCCTGTTTCTGAAGTTAAAAAAGAATCAGTTCTTGTCTTCCAAGAGACACCATGAAACATAAACAGTGGCAAAATTCAAGATTCATTACTATAAGAGCAAAATAAAAATAGAGATACAAAACCAAATTTATTTTCCTAGATTCATGAGTAAAAGGGTCTGAATTAGTTATAGAAACATGTCACTACCATTCAGTAGCACAGATAATGCTCCCAATTCATATGAGAGCTAGAAAACCAGCATAGATTATGGGTCTGAGCTCACTCTCAACAAAATCAATGGGATTTTTGCAAATAATGTTGAGAGTGACAGAAGACATCAAATTAGCATTATCTAGGATCAGCTGCGTCTGTGTTTTTTCAATGCCTTTTTTGTCCTTTATGTATGTTATTCATGTCTTCATGCCTCATGGGAGGCATACATGTTTTCTGAAATCCTTACTCCATTGTACATTTCCTAATTCTTTTTTCTTTTTTTTCTAATAAAAAAGTAATGCTTAAATGTCACCAGGATGTTGCCCCATAGTTACAATGGGAGCCAAGGGCCAGCTATAAGCCCTGTTTTCAATTATCGTCTAACTTTGTTCAAACTTTCTTTGTGCCCTAATTACAGGCGTATTTACTTTTGATCTGAAGATCATTTCCCACATATGCTGGAGATGGACTTGTCTTTGAGTTTCAAACACTTCACAGACCCCTACTTCCATTGTGAATGTCCTTGTTTGTTTGCTTGTTTTTTTCTCTCTTTTCATTTGCTATTGTCTATGTTACTCTGCCAAATCTATCTCTCATTTCCTACCTTTTGAATAAAATACTGAGCTAATCAAATTCTAGTTTGTAGTTCAAATATTTGCTTTAAGCTTATGCTTTACAAATATAATGCACTCACTCCATGTTCTACTCTACTCTGTCCTTTATCCTCTCAATAATTCCTTTTCCGGTTGTTTAAATGGGTGGTTGAGTATTTGTGCTTTTGAACTGAACTGTGTAGTATGATGAAGATGTTAATGTGTCAAAAGGGTTCTAAAATATGCCTATAATTTGTTAAAAAGAGACCAGGATATTTGCAGTCTAGCTACACAAAACAAATCTGATAGTCTTAATTGACTGCCCAATCTCACTGATGTGTATAGGCCTAATTTCAGTCTCACCATGGGTTTAAATTAAGAATAATTCTATTGAAATTAATGGATTTATGACAACCACTGTACAAGGAAGATGTTGGAATCAAGCCATACCTGTCTTCCTTATAGCACAATGTTTTCATAAGTAATGTTATTGCATTAAAAATGGTGGTAACTCTTGTTAAAAATCATCATAAAATACTTCCATTTTTGCACAACCTCTTCCACAGCATTTGATAAATATTTTAAGAGAAAGTTTTATTCAGAATCATTTCCAAAAGTATTATTTTTTAATCAAATGCCCCATTTTCAATTAGAAGTAAATCAGACTGCTTTAACTTCTGCTGTTGCTGACACAAACTGGGCCTTAGTAAGCTATAACTACCTAGCTGACAACCCACAGCCCCAGCTGGACACAGCTGCAAATCTGTCTCCATAACCACATGTAACAGGATAGATTTTGAAAGTTTGCCCACAATTTTCACTCTGGGAGCACCTCTGGTAGCAAAACTATGTCCTTCCTATTATTCATGGCTGTACCACTTTGGTTTTTAATACACAAAAAACCTCAGTTCATTACTATTGTAGAAATGCCCATGCTGGTTATCATTGAATCTGTCCTAATATTTAGCTACCAGCCAGCAGACTTGTTTACACATACATTACATGTATGATTACCTATCTTCCAGTCTCAGGTAGGCAAAATCTTTGTTTCTAAGATGTCTGGAATTGATTGCATGTACTCTTATGCTGTGAACAATGGCTGGTGGACAACCCGGAGAGAGGAAACTAACAGAAGTAGAAACCCAGAGCAAGGTAGCAGCTTTGACATGTTGCTGCAGTTTTAATCAATCTCCCCAAATAGTGCTATAAGAAAACTGGTGAGCATGTGAAGGGCTCTGAAGGATGCTTCTGAAGGGTGCAGTCTAAGTCAATAAATAATGGAATGAATTTAACACATACAGCTCACTTAGGACCAGCCTATCACAGCCAGGAGTATAAATACAAATACAGAAGAAGAGAGATGTTTGATTTCCTCCAGACAAGAACAGCTAAGGAGTGTTCTGTTGGCAATGGTAGGGAAGGGGTTTCTGGTAGGAAACAAAGGTGCTTAAATAAATTATAGTATATATAAGCAGAATGGTCCATGGAGACCCTGAACTACTCCTTTCTGCAAGACATAAATTTGCATAACTCCAACTCAAACATTCTTTGTTGGGGTAATTATTTCACCTCCCTCATAAAACGAACATGCTACCTATGACCTCAGGCTCATGCACATGCCTAGAAGTAAAAGCAAGGACAGTCAGATTTCAGAACTTCAGCACCTCATGGCTTTTTGAACAACTCTGGTTCATGAAAAACCTGAGGAAAGTTGCCCTAAAGAGAAAGTCCAAGGCAGCTGAGGGAGCACCTAGTCTAGAGTCAGTGAAAACTTCTCCATCTTGGTCACTGAACAAAAACTTAGACAGGTAATACAAATGTCCGTGCTAAATTTTCTGCCAATGTGCCATTCATATGTGAAATCCCTTTGTGTGTTCCGTCTGATGTATGCACCTTTGTAAAATAATCTAATTATAGGAATCAATACACAGGAAGCAGGGAAGTCAAACTCTTGTGTATTTTAGAAGAATCACTTTTGTTTATGAGACAGGGAAGTCAAAAGATTATCCTACTGGAGCCAAAAAACAGAGGCAGTGCAGAATTGCCCTTACCCACCATAGTAACATGGGTTGTTTGCCACTTATGACTTGGCACCAGTTTCAAGGCTGTTTGTGCTGTTTTGCTCTACCAAGCACTATTTTCCTTGACTTGTTTGGCTCTGTTATCATTATGAGGGCTTCAATCTGTTATAGATTTGTAAGCGATGGTTTATATAAATTCCTTATGTAATCCATAAACAAAGCTCATATAAGGATTTCTTAGGTAAAGACAGGACTTTAAATGGCACTTAAACCTATCTGCTTTCTTTTAGGATCACCTATTGGGAACTAAATATGTATGAATTAGTCATAAATACATCTATTGTATCACTATCTTTAACGTAAAGCATCTCTCTCCATACTGCTCTAAAAAAGACATCTGTTCTAAAATAAGCCTAAATTTATAGATTCCTCATCTTTCTCCTGTCTCCTGTGTACTAGGATGGATAGATTGCCATCCAAAGCTCTTGACTCTTTGTAAGGTTTTGACTGTCTACAGTGAGCAGGTTTCTGCTTTCAATTGCTCGAGTGAAGCTATCCAGTGCATCACTGGCAGCAGATTTTGGCCATCTGTGAAATTCAAACACAATCACATGGATTCTCCTTAATTTTGACCCCACACAAGATCTGCTGTGGTCTTCATGCCAACAAAAGCCTTCACACACTCTCCAGGATCAGAGGAGGAGCTTCTGCAGGCATGAAGCGCATATGAGCTATTTGGCTTCGTGATTTATGGTGGGAGAAAAGCCTCAGCACAATCGCCTACTCATTCTGATGCTCTAAAAACTGCCAGTTCTGATGCCCAAAAAGCTTCTGCCCCCACACCCTCTGCTGCTGGTGTGACTCCACAGTCTTTGGTGGAGGGACAAACAGCCCACTCTAAGGAGTTACGTACCAAGATGAGGAAAGTGACTCTCAGCAGACGTCAAGAGGAAATAGTGCTGCAGAGGGAAATAAAGGAGGAAGGGAGGAGATCAGACAGCTAAAGCTTTGGCCTGGCACTCATCTGACATACATTCAGTTCCTGGCTCTTCCACAGACTTTCTTTGTCACTTTGGGCACATCACTGAATCACTTCAAAATGGGGATAATTTTATTTCCTTCATCTATTCAGCCTACAAGCTTTTGGGGATAGCCACACTTTTTCCATGTGTGGTCTACCACAATGGGACCTTGATTTCAGCAGGAGCCATTAGCCATTGTCATAGTGGAAATAAAAGTAAGAACACTATGTAATTCTAGATGGAAAAGGGTTCTTTAAAGAAATTCCTCCTAGGTGAGTATGCAATAGTTTCTGAGTAAGTATAAGAGGGCAAACTAAAGCTGACAGAAAGATCAGTTTTGTTTGATCCTAGCCATCCTAAAGTTAAAATGCTGTCCTGTATTCCTGGTTGCCCTTAAAGAGGATGTACTCACACAAAATCAGAGGAGAAATACGCTCTGTGTGAGAAGAAACATTGTTTCATATACCTGTTTTCCACAATCCCACTGGAACTACACTAACACCACGATCCTTCCTGTGTGCCTACAAGATATTGTCAGCAGTGGTGGACAATGGGTAGTCTATATTAAAGGGACAGTAAAGAATACTATTGATTATACTAATTCTCCATTTTATCATTTTTGGGCATCCAGATGTATTTATTTAAGTGGTTTGATCTTGTTCCTAGTCTGGTCTCTGTGGGCACCTAGTAAAAGCACCTCTGCCACCATTTTGAAAAGCAAGGATGCTGAATACATGAGACACTGCAGAATGCCGGAGCATTCTGATTAGAAAGCTCCCGCAGACTCGATTAATCTCCCGCAATCTCGATTCATCAAGCCTGCTCCAATACATTTTAATGAGAACACATTGGAGCATGTGTAAAAATGCCCTGTGTGCCTCAAGCCATTCTGGGTTCTACTTGCTTTTCACTGTGTGTTCCCCTACTTAGGGCAGGGGAAAACATTTTTCAAAGATATCGAAGGCACACCATAAATGTGTGTGAAATGACAGGATCAAATTCAATATGTTTTATGCTTGGTCAGGATTTCTGTCTTGAAATTTATTTCCCCACAGCAAATGATCCCAGAGCCACCAATGCTCCCCTGGGCTAATGAATACCATCATTGTTGGTGGTAGCGGTGGCAGTCCCTCAAAGCTGAGGACGAAGTCCATCAGGCTTGATGGGTCCTCAGGTGACTGAGTAGCCTGATTCTGGATACACACATTCTTCAGCAGTGCAGGCACATTGTTGTATGGGGGAATGGGATTCACAGCCCTGGGTTGGTCTCTTTCTCCTTCCTCCACCTCCGCTATTCTGCCTCAGTATCAAGTCGTTGGGCCTGAAAGTGGTGCGGACCTCGGTGGACCATGTGGCACCATACCAAACAGTCAGCAGCTTGCTTTTCCCAGCCATTGGTGTTGATGCCTCTGTGCTTGAGGGCAACCTTGAGTGTGTCTTTGTACAGTTTCCTTTGGTTGCCTTTTAAGCATTGGTCAACAGAGAGCTGGGAAAAGAGAATCTGATGAGGGAGGCAGTTCTTGGACATCCGGATGCAGTGGCCCATCCATCAGAGTTGATTTCTCAAGAGCAAGGCTTCGATGCTGGTGGATGCAGCTTCATGGAGGACCTCGCACTGGTCTGGCGCAGTTGACCCAGTGCTGAACTTCTTCATTGATGGTAGCCCATTGAGAGACGTGGCTGCCAAGATACAGAAAGTGCTCCACATACTCCAGAACCTCCCTGTCTATGTAGATAGTGCAAGGGATGTTCAGCTAGCCTGTGGAGGGTTGGTGGAGAACCTTCATCTTCATAACATTCAAGGCAGGCCAAGTCTCTTATACGAAGCACTGACGAGATCTAAGGTTGCTTGCACATCCTATGCAGAGTGAGCCATCACACAGCAATCATCCGCACAACTGAAGGTTGTGGATGTCCTTGGTGGTAAGTTTGGGTTTTGTCTGGAAGCGCCCAAGATTGAAAAGCTTCCTGTCCAGTCAATACTGGATACTGGTGCCAGATGGTAAATCATCTCAGATGAGATGGATGATGATGGTCCAGTAGATGGTGAACAGGGTGGAGGCAATCACGCAACATTGTTTGACCCCGGTCTGGATGTGCAAGGCCCTACACCCCTACAATAGACTGCATCGAAATACCACATGCAGTTCCATGGCTCCCTATATTCATGCTGGGGGGTGGGGAGAGAGGTGTTTCAATTAGAGTGGTTCCCAGACAGTCACTCTAATTAAAATGGCTCACTGTCATGTGTATTAAGCAGCTATGCCTTTAACAATGGCCACAGGATGCTTTATCTAAAGCTGACAAGGTTTAGATAAAGCTCCTCCTCAGCCATTTTGAAATGTGTGCAGGCTTAATACACATGATGATGAGGCGACACTGGAGCATTTTAATTAGAATGTGAATGAACACATCTATAGGCACCCCATGTGATTTAAGGACCCTTCTGGCATGCGCTGTAGAAATGCCCCCTAAAAGGTGCCCCAGGAACTGCTGAAGTGCCTGACCCTCCAAAAACTGGAGGTAATTTTTGTATGACTTCCTTAAAGTCTCCCTTCAGATCTGTTTCTTACAACTCTGAAGACTGAGGAAAAAATTAAAACTAATATATTTCTGTGGTTTGCTTGACATCAGTCATTTGTTTTCTGAATAAAACCTGCGGTATAGTGACATTTATGACATCAGCATTATGTGCCTGACATACTGTAGGCTTCTGTGTCTGGAAAACATTTCCTCCCCTTAAACTTTTAGTAGACAGTGTTTGTTTGACACTTCAGGCATACACATTGAATCCTTTATTTTGTAATTCACAGGAGAATGTTTAGAGCCCCAAATAACTTTGAGCAATTATTTTTTCGTTTTGGGCAGGTCAGGTCTCACATGTGATGTAGTGATGGACAAAGCCCAGGTGTGATCTCTTGGTTTTTCAAGACAAAAAAGGGGTGTTTTGGATTAGGAACACTTTTCTGACTCCCTGAACTTCAAGGGTTTAAAATGCTAACTTGTACCCATTTGTGTTTTTAATGCTTTAATTTTTCAGCATATTATTCAACTGTGCAAAGGTGACTCTAAGATTGGTTTTAAAGGAGTTTTGTTTTTACTGTTCCAAAATAGACTTGGCATTTTCAAAAACGAATGTCAGAATTTTTAGAAGTTTCTACAATCCAATATATGGTGGTTGGCATATATTAGAGGCTGTGGACAGAGGCATAGCTTGAGCAGCAGTAGTACACAGGGAAGCACTAGCTCTTGTGCTGCCAGTGGCTTCTGACTGGCCAGCCTCCAGCCGAGGCAACAGCTACTTTTGTGCTGTACTACTTTTGTGCTACCCAGTTCTACTACTGGGGATGGACTTTTCAGACAGCTTCTTAGTGGTGCTCAGGCCCTGAGTGTTGTAGAGACTGGGAGTAGTGGGGCTAGAACAGAACAGAACTGCATATATGTGTCAGAATATGACAGCCCCAGATTATATTTAGGTACTCTACCCACAGTTCAGATCCTTGATGAGCATTAGTGGCAAGGGAATTTTGGCATTGAAACTACAGGCAACCTCAGCTTAGCACTCTCAATGGTTCCCGAAAAACTGAGTGTTAAGTGAAATAGTGTTAAGCAAAGCCAAAAGGTTTTGACAAACTAAGATGGTGACCTTGAGCGTTCTAACGAAACTTGCTGAGCGCTAAGTGGAATCAGGTATCAACGTAAAACGAGTGTTAGAGCAAAATAGTGCTAAGTGAAACAGCATTAAGTGGGGGTTGCCTGTATATGAGAAGAGATGATTAACATTAGCTAACATTTTTCGTGCTATACTTTTTCTGAAGAAAACCAATATGTTTTGCAGTTTCATAAATGATTTTGCTATTTTGAAAAAATCATAAAATCATAGAAAATTAGGGTTGGAAGGGACCTCAGGAGGTCATCTAAGTCCAACCCCCTGCTCAAAGCAGGACCATCCCCAACTAGATTATCCCAGCCAAAGCTTGGTATAGTTGGGTCTTGAAAACCTCCAAAGACGGAGGTTCCACCACCTCTCTGGGTAACCTGTTCCAGTGTTTTCCTACCCTCCTAGTGAGAAAATTATTCCTAATAGCTAACTTAAACTTCCCTTGCTGTAAGTTGAGACCACTGCTCCTTATTCTGTCATCTGCCACCACTGAGAACAGTCTAGCTCCGTCCTCTTTCAAACCCTTCTTTAGGTAGTTGAAGGCTGCAATTAAGTCCCACCCCACCCCCAGTCCTTTCTTCTCCAGACTAAATAAGTCCAGTACCTCATAAGTCATGTCCCCCAGCCCCCTCACCATTTTTGTTGCTCTCTGCTGGACTCTCTCCAATTTGTCCACATCCTTTCTGTAGTGGCGGGGCCCAAAGCTGAACACAGTACTCCACATGTAGCCTCGCCAGTGCTGAATAGAGGGGAATAATCACTTCCCTTGGCCTACTGGTAACACACCTATCAATGCCATTAGCTTTCTTGGCAACAAGGGCACACTGCTGGCTCGTATTCAGTTTATTGTACACTGTAACCCCCAGGTCCTTTTCTGCAGAGCTGCTGCCCAGTCAGTCAGCCCCCAGCCTGTACTGGTACATGGGATTGTTCTGTCCTAAGCGCAGGACTGTTTCGTTTTTACACATTCAAAATGGCATGTTTCCAATTTTGTTTTTATTTTCTCATTACTCATTTTTCTGTCACTCCTTTAATTTTATTTGTTTAAACATTTCAAGATAATTGAAAACAAAATGCTTTGATTTTTTTGGGGTGATGCAATTTTCATGACCAACACCAATTTTTTTCAGCCTTTCAAAACTGCCAACAAAATGATTTTTTTTTTATTTGCTTAGTGCTCAGGATGATTGTGTTGTGGTCTTCTGAGTTACAGCTAACATTTGAGTTATTTGCTCAGTCAAGGAAAAGTTTCAGGGAGCAATATGACCTCCTGCACCATATGAGAGATGATTATGTCTTTCTATGGATGCCTGATGAGCAGGTACGTGAACTTCAGCAGGAAAGTCTCCAGTTAAGATGATTTGTTTGTTTGTACCCAGTATGAAAACCATGTTTCTTTCTTCTCTCCCCTAGTTCACCAGGGGAGGTATGCACCATGGCATAATACTTTTGCCATGGTGCATAATACTTTCCACCCTTCGACAATGTGTCTGGCCTTTTTGTTAATTCCTTAAAAAAAAATCCAACACACAAGCAGAACGCAACATTGTAAAATAAGCAGATGTACAATTTCTTTTGTGCTGTTTTTCTGAGTGAATGGCACAAACACATTCCTCTCTGGAGCTGTTGCCTGCCACTGGTGTAAGGCAGGGCTTCATCCAAAGCAAAGATTCTGCATGTGTCTAATTTTTCAAAATATTGATATTCTTCTTATTGTTTGTGCTGTCTTTACTGCTGAGCTACATTATTTCTAGTGTATTTGTATAGTGGGCATATCTCTCAGCATATCAGGTGGAACTGCCACCTCCTACTCTTGCTGAAACTAGCATTTTGTTTGAATCCTGCCATGATGTGGCTTGGTGCCATCATTCTAATCACCTCCTGGAGCAAATGTGGTTGGTAGCTTATTGTGCATGATGTAGGCTTTAAAATATAGAGTTGGATCCTTGCGGATAGAATTGCTACCGATCTAACTTACATGGTTTTCTGTAAACAGCCTATGTTAGATCAATAGCAAACAAAACAGGCTTGTGCTTCAGTGCTGGGGACGTGCAGACTGCCTGCACTGACTGAGGCCGGTAACGTGGAGGCACTCCTGCATGCCTCCCAGCATACCCCATGAGCTCCTTGGGCTGCCAAGACAGCCAAGCTTAGCCAAGCACCTGGGCTATCCGTGATTGGCAAGCACTCCCTCAGCTTCCTGCCACATCACTCTGGACCCACCCCTGCACCCAGACCTAGACTTCCAGAAGGCCCAGAGAAAGCACCCTGCATTGTGAGTTGCACATGCCTCCGCATCCTGGTTTGCACACACCCTGCCATGGTGCATGCCTCCATGTCCCTCTGCCTGTGCCCAAGCAGGGAGACTCAGGAACTGTGGCATGTCCTGCTTGTTGCCCAGCAGGACTCATGCCAGAGTCTGTGGGACATCACATGCACCCACCTGGACATGACCTGGCAACTGGTTGCTATGGCACATGACTTTGTTCCTCAGAGCCAGCAATTAGACATCCTGTGCAGGGCCACCCACCGCACCCTGTGTCCACCAAGCATCCTGGACTGGGCCACTGACTTTCACATGGCTGAAGAGAATGAGGCTACCCAAAATACCATGGACGTGAGGTGGTGGATGGACAAACTGGGGCCAGCAGGATCTGTTGCCAGATGCAATCCCACTGACAGCCTGGTCCAGTAGGCTGAGGAGCTGTGCTCTCTCCTCAGTTCTTAGCGCTCCTTCGGGACTGTCCTGGAACTGCCTGGGGGGCCTGAAAACATAGGGCAACTGCCAGGGCTGGGTGGGAGCAGATCAGCTCTGGGAGGGCGGCAGTGTCTTTGACAACACTGGCATTGGGCCCAAGCATCCTGGTCCTGCTCCCCTCAGCTGCCCACTGAAGCAGGTCCCACCTGTGCCCTTTCTGCTTCCCTGGACCATTGGTCTCTGACACCCTCACACCACTTCTCTTGTCCTGGGTCCCCCTCCCACTGAAGGGTACAGTGGGCAACACTCCCTCCCAGCCAGCATCCAGGGGTCACTCCCATGGGACTCCTATTCCTGTTGCCCCAGGGAAGAATCCCTAGAGCAAGGCACAGTATCCCACAGGGGGGGAGGGGCTGGGTGGTAGCCTTTCCTGCCACTCATGGCCAGGAGGGGCTGGGCTGTCCATAGGAGGCAGTGCTGGTGCCAGTCATAGGTGAACATGAAGTGGTCCAGGACCCTGTCCAGAAATTCCCTCTCCAGGCACTGTGAATAAGCCAGTTCCACAGAGGTGTGGGTGACCTCAAAACAGTGGGTGGCCGATTCCTGCACCTTGGCAGCCTGGGTGTAGGCACCCCACCCCCTCCCAAGTCTGACCATGTTCCACCTCCACATCTCAAGCCTCTCCTCATGTCAGTCCACAGCTCCTGGTGTCAGGAGTCAGCTGTGCTCACCCAGAGCTCAGAAACAGTGATTAAGGCCTGTAGTATCTCCTCCTTGCTTCTTTGATGCCTCCTATGGATATCACTCATGACCTCTGCAGCTGTGCAGTACCCTGGCCTTGGGATCCTTTCAAGTCCTCTGCATGCTGTCCTCCGTCACACAGGTGGTATCTCTGCAGTTAGATAGGGGAGACACAGAGATTTTGTGTAAAGTTGCAACTTTTGCTAATGAAAATGAAGTATAAGGGGAGACATCTCAGCACTTACTTCAGCACTTATATGAAGACAGGGAGGCAGCTATGGTGAGTACCCTGTGTGGATCCTCCCTTCACCTGAAGCCAGGAGCCCCACCACTGCCTTCACTTGCCACAGCAAAAACCGGAGTCCTGGCAGTGCTGTTGGTGGGCAGCAGGCCCTGCAGCAGTGCTGGGACAGGTTATTGGGGAAGGAGGGGGTGAGTCTCCATGCTGGCACTGAGAGAGCAAAACAGGTGCCCACCACAACACTGAAATGTGGTGTGGGCTTGGGTCTGTAGGGCTGTGCCTGTGTTCAGGGGCATGGGTGTCCCTAACTGGGTATAAGGGAGCCAGGATTGGGGTCCGTGGGGCTATGCTCATGCATGCTCATGCATGTTCTCCTGGGTTCAGTGTAAGATCTGTGTGTACCTCATGGGGTGCTTTGTGACAGGGTGTGGTAGTACAGGTCTTGGGGCTCATGCAAAGGACACAGACACTTCCCTTCCCCTCAACCCTGGGGATGCAGGGTTGAAGGGCTGTACTGGCTTGACTCTGGGAGAGCTTGAGGGAAGGGTCTGGGAGAGCTTGGGAGCTGCAAAGCAGGGTTAGAGGGGCACCACAGAGGAGGCTGGGATGCCAGAGGATAGTGATCTAACTTGAATTGAGAGGGGATCTTGTACAGAATTTTAATTCACTGGTCTAACCTAAATTTGATTTGAGTGCACATCAATCCAGGTCTATCTTAGACCTGGTTCTGCCATTTTTAGGCCAGTCAATGTGCACTGAACTTCTGTACGGTTATGGGTTTAGACTGATTTCCGAACATTTAGACCAGTTAATACATATCAATGTCTGTACCTAGAGTTCTATGCAGGTGCTCTTGGTGAGTCCATAACAGCAGAAGTGTCCTCCTTACCTCCCCATATCACAGAAAGCAACCTTTATCCTCCTACCAGAGGCAGTTCTGCACTGCACCAGGGCTGCTATACACACTCCCCACACCCCTGCAAGTCATCCCCTGATGCTACCTCCTTCCCCAGCATTTGACATATATTCAGAAGAGAACTTATCATACTGAGGGTGACTGTGTGTCCCTGATGTTCAAGGGAGATTCTAATGAAAAGGATATTTCCTGATATAATCCCTTATTTATTTAAAGTATATTCATTTCAAGTTCAAGTCTGCCATAGTCACCTGAGAATGCACAGTTTGACTGATAGCCTCAGATGCTGATCTTCCAAGCAGTATCTGCTTTTATTAATTCCATTTATGCCTTTCCAAATCCATGTTGGTTCATACTGAATGATCACCTCAGATGCTGCTGGGCTATTGGCCAAAAGTGAGGGTTCAAGAACACTATGGCATTTATCAACTAGTTAACAAACAATGTCCTTCTAATGCAGTGGCTGTCTTCTGTAAATCCTGGAAGTCAAGTCTGTAGAAAATGTTGGCACCCCTGCATATCTCAAGAGCAGAAGCAAGGGCCACATTTTCAGAATTTCTGAGCCAGCTGACCTCTATGTTGGAAATGCCCCTAGTTTTAAAAGTCTCTATAACAGAGAGCACCAGTTTCCTTATGCACTTCTCTGAAAATCACCCTATATATGACACATCTTACATGCGTAGAGCTCAAATGCTAAACAGTCTCTGTAAGAACAGAAGCTTTCTTACATTGAAGAATTCTCCGTTTGGGTGACATTACAGTGAAGTTTTATTCTTAACAAAGAAACTCCAGCTCAAGACATCCAGTTTTATACCCATGTAGCCTAGGAACAAATTGTTCAGTTCAGCTTCACTAGTGTGAGTGGAACCTTGACGCACTCCAGAATAGTAAGTGAGTACAGGACTCAAATACTTGAGAGTCTTTCTAGCACTCTGGAAAATAACCAGAATAGAAAGTATATGGTGTGTAAAATAAAAGAAAAAGAAAATATAAGATCTGAAGACAAGAATTCAAAGACCAGATTCTACACATAAAATCCTCTTTAACTTGTTCCTTTTTTAATACTACTGGAATTCCTTAATTAATTTTCCTTTGGAAAGATGAATAAATTACACAATTTCTATCTTCCTCCTCCTTCTCTTTGCTTTTCTTTTTTTTTTTTTTTTTTTTTTGCTTTTACTACAGCAACATATGCCAGTGTATTTGCAGATTACATCCCTTTCTGTGCTGTAGTATAATCCTTCTTATCCTCATTAATCAGATAACCTCTACTCTTTTATTTACATTTGAGCTGTAGGCATTGTTCTTCCCTGAGGACACCTGTACACAGTTCCTTCCTGTTATGATCTTTTTCCTGAACAAAGCAGGCAAGGTTCTCAGACTACAGTATATGCTAGAAAGAGGGGCCTTTTGGTATCTTTCTTTTGTGCTTGGTTTGTAAAAAAAAATAATGAAAAGTGTTTTTAGTTTTAGTTTGGTTTGGTTTGGGGTTTTTTAGCTAGATAAAGTATACAAGGTAGGGCAATTTTGTGTGCATTGTAATTTTACCAATATTTTCTAGCTGGTTAAAAAAAACAACACTTTTATAAAAGCCTTGAAAATGGAATCCTTCTATGAAAACCATGAAAATATGCAAAGGTTTTACATGTACATTGTACATCTGGGGATGACCCTCGTCAGATGTACAATAGATTCACCAAGCCAGATCCTAAGCTGGTATATATCAGGATATATTCAGTGAAACTACACTGTTTACACTAGTTGTGGATCTGTCCCATTGACTTCGGTAAGATCCCATGCCATTTAAAGGGTGTGCTGATGTGGATCCTGTTGTAGATTCAGGATCACTATTCACAGAAGTGATCAGTGGAGCTTAAACTAATCAGCTGCAGTAGCAAAGAAGATTGCTTTATCTTTTAACATTGAATAGTGCTCTTAATTATAAACAAGTGGAACTCATACTATGAAGTTATTAGAATCAAACTTATAAAATGTGCATTGTCATGGAGAGCATAAAGATCAGCTGAAGAAGCATATGTTTCTTTACTCCTTTGAGCTATCACTGGAAGGAGGAGACCACAGAATATATTTAGGGCTTTCTGTTCAACAGATGACTAAAGATAAGAAAATAAAATTAGTTTGAGAGCCTACTATTTTCCTATGGCCAGCTGGAAATGTAGTTGTTATTCACTTGGAATAAAAAGATGTTACTGACACCTCTTGTTTTATAGCTGATCATTGACAGGCATATGTGAAAATGTCAAATGTGATTCTGCTTTTTATACTCAAAGCACTCCATATTAGACTCAAGACACCCCTCAGAAAATCTCAGCTCTTAATTTTCACTCATTTTTTGACTATGGAAAAACAATAGAATATTTTTTCCATTGCAAAGACCTCAGAAAGATCACAACCAGTCAGAATGTTTTAACACTATAGATTGCTATTTGAAATATCTGGGTTTATCTTGTGAATCATGTTTGTACTCTTAACACTGCTAATATTGCATTATCCCATGGTACACTTGAAAGGATCTCAAGGCACCCCAGGGTGCTGTGGCACCCTGGTTGGGAATCTTTGGGTGCCTAAGCATGAGCAGTAAAGCTGCTCATGAATTACAGTGTGTAGTACAGCTGGAGTATAGTACAGAAGCTTCCAGCATCTTGGTTACGGACAGGCATTCAAAAAGCCTGAGCCTGAATTGATTTAATCTTTGTATCTGGCTAGACTAAATCAGTTTTGTAACCAGACAGACATCCCAGAAATGCAGGCACATGCCTGCAATGGCTCAGATTAGAGGCCAGGGGGTGCTAAAGCAGCCCTTCCTTCCCTTGCACAACACTGAGCAGAGGGGGAGCATGGCCAGGCTGGCAGGATGCTCTGATTAGCCCAGCAGGGAACTGATAACAGTGTTTATCACCCCATTAAGAAAACAACAGAGGGACATTACCAGCTACCTGTTGATTCTGCCTTTGATTCAGCACAGACCATAGCCAGCATGTAGTCTGCTAGTTAATACACAGACACCTCCTTAGCAAGGCAGAGGGGAATTCCTACTTAGCAGGGAGTGGTGAGGGGGAGTTGGGGGTGAGCAGCCTGCAGTCCCTGCCAGAGTTGCAACCAGGGAGCAGAGGGGAGGGGCCAGCCATCCTGTGGAGAGCCCTGCCCTGCCCAGAGAGCATGCTGGGATGCTGGGGGAGTCTGATTTATCTTTAACCAGCAAGTGGTCTGGGACAGATATTGCATAAACATACATTCAACCAGGTTTCTCTCAAACCAGTTTAATCTATTTTCAAACTGGTTTGTGTGCACTGAACAT
Organism: Crocodylus siamensis; assembly: GCF_052110815.1. NCBI lineage: Eukaryota > Metazoa > Chordata > Crocodylia > Crocodylidae > Crocodylus > Crocodylus siamensis. The sequence continues at coordinate 201,635,120 of NC_143396.1, forward strand.
CTGTTCTGTTACAGGTTTAAACCAGTTTCTGATCACTTAAACTGGTTTATGTGTAATGTCTGTCTGTAGCCTTTGTGTATCAGCATCCCCACACTTAAAAATGGCAGCAGGGGTTCTTTATCTAAAGCTTCTTTGATGAGCTTTAGATAAAGTGCCCCTGCTGCCATTTTTCAGTGTGGGGACACTGATACATAAGATGCTCAAGGTGCTTTAATTACAGCGGCTCTGAGAGAATTTAAATAAATACTTTGACCTCAGAAAGTATTTATTTAAATATTTCATTTAAGTATTTTGGGACCTTTGTGCAGTTTTTAGTTTTAAAAATGGATACATTTTGCTGTCCATTTTGATGTAAAAGTTGTATAGTGCATGTATTGGTGTGTGTGTAAATTTAATAAATATCCTATAAAGAGCAAGAAAATATTTTAAAAAATAATTTAATATTGCAAAGTCAACCACCCAAAACTTGAGAAGTGACAGAGTTCAGGCTGTTGAGCAGTTAGTTTGGCAAAGTAAAAAGCAACTCAAGAGTATCAGGTAACCTTAACAATAGGTAGTTGTAGGATTTTAATCATCTACATAATTATTTTTATTAAATGCTAACAAGAAGCCTCATCTTTTCCATAGCTTATTTACATTAAATTAAATCTTTCTCAACGAGGAAAATCTAGGAGGCACTAGTCAGTCACTGACTCACTATCAGCTGCTTCTTTGCTAAACCCTGAATGTATTCCATAGTAAGTTGTTTGTCTTAGTGACTCAGCATTGTAGGCTCCTTTTTAATTTCTCTCCATCACCACAGAGCCAAGAAAATCTCCCACCTCCCCATGCCGTATGCTACTGAGAGTGCAGTTTGTATCATCGGCCAAAGGATAACAAATTTAAATTTGTGTTTGGAGCCTTATAAGGGCATTAACACTTACTTTTAGGTTGAACGTCATAACAGCAAGCCAAGATGAAGTGACAATAATAGCTTCCTTGTGTTTGTACTTTCTTACATGACTATTTGTGCCATTTGTGGAAAACAGTGATATGCCAGACAGTAAAGTGTTTCATTTATCCAGAGCCATGGGGCTCAGTCCTGCAGTCCTTACTCAGGTAAGTAGTCTCCACTCAGCTGTATATCCTTAGAAATGTCAATCAGCTATGACGGCCTTGCTGCTCTAAGCAAAGACTATTTGCCTGAATAATGGATGTAGAATTCAGCCCATAGAGCAGGAACTAAAACACAACCTTTCCACTTTTCCTTTGGTCAGGAAAATAAAATGTGATGAAATATAATCTTCCCTCCCCTGCAGTTACCCCCAAAATATTTCCATCCCCTGAGGAAATATAAAATCCTCTAAACAGATGCATTGTATGCAGTTCAGTTCATGTCTTAGTATACTCTCCCTACAATTGAGATGATGACACTTACCTTCCTTTGGTAGGTACTTCCTGAAAACAAAAGTGCAAAGGGTGATTTCACCCCATGGCAGAAGCAACCTGGAGACAGGTAGAACTGCCCTATGCCCCTCAGTTTTCAGAAGATATGTTGGAGCTAAACCCAGAAATGCTGCACCTGCTTATGCAATGCAAAGCAGGCAGCCATGCCTTTGTGCTGCAGCTATTTCTCAGTTCAGCTCTAAAGGACCTCCTGGGCATGTCTACATGTGCAATTAATTTGCATCAATAAACTCCACATACAGCACATACTGCACTGGAGTTTATTGCTCCCATGAGCACTGTTTAAACATGCACACATGTGCATGCAGCATGTTGAGCTGGATCAGAGAAGCCCTGGCTGGCAGGGGCCCCAGGGGTCAGCCTGCCAGTGTGGGGCTACTCTGACTTGGTTCAGTGTGCTGTGGAGGGATTGGCTGGCTGGGGCATGAGGGTGCTCCAGTGTGGGACTGGCCACATTAGTGTCTACACATGCCCCAGTTAGCCCCATCTGTGTCTACATGTACACTGGTGTGCAGTAAAAAAAAACTTTGCTACAGGGTAGTATTTGTATTTACAAGTACTAACCTGCAACAGAGTTTATTATGAGGACTAATATAGGTGCTTATGTAGACACTGAGACATTTACTGCAGAGCTAATTAGGCCGCTCTGCAGTAAACAGCTTGTGTAGATACACATCCTGAAAAACAAGGAGCACAGTGCAGTTTCAACCTGCAGCAGCGGCACTGGCACTGGAAGTCTGGCACTCCTGGCAGGTTCTTGTGGCACCCTGAATAAGAACCATTAAGTTAGTTCTAGGCTGCAAAAATGACAAGCATTCCACATCAACAGTGACTAGTACACAGTTCTTAAAAAATATGTAGAAAAAAAAGCCCCAACCTCCAAATAATGTAAAATCTGGAAACACTCAAAACAGTCAAATAATATTTCTAACTGGAATCCAAATCCAAATGTCAGCTCCAGGACTGACACCTGAGGCACTCCACTTGATACTGACTGCCGACTAGACATCAAGCCACTGATTAAAACCCTTTAAACCCAACTATCCAGCCAGTTTTCTATGCACCTTACAATTCATTTGTTCAGCCCATGCTTCCTTAGCTTGCTTGCAATGATGTTCTGGGAGACCATATTGAAAGCCTTGCTAGAGTCAAGATATGTCACATCCACTGCTCTCTCTGCATCCACAGAGCCAGTCATCTCATTGTAGAGGGCAGTTACGTTGGTAAGACATGACTTACCCTTGGTGAATCCATGCTGCCTGTTCCTAATCACTTCCTTCTCCTCCAAGTGCTTAGAAATGGATTCCCTGAGAGCCTGTTCCATGATTTTTCCACAGACTGATGAGAGGCTGACCAGTCTGTAGTTCCCTGGATCCTCCTTCTTCTCTTTCTTAAAGCTAGGCACTATATCTGCCCTTTTCCAATCATCCCAGACCTCTCCCTAATATCATGAATTTTCCAACAGAATGGCTGGCAGCTGTGCAATCACTTCAATCAACTCCCTCAGCATCCTTGGGTCTATCACATCCAGCCCCATAGACTTGTACATGTCCAGGTTTTCTAAATAGTCCCTAAGCTGTGTTTTCACCACTGTCAGCTGCTACCCTCTTCCCCAAACTGTGCTGCCAGTTGCAATAATCTCGGAGCTGACAGTGCTTGTGAAGACTGACGTAAAAAAACCATTGACTACTTAAACGTTTCTACAACATCTGTGACTAGGTTGCTTCTTCCATTCAGTAAGGGACCCACACTTTCCCTGACTGTCCTCTTGTTGCTGAGATACTTATAGAAACCCTTCTTGTTACCCTTCACATCCCTTGCTAGCTGCAACTTCAATTGTACGTGGCCTTCTTGATTTTATCCCTGAATGTCTGAGCAATATTCTTAAACTCCTCCCTAGTCATTTCTCCAAGTTTCCATTTCTTGTAAGCTTCTTTTTTGTGTTTTAGCTCCCTGGAGAGTTCCCTGCTAAGCCAAGTTGGTCTTCTACCATACTTGCTAGTTTTCCTGTGCTTTGGGACGGTTTATTCCTGTGCCCTCAGTCCATCACATGATTTCACTAATCACCTATATATATGAGTATGCAAGATGTCTCACCTCAACTGAATTTTAGTCCTCTTTCCCTCCCACTAAAACCTCCTCATTCCCAGCTTTCAGTTTCCTTATTTTTATATATTTAAACATTTACTTACAAATCCATTTACAGTAGGTACCAATAACTTGGAACTGAGGCATCTCCTGCTGATTAAAAGCCATTATTTATTTATAGTCAAGTATGTAGGCAGTCATGACCATGATTTTCAAAAGTAACTAGTGATTTTTGCATGTCTCCATATGGGTGCTAACTTGGGAACCCTAAAAGAAGCTTATTTCCAGCGAGCCAGGTGCTCACTTTTTTTCTGAAACAAACCCTTTAAAAAAATTCCAAGTTAGGAACTCAAAAATCACTCATCACTACTGAAAAACTTGGCTGTATATAGTTTCAAGAATGTCAGTACATATGTTTTCACTGTTACATTCACATTCTGTAATCCCCAGATATATCTTATATGTCTGCTCACACAACACTGGGCTGAGGATAAGCAGCGAAGCAAACTACTCGGAGATGTCACCAAAACATTGATCAAATATAGAAAATGTACGTAGATACTGCGGTCCTAATTTCAAGCAGAGTACAATCTTAGAAGTAAGGTTCTTAATCAAGCTCCTAGAAGCTGATGTTTTCAGAAACTCCTTATTCATTTCACCCCCGTGATTTTAGTTCACAGATGAGTAGCCGATGCTGAGTTCACCCAAAATGTCAGCATTAATTTGATAGTATGCTCTGAGCTGTGCGGGGTACAGAACTATTAGCTTATTGTTTCCTTTTTGCAAAGCTCCCTTCAGTTTCACCAGCTCTCCCTTCTGGGACTGGGTAGCTGGACAAAGATATGAGAACATTAAAATTTTTGTTTCCTTCAAATGTTAAGTTTCCTTAGCCCTGTGGCTATTGCTAAGATTCTCCCTATCTCTGTGATCTAAAATTGCAGCAATAATTGTGTCTTTTAGTGTGCTCATTACATCTGACCTTTTAACAGGAGCCCTATAGCATTTAATAACAGGCTGGATAAATGGTCATCTTGCACTGAAAACTCTAACATAAAGAGAATTCTTTGCACAAGAAAATCATATGGTTTTTCTATTGCTACAGAAACTTCAAGGATATTTTTAATTTAGATTTTCTTTTCCACAGTTTCTCTCCACTTGCCTAATACTATACTGCAGAGATGCCAATTTAATTTTTTTTCCAATTTTCTGGCTGTACCTACACTAGCTTTTTGGCAAAAGTTTTCTAATACCACTAAAATCATAAATAGCTATTCATACTACAACTTTAGGACCATGTTTTTGTCCAAATTCCTCTACTATCCAGACACAAAAACATAAAGCCTGAGTGCATTTGCAATTTTAACTTATAAATCTTGCTTATACCTATAGGGTTAGGGATCAAAGATACTCATAGCTCCGGCCAACCCCCCTCATTTTAATGCTGATAGTCCTCCAATATCATTCCCACATTTCCCCTGATGGAAAAACAAATTTTCCTACAATCGACACCATTGACTCAGGAAGAATCCTCAGTGTCTCAGCATAACCAAGAACCCTTGGATGCTCTGCCAAATACATGCAGAGAGAATGCATAATGCGGCAGGGCTAACTATAGGGAGTAGACATACACTTCATCTGCTCTGCTTAAGGAAAAGGCTGAAGGTCCTGTGACATCAGTGAAAGTAACTGGAGGGAAACTATCACCTGAACTCTTTGAACTTAAATAATCATAGTAATAATTATTCTAATAGGCACTTACCTTTTTTCTCTCATAGTGTTCCCATTTGACAGTGTCAGTGGATCAGCTAGTGACTTAGGGGACTGGTATTGTTCCTTCAGGAGAAACTAGAGGTGGTAAAAATTTTAAAGCAAAGTTTCATTAAAATGTCATCACATTTTAACAAAATCTCAACCACTGTTGTAGGACAATGAAAACCAGATATTGGTTTTTTTTGACAAAGTTAGAATGGGGGGAAGAGTCTACCAGAAATTGCTCTAAGTGCCTGAACTGGTCTCCCTTCCCCCCATGGGACAGTTATTAAACTCCTCTGAATTAATTACAGCCATGTCAATTACCAGGAAGTAAAAATTAGACATCTAAAACAGCTTTATGACCAGCTGTCACTTTGCTTTCTAAGCATTTATCAAAATGAATGGATTAAATCGACACAGGTCTGATGGCATTGTAATGGGTTGGTGTCACAGGATCTTACGTCTTTTGGTCTGGAAACAATGTCTTGGATTTGTCTTGGCAGCATTAGGATACCATTATTCTTTATCGAGGTTCAACTACAGTGATGTTATCTCTAAATTAAATGTGCTGTCAATGTGTTTTGTGATGACAAAATGGATGTAAGTCTTTGAAGTGATCACGCTCTTGACTTTTCTTGCCATGAAGCACAGAGGGCCCGTGAAGTTATAAAATGTTGCTTATGACTTGCTGCATTTATGCTACACATAAAAATAGTAAGAATTTCTTTTGAAGAATCCAGACATTGAAAAATAATCCTTTCACTGGCCTGCCATCATATCATAATGAAGAAGCTCTTCTTTCTTAGTGCCCAATAATGAAAACACTGAACACCTTATATGATTGAGTCTGTCTTGAAGAATCAACTATCTAACCTACAACTCTAAGTGGGTCTCTAAATACCCACAAAAAGGCACAGTCCCCATGGACCCATGTTTGAGGAGACAGGGCAGGCGTTTCTACACTGTCTGGAATCCTGTACAATTGATCTTTGCCTGGTGCTGTAAACTGGCTCTGAGCCACTCCTTGGTGTGTCAGTTTTTCCTGCTCACTTCGCAACAAAGGCAGATCAGGGTGACCACAGTGATCTCTGGTGTTTAAAAAAAAAATTCCTGATTTTCACAGAGGACTTAGTAATAATGGGAAAGGAGAGGTAAAAACATTGGATAGATACCTATTTCAGCTCTCTCATTTCTTTATTCCTAGGTAGATGAGTCACCGAACTGCAGCTGCTGCAAATATGAATACAATACGTTTCTGTAGCACTGCACAACTGAGACTCAGAAAGCACTTGACTAACACTTGCCACATCCCAAAGAGAGAAGGAAGCCATATTATTCCCATTTTAGGGGTGGGGAAGCTGAGCTACAGAACAATGAAGTGATTTACCCAGTAGTATATAGTAAGTTTCTAAAAGAATGTATTCAAGTCCTCTGGCTTCCACTTGGATCTTATTTTCCACCAGAGCTTATTTTCCTTGCCCATAATGTTACTTTGTTAGAAAGATATCTTTGATTGTTTCCATTATTTACATATAAGTGAAGCTTTCTGACCAGCACCCATCTGTCTATGAGTAGCAGAGAAAGAAGCTCCATTGTTGCTAGACTATGAATTGAAGACCAAATTGCTAGACAAATATTTTGGGAGCTGCCTGAAGGTGGGAAGAAGAAAAAGGAAACTAGCAGGTGTGAGAGAGGAGAAAAATCAAACTGTGGCAGAAGAGGGGGACTCTATGTACCCTGGGTAATTGTAGTTCATAATTTATTGGATTAGACTCTACAATGATAAGTGCATTTTTAAATGTTTGTGGATATAATGGGGTCCTAGAACATTCTGAAAGATGATCACTCTTAGCTAGAGATGAGTAAAACTTGCTCTTGCAGATGAATCCTTGTCACTGAGTAGCTTTCATTTCAAATTGATTTTTTCTGTTTCTGAGGAAGGTTTATTTTTCAGGTGGCAGGTTTGTTGTGAGTGTGTGTTCTGTTGCACCATCACTTTCTAATGACGGACATTGATTTGTAGATTTTGGTTGAAGTACTGGGGCAGCTATAACTGTGCTACAAAATGATACATCATTGTCCTACTCTTCCAATCCTCTTTGATTAAAGCAAGAGCTCCTACCTACAATGATTCACCAGGGCTTGCAGTTATTCCTGTTGCCCACTCCAGTATTGTGCCAGCCCACTCTTCAGTTTTGTCCTGCCACTGTTTCCCTGGCACAATCAATAGGCAAGATGTCAAGCATTAAGAACACTGTAAGATGGTGCTCGCTGCATAATAATGATTTGCCAGAATTAAGCCCTTTAAATTTCTCTGTAAGTAAAGAATCTGATACATGTTAATTAACAAATTGTATGCTACTAGGTTCCTTATTTGATTACAGCTATCATGGACATATACAGTAGTCCAGCATATCTCTAAGAGGTATATTTTAACACCTAATACCAAGCATGCAAATTAACATGCAGATTACTATTCTGTTCCTTTCTAGCCTACTATAGTCTATTTATCAATTTCTTCCCTGTATCTCTTTGTCTGCCTGCTGTCTTCATTCATCATTCATTTATACAGCTATTCACAAACTAATTTCCTCCTCGATCCTCGTTCTGTACCAAAACAAGGTTACCTGTATACAAGTGAAATTACAAAATTATACACTGTTTTAAATAGAGGGGTATGTGTCAGGAGATGGATTAAGACTAAGTTAGAGTCAAACTTCTGACTTTCACAAATTGACTCTTCTTTCTCCCTTCATAGACAAAGTATTCTTCTAAGCCCCTCCAAAACAGTAAACCAGACACTATACCCTTTAACTTCAGATGCATATCTACTGACTATGAAAAGGGCTGCTTGCTTAGGTATGGACAGCAAATCTGACCTGGACATTTGCTCTTCTCCCACTCCTGAATCCTTGATTCACCTTTCTAAGCAGGCAACTTAATCAACTCAAGTCCACCCAACAAGCATCTGGCTAGTAGTTGTCAACTCTACGCCATACTGCTACATGCTGCTCTTCCTCTGAATCACTGCTATGCCTTGACTTGGATCCAAGAAATCCTTCCTAACTCTCCTTCTGGTGTGTGTGTGTGCCATGCATACATGTGTGCAAGCACACTGCAGACAACCTGTACACTTTATCCTTATCTGTATGCATTAGACTTAAATCATTGAAAACATTGCGGGGAAATCACACGTTTTCTATTCAGATTTGTTCATTTGCTTGCCATTCAGGGTATGTATTCTTTTGCTTCTTCCTTATATTTCTTGATGGTACCAAGGGAGTCCCATCACTGAAGTATCTGAGGCAATGAAAGATTAAATAATTTACCCAAGAGCACACAGGGTTTTCTACAGGGCTAGTTATTTCTTTCAGTTCACCTGAGCTGCAGTGCAGTGCCTTAACCACAAACACAACCTCTGTCCCCTTGGTATTTCTTCCATTAGCATCTCCCCTCTCCACCTCCCCTCTTCCCCCCCCCCCCACAACTTAAGTGGAATTATCCAAAACGTGAATTATCCATATAACTAGGACACAGTCTGGGCACGTCTACATGTTCATTAATGCACCATAACGGTGGCGCCAACTTAATGTGCTATAATTGGCACTACCCACACATTAGCACAGATGAATTGGGGGGGGGTTGTGATGCTACTTCTCATTAGACTAAATCTACTGCGCATTAGCACATTAGCATGGGTTTTGCTCACTGTGCTAATGCACAGCAGAATTAGTCTTCTGCGCATTAAGCATCTCATAGAGTTGCACCCAAGTAAGAGGTAAACATGAACGTACAAGAGGTAAAAGCCAGGGAATTTGAATATGTTTGTATGAAACTGTAAAACCTTGCATCAATTAAACTTGTTAATAGAAACATTAAAAATTCTTGTGAATGTGCTTCCTTTACCATTTAGTGTACCATATTTAAAAATCCCCATTGAAAACTGCTGGGTGAGTGCAGTTTTGCAAATCTGGCCACTTATATGGGGGAAATAGTACTTTTATTACTTCCATAAAAAGTCAGACGTTTCAGATCTCTCTGCTTTTTGTAGGTATGAGAGAAATCCCGCCATCAATTCCAAGTCCTGCTCTTACAGTCATATATTGCACAGAACACCCATAACCAATGAGATTTTTACAGGCAAATAAGTCAGGTCCTTAATAAACAACAACAGAAAGATGAAAGCCTTCTTTTCTTTTCTTCTTTTCTTAACCTTACCTCATGCACATATCCTGATATGCAGTGTACTACTGCTAGGACCTCTGTTAGCACTGCCACTCCCTGCTTACGAGTTTCAGATTTCTTGCTCTCACATGTTGTAAGAAGTAAGCATCAGAAGATGGACATTTCCTATACTTCCAGTGAGTCAATACTATATGATGATGATTTCAGTCCTTATGTGAGATTACAGATTTTGTCATGTTGTTACTTTATCAGAGTGAAGTTTCGTAAAGTTAATAGTTTGGATTTTAGTCATTTAAGTTATGATATTTTCCCACTTGTTCTAGCAGTCAGCCTGAACTTGCACGTGCATGTGTGCGTGTGCATGCATATGTGTGTATATGTGTTGTGGGAAAGTAGATTATATCCTTCTTCCCAGCACCTCTGTGAGTAGTTACATCTTCTTCATGTAACTACAGCTGTCCTTCAGCCTTGTTGAGCTCTTGTAAAATCCCTTCCTTCTGTCAGATTCTCTTCTCCTATCAATAGAAGTTAGAGCCTCCATTTTCTGACCTCCATCAACATGACTGGGCATCTTGCCTCCTTGCCTGTGTACTCAATGGTCACCAACCAGAAAACAAAGGGAACTGTTTATGGCCTTGTTCTCATTCTGACAGCCAATCATGGGAAGCACTGGAGATTGGAAAGTACCTGAAAGTGCCTGGGTGAACAATGATTCACTTCTGCACTTGAGACAGGATTGGACCACAGCATGACATTTGGGAGGGAAGGGGCTAGTCGCAAGGATCTGAAGCCAAACTAGAGAGTCAAGTTTAAACCTGATACCAAGAATTTCAGTTCACTGAAAACAAAACTGTAGAGACTTGATGCTGCTTACAGTCCAGATGGAAGCCTTGATCGCCTAAGAGCTGATGATGCCTAGCTCCCCAAACACCTGGGGATGATGCACCAAACTGATTCATCATGTCCAACTGGTGGACCTCCTGTTTTTGTCTTCCCTCAAATACCCCCTGACTTCATTCACTGCCTTTTCCTTCTATTGGAAGAGACTGCCAAAAAGGTCTGTGCCCTTTCTAGTTTCATTAGTGGCCTTAGTGGACTCAGTGGGTTTTTGCCCTATTCACTAGGGGTGTCTATACACATGCTCTGGGGTGGGAGGGAGGGAGGAAACTTTAATTAGAGTGGCTCGGAGAGCTGCTGTAATTAAAGTGCCCCCAGCGTCACATGTATATGCATCTTTCTGCGCTTCAAAATGATGGTGGGGGCACTTTAAAGCACCCTTGCTATCATTTTGAAATGTGGGGACACTGAATATACATGACATGGAGGCTGCTGGAGCATGCTACTTAGCATGCTTCAGCAGACTCACAAGACTTGATTTACTGAGTCTGCTCCAACACGTGCTAATTAGTGTCATGTGTATAGGTGCCCAATGTTACAGGCAAATACGAGGATTTACTCCCCAGTGCAATAATTGCCAAACTCCAGAGCAGGTAGTGTCTCCTAATGTTTGGTGAACAGGTGTTATGAAATACTAGCCAGTTCCAGTGCTGTTCCTTTTAGCATTGTCTTAGTATTTTCACTGGAAACAATATTTGAACCATTTTATTATGAAATCCTTTATACCACATTATAATATGTGTGATAGAAATGTGAACTACAGAAACATGCATTATATTGATTTACTGTATGTTATAGGAAGTGCAAATCTCACAACTACCCCTGGATTTCAAGGCAGGCAATTTTGTTTTCATCAGAATTCTTTAGCTTTTTATTTGAGTGTAAATATCTAACAGGAAATAAGCCTTGGTAACTGTTTTGTGTAAGTCCTTTATAGCATGATCTGAAGATAATAATAGTTTTTTATTATCTTCATTTAAGCTGTACATACATTTTTTATCAATTGAAACACGCAATTATTAGGCTGTTTTAAAGGATTGTTTTCTTCTTCTATTTTTTTAAGTGGACCAAAAAACACCAAAAAACTAATTCTTATGAAGTTCAAACACTTTTGAAGTCAATGTAGCTCTGCTAATTTATACCAAGTATGGATCTGAGCTGCACATTTTCAAAACACATTCATGTTGCGTAAAGTAGTTTTATGTCATTAATTAAGTATATCACTTTGCCTGCATCATATCACCCTGCCACTATTTCCCCTGTCATTGCCTTACTCTTATAGAAAAGTTTCATAATCAATCAATGAAAAAGTTATTTTAAAAGACGCTGAATAATAGAAAAGTTTCAGAATAAGATAAGGCAATGCTATAAAATGCTGGTTTATTTTAAGTCACTAAAAGTAATGGCCTTCTATTGCTCCCTCCTTACTACAACTGTTTCTTTCTTTGTTTTTCAGACTGTACTGCTTCTTCTAGACTTTTGTCCCAGTTTTTGCTGTTATAGGCTCAGTTCTGTGTTCGGAGTTTCATGGGGGTTAAGCCTCAGTAAGGGATGAAGAATCAGATCCTGAAGAGTTGAGAGAAAGGTGAGAGTAAGAGAAACATGAGAGTGTCTGATACATCTTCATTGCAACTGTATCTTCAGAGGTAACAATCAAATAAATTGAAAGGCAGGAAAAACTCAGACCCAGTTACATTTTCATCTGGTATAATTGTACTGTACCTTAAAGGTGATTTTGAATAAGTAGAGTCCTATTGAATTTTCCTAGAACATTATCCTGTATTTTAGTTACCCAGGCACTTAACCCACATCTGTCATGATAACATCTGGTTTACATTCATTTTACATTTTAAAAATGATTATATGAAAAAAATGAGTCATCAATAAAATATCAAAAAGTATTGGACCATTATCAGCTCCCCATACTCATACTTTGTCATGGTTTTTGATGGACGAAAAGCCTGATTAAACAGGAAAGGTTTACTGCATACCCTAGTTATTGTTGTCCTGGAGGGCTGGCAAAATATCAGAGGGTGCAGATTCCACAGAGGAGAGTTGTTCTTTGGCATTAGTTTCATTGCAAAAATGAAAAGAAGCACAGTCTCATCAGAGCCAAACATGGCAGAACATTAGCTACCTGACTGTGATAGCTCTCAGGGTAGATAGGATTCAGACATTGTAACTATTGCCTTGAAAACTACCCAGAAATGAACAAGGCACAGAGAGAGGTCATGGAGCATCAATACTATATGCATGTAGAGAACTGCCAGGCACAAAGGGTCAGCAACTAACTGTACCTTCTGTTTACACCAGAACCTAGGAGTTGTCTGCATGAACCAGCTTTCACTGGCAGCTACCCCAAGCCTGAACTGACAAGTAGAGGAGAGAAAAGGCAGACAAACTATGTCTGGTTCCCCCTTGGAGAAAGAAAGTAGTTGTGCATGCTGCCCATATGCTAATCTAATATATTCCATGCAGGCTCCAGTCCTCAGGACACCAGGGAAATGCCTGAGAACTAAGTTTTAAGGACTAATAGTGACATATTGGTAAATATTAACTATTTTATAGACAGACTACCTGAAGCTGAGAAGTGCTGAGAGCTGAAAGACCTGACTCACAGTCCCCTTCTCTAATGAACAGTTGAAGTCATCAGATTTTCCTGACTTCTTCATACAGTAGTGTTAGTTGAGCAACTAAGTGATTTGATCTAGCCTGATATCAGCTGTTTCTCCATGTCATTGTTTTACAGCTGGATAATATGGACAAGCACACTTATAGACCCACACACTTTATGTTATGATGCAAATACTGTATTCCATTCCAAACAAATAATGTGTGTGTTGGGTGGGGGGTAAGTGGGAGGGGAATTATTTCTCATGTATTTCTGAGCATAATATTTAACTCACTGGGTGCAGGAGAAATATTGTTGTCTTGCAGTTTTGAAAAGGAAGCGAAGATTGCCTGGTGCTAATCCAGATCCTATGGTGTTGTGTGTATAAAGCCTGATCCTGCAAACCAAAAGTAGAGATATTTTTGCTATTTTACTAGTAACTTTATTAGAAACAAAGTTCTCTATGGCATAATATTTTGGTATAAAATAGGCACAAAAAAAGTGTACATCATAAATGAAGTGGAAAAATAAATTAATGTCCATAGACAAGTTTAAGTTCTTTCTGTGACATGTGCTGTCTCAGTTGAAATACTTATCTTGTGTTTCAGAGGGATTTATGCAAGTTATAGCTAGAGTTGTGATATTTTGTTTAGCTTTGTGGAATTCAGTTGACCAGCATAGTTAGTTATTAGTGATCAGGTTAGATATTAATTGAAGACATGCTCTAATCCAGGGATTCTCAAATTGTGTTATGCATACCCCTGGAGTATGCAAGATACATCTGGGGACACATGGGAGAAATTGTGTAGTGGCAGATTTTAATTTTCATTATAATAATACTTGGTACTTAAGGGGTTAAACTATGCTAGTAGGGGTACATGGGCAGCTGGTAATCTGGAAGGGGGTATGCAATGATAAAAAGTTTGGGAACTTCTGATCTAATCTATACCAAGAATGCCTGATTTGGTGAGGCTAAATCAAGCAGTTTTGTTTTGTACTTTTGCCCTATGTTAGAAAAAAATAAAATAAAGATTTCCAACAGTACTTAACAACATTTAATCCTATTACATTACTGATATTTTATGTTTTACATGTATTTTTTTCCAGGAGTTTTAAATAATGTAATATAGCTTGCAACATTTTGAACACACATCATACTTAAAAATCCTAAAAACTTAACAGTTGTTTAGAAGCAAAAGTCCTGGTCCTGAGATGCACATGGTTACACTTGCACTGAAATCAGCACTTCATGTTAGAAAAAAATTGTTTTCATCAAAAAAGTACACAACCCCAGCAAAGTATTAAAGTGTTTGGTGATACAAAGGGAAATATTGGAATTCTACCTTGGATACTGATATAAAAATATTTAAACGCACAGATCTAGTCCTGCTCACTATAGAGTTCTTTAGGTTATTAAAATACATTCAGTTTAACAAGAGACACTGAAAGTAGTTGTACAATGCATGCTGTTCAGCATTTTGTAACACTAAGGGCCAGTCCAACCATTAGGTGAACTACGCAGTTGCCTAGGGTGCCAAAATTATATGCAGAACAAACTAACAGGAACATCATTCCAAATAACAGTCCTGACCGGCTACAGCTCCACCTTGGTCTAAGATCTTTGGTTCAGCAAGGGGAGAAAGACCTCTAAAAAGATCTCAGAGGAAAGATCACTAGAATCATGACTCCTACCTTTTGGGCACTGAGGTACACAGTGGTGGGGGTGCCACGGTACACAGTTCACCTAGGATACCAATTACCCTTGGACCGGCCCTGGTAACACTTCTTGGTTTAGCTAGTCAGTGAAGTTCTTGGGCCATAAACAAAGTTACTGATTGTAAGGAGCAATTTGAATAGGAAAAAGTGTATCATAAAAGGAAAATGAAAACCAAAAGGAAAAGTGTGTAGATTATGCTTAATTCAGCTCTAACCGAGTTGATAATATGCAAGAAGGACTTAAGAGGATTCCCAATGACATATCTTCACACTTAGAAGATTCATACGTACTTTACAGGTGGATGATACTGAGTCATAAGCCCAGGCTGAAGAACACAGCAGTGTTAGATGTAGACAAGCTTAAAGTGGAAATGAAATGAAATTTTACCATTCTAGTGTTTGACCCTGGAAAAACAAAAGCCAGTTTTATAATTTCTGTAGGAATAGAAGCATCACTAATAGCTACTTAATGGAAGTTTTGGTAAACTTGTACCTTTCTGATCTAATATTTACAGTCTATCAAGTAGAACAAAGAGAGGGATGTTCCAGCCTACAGTGTGTGGGCTGGAAATGGAAGAAAAACAACATTCAGCTTATGACAAAAAGGAAGGTAGGGTTAGCAATAACTTCTGTAGCAAAACCTCTATTTAATATTGACTATTTAATACATGTACAATAAAATCATAAAAAGGTCTGCACAAAACCTGGACAGTAACACCTCTGCTTCTTGGACTGTTTGCAATCTGGCTCCAGATCTGAGTTTTGTGACTGCAGCCCTTCTGTAATTAATAAGGAACAGCAGATATAAAACATAGCTATCTGATGGATCTCAATCCAGCAAAGCACTTGAAACATACATGACTTAAAGCCATTGGAACATGTCCCATTGACATCAGTGGGTAATGCCATTAAAGTGGCGAATGGGAGTAATGCAAGCCCAGCCTTCAGGTACGGAAACAGTGCAACATGCATCCTAGAGAATTTCAGTGGGACTAAGTACATGCTTAAAGATAGACTCAGACAAATGCTTTAGTGCCCTGCTCTATCGGGGCACTTTCTAAACTCTATGGGATAACAGATTTTTTTTCAATCTATGTTTAATTATTTCTGACTGAGAAGCATAGCTTTGAGAAGCTGGGATTTCGGCCCCCCTCCACCAAGCTATGGCCTTGATTACTCCTGTGTTATTGAAGAGCTCACTTATGAACCTGCTGCAGCTCATTTACGAACTCAGTTTCCCCTTTTGAATATTGGGGTTCCACTTGACAACTTACTTGGCACAGAAGTGTTGTGCAGATTACTTTGTACTTACAAAGAGTCTTGATAATGCTGAATGTATTCTAGGGGTCTTTACCCAGGTGAAATTCTCACTTAGTTCAGCCCAGACCTCAGAAGTACTAAAGTTTATCATTGGCATCTGACTGATTTCTTTTCCTAGAAGGATTTGCTGGAGGAAAATTGGAAAACAGGGGGGCCAAGAGCAGTGTAGTGAGAAGGAAGAAATTACAGACAAATACTAGTAAAAATAGGGAGAAGTGCAAGGGTTTTAGGGTTTATTTGTTCTGGAAGATTTCCTATTATTTTGTTAGTTATGCTTGGTTCAGTCATTGCATCAGCTATTCTGGGTATTTGTTTTCTTTTATTCTGTGTTTCTTTTTACATTTTCCCTCTCTCCTTTTCTCTCTTCTTCTCTTGTATCTCCCTTCTTCCTGCTTTACAGAAGAGAATTAAAGAGGAAGTGATTTATTCTCGAAAAATATATTTGAATGCAAATAAAAAATGAATGGTCCATCTCTTTCTGATGATCCTTCCTAGTTCTTCCTTATATACCCCCACTTTCTATAATTCTCTTGGGTCTGAATGTTCATGTTCCTTAACAGATAACTTATTCCAAACAGTACCACATGCTTCCCACTCCTCTGATATAGTCCCAAACCTAGAGTTGTTACTCAGAATTCCTATTGAAGTCTGTAGGACATTTAATAGTAGCAATGTTGAGCTTTGGATATATCTCTTTCCTTAGACAACAGTTCAGAAGTAACTGAAGCATTTGCTTAATTTTTATGCACATAAATATGGCCATTGACTTCTATAGGACTGCTGTGTGCTTAAAGTGAGGAACACGCTGATGTTTTTTATTAAACCAGGGTCTTAACTGAATGCTGCTAGAGAGTACCTTGATCCACTGGTGCAGGAAATGCTTTTTCCCCACCCCCACTTTCATAATGCTTATGGGATTAAAAAAGAATTGCAGTGAGCCACAGCAACAAGAGGTTGATTGATACTGAAGTGTTTTCATTATGGTTACATTTCCTTAAGTACTTAAAGAAAGGGTCCACTACCATTTCAGAGAATCCAGTAATCAAGTTGCAATAGTAACAGATTACTGCTGTCATGCTTCTTTTTTCTCCAGGTTCTGATTTCTCTGCCTATCTCTGGTTTTATTTTAGTAAGAGATACCCAGTGGCTCATTTTGCTCAGGTCATCCAGGAGGACTTACCTGGGCCAATAGTTTCCATTACATTTATCTCATCTCCTGTCTTCTGCAGCTAAACTAAATGAGTACTGCACAAGACCCATAAGATATGTTTTTAAATCCATCTGAGTCAGTGTTGTTACCACATCTTTAAACTACATCTTAGAAGTCGTCCTCAATGATGTGGTTTTTTTTATCTGAATAACAAAAAGAGTTTACTCAAAACACTTTCCAACAGCTGTGGGCAAATAAATATTGAATGTAAAATTACCAGGCTAGATGCTAAACCCTCACTGAGGTTCATTTGTGCTGCAGGATCCATGCAAGGAACCTGTGGCCAGCCATAAATTGCCAGCTGAGGATTTCCATAGCATGAAGAAATTCTCAGTTGATGCAAAGCTGGCATCACTGGCCTTACTCAATCACACTCTCTCCATTCTAAATCCAGCATGGAGAACTGGGTCTAGAGTGCAGAAATGCTGAGCCAAGAAAATACTTTCCAAGTAGATTGTTCAAACCAGTTTAAATGGTGGAAGCTATTCTGGCTTATGCAAGGGTCTAGCTGAATTCTGAGCAGTTTCAGGACTGGACAGCATTGTAAAGGTAGCTTAGAGCGAGCCAAGTCTCCTGTTGTGCCCATCATGAGAGTGAGCTTGGCCCACATGAAAATTCAGTCCTTTGTATTTTAAAATGAATCATAATGCAAAATATCTCCCTTCCATTCTGATACTGACCTCCCTCTCATACCCAATTCAGGAGAGAACGACATGACACAAGTTAAGGTTCTGATTCTGTGTCAGTCAAGTCAGTGTCCACTTCAGAGGGAGTTTTGTCTGAATGAGGTGAATAGAATCAAGCACTAAAAGCTTCATTTATGAAGCTTTTCTGGAAACTTCATTTTAAAAGTCCCCAGATCCTAACTTCTTTTCAAATTAGCATTTCAATGTGATTCTATTAAGGGTTGCTTCTATGTACCCCAAGGTGTCAATGCAACACGTGCAGTGCCTAACCCTTGTTTAATGCATAATATTCCCTGATATTTTGAGGAGACTGAAAGAAAACAAATATTCCTGTGCTTTGAAAAAGAACTAGACATTGAAGTGTGTGTGTGTGTGGCGGGGGGGTGTCTAGTATCCGAGTGGGATTATAACTCTTAATGATTTTCATGCGTCTCGTAGAAGGATGGAATGTACATAATTGGGACTGTTTTAAGAACAATAGGCTAATGCAGAAAAGGAAACTATTCCAAGGATAAAAGGAGTCAGAGAATAAAGGCTGCTAACTCTGTATGGAGAGTATTGAAAAGATGGACACAACGGGACAGAATAGACTATAGGGAAAGAAAACATTGAACAAAAACTAGTACGCTGTTGGGTGGCTACCCTAGAAGTGTAATAGGATACAGGGAGCTTATTTAATCCTTCATGCAACAGCAGGGCAGGATTCCATATCTATCATTCAAAAAAGCACTAGGTTACAAGTCTAGCTGGCATGCTATGACCCAAAGGGGGCACAGTTTACTACCTTGGGGGCCGCCAGGATATTCTTGTTTTGGACATGTTGAAGACTATAAAGAAACTTTCAATACTTCACAAAAAATTCAAAATAAACTTTTATAGATATTTTCAGTTGCAAAAATATATGCGTGTATTAAACCAAGAAGTTCAGAAATATTTGAGTTGTGTTTAAAAGCTAAAAATATGAAAACACAAGGATTGTTCTTATTTACTTGAAGTTCCATATGGAATCAAATCAATCTTGCCATGGAATGGTAGCTTAACTATCACCATCTCTCCATCTCTCCACCATCTCTCCATGTGCAGCTCCATAACCCTGAAGAATCTGTACCAGAGCCACAATCTGACAGCTCCCAAAACACAAGGCACTACTTACTGCATGACCTAAAAGACCTCTAGGGCTGCAAACAGATATTGTTCTTTTGCCACCATGAAACCCAAGCAAACACATCTCAGCGCAGGTGATCCCTCTCCAAAGACAAAGTCTGTGTATACCCTAAAATAAGTGCTCTATCAAGTACCAAACAACCGGACAACAGGAGGCAGCATTCTCATACATGCAGAGATATGGGTCAGAGCTCATTCTAAGTGAAATTAGTGGAAGAAAAAGCCTACCTTGATAAAACCAGGAACAAAAACAAGCCCCACAACTCTTAAAATCAGAGTATATATAGCCCCAAACTATCCAGCAAAAAATAATTATCTTTGCTACAGTCTCGTCTCTTCAAAGACGGCTTACAAGAGTTTTCAAGGAGACAAGTGTACAAGAAGTTGAAGTAGTAACAGAGCCAGGTTTAAGATAAAGGCAAAAAAGCATTGGACACAAGTCATATTTTTTTAATTAAAGGAATTTCTAAAAACCCATCATTCAAAACAAGTTTAATGAAGCTGTTGCAGCCATTGCAGAAGTCTTTTCTTTTGCCTTTAATGTAAATCACTGTTAAGTCAAAGTACTTTTCCAAAAAAAGGAGGTAAAAGAGGCATCTCTTAGTAAAGATAGTTCTGTCATCCTTAACTATAAGGCTGCTGATATCTGAAGAGTGTAAATGAGGAAAGAGAGAAATTATTTAACCAATACAAAGAGAAAAAGGCAGTCAGCTGTGCTTGTATGAAGTTAGGCAGAAAACAGGGCACTGCAGCACCTTAGAGACTAACTCCTTCAGAGAGTCATGAACTTTCATTGGTTACAGTCTGCTTTGTCATAGTATCTGACTACAAAAGCTTGTGCCTCTCCAAAGGAGGTAGTCTACAAGGTACAACCCTGCTCTGCCTAGTACAAGAAGCTACAACTACAGGCAATTAGATAAAATAAGGAAAATGTTTCAGCTGAGTAGCAGGATATTAAAACAATCCTGAATCAAAATGGGGGAGGAGACAATGTTAGCTGATAGGCTTTTTCTGTCTTCTTTCTATTTAGTTCTTTGGCAAAGCAAGCCATGTCATCAAAAATTTTTCTTTCCTGTCAAATATGTCATTAGTTTTTGGCTTGTAAAAAGATTGGTAACAATATTTCACAAAAGCGGTACTGTGATACTCTTTCAGTTTTAAGACAACAAACCTGTTTTCCCCCAGTAAACATATACAAGTTGCCAAATATATCATTATCAGCTAGTTCAGTATGGATTGTTCCTACTAATTTTGGTGTACTTCTTCATGTGACCATCTAAACTGGCAATCAGTTTCTAATACATGGCTATCAACTTGTGCTTCTTTATTATCTAGCAACCAGGATACTTGTGCAACTTTGCTAGAATCTTTCAAGCATGTAATAATCAGGGATACAAGGGATGGGAACCTCTTGTTTCAACTGATACATTAAGCTAGGTAATAAGCTAGTACACCTCATTTAGGATTTTTCTTTGTTTAACTGATTGGTTGAACAGGCTGCACAGTTTCATTGTCACACTTAAGATGTTTTTAGTGTTGTATTAGTATATTAGCATCCTGTATGATGAAGGTGAAGGGTTTATATGAATCAACCCATAAGAGTGATACCTGCTAGGTGACATAATTTGGCCCATCTTAAAAATAGTTATGCATGCAGGTAATTTTATGTAAGCAAATAACCCTATTAAAGTCAAGTTAGATAAACACATGTTCTCAGGTTTTGGACTTTTGATGTTAATAGAAAAAGTCCAAAGTGGAAGTAGTGGGAATAAGAGACATGCACTGTAATATGATTATAAACCACCTTTATATAGCAAGTAGTATGTGCTTTAGATAGGGAGAAGATATTCCAGTGTTATGATCATACACCTCTTCATTATGAGTTTGTATAGATTTGTCCAAGTTCTGCTGTTCTATGAGTTTATTTTTGCTAAACCTAATGGAATACAGAGGAACATGTTAGTTATTACCCTTGCAACAGAATTATTTTATAAATTCTCTTATCAGAGAAACTCCTACATCTGAGGTGACACTAGTCTGATACCCTATGCCCTACCAGTTTCCACTGACTTGTTATAAATTCTTCCCTCTTGTCCCTCATCTAAGGAAAGTGCACAACAGAGTGTTGTGGGCCAATATTTCCCTGGTGATGGCAAATATCGTATTGCTCTGTATTATCTTCTCCTCCCTCCTCCTCCACTGTCACTAAATAATTCCTGTTGTCTTTTAGAATCTCTAATGATTCCATCAATGATCTTTTGTTCTTTTATATATTTTAATAACAGTCTCACTGTTGCCCAGATGACATTGTGTAATCCATCCTGATTTCTTGGAAGCTGAAGCAGTGTTGACTAAATCCTGCCTTCATTTACCTTGTGTATAAGCTGGCCCAGAGAGTGGGTCAAACTCTCAGCTAGTGCAAATCAGCACGTCTCAGTTTAAATCAGTGAACTACATTGATTTATCATAAATGTGATCAAAAATTCTTCGTATTTGAGTATCTGTGTGCATGTAAATCAGGGATCATACTTCATTAGCTTGCCACAATAAATTAAAGTATAAATGGCTAAAACACTTCTATGACCAAATCTATTCCCTTTAGGGATTCTTACAGGAAGAGTTCATGCTAGGGTGTTAGTCCATGCTCTTTTTTAGTTTCATTTGCCCTAGTGATTAAGCTGGTGTCCTTTCTTGCTTTGGCAATTTGCACTTCTCTTTTCATGGTAAGGGATGGAGTCATGTGACTTTAGAATGACTCCTTCTGGTTGCATGTTAAGCAAAAACATTGCAATTGGCTGTTAATGAAGGGGCTTAGAACCGCTATTCTGGACAGTTTCAGAGACCCTTTAGTTTTTCCCCAGTAGCTTGTACCCAGGACAGTAGAGGAGAGAAAGTGCCAGCTGTACCAGTCTTAGGGCAGCATCTGCTGGTTATTCCATGGATCAACATAGATGGTTGTCATGGAAGAGGCTGTTTGCTGGAAGAGACAGAGGTAAGTGCTGTTTCATCAGTAGCTTTAAGAGCTTGGGGGGAGGGTCACAAAAGAGACTAAGGAGAATTAAAATAATGCTCCATAATGAGAAACATGGAGGAGGCCTAATGAACCTTTGATCAAATTAACACCTTTGTATCCTGTAGGATATTAAAGGACAATATCTGAAGGCGAGATAGTCTACTGATCACCAGTTTCAGCTAGAACAGATTGCAGTGCCATGAGTACCCCTCCAAACAGAGGAACTGTTCATCTAAGCTATCATTGTGAGGAAGACCTTGTAGATATTTAAGCTTTTTTAATTCCGTCTTTCTTTTCCTCCTGCTTTATGTGATCCAGGATAGGAAGTCACTAAATAAATAAATAACAGGTGTAGGAATGGGAGGGAGGGGATAATGAAACTTTAATACATGCCAGTCTTTATACAAATGAGAGCTGGTCTTGGTATGCTGCTAGAGAGAAACTGCAGCTTAATCAAGCTGTTATACAGAGTGATTCATAGCCTGATATTTTATGTGATCGAATATCATAACAAGGGTTCTACCCTTCAATAAAGAAATAAATAAAAATAACATCTAGATGCTATGCAACAAGTTGACTGCTCTGTTTATCCAGATGCAAATCACATTGAATTTGCAGCTTGCCAATTAGGCTAGTTTTGCTTAAAAAGATGTAAGAGTTTGAATCTACAGTGGGCACTCTTGCAGGCACGACAGCTTATCGACAGGATCTGCAGCTGGATTCGTTTTGCAGTACCAGAGTGACCAATGGCAACAAAGTAGTACTTGTATATTGTTACAGGAGCCAACAAGTGGCAAGTGAATTAATATCGCTGCTGAATGTATTCCCTGGGTTCATGCCAAACAATACTGTGCTCTTAAAACTCTGTAGGGTGCGATATACCTTCATGACGATTTTTTAAATTAGTCTAGTGTGATCTCACCTGCTGAGCTCTCCCTGCAGTGCTGAGAGGGTGACACGGAGCAGTGCCAGTGGAAAGAGGGTACTTGTTGGCATGCTAGCACGTGTCACTGCCGCATCTACAGTTGGTTCTTAAACAGCTGTCCGTCCTCCTGCTTGGAGATCGGCGTAGTCATTTCGAGTTGCTGTTCCCTTCGCTTTTAAACTGTATCAATCTGTTGCCCATTAGCCTTGATGCTTGCATACCCTTTCACTAAAGCTTGTAATCTAGCTCCCATCCTGCTCTGGGAGCTTCTTGATAGATAGCCACCAGCCTGTCTGTGTTCAGACTCACCACGCTCAGTAATCCTGATTTCAAACAATATACATAATTGGATTAACTAAACTGCAGATAATCAATTTACTGGAAGAGGAGACACTGAGTGATGCAGAGATGTTTCTCTGGGCAATGCCAGGGAGCTGGCTCCGAGTGCCGATTGGGGTGTCTCCCAGCACAAGACGCCAAGTTGGCTACACGAGTGCCGCTACTCACATTTTCGAGGCAATAAAGCCATTAGGGTCTCCAGGACGCAGCCATAACTTCATCCAGCCTCCGTCACTAGACGGAGGCTGAATTCTCTACACTTTTGTTTGCAACTGGTGTGGTCCCTTTATTGACTGATAAATACTCAAGAATGTGTCTTGACCGGGGAGGATGGGGGGGGGGAGGGGAGGGGAGCCCCAGCCTAATCCCCTCCTTGTAAAGTCCTAGCATCCGAATCAACTCAGCCAGAAATCCTCGGGTTAAATCGCACACGTCTATTACCCATGTCAAAAATGAGGATGGGGGTGGAAAAGTTTATTCTGAAGTTCTCTTTTTGTCAATGACGAGAGTTTCCGAGGGATCTCCAGCTGTACATTTTCCTTTGGCGGCTACTGTCTGCAGGAGCTAGTCTGCAACAAGTCCCTGGAGTACTTTCCGTGATAGTTAGAGGGAACGTGACATTCAAAAGCCAAATGCTTCCTTACCTGCCACCAGTGCAAATCTCCAGAGCCAGCTCATCTTGCACAGCCCCCAGACGCGAGCCAAGAGGTGGTAGGAAAGTGGTCTGGAGTCTGAGTTTATTATATAGAGTGTGTCCAGGAAAGACGTTTTCCCGGGAACTTTCTGTCCCACTCCCCATTTACTGGGAGGCGGTGAGAATCACGTTTTATACCATGATAGTTGGTAATCATTGGTAACCTCTCTCATTCATTAAGACCACGTAAGAACTCAAAGGGAAACGTGACTGAGCTAAGGCGTTTGCGTAAATCTATAGGTTTTTAAAAATCCCTGCCAGTTGCTTTCTGTCTTCTGTAGTCACCAAGGTGGTGGAGAGTTTAAGCTTGCGGATATTGCAAAGGGTTATTAGATTCATAAGTCACACCAAGTGGTGGGCGATTCACTGAGCAAAGCAGAAGTTCTCACATGATGACTTCAAACAAGACACATTACCTTCCAGCATCTGTTGGAGAGACTGGATTTTAAGACACTTCTGTCTCCAGGACAGCAAAGAAGCAATGGTGAGTACCAATAAAAATCCTCTTTTTATGACTGCAAAAAAATGCTTGAGATGTTGCTTAACAACAGGATCCAGTATCATGGCTCAGCTTTCTAGTACTTAATACACCAAAGAATAGGACCCACAAAGGCCGGGGGAATGCCGTTTTTAGACGGTGTAACTTTAATGGAAAGGATCTTTGATTTAAAGCTGCGATGCAAAGGCTGCGTTTAACGAACTTGGAGCCGGGGAGCTGAGTGCTCAGCGCTGAGGGCTCTGTCATGTTCTTCTCTCATTCACCTTTTCTATGTGGGCATAGAGGATGATTTATGTGTGGCATCCGTGGGCATTTCCTTACACCACTAGTGGAGAGTTAAGACAAGGAGATATAATGGCTTCAAAGTGCGGGATCCCAATATGAGGAGCCAGGGATCCGGCTACAGATGCTAGCGTTTGGGCGGAGGGGAGGGGGGGGGGGTGCGGCAGGGGGAGGGGGGGGGACGAGGGGGGGGACCATAAGTGACTGTAGCCGGTAATGCAATGGGTGATCCCTCTTGCTAAGCAAAGGGTCCAGTCAACATGTGATCATCTATTAACAGGACGGTTTTGGCAAGGCAATCTTCACGTGACGAAGCGCGGGGAACGAAAGGAACAGACTCAAGCGATATCAAGTGTCACTTAATTAAAGTATAGATTTGAGCCCTTTCCCTGCTGGAGCTCCCGAGCAAGCTTGGGAGCGCGGGGGGGAAGGGGGAGGGGGGGCGATCAGCACCTTGGACAGAGGCAGTGGGTTTGGCAGAGGTGGAAGTACCCCAGGTACCTGCCTCGACTCCAGAGTGAATCCTGGAGCCCTTAAAAGGCGGGTTTCCCTGAACCTGGGCTCACACTGAGAGCAGCTGAAGGAGAGAGACTGGGTTGGGAAGCTGCTAGCACTTGTTACCGAGCCCCAGGTCTGTCGTCCCCCTGGAGCCTCTCGAAGTTGCTTTGCCAGCGGCGCCGGCTGCAAGAGGAGCGAGGGGAGTCTCGCCAGCGCCGGGGGCCGGTGGAGCGGGGTCAACTTTGGGAAATGCGAGTGTTTCTCCCCAGGATCTAGCCACCGCTTTGGGGTTAGCTGTGACTCAGGTAGGCACCGGGGGCGAGAGCCCCCTCGCTCCTCGCCCTCCGTCTCGGCGTGTCGCGGGGGTTGGTGTCTGCCCTTTGCCTAGTTTTGTTCGCTGATCGGGGAGGAGCAGGAGAATCGGCATGAGATTGCGCTAGGAGTTGAGTTAACTTGGGTGTGATTGAAGCCGGGAAGCTCATCTGTATGTGTGTGTGAGCGTGTGTGCGTCTCCGCCTCGGCTCGGTGGAGATGCGGCGGGGCTGGGGATGGCCGGGGATGCAGCTCAGCGCCGCGCGCAGCGAGACAGGCGGCGGGTTTTCCGGCCAGAGGGGGAGACGCAGCGACAGGGAGAGCGGCCGATCCCCGCCTCGCCGGAGCCCGGAGCAATCCCCCGGGCCGGCCGCCGGCCTCGCTGCCCCCGGGGGCTGCGTCTCCTCCGGCCGAAATGCACGGGGCGGAGGGGGCTTGGCAGAATGGGAGCCTCACCTGCGATAAACAAGCGGAGCCCATTCTGGGGAGCCTGCTGCTCATCTCATCTCCCTCTCCGTCTCCCTCCCCCCCCCCTTCCTACGTAGAAATGGAGCTAATAATATTTAGTCTCCGGGCTAAAAATAAGCCCGGGCAAGTCAGCAGTTTGGAGGAGCAGCGGCAGTGTCTGGCAGGTAGAGAGGCAAGGGGGGAGGGGGGAGGGGTCTGAAGCGGCTGCTCGCTGCTTCCCAGTGGCCCCCTGCCATGCACTGGGGGGGAGGGGGGAGCGCCTCCCTGCTCCTCCCGGCCCCGCTTCAAGTAACTCCGGGGAAGGGCGGCCTGGGGCGGGGGTGGGCGGCGGGAGAGCCCGGGCTGGGCTGGGCCCGGCCGGGGGGTGGCCTGAGCCCGGCGCCACGGGGCCGCTCCCTGGAGCCCGCCGGGAAACCTCTCGCCTCCCCACGAGCGGAGGCGGCTTCCCCCCGCGTGGGAAATGCGGGCTAGGCAGGGGGCTCGGGCGGGGGAGCCCCCCGCACCCCTTCGTGTACCCCCCAGGGGGCTGGGGTGGCCGCGTGTTTATGCATATGTATATGAATGTGTATGCGGATATGATATGTATATATGGATGGATATATGGATATGTATATATGGATATATGGATATGTATATATGGATGTATATATGGATGCATATAGGTGTACTTGTGTGTGTATGTGGACTCGTGTGTGTATATGCATATGTGTGTGTGGATGTAGATGTGTATATTATATGCGCGTGTGTGGACGTAGACAGGTGTGTGCGCGCGTGTGGGTGTATATTATAGGAGTGTGTGTATATGTATATGCATATACGTGTGTGTGGATGTGTATAGGTGTGCATGTGTGTGTACTTGTATGTGTACGTGGACTTCTGTATGTATATGCATATGCATGTGTGTATATATAGGTGTATGTGTGTGGATGTAGGTGTGTATGTGTGTGGATATCATATGCGTGTGTGTGTGGATGTGTATATGTGTGTAGACCTGGATAGGGGCGTGTGTGTGTACTTATGTGGTTATGTGTACTTATGAGTGTGTATTACATGCGAGTGTGTGTATATGCATATGCATACGTGTGTGTGGATTTGTATAGGGGTGTGTGTGTGTACTTGTCTGTGTCTACTATATGCGTGTATATGCATATGCAGATGCATACGTGTGTAGACGTGGATGTGTGTAGACTGTGTGTATATTATCTGCGTCTGTGTGTATATGCACATGCATCTGTGCGTGGATGTGTATAGGTGTGTACTTGTGTGCATATTATATGCGTGTGTGTGTATATGTATATGCATACGTGTGTGGACGTGGAGGATGTGTATAGGTGTGTGCGCGTACGTATATGCGCGCGCGCGCGTGTGTGCATCTGTGTGCGGCTGCGGATGTGTATGTGTGCGCACTGGTGCGCGCTGCGCTCCCGCATTGCCGCCCCTCCGCCCCTGCCCGGCCCGGCGGGCTCCGGCGGCCTCACGTAGCCGAGGGAGGGGGGAAAGCCCCGGGCGGGGCCGGGGGCACTTGAGCAGGGCTGGGGGGGCGGGATCGGGCTGGGTGCCCCCCCCGGGGAGCGCGCGCGGGGCGGGCGAGCCGGCATCCCCGGCCCCCTCGCAGCCCCTCGCCCCCCTCCCCCCCCGCTGCCCGGGCGGGGATTTCTGCCGCCTCCTGATGCAATCGCGCAGGAACTCCGAGGCCGCCTCCGCGCCGCACCCCCCCCCCCCCCATGGCGCTGCTGCCAATCCGGCCGGCCGCGGCGCTGAGGGGCCCCAGCTCTGCCCCGCCGCCACCCCCGCTCCCCAGCCGCGCGCCGCCCCTGCCGAGTCGCCGGGGCCGCCGCAGTGCGGGGGAGGCTGCTGCGGCGGCCCCCCGCGCCCCCGGCGGTGCAGCCCTGGGCTGGGGGGCAAGCCCTCGCCCTCGGCGCGCCCCGGCGCTCGTGCCCCCGCCCGCTGGCAGCCCCCTGAGACGCAGCGTCTCCGTCAGCAGCCTCCCTAGAAAGCCGGCGCTATAAATACTCCGCCCACTCGGGAAGCAGGCGCTGGGGATGACAGGCGAGCGCGCTCTTCCGAAAAAAAAAGAACAATAATAATAATAATAATAATTAAAAAAAAAACCCTCACAATCACCGCGCACACATCTCCCGGCTCTTCAGATAAACAACACGCTCACGGGAGATGCCCTGCCTGTTAGTATGGCCGCGTGTTGCGTTTTTTCCCCCAACTATTATTATGCTCTAATAATCTAGCTCCCCTACTGGAGAAATACTTGAGCCTAGTTTTGGCCTTGGATGGGGGACGCGTCAGTCAAAATAGAGGCGGCCTCCACTTTCCCGGGGGCGGGTGAAGGGAGCTGGCTTCTCCTGGAGGCCCGCACCAGGGCCGGGGCTTTCTTGTGAGAGGCTTCCCCCCCACCATTTATTTGCAAAGTGTATCATTGCTGGCCTGCCAGGTAACCTCTGGGAGGAAAACCCAAGATGGTGAGAAGCTCAGGGAGAAGTAGTCCAGGCTCCAAAGTCATTTGCTCCTTATATGTATACAAGCCCCCGCTCCCCTCATTTGTTTCGCTGAAAGACAACAGGGAACCAGTTCCGCCCTAAAAACAATGTCCTTTTGTTTTTCAGGGAAGAATCAGTTAATAGCTCTACTATGTGAATGCATAGCTTTTGTGTATCAGTTGGTGTGATCCGTACTAAAACTCATCAAATTCCTAAAATAAATGGCTCTGTCATATGTTAGGTTGCCAAGGAGTTTCTATTTATATGATTCTTCTACACTGTGGATAATTTTATATATCTCCAACTATTTTAATTGTACAACTGTTATTTTTCTTTCTAGCGCTTGAATATTCTGGTTTCCTACCTGTTTCCCCACCGTCTCCTCTTTTCACCCTCCCTTCTTTCCATGTACTGAATTTTACACATTCTTTGTGGAGAAGGGGCATGGGATAGCTCTAAGAAACAGAACTGGGCCAGATTGAAATACCCTTGCCTGTGTCATCTATCACTCTGCAAATAATTTGGTTGGTTTTAGCGCCTGCAATAGAGCTGTGATACAGATGTGTAGCTTGAGCTATAAAAGGTATGGTCTTTCCCCTATGTGGCATCACACTTTGGAAACATCCCTTCTTTTTTGGATTAACTGAGAGTACAGAGTGCACTGTTCTTACATTTTGTGATCTGTTATTGGAATGGACACACTCCAGAATATGCACAATCTTAGGATCTTGGGTCAGGAACAATGGATGGCAAAATTGTCCTCAATATGCCTTGCTATACCTCCTAGAACAGGAAGGCTAAGAAGTGGAGGGAGGATTGAATTCAATGAGTCAGGTTAGTAGTACAGGTTGCTCAATGTGGACACATGATAAATTAAGAGGCTGTGGACATGTGGACATAAACTGATACCAGCTTTTAGGATTCCAAAAGAAAAGTCTGTCCAAAGGCCCATTTCTATTTTCAGTTCCTACCCTTGCTCTGAGGAACAGGTTACAACCCTGCCTGTGCCTTCCATGTGTTGCCAGGCCCACTGTCACAGATACTGAGAAGGCACTAGGGGCATAGAGACACCATGGACCAGTCCAAAGATCCCTGAGAGGCTCAGACCAATGGCAGTGCAATGCAAAAAAGCATAAACAACTTCTGTGAATCCCTACACCCACACACTGGAGAGGCACCATGCAGTGACTGCTCTGATTTACCAAAAATATCACTGAGAAGTTCTCTTGCAAATTTTCAGCCAGAAAAAACATAACGGCCAGCATGGAGTTCATGTAACAACTGCCCACCCGTTTTCATTATTTCACAAATGTGTGATGCATGCTTGTGAGCTGTCAGTGTTAACATTTCCATCTGTCTCTATATTGTTTCTATTCTTAGTTGCTATATGTTGGGCGTAGGTGTACGAAAAGGATTTTTCCCCCTCCTTGCTTCATGAAAGAATACATGAGAACCAAGTACCAACATAAATTTATTTATGAATTTCACTTGGACATTATGAAATATAAAAACTCTGGACGAGACCTGCGTGTTTAATGGGAACCCGAGTAAAAACCTCCCGGTTTAGACTTCTGTGTGCTGCTAAAAAATGCCCTAACTGGCACAAAGACTAAATAAGTCAGAAATACCTTTCCCACTCCAGTCACAGAGGAGCAATAATGTGTATGACTTTCACACATTTGGAAGAAGTGCGGTATTACTTAGTAACAGTTTGGCCTCCTCCTGAACCGGCAGTTTCAGGTCCCGGTTTGTTAAACCACCTAAGCATGTGAGTTTTTTTGCTCATTATGTGACAAATCCCATTCAATCCCTGTTGCAGGAAGTTTCAATGGGACTAGACAGTTATCATATACTCAAGTGTTTGCAGGATCAGACCCTTAGTTGCAGACAGACTCAAATCTCTAGCAGTCAGTGAACCCATAACTTCATCAAGCAGAAGGCTGCTTAATGCATATAGATAATTTACGTCCCATAAGTTTCTTCATATTGGGCAAAACTGGACATAATTCTTTCTAATGCCATTCAAGTTAATAGATGTTTTGCAGCTGACGTCAACAGAGGAAGAAGCTGGTCTCATTTGTTGTATAGTTCACTCTTGAACATAATGTCACTTAAGTCACTGGCAGATATAATTCTGATTCTTACCTTTGAACCATCTTCGCGCTGCTTGGCTCTCCAGCACAGCTAGTGGTTAGTTCAATCCCTTGCATAACTTAAAGCAGCCTCCAGGTTGTTCTGAGTTCTGAGAAACCAAAGCTGGTTTCTAATGTACCCTCCACTGACTAACAGTCTCTGGAGGGCAGCCAAGTCCATTTTTACTTGCATTGTGTTTCCTAAAGAAGGGACTAAGTGTTGTTGTTGAAGAATAGGCTCTACAGAAGCTAAGTATTTCTCCACATCTTAGGAAGTTTTATAGCCCCTTTGTGTCATGGAGCATTTCTGTGGGATATTAGCAAAAGGGTATTAATGAGCCATGGTCTGGCCCTCTGAATTTAAGTGTATAACTCCTCCTCTCTCCCTGACTTTTTGCGGCTTGAAATGGCCCCATTTATCTTGCTTGTCTCCATGCATATACCATGCAGAAACTCAGTTTAACAAGCTGGATGGTTAAGCCATGTATGGTGGCCTCCAATTTATTTTGACATTCAGTAAGAATGATTAAGTAACACATTCATTAAGTTATAACTTTTTCACTAGTTTGCCATTTCAAATCCTCGTTGGCTGTGCCACATGTGGAAAGAATGAATTCCCTCATGAAACAGGAAGTGGACTCCAAACCTCTGAAGTGAGTGCATTGTTTAGTGATGTGAAGACTTTGAAATACACAGATCAAACCATAATTGTAAAAAATAATGGCTCATTGCTGGAAGGGGTGGACTGACTGTGTTGTCAACTGAAAATATGATATGTGTTGTGAGGCAAGGAGGTCTAATTATACAAGTTATTTCCTTTTTATAATAGAAGCCCTTACACCTTGAAATGTATTGTTTGTCATGATTAATGCATAAACAGCAATGGCACTAGATAATTAAATGGACTAGCTAAGAGGGAAATGAAAGGGGGCTGGTGGCTCCAGAATTACAGAAGGTGTGTGGGCATTCTGACATCCAGAAAACACTATAGATCTGTCTTTAACTACCTCAGCCTCATGAAGATAATTAAGAAGAAATGTGGGTGTAGAAAACCAGCAAACTTTTCACATGGATTGGTTAGATGACTTCAGGAGTTTGAAATACAGTTGGCAGACACCCGTGTTGGACATGATTGCCCTTTGATGAGGCAGTTATTGACGTTTTAAAGATGCTGTAGTTAAAACGATGTCTTAAATTTATTGGCCAACAGGCCTTTGTCTAGAATTTCACCATTACAATAAATGTCAAAATACACGCTGACGTGGCTAAGCACCCTTTTAAAGGTTGATTTCTTCCATAAGGAGTTGAATAGCAAATGACCCCAAAATTAACCATAAGAAGGAATATGTCTTAGAATGTATCCTTTTGTAATTATCACCGGTACAATCTGAATTGGAAGAAATGTGGCATTTTGAAAGAGGTTTGTCTTGTATGCATTTTATTAGTCTTCTTTTAAGGAAAGAGGAAGAAAGACCAGGCAGGATGGCCAAGTTGAAAACTATCTCACTGGACAGGAGAGGATTTCATAACTTTGCCACCAAACTGTTGTCTGACCTCTGGAAAGTCAGTTCACTTCTTTGCACCTCAGTTTCTCTATTGGCAACATTGTGATAATAGCAATATTTCCCTCTGTTGTAAAAATACTTTGAGATGTAAGTTGAAAGATGACGGACCATATTTCCTCACATACAACATGCTCTTTTTTTCCAGAAACCAGTTGCTGAAAAGTAGTGTAGAAATTATATGTGATAAATATGGTACAAGCAGATTCTGCTACTTACCTGGCAAAAATAAAAGTAACTTCTGCATACAGTCCCCAAGGAGCAGAACAATGAGTAGGCTAGACTTCCTAGCTGATGTTCCTTAGTTACTTAATAGAAAGAAACATATTTTCTCTTAATTCTGCTTTTCAAAAACAAGGTGTGTTATCTTTTTCCAGGGTTTGTTGTACGTAAGAAAATACGGTATACAAGCTAACCATTTATTTTTATGTCAGTTGTATTGTTTTTTAATGGGCATTGTTATGAAAATGCTCAAGAACATTGAAAGGCTGGTGGGTGGGAATAGAACTGATGACATCTATTAACAGAGAAAAGTTGGATGTAGCAATAGGGATCTGTATATAATCTCTGGGTTTGTGTTGTCCTAACACACTATCACCATACCTATAAAACAATGGGAGCTTTGGAATACCAAAGTCTGCATATAGATGATTACATGGAACTATTTTTTTTCACGCCCCTTAAATAACACTTTTGGTAGACTTTCAAACATGAAAAGACCTTTTGCGATGGGCGATGTCTATTCTGTATTGTTTACCCTGTTGTTCAAGACTCACTGTCTCGTTACCCAGCTTCTATCTAGCCTCTTCCTGATGAGCTAGTAAAGTCACTGATGTAGAAGACTTGCATAAACATTTCAAATTTTAGTTGGTTTGTTTCAAAGCGTTCAGCACAGGCCCATTTTTTTTGTTTAAATTTGTGAAGATTTTTTCAATATTATTTTGAATGTTTTTATTGTAAACATGATTAGAACCAAATGTGATCCTACATTTCATTTTGAAGAGTGAATCTTTTAAGTAAGTGCATGATTTCCCAAGGGAAAATATCAGTCTTGTTAAAAAGGCCATTTTTTGACCCCCCAAGAAGGAAAGATAGGAAATGGTGAAGAATGGGTTTATGAACTAAGCTAAATTCTAGCTCTGTATTCGAAAAGTGATGCCTCATTTTTACTACTGAAAATTATTTGCAGGAAAAATAGTAGTAAATCCAAGGTTATAGGAAGAGTGATCTGCACTAAAGGAATGAATCTCACCGCACTTTGTTTCCTCGGTGTTTCACTGTTAGGTCCTTGTCTATTCTATCCTCTATTTCTACATAGATTCAGATCCTG
Organism: Crocodylus siamensis; assembly: GCF_052110815.1. Lineage (NCBI taxonomy): Eukaryota > Metazoa > Chordata > Crocodylia > Crocodylidae > Crocodylus > Crocodylus siamensis. Next base: position 201,668,741 of record NC_143396.1, read on the forward strand.
GGATCATTAGCATAGTGTTTGAGCAACTTCTAGTAGTGTATTAAGTAATGTGGCTAACATCTATCGTATGGTATTTGTTGTTTCCTCATCTCTAGGGTAAGAAACATGTGGAGCATCTGGTCTTGGTAGGAGCTTCTTTTTAAACTGTTTTTATGTTGTGCATTGGCAGGGTAAGAGGTATGAATTCACCCATAAATTTTTCTCTCTTCTCTCTCTTTTTTCATATAAGCTTTTTCTGTTCCTCATCCCTTAGTCATTGTCCAACACATGATGGTCTTCTGCACCCTCAGTTAGACCTGATATTTCTGTGTCAAGAGTGCTTTCAAATGCTTTTTTGTTCTCCAGTCTTTGCCTAGTTTCTGTCATCAATCTCCCACCCATGGACATATTCCAGAATTTTCATTGTGTTTCTTGGCCATCTCTGAACTCTCTCATAGATCACCATTTTCATAACTTACAGAAGTTTTTATTCCCCAGTCTACCCTGTTTGGCACTGAATAACCATAGAGACTTAGTTAGCTGTTGTTAGTCTGAAGTCAAGCAGAAGGCAGAGTAGAATTACATGTACTGAATAATCATCTCATAATACACTTTCCCACTTACCTTTTCATTGGCAGTGTTCACAGAGAATGTATTCTAGTGGCTCCTAACTTTTAGGCAGCCCAAAATGACCATAATAAATGAACAGAGGACTAAGCTTGGATTTGTTTAAAGCAAGTCTCTAAAAAGTTTGTTTGACACAGCCAGAATCTGTAAACCTTTATCACAGGGGTTCGGTAAAAAAATGAAACCAATGTGAAGTGCAGAATTTCGGATATCAAGAAAGATGAAGAATGTGGACTTACTGTATTTGCTTTTTTTGGGTCCATACCAACCACCAGCAAAATAAAATTGATAAATCAGCTTAACAGAGACCAAAGGGCAAGACCAGTTAAACATGCTCACACATCTCCTTGGCCATAAAAGCCTATTTCACCAACGCTGTTTCTGTCTGATAACTGCTTGTGGCACTGATTAATGGAATAACTTCCCAGCTTTTCTCTGCTAGTGCTGTAAGCACAGGTGAGTATGTTTGAGGCATTATGCCTCTACCCTCTCAGAAAATGAGAGTCAGCTAGAGTTTAATATATGTTCCCCCAGGAGACTACTGTGGATGCTACAGACACAGAGCTGGGTCTCTTTCTGCTCAGCTTGCTTATGACTTCTAATTCTTCATAGTCTCACTGTTTTAGACTTAACTTCTCAAATTTGTTCTCCAGATTGGCATGTAAATGAAGTCCATATTGTTTCAATGAATGGCTGAGCAAAACAAGACTATACACTCAACTTTAGGGCATTTTTCTGTTGGCCTGCATGTTTGGGTGTAACATGTTAATGCTTAAATGTTATAGTTGATGAATTCCAAAATTACATGGAATACTATCCCAGCTGCTGCAGTTGGCTTTTGGGGCCCCACAAGGTTCTCTGGCATCTTATGAAGGTCCATTGGCATCTTCATGCCAGACCATGGATTAACACAAAGGTCAACATGGATCTGGGATACTTGGGCTGAAAACTTTTGATTTTGGCAACATTTAGAAAACAGGAAGAAGGAATGGGAGATGCATAGAACCTTGTGTATCTGATTGGCAGACCTAGCAGCTTCAGTCACATCTGCAGTTGTCCATATGTAAAATAACTGGTTGATAGCAGCCATTAATACCTTCCAGCACTCCTTCCATTAGAGTTGTGCCCATATAAAAGGGTGGTGCCATGGATGACTTCCCTTCCAACAGAAAAAAAAGATTTAAGGATGGGTAGGAGAAAGGGTGTGGGAGGGGAAAGGACTGCACAGAGTTTCTAGCATGGCTATAAGAATAAGGAATGGGGCTTATGGAGAATAGGAAATACACAGAGTCCCTGCTAGGGTCTGGGAACTCTGGGGAAGGGAGGTTATCACAAAGGGAGCTAGTGGGGGTGGTTGCAAGGATGCAAGAAGCCCCAGGTGTATGCAATGCCTGGACAAGCTGCAAAGTATGTGACTTTTATAGTCAGGCTGTGGAACTCAAATCAGCTCATTCTTAAATTTCCACTTGGACGGGGTAGCTTCATCTCTCTGATGAGTTGTGTGTGTGTGTGTGTGTACACATACTGTATTTTCTTGCATGTAACACCACCTTTCCCCTAGAAAGCAGCTGCTGGAAATAGGAATGTGCATTATATGGAAAAATATGGTAATAGTAAGTTCTGCAACTTACTGGATGAAACCAAAAGTTTCAAATCTTCAGCAATCAACTGGCAACAAAACAATGAGCAGGCTAGGCTCCCTGGCTGCTGCTACTCAGTTACTTATTACAAAGAAAGATCTTTTTTATCTTCATTCTGCTTTTCAAAATCGAAGTGCTTATCATATTCTAAGGCATGTTGTATATGAGAAAACACAGTATATACGATACAATCCCATACATATGTGTATGCATATTTATATAGGTGTGAGCAGAAGCACACATGAATGTCTTACCCTTATAGTTTATTAGGTAAACTTGTAACACTGTCCAACTATGAGCTAGAAGAATTATGAAAATGGCCACAATCAACACTTCAGAATGTATCTACCATTTACTAAAGCAAGCTGTGGATTGTAAATTGAAATAGTATTTACACAAGCCACTGCCACTACAAAGCTTGTTTCACTCCATTAATTCTTCATACATGCTACTGCAACGTGGCATGACAGAGGCTAAATGGATGTGTGATACAACCCAAGCATAACACAGGTAGACTAGCTAAAGTAAAAGAAAATCATTTCAAAATGTGACTTTCAATATATTACAGAACAGAACTTTTATATATCACAAAACATTCTCAAACCTCTGTGTTTGCTTCCAGACACTGGTATTGCTACAGACAAACTTTGAACTGGAGGAGCACTGGCATGTAATGAGCACATCCAGTATTACTGCAAGATTTTTAAGAGGATTTTTAGTGACTGAAGCACTAGGTTATGATCAATGAACTGCAAATATTTCATAAAGGACTGCAACCACAATGGTCTTGATTTAGCAGCTCACATGTGAGGGGTCCCATTTAGAAATAAAACACTGTGAGCAAACATTACACAATTGGGCCCAATAAGAGGTGAACAGAAACCTCACAAGTAGGAGGTGAAGGCTTTTTGGCAGCTAAGCTAGCCAGACCTCTGATGATTTATCAGTCTCCAATGCAATTCAATATCAAATAACTTGATGAGATAAGTTGTCTGCATTTTTATGAGTCAAAGCTTTTTGTGGGTTGTCAATAAATATCAATGGTTATCCAAAAAGCAGTGGGCTAAGTTTGGCTCCAGCTGCACTACTTACACCATGTCTATCTTTTTACCAATGAATATAATTGTTTTCATGCAAGGCTCTCTGTTTTTTTCAATTTTTGTTGATCATAGATTTGAAATTCAACCCTTTTAAATCAATGTTTTCTTCTAAGTTAATACAATCATTAATACTTCATATTAGGGTTTTATTATTGTGCAAATTAGGGATACTTACAAAAGGAATTCCAAAATTGGATAGGAACCTTCATTCCTTCCTTCCAATAAACTTCCTAAAAGACAAGAACTGGTGCGATTCTCTGACTCTTAACAGGGCTCCACTTAAAAGCCCTACAGTCATACCCTGTTCACTTTCCCTGTCACCCTTCACTCTGTGTGACACAGGACACTTGGCAAGAAGGACCTATGATCTGACCCAGTAAATGGCAATTCTTGTGTTCTTAAGAGACTTTTTGAAAACAAACCTTTACAATCTACTAATTCTTATTAGATTTATTTTACATTGGTACAACTATTCATAAAATGCTTATGTATCAGAGCTTTTAAACAGTAATAACCAAGAGGCAATAGTAAAAATGTTATAATTTACATATGAAGAAGTTTTCTTCAGTGCAATTCCTATCTAAAAATGCCATTTTTTCTTAATATGGCCTGACAACCTAAGCAATGCATTCTATTGCAATGAGTTTTGCATCAAAATTGGTTTTCTGTGTTTCAAATCTGAGCAAAAAATGTGAGCTACTTAAAATTCAATATCTTTTTTGATCTTAATTCCCATCACAGTAGAGCTCTTTAGGCCTCACCAATGTGCTCTAGGTACAGTATCATAGTATATTATTCATATTTTGAGATCTAACCCAAATTAATAAATCAAAGGGGAAAAAACTATACATGCCTAGAAGGGTAAATGATCAAGCCTAGAAAATATAGCAAAGAACATAAAGAAAATATAAATGGTTTGCAGACTATGTAACAAAATGTAATGGTTAACATAAAAGGCTCAGTTCTGCCCTGATTTCCACTTCAGGCAGTCATAGTGACTTCAGTGATGTTTACATTCCTGTAACTAAGGGCATAATAAGGTCTCTGTATAATATACAGTGGGATAAGACATAGCAAAGAGAGAGGAAAAATTAATAAATTCACAAAAGAAAAGCAGAGGTACATAAATCCAAAATTCCTTGAAAACATTGCATTGCATAGAACCAGTTTAAAAAGAAACACTGCCCAGGAAAAAATGGTAGAAAATGTTATTTACAATTTTACACTTTATAGGCACCAGTCCCTGTATATACAAGAAAGAGACCCAATCAAGTATTCCCTCAGGCCAATGGATGGATTTCTGTTCATTTCAGTGGGCTTTAGATAACATCCACAAATCTGAATAAAAGGGGTTGGACTGAAATATGCTGCAAGGCTGAGAAAGAGAATTCTCCCATCCACCAGGTAGTCTAGGACCATGACAGCAATGTACCCAGCCTCCTTCCAGCTTCTACTGTGGATGTGGTAATGGGGATGAGTTTAAGGAAGATACAGTAGACATACCTTGATGCTGAAGGAAAAAGGAAATGGCAAAGGCAGAGCCCTCACTAATGCTAGCTGCTGCAGTCGGCTTTTGGAGTCCCACAAGGCATCTCATGAAGGTCCATTGGCATCTTCATGGCCGAGTGGATTAACATAAAGGTCACCATGGATCTGGGATGTATGGAGGGATACCAAAATCTCTACAAAGTAGCTTTACACACCCATAACATCCTTTCGGAAATGTCAAATGCTTCTTAGTCACAGATGGGGAACAGATTCACATTATCAATGGGAAATACAGTTGGAAGACTTACAGATAGGTAACTACTGACCTCAAATGTACAAAGTTTTAAAGTTTATTTACAAAATGGTGTGATCATCTTATTAATGGTACAGTCTTAATTCCCAGTATTCAATAAAAAGAAAGACAGCAAACAAATCAAGTATGTTACTAGGGCACATCTTGGCTCTATGCACAGCTAATTCAGTGCAAGTCTTACTGACCACAAGTCATAGGCATTGAATGAAGAGAATGCAGTGTGGTCTGCAGAAATGTATTTAATTTTTACCTGTGCACAGACCTTTGCATTTTACAACTAAAAGAAAAAAATCTGCCATAGTCCTTCAAACCGTTCATTCCTGAACATTTTAATTTATTGGTATTGCATTGTTTTTAACTCTCACAAGTAACCCTCAGATAAGAAAGTTACATAAGGTATTTGAAAAACAACTGGTTAAAACTCGAGAGGTTCTTGTGCATTAAAGAGGTCTGATTCAAAGCCTGCTGAAGTCATTGGAAAGATCAAGACTAATTTCTGTGCTTGGTTTAAGACGCCTAAGTGTAGAGGAGATAGTGGGTAGGGGCATGAAGAATAATATCTGACAGTTAAACACTCTTTTCGTTCCCAAGAATCTCAACATGCTATATAAACATTTACATGACAGGAATTCCCTCACTCACTTCTGGGCCTGGAATGTGGCAGCTGTTTAAAAGTGCTCAGCAGCAGTATTAAACTATTGGCATGCAACTCTGCAAAAACAAAGGCACAGGGCCAAATTCTGCCCTCATGCATGCATGTACATGTTTCCTTCAGAGACAAATTCTCCCCCACTGCTGTCCCTCTTAACATTGGTGGGAATTTATTGAAGTTGGAGGATAGAGGACCTGGCTGGGATCCATTGTTTGTTGTTTAAATACAAATAATGTTAGACTGTGAAAGTTCTCAGATGTCTGTTTTAGAGGCTTGCCCAAAGTTTTGGAGGTTTGCTGATTTTTAAGAGCTACCAAAGAACTAAGTCTATGCATTAATTAAAAGCTGGTAAGTATCTGGCAAGAAGCACACATGCTGCAGGGCCTGACTATATTATCAGTTACATTTATTATAGAATCTGATCCTTTTAAAAATTAAAACTAATTCATTGTTATGTGTCTAATTGAAACACACTGAACACCGAACACTTACAGGAGATGAGACAATACCAAACCTTTCACCCTCCAGTGCAGTAGTTGTTTTCTGATCTTCCTTAATCATAGACCTCCAATGGCAGGACTCATCACAGAAGTACATGTCTGTCTATCCACCTAAACTAGCTGTAAATGGATCATGTTTCCCCGGCTCTGAGGAATCGCATACAACCTGTTTGGGGAGAGAAGGATTTTCTTTTTCTTTACTATATCTGCAACTGTTTTTGATTCTTCTGTTTGTTATTTTCTCCATTCTTCCCCATCACCTCCAACAGAGATTCATTCAGAACCTCTCTTTGATAGCTACAACAGTCAAGAAGCGAGCTGTAGAGTTGCTCAGGTACTGTACATTTGTCGCTGGATACTCTGCTGAACTCCCAGATACTTTTGCTGTTGCTTATACACTAAAGTTTGTAATGCCTCCAAGAGAGCATGAGGGCAATCTGGTGACACCAGTGGAACTAATTTCCATCTTCTGCATGCATTGTGAGCACAGAAGCAATCTAAGCATCTTCTAATGTGGCTTCTGGGTGAGTTTTGCTCTCTGTCCTCCTTTACGTGTCTATGCGCTGCCATGACATCATGTACAATGCTGCTATATTCAGTTGTGGCCTCAGTTCTTGCCTCCTGAATCATGCCTTCCTTAACTTGAAGTACTGCTGTGCCATCTCTGATCATTGCCTTCTCATGTCAATCTGTGTATGGAGCAAATATGGCACTTCATAACCACAATAACTTCAAAATTACTGTGTGACTCAGCACAGACAGTGTACTTATGTCAGATACCCTGCCAGTCTTTTCTGCTTATTTTTAAAAGAGGCTGAGAAATTATTATATACAACCTGGTGCAGATCCTGAGCCAGGCTCTGGCTTCTTTGAACCCCTTCCTAACAAGGTAGCTAATGATTTCTCCTCTGTGGGGAATCGCTGGCTATCATAAAACTAGCGTGTTCAATTTAATGCCACCTTTTCCCAGCCTGCCTACTCTCAGAAGTACACTGGAAGTGCAATCAGAATGCAATCTCTGTGTTGCATAATGGACCATGGTGATACCCTACAGCTGGGACAAATTAAACCAGCTGAAAAATTTTGTAAACCTGCCTCAGTTATCAAATAAGCTCTGCAGAAGCCCTAGGAATAAGGAGAGCATAACGATGGACTGCAGCCTTCTTTCCCCTACCCTTTGAGCCCTGTGCTGAACATAGCTCATCTGTGCTCTCCACTGGTGTTTGAAATTTGAACTGCGTTGGTTAGGTATAATTGACCAGATAAGCCACGTGGTATTTTTTTTCCTCTTCCCTGCTTAGATGAGTACGAGCTCATTTGGCATGTGTACACACCTGTGCAAAACTACCATTCATCTCTTCTGAAAAGTGGCACGTGTGTCTTGGAAACTCACATTCTATGAACATTTATGCCAATAAAATGCAATCACATGAATAGTGGCAGAAAGCAGACATAAAAAGGGTAATGGTATTAATGAGGGTGCATAGCTCTAATAAATTTGCCATAATCGTGTTTTTCTCATGTAAAAAAAAAACTAATGAAAAGGATGATACATATTTGCTTAGAGAGGTGTTATAAATATTATTTAACATTGGAAACATACCTTGCATCAAAAGATGTCAGTGTATTGTAGAAATGTCCAGTCTGCTATCATAACAGAATATTGCTTATGTCTTTAGCAAACACTTAACCATTACTTGCAGTTTTTGCTAAAATAGAAGCTAAAACTTTCTTTTTCCTTGGGCTTCTATGGTACAAAACAATTATGGATTTTTTTAAATATACAATATAAACCATTGGGACTAGCAGAGCTAGTTTAATTGCTTTGTCTTATGCACATAATGTAGCATTATCAAATGAGCTACATAAAAAGTTCAAATACTCTTGCGTTAGCCTTTTCACTGTTTTGTTGTTACTGATAATTACTTATTTGCTAGAAGCTAGCTGAAGCACCTCTGCTTTTGAGTAGACTTTGCATAGGAGAAATTCAGGTTTATGATGAAGCCTGGCACAAGGCCGTATGCACCAATGAAGCATCATGTTCAGGATGTCTGGAACACTGTTGAAGACCAGACGTACAGGAAGTCTTCACAGATTGACAGTAAAATAGGCTCATTGTGTGGCTGTAACTTCCAAGTTTACATGAATCCAACGGTGTTAATATGATCAACTCTTGGGGAAGGGCTGTGTCCATAAGTGAGAATCAGCCACAAACTAACTGGCTCCAGGGTTGGGGATATGTTTCTTCTTGGCCCAAAGTTGAGGGGTTGATTTTGACTCTTAAAAACCTACCACATTCATTTTACCTTCGTAAAACCTAATTACTTTGTATGACTGAAATGAATTTGGTCTCAGCCCGAGAAGGAACCGTCAGTTCACACTGATGTGAAGGTGAGGCAGGTGCTGTCTGTGCTGTGCTTTGTAGTCATGCAACAGTCAAGATGCAGTTATTCTATTACAAATGTGTTATGTCTGCAAACTCAAATTGTGTTTATAATTCACTGCAATTTTTAGCACCACTTGAGTTGGCAAAGTGGATTCCAAACCAAATTTTCATTCCTTAAATGTGAAAAAAATTAGCAAAGCTCAGTAACTAGGAGACACAAATAACTGTAATTAAACATAAAGTACTTGTAATGAAATTAGATATGACCTCACCCAATTAAAATTATTAATAGAAATGCATACTCGGATGTCAAAATCCAAGTACATTGACATCACTCTCATTTGTATAATCAGGATTAGTTTATATTTCCTGACAACAAGGAGAGATGGGAATCCAAATGGTTGCTCCTTGATCTTTTTTTCCTTTGAAAAACACTTTGAGATGATTCTATATTAATAAAGTTGACTGTGTAAAGGTAACAAGAAAAGTTTATTTGAGGAAAAAGACTCAGTAATATTGGATGTTAGTTGATATGGACTCTTAAATGATCATTCCTTTTCAATAGTGGAATTTTATTGCTTCTCTTGTAAAGGGGAATGTAAAGACTCCTCCAAACTACTGTAACATATCATTACATTTTTTCAGTGCTTGGTCCTGACACATCAATCATTTTAATGCATAACCCAGCAGAAACAGAAGCCAGAAGTGCATGCTTCTGCTTTTCTTTTTTACTAATTACTACATCATTAGTGCCTATGGGATAATTTAAATTTAATTCGGGAAGCAAGCACTGATCCTTTCCCCCTGCAAACAATCTACTGTTGCTGTAGGGATAAGTCAACATTACACTGATTGACAACCCTTATTTGTACTCTCTTTCCTTTGTTGGATTAAAAAAAAGAGAGAGTGAGCAGTTTGTTTCATGTGCATGAGAAACTATTTTAATTATCGGGGATAAAGGATTTGGAGTTTCAAGATAAACTTTTTATCGGTTGATTTGCCCTGCTAATGACTCCAAGAGGCATGGAGATCAAGAGACAGCAAATTTTCTGATTCAAATTAAAGTTTATCTGAAATGGAAAGAGTTTCCCATTCCCTTTCCAGACAGACTGCTTTTCTCTGTATCACACTGCTTGTAAAACCTCACTAGGGACAATACACACACCTGACAGTGTTAGTGTATGAGACATCATTTTTCAGCTGCTACTGAGGTGAGAAATGCAATAAGAGCAATCTTTATGGGTTCAAGTGGGAGCCGATGGAAAATATTAGGATGCTTGAGCCTTACAATAGGGATTTAATATGTTGTATTCCTTAAAATGGACACAACATCTGTGTATTCCTTACAGGTCACAGAACATCTTTGGAAAAAGATTAGGTAGGTTTGCCCATGAGACTGTATTTGCATCCTTTTGGGCTCACTCATGGGAAAAATGTCCATTGAAGTCAACATCTACAAGGCCTGGAAAATGAGGAGCTAAGATTGCATGGGTAAACGTTAAAATCAAGAGCCTGGTAGAACCTTATTTATAAAGACTACATTGTCACTGTCCCCACTAACCAAAAGTCTGCTAGTAACGATTCTTAAGAATCAATTATGTCACATAGGTATTGTCAGAGTAAGGTGGCTCTCTGACCCTGCCCTCTTCCCCCAGGCATGTCCTTATCTTTGGGCAGCTGAGAAGTCCTGAATGCTGTAAGAATCCTCATCTGTCCAGTTAAAGTATAGAGTGCCTTGCAAGAAAGTGCACTATGGGCAAGAATCTGGCCCATAGCATATACGGAGTTGTAACATAGTTCCTTACCAGAATTAAAAACAGGTCTTACTTACCTATGCAGAGGCAAAGCACGTGATGAGAACTCTTGTGTGCTATCTAACCAAACCCCACAAATGAGAACATTCATTAACAGTTTGTTTATTTAACAAGGTTTAACCTGCTTAGTGGTAATGAAGTCACCTTTTCCACAATTATTTTATAGTATCCATCCTACCCTCTTCTCCCAAAAGACAGTTAACAGATGATCCAGCATCCATGAACTAGGATATTTTTGTACTGTTTGTGTGGATGTGTATTTCACTAAGGGGAGGGGTCTCCCTCTAGAAATAAAACAGATGTATTACATTTTTTTAAATAGTATCTCATCCTACTGCCATTAAACTTGAATAGTAGTTCATTGAGATATTTGTAGATGTGTTGGTCTGATTGTGCAACATAAAAACATGTCATCCTGTTCACCCCATTATTAAAAAAACAACCCTGTGAACTGGATGGTTCCACAGAAGTGTTATCAAATTTGAAAAATACAGAGATGTTTTAACTCACCACTAATTTCGATAAGGACTGGTTTCATGGTTACTTGTGAAATCCCCTTGTCTCTAAATTCCACTCTTGGCTGACCAGTGCTGTAGCAACAAAGTTTAGCATCCAGGGCAAAGCCTGCAGCAGTAGCCTGCCCTCACCCTACACATAGATCTGGGGGGCAGATGCCCCCCAGCTATGTTTGCCCAGGAGTGCATACAGCAGCATACAGCCGCCCTTCCCCTTCCCTCCCTCTCCCCCCCAGTGAGCCACTCATGGCTGGGCAGCATCTGTTGGCCACCCATAACTGCCTGATGGCAGAAGCTTAAGGCTGTGGGGTGGGACAGGTTGCAACCGAGGATAGCATTTGGCCTGCAAAATTGTTATTACTGGTGCTCAGACTGAAGGAACTGAGCATGTTCGTAGATCCTAGACTGAGGTTGCAGGGATCACAGTTGCAAACTCATCTTTTTGCTTGTAAGATCACTCAGTTTGATCTAGGAATCCATTACTGAGACACAATACATGCCGAGCTCTTTCCAGAAGGCAGACACACTGTAGCAGGAACATATGTAACAGCTCTTCCCTCTCACTTGGAAGGGTGCAGTGAGATTAATACTGGTAGAATTTAGGGGAATCTTGGAAGTGCTACCAGGAATATCAGCTACACTAATCTCTTTTCAGCAACATTGGTTCCCTTAACATATTTTAAACCTTGTTTTATGCAGAAGGCCTTCCATACCCTCACATTTCTAAACCTTGAAATATTCACTGCTTTTGGCATCAGATGAATGTAGGTGTTTCTTAGCAAAGGCAACAATGAAGACATCAATGACATATCTACACTTCTTAAAGAAAAAGCCCACTGCACAGGCTAGAGACCTGAATTTGCTCCCACTGAAATCAATGGATCTTTTGCTACTGATTGCAATGAGATCAGGTTCAGGCCAGAGTTGGCTGGTCCTATCCTGTGAAACCTGCAGCCAAGGGGCCCCCTGCATCCAGCCGCTCACCGTCCCTTCCCCCCTCTCTTCCCAGCTGCTGTCATCACTGGCTTCTTCACGGCAGGGGCCCCCAAAACTATTTCTTGCAGGGGGCCTCAAAAAATTGTGGCCTGGTTCAGGCCTTAAAGTTTTTAAATGTACCTGCTACAACTGATTCATGAGATGGATGGTATTTTATTAGATCTGCAAGAGACAGAAAAAACAAAGCCCACCTTTTATTTTTAGGGGCTACTTGTAAAAGGCCATGCATGTGGGACCTCGGGTAAAAAATCCCCCAAACTGGCTCTGAAGGGTTGGTTTGGGGGGTAGATTTTGGAGGGGGGGGAGTTGTTTGTTTTCTTTCCCTTTGGGGGAAACAGGAGTAACTAAAGTGAGAGCATCATAACCATGTGTACGGCACTGAAACTAAAACCCTGTTAATAAAAGATGCATCATTCTAAATGCATGGGATTTTGATTCTTGTAATCCATGCAGTTGCGTGTCTATTAGAGGCAGGCGAGGGATCAGGTGACATGCACGTCAGGAGCGTGGAGCAGGCAGTCGTGTGGATTCCCACCCACACCCTCCATTCACGGCGCGGCGGGGCCGGGCGGGCTCCGCTCACCCCGCCGAGGAGCGCGCAGCCTCCCGGGCTCTGCCGAGATCAAATGGAGCTACTCAATCAGGGGATGCCATCATCCCCCTCCGCCCGGCAATTTCCACTATCAATAATTTAATCTACTCGCTGCAGAGCCAGGAGGGGAAAACCAGCAAGCGAGATTTGGGGGGGAAAACCCCAACCCCCCATACCCCTCCGAGCCAGTTATGGGGGCACTTTTCATTCGAAGTCCCGAACCCCAACCAGTTGGGGGGGGGAGTTCATCCCGCAGCGCCTTTATCTTTTATTTTAGCAAGTGGCTCCTAAAAATAAAAAGGGGTTTTGCTTTTCTGCCTCGATGTCGTAGAGAGGAAAAGTCTCGCCGACTACCTAGCTTGTGTGAAAGTGCCGGGGGGGGGGGGGGAACGTGATCCGCGGGCAGTCATGAATAAACAATGCTCCTGATTATCTTGATTGCATTCTTAATAGGCAAACTCCGGAGAGGTCAGGGCGGGAGCTCTATTTAAGCGGCGCTGGCTCGGTTGAGACGCGGGTGGGGGAAGCGATGGGCTCCAGCGGAGCGATGGTGTGCCTCCGTCCCCTCAGGAAGGGGCGAGGAGGCGGCGGGGGGGCTGCCGCGGGAGGAAGAGGAGGGGAAAAGGCGGCGCGGTTGCTCCCCCCTGGCGGCGTGTGTCTCTGCCCGGCCGGAGCAATAGGAGCCCGGGCGGGGAGATCTAAATAATTGCTGAGCCCGGAGCAGGCGAGGCTCGTGCGAGAGGCTCCTGCGCCCGCCGGGGGAGGAGGAGAGGGGAGGGAAGGGGGCTCTTGGCCGCTGCGCCCGCCCCCCCCTCATCAAGCTTTGATGAGACACTTGAGCCGCCTCCCGTGTTGCTGGGGCTGCAGGCGGCGGCTGGTGGGACCGGGCGGCGGGGAGAGAGGATGTGACTGCCCGGAGGGGACCCGGCCAGGCTTTGTGCGCACCGCAAGGTACGAGGGGTCCCGCCGGGCCGGGGCGCGGGGCCCTCCGGCGGCAGGTGCCGCTGCCCCGCCCGCATCGCCTGGGCTCAGCCTGCTCGGGCAGGCACCGAGGCCGAGCCCCCCCAGCGCGCTCCTTGTCTTTCAGGTAGACCCCCCGTTTGTGGAGCCCCCCGTGCCTGTGCTGGGCTGAGTTCTCCCAATCTCTCCTCCCGCGTCAAAACTCCGTGTTTTGGTGGGCGCTTTATTTCCTTGTGACCCTCCGGTGTCATTGGACTCCCGGTCTTTAAGTTTCCCTGGCTAGGCGCTCTCCGGGCCGCTGGGATTTGGCAGCGGGCAGCGCCGCCCTGCCTGGAGCCGGGGGGTGTTTGGGATGCTGGCGTGCGATGGAAAGAAACTCCTTGACCGCAGCTGGGAATAACGCACCCGCCCTCGCAGCAGAGGCACAAGTGAATGGGCAGATGCACTTGTTGAAACGTAGCCCTTGGCTGGGATGTGAAACGTGCTGATTCCCAGCACTGGTGTGCCCGTGCCGTCCCGGCTTTGTCCTTCCCGGCTGCTGCGTGTGGGCTGAAGGCAGGCTAGGACTTCCCTTCCGCTAGCTCGGCTGCCTGTCTTCTCTGGGCGTTCAGTGGAGAGCGCTCTGCCCAAAGGAAAAGTTTCTGGATGTGAGTGGAGGTCAATTGCCTCTGTGGGCTCCTGCTTGAAAACTGAGAAGTGAGGAGATGGGAATGCTCCCCCCGCCCTTACTTTAAATTCATACCTCATTGAAAACTTTCATCTTCCATCTGAAAAGGAATTGACATTAGATGGTAAACGTGCCTACATGGCCAAAAGCTGAATGAATGATTTAGAAGCCTTTTACTACCCATCTGCTTTTCTTTTAATTTTGTACTTGTATAAGCATAGAACAATGGGCAACAATTGTATGTTCCTTCTTTGTCCCTCCTCCTCCTCCTTCCAGAGATGCTATTAGTGTCTTGACTTTGAACATTAAAGTTTTTAAAAAATGTACATTTTTACTTCCAGTTTATTATAGGTTGCTGTTTTGAGGTTTTTACAGTCGTGAGATCAATGGTCATTACTTATTTATGCTTCTAGTAACGGAGTTTTAATGTATGCAAGAAATCTATCCTAGCTGCATATTCTCTTCAGCAAGTATTTATGTATCTTTAATTCATGGGTTGACAAAAATACATATTAATGAAACTCTCTGTAGCGTATCTGTACAAGCAAGGGACCAGACTGAGCCCCTTGCTGCACAGGTGAGCAGTTTCATCCCACTGTCTTGAGTAAATATTCATCAGCATAGATGAGGAGTTAGTATGCAAACAGGGCCAGACTACAATCACATACTCCAAATATAAAGTAATTTTGGCACCAGATTATGAACTGACCTTATTTTGACTAGTTCCTTTTAATTCTTGAATAGGATAGACATAAGCTCACTGAAATCCAATGAGTCTACTATGGAATAAAATGTTAGTTTATGCGAGAAGAGCATCAGAACTGGCCCTCTTAGTATTTTCATTATTATAGGACCCAAACATAGCCTAGCCTGAATGGATGTGCAAGGATTTGTTGGGGTGGGGCACAGTAGAAGACTTCTAATGCCCCTATTCTGTTATACCACACACTGGTTTGATATGCAAGAGGGGGGATACCAGTATACTAGGACACATGTAGAGAGAGCAGTTTTTAACTGTGCACATTGCTCTGGTGCAGGGTACCTCCCCCTTGAGATGTAGGGGGAAACAAGGCGGACTGTGACGTTCTTCTGATCTGTTACTAGAGCCCCAGAGTTGTGTGCTGTCCCTTAGGGCTTGGGGCAACACTACGACTTGGCTTAAGAAACAAACTACCATGAAAACAGCTGGTCACTCTTGCAGTTATTTTCTTAATGAAAACAGATATAAGAAGGCCTTTCTACAGTGTTCCCTAACACAAATCAATTCTCTGCTGTACTACTACCACTTAATGTTCCACTTCACTGAACCACAGCTGGGAAAAACCCATTTATAAATATTGTGCCTTCTGTTCAAACCACCAGCATTCCACTTCCTAGCTTTGCAGATGAGATCCCATCATTATAAAGTTAGAACTAAAAGCAGCCTGCAGCTTAACTCATTGTTGTATGAATTACAGCACTTTCTCACTATATAAATAATAGAATAACGAAGCAGCCAAGAAGTTGCACTGTTGGCTTAGTCCCTTGCACTTGAAAGACTTGCATCTCTTGAAAAGAAAACAGAAGTTAAGGTTTCTATACGGCGACTCTTCTTCTGTTCTTAAGTGAAGATCAGTGGGATTTTTATAGTGGCATAGCAGTGGGTACAGTTAAAGGCTTATGCATGCTTGTTGTCCCATTGGGTTAGTATAGTTTAAGCATACCAGTTCCTTTAGCCAGTTAAATGTAAGGAAGTTATGTGGCTAGCCACCTCCGGCTGCCTTTAATTCTCTGGCTCAAATAACCAGGTACCCATTTACAGCTGAACTGACTAGGGGGCTGGCCTTTGGCAGGAGTCCAGAGCAGGCTCAAACATATGTCTTTGGAGCCATAGTAAGGCACCTTAATTGCTCTGCTATTTTGTGCCTATAGTGAGAATGCATGGGGCTTTTAAAAATAAAATCTTTACATTTAAGAATTGGCTCTTTACATAAACAGATAAGGCAGAAATGTAGTTTTTAATCATGTACCATTTGCCTATATTGGAAGTAGCACTTGAGGCACAGTGGAATACTGGAGGTTCCAGTGTAAGCGGATATATCCCTTTTAATAAGGTAATTACTAACTTGTTTTGACTTGTTTTCAAATTATTGTTGTGAGTACTCCTTCCCCTAATTGCAAAATTGCTGCTTAATTGAAAGACTTTCAATCATTTCCTAGAGCAGTTCATAGGCTGACAAGCCCTGTGATGTCCAACAGTGAATGGCAGCTTGAGGAGAAGTGTTTTTTAAGCTCTAAAGTTGAGCTTTACATATATTTACTCAACCTCTTGCTGAAATGACAGATAATAGGGCAATAACTTAACATCTCTGATTCCAAAAAGGGAATCTGATTTGTGTGCAATATCCCACTTATTTATTAAAATAAGGAGGGCAAATAAAAGCAGTACAGATGTGCTTTTAAACGAGCTGCCTGGTGTGCAGCTGGTTCTAGGACTGGCAGCTGGTCCCCACTGTAACCACTGCCTGTCACGCTAACGTATCTTGTATCATAGTTTTCCTTGCACTCCCTCACCTGTCCACATCCATCTGTTATATCTTGTTTTATGCTTAGATTGTATTTTCTTTGGGGCAAGGACAGTTCTTATTCTGTGTCTGCTTGTACAAAGGCTACAACATTAGGAGTTCTAGTCATGGACCATTATTCCAGGCACTGTCAAAACATAAATAATGGACATTTAATAAATGTATTCAGTAGCTCTCATATTGCTTACATCGGCGTAATAGATGATGTGAAATTAAAACCTTATGGCAAATGGAGGCAAAGGGGAAAAAAAGTTCTGGGGCTAGAAACGGTTTAATAAGACAGATGTCATATTAAAATGCCATGCAAGCCATGTGCATATGAGTAACTTTACTCACATAAGTAAAGTCCTATGAGCAGCAATGTAAATATCCATATGCCAAAATCCATGTCTAAATGTGTTTGTAAGACCCTAGTCTTAAATGTTTGATTTTTCTCCAGAATAATGGAGTCAATCATCAGCTGCTGTTAAGTCAGCCTTGCTGCATTTACTTCAGTTGGGCTATATTTACACTTAATGAATGTCTCACTCTTAGGATCTAAAATATAAAGGATACCAGGTGTTTGGCAATCATAGCATATAAACCAAAGTTCAATTGGCTGGGCAAAAAAAAAAGGTTCATTTCAATAAATATTTTTTCTTTTATAAATCACTCAAGTCTGTCAAGTGAAATAGGAGGGGTTTGGAAACATTCTGTCTTGTATCACAAATTTTAAAACGCAAAGAATTTGCCAAAATGACACTGACTAGATGTGTTTGAAGTCCCTTATGTGACACTGATACTACCAGTAGCAGGGCATCCCAGCATAATCTAGGCATTGCTAATTGATACAGCTGTCTGAAGCAGAGTTCCACTGGACAGCTAGGAAAAGCAAAGGGAACTTCTCTTAACAGACTTCTGTGCTTCACCAGTGACAGCTGTCATAATGCAGCAGCAGTTGTGTATTTGCCTCATTAAGAATGTTGCATCTTTTGGGGAACCAGTTCTCTTTTAAACTAGTTAATTAAGACTTCGGCAGCCATAAGAAATGAATGCCATGCTTTCAATTCTGTACATTTGTTTCTATGTTGGGCCCTCTGACCTGCTTGAAACTTAACAGCTCTTTATTACAGTTACAATTAATTATAAATCATTGGAAAATATTAGCTTTAAAATTTGAGATTAGAGTAATTGGAAAAATACTCATGAAGGAATACTCATTGCAAAAGTTGAGATAAGCATCTGTTGATTTGAATATCTCAAATTATGAGCTGCTACTGCCACCTAGAGACGCATGCTACACATTTACAAGCTATGGCTAGCTCTTGCACGTGCAAACATTGCAGGTAAAAATAGTGAGGTGATCTAAGTCTTAGCTGCTCTTAATTGGGTTTAGTGGTACATGTGTTCCATGTTCTTATTTTCAAAATTCTCGGAGACTATGGTCATGCTTAGGACTTTTCTGATAAAGTAAATAACTATCTTTACCCACTCCTTTATGTTGATTAATTAGATAAACACGATAGATTGCTTTCAGTAAATCAGGTATTTGCTTAACTTCAGGTTATCACTAGGGAAATATTTGCAAGTCAAATAGGTCTAGTTTTGTTACAGGTGGCACTGAGAGTTGATCATGTGTACTAAGCTGCACCAAGTACATGGAATGAAAAATACCTTCAAGGATCTGATTTTTGTTTAAATGAAAATCCATTAGAAAGGAAATTGCTTTCATGGGACTTCTTTCAGAATTGTTTTTGATGTTCTGCCTCTGTGTGCAATCTTTTCTCCATTAAGTCAGTCGCACAACTTCCACTGATTATAATAGGCCCAGGATTTTGCCCTCTCTCTCTCTCTCTCTAAATTCACGACTGATCATTGATGAGTGCTGCTGCTGGTTGGTTAGATTGCCTCCTCTTCATTCTGTGTCCAAATCCCCCTTAACTTTTTCATGTTTCCTTCTGGCTGATGGAAATGATCAACTATGGTAGTTGTTTTCCACTTACAAGTGTGACAAATGCTATTCCTTATTCTAACCATCAGGAATTGCTCATAGTGGAGGTATCACAGAGGATGCCCATGGAGGAGTAGCTTTTTTATTTTATTTTATTTTTTTTGCACCCTCTGGCTTTTTTCTAGAACTCTCATACAATTATTTCTCCCTCAGTTCATTATGAAGCCTGCTTTGGAGACTTTTGGCTAGACTTCTGATGGGCAGTGGGCAGTCGCTGAAATAAGGGTTTTCAATGTTACCTAAGGGAGTTTGATATACAAACCCACTGGAAGTCAATGCAAGTTGATAACTGTTACACAACTATGAAAATTCCCCAGTGATTGGTCTGTAGATCCTATGTGTACATTGCATTGTGCATCTCTGATGGTCTTAATTATTTCTTGCAACCTTTAGCATTCACAAATACAACACACAAAATATATGATCTGCTGATGTCTACTCTCTATGACTTCCAGCATAAACTTCTGGAGTTTTTGTAATATAAAAGAGACATTTACAATGCAAGCTAGGAGTAAAATTGAAAAAAAGATTTACTTTCTCCTGAAAGTGTATTTCTCTTTCTCTGCTGAAAAAGGTTTACTCTCTGCTGTGATTCTCAAAAATCTGGGATTTTAATGTGGGTCTTGTATAACTCTAACTGAAATACATAAAGATATCTGGAAGCAGAAACTGGCCTATTCTGATATGGTTAGAGTAGACAGATGGCCTCACACTAATATGTGGTGTTGTGTAGTGATATATTTCTGGAGAAAATCACTTGTGGGGAAGGTTCTTTGGAAGGAATACTGTTAGGCATCCTTTCCTGAATATCAAAGTGCAAAAGATGTCAAAACATGTTGCTGCATCCTGCTTATTTAGATAGCACCTAAACACTTCCCACGACTCTACTCAATACACATAAAAGGCCAGCAACGATCTTATGTTGTTGGATTTCTTTGAACATGAACATCTGTGAAGAAATACAGTTGGCTAGAACAGGGAATGAAGGGTCATGATCTCTGGATTCTTTATATCTGTCAGCTGCTGTCTGAACCTGGGTACATCACTTAATCTACTTACAGTATAGTTTCTCCGTGTCTAAAATGGACCTGGCTGCAACAGAAGGACTTCAGCTTAAGATCCTGAGAAGAAAAGGAATGATTCATAGTTTCACTCAAGAATTATGAGTCAGTCACTCTCCCTTAAACATAATTGTCATCAAACATAACTGTCATCAAAATAAAGAAAGAGATGTCAACATGGATATTATTGGCAAGGGCTCCTTGTCCACCAACAGACCCTGTTCCTAGCCACTGTTAGATAAGTGAGTCTGCTGATTTTTATGCTCTCATGCTTGGATCTTCAGTTGAAGATCTCACAAGGAAACTCTATTCTTTATCAATTGAAGATCCAATCTAATGGTTGTATATGCCAAAAGACAAGTGTGTGTTTGAAAGACTTCTTTCTGAACACTGCTAAACTGAATCTGAGGGGAATGCAAAGCCAGTAACAAGCTTTAACCAGAACCAAATGCCAATGAACCTTACCTTGCCAATGAACCAATACTTGACCTAAACACTTCTGAGCTTCCTCATTTTGGGCTCCAAATACAAACTTGTCAACTTGTTAAAAAAATCCACAATTACTCTATCTCTGCAAAATCTTAGTCACTAACAGAAGATACCCCATGCAGACTGATCAAGAAAGAGATTGTTGTAATTTTTTTGTGGACTAGCAAAGAAAATTTTACACTTTATTTTTTTTTCTGCACCTGGAAAATAGCCGAGAACATGCACAGTGCTGTCAAAGGAAAGTTCAAAGAGGACAACTAACCAAGCATCTGTCAACATCAACTCAAAAGGATATGGATAAAACACTGTACAGTTGCATTATCCTTTCAGAAACATCTGAGTCCCATGAAGCTGAAACCCATGAAAAAAAATCTAGCTTTCTCTTGAAAGTAAATGATTAGCAGCTGCATTGTTGAAGAAACAGGGTTACCTGAGAACACAGGTGTTTTAAGTCCTTTTAAAGTTGTCCTTACAAAACTGCCACAACCTTTCCACAATTCACTTTTCTTTCCCTAGGATTATAGGGGTAATAGGAATATGAATGATAACTGTCTAAACCCCAAAGTTTATCTATAGCAGACCACAAGTGAGAGAGTAAGATCCACCAAGCTTTATTAAGTAGTAGTGCTTTGTAAAGAAGCTAGGTCTAAAGCTTCCACAAGCCCCCTATGATTGTGGTCAACTTAGGAGTGGCATCTGAATTCCTCAGCTGTACTGCGGAAAGTCTCAAGCACCTGATTCTGATTTAGCTTGGTTATGCACCAATTTTCTTTTCCCTTGTTTTTGTTCTTGAACAAAGCTCCAAACTTGTTTATGAGCACGGACATCTCCTCTTGTGACCTCATTGCTGCTTGCTAGTGGGCCAAAATCCATCAAATAAGAACTGGAAAGCATGACAAAGTAAAGCCAATACACAGCTTAAACAAAACTGCTTTGGAGTGAAGTTGGGCCAGATCTTCATAAGTGCAATTTCCAGTATTCAACTTTTAATACCTGTAAGCTGGCTTCAGTGCACTTTGCAGGTGCTCATCAGAGGTGATCTTCAGGAGTGCCCCCAAAAGTGACCTCCAGAAGGTTCTGTAGTACATCCCTGTGATACAACTCTTTAAACAGTACTATGGCCATGAAGTAACATCATGTGTCCATCTCAAATTCTTTTTTCTTTTGTACTGCTCTGATCATGGTTGAATACTGCTGTATCGGGAACGGACCTGACATCTGCACTACTGATAGGGACAGCTCCATTTTTCTCCATTTTAAACAAATTAAGGGTGGCCTATGGGTTCCTGGCAAACTGCCTGCGTAGTGCTTACAGGGCTTTTAAACATCTACTTTTGTAGCAGTAGCTCTGCATGCAAATGGTTATTTCCTGCTTTTCTTAATGATTTTGCTCTGGGTGAAAGCAGCTTGTGCATGAGACGGGAAGCTGTGATGCGTTTCAAATCAATACTCTGGATGAGCTGCTTTATTGTAGAGGAGTATGTTTCTACTTTAACACGGCATCTGAATTTGAACAGTTTTCTTTTCTTCTTTTCTTTTTCTTTCTCCTCTTTTCTTCTTTTTTCTATTATTCTGAAACCCACAATTAAAAGCATGAGGCTAAAAATTGAAGAGTGGAAAAAAAAGCCATATGGCCGTAGCAGGAGGTCTGACCACCCCACCTTAGGCTCGTGACAACATGCCCTACATTTAACCTGCAGTCAGGAACTAATTAACTACACAGATGGGAGTGAGCTAGCATATGTATTCAAAATAATACCCCTAAGGTTTTAATCAACAGCCCTGCCTTTTTCTGGGTTAGAAACTTAAGTGTTACTACAAAGAGCTTTGCAAAATGTATGAACAATATGTAGGGTTAAGGCAGTGCCCTGTAGTGCCTAGAGCAGGGGACTAGGAGTTGTGGTTCCTCTAGTCACTTCCTGATGCAGCACTAACTTGCTGTGTGATCTTGGGTAAGTTACTTAAATCTCTCTGTGCTTCAGTCTACCCATCAGGAAAATGGGACTCCTAATACAGTTCTTGCCTTGCATTAGTGTTATGGGATGTAATGGCAATAAAGCACTCTGAGCTCTCTGGTGATGAACATGTGGTAGAAGAATGAATGTATGGAAATTCGAGTCCTCTTGCAACTTGTTTTTAAGAGTAATACATACTTTTAAGCATTGCTGGATTAATTTTTCTCTGTCCAGATACAGAACTGTTTTTGATTTCTCATGGTGAAGTGATTCCTGGGTAATTTACATCCCATCCCTTTTGTTTTGAGGAGGATTTTTGTTTTGTTTTGTTGTTTTGGGGTCATTTTTTGTTTTGTTGTATTTTGAGAAGGGAAACAGTTATTTTCCTTAATTAGCCTTGCTTCCTGATTTGTCTTCAGCTAATTGAAAAGAAGCTCTCCTTCCCTGGAGGGAAGTTGAATCTGTTTGTGGGAAGGGGCTAGTTCTAAAGCTGCTTTACAGATATCTTGATTAATTGCTTAAATTGTGTGTGAGCAGTCTTGCAATGAGAACTGTACTTTGACAATAGAAGCATCTACTTCCATGTGTGCCTCTCAGAAGCGAAGCTTTTTTTTTTTTTTTTTTTAAATGCAGGGTTTCCAGGGAAGGTTAGAAGGTTAGAAAAGTAGGTCTGGAAGAGCCTCAGGAGGTCGCTTAGTCCGACTTGCTGCACGAGGCAGATTAGGGTAGGCTGTCTTCTACATGTGCTTTATAGGTAAGGTTGAGCTACATGTACATTTCTGTAAGTAGTGGTTTTAAACAAGCTAAGGGAATGAGGCTCATGTTTATGGATACAAACTGTCCCAACCAGCTACCATTGTTTTAGGGTTGCATGGAAAGGATAATCACTACCAAATACCCATGTGCCTGAAGTCTTGTGACATTCTCACCAGAATCTGTCTTCTACATAACAGAAGACTGATGCTCTGATGCAGTTAAACTTATAACTGTTCAGGTGTTGACCCTATTTAATTTCATTCCCACAAGATGCATCCCTGGGAATGCTGGGCCAGATCCTCCACTGGTTGTAAATCAATATGGCTACATTGATTGATTTTTGTTTGTTTGTTTGTTTGCTTGCTTCTCTATCTTTTATTTTAAATCAACTGATGATATAGTCCACTGTGCCTTTCTCGGATCTATGTCAGCAATGACGCTTTTAAAAATTCTGATAGAAATGATGTCTCAGAGTACAGCTATTAGTCACTAAATTTTATGACAGTATGAAATGAACCTGGGTCACTATTTGTAGGATTACCCAGCATGGAAAAGTGGAGAAGAAAATATTAATGAAACTATCAAATAGTTACTTGGGCAAGGGAGAACCTCCCCAACCCCACAAATTGTGAATTATATCCCTACAATGAACTAATATTTGGGCAAAGACAGGGGTCTGACAATGTATTTAGTAGGCTCTTACACTGTATTTTCTGTCAGGATATTGATATTGTTTTATATTACCCATTATATTCTCTCTTTCTCATATATTAAAAACCTTTTACTGTTGTAATTCTTGGGACTGCTGTATGATTCATGTAATCATACTAAAGCGTCAGGGAAAAAAAAGAGAGAGAGGGTGTTCCTTTCTCAAATGTCTGCATTGCAATTATGCTAATATATTAACATAATTTTCCAGCAGCTATAATACAGTAACATAATTTACTGGCAGCAGTATTCTCTCCAAAGCTTCAGAGCAGTACTCAGGATGAAAGTCATGTTGTAAATCCTGCATGGTGTAGTGACAGAGATGGGTTAGCTTTCTCACAAGTGTTTGTCTCAGCTTAACAAAAATTCTCCATCGTTCCATTGGCATGGATTGTAAGGCTTTACAAACTTGCTGAGCTGAGCTGCTAACTGATCTGATTGTTGCTGAAAAACTAATGTTGTCCTTTACATTCCACGGAACTTTGGATTTCTGCCTTTAACATACGTCCTGTAGTTACTCTGGAACCTGGCTTTGTTTTATACCCATGCCCATATATGGAAGGTATCCTCACATTCACGTGATGCTACTGGATGGGCTGATCATGTGCTGAAAGAAGTCCTTAGGTGGAGGCGGACAGCCAAAAGATGACTGACAACAGCACTGACAAATACAGGCACATTTTTTTTTCTTAGTACCTTGTCAGGGCTCTAATAACAGGCATTTCCAGTTTTTGGTTCACAATCATCACAGCACAGAGTTGATTTACTTCATTTTAAAGACTGACAATGGCTAAGAGCAAGGTGTTCCATCACCTACACCCATGCCACACACAGTCAAGAGCTCAGCAAAGGTAAGTATATTGTATGGAACAAATGTGCATTGCATCCTTCCTGCACTCTTCTTGTTTAAAAACCATACTGAAGACCATCAGCTCAAACCATGGGGTAAGTGTCCCAGCTGAAAATTATACTTCCTAACCATTCATTCTTTTAGACTAAGCATCTTCTTGCATGCATCACGTCCAAACTCAAGTGGCAGCTGTCCCAACGTGGCACTGTCAGTGGCCTGAAATTAATTACTGCTGGCAAGACAGCTTGTATATGGGGTATTTTTCTACAGGCTTTTCAATTGCTTGGAGGCACCCAAAGTGCCAAATAAAACTGATATGGCAACTTGGGAGCAGTATGACCATGGCTGCCACCCAGGCAGGCACAAATCGTGGTACTGAGCATTTAATGCGTGTGAATTTGCACTTAGTGCTCTACGTTCTATTCTTGAATACTTCAATGGGAATCTGTTTGGCAGAAGAAGCTAGGCTTGTGAGTTTGGAGAACAGTGTTCCTTATCAACTAGTAACATTGAAATGGAAAGCAGTCCAAAGATTCTGCTCACAAGTCTGAGGTTCTGTCCTTTTGTTCACTAACACACAGATTTAATTAACATTTCGAAAGCTCCAATGACCATGAAGGGAGTGGCTTCAGAGAATTATGATTTGTCTACCCTTACTATGAAACTGGCTAACATCTTGGCATAGAAGAGTCGTATTTCAAAGAGCAGAAATTTAAAAAAAAAAGTGATTAATCTGTTCCCTACAGGATACTGTCTTATCACAAAAGAGCTATCTAGTGTTACTACAGATTCAAGCTTTTGATGGTGGAATATCATGAATCTAAATTGTGTTAATGTTGCTGCATGGAGTTTCCTAAACCTAAGGTGTTAACTCTGTAATCAGGGTTTTTTAACGTTTGGATGGTGTCCCAAAGTTAGTTCTTTTTCTGTATAGTGCTTCTGGAATTGTGAGAGATATGTAGTATATTATTCCATCCATGAACTTATCCTCTGGTGTCTAAAATAAGTCTCTTGTTATCTACTACGTGAGAGGAGCTACCTCTGTATGGCTAGCTATTTTACTGCTCGACTACTTTTGGTCTGTGTATTGTAGACTGAATTAGTTGATGCCTGATTAAAGTAGTTCAGACTGTAAAAATCGTTTCAGTTGTAATCCTCTTGTTGGCATGCTCTTCTTCCTGAATAATTCCATTTGGGTTGAGTGTTGCATTCTCGGCTCCTTCATAACCTGAACACTTCTTGGAAAGCTCGTGTTGATCTTTTTTATTCTTTGTTACGTTATTTATCCTCTGTTATGCCCATAAGACCTAATCTATATTGATTCTTCATTGTGCCAGGTATTGTACAAAACTTGAAGAATTGTATGGTGAGCTAAGCCATTTTTAATGCCATCATACGAAAATATTCCCTTCCAATGGATATTCGCACAGAAATGCAAACATGAATTTCTTGCATGACTGGGCTTTTGAGGATGGCCTTATGTTTATTTACTTTCATATGCTGCTTCCTTCTGTGCTGCTTGTACCTCCAAGTTTGGGGAGAATGGACCTCTTGGACATTGGCATCGACTGGGTGCCACTGGATGCTTTTTTTTGCATTCCTGTCCCAAGCCCAGAAGAGGCAGTACGTTACTTCACCCTGGTCACCTAACATGGCTTGTGTGTCCTGAGCATCAACTAATTGTTTCGGTGGGTGCTTAAGCCCTGGAGCACCCATGAAGTTGGTGCCTATGCTCTTGGATCCACCCTACAGAGGTGCTTCTTGGGAGCTTCTCATTCCTTAGAGTTAAGAAAGCTGTAGGCATTGGTGGTCATTGGAAGACTGCTTTGGCTTTGTCTTGTTAGAACACCTGGCCCTTCCTTTACTGAATTTTTTGGGGCAGTGGTCTCCCCATCTGCAACCCATGCTTACGTTTCTCAACCCCCAGATATATAGGGACCAGGAACTCTCAGCAAACTAGCAAGCAGATATTTCAGTGTAAGGCCAGAAGGGTAATGTCATGATATAACTATTTAGTAGTTTTTTAAGGCTCAGTCTTTCACTTCCCTCTCTCCTGACTGTTGGGAAGGATGTGACAATTAACACCTCTTTCTTAGGAGAAAGAACTCTTATCAAACCCCTCTCTAGAAGCTTACAATAACCATGTATAGTACCCTAAACAGAGAACACTATTTAAGACCCAATTTAGGTATACCTGCTGTATATATTGTTGAACTGTGGCTGTGTTATGACAATGCAAGACAAAAGAACGTTTTAAAAGCCACAGTTCCTAACCCAATCTGAAATTTTCCTGTAACTTCTCTTCAGATAACATTTCAAAATGATTCTGGCTGTCAGGTTTTCTAAAATGGCTACCTAATTTTATTATCTGAGGGAATACCAGTATGGGAACAAAATAAAAATAGATTTTTTTCTTTGTGTCAAGCAACACACAAATTCATTAAGCTATGTCGTGTGTGGTTTTTTGTTTTGTTTTCAGTAATAAAAAATAATTATAGAGTTGGATGCATAAATAGCCCTCAGGGTAATGTAAATGCGTCAAACATCCAGTTATGCATGTGTTTAAAGGTTAATACTATTTGTTCTCAGTACATTTAGTTTTTGCAAATCATGTGCTGACATGCATCCCTCTTTGACATCTGTTCACACATGGAGCAGCAACCTATTCTTGTGCCATACAATAATACGTAGCAAACTGAACTTCTTGGAGGAAAAAGAAAAGGTCCTGAATATCTTCTTGCTTCTAATCTTATCTACCACTTCAATGCTTTCCTGATAAATTTAAAGAAAATTAAGGCCTAATTTATCCATTCGCTGATCAATTTACTACTTCATCCTCATTTTCATAAACATAGAAGCCTTTTGCTGAAATTGTTGGAACAATATTCTTATGCACGACTATTTACCAGGGGCCAAGTCCTATTTACTCTTCATGTACCTATGTAGTTTGTATATAACCACTGTTTTGGACACTTACACAATTTAAGAGTGCATTCCTCCTTGTAAAGAAATAGCCTGAGAGGGGAGGACAACCCTCCCACTTTTTAGTTCAGTAGCCTAGTGGGTAGGGCCTAAGGAACAGAAGTCCAGAGAGGAATTGAAACTGCTTCCCAACAAAATGCTCCCAAAGGCAGTTGCCCAGGGGAACCTAGGTGCTTCCTAAATCTCTCCACAGCCCTCCTGGTCCACCACACCTTGAATATCCATGGAATAAAATGGATAAACAGCACCGGGAAAACTTTTACACCATTGGAAGAAGGGATGATGTTTAGAACCTACCCCTTACCCCATTCCAGGGTAGCATCCATCCATACACAGATAGAGACTGGGGAATGACTGCAGTACCGCAGAGAATAACCTAGGAGTTCCAGCAGACCATAAACTGACTATGAGCCAATAGCGTCCTCTGTTGCAAAAAAAGCCATTATGTTAGGTTGTATTAATGAGTGTCACTTGCAAATCAAGGGAAGTGATTCTTCTGCAGTATTCGGCATTTTGATGAGGAGTACTGTGTCCAGTTTTGGGGCCTACACTTCAAGAATCACATAGACAGTCCACAAAAATCCAGCAGACAGCAACAACAAGAATAGGGAAGCCTAATTACGAAAAAAGGCTCAAAGAGCCAGCCTGTAGTTTGGAGAAGAGAAAACTGAGGGGGGATTTGAAAACAATCTTCAAATACCTGCAGGGCAATGGAAACTCGCTTTTTCCTGTGGCCATAAGGGACAGGACTTGGAGCAATAGACTCAAGCTGCAGCAGAGGAAATTTAGGTTGGACATTAGGAGGAATTTTTCAGACTGGGAGGGTGGCCAAGTATTGGATAGGCTACCTAGAGAAGTTGTGGGATTTCCAGCTCCAGAAATTTTCAAGAGCAGGTTGGATAGATATTTGATTTGGATAGTTTAGTCCTGCATGATCCTGCCTTAAGAAAGGACAGCCCCCTGCTAGATCCCAACCATTCCTGCACCACTCCAGCTAGGGCAGCAGGGAGCAGCTGTATGGTAAGGTCTCTTCCAGCCCTACTTTCATATACTCCTGTGATCTTACTGAGCTGCATACCATCTGAATTGTAGTGTTTCTCCTGGCCCCACATATCTCCCTTTCTTGGCTGATCAGTGGGCCAACTTCAGAAGGGCTAGTGCTCTGGACCACTGGCTATCAACCTTTCTTGTACCAGGACCCATTTGCAAACATAAATGGCCAGTCCTGACCTACTGCCCCTGACTCTTGACCCACTACCCCAAGGCCCCACCCTCTCAGTGTGCAGAGTGGGAG
Organism: Crocodylus siamensis; assembly: GCF_052110815.1. Lineage (NCBI taxonomy): Eukaryota > Metazoa > Chordata > Crocodylia > Crocodylidae > Crocodylus > Crocodylus siamensis. Next base: position 201,697,619 of record NC_143396.1, read on the forward strand.
CAGTGGTGATATGTAGAGGGGGCATGGGGGTGCATGCGCACGCCCTGAGCGCTGGTGTGCCCCCTGACAACCCACGCTCCCTGCTTAGGTGACAGCCCGGGGGGCAGGCAGGAGTGCCGGTGGCTCCCCTGTGAGCACTGTCCGGGGTGGGGTGGGAGCGCTGGATGAAGCATCATGGCCACTTCCTGGTCAGTGAGATTGGTTGCAGGGGGACCCCTCCCCACCCCCGGTCGCTAACTGTTTGCTGGGGAGGGGAGCACACGCCTGCCTTGATTAAGGTGGCACCAGTTGTCCATAGGTAGGAGGGGTGGGGGGGGGAGGGCAAGCAGCCTAGAAGGGAAAGGCCATGGTTTCCCACACTCTTCTCATTTCAAGGAGAATCCAGTTTTAAAGTTTGTTGATCCTTTTTTAAAGTTTGTTTGCAACCCTTTCATATATTCATGCAACCTACTTTTGGGTCATGACCCACAGGTTGAGAAATGCTGCAAGTCTGGACAATATCTGGCATGTGACCTAGTGTTCAGAACACTTTGCTGTGAAATGAGATGCAGGTTCAAGCTCGCTGTGAATGAGAGGAGCAGAGAACCTGGCTCTCTTGCTCACGAGGTCACAAAGCTAATCAGTGAGAGGGTGCCCTTCTAATTGAAATTTCAGGACTTGCCTGTGTATGAGAGTAACTGGGCAATTTTATCTTCCCGTGGGCAACTGCCCAGCCACAGCATAACCATACTACATATGCTCAGTAGCATAGGCAGATTGAGGAGTCTGAAAAGTGGGGTGCAGAAGCAGCAGCCAGTGTTATAGTAGTGGCTGCACCCCACTATGCTCTCAGCTTTACCCCTCCTCCACCAGGGCAGGAAGACCTTGCTGCAGAAGCAGCAGCTGAGGACTTGAAGTCCCTGTATCAGATAAAAATCTCCCCCCACCTCCACCCTCGCCCTACTCTCAGGATTTCTTATCTTCCTCTTTCTCAGTGGCACCTCCGCTTCACTCCTATCCCTCCCTTCCCCTTTTCACCCCCAGTTTATGCCTCCAGGCCCAGAAGGGGGAGACTCACCTACCACCACTGCTGCTGTCCCAGACACTCCTGTACCACTGCAGCAGGGAGCAGCTATGCGAGAAACCAAGGACAGCAGTAATAGACAGCTGATTTCCACACCCCCACACTCCCTGCACCAGCTTCTAGGCTGAGAAGAACCTCTTGGGGGGAACAAGCAGGAAGAGGGTCTTTCCCCGCCCCCCCCATAGCTACTGCTGTCCCTAGCCAAGCCTGGCTGTCTACACAACTGCTCTCTGCAGCCCTGGCTGGAGCAAGGCAGGAGTGCCTCTGGGGCTCTGCCTGCCCTTGGGTCAGTCAAGGACACTGGCAGCAGTGGGTGGGTCTCCCTTTCCTGCACCCAAAGGGTGAGAGGAGGGGAGGATGGGAGGGGAGGGGAAGGAAGGTGCTACTGAGGGTGGAGGGGAAGAGAGGGTGTGATTCAGGGAGGAAATGGGAGGGATTAAAAGTCTCCAAATACTGTTTGGGGGGACTTAAGGTCCCCCTGCTTTGGGCACTTAAACCCCCCAGCTGCTGCTCCTGTGGCACTTGGGATTCTGCAGGGGATCCAGGGCTTCAGGGAACAGGAGCCTCTGAGTTACCCTGTGGAAGCAGGAGGGTGCAGCCATGCCACCACACCCCCTTTGGATCCACCCCTGAGCAGCAGGCCTAGTGCAAGCAGTGCTGAATCTCTAATTATGCATAAGGGCCTACATATGCAGCTCTGTGCCAAACACTTAGGCACAGAAGATGAAATGGGATTTGGCCCTCAGTCTCTGCTGCAAACAAGATATGTTCATCTTTTTAGACTTCTGTTTAAATGTATAATTATCTTATTTTATACTTCAGTGAAGTCTCATTAAATGCAAAGCCTCATTTGTTTGAGGGAGTTCTGCAGATATGTAGTTAACTTCAGGATAATTTGTATGGCCTGCATTTGCCAGGTCATCTTGCCATTGATGGCTGCTATTGCTTCTGTTATGTGGCTAGTGCAAATCTAGTCAGGTTTTTCTGTGATCTGATGCACAGTATATGACACTCGCTCCCCTGTTGCTTCTACCTTACTATTATATGCTAGATGATGGAGGCTGTTTCTAGAGTCAAGTCAATGGAACCCTAATTCAGGAGACCTGGGTTCAGCTCCTAGTTCTGTCAGAGGCATTGTGTATAATGTTGGGGCCTGATCTGCAAAGTGGGCATTAGGATGTATTTTATCCAAGAACTCATAGGCAATACATAGGGGTGGCACAGGGAGGCACGTGCCCCCCCCCCCCGAGATAAGCCACCCTCAGCTTTTGTGGGCAGTCGCTGGCCCCTCCACCCTCACTGCCGACACGGCTGCTGGTGGGTGCAGCTGGTCCCCGCTCACCACCTGCCACTGGCCCCCTGCTGTCGACACCACTAGTGGCGGCTGCAGGCAGTCCCCAGTTGCGGGAGGCACCAGTCATTCATGCAAGAACTGTTTCATGTTAAAAGACTTTGGAGCAGGGATCTGAACCAGAACTCCCCTCTCCCAGATGAATCACTGAACCAGTTGTGTCCCCTCTAGCCCAGTGAACCTCGAATTCTTTATGCCACAGATGTGACAGGAGGCCTGGGAGGTAGTCTTAGACAGCCAATAGCCAGGTAGGCAGGATGCTGTCTTGGGAAACAGAGGGCATGCTTGAACCCATTTAGGCCAATGAAGCAAGATTCCAGCTTCCTGCATGAGCGCCATCATGACTGAGCTGTTGTATAGATTTAAAAAAAAATAAGAGTAGGCATCTTCTTTGGCCATGTTCATGAATAAATGTTACTGTTCTATGCGGAGTTTAATCATGCTGTGTTTGGTGAGCTCTGACCACACCCATTGAATCAGATCTTTGATACAAGATAGGAACAGAAATATTAGCTTGAGGAGTCACTTGGGCTAGTCATGAGATGGGTGCTGATCAACTCAGCCCAAGCAAGATGGTGGCAGTTTTGGGCGTGTGCAGAAGCAAAACCTTAAGTGTCCAGGGAACTTTACTAGGCAATACTTGGGCATCTATAATTGGCCTTTGGAGCAGTGCTTCTCAAACTATCTGATGTGGCAGACCAGCAATTTTTTTCCAGCGGGCCAGGGACTGGTGCCCGGTACAGCCAGTGGCAGCAACTGTGTGTAACACCGCTACACAAATACGCGACCAGCTGTTTCTTTCTCTTTCCTCCTCGCACGACCTGATATCACTTGGAGTGTTGGAACGTACAAACTGTGGCACTATGACATACTGACGTTATGCTTCTGACAATATATTTATTTCTTTCCTGGCAGCTCACTGCGGACCGGCGAATATATTTCTTTCCTGGCAACTCGCTGCAGACTGGCGACCAGTGGCTTGTGGACTAGCACCGGTCTGCGGACCACCGCTTTGAGAAGCACTGCTTTAGAGGCTCTGAGAGCCCCTCTAATTAAAGTGCCAGAGCATCTCATGTATCAGCATCCCCATACTTCAAAATGGAGGCAGGGGCACTTGAACTACAGTTCATTCAACAAGCTTTAGTTCAAGCATCCCCACCACCTTTTTTAAACCTGGGGACAGATGCTGATACACAATATGTGGGAGGCTGCTGAAACACTGTTATTACCATGCTCCAGCAGACTCAGTTAATTGAGTCTGCTCTAATGTACTGTAATTACAATGCATTGGAGCAGCCTCTGTGCTTGTGTACAGGTACCCTAGGGGGCTAAAAGGTTAGGGGGTGTGTTTTGAGGATCACACTCTTAGACTTAGGTGTATATGTTTCCAAAGCCCACTTTGGACTTCTGAGTCATTTGGTGGCCCTGAGTCTTAATTTCTATGACTCAAATTGCACAAGTCCTTTATCACAACTATTTAAGCAGGAATCCTTTTAGTATGTGTATGTAGAACACATAAGACTTTGGAGACCTCATCTCCTTTTGGCTTCTATGAAGCACTGACATGTTTTGTCAGCCTGTGTTCCAGTCCAGCAAAACATTTCCAGCACAGGCTATGGAAAAAGGTGATAGCCCTCCTAGTAGGAAAGGGAAAAAGGTGTCCCGCAATTACTCACTAGCAGACTTTTAACTGTTTGCCTAAGTGAAAAACCTTGGAATGGCACAAATAGTTATTTGTAAGCTTTCCCCGTATGCAACAGAAAGTACCTCACCCCTTAGGGTGATGATATTCCCCCAACCACAGAGATACAGGGATAGAGGAAGTCTAGAAATCCTACTAGTAGAGTAAATGGAGAAAATAGACAAATCCAGCTCCCTTTCTTTTGCCTTTCCCTGACTTATGATCCAGTAGCTGATTAGCAAGCAGAAGGGCATGCATAGTCTATATTAAATATCTGGGTTTATTAGACATACATTGTAATGGGCCAAGCAGGAGCTTTATTAATCTTTAATATATTGGTATAACACAAATTTAATAGTTGGGGGGGCCACAAATAGAAGGAACTGAAAATGTACATGCAAACCTTAATTGTCTCCAGTGACCCTTTGAAACCTTGCATTTGGATACCAAGTGTTTTATACTGACTCATTATAGGAGATAAGGACCTTGCATTCTTCAGTCAAGTTGCAGTGCTACATTCAAAGTAGCAAAGAAAAAAATTCCAGCTCAAAGGTTTTTATCCATGAACTCAGATTTAATAATCGTATTCCATCATGACCTCATTTTATCACACTTTATGCAACTGCTTCCACTGTAACCTCTTTCCCCCAAGATGAAGATGTGTTTAAAGGGTTTCCCTTCACGTTAGCACACTTGAACAAATTTTCTTTGCCAAAATGCTATTACGAAGAATGCACACATTGTAAAAAGTCTTTCCCTTGCATGTTCTCCCTCAAGATATACAGAAGTGTCTTTCCAGATATTATAAATACAGTGACAATTCATCCATAGCTCATTTAAAGGGGAGTTTGAAATTTTACCTTCCAAAATTCGTTCTCCAAAAGCTTTCATATGTGGAATCTACTTTTAGACAACTTGTACACATATGGCTTCACTGTTTTGATTGCTGCAGAGACAAGGTGCTACAATAGGCAGGGAGAAATCCAAGGTTTGGTTATCTTTTACAGGAATAAATCTGTATGTATACAATCATTACGTGCCTCTGGAAATGTAGGAGCACCTTTGGGGTGCTACCCTTAAAGTCATTTTTCCTGCAATAATGTATAGAGGGAGGAGGTTAACTTTGAAGCATTACATAATGAATACTACTCAACTTGCTGGATCAGTGGCCAAGTGGCAGATAATGTCTAGAAACTAGAAGATTGAGACAACAGTTTCTTTGCTTCTCCCACGTGTACTTTCAATGCTTCCTTTCCACACTAATCTCATGTGGAATACCGTTCCCAAATAGTTACGTAACTATTACCTTGTTCTCTGTCAAATCACTTCTTAAGACACATTACTACAATGAGGTCTACAGCAGAGGTTCTCAAACTGTGGTCCGCAGACCACCACTAGTCCGTGAGCTCCATTCAGGTGGTCTGCAGAATGGTCGCGGAATAATAGAGAATATCCGTACTCGTAAGGTGAGACTGCTGATATTAAAAAGAACAAAAAAAAGTTTAAGTGGTCTGCCGAGACCCTCAGCAATTTTCAAGCGGTCTGCGAAAAAGAGTTTGAGAACCACTAGTCTACAGTAAAGTGCCTAAAAAGAACAGCTAAATAGGTAGTCTGTTAGAGATTCATTATGTCACTTGTTCACTTGCCTAGTTTTAAAGCAAACTTTGGTACATCCCAACTGTACCCTTAGCTAATGTGTGTAACCTTGTGTTCACAATGCACTCAGCCTCATCCCTTCCTTTTGCACACTTCTTTGCTTTGCCTCTACAGTACTATAAAAGCCACGGAGTAGGAAACCAACTTCTATTTCATGCTTGGACAGCACCCGATATAATTAAACAGTGATACTGACTGGGACCTCTGGGTACTACAGTAATACAAATTAGTATTAATGGTGATACCAAGCACTTGAATTGGAGCCATGAGATTTGCATTCAATTCCTAGTTCTCCTGTTGACTTATGTGACCTTGGGCAAGTCACAAAGGCAGGATTTTTTCAAAAATATCCACTAATACTTTTTTCAATGTCTCAATTCCTCAGTGTAAACATAGTATCGGTGCACCAGTTCCTTTCTCAGCAAGTATGTTTTATATTAATAAGCTTATCTGTCTTTCCAAAACACTTTGAGAACCAAGGATGGAAAACATCATCTATCTGCAAAATCTTATTAACGTTCTGCATATTTAGAGCAAATACTATGTTCCTGTGAGTCACAGACACCAGGATTGTTTAACTTTGATATATCAATGTTGCAACAACACTTTTTTTTAAACAGGAAGAATGACTGGGAGAGGGGGGATATGTTGAGCTGCGGGGTGGGAGTGCTCAACTACATTCCTATCTAGGAAATAACCTTTCAGTAAATGAGTTTTGGGACCTAGGACCTTGGCAGTGCCCTTAGTTTGTGTAGCCTCTTTGTTTTTGTGGCTCCCCCTACCTCTCCCCCTTAAGAATTTTGGAGTTCTGGTTTCCCACATAATATTTGTAGGAGATGAAGTAAGACTCAGATAGCACCCTGCTGGCAAGCAGAAACAGCATTTACTGCAATGTGCATTGCCAAGTATGAGGTACTTCCGAATGAACTTCAAAAGCACTGAAATGACCATGAACTGCTACTTCAAGAATGCGAACAATGCTGTTGCTTTCTAGCAAGCACAGAGCTGGTGAGAGCTGGGAACGGAAGGGGAAAAATAATAGTTGGACTTGGACGATGTTGTAGCAGTACAGATAAGTCAGAAAAACAGGTCTCTCTGGCACTCAGGAATTGTAGGGCTTATTATAGTAACACCTAAAAATGTATACAACATAGATGCAGGAAGAAATGGTTCCTGCCTTGAAATATTTTTCATTCAAAAAGGCTAAACTAAGGCTGCGGGAAAGGGACAGACATATCATCAAGCTGCCTAAAGTGCTGATAGGAACACATTTGTTAGCTTGTATGCTTGTGAGGGCTTTTTAAAATAAACAAACCATCCCTTCATTTATCCCCGGTGTCTCATCCTGCCATATTTGACAGGGGAAGGGTCGAGTGAGCAGTTGTCTCACCTTATCCAGGTGATGCTCCCAACTCTGGGCTGAGTTGGACTGAGAAAAGCAAACCAAACATGAACAGGGCAAACAGTCATAATACTTAAATATGATGGAACAGTTGCCTTGGTGGAAGCAGCTCCAGTGGTTGATCCTGCCTTTGGAGTTCATGCCAGCTTCTGTGATCAGGCACTGGAGTCAAATCCTGTCTCAGGCAAAACTTAGTTGACTTCACTGTTGAATTTAACAGGTGTTTTGCCTAAATAAGGACTAATATGATTTGGCTCTTGGAAATGACAATGTAGTGGTTCTATTATTGCCATTTCAGTCTCTCCTTATCACTTCTTGTAATCTAATATGCCTTTTCCATAGCATTCACATGATGCAAGCTAGGTATTTACTTACACAGCATTTCAATACATTTGCTACACTTGCACGTTCACTTCTCTGGTACTTTTGTCTGGTTGCATATTCTTCTTTATACTTTTTTAGGCAAGGAATTGGCCTACTGAGACCTGGTAACTCTGGCTTTTTTCTATGTATGGAGGTCATTTTCAAAACCTAGTTGCATCTTCTCATAGTTGCATTAACATGTGTGAAGGGCAACCTCTGGCAGATGTGGTTGTGAAATGGTCTACGTTGATCCACAGAATAAAATATGTGGGTCTGTACTCAAAAAGGAAATCTTGCTTGATCCACATGAGCTATAACCATGTACGAAAACAGATGCTGGAGAGGGATCTGTCGGTACAACTTTTATTTAGGATAGTTATTTGTTGATACAGTTCACGATTGTTGGGACAGGGACTACAATCCCTTCAGGTTTCTTGTTCTCAGTGTTGTTACAGTAATGTTTCAGTAGTTCAGAGAGCCTAGTTGTACTGTAGACTTCTAAGTACGTCATCATTAAAATAGTCAGGCACTTTGTACCAGACCATGTATTTCTGAACCTGTAGATTATTAAAGTGTTATTGCACTGTAGCATTTCTAATTATTGTTGTTGCACTGACAGCACATAAGCAAGATCATTAAGTATTAAGCCTATATATAACCTGAAGTGTGGCACTTACTGTGGAGAGACCTTGGGCCTCTGGAATGAGTTTTTGATTTCCTACTAGCCAGGTGTCCTAGTCATTGTTTTCTATTTAGTTGGAGCGCTAAAGCACAGGATGAACATATGAGCACCTTTGTTGCATAAAACAAATTGCAAAGTGCTGCTGACATTAATCTGTACCTATGGGCAACAGATTACCCTAGTTGATGTATTAATAAATCTTTGTCTTCTTACAATTACATGTTATTAGTTTTTGGCCCCTATGACATTTTAAACCTCTTTGTTTTGTTTTTTTGTCCTGTTCCTAACAGTTTCACCAAGTGAGAAGAGTGATGACCATCCTTTTCCTTACTATGGTTATTTCATACTTCAGTTGCATGAAAGCTGCCCCAATGAAAGAAGCAAGTGTCAGAGGACAAGGCAGCTTGGCTTACCCAGGTCTTCGGACCCACGGGACTCTGGAGAGCCTAAGTGGGTCCAATGCTGGTTCAAGGGGACTGACATCACTGGCAGACACTTTTGAACATGTCATAGAGGAGCTTCTAGATGAGGATCAGGACATCCAGCCCAGTGAAGAAAACAAGGATGCAGACTTATATACGTCTCGGGTTATGCTAAGCAGTCAAGTGCCTTTGGAACCCCCATTGCTCTTTCTGCTTGAGGAGTACAAAAATTACTTGGATGCTGCAAATATGTCTATGAGGGTCCGGCGCCACTCTGACCCAGCTCGTCGTGGGGAACTAAGTGTGTGTGACAGTACTAGTGAGTGGGTAACAGCAGCAGAAAAAAAGACTGCAGTGGACATGTCTGGTGCAACCGTCACAGTCTTGGAAAAAGTCCCAGTACCCAAAGGCCAACTGAAGCAATACTTCTATGAAACCAAATGCAACCCCAAGGGTTACACAAAAGAGGGGTGCCGGGGCATAGACAAGAGGCACTGGAATTCCCAGTGCCGAACTACCCAGTCGTATGTGCGAGCGCTCACCATGGATAATAAAAAGAGAGTTGGCTGGCGGTTTATAAGAATAGACACTTCCTGTGTATGTACTTTGACCATTAAAAGGGGAAGATAGTGGATTCATGTTGCATAGATTATATTGAGACAAAATTATCTATTTGTATATATACATAACAGGGTAAATTATTCAGTAAAAATAATTTTATGGACTGCATGTATAACTGAAGTTTATACAGTACAGTGGTTCCACAGTCTATTTATTGAACATATCCATGACCTGAAGGGGAACAAAAGTCATTTGCGCACAACTTTAAAAAAAAGAAAAAAAAAGTCTGCATTACATTCCTCGATAACATTGTGGTTTGTTGCCGTTGCCAAGAATTGAAAACAGAAAAATTTAAAAAAATTAATAAAATTGCATGCTGCTTCAATTGTGAATTGATGATAAACTGTCCTCTTTCAGAAAAAAAATTGAACCAAAACATTCCGTTTACATTTTAGACAGTAAGTATCTTTATTCCTGTTAGTATTATATCTGTTTACTGCTTTAACTTCTGATAGCGTTGGAATTAAAACAATGTCAAGGTGCTGTTGTCATAGTTTTACTGTTTTGTTTTGTTTTTTACTTTTAAATTCCCACCTAGTTGGAAAAAAAAAGAAAAATATCATTACCATATGTTCTGGATAAAATAATTTTTTGTATGTTGTGAAGGTGTTTGCAATATCAAATCAGACTACTGACAAAAAAAAAATTTAAAAAAAGGCAACTGAAAAAGAATACTGATGTTCCACTTCATGCTACTGAACTTCAGGCTTAAAGACAGCACTTGTGTAACTGTCTGCCTCCTTTTTTTTTTTTTAAATGGCTTTCTTTTGAAAGACCTGCATTTGCTTACATAATGTTTGTTTGTGTTTGAAGTTTTTTTTCCCCCTTCCTCTCTTTGGAAGGAAATTTGATTGCAATCTCTAAATATTTCACTTCTCACCGTACAACTGGAGCTTGTCATATTGAAAATATCAAGAGTGTTGAGAGCAATGACTTGATGTAATAAAAGACTTTTTGTGCTTGGATCAAATGTTTTGTTGAAGCAAAATGAAATTTCATCATAAAACCGTTTGGAAAGAGTCAAGTGACCCTAAAAGCTAGGAAGCCACAAGACGAGATAATATGGGCCTAGTTCAGTAGTTAGTTACAAAGCCTTGGCTTGAGTGGGGCTGCTTGAGTATAAATCAGCACTGAATTGGGCTCCATGGGTTCAGTGGAAGAGCAGCAGCTTTGCCCTGTATATTAATATATGTAGTACAACCTATTGCTCCATTGGTGACCGTGAAAATATCTAATGTGCTTTGGCCCTTGAGTTACTGGGAGATATAGTAGTAGAGAAGTTTAGAATCCAAGCCAGAAGGACTCCTGAGGATTGGCTTTGGAATGAGGCAGAAAAGGCCTTGCACTAGTTTGAAATGTCTAACACACCTAAGATATTTTCAAGAGGTTCCAGTTCTAATAGGCAGTATATGTCAACTTTAGTAGACAAATATGAAAGCAGGACAATATAATCGTTTGAAAAAAATAGGAAAAGCAGGAGTGAAAATTACTTCTGGGATAACTAACACAAAATGGACTTAGATTCAAATAGCCAATTACAGCAGTCTCCTACTAATAATTAGTATAACATCAGTATTTTTGAGTTGGAAGCTCAAAAGTTGAGCTCCCAGAACAAGACAGGATAAGAAATGTATTTATGGGCACAGTATAATAAAGTTACGTTTCATTGCTGCAGTCACTGATTTCTGGAAGGTGGGAAATTCAATTTAGCAACCTGATTAACTAGCATAAATGGGTTCACTAAAGGAAGGTGTTTTATCTGTAGCAGTAACTCATGTAGGTGAAACTGAGAGAGAAATGACCAAAGCCAAGACGCACACATTTTGCAACATTCTATCCACAATTTCATATTGGCAAAACTTGTGTACTTTTTTGCATTTCTGATCAAAGTCATTTGATATTGGGATTGTGTCAGGAATTTTGAAAGATATTCCTTTTTCATGGATTATATGTTCCATACTTAGCCTAACTCATTAATACAAGTAGACTCAATCCCATAAACAGATACCATCACTCCTATCAGCCAAAGATATTTAATAAGTGCTCCTTAAATGTAAATGAACTTTGGATCCGTTCCTTCATTAGCAGAAGTGACTACCAGAGTTGACCCCCTCCGCACACTGATAACTTCATTCTCCATCTACCTTTTCCATCCTAGCAACTGCTATGAGGTTTCACTATCATAAGAAAACACACACACAAACATGCAACTTCATCTGATCTTCCCGGACCTCAAATTTTAGGCCTTATTGGGAGAGTTCAGGTACTCCTACTCCTAAATGGAAATTAGAAATGGAAAAGGTCCCACCCGAATAGAAAAGATCAACTTTTTGAATTTATATACTGAAGGATAATGGGAGTGGGAGGATTTTATTTAATCAAAACCAGCTGACCCACCACCAGCCTTTATATGGACCTTTACTAGAGTCAGGATTTCATCAAGGTGGCTTACTGCCTCATCACTTTTTTCCAAACCATACAAATTAGAAAGACAAATGCCTAGAAAATGGGAAGGGGTTAAATTAACCAGTGTATAGGAAGTAGATTATTCATCTACTTTGGCACCAGAAAGACAAACGATAGGAATCAAATTTGAAAAAAGCATAAAACATAATTCATGCTTGAAAGAATGTAAGATTAGTGATCAGCCAGAGTTACCTGCAGGCAGGTTCTCACTCAAGCAAAACTTCCAGGCTGGTTTAAGAAGTGTCATTAAATGTTTGTAGAGCCTTAACAACTAGATTGATCTATGTCTAGATCCTGCCACTTTCATACTTACTAGGTGAAATTAATGGAGTTACTCATGGAGTTGCTGAGCACTCAAACTAGTTGCAAAGTGTGGCCTAAAATGTTTTTTAAAAAAGTTAAACTTTTTTTTAAATTAGGGTTTCTATTTCAGGTGGGGACAAAAGGAAACTATTCTAAACTCTGCAAGTATATAGTGTGACACAGTATTCCCTAAAATATTGGTATTTATAATTTCTGCAAAATGAAATAGGCAATTAGACTACAGTCCCATGGCTGTTGCATGCCAGACCTAGCACATACATGATCACAGGCTTGGCAGTTTTAGTTGAAATGAGGTTTTAAAAAAAGTCACTTAATTGAAGTCTTGCTGCTGTGACAAAGTTATTTCATGCATGTCAGCAGGCCTAGTGCTTTGTTAAAAGTAAAGACTCTCTTGCAAATGTAAGTCAATGTCTGTGGCCTTGTTCTCTATATTCACTATGTGTACCATATTTATTGTATATTTATATAATTTTATGTTTTTGGGAAAAACTGAAATTGGCATTAAACCTTAAAATCATCTGCGTCATATTGTAAATATAATTAAGCTATATTTAAGTGTACTAATTAGCATATAATTTATGTTTAACTATAGATTTTTTACGTTTTTAAATATATTTTCAAATATATATGTGTATATATATATATAGATATCTATATATATCTATATCTATATCTATATATATATATATTTGATATAGATATATATATATATATATAAACTTGGGGGGTTTTGGGGAGAACCTTGTGACTTTTCTCTAAATGTAAAACAAACTGGAATTTTACTATAAAGATGTGTGTTCTTTGCTTTAAAACGATTTTTACTTTATTTTAGCAATAAAATCTCATTTGCAGGGTAGAAAGCCACCTGTTTCATAGCTGGACAGTTGGCATTATGAGTGTCAAATATCATTTTCCACAAACCTCAAAGAGTCTTTTCAGAAAGATTTATTTTCATTTAATCTTAGCAACACTAACATCCATGAATTTACCTGATTATATTCAACTATAAAATAGTGGTTAAAACTGAAGTAGGGTTTTTAGTAATGTTACTAAATAACAAAGCAAAAGAGACATAAATTCAACAATATAATCTGATCGCGTATCTGTTTTTGGAAACAGTGCCATGTATATTTATATCCAATACACTCAACTTATTCATGAGCCTATAAAGTATTTTTAAGATTGGAATTCCCTTGATTTAGCATACTGTTTTCATTTCTACAAGGATATGCTATAACTGCCAAGCCTTTGTATACTTAATTATGCCATAGTCAGAGAGTGATCAATAAATCTTTATGATGAGTGGAAAACTCAAATAAGTTACCAAAAAGATTTTTTAAAATTCCAGTGCTATGATTTTCCCAAGAGATCAAGTGCCAATAATTTCTTCACAGAGTCTAGTAAATTGTACTTCTGCAGATTATCATTTATATTACACACACATGCATACACATTAGTTGCTTTATTGTTCTCTTATAAATAAGCTAATGGAAGCCATAATGAACACTGAAATGGTAACAGTGTATGGAATAATGGCTAGGAGATGTTTTACTGTTATGCCTTAATCCTACTGCTAGCAGGGCCTTCTCTGTGACGGGTCCCTTGTACTGGAGCTTGCATATTTCCTGTCATCTGCCAAAACCGTATTTGTTAGTTTGTCAGGTGTGCTGTAATGCCCCCCTTCTCTTTCTAAAGGCTTTTACAGAGAAGGGTAGACTGAGATGGATAGGTCTGCAGGCCTTCACTGACTTTAATAGATAAGCACTAGGAGAACAAGCAAGGCACCTATAGCTACATTTTATGTGAAGATATACCAGTAAATAGTCCAGTTGTTGAACTTTGCTAAACTAGAGAAGCAATTCATGAGTGGCTGATCATAATAAGCATTCAGAGTCTGGCTTAAGGTTTGTAAACCTGACCCACATTTTTTAAAATGACAGAGCATATTTACCTAACTTAAAAATAAAAGGATAGAGATGAGACTTGATGGGATGAATTCAGCCACCAAACTGTTAGTACATAGTTTAAAGTTTCTGAACAAAACATGAATGCAATGTTAGAGTGGCAGTGAGAGGCCGGTGGCATTTATTGCAAGCTGACCCAGGTATATGACCACCTCTTCTAATCAATTACTTATTAGGATGCAACTTAGCCATAAAGCCACACTGTGGCATGGCAGTTGAAATGACAAAGGAATGCACTGGTTTGCAGAAAATATAAACAAAACCAAATTCTTGCCTAAACTACAAACTGCCTTTGAAATTAGAAAAAGTTCAGTTATTTATTTTTTGTAGATTAATACCTCTCTTCTTGGAGAAAGTATCACTATACAACAAAAAGGGCTGGTTCAGTGGTCTCTTCAGCTGGTCTCTAATGAGGAGGTGTTGGACTTCTGATGAGAGAGCATGAATACAGGAACACCAGAGGAAAGAGATTTGAATTAGCACTGGGACTCAAACCCTGTAAAGCTCATTCCCACAAACTGAGGTATGCAATTATTCACAGGTGATACCTGAAAGAAAAACAATTCAAAATCAGAAATAAGCCTTTATTTGCATTCCAAGCACTTAGGATTGTCATAAAAACAGCCAGCTGCTGCAGTTTTGTTTTGCTAAATGTCTATACAAATCAAGGGTAATCTGTAACCTGAGCACTTTTCAGACCTGCCCATCCTGAAATAGCACAAGTAAACTTTGCCTGTATTAAAAACACAGTTGCCAAGCATGGTTTTGCTGAGACAGCCAGGCCTGTGCTATATCCCTGCTTTCAAATCCAGTTATAGGTAGCTAGGTTTGGTGTGGGGAACCATATTGCTGCAAGAAATTTCATTAGCAACATCCCTGCAACCTGTTGGCAGTGTCTGAGTACAGTTTGTGTTTACTGGGACTCTTATCCTTCCACCCAGTGTCACATGATTAGTGCCTATAGCCTGCTCCACAATTCACTGGAGTGGATAGAAAGGCTCCCATTTAAAGAGATATGGACTGAAGTACCCAGTCACATTGGTGTAAATTCCACCAGTTAGTCACATGGAAATAATTTATAGAGGGAGCTAGAAACATGAGTATACTTGCAAGCTGCACTGCCAATTCTTGCACAGAAGGAACCATGCCTTCTATTGCCTACAGTGTGGTCCTTGAGGCACAGCTCTGAAAGAATCAGACTACAAGGGAAACTGCTGCCGGAAGCTATAGAGAGAAAGGGGGCAGGATATCTGACCTAATGCTATTGACCCAATCAATGCTAACTGATACTGATTAATTCAGTGGAGGCCAACCTCTGGCAAAAATGCCACAAATTAGCCCTGCGTCTTCCCTGAGTATCACTTTAATTCTTTTTCCTGATATCCTGCTCAGCTTTCTGTTCCCTGGACTATGCTTCCTGACTGCGCTGCTGCTCTGCTTTCTGTTCCCCTTCCTATTTGCAATGCTGCAGCCTATCCCCTCCCCAGTGTGCCACATGACACACACACAGACTGCCTGCCCTTGTGCCACAGATTGGCTACCCCTTGACTAATTGATGCCTATAAGAGGCATTTCTGAAAAAGGAGGGTGAATCTGGTGGAGTGTTACCAGCTCCCTTGTCCTATAGCAGCTTTTCCTCCAACTAATTCTGTAGTGCAGATCCTCCAGGGCATTTAGGAAAACTCACTGTGGGGCAGGAGAGAGGAGAACATGTTGCAGAGTCATCATTTGCAACCTACTTCCCACTTCCACACAGGATTTGCTGATCCAGGTTCATCTCCATTCTGCTAAAGGAAAAGGGATTTCTTGGTATGTAACTTTGTGAAAACAATTTTAGACCTGTTTAAAAGATGAAAGATGTAACAATTTCCTCTTGTACTGTCTCAGAGCTGAGATGACAAAGACTAAGGCCATGTACACATTGATTAAAAGTGATTCAGAGAAAGAGAAAGTACATCTGGAAAATAAGTTGTTTTTTCAGTAAGTGGTTATAATAGGTAGCAGAAACCCTAGTCCTCTACTACAAGTGGTGTTCTTATCAAGCCATTGTGCTTCCAGTATCTTGGAATTAGCAAAGGTATTTACAACAGATATACTAAAGTTGTCACAATATTTCCAGGAGCAGTTTTCCTCATCTCCTGTAGAACTGATGTCATTTTCTGATACTGATGTATGGAAAACAAGAATAGAACATATGCCATACTTGCTTTGGTTTATTTGATGTCCACAGACGCTCATGTGATTATTGTAAGGTGATATCATAGAAGTAGGGTCAGAAGGGACCTTGTAGATCTTCAAGTCCAACCCCCTGCCTGGCCAGGAGAAAAACTGGGCTCAAATGACCTCAGCCAGGAAGTCATCGAGCCTCTTCTTAAAGACCTCCAGGGTAGGAGCCAGCACTACTTCTCTTGGAAGTTGGTTTCAGATCCTAGCTGCCCTGACCGTGAAGTAGTTCTTACGGACATATGTTCTTATGGCTGTTATTCCTTGTTATGCCAGGGGGCGCTAGGGAAACCAAGGTCTCTCCCAAACCCTTCTGGTCCCCCTCTAGTGAGTTTATAGATGGTCACCAGGTCCCCCCTCAGCCTTCTCTTGTGAAGGCTGAACAGGTTCAGGTCCCGCAGTTTCTCATTGTAGGGTCTGCCCTGTTCTCCCCAGATCACGCAGGTGGCCCTCCTCTGGACCCCCTCAATGTTGTCCACATCCCTCCTGAAGTGGGGCACACAACTGGACACAGTACTCCAGCTGTGGCCTGACCAGCATCGCAGAGAGGGGGAGCGTCACCTCCTTGGCCCAACTTGAAATGCACCTGTGGATGCACGACAAGGTCCAGTTAGCCCTGCCAACTGTGACCTCGCATTGTGGGCCCATGTTCATCTTGGAGTCAATAATGACTCCAAGATCCCTTTCTGCCTCCATGCTCTCAAGAAGGGAGTTTCCCATCTTATAAGTGTGCTGCTGGTTACTACTGCCCAAGTGCAACACCCTGCACTTGTCAGTATTGAAACGCATCCTGTTTTTGCTAGCCTACCCCTGCAACTTACCCAGGTCTTGCTGCAGTCTTTCCCTCCCTACTAGCGTGCTCACCTCACCCCAAATTTTGGTATCATCAGCGAATTTAAACAGGTGGCTTTTCACCCCATCGTCCAAATCGCTGATAAAGAAATTGAACAGCACAGGCCTGAGGACCAAGTCCTGGGGGACTCCACTGCTCACTTTCCCCCAGGTTGAATATGACCCATCCACCACCACCCTCTGAGTGCGACCCTTCAGCCAGTCTGCAGTCCATCTGACTGTCTAGGCATCAATGCCACAGTCGCCCAATTTTTTTAATAAGGATGGGGTGGGAGATGGTGTCAAAGGCCTTGCTGAAATCCAAAAAGACTACATCCACGGCGACACCTGTATCCATTGCTTTTGTAACCTGATCATAAAAGGCAATCAGGTTGGTCTGACATGACCTGCCCCTAATGAAACTGTGTTGGTTGCCCTTGAGCATCATCCCTGAGGCCGGCCCATCGCAGATGTGCTCCATGATGATCTTCTCAAAGAGTTTCCCTAGGATTGAGGTAAGACTGACGGGTCTGTAGTTGCGTGGGTCCTCCCTCCTCCCTTTTTTAAAGATGGGGACCATGTTGGCTATCTTCCAATCATCTGGCATCTGGCCCAAGCACCATGAGCGCTCATAAAGCCGTGCCAAAAGCCCTGCAATAACCCCTGCTAGCTCCCTCAACACTCTGGGGTAGAGAGCATCTGGACCTGCTGATTTGAACATGTCCAGCCCATCCAGAAGCTCTCTAACCCAGTCTTCCCCAACCTGAGGTCTGGAGGCATTCCCCTCAAGTCCATCTTGCATCATAATTACAGAGGCTGGAGGGGACTCATCTCAGCAGAATGAAGAACCTTGTATACAATTCGTGAGCCCACCAAATGTATCACACCTATCTGACCTCTGAAAATGTTTCCTTACTGGTTATTTAGAAGAACACACAAAATATAAACTCCCTGTAAACAGGCAGGCCTTACTTAAGTCCAGAAACATACTGTAATGTCAACATTAAAGCTCCAGTTAACAATGCAGATTAAACTATTTCCCCTACTGCGTTATATTTGTTATAACTGACTCTTAAACCATAAAGAGGGTCCCTCTCTATGCTATGGACTCTTTCTAACTAGCATTTATCCCATCTATACTGATTATTTAAAATATCCCATGAAGTTTCCAGCTACTTAAAGACCATCTCTGCTGGAGAGTTCTTTGTGTTTTAACCCTGGTAGACTGCTGAAATGCAAGCTACGTTGTCTTTGCATCCTATCATAAGAGTCCTTCATATAAAGGCATTATCAACTACAGTATGCATGGCCATACATACTATAAAAAAAAAATACTGCTGATAACACTGCACTTATATTTACAAAATAGTCTAGTGAGACTCTTCTTCCCACTTCTTCTCATGCTTCACACACAAATCTATACTATTAAAAACAATCAGATTACATTCTGGGAAATTGTGTGTGCAGTATACTAACTT
Source organism: Crocodylus siamensis (assembly GCF_052110815.1). Classification (NCBI taxonomy): domain Eukaryota; kingdom Metazoa; phylum Chordata; order Crocodylia; family Crocodylidae; genus Crocodylus; species Crocodylus siamensis. The sequence continues at coordinate 201,716,146 of NC_143396.1, forward strand.
GCTACATTCAGGTCAAGATTCAGCCTGGATTAATACTTGTGCACAAATCACAAAAATTCTTCTAGGCACAATAAAATACTTCCAGATACTGACCTCAGTCATGTTCCATCCTTGCATAGATGGATCTATGTGTATCCATATTGTTAACTAGTGAATGATATGGGTAGATCTTGAATATAAACATAGGAACCCATGAGAAAAGTTTACATATCAGTTATTTTATTCTTTGGAGCTCTAGGGAAGCTTTCTCAAAAGCATTAAACAGATAACGTGTCATAAGGATAATCCCACAACATGTATTGTGCTGCTTTAATGAGCAGGGTCAGAATTTGAGTCTTTCCCAGCCAATTCCTGTTTGGAGCACAAGTAGGTGAATCTGGGTCAGGCATTTTCCTAGTGTAATTTGTTTAGTTACAAAATGTACATAATTCCTGTTTACTTCATCAGGAATGGTAACAGATAGCACAGAGTCAGTGCTTTTCTTTCCAAAACCTATGGCATAAGCTTCCTGTGGCACCTCTCCTCTGTTCCAAGGAACTGTTATTTGAGAGAGTCCAAGACAGGCACAAATGTCAACAGATACAGCTACTAAAACACACTGTGCTCTCTTCCTTCCTTCAGCCCATGCTTTATACCTCGGAAACTCTCTTGTCCAAACTCCCTTAAGCCTACATGGTCTGGAAAGCCAGACTGGCTATTAAGCTTCCTTTTATGCAGCTGTTCTGCAACACAAGAGAAACTCAGGAAGGCTTAAAGCCCCACACAAGAGTCCTTTAACCTTCACAATGCCCTTGAGGAGAATTATTGTAAGGCATCTTAAACTCTTCCTATGCAGAGGCTAATCTTGAGTGTTTATTAGAGGTTCACCAATATATTGGTGGCATATGGGTGACTGGTGCCTCCTGATCCTGTGTGGGGGGCATCAGAGGTTGATTACTGATGGGGTGGGGGGGTCCCCCAGCGGCCTTTTGCTGACTGGGGTGGGGGTCGTGTTGCATGTATGGCCAAATCCAGAAGTGTCGCCAGCGCTTCTCTCAGCACACCCACATTCTCAGGCAGGGAGCATCAGCCATCGCTCCCCAAGCCCCAGCTGGTGGCTGCCAATATTGCGTGCCCGCCTGTGCCCACCCCCATGCATTGTCTATGCGGTGGCATACTAAATAGACACGGATAAAAGGAAAATTAACATTGGCAATTGGCTTTTTTTGTCTAATGTAGCCGATAATGTCACTGATAAATACCACATGCATGCACACAACCATAGTATGTGCATGACCGAGAATACAGCCTGGCAGCATGGAGACCAGCATCTAGCCGGCAAGTGTGTGGGAGGGAAGGGGTGTTGCGGGGGGGGGGGGGAGCAGATTGAGGCCTCCATGGTGAGGGAGGGAGTGGGGCAAGCACTGATCAGCCAAGGTGGTGAATGTGAACCTGGGAGCAGGTGGAGCCATTGGTGGCTCATCCAGGGCACACAGGGAGGGGGGAAGCTCCCTGTTGCTGCATACACCCCTGAGGGAGGAATGAGGGGCATGTACCCTCCACATTTGTGCGTGGGATGATGGCTGCCTGCTGTGGGCTCAGGGCCAGGGGCTATGCTGGCCTCTTCCCGGCCAGAGGGGACTGGATGAGGGCTGCACTCGGGCTGGGCAGGGCAGATGGTGGCAGCACTGGGAGGTATGGCTATGGGGTGGGTTACAGCCAACCCAAAATTCACCTTAGCCATCTCTCCCAGTGCTGCCATCCCCCACCTGCCCCAGCACAGCCCTGGCCTAACCCCCACACTGGGAATAGAACCGCACAGCCCCTGGCCCTGAGCCTGTAGAGGGCAGCTCACCTTTGCCCCATGCACAGATCTGGGGGGTACATGTCCCCCACATGCCTCCCCTGGGAGTGCACACAGAGGCAGGGAGCCCCACTCCCCAGCCACCCTGCACATCCTGGAGGAGTTGCACTCCCAGGGTTAGATTCACCACCCTGGCCCTTCCACCACCCCATTCCGCCCCTCATCATGGGGGGGCCTTGATCTCCAACCCCCCCTGCCCATCCCTTTTTCCCCGCCCTCCATCCACCTCTTCTTCCCCACAGACTTACCAGCTTGACACTGCTCTCCAAGCTGCCGGGCTGCATATTGGCTATCAGATCAGTATTGCCCAATATACCTGGTTAATAATCAGCCATCAGTATCAGCCAAGAAAATCTTTATCTGTGCACCCCTAGTGTTTATACCCCCTCATGTGCAAAATATTAAAAACTTTTCTTCTCAAATAGGATTTAAAAAGTAAAATAACTTGTATCGGGTATGAAGATGATAAATAACAATAGGAGACGCTCCTAATGAAAAGCTGTTCTATCTAGAAAGCCATTAGCACCTGCTAACATATATTTCTAGTTTATGTTTAACTAGTGGAAAATTAACTAGGTTTCCTGAATTAATATCTTTGTGTATCTGTTCTATTATACTGTTTTTCCTAATGGCCTTCATTAATTTATTATATAGCATGTGCCAAACTGAGTATCTAGAAGACCTATGTACAAAGAACAGACCAAGACTAAATACAGGCAGTCAAAAAGTTGGAGGATAAATCAATTCAGTCTTCTCAGGCTAGTCTGAACTGTGTAGATTGAACTGATAAGCAAGTGAAGAGATATTCACTTTTGATTCCAGATATGCAGCCTTCAACAGCCAAACCATAAGGCAGTGGATGCTAGAACACACCTCCCTGCTTGGCTGGAGCAGACAGCTTAGGCCAAGTCTAGCCCCCCCACACTGTGAAGGGGAGGTTTGCAAGGGAGGTGCAAAGCATTCTGGGATACTGGAGGACTTTGAGTTAACTTGAATTTGGAGGGGACCTTAAACTGGTTTCAGCCATTTGAAAGTATCATAGTGCTTACGGTCAGAAGGGACCTAAACAGATCATCAGGTCTGACCCTCCTGCCCTGGGAAGGAATGGGTGCCAGGGTCATATCACCCCAGCCAAATATCTGTCCAGCCTCCTCTTGAAGACCCTCAAGGTAGGAGAGAGCACCACCTCACTTGGGAGCCCATTCCAGAGCCTGGCAGCCCTAACTGTAAAGTAATGTCTCCTGATGTCCAGCCTGAACCTTTTCTCTAACAATTTGTGGCCATTATTTCTAGTAACTCCAGGTGGTGCCTGTGGGAACAGAGCCTCCCCCAATTCCCACTGGTCCCCCCTGGTGAGTTTGTAAATGGCCACCAGATCCCCTCTCAGCCTTCTCTTGTGGAGGAGGCTGAACAGGTACAGGCCCTTTAGCCTCTCTTCATAGGGCCTGCCCCGCTGCCCCTTGATCATGTGAGTGGCCGTCCTCTGGATCCTCTCAAAGCTAGCTAGCTAGCCGCATCCCTCTTGAAGTGCAGTGCCCAGAACTGGATGCAGTACTAAAACTGCAGCCTGACCAATACCTCAGCAGGGAAGGATCACCTCCCTGGACCTGCTTGTGATGCATCTGTAGATGTACAACAAGATGCGGTTACCCTTATTGACTGCTTCCTCACACTGGTGGCTCATGTTCATCCTGGAGTCAACAATGACTCCAAGATCCCTTTCTGCCACCGTGTTGACAAGAAGGGTGTTCCCCAGTCTATAGGTGTGTTACTGGTTCCTTCTCCCTAGATGCAGCACCTTGCACTTGTCTGCATTGAATTCTCATCCGCCCACCTCTGTAATTTGTCTAGATCTAGCTGGATTCTGTCCCTCCCCTCCAGCATGCCCACCTCACCCCACAACCTGGAGTCACTAGCGAATTTGGAAAGTGGTTTACATGCACTGAACTTCTGTTGTGTTACTGGTTTCTGATCACTTATACTAGTTTATGTGTAATTTCTGTCCTTAACCCAAATATACAATACAAATTACACTCAACTTTCCCCTGAATCAGTCCTCATTATGCCAGGATGCTATTAGACTATTAACAGAGACAAGAGCAGCTATTAATGTCGGTCATGGTGGTACTGTTCTCCATGATGTAGAAAGGGACACCCAACTCATTCCACACAGCAGCAAAACAGGCACAATATTGTAAAGACTTGAAAGAAATGCAAAAAGGTGAATTAAAACAGGCAAGCTTGAGATGACACATGTAAACCACTGCTACAAACATTTAGGGCCAAAAAGCGTGGATACACTTAGTCACTGTTTAATTGTTAATGTAAACCAACAGTGCCCAACCTTCTGGCCCTACAGACCAGCTAAGGCTATGAGCTAGATTTCATGTGGGGGTCGATCCATGGGTCTGACTCCACGTACCTGGTTCTAGCTACGTGTTGGCATGATCTAGTGTGCAGGTCTGGACAACACAGATCTACAAGTCAAGGACTGAACACCCTGACATTACTGTTCCTACTGTAGATACCATTTCTTAAAATGTCCAACTATTGCTACCACAGGTGCAGATCCAGTAGTGACTGAATGGATGAAGAGAAGGAATGCTAATATACTGCCAGCTAAACTACTGGCAGTTTATTCACTATGTCATCTAACACAGCTCAGAGAAGCATATGTATAGCACAGCTGTCATTGTGGGTGAAGATTTGTTGTACAGGTACAGGGTGCCTATACATGAGCAGGGAGGCTGCTCCAACACACTGGAATTCCAGCGCATCGGAGCAGACTCAGTCAAGTCTGCTGGGGTGTGGCAATGACCATGCTCCAGCAGCCTCCCACATCTCATGTATCAATGTCTCAACACTTCAAAAAATTGGTGGGGGTGCCTTATCTAAAACTTGTTTGATAAGCTTCAGATTTCATAGATTTCATACATATTAGGGCTGGAAGGGACCTTGGGAGATCATCGAGTCCAGCCCCCTGCCCAAAGGCCAGGAAGTCAGCTGGGGTCATAGGATCCCAGCAAGATAAGCATCCAATTTACTCTTGAAGGTGTTCAATGTAGGTGCTTGAACCACCTCCGCTGGCAGACTGTTCCAGACCTTGGGGGCTCGGACAGTAAAGAAATTCTTCCTTATGTTCAGCCTGAAACGGTCTTGCAGGAGTTTGTGACCATTCGACCTCGTCATCCCTTGGGGCGCTCTGGTGAACAAACGTTCCCCCAGATCCTGGTGGTCACCCCTGATAAACTTATAGGTGGCCATCAGATCACCCCTGAGCCTGCGCTTTTCCAGGCTAAAGAGTCCCATGGCTCTCAGCCTGTCATCGTAAGATCTGTTTTCCTGACCTCTGATCATGCGCGTGGCTCTCCTCTGGACTCTCTCAAGCTTCTCCACATCCTTTTTGAATTGTGGACCCCAAAACTGGACGCAGTACTCCAGCTGCGGCCTCACCAAGGCCAAGTACAAGGGGAGAATGACATCCCGGGATTTGCTCAAGAAGCATCTATGGATGCAAGCCAGGGTTTTGGTCGCTTTACTAGCCGCAGCATTGCATTGGAGGCTCATGTTCATCTTGTGGTCAAGATGACCCCCAAGTCTCTTTCTTCTGTAGTGCTATCCAACGTAGCACTGCCGAGCCTATAAGGGTGCTGCAGGTTTTTCCTCCCAAGGTGGAGAACCTTGCATTTTTCGGTGTTAAATACCATCAGGTTCTCGTCTGCCCATTTGCTGAGCTTGTCCAGGTCAGCCTGGATCACCCGCCTATCTTCTGGCGTGGATGCTTTGCCCCAAAGTTTGGTGTCATCAGCGAACTTGGCCAGTCCACTCCTGACTCCAATGTCCACATCAGTAATGAAGATGTTGAACAGTATGGGTCCCAGGACAGAGCCTTGAGGGACCCCACTGGTTACAGGGCACCACGATGAGTGACTGCCATCAATTGCAACCCTCTGGGTCTGACCACAGAGCCAGTTTCCCAGCCAGTGGATCGTGGTGGAGCCAAGGCCACAACTGGCCAGTTTGGCTAAGAGGTGATCATGGGATACCAGATCAAAGGCTTTTTTGAAGTCAAGATATATGACAACAATCTCTTCTCCCTTGTCCAGGTGATGGTCACCTGGTCATAGAAGGAAATGAGATTGGTCAAACAAGACCTACCCACAACAAACCCGTGCTGGCTATCCCTTAGGATGTTAGCCTGGGCCAGTTCATCAAGGATGGCCTCCTTAATAAACTTTTCTAAGATCTTCCCCAGGATAGAAGTCAGGCTAATGGGCCTGTAGTTAGCCGGATCCACTCTCCTCCCTTTCTTGAAGATCGGCACCACATTGGCCTTCTTCCAGTCTTCGGGCACTACACCAGAGCGCCAGGAGTTTTCAAAGATCCGTGCCAGGGGCTGGGCTATGACGCTTACCAGCTCCTTGAGTACCCTGGGGTGCAGATTGTCAGGGCCGGCTGACTTGAAGGTGTCCAGCTTCTCAAGCCTTCATGAGGTCAGCATTTATGGAGGGTAGGGGATCCCCAACACCCGGATCTCCCTGTCCCATAGCAGGCATGGGTGTCCCATGGGACTGATGAAAGACTGACGCAAAGTACCTATTTAATAGGTTGGCTTTTTCCTGGGCGTCAGTTGTCAGTTGCCCTATCTGGTTTAGCAGGGGTCCAACGTTGCCCTTGCTTTTTCTCCAGCTCCCCACATATCTGAAAAAGGACTTGATGCTTGAAGCTAGTTGGAGTTCAGTTGCAGCCTTGGCTTTCCTGGTTTGCTCCCTGCAGGACCGGACCAGTGCAGAATAATTCTCCTTGGAGGTGAATCCCATCCTCCATCCTTTGTAGGCTTTCCTTTTTAGCCGCAGGAGGTCCGCTAGGTCCCTAGAGAGCCAGGAGGGCTGCTGTGCCTTCTTGCTGCCTTTCCTCCATGTTGGAATAGATTTAGCTTGTGCATTGAGGATCGCTTCCTTGAGAAGCAACCACTCTTCTTGAACTCCCATCTCCCTGGGGTCATGGTCCCTGAGGGCCTGACTGACTAGCCTCTTGAGCTTGTCAAAGTCGGCTTTTCTGAAGTCAAGGACTTCTGTGTTGCTGACTGACTTGCCAGCTTTACGGCGGATGGTGAAGGTGATCAGCTCGTGGTCGCTGTCACCTAGCTTCCCATCGATCACTAGGTTGCTAATTAGGTCGTCCCCCGTAGCCAGTACCAGGTCGAGCAGCGCTTTGCCTCTTGTTGGCCCATAGACTTCTTGAGTCAGGTAGAGGTCATCCACACATGAGAGAAAGCTTTGCGACCACTCGGATTTTGCTGAGTGATCTTCCCACGAGATGTCCGGGTAATTGAAGTCACCCATGACAACCAAGGTCCTGGAGCAAGCATCCTCAGTCAGTTCCTGGGCGAACTCCTGGTCAAGCTCAGGACTTTGAGTGGGAGGTCTGTAGTAGACTCCCACTGTTGTGTCCCCTGTGCCGTTTTTCCCACGAATTTTTACCCAGAGGGTCTCTAGCTGTCCATGCCGGTCGCCAACATCAGCTTGCAGGGACATAGAGAGCTACACCCCCACCCCTTTTGTCAACACGATCCCTCCTGTACTGGGTATAGTCCTCTATACCCGTGGTCCAGTCAAGGGTGGAGTCCCACCAGGTCTCCGTTATCCCAATGACATCATAATTCTTTGCACTGAGCAGGAGGACAAGCTCCTCCTGCTTGTTACCCAGGCTCCTGGCACTGGTGTACAGGCAGGCAAGTATGCCCTTAGGGACTCTTGTCTTGCCCACAGATTGTGCCAGGGCTGGGGCAGGGGTGAGCTGCCTTAAGTGCCTTGGTCTGCTGGCTTTGCAAGGGTCGCTCAGCAGGCCAGCAGTGGCAGTAGTCCCCCCCATCCTTCAGCGGGCTTAGTTTAAAGCCCGGTGGAGCAGGTCAGCCAGCCTGGCTGAGAAGAGCCTCCTCTCCAGGGGAGAGAGGTGGAGGCCATCTCTTCCCAGCAGCTCGCTGCCTCTCTCGCCAAAGAGCGGGCTGTGGTCATGGAAGCCAAAGCCTTCCCGATGACACCAGCTCCGCAGTCTTTGGTTCACTGCGTGGATCCTCCTCTCCCTCCTCAGCCCATAGCCCGAGACTGGGAGGATCACGAGGTAGATAAAGCAGTCCCAGCACCATTTTGAAGTGTGAGGATGCTGCTACATGAGACTGTCCTGGTGCTTTAGAGTGGCTCTCGGAGCTGTTCTAGTTAAAGCACTTCCCCTCCCCCCAAACTCCTGGAACACATGTATAAATGCTTACAGAGACCAGAGGTAATCCTCTATTTTAGAAGGCAGGGCTTTGCTTTGGAAGAGGAAGAAAGGGCAGTTTACATTATATAATACCTTTTCTTGTTATATAATACTGGATTATAAGTGACATAACTGTAAAATACAAGCTCTTGTTACTTTAATATGAAGTAAAGCATAGTTTTTACAGCCCTGTGGCTTGCCTTACCAGTGCTTTTACAGCCCCTAACATTTACCCTAACACTGATGGAACAACACTTGTGGTCATCAGGGATGATTTTTTCCAGAAAAAAAGAAAATCTAATCTAAGGAAGGCTTTGGGGAAACTGATGCTCTGCTATTCAAAACACTCAAACTTGGTACGGAGCAAGCTCTTCAGAAAGGGATGTATGTGAGTGCCCACATATCTCTGGCTGATAACCATGTGTGGGATCCAGAACGCTCTTAATTTTTTCTTCTCCGCAGCATATAAAATGGGGGCGGGCAATTATTTCGGGTGGAGGGCTGCTTACTGAGTTTCGGCGAGCCATCAAGGGCTGCACGATGAGCAGTCAGGGGCAGAGAAATTTTAATTTTCTAAATTTTTTATGGGTCCTGTGGGCCATATAAAATGGCCTGGTGGGCTGCATCTGGCCTGTGGGCTGCATTTTGCCCACCACTGATACAAAGGATATGTTAGGAAAAAAAAGGGGGCAGGTGTGGCGAAACATGAAAAACAAAAACAAGTCCCACCAAACGGTGTTCAGGTCAATATATAAAGGAACCAAAACACTGTTCCAAAGAGAAAGGGTAAAAATTATGCCACAATCCCCAGGCTTAGTATTGGAGAGCTGTTACCCCGTTGTATACCAGGGTGTTCAACCCCTGGCTTGTGGGCCAGATCTAGTGAGCAGAGCAGTGGCATCCAGTCTGCAGGGTTCCCTGCAGGTCCTAAAATTTGGTGGTAGGGAAGCAGTGGCAGCATTACTTGACATTTCCCTGCTGCCATATTTTTGGATGTGTGGGCAGTCACACGGGCTGGACCGCATGGCCATGCATGTTTGTTCAGGTATGCAAAGCTGAGCAGGGGAGAACAGGACTGATCTGGGTATGCAAGCCCAGGGTGAAGCGGAGTCCGGTTCTGACATGCAGGCTCAGTCTACCCCACCGGTTAACCCCGCTCCACTCATCCAGCCTGGAGGACCTTGTTGAGCACCACTGATTTATCTAATAGCCTCCACATTCCCAGAATGCTATCTCCCTACTCTTGGGCTTCACTGAAACACCCTTTGTCCCTGGAATGTTACCAGTGAAAAAAGCTCTCTCGTGACCTCACAGGGGAAACAAGGATGCTTAAACAGGAAATTGAGGTAAAATACAACCCCAAAACATTTCTTGTCTCTATTTTTCCATGCTCCGAAGTTAAGTTGCTTCAATCTAAAATGTGAATAAAGCATCTTGGCCCCAGACCCTGTCAGGACTTGGGGAGAGCGACAACAAGGTATGTTGGGTATAGAACATTTCACGCATGTGAGTACAGCAGACTGGAACTACTTTATAGAGGCCCCACTGTCAGCACAGGGAACAACAATAGCAGGGACTGGAAATGATCCCATATTTTAGGTAGCTCCATCTGAAACAAACTTTTGGAGAGAAAGAGACATCACCCCTGGAAAAAGCAAAGCTTCCTATTCTTGGGACTGCCATGAAGCCTTTAAAATTGACGGAGTTAATATTTTTTTTTTCTTGGTTTGGCTGATGCATGTTACTCTCCCATCCCTCACCATCTCATCTGGTCTCCTTTCCCCCCTTCAATTTTATGAAAAGAGAGGCCCTGTCAAGTAACCAACAAATAATCTTTTTTAATAATAAATCAAATATGTGATTTAACATATATTTGTATTATTGTTTCAGTTTGCTAGTACTGGAAGACACCAAAGCATAGTGTGAACTTATTTATCTTCACTAACTTTTTAGTATACCTATTACCTTAGCAAAACAACAGTTAGCAACAAAAGCATAGAAAATAAAAACAATTTTTGGCTGAAAGTAAGAAAAGAATGCAAATGAAGTGACTGAATATTTAAACATGCAATTCCTGTGTTGCATCATTTGCATAAGCTTCCAAATTTCTGGACATTTGGGTTTAATAGGAATTCACTGAGTTGGGGAAAACAAAACAAAACTTATTATACTGTTTTAATAAAATGAAAATTCAGAACAAGGAAACATTAAGTGAAATAATTCTTGAGTTTCTGTGGAAAGCTGGAACAACAACTCTGTGGAGACTATTACAAACAAAGGCAGTTATATTCTTATTGTTTTGTGTATATCTGTTGCCTTAAGGTGTATCTATTAATTCTAGCCTCCAAACAAACTGAAATTTTTTTGTGACTGATGATATAGACCACATTCTTCCATTCCTTGTTTGAAATGGGAGTTGGGGGAATACTAGGAGTATAGGATAGGGCCTTTTTGTTTGGTTCTCTGCTGTTAAGATTCAGCTTACCTTGCACTGAACACTAAAAGAAAAGACAAATAAGCATAAAAGATGTCTTTATAATTCTCTCATGAAAGCATTTGTGGTTAGGAGAATTACTGTGCTCACACACACACCTCTTCTATGTTGGAACAGAGATTCCAGACATAATTCTGCATGTCTTTACAGCTTTAGAATCCTTGCCAGCAAATAGGAAAATCTAAGGAACAACAAGGAGAAAGAAAAGCAAGATGTAAATAGATGTGCTTGTTACTGAAAATAATACAAAAAATAACCTAACAGTCTAAACCTTTCCTCATGACCTTGTATGCAGGAACTAGTAGCAAGGTGCCTTAAACCAAAGACTGTCTGAAGCCCTAGATCAGGGTGGGCAAAGTCTGCTCCTCCAGCTGCACTGGGCCTGCGGCAGACCCCATTTCTCAGTAGCTCCTGCCTGCATCACTGCAGCTGGTTTTCATGAAGACCTCAGCAGCACCCTGACAGCATGGGGCCAGGGTTTCCATGGAGACCAGCCCCAGCAGTGCTGGCAGGGTGCATGGCTGGGCAGTGAGCTGCTCTAGGGCTGGGGCTGGGATCCTGCAGTGATGACAGGATGGTCTGAAGCCAGGGCAGAGCTGCAATCTGCTGCCTGGGAAGAGGCATGTATGCAGCAGATCACAGCTCTGCCCTGGATCCAGACCATGCTGTCACCTATGCAAGATCCCAGCCCTGGCCCTGGAGCAGCTCCCTCCCCAGTTGTGGACTCTGCCAGTGCTGCTGGGGATGGTCTCCATGCAAACCCTGTCCCCGTGCTGTCGTGGCCCCACTGCTCCTGGGATCTTCATTGAAACTGACAGCAGCAATGCGAGATGAGGCTCCTGGGAAACAGAGTCCAGCCACCTGCCAGATCCACCATTTTTGCCCACTGCTGGCCTGGATGATGTTGGAAACCTAAAATCCATTCATCAATCCATTGTCCCATGATGAAGTCTTCCTTATAACCATAGAAAAATACATTGGTGATGTTGATTATAGTAAAATAGGTACCAGCATATCCCATGAATTGGCTCAGAGTCCCTAGGAAAGTGTGTATTAATTATTAAAACTTTTCTTTAAACCATAATACCAGGAAGATGATGAACAATGGCAGAGCATTACACATGGTACTGGAAACAAATATACACGTGAATGCTTCCTGACAGTTCCAAGACATTAAGACTGGTGTAATGAGGACCAAAGATCCTTATTCACTTAGGCAGACCTCATTTTTTTTCCCACTGGAGTAGAACATTATGGAATCATCATACAGTTTAATTCTCCCTTCATACATAAGAGGTAATCTGTTGACTGCAAGAGTTGTAAGCACCTATCTGAAGGCTAAATTTGGCCAGTAAAGTTTTAAGCTGTAATAAAATACTACAGTAACAATGTCTAATTTTCTCTGTCAAACACGGGGAAACTGGTGTAGGCACTAGCAACACTAGTCATGTAAGAATTTACCAGCAAGGCATATACATAACTTTGTCCTCTGGGAAAGAATCAATGGGACTTTTCCACTGTTCATAAAGTTACTTGAAAGTACTAAAATTTAGACCATTTTGTGCCATTCCAGCAGTGGCCTGAAAGTGAAGGTAACTGCACTTTCCTTTCACTTTATGGCAACTTTACTAAGATATGTAAACTTAAGAATAAAATTCATACCATCCAGATTATATTTCATATCTGATGATTATAAGAAAAGTATCCCAACACTTGTTAGATGCATTTGCAAAGTATGAAGTGGAGAGACAGCATAGTGTAGTGGATTGAGCAAGGGTCTAGAAATTAAGCTTGAGTTTTGCCACTGACTTGATGCATGGTGTTGGGCAAGCTTAAACTTTCAGGCTTTGCTTTTCTATTTGTGTTGGGATTTTTGTCTAGGTTGTTTTTAAAAGGATAGCATTGTTTATTTACAGGTCACTAAACTTTACAGTTCTGAATTCCAGTGCCAGACAGATGTTCCCCAGCTGTTTGAGTCTTCAAGGGTCCCCTGCTTGCTTTAGGACAAGCTAGCTGGTTATATCTTACAGATGCAAATACTCAGCAAAATAAGCTCAGATCCTCAGCTATTGTCTGACGCTTCTATGAATGACTGCAGGTAACTGAACCTATTATAATATATATTACTAACAGTTCTTCCATTTGTCACCTACCACATTCATAAGGTTAGGAAGTTATAATAATTGTGTTCCTAATTTTAAAATATGGAAGACTTCTACTTATTTTCTTCATGGGATGCCACATGTGCTTCAAGTTAAGCCTATGCTTATGGACCTTCTTAAAAAGGAGTATGACTTAGTTCACATTTATACAATGCCCCGAAAAATGTGAAGTGTTTCATAAGTATTAAGTGGTTGTTGTTGTTGTTGTTATCTGACCAGTTTATCAGTGTAGTGCTTCATTTTCCAGTAGGAAATGCTGCATTTTTTTGGTATTAAGTGTCAGCGAAGTGAAAAACATCACATTCTAGCTTCATTAGGCAACATCTCCCAACCAGAAACCCAGTGTCACATGCCCTTGACTTTGCTTAGAGGTTGCACGCTATCTTCCACAGTAGATAGCACCCCCTTACACCCATAGTACAAGCAGTTTGGATTCTGGTCTGTCTTACTGAATACAAGGATCTTAAAAGAGTAAAGAAAATTCAGAGTAGGGTTTCTTTTTGTGCAGTAGTATGTTACTGAATTACACTTGGATCACCTAATTAAAAGGCAAAGCCAACCCTCTTTCTGTGAGGATGGGATGCTGGGGGTACCGTGGAGTTACCCTCCGTACGAGCTCTCAGAAGTCTTTGGCAGTACAGAAGTAGCGGAAACCCGTAGTTATCAACTCCACTCACTGTTCTTCCCAATAAGAAGTGGGAAGCACAAGAGTCAGCGGCGTTACTGTCCTACAGCCTAAAGTTCAGGATTCTTCCTCTTTATGAGTCTTCTCAACATAAAGCCAGTCAATTCCAAGTCGTAGCTTGATTGCCATTAGTAGGGCTTAGAATTTTCCCTAAAAGAAGACTTTTTTCCATATCTATTCTGAATAAAACATTAGCTAGGTGAATGCAATTCTTTTGCTGGTTTCGCATATTTTTCTGGAGAGTCTTCCCATTTGATTCCTTGAATGAATAAATGAAGTGAAGGGTACATAAATGGGATGTTCCTGTGAGTTGTGACAGGCCAGAGACTGTCTTCTTCAAGCTCCTCATAGTAATTCCATAGACCATGAGTCCCAGCCAAATCTGTTTACTGGCATTCTTTTTTCTAGCAGCAGAGCTGGACATCATATTACAGGATGTGGTGGCTAAGGCCAGCCAATACTTTAATCTGGTTTTGTAGGCTTGCTTCTTCTGAAGACACTAATGTGCTAATCCCAGGGTTCAGCTGTTTGGGCTATGGATTGACAGGCATCTGATCTCACCCTTTTGTCCTGTACAAAAGATCTGTAAAAAGCACACATGCTTGGTAACTGGAACATAAATCAGGTACCAGTGAGACAAACACTTGGCACCAGCCTGATGGAAAAGAGGATATTTCAGTGTCCACAAGGCTAATTACTGAGAAAAAGTTATGCATACTTATAACCCAGTCCAAAATGCTAGAAGCTCATCGCATTTCAAAGAACAGGGGATAATAGGCCTTTCAGGGAAAATAAGTTGATAAAGAGATGCAATCAAAAGGTACTGTTATACTTTATAACCTGGTAGGCCTTGATGTAGCTGGTAATCTTGCTCATCTTAACTGAACAATGGTTTAAGACAATTTTTTCTAAACAAGATTTTTCTTGAATGTTTCTAAGCAGTGTGTGGCTTGGCTTCTGTACAAGAAATGGAACCCTGTGGGTTCATGCAGCAGACAGCCTGGTGGTTTTTGCTTATTTCAACAGTATATTTACTATCAATGCAATGTATAAAAATATAGAAAACAGTGTCTTGAAAAAGTGCGATGACCTGTGCAGAGTGACTGATTTGTAATAAACGAATTTGTGGTGGCTGAATGTGATTATTTTCAACCACAAAGGGAAAATTCTCAATTTGTCATATAAATAGACCCACTAAAGTCAATCTTACTGTGCCAGATTAGTTTTTCCACTGCAAATCTAAAATATATTCACTAACTTCATAAATTACAGGTGTAACTAGAAACACAATTTGGCCCAGTCACATTGTGCTGCTAAGTTTAACAGGATTTGTCCTAAAGTTTTATATGGTTAGGAGGGCAATTTGTTTTGCACCAGCAAAACCAGTATCTGCACTGGGTTACCTGCGGGCCTTATATTAACAAGAACAAATAATAAAAACATTAATTTCCAGGATATGTAAATATTAAATTTCAAGTCATAAAGTGATTTTAATGTGTTCAGATCAAACATGAAAACAGTTTAGCTGTATCTTTTCTTCTGCAAGTTCTTGCCATTTAGGATCAATAATACTAAATTACATGAAAACTAGTTTATGTACTGGAAATATTCTGTTTACAAGACTGATATATAATTGCAGTGTATGAAAAATTACTTATTTCTTCCCTCCTCAAAATACATATTGCAAAAATTACATACTATATATGTAATTTTTGCAATGTATATATGGGTGTGTATTATATATATGTATATGTACGTATGTATAAATACTCTCACAAATATGTAAACAATTTGATATACATATGAAAGATCACATCAAAAGACTAGACAAAGACTGTATGAGCCAGACTATATTCTATCTTGATCCTAAGTACAAAGATCAACTGAAGAATGTGAATTATTTAACTTAAAGTTATTACACACCATTCTTAAACTCTATAAATACTCTTATTTCTGAAGGATTCATGCTATTCTGAATATAAAATCCCCTTTACAACTTACAAAAGCTTTAAAAAATATTGTAGACAACTTCAGTATATTGATTATAAAGAAAATATGGGCTCCGGATTTTCTACACTGTAGGAAGAGAAAGTTGCAGCATCTCCTGTTCTTCCCATTAAGTCCCCATATCCCTATCTTTCATATCGTTTCTTTATCAAGGTGAGCAATTTGATGCAAAAAGATTTCTACAAATGGAATATTTAAATGAATTCATTTCAGACATGTTCAAGCCCTTTTTGCATTCTCTTTCCACGGATATTCACATGATTGAGTTTCACTGATGCAATTGTTTTTAGAAAACAATTTTCAAAGTCATGTACTTAAGTACTAGCAGAAAACAAATTTTAAATGTGCCCATGTGAAGGTTTGTGCTGGAAATGTTTGTGTATTCATGCAATCAGGGAATGGAAATAATATCATGTAGTTAACTATCCATTCACAAGGGATTCACAAAGTTGGAACAAAAAAGACTTTATGCATAATTAACCATTGTTACTGTGTGATCTCAGTATTACCTTCATCCTCTCTTCCCCCATTTCCTTCTGTTGTTTGTTTGTTAAACTCACTGGTTACATGTTGTTTAAATTAAAGTCTAAGCTCTTTGGTACAGAGACTTGTTTCCTATAGGCTGGAGGTCTTTTATGGGGCATATTGTCCCACTAAGACATGCTGTATCTCCAGTATAGCCTAGTGTTTATTTTTAGCTAGACCAGAGGAATTCTGGGAGATGTAGTAATCAGAGGGCAGATGACAAAGATAAAAATAAATGTCCTTTCTTCAGTAATAGTGCCAGGGGAAGGAGGGGGATATTTTAACAGTTCTTCTCTTTTGATGCTCAGCTAGCCTTAGGAAGAAGTCTATGAAGGGGGTCTAGGAGGTGGTCATTAAGAAGCACTGGGGAAGGTTAAATTTGTGCATAATATGATAGACTGGTTGCATCTACATATTTGATTAATGCAAAGTAATAAACTCCAGAGCAGTTTGAGCTGAAATAAACTACTCCTAGGTGCACAGCAATTTGAGCCACAATTTGAACCGGTCAAGGGAGGCCTAGGCTAGCAGAGGGTACCGGAGGGTCAGACCCAGGCTCCAGGTGGCAGTGTCGAGTGGTGAAGGGGCTGTGGGGCATGAAGGTGCTGAAAGTGCAGAGCTGTGTGGCTAGGTGCCAGGCAGGAGTCTGGCTGCTGGCTGGCTAGGCTGACCGGGTACAATTTATGCCCAAAATCAGTGTGTACTTGTGTATAATTGCAGTAAGTTACCCCAGCATAAGATAGTACTGTCCCTAACAGTACTATTTTACTGTGGCATAAATTATTTTACTGTGACCTAATACCATACATGTGCAGATGGTGATGCTTTACTCTGCAGCTAATTAGTCTACAGTTAAGCACACATGTAGATGCAGTCACTAGAAAGCTTACCTGGAGAGGCAAAAAATAGGTAGTAACCCAGGGGCCAAAGAAACAAGGACTGCTTGGTGTCAAACCTTATAAGTACTTCATTTTGTAGGACTCCAGTGATGGAATTAAAAGTAGGGGAGGATGTGAAATCCTGTGGTTTCTGATGGACCAGAACTGATTGATGCTTTTATGTATTTCTGACTAAGAAGACTAATCTAGCCACGAATGAAAGCTCTGACCCAGGATGGGAGTAAGGATAAAGATTCTGGCAGCCTGGAATGATAAACCTGAGTGAAGAGCAGCTAATAATTAATATTAATTTTCTTAGATTTCATCAGACTCTTGTCCACAGATTCTGAAAACTTGCAAGGAAACCTAAATCTAGTAAATATTTTGGTTTTATTTGTGTGTATTTATACCACTCACCTGCAATAAAGGTTACCAAAGGAAGCCTCATTGGGTGTAAAAACACTAGAACAATGATGAGTTTCTGTGCATTCGTCACAACTATAATGCTGAGTGGAAGTTGCCAGTGCTTTTCCACATACTATTTTCAAAGCCATGAGTACTGGCTTCCCCATGATAGGTGTAACTGGGTCTCAGAGACAACCTGCTAGGCACATAGGATACATAGTCATC
This sequence comes from Crocodylus siamensis, assembly GCF_052110815.1. Taxonomy (NCBI): domain Eukaryota; kingdom Metazoa; phylum Chordata; order Crocodylia; family Crocodylidae; genus Crocodylus; species Crocodylus siamensis. The sequence continues at coordinate 201,733,631 of NC_143396.1, forward strand.
TGTTTAAAAAACAAAAACAACTTCATTTATATCCATCTCTTTCATCTATAACATAACAAAAACCTCGTATGCAGGGACCTGCCGATTTCTGTGGGCAGAACGCGGGGCCCAACACCATTTTTGCAGCCTAAGCATGGTGGGCCATGCTTCTGGCTGAGGGGTCCTGGAAATCCCAGCCTTCCCTGAAGATTGCCAAATGGTCCCAAACTGGGACTTGTTTATTAACATGTCAATTAATGGCTTCTGCAAGCTTAATCAGAGGATTAAGCCCATGGAGGCCATTAATTGCCACGTTATTAATGAGTCTAGACCAAGGCTAGACTTCCATAGGCTTGACCACATACTAGGAGAGGAAACAGCTTCTTGCACAGTGTTACTGAGACATGGGTGCCCTGGCGGCCAGGCTGGTAGGCACCACTAGGGTGGTCTCTTCTAATGCAGCCCAACACAATTAAAAAAAACAAAAACAAAGCAAAAAAAAAGGTAGGAGGAGGTTGGGCTTCTTTGCAAGCTCCCAGGCTGCCTACAAGCAGATCCCCTCCCCACCCACTTTGATCTCTCTTCACAGGGTGGGGAGATTCACCATGTGTAGTTCATCGAATGGCTTGTCCTGAAAAAAAATCACCTGTGTTGCTGGTGGTGGTGGAAGGGGTTAAGTGGGTTAGAGCTGCAGTGCACTTTAGCAGGCACTTCTGCAGTCGCATCCAAGGCATTTGGAGCAACACTGGTGTGCAAGGGAAAGTTATTGCTGCTGCTGCTGTTGCAGGTGGTTTGCAGCTTTCCTGCCATTTACTGTGTCTAGCCTGTTGGGAGTAGAGTGGGGGTCTCTCCCCTGAACCCCCCATGATCCCCTCTTGTAATCTCTGCTGTACATCTTAATGTGAAGGATAGTGAGTGTATCCCCAAGTGGCAGAGGAGCCAGAAGGAAGGATTCCCCCTCCTCCCCCTATGGTGCTTAGACTGCTTAGTAATAATCATGGGATGAAGCCATTAATGGATGCATTATTATTAAGCAGTTTAAGCACCTAATTAAGCTCTAAAATGAAATATCTTATTAAAATAAAGGAAAGCACACCATGAATTGTAACAAATACCAATTATATACATTATATTAACTAATACCAACTATATACACTTTATTAACTAATACTATCTAAGCACTTAATTAAACTCTAAACTGAAATATCTTACGAAAATAAAGCTATACTATCTACAACATGAATTGTAACCAATACCAAGTATATACACTTTATTAAAGGACTTTACTGAAATTGAATGCTAACCTTAAGACAGGCAGTGCATGCTATCTTTTAAATGCCTGTATGCTTCATCCAGCCACAGTGGCTGGAGACATTCTGTCTCTGTGGGGTGAATACTTGTCCATATACTGAGATGGTATGCTCAGCATCCACCAAGTTCATAGGAGTGGTAAGGCAGTGTCTTGTCAGATCATAAAGATGTGGAAACCAATCACAGACAGAATACCAAAACACAGACACAGGCATCTGGGACTCTGATCAAGTTCACATAAGCAGCATGTTCTTTGTCATGCTCTTTCCCCCATCCTGGAATTGTTTTCAGTAGCTGAGGGTCACAACTCAAAACAGGCACCTGGTTGGGGTCCAAAATGAGAACACCACTAAGGCAGCTAGCTGTCTGAACCGCAGTGGCAGTGACAGGTCATACCTGTAGTACTGGTTCAGCTTTACAGCTGTTGCCTGGAACAGATCCCTTCTGTGCTGGTTTTCATAAGGACAGCTTGACAGTTCTTGTACTTCCCCGTCTTCAACCCAGCTTATCAAATCTATCTGCTTGTTGTGCGAGTAGTGGATCACAGCCTGCCAGACTTCAAACCATGTCAGGATCTCCGTGAACTGAGTGGACTGTCAGCCATAAACATCACATGATCTTGAATGTTGCCACAGCCTAAGAGATCACAAAGGTTAGGTATGCATGCACTGTATGTTAGGTGCGATTTTCAGCTTCTTACTCACAAACTGCTGGCAGTGCTGCATGTTTGGTGTGGTAATGGACCACACTGAAGCAGGAATTTCACTGTGTGAGCACCGGTTCTAGTGGCAGCGGTACAGTGCCGTGTGAGTCCCCACTTTGACTGGTGATGGACTCCCTGTGCTGGACCTTACAATCTGGACAGTGCTTGAAGGCTGTCTTGAAAGAAGACACCAAGCTATCCATTGGGGAACTGCATGTGCTACATGTCAGTTATTAGGGACAGAATGTGCACATTGCAGGTAACATGAACAGTGTTGGGCAGCATTTGCTGAAGCACACTGGAGAAAGCCAGGAATGCTGAGATCTTGTTAAAAATCTATGGCTATGCCAGAGCTGATAATTACCTTCATGATAGCTTGGTAGAAATATTGAAAGAAGTGAGGTGAACAAGCTCAGTTTGAAATACTGACATGTCCCACTTGATACAAGATCTCAGTATTACAGGTTCAATCCATTACAAATAAAATGCGTAGCATGTAGTTATCCTGAGGGTTGGTGGTTTCATCAACCACAATGGAAAAGGAATGATACTCTGCCAAGGCAGCCTTTGAGGACTGTACATGTGACGCAATCACTGCAAGGAGATAGTCCTATTCCTGGTGAAACTTGTTGGCACATGGAAAACTGCCAGCATTTTGGTACATTTTGTTTCGGGTAGTCCCTTAACTTTAGGTGATCAAGTTTCTCCAGTGGGATATTCACCACTGTGAAAGCCTCCACAAGAGAAAATGCCTCCCCTTGCCTTGCCAAGCTGCTTTCTGTGGTCCATTTAGACAGGGAAGAAGTGGTTGCTTGCTTCTTGTCTGACCTTCAGCCTCTGCAGCAACCTTCCTCTTCATGTGTGCCTCTCACTCCAAGTGATGATTGATGCTTATTTTCCTGGATACCGATGGCTAGAAAATTATATTTAGAGATTTGATTTTAGGAATTGGCCTGTACGTAAATTAGATATATCATTCGAATAATGGTCCAGGGAAACAGCAAGGGTTAATTGCATTCTAAAAGCCTACTTGTGACAGTTTCATTCAAGACCCACTGTGTCAGAGGCCAAGGGACAAGTGGGCATACACATCCTGGGAAATTAAAAACATGAACAGCATACCCATAACATGAGACAGACTTGCTGCATTAGAGCCAGGTCACAGTGAGCAGCTGCAGTGCTCCTGGGATTTTTGGTTTTGGTGGATGGACCAAATTAGGAGTTCAAGGTATGTCCCAATTAAGACACCAGTAAATGACCAAATTAAGATTTGTACATATGACGGTTTTGTGGAAACAAAGGAATATGCTGACAGAACAGAATGTGGAAGTGACAGGGAGATGTCTCATGGCCAGCCCACCTGTCTTTCATGCCATGCCTTTGTTGTAACTTAATTAGTTGTTTATAAGATGGGAGGCTGCCCATTTACTGCCCAATCCCAAGGGCACAATACATGGATCCATACTACCCCTATATTGTGTCCCATGCCTTGCAGATGGCATTGCTATGTGCCCCCCCCCACATACTGGGCCTACTGTACACCCACCTGGATCCCTCCTCCTCAGGCAGTCTAATGTCCGCCCTCATTCTGGGCTGCAAAACTCCCTTGAACTTTTTCCCCTCTCAGCAGGAGTCCCCTCCAGGACCTTTGACCAAACAGGCCGTGGCCTTGCCTCTAGCCTCTGGCTGTCCCTCACAGTGGGTGCCCTGGCCCTTTGACTGGTCTGGTCCTGGCCCTAACATGGGCCAATTGAGGTCTGTTTTGGGTAGGTTACTGAGCCACTTGCCCTTCTCTCTCTCTCTCTTATGGGTCTGCCTTCTCGGGCTCTTCCAAACACTGTGCCACATAGTTTTTTTGGACCCCTTCTGAGCCTGCTGTTCCACCCTCACTGGGCTCACTCACTTTCTACTTAGGCTGGCCTATGCATAGTCCTTCAGGCCCCATGGGCCCTACTCTACAGAGCCTATGTGCAGTCCCCCATATGGACCCTATACTACACAGCTTACTGTTTTCTTACACACATCCTCACTGGTACCCATTACACTAGGGCCTCAACTTCCACATACACTATGGACTCCTCATTAGGCTTTTAGCCCTCACACACTGCCACCTTTTCTGGGGTGACTACTTCACCCCCCCACTGAGGCTATGGGGTCTTACTTCCCTTAGGCCTCAGGCATCTGTAAATGTGTCTGGACCTCACTATCAGCCTACAGCCCACTTAGGCATCAGGCATTTGTCAATATACCTGGACCTCACACCTTCAGGTCTCTGACTAGGCCTCACTCGCAATAAGACCTTAGGCCTCAGGCCCTCCTAGCCCCTGTTGCCCAGGCCTCCCTGTCTCTCGGGCTTTGGGCCTTGGGCCCTCTTGGATTCCATGATCTTGCCCAAGCCGGTTTCTTTTTTCTCAGCCTGTACTCCCCTACCCTTTCCCCTCCACTGGGTCACCTTCAAGACAGTGGGGGCTGAGGGAGACACTGGTGTGGCATTTCCTGAGGACTGCCCCACCATCGGTAGCCCTACCACACCATCCTCCCTAGCAGGGTGTAATTTTAGGTCATTCCTCAGGACCAAATGCAGGCCTACCTGCCCTGGTCTTATTCCCATGCTGGGCCCCTGGATGTTGTACCTAGGCTGCTCTCTCTCTCTCTCGGGTACTGTATTGCTGCCTCCATCTCAGACTGTGCTCAGTCCCTGGCTCATCTCTCCCAGACCCTTTTATAGGATGCCTCCCCTCAGAAGCCTACTTACTAGAAGATCCCTGTCCTCTTTTGGCAGTGGACCCCCTCCCCTCTGAAAGCAGAACTTCAGCTTGCTTAAGGCCCTGACCCTGGCTCCAGGCCAGTTGGGGTGCCAGTAACTCTCCGCAGCCCCATCCTGCCCCTTGTGGTGGGCATGCTTGCCCTTCAACCTGACAGCCCTGGCCCCTTTTGCATTGACCAGTTGAGGTAAAGTATTAGCTGGCCAGCAGCCACCCTTCCTACTTTGCAGGGGTCCCCCCGGGGCCCCATCATAAAGTCATTAACTTCCCTGGGACTGCCTAGAGCCCCAGAGGTCTCTGCCTTGAACTGCCCCAGCAGGGCCCAAGAGAAGCATGTGCCCCTAGGACATGAATGGGATGTACAAACCACCCCACTCATCCCAAGCCACCAGTCTTAACATAAAAATGAAGGCCACTTGCCTATTTAACAAGTCTCTCTCTCTCTCTCTCTCTCTTTCTTGTTCTCAGATTTGCAAAGCTGCTTTCTTTCAACCTCCTTACAGATTCAGGGGCTCTATACTCTTAGACTTTCAGGCCTGGCAATCCCTGCCTGGTTCAATCCCAGGGCTTATATAGCTCTGTCCTAAACCCTCATCTGGTCATGTGAGGCCCCAGTCAGCTGACCTGACTGGGGCTGTCTTTTAACCCCTGCACTGCTAGCTACCTATGCTATGAAGACTCTGCCCTTAAAGGGGAAGCATTGTTTCATAGTTTCTAGGGTCGGAAGGGACCTGAGCAGATCATCTAGTCCGACCCCCTGCCATGGCAGGAAAGAGTACTGGGGTCAAACGACCCCAGCAAGGTGTTCATCTAACCTCTTCTTAAAACCCCCCAGGGTAGGAGCCTGCACCACTTCTCCTGGAAGCTGGTTCCAGACCCTAGCCGCCCTGACCGTGAAGTAGCGCCTCCTGATATCTAGCCTGTTCACCAGCAGCAGGGCCAGGGTTCCCTATTACAGATGTGTAAAGCATTTATGACCCAAATATCCCATCTTTTGCCTTCTTTGTTTAAAGGGAAATATATTTTTCCTTTTTCACCATTTTATTTGCTGTCATTATTTCAGTGTGTGAACAGGAACTGGTATGAAGTGAAACTCAGAAACTCCTTTGCATGTCACTTAGATTATTGTTTGCATAAAAGGAAAAGATCAGAACCAATGTATCCCACATTCTAATGTAAACACTGAATGCTAAGGAAATTGTCAGTAAAAAATGTTTTTCGTGGAGCCAGAAGCTTCTCCATGAGGATCTTAAAGTGATTTTTTCTTTGCAACACCTCCCTGAGCTGGCATGTTTCCTTATCCCCATTTTACAGATAGGTAGAACAAAGAGTAATTAAGTGATTTGCTCAAATTTGCAGAGTTAGTGGCAGAGTTTTTAACAGATATCTCCATATGTTTCTACTTGAAATGAGCAGCTTGTTGTTCTTTTTTCCTAATGTGACCTGTTCAGTTTGAATCTGAGCCTGCACGTTTGGGAGGGTGTGCAAGATAAAGTGATAAGATAGGTGAGGAACTGGGGAAAAAGCAAAGGTAATTTTGGGCACCAACAGAAGTCCAGCTCCCTGCTGTAACTGCAAATGCTTTATGGGAAGTATTCTGACTTACAACAATGCCCCAGACCAAACAGAAGTTCACTGTTGGTTCCAGAGGAGACAGGAATCTAGCTGCTGGCTGCAAGCCTGCAGCCTGTTTCCCATAGCAATGGCTTCTCCTCCTTCCCAGCCTGTCCCTGTTTTTGGAATGGGAGGGGGGAAAGGGAGCAGAGGAAACTAATTCTAGGGGTTCCCTAGCCAGCACTGGAGGATGGGGTGGGAGTACTGGAGCCTTCCTGCACCTCAGGGGCACTCCAATGCACCAACTCCCCACTCTAGTGAGAGCTGAAAAAACCCTATTCCAGTGGTCACCAACCCATTGAACCTGATTGGCAGGTCTATCCTGGAGCCTCTTTTGGTTGATCCTGGGCTGGCGGAGAGCTGGGCACGTGCACACGTGCACACCCACCTCCCCCTCACCCCCCCCCCCCCCCAGTCTCAGCAGGTCAATCTGTTGAGGAGGGGAAGGGCAGGGGCCAGATTGAGGCTGCTGCAGTGAGCGACTGACCATGAGGCCCAGCCAGGAGCAGGGAAAGGTAAGTGGGGCACAAGCCTGGCCAGGTGGGGGGAGAATTGGAGCCCAGGGAGTGCTTAAGGGACACACGGGGGCTCCCCCCATCTCTGTAGGGGTGGAAGCAGCAGAGGTGGATGCTGCTGTGCCTCAAGCCCTGCTGCAAGCTGGCCAATGTGAGCATGGCTTAGCTAAGCAGCAAGGATTCATGTGGGGGCAGCCCCAACCCAGCCGGGTCTGGTCATCTAGGGGTGCATGGTGGAGGCTCCCATTACTGGGTACAGTCCCGATGGAGGCCCTGGGGGTCCATTCCCCTCCCCCACCTGTGCTCCGGGTGTAGTGGGAAGCCCACAGCAGCAGCCACCTTGTCCTGAGTACAGGTGGTGGGGACACGGGCTCCCAGGGCCTCCATTGGGCTGTGCCCAGCAGTGGGAGCCCCACCCCCCCATGCACTTCTGGACCATGGAGAATTCCAGACCTGTCTGGGCCAGGCTGGGGAGTGATCCCACTTCTGTGCCATGGCTGCACTGATCTGCGCCTCCGCAGCAGCCAGAGGAATGTGGTATTGGGCTCTGGCCCAGCCAGAACTGGAAGTCTCCATGATCTAAGGGCATGTGGGGGCAGGGGGGCACCACTGGGCACAGCCCAGTAGAGGCCTCAGGGGCCCATGCCCCTCCCATGCTCTGGGCACAGTGGGCAGCCTGCAGCAGCACAGGTGGGGGGGTCATGGGTCCCCAAGGCCCACAGAGACTTCTAGACCCAGCCAGGCAGGGCCCAACGCCACATTCATCTGGCCGTTGGGCGGGTGCAGCTCAGGGCAGCCATGGCACAGAAGTGGGATTGGGCAACGGCCTGGTCTGGCTGAATCTGAGACTCTCTGCAGTCCAGGGGCACATGGGGCAGGGGTGAGGGGAGGAGGGAGAGGGCAGGGCGGGGGGGGGGGAGGGATGTGTGGTAGATTCTGGGCCCTTTACTTCCAAAAAGTTATCTTCACCATACAAAGGTTTGAGACCTTAAGACCAAACTCCCTTTACTCCCTTTGCCCCATCCCATTCTGAAAACAGCAACAGGCTGGCAGGTAATGCAGATACAAGTTACACAAGATGCTCTGTACTGAAATGTCTTCATCTGAACCGTTGTGCAATGGGGGTTCAGATTTTCACCTGAATCAGCCATTTTTTAAGTGGTCTGCACTCATGCACTTGTGTTTAGTCACAGCTATAGACCTCTTTCTGTGGCCAGATCAGTGGAAACTGTTACTTCTATCTGTGCCCTTTATGTAAGCAAGCATCTTTGTGCTAAGGATCACACTTGAATCCATGTCTGCAGACACATCCATTCTTTATCTTTGCAAGCTTTATTTTACCTCATGCTACTTTTTTACTAGCTGGTCTCCTTATCTGCTTTCTGGAACACAGCAGCCTTTAACTCTCTGTTGCCCATCATTCACAGGCTTACAGGAGCAATACCTGCAGTGCTTAAATCTACTTAAGAGTTCCCAGCCCAGCCTGTCCACTCACTCCCATTCTACCCACACCTAATCCCTAGAATGAGGCAATGTAACTAACTACCCTATTTCTGCTTTCAGGCTCTCAGTTATAAGTGTGCTTATCAGCGCCCGCTAAAGGCTGCTTTAAGGCAACTACATTGCTTCATTTCTAGGACTTGGCATGCAGTGAGTGGGAACAAGTAGGTGGAGAATGCTTCACTGCAGTGTTCCCAGGCTCTGTACAGAGGTAACGTTAATATGCCCATGGAGTGGAGTGCAACAAACCTGCACCATCTGCTGCCCCTCATATAAAAATTAGCAGCTTGAGTTTAGAAGAAAAGAGTCCTGATAGGACAGCTTGGCATTTTACTTTTGTAATCCTCTAAGTTTTTGCATTTGTTATAACTATCGGGTTACTACTGTGACAAATGGCAATTGGTTTATATAGACTCTGTGTTCTGGAATGCTTTTGTATTTATATTCCTTCCAGTGCTGCATCAGTGTTCTCACATACAATGTTCAACAAAGATTATCTTTTATGCAAAGCAACAATATCCTATTTGCAAAGCCTGTTCCTACAGTGATTGCTTTTGACATTATCTTGCAAGCAGCAAAAGTTCAGATGGAAAACAAATTGTCTCGGGAACCAGGTGGAGGAGGAATAGAGTTCAGAGAGACAGTCATAAACAAATGTTGAATATGGGTGGGGGAGGAAGTCAACAAGGTTATGGCCTTGCTTGAAATGTTTGGATTAAAGGGCTATCAAATACCCAAATAAAATTACTGCAGTTAAACTTATCTTAGCTCAATAGAATCAAGTATTTTCCACAGACTTACTCATCAGTCAGTTGTGTGTGTAATATAGAAATATTATCACACATGGAGATCCTGGCTGCCATTCAGAAGCAGATCCCAACTTGGAGGCTGTTAAGATTCTAGGGTTTGTGGTACCCCAGTTAATAGTATTATCAACCCAAAATATTCAAGGCTCATAATTCTGGATCCCAAAATTATGATACTGTCTTAAAACAAATGAGACGCATTTTGAAAGTAACATGAGTTGTTTTTTACTTGCTTTCTGTTTCTGAACCAGTAGGGGAATCTATAGACATGCTGTAGTGTGGAGGAGGGGGCGCTTTAATTAGAGCGGCTCTGAGAGCTGCCTGAATATACATGACATGGAGGCTGCTGGAGTGCACTAATTAGTATGCATCGGAGCATAGATCTGTCGTGTGTATAGATGCCCTAAGATTCATATGTTTTCGGCAGCCATGGTGGCTAGAAACTTATTCCTTAATAAAAGATGAGATTCATATATAAGAACATGATTCCAGTAGTTGGGACTTCAAGGAAAAGCTCAAATAATGGGAACTTGCAAAGAAATTTTAAAAGATCAAAATACTCTGGTTAATGCTGGTGTGTAGCTCAGACAGTGTAGAATCATGGTGATATGCTTAGTTCAGAGGACCTTTAACAATATTCTAGGTAAGAAAATCCAATGCAAATAAATTCATTATACAAATGATTGCCTGTTAGAATAATGTAAATATGAGTAAGTGCTGCCATTTATCCCACATTGTAATGAATTTTTCAGTACAAATAATTATTTTATGATATTCAAATTATTAATAATATTATTAGTTTTCTTAATAATTATTATTTCACAGTGGTGCTATGAACCTTAACATTGAAGCTGAAGAGATCCCAGGCAGACTTGCAATAGAAATACAAAATGTTGTTACAATTACCAAGTTTTTATCATTAATCATTATTATCTTTTTTAGAGTTTCTAAAAACTAGATTTCATTACATTACATTCTTTTTCTTGTGCTAATTTTGCAGAATTTTTTTCTATAATACTTTATTAGTATTGCTTAAATCTGTTCTCCTGAAAGCAGCTTGTTTACACAGCAGAGGGTGAATTCTGGCTGGCTTCTAGGTGTTTAAAAGCACATTCTGTTCAATCAACAAAAGTCATGTCACATAGACACAAGATTACATTCATATTCTAGCTTCAGGTCCAAAAAACATAACACATCTTGAATCTGCTACTTAGAAATCTATGATGCCACTCATCTTTGGTGGGAATAATCTAAAGGTTTCTCTGTAGTCAGAACTTTACAATCCCATGTAACCTAGTTCACTTTCTTAGAGATGTGTTGACTTTGCATAACTGAAGATTGTCATTTAACTGACTGATTATATGGGGGGGGAGGAGTTTGCTGAAGGCTGATTTTTGTAGTTAGTTCTTTGCATAGAAACAAATGTATTTTGGATTGGATCCAAAGCCCACAAGGCTTTGAACCATGCTTTTAAAGGGGTGATTGCTTTGGGTGCGGAGATCTATAAAGATATACATTTCTGATCTTACCTTATAAGACTTAATGCTAGAAATTCTATTCCATACTGGCTCTTATGCCTGCGCAAGCTTCTAACAAGAATTAAACTGTTCCTTCTTTCTGATGTTAAACAGTGATTTGGACTGGCTTTAATTGGGACACCTGGTCTCAGATCTTCACACTGAATGTTTCAGTGCTGGCAGGTACGAAGTATGACTATGCGTAACACACACAGAGACTTTGGCAAAGACCTCATCCCTTTCTTGCCAACGTGGCCAGACTTTCATAAGAAGGTTTTCCACATTTCCTAATGGATGACAGGTTTAAAGGGAAATGTACGTTATTAATTCCCCAGCACATAGCATACAACTGTCAGATGGATGAAAAGCCTAAAGAAAGTAATCTTTTTGGGTAAATTATGGCTTGTAGGTCTTTGGTCTGAAATCTTTGAGAAAGCACCTCAGAATATTTCTATAATGAAAAGAGGTTGTGGAAGAAAACTTACCACTCCTTTGGGGTTATTTTTCTTTCACCTTTCCATCCTTATTTTTTTTTCCTTCTTTCTTTGTTGAAACGTATCATAAGTTACCTGTGTAAATACACAGATATGTATGTGAGTGTTCATTTGAATGTAAACATGAATTCCTTTTGGTTAGGCTTGTTCCACTTGTATGTTCACCTTCTGAAAACATTCAAAGCACTGAGTTTTATCACATGGGTGCTTCCAAGAAGGAGAAGTTTAGGCTTGCATGCTTGCATGAGTGAATACCAAAACCCAGATAAGAATATTAGGACCATGAACAGAATATTTTCTATGAGATGGACTGCATTTATTTTTCCATATTGACTTCACTGAGTGTTAGATTGGGTCTTTGGATTATAAAATGTTCTGTATCAGGCTTAGATTCCTGTCTACGTATGTGTGGCAGTGCTGTGAACAATAGAAGAACAGAGAGGATAGACATCCCAGTAGTTTGTGCATAAGCCTAGCACTTGAGAGGCTGGCCTTGAAGTCCTTACTGCGCCTCAGTGTCTTATATATAGAACTCGGCTGGTAATAAACAATAATAATGGCAACATATGAGCTTAGAGTCATAAGCATTACGCAGCTTATGTGGGAAGAAGTGTGCAGATTTCTGAGTAAGATTTGGCTTTTGTGAATCATTAATACTTCAGCTTTGAAAAGAATCTTCTAAATGTTGATGCCTCTATTTTTAAGTTGCCAGTTTGACGTGGAATAGGCCTGATTTTCAAAGGTGCCAGATGCTTGAAGCTCTCACAGCTGGAGCTGTGGGTTCCCAGTGCCTCAGAATATCAGGTCGTCACTAGCTCAAGATTGCACCCTGTCATGGATCATGCTGCTTTTGAGGGGAAGCTCTGCCTTGCGACTCCCCAAGAGGAAGCTTTGTCTTGTCTCCTCCTGAGAGCACCCCCTGAAGCCAGCCTTAGCGTGGCTTTATAAGGGGCAAGCCTTTGGCTTTGAGCCCTGGCTCTTTTCTGCCACTGTCTTCCTGGCCATCCTTAGTGCCCCCACCTTGAAGAGCTCCTTCTTTTTTGGTCAGCTGTCAGGAAGAGGGGGTGTTTTCCACTTTGAAGAGGGGATTAAGAGTGCTACTGTCCCAAATAGCAAAGCCGACTGGTCACTTCCAAACCATTTTTTTGTGCCTCTACCGTTCCTGCCTAGGACTCCACTCTGTCGCCCCTGGGAGTGCTCAACAATCTTTTAAGGCAGTGGGATGGATTGACCCGGTCTGGTCAGAGGGAACTCAGCAGGAGCGAAAGCAGGCACTAGGACCCAGCCTCAGCTGCCACTTTTCTGCCCTGCCAACATGGAGAAAGCACCCGCTGCTGGCACAGGAAAAGCATCTGCTGTTGCTACTTCTCCCTGTGCTGGCACAGGGAACGTGACTGCTGCCAAAGCCCTCTGCCGCAGAATGCTACCAAAGCCCCATGCCTGCAGGCCGGGTCAAAAGCCCCCATGGGACCAGATCCAGCCTACCAACAGGTTGCTGACCCTGATACTATTTTTTTTCTCCAGCTTTCTGTCCTTCCTAGGACTGCCCTTTCTTCCTCTAGCTCTCTCAGAGCCTCCCCCTTTCTCTTCAGACACAGTCAGCCACACTTGCAACTATTGTGCTAATCTGGGGACAACACTCATCCAATAAAATGAAACATAAAATCATGGGAAACCAATCAGAAATAAGTTGCTGCGGCATGTTGTCAGGTCTAGACTGCCATCTGCCCCTAGAGTGAAAAAGGCATAAAGGTGTCCTGTTTAAGAAATTATTTAGAGGAACTGTTTATACCAAAGTATGCCCCTTCCCCAAAGTGTGCCTCACCATCACTGCAGGCTAGAACTCCGCCCACTTGTCCTCTTTCATCACACCCAAAATCAGTGGAGACTTCTGAATATTCAAACATAAATTTGTTTTCCTCAACACTTCACATACAAATGACAAATTCTTTAGAGGGGAAGGGTCTGAAAAAAAGAGAGAATTCTGGCTTTATAGATGAGCCATGCTTATTTAGTTTAAAAAAAAAATCCTTGGCCTGTGGTCCAAATTGGTGGCAGTACAAATTTGCAGTCGCAGCACCTATCTCCAAACAGAAGCGATATTACAAATTTTTACAAGATTCTCCTCTCATTTCTTTTGCTACTGAATAAACAAGAATTTTCAACCAGACAAGCACAGAAGCAGTTTTTTTTATCAGCAGTGTATCTGAAATCCTCCACTCCCAGGGCTACAGAGGTATAATCTGAAATTATTCATTTTTCACTTGTTTTCCAGAAACAAGTTTGAAATATTGGATCCAGTCCTGCATTGATTGTATGGTGATGGGCTTCAGTTGGAAAAAATAATGCAGGATTGGGGGCATTCCCTGGCTCTTTCCTCCATGCTTGTTGATTAATCAAATTTGCACTATATGGTAAAGTTCTGAATTTGCATAATTGTTTTCATAGTGCCCAAAGAAAAACTACTGCAGAGATCTGGGCCTAGGGAAGCAGCAGTGATTATTGGAGACAGCTGGTGCTTGAAGTAGGCTTTGTATTGAAAATGAAACAAAATAATTCAGAAATGAAAAATAAAATAATATACTGGAAGTGTAAACTAGGTCTTTTCTATTAATCTCCTACTAAATAAAAAAAAATGCATACTTGTCCTAGCCCATATACTAGCATGGCCAGTAGAAAGCTTCAGTGAATCAAGTTTGTAATAGGAGTTATAAGATTTGTGCAGAAATTCATATCCACATTGTGTTTTGCTCGTTAATGGCACATCTACACAAGATGCCTTACTGCGCAGAAGACCAAATTACTATGCAGTAAGTGTTACCATCTATATGTGCAGATGCTTACTGTGCAGTAACTTGTCTACTCAGGAGTTAATTTGCTACCTGCAAATATAAGAAGCAAATTAACAACCAAGTAGTTACTGCACAGTGACATATGTGTAGACATTGACTGGGAGCAAATTTGCTCTGGGTCAGCCCCACCAGCAGGGGACCACCCTCAGGCTAGCCTCAGGGCCATGGGCTGGGAGCTTCTCCAGCACCTGGCCCTTAAAAGCTGGTGGGCATGTCTGGGCCTTGGGCCACCTGCAGTCAGTCTCTGGACTGCTTGGATCCTGGTGCTTGTCCCCAACAAAGCATCACCATGTAGCTGCTTGTCCTGTGCCATTGTGCTACACTGGATGCTGCAGGCATCCTGCAGCAAGCCTTTGGCCACTGGATCTGTGTGGCCCCAGGCCAGATGCAGCAGCCTCCCTGGACCCCACCAATGGTCCCCGGCACAACATCACTGCATGCCTGCCTGTACCATGCCATGCCTCTGAACTGGGCATTGCAGACACCTGCCCAGGCCTAGCAGTACCCAGACTGTCACACACTGAGCCATCAGGGGAATTCTGTGGGGAGCAGGGAAGGGAGGGGCACTGTGGTTCAGAAGGGAGGGGGAAACAAGGTCTGTTGTGGGGAAGGGAGGGTCTGTGTTTGTGGAGGGGAATATAGTGCACTTTTAAGAACTGTCCACAGTAAGTGTGGTGCTGGGGTACGCAGTGAGGCTGCGGTTCATGGGCAGCTGTGCAGGTGGCCTACAGTGGGAAATTCAGGAGCAGGTGGTTGACCAGTGCCTTTTGCACCCTGTGGCCTGGCCCCCACTGCTGGGTGAAGAGCTCAGCTGTGGCCTTGGCAGAGGGAGGCCCCACTGCTGTTGCTGCTGCCACAGATGGCACTCCCAGAGTCAGGTGCCCTCTGCCTGCTGTGCTTCCTCTGCCCATACCTCACAGAAGAGTTCCCCCCAGGCCTTGCAGATGTTATGCAGAACACAGGCTGCAACAATGACCCAGGGGAAGTTGGCTTCCATAACCTCGAGGCAGGCAGTGAGAGTGTACCAGCATTCCTTTGGCCAGCCAAAGACGTACTTCACCGGGGTGCGGGTCCAGCTCAGGCACCTGTTGAAGTGTGCCTGGTGGGGGTCCAGCTGGCTGCATGAGCCAGGGGAAGAGTGGGTAGGTGAGGTCCCGATGAGGATGGGCAGGACCACCACCGCACCCAGCTGGTGGTCCAGCACCCCTGACATGAAGTACCTGCTCTCTGCCAGGGTTTGCAAGGTAGAGTTGTGGAGAATGCAGGTGTCATGGGCACTGCCCACCCAGCCGACTCTCACACTAGTGAACGTGCTATGGTAGTTGATGACAGCCTGGAGTGTGATGGAGTGGAAGCCCTGCTGGCTGTAGTAGGGGTGGTATCCATGGGGCAGGCAGGTGACAGGGATGTGGGTCTCATCCAGGGCACTGATGCACTGGGGGAAGCCCAGGGCATGGAACCCAGTCACCACCTCCAGGGGGTCATGCATCCAGAGCATGGTGTGCCCCAGAATGTCCTGGAGGGTGCCACACACCTTTAGGAAGGCCTTCACAGCTATTGTCTCGCCCAGGCTGAAGAGGTAGCTGATGTATTATAGGCTGGCAGGTGTGGCTAGCTTGAGCACGGCAATGCCCAACTGGGTCTCCACAGGGAGGGGCCACCACATGGTGGTGGCCTGCCACTTCAGGTGCAGGCAGAGTTGGTCTAGTAGCTCCTAGAAGGTGGCCTGAGTCATGCAAAAGCATTCCAGCCACTGCTCATAATCCTAGGTGTACTGCACGATGTTCAGCAACCAGTCCTGGCTGGCCAGGCAGGCCCATAGGCAGCAGAGCTGGAACCCCAGCAACACATGGCAGCACTGGTGGTAGCATCCAGGTACATGTCATCAGCATCCCTGCCAGGGCCTGGGCAGCTGCAGGGCAGTGTCAAGGGGGCCTGAGATGCCATAGTGAGCCTGTCCAGGCAGCCATGCTGCACGGCTGGGTCGCCAGGGCTGAGACTGACTTAGGCCAGGCAGTGGTCGCTCCGTCAGGCCAGTACAGCAAGCAGGATGGCCAGCAGGAGCCTGGGGCACTGGAAACCACTCCCAGGGTCTGGTGGTGGAGCAGCCATAGTGTGGTGGGCACAAGCTCTGACAACCGAGCTGCAGAGTGCTGTGCCAGCAGACTGCAGGCTTCTCCAGGCCAGGAAGACAGGAGGCCAGGGAGCAGGGCGCTGGCTTTTAAAGGTGGCCCTCAGCCACAGGCAGCTGTAGGGGGCTGGTGCAGGGAGCCTCCAGCTCCCCCTGGCTGCTGCAGGGGGCTGGTGCAGGGCCAGAGGGGGTGGGAGCAGACTGATGCCAGGAGCATCAAATCTGCTCCCAAATGCATGCATGGGCAGATGCCTGCCAGGATGGGTTTGCTTTAGAGTAAAATTACTGCAGAGTAAACCCATCCAGCAGCATTTGTACATGTAGATATGCCCACTAATATACAGTTGTGGGCCTTGATTTATAATAAAAAAGTGCAAAGGTCATTACTCAGGGCAGTGAAAATCCTTGCCTCAGCATGTGTGTAACACCCCCCGCACAACTGTGCTTGGATACCAGAAAGGGCTCTACTGTAGGTGATGAAGGAAGAAAAATGTCTTTCTGTAGCTACTGCTGACTGATTTGGGAGGGAGCAAACAGAAAGGAGACACTGAGTGTCTAATGCAACCCCTGAGCTCTGCTAGACCCAGCACCATGTTCTCTGTTCTGTGGTACTTTGTAATGTGGGAGCCCTCAATGGGCATCTGCGACAGAAGTTTTTACTCAGTAAAACTTGGGAAGAAAGAAACAAATGATGAAGACCTTTGGATATGTGGATTAGGTGAAGCACATTTAAAAGTAAAACATGCAATGCTAAAAATGTTGCCACATATCCTGCTGTCCATCCTAAGTTTTCTGTAACATCACCTCCTGGGGCCAAACTCTTAATTACTCTTCCTATGTTTGCACTTGGATGTAGCCAGAGGGAAAAGACTCCATACATCTGTGCAGAAGAGGCAAGGTACCTTCACTAATTACTGTAATTGATTTTTATATGTTCATAGATATTAGAGATAGAAAAGACTTATTCAATCATCTAGTCTATGCAATCAGTGCAAGACTAGTTCCTACTGTCCATTTTCTGGTGGTTTGTCAAATCTTATTCAGGAAATGGAATAGTGGTATTCAATATAATAGTTCCTGAAATTCCATTTAATATCAGTTTTCTTTGATTTCTGCTTTTATATTAATGCATTGATGTGCTCTGTATTGATTGACTTTTCCTGGTGTAATGAGAACAAAAATGTCATCTATTATTTAACTCAAACTAGCATTGCATCAAACTAGTTTGTGGCCAGGGAATAATGTTATGACTATACTGAATAGCTGTTTGGATATAAGCATGTGGATTAGATAGGAAATTTTAATTTATTTCAAAACAATGGGGCAAAATTACATGGAAGAATACCATGAAGCAGTGGCTTGCAAACTATGGTTTGAGAACCACTGATGATCTTCAAGGCACTGGTGTGTGGCCCCAGCTGGTCCACCTGCCTTTGTGCACCATTGTAGTGTGTTAAATTAAAGACTGATGAGAAGGCTTACTGGCTGACCTGCTAATTAGCTCCAAAAGCCCTAAGCGGTCATTGTTCTGTCTGCCTATCCTAGTGAAATTGGAGAGAGAGAGACACACACACAGATATCTCTCTGCATTAGCTAGCATACCACATGCTGGCTATGGTCCCTGCTGTGGCAGAGAGGAGGAAGGGATCTCTTCTTAAGTAGTGAGTGGTGAGGCCAGGGGGGAAAGGGGAGCACAGGAAAGCCAGCAGACCCTGCTATGCCTGCAAGTCTGTGCTGAGCTCTGGCCAGGGAACAGAGGGGAGGGGCCAGCCCTGCTGTGGAGCAGAGAGCCCTGCCCAGCCCAGAGAGCATGCCAGGATGCTAGGGGTGTCTGGTTTAACATAAACCAACAAAAGGGTCTGGGACAGACATTGCATAAACCAGTTTGACCCAAATCAGTTAAGTTTGATACTACATTCAACCAGGTTTATCTCTAACCAGTCTTAGTCATTTTCAAACTGGTTTGTGTGCACTGAACATCTGTTCTGTTACAAGTTTAAACCAGTTTCTGATCACTTAAACCAGTTTACGTGTAATGTCAATCCCTAGCCTGTGGCAGACCAGAGAGGGGACGGGCAGGACAGCAGCAGATAGGACAGAAAGCAGAAAACAGCAGAAAATCAACCAGAAAGTACAGGAAAGGAAGCAGAAAGCAGAGTGGGCAAATGAAGGGGATCAGAGTGGCCCTTGGGGAGGGTCTGGGGCTAATTTGTGGAATGCTGGCCAAAAAGGTTGGTCCCTAGTGTCATAAACTATAGGCAAGCAGTGAGCATGCCTTTCTAACCCATTTACTTTCCTATAAGCCACAGTATTTTACACACTCATGGGCTGTGCCTTATTTAAGAAGACTAGAAGTCTTTCAAAATTTTGTGAAACACTTATAATTTGTTATAAATCTTGGGCCAAATCCTGAGGTTCTTACCTAGTCTAAATTAGGAAAAATGCCCACTGAATAGAATGTGATCTTGCCTGAAAAACTACTGAGGGAAAACTAAGAGACCAGTTCTACTGCTCTTATTTGTAAATATATATGAATACCTGATGTAGCCAGTAGTCTAGGGGGCACCTATACACATGCCCAATGCCTGCTCCAATATGTTCTAATTAAAACACGTGAGAGCAGACTTATTCTGCTAATTAGCATGCTCCAGCAGCCTTGGGGTCATGTGTATTCAGCATCCCCACACTTCAAAATGGCAGCGGGGGCACTTTTGAACTGTGGGACATTGAATATGCACAAGATGCTGCAGGTGCTTTAATTAGAGCAGCTCCCAAGAGCCACTTTAATTAAAGCACTCCACCCTGAAGCACACGTAAAGATGTACAGATTTCAGTGAAGTAAGCTATTACTCAATATGCATATGTGTGGAAGAACTTGGTTTTGGACCTTACATTTTAAGATGCTGATACGTATCATTAACAGATATTGCAAGACATTTTCCAACATATAAAAGAATATTTAATATGAAAACTACTCTAACTATGCAGCATCCTCTCTCTGTCATATTCTTATAAATATATTTAGACTTTTAACACATTCCAACTGTTCTATAAATGTTGGCAAACTTTGACATTGAAAAAACCTGTGTTTAAACATCTGTAGAGCGCAGATGTTGAACAGTGTGAATATAATTCAACCTGCCAAAATTAAATAAAAACCATCCTATTTTCCTTAGTGATATACCAATGGAAACTTCAGACTAATACTCCAGAATCACTAGCAGCAGCTTTTTGTACCTGTGAACTAGGGAGAAATTGAGTTCAAATTACTGGTTTTGATAGACCATTATTTCCACTGGACTTCTTGTATTCTTGCCTCTCACTTTACAGGCTAGGGGCAGATTCAGAAAGATATTTATGTACTCTAGTAACCTTTTATATATTCTTAATGTACCATGTAATTCAATCTTGGCCCAACTAAACAGCTATGCACTTGTGACGTCTTAGGCAATTCTTTGACATGCTAAGCCTTTTAGCACTTAGATTAGAACATAACTAGGCATTGGTATGCTTAGCTAGAGGTTATACCTGTAATATTCATGATTTTTTTGAGATACACATGTAAGGTAAGTTTAAGTTAGCTTGCTATTCAGTAATGGGTCACTTGTGTTGATAAGGTTGCTGATAAACATTTTTAGATTGCTTTACAAAAATGGACCAACTTGGTCACTCCACACCTTGACACTCTTGACCACAATATTTCCTGCAATCTCACTGGTTCTTTAGTCTGCAGGCATTCAGTAGATCTGTTAATGAAGTTTGTATTGCTCCTGCTGTGTTCCTCATGATCATCTTCATGTTTCAAACCTCTATGGGTGTAATAGGTTGAATCCTCAGATTGTGATTTTGGTTTGGCTAACTACTGGAGACTGTTATTTTACGTTTAGATAGGAACTCCTGGCAAAAGGATGTGTTTGGCTAGCTTTCTGGCAATTTTTTAAGCTTTCCTGGCTGCTAGTCAATTTCTCTGTTAATGGCAGCCAGTAAAAGCTCATCAGTTCCACAGCTGCTAAGAGCCCACCATGAAATTAGTGAAGTCTCCTAGCTATTATTAATCATATATCCTGTTCTATTTCAAACTAGAATGAGAGAACCTTTAAAAGGTGCCTAATATAACTTGCAAGGTTAATGATAATGCTTCTAAACAAGTAAAATGCAATAACAAATGAGCTAATACAAAATGTAATACAACACTCTAAAGACTTCTAGAGTTTTGTGTTTCTCTTTGTCTCAGACCAACACAGCTACAAAATAGATCCCTAATATAAAATATTACTTTTATCAATTCTCCTTAGAAAAAATGAGATTACTGAGAAACAAGACTTAGCTCATTTTAGACGATGGTGGCATGAAAACAATTACAGCATACAAGTGCAAATGCCTATACCCCGTTCAACTACAAGTGTATTTTTGCACCCATGTCTGAGTAGGCATTTATGACCTTACCTTTTCCACATGTCCTGATGGATGACCTCTGCATCGCTGCATATAGCATCCTGATGTAAATCTGGAGAACTATGTGTTTAGGTGTCTCTATTCATGATATGGTATGCGTATGGGAACCATAAACAGGGATGCATATTTTTTCTTTTTGAATCCTGCCTATGGCAGTACATACCTACATTTTAGGTACATCAGTGCAGAGTGTCTTCATGATTAGGTAGCTTAAGGAATTAGGACCTAGATTGGCAAGGCACTATATGTCAGTTATGAACAGACAAATACTGACATGTACATTCATTTCAGGCTCTCATTTAAGGTCAGATCCAAATTGTTTTCCTAGGCACCTGAGTAAAATGTACACAGAATTTAGATGCCAAGATGCCAGCAGTGATCTCGCTTGGTCCTGTAGTACAAGCTACTAATCACAGAATCAAAGAAAATTAGGATTGGAAAGGACCTCAGGAGGTCCTCTAGTCTAATCCCCTGCTTAAACCAGGACTATCCCCAAGTATATCATCCCACCCAAGTTTTTGTCTACCCAGGCTTTAAAAACCTCCAAGGATGCAGATTCCATACTCTCTCTGGGTAACCTGTTCCAGTGCTTTACTACCTTCCTAGTAAGAAAGTTGTTCCTAATGTCTAACCTAAATTTTCCTTGCTGCAACTAACTTGAGGTCACTGGGTACCTATAGATGTGCTTGGAAGTTGGTGGGGGAGGCGTTTTCATTAGAGTAGTTTCTGGACAGCCACTCAAATTAAAACACCTCACCATTGCATGTATTAAGTGTCCCACAATTCAGAATGGCTACAGGGATGCTTTAACTAAAGGTCATTCAACAAGTTGTAGTTAAAGCACCCCCATGGCCATTTTGAAATGTGGGACATTTAATATATATGATGGTGAGACACACTGGAGCATTCTAATTAGAGCACTCCAATGCTGTGATGTGTTCTATTTAGAATGTGTTGAAGCATGTCTATAGGCACCCATTGCTCCTTGTTCTGTCATCTGCCACCACTCAGAATAGTCTAGCTCCATCCTCTTTGGAACCACCCTTCAGGTAGTTTAAGACTGCTAGTAAATTCCCCCCTCAGTTTTCTCTTCTCCAGACTAAATGAGCCTAGTTCCCTCAGGCCATCCTCTGAAGTCATATGCTCCAGCCCCCTGACCATTTTTGTTGCCCTCCCATGGACTCTCTCCAATTTGTTCACATTCTTACATTCTTTCTGTAGTGGGGGGGGGGGCAAAACTGTACACAGTACTCCAGATGTGGCCTCACCAGTGCCAGAGGGGAAGAATCACTTCCCTCAATTTGCTGCAACACTCCTACTAATGCAGCTCAGTATGCTGTTAGCCTTCTTTGCAACAAGGGCACACTGTTGGCTTATATTCAGCTTACTGTCTACTGTAACACCTCGTTCCTTTTCTGCAGAGCTACTGCTTAGCCAGTTGTTTCCCAACCTCTGTACATCTACTACTCCTCAGAGCTTGGTGTCAGCTGCAAATGGGGGTGTATCCCATCCTATTCATTGATATTAGTAGGTATGTTCATTTTGAACTGAAAAAGCTAAGAAGAGCTTGGAACCCAGAGGACTCTCACTTTCTGAGTAGATATGCTAATTGCTAGGCTACTGTGCAAAAGGTAGGTACTATCACAACTATATCTGAATTTAACTCAGTGCTGTCCTCGTGAGTTAGGCATGTCCTGGAGTTACCTAATGCTCTGGATCACTTGCAGGACTTAGGTGCCTCCCCAGCACCAATCCCACATTGCAGAGGAACTTAAGTGTGAGTTAGGCACTGAGGCTGTCAGACTGGATGCTCCCAGGAAGATTTAGGTACCAAAAGAACTTTGTAGAAACGAATGAAGTTTGTGGCTTGTAGAGCATGGCCAATCTAATTGTTCAATCAAATACAACACTCTAGGCATCTAGATTCTATCTAAGTCTTATTTAGGTGCCTATGAAACCAATCTGGAACAGGTCCTAGGGACCTAGCCCTGATTATTTCAGTTGCTCTATGGAGATGCCTAAGTGTCCCCATTGAATTTAAAGGGAACATAGGTGTCTAAACCTGATCTCCCTCTTGGGAGAAAGTCCCTAAATGTGCCTAAGTCCATCCCAGTGCCTAAGTCTCAGTGCCTGTGGGATAACACTGCATCTGACTCTTAAGCAATTATCCAAAGAAATTGAAATTATGTGCATAAAATTTTGCATTAAGGTTTTATCAGCTGTCCAATATAGATAGAAACCAGAAAGTGCCAGAAATCTAGAAGCCAAATTTTCCTGTCATGAATATCTATGTGAACCCCTCTGAAAAAAATCATTGAGGTATTGGCACCAGTGGGAACAGAATTTGGCTGTCTGGGTACAAATGGAATTTTCTAATTGTGTTTATGTAAAGGCCATTAAACCTGGCAAATCATGGTCTAAGGAAAATTAGATCTGACAAGGAAAAAAATCATGAAAAATGCATTCTCTGAATTTGCTAAAATGCCTTGGAGAGTCTGGACTCAGAAAAGAAGACCCGTGTCACATTTGTACAGTGTGACAATATTTTTCCTCATACAAGAAGATAACTTGTCTTTTGCTATGAATACATCCATCAAAGACTATGGAGACAGTAAGTCCTATGTTTCTTCTCTCACCCCTACCATGCAAGATGCAGTTAACAGCAAAGTCCTGTTTTGCCCAAAATTTCTCCAATGAAAGAAGTTTTATATCTCTTTGAAAATCACCTACCACTTTATTTTAACCCCATCAATACAAACAGATTTGTTCTCGTTCTTTGCCAAAAAAAGAGGCTCATTGAGGATGGATACCTTCACAGAGATTCTGAAATACGCCATTGTGTAGGCAACACAAATGCTGTCAGTTATTCCCATATAAGGTGGAGAAA
The DNA here is from genome assembly GCF_052110815.1 of Crocodylus siamensis. Lineage (NCBI taxonomy): Eukaryota > Metazoa > Chordata > Crocodylia > Crocodylidae > Crocodylus > Crocodylus siamensis. Next base: position 201,757,160 of record NC_143396.1, read on the forward strand.
AGGAAAGTTTCCCATGCCTTCAGGGTGCCTCCCTGGAAAGGTGTCAAAGACTAAGTTAATGAAGATGCGATTATGAACACAGCTAAATCACACTCATCACTTTCCAGACCTAATTGCACTATTTACATATGGCTGCTTTCCAAGTAAAACTAATTTAACCATGCTTTCTCCATCCATCTTGCTTCATTCCACAAGTTATTTCTACATAAACCACAATAAGCTTATATTAGTATTATAAAAATAATAATAATAAGAAGAAAAATATACACAATTTGAGTTCTACATAGATTAGAAACATGGGGCATTGAGTCCCGTTCTTGGGCCATTGAGTCTCATTCACCACTCTTTTAGGTAACAATAACATATTATCCCATTCATAACTGTATAATGCTCCATCGTAAAACTAACGGGGGCTTTTACCCTCGCATTGTGAGACTGTTTCAGAACCTTACTCCTTTAATGGTTAAAACCCTTTTTCTAACGCTTGGCTTAAACTGAATCATAACCAGCTTATTACCTTTTGTTCTTATGCCAACGTTGTATTTAATTTAAGTCCATCTTTTCTCTCCTTGATACTTGCCTCCTGACATACTTACAGATTAATCGTATTTTCTATCGGCTTTTGCTTTGTTATGCTAGTCCAAATAAAGCAAGCTCTTTTAGGGCATGTCTATACAATCTCAGTAAGAGCCAGCAAGCACATGCTCTTTTGAGATACACGGCTGATTGGCGTATACCCAATGCCAACATATACACTAAGCTACATTAATACTACTTCCTGTTTGGCCCAGAGCATGTACGATGCCTCTCAGTACGGCATTCCATAGCGCTGTTGGGGAACAATATAGACATGCTTTTAATCTCCTCCCAAGATGGACAAATTAGTGCAGGGCATGCTGTTGGTTAATCACTCAGAGGCAAGCAGGCAGATGTCTGCTTTCATTAGTATTGTCTTCTAACGAATACCATTTACCTAATGTGAGCCTCTGTATAACTTAACCAATTTTAATTGGCTTAGGTCAGAGCCCTTAACTATAAAGGATCATTTATATTCAATATTAAAATAACAGAATTTCAAATATGACTATGCACTGTATTAGCTAATCTAGCTAACTATTGAATTATCACTTCTCTGAGGTACCCTGGGCTGTTACATAACCAGTTTCTTTTGGGGTACCAGCAGCTCTTCTTGTCAAATAGTGTAAGTCTATTAGTTCTGATTGTGTCATATGCTGAGGCTCGCCCATCTCTACTTGATGTGGTTGTTGTTTGTTTGATCCCTTCCAGAAAATGGCTTTTTCAGTGCCCTGTCTAAGATTTGGAGGAGGCGTCACCTCTTAGTCTGCAGTATTTTTCTATCTGAAGTAACAAGTTTGTATGAATTCCAGAGTACAGCTTGCGAAACGATTGCTGCTTGCAAACTTTGTTCGTAACTGTAGCAAAAGCACAGCAGCATTTCCCTGAAAGAAGAGTGGTTCCTAGAACCCTAAATTACATGGAGTTTTTTGGTTATCCTTCTTTCTCTATAGATCTACAAGTCCAAAGTGGTTGTGACTTAATTTTTTTAACTTGCTTTCAGTTTTTGGTTAAGCAAAATATAAGTAGGTGATATAAATCATGCTTCACTGGGGCTGTTCTATAATCTAACAGTGCTAAATGCAGAGCAGTCTTGTTCCTCAATCTCTTTTAATAGATGCTTTATTCTTTTGACATCAGCCCTAATCCGTTGGACTGAGGATAATATAGACTAGTGATTACTTGTCTAAATCCATATTTTGCTGGAGGCTGTTTAAACTCCTGCCCACAAAATCATGGCCTATTGTCAGGCATTACTACTGTCAAATACATCATACTTAGTGAAAATAGATTTGAGATCTAAAATAATCTTTTCAACTTGTTTTTCTGTCATACCTTAAGGATCACCTTCTTGGTACCGTTAAAAAGATACCATTTAAAACTGGAATCTTTTCCTTAAGTTGAAAATAGCAGCTGAGAGCCTGGTCTCCTGGCCACCCTGTGATAACTGCTTTAATTTTGCTCTTTCAAGGGTCTCATCTTTGGCAGTAGCTCTGACAGTCACAGTCTTCATTTTGTTGGAAACAAGACAGTTTGTGGATTTTTTAAACCAGATTAACACATACACGATGAAATTCTGGAGTTTGCCCTGTTGTCCTCTTCAAACATGGTCTAGACAATAAGTCTTCAATTGCTAAAACTCTCCCAAGTTCTCTATTTAATTTGCAAATCATACTTCAGTGGGTGTTATTCAAGCCCCTTTGGACAACCACAATAAGTATGATCATTTTTAGCAAACACTGAACTTCTATACACAGAGACAGTAAACTTTATATCCATAGATAAAAACAAAACTTCCTGCTCTATTTGGGATTATCATCAATTAGTGTTTGTTACTGCTCATAACACTTAAGTTACTAGTGTCTAGTTTTGACCGTACTGTTGTAAAAGGATTGCACAAATACCCTGCTTGGAGGCATCCAGGGTTTTGCAGTTATTGTACCTTATAACTTGTGCATGTTTAATTAAATCCTTTAGTTTGGGGGACTCTTTTGAATATTTGTATCCTACATCCATTGCATATCTTTGCATAGTAGTACTCTCAAGTTGGTGGTTCAGGAAGGTACAGGAGGCAGGTTGTAATTCCAAGGGAATTTTGTGTTTCTTCAGTGTCTGGTGAGGCAACCATGTTGGTGATCATCCGTACTATGATTTTGTTGTGTTAACTTCTTTCTCAGGTCTGTTATTTCCATGAGACAGAATTCACATTTTGTTTGCTTAGTTTTAGGCCAGCAGCTTTCCAGAGCTAGTTGGAGCCTCTGCTTGTGCTTTTCTACAATTTATTTCCCAAATAAAAACTTATCTATTTCAAGACTGTCCAGCTTTGGCACAGCCAGGGGCCATGTGTGGCGCCTACATGTGGCCCCTGGGCCTCACACCATACAGGCTGTATGCTGCAATAGTAGCTCCTTTCATAGGAAACTCCCCATTGAGTGGGCTGGGCTGACTGTACTACCTCCTGCTCCCCATGGTGTGGGCTGCAGTGGTGGTACATAGACACCTTACCAGTCAGGCTGCAGTGGTGGTATACAGCCATCCTGCTGGTGGTATGCAGTACTGGCACATGACATTCCCCCCCTACACATGCACATCTCCCCACTGCAGAGGCATTATGTGGATCTCTGTGCTCTACTCTGCTATGCAGCAGCAAGAGTGGCAATGCTAGGGCCTGTGGACCACCTGTTAACTGCTTGCAGGCTACATGTTGGCCCCTTCTTGACCCACATGTGGCCTGCAGGACACCAGTTAAATAATCATGATCTGTGTAGACTTGAATACCCTCTATACAATTAAAAGGTTGCATTTTTCTTTGAAACACCTCAGGTCCCAAAGATAACCTGAATATCAGTCTGAAGAAACCATCTCCACAAAATAAGGTGGTAAATGTACACAAATGTATGCTAGTTTTAATAAGGGTTCTTGCCAGGAACCTGATGATGCATCAAGAAAATACATTGATGTTAATGCTCTCTGCCTGAATTTCTTTTCTTGTAGGCAGTGAAAAGAATTAGCTCTTTGGGGGTTATACAGAAATGAAGACTTTCATCTTTTTTTTTCTTAAGGTGACCATCAAATGTTTCCTCTGTTCTTCTATTCACAATATGATTCCAAGAGCAAAGAGCCTTGTAAATTCCTTATTTTACCTCTGCTTTAGGGCAAAGGGAACTTTCTGAGGTAAGCAAACTATGACGTAGTGGAGCTCTTACTGCTTTCTTCTGTATCCTGCTGAGATCTTTGCATCCCAAGGCAGACATCCTTGAATGGTTCCTCAATTATTTTCATTCCTGACCCTCCAGGGAATGTGCTAGCTGGCAAAACCAAGGATTTGGCACTCTTTCCCTTGTAATATTACAAATGGGCTCTCTTCCAGTGTGTGTTTTCATCTATATATTTAGTTCATATACAATTTTGGTAGGGATTAGCTCACCCAGTGAGACCTGAGTTTTACCACTTGCCTTCTTCTGCCTTTTCCTTTCTTTAAATACTGATGCCATTTATTTATGGCATCCCACTGTCCCACTTAAAATTTAAAAATGTTCCATTTGCTTTCATATTGATAGTCTACACATCCTCAGCCTCAGTGTTTTCCCTAAATCCTATGAAGAACACATTCAAGTTAATGGTGCAGTAGTCACCCTTTTGATCTATGCTGTGTGTGGCTTTTCTGCTGTTTGCAAGCTTACACAAGGTGATGCGATTCATGCCAATTCTTATATCATTTTCCAAATACTGGGGTAGCATCTTGGCTTGTGGTATTTGCCATAGTGCATGTACATTTTTTTGTGGACATCAACTTTGAGCTCCATGTGCCTTTTGGCATCAGGACATGTGTCTTTCTTCATCAGGACTCTTTTTCTTGTAATTTTTTGGATTCTCTCTTATTTGTGCAATGTTAGAACACTCTGCACTCTCTGTAAGCTTTATTCTGGGATGGCAGACTTCCTTTGATAGAAAAATTAAAATTGCTTTGTCAAAGATTAACCGGGGTCCTCTGTAGTCTCTTTCTAACACTTTTGTATCAGTTTCCAATCACAGTCTCTTTTCTTATCAGAGATATCTACCTTGCACATTTCCCCCCCCAAAATTGGCTCTTCAGCCTTGTATTAGCTGCAGTGTCTTCTCTATTTATCATTTTTGTACTTTCTGTTCAACAAGAATTTCTCTCAAATGTTTCTTTCTTGTATGGAGTGAGTACTCTTCACATCTGTATTACAATATCATAGTTAGCCTTCTCTGCCTGAGGTAACTGCAAACCCACTAAAATTGCCAAGTACTTCAGAGCTAGCAATTGTCAGAAATAAAGCTGCCTTCTGACCATCTTTCTTTAGCTGGCAACGATTACTTGTGAAGCATTGATTAAATCTTCTCTGGCTGTCCTCTACATCTTAAAAATTTAGAATATACTGGCAGGAATTTTAACTCCTCCCTTCATTCACTTACTGTGATTGCCTAGTTTTTTTTACAATGCAAATGGAACATCAATGTCAAAGGACTCAAGGACTTTATCGAGCAAGACTTGTTCCACCACTGCCTCAATGGAAAACTGGTAAATTCCAATGAACATATATGGGAGAATGTATGCAGCATTTGGGATGCCTTCAAGTCCACCATCATGGACAACTGGGAAGAGACATTTGGATTTTCTACCAGGAAACATGAAGACTGGTTTGATGAGACTAATCAGGAGATCCAGGAGTTGATCAACTGCAAGTGCAAGGCCTTTAGTGCTTGGCAGAATGACATCAACTCCAAGCAAAGGAAACTGGATCTCCAACAAGCCAAGGCAGAGGTCCAAAGAAGGACCCAAGTTATGAAGAACAGGTGGTGGGAAGACAAGGAGAAGGAGATTCAACAACTTGTTGGCATCCTTAATGTGCATGGTTTTTTAAGTGCCAACAAACCCATCTACAGTCTGAGCATTCAGGAACCAACCCCCTTGAGACATAGGGATGGAGGAGACGTGATCGAGGAAAGGGGCACCATCAATGCCTGCTGGAAGGAGCATTTTGAAGACCTTCTTAATTGAAACTCTGTTGTTGACAAGAGTGTTCTCAACTCCATCCCATAATGCCCAGTCAGATGCAATCTTGGAATCCTGCCAACCACTGAGGAGGTGAAGAAAGCCATCAAGCAGATGAAGAATGACAAGGCACCTGGGGCTGATGGAATCCCTGCTGAAATCTTCAAGCAGAAGGGAGAGGAGTTCATATCACAGATTCATGCCCTCATCTTAAGGATGATTTGGAATGATGAGGAAATCCCAGATGACCTCAGGTTTGCCATGACTGTGACAATCTTCAAGAAAAGAGATACATCCAACTATGGAAATTACAGAGGGATCACCTTGCTGTCCACCACAGGAAAGGTCATTGCAAGAACCTTCCTGAACTGTCTACTTCCATTTGCTGCAGAGCTGCTCCTGGAATCTCAGTGTGGGTTTAGGGCATCAAGAGGCACAACCGACATGATCTTCACCGACAGATCATCAGCTGCAGGAAAAATGCCAGGAACAACAGAAACCTCTCTTCATGGGATTCTCTGACCTTATGAAAGCCTTTGACTCTGAACCTGACTCTGTGGAGGATCCTTCTGAAACACGGATGCCTACCAAAATTCATCACCATTCTTTGTCTGCTCCATGATGGTATATGAGCAGTGGTTCTGAGTAATGGATCTGTCACAGATTGCTTTGGGGTTAAGATGGGAGTTAAGCAAGGCTGCATCATCATTCCAATGCTTTTATCAATATTCCTTACCATGATGCTACACCTGACCACCAACAAGCTTCCAGTTAGAGTGGAACTAAACTACCAAATGGGATGACAAGCTGTTTAATATCAGCTGACTCCAAGCCAAAATGAAAACCACCCTGACCTCAATCATTGAGCTCCAATATGCTAATGATGCTGTAGTCTGTGCTCACTTGGAAGCAGACCTTCAGGCAATTGTCAACAACTTTACCGAGGTATACAAGAAAATGAGATTGATGCTTAACATTCAGAAGACTGAGGTCCTCCATCAACAAGCACTTAATGAGCAGTCCCCAGCTCTGGTAATTCAGATTCATGGTGAGACTCTGGAGAACACTAAATATTTCCCATACCTCAGAAGTGATCTCTCGCAGAAGGCTGACATCAACGAAGAAATTCAATATCGCCTCAAATGCGCAAGTGCACCCTTCAGGCTCCTGAGGAAACAAGTATTCAAATATCGCCACATCAAATCCAAAACCAAGTTCATGGTTTATCAAGCAGTTGTGCTCTCCACCTTACTGTAGGGAGCTGAGATATGGACAATTTACAGGAGACATCTCACGCTGTTTGAGAAGTACCATCAATGCTACCTGTGGCAGATCCTTTAAATCCAGTAGGAAGATATATACCTCATCATTAGCATTCTCTCAAGAACAAACACCATGAGCATCGAAGAGATAATCACATGACATCAATTTAACTGGGCTGGCCATGTCACCTGGATATCCAACTCCAAACTCCTGAAGCAGGTTTTATTTTCCCACCTCAGTCAAGAGGAGGGCAAAAAAAGTACTTCAAGGACGTCTTTAAGACCAACTTGAAAAAATGCAACATCAACATCAGTTCATGGGAGGCTATTGCCCAGGACCACCCTAAATGGAAGAAGAGTGGGCTGCAAGGATCTCGATATTTTGAAACGTTACAATGACAACAGGAGACAGAAAAGTGGGAAAGACAGAACAATGTGTTGCAGACTGAATTAAGACTCCAGAGTCAGCCACCCTGCATGGAAACATGTGCCTGAATTGCAACACAGTCTGTTGATCCCAGATCTTTCGGCCCACAGATAAGATAAGACGGACTCACAGATGGAAGACAATTATCCTTGACAGTGAGGAATTGCTGAAGAAGACATCTGGTACCATAAGTTGTTCAGAAATCATTTAGAGCCAAGGAATCTGACAGATGTCTACCTGTATTCTAGAACATGGTACTCAACCCTTTTCCCCAGTGGACTGGATGGGCAGCACCTGGTCCATCCATGGGCTGGGACCAGCCAGTGGCCCTGATCCAGTGCCCAAGGTGGGCAGGGCCCCATGCAGCCATGCACAGGAAGTGGGGGGCAGCCTGGACCCAATCCAACTGCATGGGAGGGAAAGGGACTTGGTGTAGCCCCAACCTGGCCCCATGGAGGAAAGGGGTATGGCCCTTCCTTGATTCAGCCATGTGGGGGGAAAGGGGTGTGGCCCAACCCTAAGGCAGCTGCGTGGAGAGGAGGGGGTGTGGCTCAGGCCCATCTGACTGTACAGGGGAGAGGGTGTGGCCTGGACCAGACTTGACATGTGGGGCTTGGGAATTTGGCAGCAGGGAAGGGTGGTGGTATGAATAGCCACTGTTCCCCTGTTGCTAAATTTCCCAACTCAGGGACTCCCCTGTTGGCCAGATGCCATGGCTTTGCAGGCCAGAGGTTGAGCACCCCTGTTCTATAAGATCAGCACTAGGTAACTTGAGCCCCTTCATTAAACAACTACCAACCAGCTCATGCCAGAGCCTCATAAAACTACAGATCCCTACATCTTACCTCTATACATGTGGAGGGCCAGTTTGGGGAATACATAGATTAGAATGTCAACCCTTTCCCTCTCTATGCCTCCAAAAAGAGAATTTAGATACCTGCTTACCTGAAGATATTAGCAATACCCTCCACACCACAGTCTAGATCAGCTTTCTTAAAACGAGCACAGAGAGACAGCAGAACCAGCCTGGTATTCTGGGACTGTTCTGGGATACAACAGATTGGCTCTGTACTTCAAGCTTCACTGTAGGTTTGTACAAAACCACTGCTGGAATCAGTGATCTTGTTTGCACTAATGCACAGGCAATGTTTTAAATGAAGACAGAGCTTTAGGGCTGAGGTTCCTTCCCCATGCCCCCCACCATTTAGATCACTTTGTTTTTGTTATTTACTTTTTATGTACAGAAAATTCATTTTTAAGTAGCTGATTGCTTCTGTAGATGATTTGGTAAGTGACTCTTATACTCTATCAAATTTTTCCTATGAAACAATCTCTGATGAGTGCAAATTAAATCTGTGCCTTGCATAAAACATAGGACAGTGACCTTTGGATAATAAAAATAAAAATAAAAATAAGTAGAGGTTATTTTGAAATAAAAAAAACAAACAAATGCCTTTAAACATACCAACTACTCTTACTCTTTGTTTCTAGCAAATTATTTTCATATGTAGTTAGGTTATCTAGTCTGTGTCTTTGCAGGTTTCCACAGGATGGCTTCCTATTTTACACTAACTAGGGTTTTGTCCAGCCTAATTTTACTCTGGAACAGATGTTCTTGATTATTTTTGTTTGCAATGACATATTGTGCATCTGAGGAAGTAGGATTCAGAAGACTATGTGGGAGGAGAGAAGAAGCAGACTAGAGAAGGGTAGAAGTTTTCTTTGTATGTGGATCATGTATGTCTCTTTCCCAACCCATGGAAAGAGACTGCAGAAGTCACTTCAGCCACTAAACTACAGAAATCTTCATAAAGTGGTTCCAGAATGGCTCCAAACTTTTGAAAGGATGTTTTCTTTCTCCTTTTCTTTGCATACTTGCTCATTATTTATCTTGTGGCTATGTACAAATCTTCCTCTTAATACTCTGTATTTCTGTTTTCTCTTCTACCAGTATCATGGGGTAGAAACTGAGATGAAATTTTCACATACTATTCCATACACAACATAAGCAAGTTATGCAACTATTCTGGTGAAGAGCCATTATCTTACATGCCTCTTCCCCATGGGTTGATGAATATCAAATAACTTTTTATGGTTGCTAAGGTGGTGCACAGCCTGAGGAAAAGAATAAGAATCTGAGCAAACAGAGCTACACAAATTCTAAGCTGAAATGTCAGTATGTAAATTAAAACTTTGCCTAAGCTGTGAAAGTTCCCTATTAATAATTTGCGTAAAGTACTAGATAATTATTTGAGGCAGGCCTATTTATTACATGATAGAATTAGTATGAAATACACAAAGGTTTCACAATTGTATAAAATGAGAGGGAAAACAAGTTGGTGGGTGGTAGGGAAAGGCATTTAGCCACTGGGTATTTAAGCAAGGTATGATGTGAAACAAGATATGCAAACATTACAGATATGTTTAGAGATGCCACATTAGGCAACTGTTTGTCAGGCATGATGTATCTTCAGAAAGGGGGCCCTCTTATGAAATATGTATGCAGGTGCATACAAATTTTGCCTGTCATTAGTCTTAGAGATGTATTAATCTTAGAGATATCTAAGTATATAGATAGATTCAAGTAAGCAAGAAACAGCAACTCCTCAAAGCCACTGCTTCAAAATGCATCTTAGCAACAACTTATCAATTGCTAGCATTTCTGGAGCACTGAAAAGGTTTATCTGGACACAGTGCTGTAAACGCAATTGGATGTATTAGCAAATTTTGCTCTTCTACACGTACTTTATTAAATAAGATCCATGGCTTTTATTAGACAAAAGTCAGTATTTTCCAGTTTCCCATTATTAGTGGGGTTTTGGGGGTAGTTTTTTTAGGATGGTTAACCTTGATATATTGGCTACATTCCAATTCAGGTACTTATATACTCTCTTTACCATACTTCCGACTGAATCTCTCATTTATATACCTTTAAATAATAGCAGTAAGGGGTTCTGGCACAGAAAAATGCATGTTTTCATGTGACTACATGACAGTAGTAAGTGAAGTGCTACTTTTAGTTTATGAAGACCTTCTGAATTAAAGCTGCTATCTAAATGCAAAATATTACTGTATATCAGGGCTGTCCAAATGGCAGCCCACAGGTCGCATCCAGTCCATGATGTGTTAACGTACCACCCATGGGCTCCCACCTGGTCAGCATTCTCCCTCTTGCTTCTGCTGCTGGGTCTCTAGGTAGAAGGGAGCCTAGCGAGCCTGCCGCCCACATGGCAGTGGCTAAGGCTAACACTGACTGCTGTGGTAGAGGCAGAGGGGAGGAGTTTATACTGCCCATGAAGCATTTGGAGGGAGGAGCAGGCCCATGCTACCCACACAGTGACAGGGGGAAGGGAGCTTATGGTGTCCACAAGGTGAGGAGAACTGCACTGGCTTCATGGTGGAGGTCCTTCAGAGGCCTGGCAAGGTGCAGACCCTGCATGCAGGGTATGGCCTGGGGCCTCCAACAGGTGTTGCATGTGGCCCCCACTGCTTAGAAATTGGACATCCTTGTTATATATTATATTTATTCTACAGCATATATAAATGTATTTGCATAAACTGCTCAAATCCAAACTATCTACTACTGTGGAAGAGGAAATACTGTGCTAAGTTTTAACTATTGGCTAGCATTGCTCATTTGTACTATAGGAGTGTAAAGTTGTAGTCTGTGCATTTATCCCTAGTCTTTCCTGGCTAGTGACAGGTAGCAAAAGAGTGCTGTTTTGCTGAGAATTCCTACCAACATTTATTTGTTCACTGGACAATTTTTTTTTTTTTTACAAACTATAGGAACTACACTGACTGCTTTAGTTGATTAATCTCAGTGGATGAAGATTAAATGGCCATGCTGTTTATTTTAATCCCCAGTCTTTATTATGATTGACTAGGAGGTTTTACTGAGGTGTTTGTATACTTTGGCATAGGTAAATAGTCCTTCTTCAGTTATTCCAGTCTCTTTTAGAAAATGAATACAGCTGTAGTAGATAGACCCCTAGTGTGGATTCAATGTAGGCAACTGAAATTAAGAGAGCTTACCATAGTAAGCCTTGTAATCAATAATGCTTTCAAGGTTGGACCCTAAAAATGATCTACATGAAGGTAAATCGACTATTACTTTGCAGCTCTTGAATTAGTTCCATGGCTTTTTTTTTTAGATCAGTGTTCCATGGAATATCTATTTTGTGATCACGCAGTGATTCATGTCAGTTTATAAACAACTACATTCCACACATTCCACTCATCAGAACTTGTAAGTCCCCCATTTATAGCATAATGTTAATCAACAGAAATCAAAAGAATACCACTCTGTGATCAACCCATCTGCTCTAGCAGCAGTCTTTTATTGCCTGAAAACCAGAGAAGGCAAAAATGTTTGAGAGCTGAGAGAATAATAATTAATAATGATCATTTTATTGCTTGCACTCTTTGCCTGCTAAAGGATTTATTAAGTTATCTGAAGAAAAGAAGGGCTTCTCTCACTGAGCTTGTTCAACACTATCAGAACAGCATGCTCTTCTTATTTATCTACCATTAATGAATCTCATTAATCTGCCATTAGCTGAAAACTGATCACTGATTTTTGGTGTATCTCCAGCAGTCAAGCTTTGCACACTTTCCTGCCGTCAAGCTTTGCACACTTTCCTGAAGTTGCTCCTCTTCAGTCTAGTCATGCTAGGTAATTTAATCCATCAACTCATTATTGTTATTGTTGTTGTTGCCAATGCCACATGTTTAATTTAATTTCTTTTACCACTGCTGCTTATCTGATATGATATAGTATCATCACACATTCAGCTGTTTAAAAAAACAGAGCTGCTTTAATAGAGCTGGTTTTTGGCAAAATGCATCAGTTCCAATGAGACTTTAGTGCCAGAGTTCTTTCTGGTCCAGGATAGAATGTCTGGTCAAAAATGATGGGATGGGAAAAGAACTACACCCCAGGAAAGCCAATAACCTATGGGTAGCTCACTCACCTGGTTTCTGGATGATTCAGGTTCAATTCCTTACCTTGCAGCAGTTATTATGGGTGCCTAGTTCAGAGATTGTTTTTGGGGTGCGGGGGTTCTGTTGGAGCCATTTCACTGTACACATGCTTAAATATTTGCCAGACCAGAATGATTCTATAGACTAATGGTTTATTTTCATGAACAGGTTGCTTTTGGCATTTGCTTTTATTCTGTATTTTGCCAGTTACTCCCCACAAGAGCTAGTAGCTTGGTGGTTAGGATAGGCAACTGGGGTTTAGATGTTACAAGACTTGAACTTGTATCTCTTTACATACCAAATGAGTGCTTGAAAATTGGCTATTCTGGATTCACTCTTACTTGAGTTTTTCACCCCCAAAAAAGTTTCTAAAGCCCTTGGTTTCCATTCTGATATGAAAATAATCAACTGCCAAAACCTCAACATTTTTTGTGTAATTAAGTTCTTTTTTTTCCAGCAGGCCTTACTTTTTCATATTCAGTTCCAAATATCTCAAATTTAGTTGGAGCAGCACCTATAGGAGTTTCTGGTTTTTCTGGTTTTGCTTATTAACCTGAAAACCTTTAAACTCAAAATCACGTGGTACCACAAGCTCTTGTAATCTAACTTGGCATTGGTATCTCCACATGTAAGCAAGAATCAACGAAGGCAGCAATCAGTCTGCACATTACTACTCTCCAGTTCTGAGGATGAAAATTTATCAGGCACCATTGTGGTTGGGAATAACAGCGGTTAAAAAGACATGCAAAAGTCTGTAGATGGCAATAAATTTGAGCTAACACCATCTCACTGGAAAAGGAATTACAGTGGAGGGGAAAATGTAAACAGAGCAAATGCAGATGGAAAAGCTCTCAGTATCTCAGGAGAGAAGACTACAAGGATAGGAACAGGAAGGCAATTTGCTGGAAGACTAAGGACTAGATTACTGCCCTATTCAGGATCTACCTGGATACTGTAGAGAGTTGAAGCTGAGGATAGCTAATTGCTACCTACCCTGATCTAATGTTGCCAAGCTAAAGCACAAGCTGATGAACAGTCTCTAACTTACACCAGTAGTACAAGGTCCTTCAGAACTCTTGGGCTAGGGACAGAGGTTACACATAAACTGGTGTGATGGGCTAGCTGGTAGTGGCCCAGGGGTTTTGAAAGGGTAAAAGACGATTGGAGGGCTTGGGATTCCCTTTCCTCACCAATCTGGTAGTGATTTGACCCAGGGGGGTTTGAAAAGGTAAGAAATGGTTGGAGGGCTTGGGATTCCCTTTCCTCACTAATTGGGCCCCAGAGACTCCCCCTCCATGTCCCCTGATTGGCCCCTTGGGTCATCTGGAGGGGGATAAAAGGGGCAGCACAGCTGACTTGGGGAGACTAGCGAGGGACCACGAGGAAGGAGATTCAAAGAGCTGGCAAGAGCTGGGCCAGCGGGGTGGGAGCAGTTGTCCCAGAAAAGCCTGAAGGAGCAGGACCTGCAGGCAGCAGTTGGACCCTCAGCAGTGCAGTGTGCTGCCGGCAGGAAAGGCTCCCCGCTGGGCTCCAGGATCCCCCTACGAGAGGCTGCGGCCAGCAGGAAAGGCTCTCCAGCTCCAGCAAGGATCTGAGCAGTGACCCGAGAGGTTCCCAGCTCTGCTTCCAGCTCCTCCAGCAAGAGGCAGGGCAGCTTGATGTGAGGCAGGGGCTCCAGGAAGGTCAAAACCCCAGCAGCCTGAAGTAGTCCCAGCACTGGTAGTTGTGTGGTAGAGTTTCTGCCTACCACATAGGGAAATCTGAGGTTTAAGTCCTAGCTAGGTCAAGTAGGGGTGAGTGAAGTGACAGGGAGAAATTCTTGTTGCAGTGGAAGGGGGTCATTGTGTTTTTTCCCTCTTTCCCCACTCCAGGTACCTATGCCCTATATCTCTTTGTTATTTGACGTTTTGTATTTTGTGCATTTTATATTTCACCAACCAGTATTGTTGGTTGTGCTGTTTGTGTTTTATACTTTGTTAAACCTGTTTTTTTGTCAACTGGATGAATATGTCTATGAATGTAAATGCCTAACCTTTATTGAATCCTGCCCCTTGGGGCATTGTAGTGTCTGCTATACCCCCTGGTTTATACATGTTATGTTCCCACAACTGTTTTTCTCATTAAAAGGTATATGGTTAAGTCCCCGTTGGTGATCTGGCTCTGAACTATAGGAGAAGGAGGGTCCCTACACCTCCTATAGCACTTGTGCACCTGCTATGATCCTTTCAATTGGACAGGGGGTATGCCTTGGAGTACCGCCCGGGTTACACTGGTCTATGTCATCAGAAACTGGTTTAAACCTGTAACAGAACAGAAATTCAGTGCACATAAACCAGTTCCAAAATGGCTGAAACTGGTTTAATGTAAACCTGGTTGAATGTAGTATCAGACTTAACTGATTTGGGTCGAACCATTTTATGAAACTTCCCAGATCCTAGATCTGGTACAAGTTAAATAGAGTCCCCCAGCATGCTTTGAAGCCTTGAGTTGGGCTGTCTGCTCCAGGAAAAAAGGGTTGAGTGCAGTGGGGGAGTGGGAGGGAATGTCCTGCCCAGGAAAACCCTGGCTGGGCTCTAGGGCCAGGGAGGAGTGTTAAAATCCCCCTTCCCCTGAGTACAGAGCTGCCCTGCTAAACTTACTAAAAGTTATTCCTGGCTGCAGTTGTGAACTACAAATCCCAGAGGCACCTGGAAGCATAAAGAGGAAGAGATGAACAAACCTGCAGCATCTGCTGCTATAATTCTGGACTGTAAATCCCAGAGAACTCAGGGGCAGCAGGAAGTGCCAGAGAGCTGTGCTCTAGCGCTCCCTGGCTTCCGGCTTGAGCTGCTGTAGACGTGTGGTTGCATTTCCTGAATCAAAGGTAAATATGTGTCCAGTTGTTTCTCAATCTAATCTTTGCAGCTTAGACTAACCTGCAAAGACTGAATTGATTCAGACTTAGGCTTTTTGACTGTCTGTACTTAGCCTTAGAGAATAAATTCCCTACTGACATTTTGGGACAATTTAAATCCACTTAGCACTACTCAAGCAACACAATGCGCCACAGCCCTCAGACTGAAGCCCTGGTGCTCAGTCTTGCAAACACATAACCACCTAGTTAACCTTTTTGGAACCAAGTAGAAAGTTAAGCACTTGTGTAAATGTTTTCAGGGTAAAATTTTCAGAAGTATCTACTTCACTAGGCTGTGTTGATAGAGGGCTTGAGCTCCTCAGTGCCTTTAGCTATTTTTGATTTTTTTTTTAACAACAGTCCTAAAGGTTTACAATTGCATCATGGAAATTTAGTCTGGCAGTCAGTCATATTCAGAAAACAAGTAGTACTTAAGTAGTACCATAACTGGGCATAGGTGAGAACAGCAGCCATCCCAGGCACCAGGTAGGAGGGGCATCCCCTACCCTCAGAGAGTCCACACCCCAGCAGCATACCCATGCTGGGATCTCCAAGACTGCCTGGATGCTACTGCTTTAAAAGCAATAGCAGGTGCAGACAGAGCATGAGGTAGCAGCAGCAGCAGCTCAGCCAGGACCTGTTTAGGACAGCAGTGGGCAAAATACAGCCCAGAAGCTGGATCTGGCCTGCGACATGATTTTGCCCAGCTCACAGCAGGTCCCTTGGCCCCGCTGGCCCAGGTATGGAGGCAGCCCAGGCCATGATGCATGTGGCTGGTCTTGCTCTGCCCCTACAATCTGGACCGGTTTCCATGGAGACTGGTTTCAAGCCCCAAATGCAGCTCCCCACCTGGCCATGCACCCTGCCCATGCAGCTCCTGGCAAGTCTCCATGACTGGCCCCCAGCCCCGGCCCTGGGCGCAAGCACATTCTCAACAAGACAGTGTGTTCTTAAAAAATCCTAGAAAAATGAAAAAGAGTTTGTTATTTTTAAATTGATCTGATTCCAGCTGACTTCCTGCTCCTTCAGCAGGGGCTGGACCTGATGGTCTAATGTCTATGAAAGCTATGAAACTGTACAAACATAAACAAATAGAAATTAGGCATTTCAAATTTTATTCTGAACTTATTACTGAAATACACTTTAGCAAATAAATTATACTGTAAGTCTAATTACTTTTGGCATTTTGGTGGAAAAAAAAACAATTAAAATGTTAAATCAGTGGCAGCACTGTATACTACGTACATGCATAACATTTTTACCACCAAATTACTTAAATATTTTTACTATGTGCGTCACACATCCCATATGTATAATTATAATATATGTAATTACAAAACAAATCAGAAGGAAAGAAAAAGAGACAAAATTAATTAGACAAATAAGGTGGCTTTTAAAAAACAAACTCTGAATGCAGATTTTTCACTAATTAGCTACCACCTACCCTTGAAAAAAAACTCATGAAAATTATTTTATCAGAAAACTCAGGACCCAATCCTGTAAACAGTTAAATCCATGAGTAATATTTTGCACGTGAGTAGACTACTCACATGTGGTTCACAAGATCAGAAATTAGAATATTGGTGTTGCATCATGTAGGAGGAGATATTATTGTGACTATATGTGCTATGCTATCTGGCATCTATGCTGTAATTCTTAGATTGGGGATGTAAAAAATCTGGCCCACGGACCTGACCCAGTCCATGATGCCCTATCAAACAGCCCCCAGTGTTGCCTGTGAACCTCAAATGGACCCACAAGCAGCATGCAGGATGCACTGGATAGCTTCACGTAGCACATGCAGAGCCCACTCTTGGACCATGCTGCATATGATGCTCACTTCAATATACATCTACTCCATGCTGGATCCAGTGCACGTCCCAGAGTGACAAGAGCATCTGCCATGTGCAGTGTGGCCCTAAGTGGCTAGAGTTGGCATCTTGTGCCAGATCAGTCACTCCAGGATATGTGCCAAACATGGCACCTGCTCTGGGACATGCGCTGGATCCAACATAGGGCAGCCTTGAGCTGGAGTGAGTTCCACCTGCAGTGCAGCTCTGGAGTGGCCAGAGCAGGCTGCATGCAATGTGGTTCTGGCACAGCTGGTCCAGGACTGTGCCCCACATGCACCTAGTCGAGCTATTTAGGGCCAGTGCTGCATGCACTGCGTGTTCTGGTCACTCTGGGATGTGTGCTGGCTCTGGCATGGAACAGATGCATGCTGGAGAGGGCATCACCTGCAGAATGGTCCTAATCAGCTGATCCAGGACCTATGTTGGATTTGGCATGCAGAGCCAGTCTGTGGGCCAGATCCAGCACAAGGATTGGCCCTGGTTTGACACCGCTGTCTTAGACAATCTACTTTCTTGAAGTCAACAGACTTGGGAAAAGATAACAGTACTGGACACAATAAGGAGTATTGCCCAAATTGCTTTCAATTTGGTACCTTTAAGAAGTTATTCCAAACTGCAGCACCTTTGGCTTGCCTCTTTTAGTAATACCATCTCATTCTGGAAAGTCAATTTTTCATATATTTTTTATAATATTTCATAAGTGTATTTCCTTCCGGTTGAGGCTTCTTATAATATATAAAGTCTACAGACCATTCAAAATACATAATATATATGAAATTGTAATTTTCCTTCGTATTTCTATTTTGTATTACTATACAGAAAATGTATAAATAACGTATATTCTTATTTTAAGTCTGTCAGGTTTGTGTATATGATCTAACTATACTCAACAAAACACTGGATCAATCTTGCTACTGCTGAAATCAATGGCAAAACTGGAAGCAGAATTGATTCTTCTACGTTACTAGAATAGCTGTAATATATTCAGTAAACCAAACACTTACATGGGTCACTACTGTTAATGGGACTATGTGAAATTACATTAGCTGGAGAGCTGGTTCTACATATTTGTTAAAGGAGCCTATTTTTTTCGAACATATAAAATAGATAGTTCATACTGAAAATATATTTTCATACACTTAAGAATTTTTAATGTTTCTTTTCCATGGATTTTTAAGAAAAGCAACAATCAATTAAAACCCACCTGGGTCTTCTCAAACTTCAACAATACTGCTGAAAGCCAACTAATATCTTTTAAACTTATATCCTTTGTTAATAAATAAGGATTTAGTTACATGGATGGATAGCATCTTCTAGGGACTTTGAACAAGATTTACTTCAGTGCAGGCCTAAGTAGTTTGCTGGTAGTGTCATTTTAATATATCCATTTTTGTAACAATCACACCTTTGAGAAATTGTATTTGCACATTTTATTTTTGGCCAGGAGCTCTAAAAAATTAGGTCTGACTGAAGCCAGAAATGTGTTACCAATCATAGCCAGATGCATCTGTTTTTCTTCAGCCCTGCCCCCTAAAGATAAGCCTTAATTGTGTTAAAGCTGTATCTCCTGCAGGAGAAGGAATTACTTCACTTAAGTTGACTGATCTTTTGGCATCTGATCCAACTCCCACTGAAGTCAACATAATCCTTTCAATAATTTCAGTGGAAACTGGATTGAAACTCTGGTGCATGTAAGACATAGCAGCAGACACAGCACTTCTGTAAGATCTGATGAGTCAAACCATTGCTTTCTACAAAGTTTTCTGATCCAACAGCGATTTTCTGAGATAGCTGCATTTAACATGTACAAGAATAGCAGGGAATACCAGTGCCTGATTTAAAGACCATTGAAATAAATGGAAAGACTAAAAAAATTAGCTTCAGAATGACAGTGTTTTGGGGTTTTTTTAATTCTGGGAGTAAAGTGGAGTGGGAAGAAAGCCAAAAGGTAGAATTAAGTTCTAGTCCACACACATGCAAGACAGATCCTGTTTTGTACAGATGCTAATTCTTTATGATGACCCTTACTGATCATAACAGTTCATCTGCTCAAGCAAAACTATTCTCCATGGATGAGAAATGGTAACAATGAAGTTGTGTAACAGCGGTATACAATGCAGTATTTCATATAATTTCAATGAGCTATTCAGTTTCCTTACTACACCTGTTTTCCTCTGTAAAGAATTCTCTCTTTATTAATCAAAATCTTAAGGATAAGTTGTCTACCCCATTCTTATGTAATAAAGGGCTTAGTCTGTCTGTCTGTCTGTAATGCTCTTTGAGCACTCTGATTGGTTAGTGAAACAACCAATCAGAGTCTGGAGTGCTGCCCCCAAGGAGCATGACCGGGTTGCGGGGGGGGGAGGGGGGCGTGAAGCCAGCAGCACAGCAGGCAGTGGCAGCGTGGGGTGCTGGCAGAGGGGGATGACGGGGATGGTGGGACAAGCTTCTCCTCCTGCTCTCAGGAGGCAGCGGCAGCACAGGGTGGCAGCGCCAGTGGCATACTGATGTTGAAGGGCCCCAGGTGCTGGCCTTGTGGGGGGAACACTGGCTGGGCCCTCCAGGGGGTACTCGGGCCCCTGGTGGCAATTCCGATTTTGCTGCTGGTGTTTCTGGGCTTGGTGATTGGCCACCGGGGACACCACCCCCTCCCACTTGGCGATCGGCCCCTGGGCACCAGAGACCCATGGCACATCACTTCCCCCACTCCTCATCATTCTTGACAGACAATTGGCTAGTGTTATAATAAAATGAAATGACGTTTCATTTAACTACATATTGCTATGACTGAAATAGGAAACTACAGGTTGTTTTACCCAGGATTCCTTTATTAAAAGGATATGAGAATTTTCTTAAATGAAGATTCTTTTTTGCCAATTGCTACATCTTGTACAGAGAGAAAAACACCACTCCGTTGAACCCTTTAGGTAGGCAAGATCTTAAAGGGTTGTTTTAAGAATCTGTTTGATTTGTATATTATACATTTAGAATAAATACCTCTCTCAGTCATGTGGATTATTCCCACATAATAAGTCTATCTTCTATTATTGTTAGCCCCTGGAATTTTTTGGCAAATCCTGGTGGTCCTGTACAGAAAATCCTGAAGGTTCCACTTACTGAATCTGCAAAGTTCTGAGAGCTACACCAGTTGTGAGACAGAAGTAAAAGCAGATCTACTGAAGGTATGGAACTGTCTTTGTGCCAGGCATAGCTTCTGTGGAGTTGACTGTTGCCTCTATAAAGACCACAAGACTCCCTAATTTCCAGCAATTCTCAGAGAGCATGACTCCTCCCTGGAACCTCTGCCTGGGTGGCTCCAAACTGGAGGCAGGAAAAGCAAAGTTGGTGACTATAGACTTAACCCATAACAACTTGAATCAGTTTCCTACCTCTCAGTTTGGTGGGAGAGAATCTAGCAAAAATTTCTGGCATTCTACTCTTCCCAGTCAGCACCTAAATCCCAAGAAGACTCAGCAAGGTTAGAGTGGAATGCAAAGTAGGCCCCAGGAGAAGTATTTCCTCCTTTGATTTCTTTCAGCCAAAAAGGAGTGCATGGACATATCCACCATTCACCTGGGTCAACAATGTCTCGTTCAAGACAAACTTCCTAACACTATACTGAAAAAACTGTTCTATATGCAAATAGTACATAATTAAAGATGGGGACCAGGGTAAGTATGAATTTTCCTACCTTGTTTTTATATGGCATTTTCAATTAAATGACTGGATATTTTTATCTGGTTGTTTTTCTTTCATGAAGGACTAGTTGCTAGACAGCATAGAAAGGAATAGGAAAACTGTTCAGGCAGCAAGATTACTAGCTGCTTCCAGCTGTGCGGCTCTGCCCCAAAATCCCCACTGCTGTTGCCACCATCACAGCAAAAGGAACAATGTGGGGAGTGACAACCGGACAGGAGATTGCAGGTTGCACATTAACCCCTTGCAAGCCAAATGCGACTCACAGGCCAGATGTAGCCTGTGGGCTGCCAGCTGGACAGCCCTGACTTAGGGTATGGACAGGCATTGCATTTGTCATGCTGTTGTCCCTGGGCAACATTTTTATCCAGTGACAAAATGCAAGTATACTGGGAAGAAAATGGTATTACTTTGTTTCAGGAGGTCTCAAAAGGCCATCTGTATATTTGTCAAGCTACAGTGTCCTATGAGAAGTTGGCTCTGTGATATACCAGGTATCCTATAATGCAGCTTTCCCTCCTCCATGGTTCTGGGCACTTAAAGCAACCACTTTGGTACTCAGGACAAAACTCTACTGCTCTGGGGTGACAAGTGACAAATGGTTTTGCCCATCTATTTATTGTCCACTGCGATGACTTGTCAGCGCTGTGCTCCCTAACTATGCTTATACCTATTACCATATCCATTAAAACATGCTCCATCTTTGTGTGCTGACTGCACAAACCAAATAACTCGTGGAATGTAGCCTGTTGTGCTGACACGCACCCAGGGTGCACACAGCACAACTTGCAGTCTCAGGCATGTTTACCTAGTACAACTCTGGTGCAAATTACATTATATTCTTTTCAGCATTTGACACACACAAAATGGGAACAAGTAGGCAGGGCTTATTTTCAAAAAAGTACTACCTAGAATAGTTGTAAGTAGTAAAGACATGGCCCCAGTATATCAGAAAATAAGATAAGGTCCATCTCAATTCAGATGTATTTTCTAAATGCATTGGGTTTTCCTACAGATACTAGAAAGGCATTTATAGATATTTGATAGTAAATTTAAAAGGAACATTTAAAGGATCCAACAGGGAATACATAGTGCTAACCAAAAAATAAACAAATTGAATTATTTTGGTGAATTAATTAGAATTAGCATAAAAATATATCGACTCGCAATTCAGGCTTCACTTCCTGTGTCAGTATTATCATAAATAAATAGCAGCCTCATTTGCATATAGAGGGGAAAATAGCTTATAATGACAAGAATTCTGAACAGCAGAATAACAAGAAGCTCCTTCCATATGTCTGCTGTTCCCACACTTTCCAGAAATGAATACAAAATTTCAGTAAGCGAACCTGAAGCAGTCAGATTTTGTGTGAAAAATTAATCAGTAGAAACATCATGTGTCATATACCAAAATGTTGGATTCTTTTTAAATGCAAATCAATCAGCATGCGGAAGATTAATCATGGTGCATGTTCTGTAATGCATAACAAAGCAAAAATCTGCTCCATAGCACGAGGCTGGGAAAATCTGTGAGCATGTGCATGACAAATCACAGAACACTTCCTGTGACATGTACAAAATTTGGGGCTCCGACAGGGGACAACCAGAGTGTGCAACAGACCATGAAATTCATTCTGGACTCTGCCAGTAAGTTAAGCTATAGATGAAAATTCAGCTGCCCAAATTTTAAGTGATTAATTCTGGTACATTTAAAGAATACAATCCTACCAATATAGGCATACTGAAGCAAAAGGGATGTGTTGGTGTCACTGGGCATAACCCCAGGTAACTCAGAGGGATGGAAGACCACGAGCGTCGAGGAAGTCCTTCTGCTCTGGGCTCAGACGAGCCAGGGCCCCCCCTTGCCCAACCTTTGTAACCCTTTCTATGGCGCCTGTAATCTCCTGTCCTTCTGGAAAACAGGCGAGCTAAAACTGTTATCTGTGGAATGCAAGGGCACCGCTTGGAGAGAGAAGGGAGGAGGGAAACGGGAGGAAGAGGGGGGCCAGCTGGTGGAAAATCACTGTGAATGACCAGGGTATAAAATTCCGCTGTTGCAGGGTTAAATGCACAGGATTTGAGACCATACAGTCTCCCTGTGCCTTTTACTTGAGCTCAAATAAACTCTGTCTGCTTCTCCCCCCAGTGTGTTTATTTGGCGCGACGCACACCGGGCAACGAACCCAATTGTTGCCTCCCTCGGGCACCTTGTGCCAGCAACAGTTTTGGCGCCCAACATGGGGCTTGAGGCTAACATTTCGCCTTGCCCGGATCCCTCCTGGGGTCAACGACTTGCGGCAACAACCAACGCCCAGCACGCACCGGTGGTTTCATCGGGTGCCTCGGCAGAGACGTGGTTTGATCGACCCCGGAGGGCACAACGGTGCAACGCGCTCTAATAGTGCAGAAGCGATTGTGGGCGATGGTGTGGAACCGGTCCCTCGGATAAGGTAGGATAAGCTCAGCAGTCTGAGCATTGCCTGTTAAGACCTGGGGACGCCCAGTGTCTCCCTGTAGGACCTGGGGACGCCCAGTGTCTCCCTGGAGTATGGGCAGGGACAGAGTACAGTTGGCAGGGCACGGTGTACACCCTTAGAATGCATTCTAACTAATTGGAAACTGTTTAAGTCAGATTTAATGACTAAAAATAATCTTAAAAGGTTCTGTACAGTGAAATGGCCTCATATCAACTGGAGGATCAGGAAAGGTGGCCTCCGGAAGGGTCAATTAACTACAATACAATCCTCCAATTACTCCTGTTTTGTCAGTGGACAGGTAAGTGGAATGAACGTTTGTATGCGCAATTGTTTATGGCTTTACGAAATAAGACAGATATTTTGCAGAAGTGTAATTTGACTCCGACAGGATCGGTAGTTGTCAGTGTTAAGTGTCAGCATTCCCCCCCAACCACTGTAATGCTAGAGTTGGCGTCCCCTTCGGCTTTAACACCTCCACCATATAAAGATCAGATGCCCCCGGTTCCAGAGATTCCTCCCTCAGTGGGATTTTATCCTTTACTTACTGAAACTGTAATAGCCCGGCCTAGGGCAGATGGGCGTGCAGCCCAGACCATGCAAGTATACACCCATGTACCTTTTAACCCAGTGGACCTGGCGGCTTTTAAGGCACAGGCTGGAGAATTTTCAACTAGCCCGAGTAAGTTTATCTCTGTCTTTGAGGGATGTTTAGCTAGTCACAAGCCTGATTGGAACGATTGTAATATCCTTATGTGAACCTTATTATCTGAAGTAGAGCGGAATCAAGTTATTTCCAAAGCAAGGGAGGAAGCACAGCGGAGGCATGAAAGGGATCCCATCAATGTTCCTGGTCTGGCAGATGTGGCTCCCCTAGCAGACCCTAGATGGATGGGACCCTAACAACCCTGTGGATCATACCCGTCTTACCTCTTACAAAAAAAAAGGAAGACTTAATGGGTATGTCTGTAGCACAAATCCTGGAGACTGCAAACAGGGCGTATACCCTCAGAAAGGAAGAAGAGGAAAGGAGACAAGTTAGAATGCTAGTAGCAGCAATACAGGCTGGAGTCAGAGAAAGGCCACAAGAAGGTGGGAGAGGCAGAGGTATAAGGGGTCGTGGGCGCGGGCACCCTGGCCCACAAGAAAGACGCCTGGGATGAAACCAGTATGCCTTATGCCGGCTAGAGGGACACTGGAAGAATGAATGCCCAGAGAAAGGGAGAGACTGTACTCCTGTACTCCAAAGGAGTAGGGGTGTCAGGGGAAACGGACCACCCCACCCCTGGAACCCCGAGTAAAAATGCGGGTGGGGAATTCAGAAACTGATTTTTCTGGTAGACTCTGGGGCAGCACGGACCGCTGTAAATCAACCTCTTCAACTTCCCGTAGTGGACTCTCTCACCGTGGTGAGTGCCACGGGAAAAAAAGACTCAGTGCCCCGTGTATGCTCCTGCAGAATATGCTCTGGGAGACTGGGCTCTTTCTCAAAAATTGGTCTCAAAAATTGGTCTACCTTCCAGATTGCCCAACACCCCTGCTAGGACGAGACCTGCTTTGTCGATTAGGTGCATCACTGCATTTTACCCAGGATGAAATAACCCTCACATTGCCCCCTGAAAATGCATGGATAATGACCCTCGTGGTTGAACCCTCAGCTATGAACGCTCCCCCGGAGTGGAACCAGTGGGAAGACCAGGTATCCCATTGGTATGGGCAAAGGGGGTCCCCGGAAAGGCTACACATCAAACCCCCATTAATATCCAGCTACTACCAGGAAAAGGTCCAGTACGAATCAAGCAGTACCCAATCAAAAGGGAAGCCAGAGAGGGACTGCAGGAGACTATAGACCATTTCCTAAAGTACAGCATACTGCGAGAGTGTCAGTCAGCCTGGAACACTCCTATCTTGCCTGTACTAAAGCCTGATGGCACATATCGACTGGTGCAGGACCTAAGGGCGGTTAACGAATGGGTTAAAACTATTCATCCCCTTGTCCCAAACCCGTATACCTTGCTGGCCTCCATAGGGGGGCAGTATACTCATTTCTCAGTTCTTGATTTGAAAGACACTTTCTTTACGATTCCAGTTGACCCCCCCCCCCCCCCAGGAGATAGTCTCTTTTGAATGGGAGGACAAAAAAAGGGTTAAGAAACAACTTTGTTGGACAGTATTAGCCCAGGGATTTAAGAACTCTCCTACCCTTTTCGGCCAGTCCTTAGCTAAAGACTTGGAGGAGTGGAATAATGAGCATGAAGTTCTCTTGTTACAATATGTGGATGATTTATTAATTGCTGCCGTAGATTTAAACTCTTGCCTTAACGCCACTGTAAGCCTCCTGAACTTTATTGGACTTCGAGGATATCGGGTGGCTCGAAATAAAGCTCAAATTGCTCTCCCCGAAGTACGATACCTGGGATTTCACATAAGACAGGGAGAGTGCCAGCTTTCAAGTGAACGAAAGGAGGCTATATGCCAGGTTCCCACCCCAAGCAACCGTAAGCAGCTCAGGGCGTTTCTCAGCATGGCAGGTTTTTGCAGAATACGGATCCCTGAATTTGGACTATGGGCAAAACCACTATATGACTGTGTAAAAGGGGCAGACCATGACCCCTTTTATTGGACTTCAGAAGCCGACAAGGCATTTAAAATACTAAAAAGGAAACTAATGGAAGCCCCCGCCCTGGGTTTACTGGACCTTTCTAAACCTTTCCAATTGTATGTGCATGAACGAAAAGGGATGGCTCCGGGAGTGCTTACTCAATTGTTGGGAGTGTGGAAACATCCTGTTGCTTATTTCTCCAAACAGCTTGATCCAGTTGCCAAGGGATGGCCAGCATGTTTACAAGCAGTTGCGGCAACTGCCCTAGTACTTGAGGAAGCTGAAAAGTTAACGCTGGGAGGAGTTGTGCAGGTGTATACCCCTCATATGGTCCAGGCTCTGCTAGACGCGAAGGGGAGTCTCTGGCTCACCCAGGCTCGGGTGGCTCGGTACCAAGCTAAGCTTTTGGAGAACCCTGAAGTGACCCTGCAGCCCTGCCCCTCCCTTAACCCGGCTACTCTCTTACCTGAAACGGAAGAACAAGAGCATGATTGTTTAGACATCGTAGATGCACAGTACTCCAGCTGTGCAGACCTATAGGATCAGCCACTTCTGAATGCTGACTGTGAGTGGTACACTGATGGCAGTAGCATTGTTGTAGAAGGGCAAAGAAGGGCAGGTTATGCTGTTGTGACCCTTTATGATGTTGTTGAGGCCAAGGGTTTGCCTGCCGGAACATCTGCTCAACTGGCTGAACTGGTGGCCCTGACCCGGGCGCTGGAACTGTCAAAAGGGAAATGGGTCAATATCTATACTGACTCTAGGTATGCTTTTGGAGTACTGCATGCCCATGCTGGCCTATGGAAACAAAGGGGACTGCTGACAGCCCAAGGCTCCCCAGTGAAGTATGGACCCCAAATTCTCCAACTCCTGGAAGCTGTTCAACTTCCCTCGGCAGTAGCAGTAATGCACTGTAAGGCGCATCAGAAAGAGGATCAAGACATAGCCAGGGGTAACGCCCGGGCGGACAGAGAAGCTAAAAATGTTGCCACCCTGAGGACGCCGAGACCTGCTGACACCCATATGCATGCCCTCATTCCATCAGTGGGGGAGCTCCCGGATTCCCAGTACTCGTACAAATCAGACCCTCAAGCGTCATCTATCAAAGATCTGCCAGGAGGCCTTTCTGCGATGGCCCGATGCTTTGCCCCTTGCTTTGCTTCGTATCCGTGCCCCTTTAAAATTATGTTTGGAAGGGCATGGCCTATGAACGGCACGCTGGTTCTAGCAGGGGAGTGGGAAATAGGATGTAATATTTTGTCACAGTATATGTGCTCTCTGTCTGCTGTTCTTTCTTCTCTCCATAGGTACACTAGAGACTTGCAGCCTCTTCTGCTGGATGTTCCAGTCCACTCGTTACAGCTGGGAGATTCCATGCTCATTCGTACCTGGAAGGATGAGCCCCTCCAAGAGAAGTGGAAAGGACCTCACACTGTCCTACTAGTTTCCCACACAGCGGCAAAGGTCGATGGACACAAGAATTGGATTCATCACGAGACAGACTTGGCATGATCTTTCTCCCGGCATATGGAGTGGGCCGGTTAGCCAAGCTGTATTGTCAACTTTCTGCGTTTCTTACAAAATTTGCCAGTGACACTTTAACTATTGAAAAGAGCCTTAACTCCGAGATTTATCAACTTCGTTTATTATCTCTTCAAGACCGTCAGGCTCCAGATTATGTTTTAGCATCTCGGGGGGGTATGTGCTCTAATTGGGAACGAATGTTGTACTTATATCCCAGAAAATTCCCAAGATATTAACAAACACATTTTGTCAGCCGAACAGACTTTTGAGCAGTGGAAAAGTCAAGAACGTGAACCCACTGTTTTTGATTCTCTCTGAAGCTGGTTACCCAACCTCGGAGGCCTAGGAACGGGCATCCTTCACCTCCTGGTCACCGGTGTTGTGTTGTGTTTAATTACCCTCCTCTTATTTGCGTGCTGTAATGCCCTCCTGCGCAAAGTCTGTGCATCTCCCTTCCCGAGCGCTTCACTATACCCCTGCATTGAAGATCCCAATCCTCAAACACTCAATCACATTTTATCTTCAGAATATGAGAAAACTCAGCCAAAACTTTGTTGAGTATTCTCAAAGGGGGGAGTTGTTGGTGTCACTGGGCATAACCCCAGGTAACTCAGAGGGATGGAAGACCACGAGCGTCGAGGAAGTCCTTCTGCTCTGGGCTCAGACGAGCCAGGGCCCCCCCTTTCCCAACCTTTGTAACCCTTTCTATGGCGCCTGTAATCTCCTGTCCTTCTGGAAAACAGGCGAGCTAAAACTGTTATCTGTGGAATGCAAGGGCACCGCTCGGAGAGAGAAGGGAGGAGGGAAACGGGAGGAAGAGGGGGGCCAGCTGGTGGAAAATCACTGCGAATGACCAGGGTATAAAATTCTGCTGTTGCAGGGTTAAACACACAGGATTTGAGACCATACAGTCTCCCTGTGCCTTTTACTTGAGCTCAAATAAATTCTGTCTGCTTCTCCCCCTAGTGTGTTTATTTGGCGCGACGCACACCGGGCAACGAACCCAATTGTTGCCTCCCTCGGACACCTTGTGCCGGCAACAGATGTATTAATAGTCTAAGAATTATATTTGGACTATCTTCTCTGCTTGGAATTATAAATAAAGTCCTACCATGGTATAGCAGGGAACTTGGTATTCCTGCTATTTTAAGGGAAGACAGTCTGCAGGAGAAGCAGGGTGCAGGTGAGGCAGAGGACAATCAAGGGAGCCTGCCTGTTCACCAGAGCACCCCAAGGGATGGCAAGATCAAACGGTCACAAACTCTGCTGCGACCAATTCAGGCTGAACATAAGAAAGAACTTCTTCACTGTCTGATCCCCCAGGTTTTGGAATAAACTGCTGCTGGAGGCGGTTCAAGCACCCACTTTGAACGCCTTCAAGACACATTTGGAAGCTTATCTTGCTGGGATCCTATGATCCCTGCTGAATTCCTGTCCCTGGGGCAAGGGGCTGGACTCAATGATCCGGGATCCCTTCCAGCCCAAATGTCTATGAAATCTATGAGCCATATGACCAAAAAGGGGCTGCGTTTGCAGGGAATAAATACAGGGCCTGAGCTGGGCAGATAATTTGACCAGGAAGTCATGGAGAGAAGAGCTTTGGAGCAAAAGGACTGTAGCAAGACTCCTGACTAACACCTGAGCAGGGGCAAGCAAGACCAGTAGTTTAAGGATTTAGACAGTAGATGGAGGTTGCACCTGACCTGGGAGTGGGGCCAGGACCTGTGGGATAGGGGCCAAGGCTGAGGAGTGGTGCCACAGATGTACCCATGAGGGGCAGGAACCAGGGTCAGGGACCCATAGGTGTGAGGGGTGAGAACAAGCAAGGCCAGGGGGGCTGTAGCCCAGGAGGGGGAGAGTTGGTTAGAGATAATGAGGCCTAAACACAAGAGGGACAGGGAGTACAGGCCTAAACCCAGGAAAGGATGAGATGGCTAGAAGAAACAGAGGCCTAAGTCCAGGAGGAGCTGGGATGGTTAAGGGCACCAGAGCTGGAGGCCCCAACAGCAGTGGAGACTGTTCCAGGTTTAGGGTCCTGCGTTGATTGGAGTTGACACTGGGGCTGAAGGTCCATGGATGAAGCTGGCTGAATTGGACAATGAGGCTTAGCACCCAATGATTGCTGACATCTGTGAGGCTTAGGTGTGGCTAAAAGGAGAGATAAGAAGGCCATATAATTAGCCCTTAAGGCCATGAGCAGTGACACTTATGTTCATGAGTATGAGATCTTGCTTGCGGAGCGCTGCAGCAGTCTCCTTTTTCCAAAAGCATAATTATATCAAGGCGTGCAGGTGAGCTGAAGGGGAGATTGCTCAAAATAAAGTAAAGGTGACAAGGGCTGAAAGGATTCTAGGGATGTCACAGCCATCCCTGGGGGTGGGACCCTATTACACATCAGTGCTCAGAAATTCAGCTTTCCAAAGCAGGTTGCTTACTCTGGGTGAACAGTAAAGACGTCTTCTCACTATTCACAGAAAGTATCTTATCTATTTTTGGCCAAAAGTTTGTTTTCCTTTTCCCATTGTGGTATCCGTGTGCTGAACGGCTCTCATCCTTGGAGGTGGCTGAGTGTGCAACGTGCATGCATGCTACAGTAAAAACTCTATCTAGTCTGTTGCTGTTTTAAGTAAAGACTGAAAAAATTGACTCAGAGTTTGAAAAATGCTTTGAAATCTTTCTAGCTTAGATGCATGTAAAATATAATTAAAAGCTTTGGTTGTGTAATTGGTGCTACGCTTAAGACAAGCTGATTAATGCAGCAGTGCTGCAAATTCTGAAAGGTCTTATTGAGATTATTGAACCTTAGGACTCTATCTGCAGGAATTCTGAAGAGTCTTATGGTACCTTATTGTGATTACTTCAAATTATCAGGAAAAGGAAAAAAAATACGTTCACTGCTTCTCAAATCTGGCCTTTCAAACATAAAGACCGAAAGCCTGTCTATATGGGAAAATATTTTTCCATTTAGCTGAGAATTTTCCAATACAATTAAATTGGCATATCTGCCTAAGCAGATACTTTTTATTTCAGTTTAAAAATGAGTTTTTCCATTTTGCTTATGTCATTTGGAAAAGGGTTAAAGGCAAACCATAACTATACATGCATTGGGATAAGCATTTTTGCATTGGGGTTATACAATTTCCTGTATAACTTTCTTACTATAACTGGTAAAGTTGCTCTCTGTGGGACCTGAAATTGTATCTAGCTCCTGAGAAGTGGCTGAAAGCAGGATGGGAAACAGCTTCTTGAGCCACTCCTACCCTCAACAATCCCACCCTTAACTATAGGGCAGGGGTGTGAGACTTATCTAGGCCTGGAGGCTGGATGAATGGTGCATGGCTGGCCTCGTTGCCTGGATTGAGCCCATGAATGCTGTGTGCCCCTGGAGGCTGGCAGGGGGGCACTGCAAGGTCCCGCAGGCAGTGGCGGCACTGTCAGTGGTGGGAGCGTGGCAGCGGCAAGCGAAGAGCTCCCACAGGCTGCCGCTGGTGGGGGTGGTAAGTGCTGACCAGCAGTCGGCACCACCTGCAGATGTTGTTGGCAGTGGCGGCAGCAGCCACTGGCAGTCGTGGACTGCCTGCAGACACTGTCAGTGGTGTCAGCAGTGAGGGGGATGGGGTGGTAAGTGGCGACTGCCCGCAGCCGCCACCAGCAGTGTCGCCTTTTCACAGGGGGTGACTGCCATGCTCAGGGGGTGCACATGCACCCACGTGCATCTCCTACGTGTTGCCAGTGATTGAGCCTACGAACTTGTGCCCCTCCCATCCCCCTTCCACTGCATGTTCATTAAGTGAAGCCCCATCCAGGATTTCACCACACACAGCACCCATGCAGGGCCTGTCTAGGACATGTGCTGCATGCAGCACACACTCTGGCTGGTCTAGGATCCACACTGCATGCTGTGCCTGCCCCAGAATGGCCAGGGAGCAGGGGGAAGGGGAATGCTATGTGCAGGTCACATCCCAAACCAGCCAGAGTAGGGACATATACAGCACGTGTTCTAGACTGGATGGGGCAGGCACCATGTGCTGTGTGGGTCCTGAGCCAGACAAAGCAGGTGCTATGTGCAGTATATGACCTGAGCCCTGAGTGTGGGGCTGAGTGTGCACAGCATATAACGTGTAGGTCGACTCCAGACCCAAAAGTAGTTCCAGGGGCCGGATGATGGGGCTTTGCAGGCCAGATCCAGGTCACAGGCTGTATGTTTGACATCCTGGCTGTAGGATATGCCTTACAACTTGTTTGTACTATGCATAGCAGAGTGTAAGACCATAACTGGTAGGCTTGTGGGCACTATCTTAGTAAATATTGATGCTAATAAATAATATTTTTCTTGCACATCTAGTCTGCACAGCTAGTCCATACTCATATTAATTCTTCCACCTCACTTGAGTGGCATTTTTACCTCAGGCTAGCAGCAATGGCTTACAGCCTATGATCCATTTTTCACTGAGGCTGATCAGTGATAACCTACTAGGAAGGATGCAGGGTGAATGATAGTCCTTCAGTAAATCCTGCTGTAGCTCAGCTTATTGCAGCACATCAAAACCATGGCATGTGAATCTTGTACACTGGGAACAAAGTATGCACACAACAGATTGCAGCACAAGTGTGGTAAACCCAGTAACCTGGGTATGGCTGCACAGTGTGTTGTACCTAGAGTAATCCTGCAGTGAAGACACACGCAGACATGCTCTGACCAGATTCACAACCTAGATTGATACAGGTAATAGTGTTGAAACGCAAGTATCATACATACCTGTTGCAAACAAAATGGATAGACTGGGGCCTATCTTTCCTAATTTTCCTTGCTTATGCATTTTCCTAGCTTCCCAGCTACTCTTCAGCAAATCCCCACTCCTTAGAAGGGTTGATGCCTCATACTTTAGGAAATACTTTGACCTGCAAGAGATCTCAAAAAAGTTTATTTTTAGCAGTGGAGAAGTTGGAGTAGCTTATTACTACTTAAATTTGGGTCAGAAGTGACGATGTATCAGTAGCAGTCTGCAAGATGATTCACGAGGCTGACAGATGAGGATAACAGATTATTGTTTCTGCTTGTCTCTGCTAATTTTGAATTTGCTACTGTTCACCAAAAACTGTGCTCATCTAGTTCCAAGCACAAAATGTCTCATCCAATGTATTGTATCTTTTGTAATATTCCCAGCAATTCAACCATATCTTTGTTCACATGATACGTTTCTATGCTTTGGCCAATTATAGATACTTATGGTGCTTATTCTAACAGCTATGGACATGTTAGAAATTAAGATTAGTTTTAAATTGCCAGCAAATATACGTTCTACAACACATTAAAAGCCAGGCTTGTCTCATGCCTGCACTAAAGGAGTTAATATTTGTAATTTATATTGTAAACCTTTGGGGACCGGCAACATTAGCATTCATGTATATGTAAAGCACCAAGTTAATTTACATTGCCATCCTAATCATGGATTATTATAACATATATGTAGCGACATCATCTATAGGCACACATTGATTTGAACATAGTACCTTATTAGCTATTTGTACAGCCTGTCTTATTTGTATATGTAATCAAGATAATTGTACATGTGTCTCTTCATACTTTGTGGTCCCCATTCTTAAAAAAGAACTCACAACCTCCTTCTGTTAGTCCTGTTTCTTACATGCACTTGGTGTTAATACAGTAGTTAAAACACTTATCATAGGTACCAAGTTTCTACAGCTCCTATTGATTTCAACAGGGTTCAAGATTGCTCAGTATTTCTAATAATCAGGCCAAATAGTTTCTGGCATGGTAACTACATTTCAAATGTAGCTAAGCAATTCTAACTACATATGTGAGTAAAAAAATGCCTTGGTTTAAGAAAATGTCTTTCCTTTCTCAGCAAGGGAATAATTCCAAAAGAACTAGCTGTAGAAACTCTAGCGATTTTTAGAGATAGAAATGAGGGGGAAACTGGCATATATTGTAGGAAGCTTTAGAAAAAAATTAGCCATGGCAGATGTACATAAGTGCAAGTGTGCCTGATAGAAAAACAGAAGAGATCATCTCAAAAACCCAATCTGTTGCAATGCCTCCCATTAACAATCCTACTAAATCATGTCACTGTAGATTTTCACCTGCTTTTCTTCATTTGATTTTTCTTCAGTCTTTTTCCAGGGTAGTGCTTTGTTAGCAGCCGCCACAAGGTGGCAGGCAGAATGACACACACTGTTCTGGCCCCTAAATTCTGAAGCCCTAAGTCTCATGCTTTCCATATTCCCCAGTGTGCCAGACTACAAACTCAGTAGCTAAACTGATTCTTGGTCTTATGGTAGATCTGTCACGTTTATAAGCTATAAAATTGATTCACTCTGTGGAACAAATATTTTCATTAGTTTCTCACAAAATCTAATTGTAGCCATGACTGTCTAGGAAATTTATGGTACAAAAGTTGTTTTGTTTTTTTGTTTTTTTGTGGGGGGAGGAGGGTTGTAGTTAGGCAAAATTTCAGACATGAACTGCCCTTCCTCAACTCTCAAGAAAACATACTGAATTATTTCTGCTGTACATATTACTATTAGAAATTACTACACAATTACTTTAAGTTGTAGGGCACAGTAAAAACACTGAACTTGTGCAAACATATAGCAAAATGCTCAAAAGCAACCTTCAAAGAGATCACCTTAGCTCTAAAATTATGTTTTTTTTCTTTGGGGCACTACTTTATAAATATCAGGGATCTCAAATCTGGCACTTCCTCATCTTCTGGAAAACATTATAACAGAGGACAAGGAGCCTTCATGCCTTTTTTTTTTGAAATTGCACAACGATTTCCTTTCTTTGATGTGTTATGATATATTTCCAAACCAAGTTTGGAAAGATTTAAATAATCACTTAAATTTCATATCTTTCTATTGTAAGATCAGTGCTCCACCAGTTTTCCTGTCATTCACAGACTTCTCTTTTTTGTAAAAGAACTGAAATCGTAAAGTAAAAAAAAAAAAAAGAGAGAGAAATAAGTAAATTATATCAGAAAACAAAGAGCAGTCTTTTCCAAACTACTTCACATACTATTAAAAACCCAACCAGGGTCACATCTTTTTCCCCATATGGGTCATGTGTAGGGTACCTAAAGATCCCTCTACTTTCCTGGTAGCAAAAGTCTGTTTTCCAATAGCCATGGACATACTGGCTATTAGAAATTCCACACAGAATTATTTTCAGGTTTTATAGATTAATCACATGGCATTTTAGATAAAACTGAATGTACAGTTACTTTGCTCAATACATGGTGGTAGATGAAGGCTAGAACTGCAGTTTTCTGACATGAATCTCTTGTAGCATTTGAGACCCAATGTTTAATGTTTGATTTTCAAATAGATAATAAAAATGTAAATTAAAGGCATTTATTTCTCTTCCCACGTCTGAGGTTTTGATCTGTGCTTTTAGAGATGTTTAAGAAAACCTTCTGTGTTGCATCAGTCCAAATATCAGCTGTTGGTTCCTCAAAATGGGGGTCACTGCTTGGCAATTTCTGGGGCATTGTGAAATATGCACATACATTTTTTCCCCAAATCTATTCATTGGCTTAAGCAGTGTTGGCTACTAAAGATTTCATTTTTCTTTTGTTTTGTTACATGAAAGCTGTAAGGATTTGACTGTATTCGCTTGTGAAACTCAAACCGTTTCCATTCACGTTCCTGTTGTGCTGAAATGCATGCAGGATGAGCCTCTTGCTAGCAAGAGGGCAGATTAAATAGAAGGCACGGTACATTTGCACCTTATAGACCAGTGATTCTCAACGAGGGTGTCCTGGTATCCTAGGGTGCCTTGAGATCCTTCCTGTGGAGCCACACAATATTAGGACTGTGAAGTATGCAAACGTGATTCAAGTAATGAGCCCAGAGATCACAGAGAGGAATCTGCAGCGTCAAAAACATTCTTCCTGTTGTCACTGGCGACATGTAAGGGGTGCACGCGGGTGCACATGTACCCTGAGATTGGTGGTGCAACCCAAGAGAAGCGCCATCGACGCTGCTATCAGCACCTGTGGGCAGTTGCTGCTTGCCACCCCTGCCCCCTCCCTCACTGCTGACACTGCCAACGGTGTCTGCAGGTGATCACAGACGGCTGCTAGCTACTGGCAAGGCCGCAAGCGGCATCTCCAGGTAGTTGCCACTCAGCGCTCACCACCCCTCCCGTCACTACCAACACTGCCCTGGCCACTTGCGGGAGCTCCTTACTCACTGCCACCACGCCCCCGCCGCCAGCACCACTGCCTGTGGATGGTTGCCTTTCCCCGCTCAGCTTCTGGGGGCATGCGTCACTCATGCCTGTTGTGGTCTTCGCTGAACTGCTTGCAACAGAATTGCTCCAATATTTTTCTATAGACCCAAAAAAAAAAAAAAGAAAAGCAGAAATTAAGAGCTGGCATTTTCCAAGTCTACTCAGGGGTGCCTGTGGTCTAAAGAAAGTTGACTATTATAGACTAACAAAAGTAGATATATAGAGGGCACAAGTTTTTGTGAGCTGAACCTCACCTCATGAAAGCTTGTACTACATATGCATACATGTGTATCTGTGTGTGCGTGTATGTATACACGTGTTTCTGTGCGCATGTATACACAGGCAACTCCCACTTAGTTCTTAATTGTTCCACAAAAAATCAAGCGTTAAGCGGAATAGCGTTAAAGATAACCAAAATGTTTTGACAAACCAAGATGGCGACTGTGAGCCTTATTCTGAAACTTGCTGAGCGCTAAGTGGAATCGGTGTCAGTGTCAAATAAGCGTTATCGTGAAACAGCACTAAGCCGAACAGCATTAAGGAAGAGTTGCCTGTATACATGTAATGTGTGTATATGCATGTGTGTGTGTATGTACACTGGTTAGTCTATACAGTAGGGTGTGTATATATATGTGCGTGTGTGTGTATACATAGATATATAATGTAATGAACGACATGTGCCCCCAGAAGTTGGCGGGACACAGCAAGCGCCCATAGGGAGCGGCGGGAGTGCCAGCAACTAGGGCAGCCCAACCTGGGAGCTCCCGCAAACTGCCACAACAGTGTCTGCTGCACAACTTAGGGGGGCGGCCACGTGATCTCGCATTCCGCGCTTTTCATTGGCTACCGTCGGCCCTTCCCGCGCCAGGCTGCAAACCCGAGGGCTGCGCGCCCTCCGACTCTGAACACATGGTCGGGCGGGGAGGCGGTCGGGGCAAGCGCTCGCACATGCGCGGTGGGGAGAGTTAGGCCGGCTCGAACTCACGCACTCTTCCTCCTCCCCCTCAGCTCTCGCGGCCTTTCCCGAGGCGCTGCGTCATTTCCGAGGGGTGCGAGACAGAGGGATGATGGCGGCCCTGGGTGAGCCGGTGCAGCTGGAGCGAGGTGAGGGCGGCTGGGAGCGGCCGTTGGAAGGCGCGGGTGAGGGGGGAGTTACGCACTCCCCTTTCCACACCCCCCCCACCGCGCGGCCAGCGGGCCTCCACGCCGCAGGTTTCCCCCCGCTGGGTGTCACTTCAGATACCTGCCACACGTTGCGTACATTGCGTAGTGAAGCCCGAGCAGAGCAGTCGGCCCGCCAGGAGCGGGTGGTTCCCGCCCTGGTTTTAGGCCGGTCCACCCGCGATAAAAATGACCATCCGGCTACTTGAAAAAGAGGCAACCAGCTCTCCAGTTAGTGGTGGAACATGTGTAATGACTTGAGAGCTGGTTTCTTCATGGCTAGAACTTGGGCGTGTGACAGGGCTAGCTTGTAACACGTGGTGCCCACCTAGGTTGTGATGCTGGAGGAGGTGTTATTTTTGCCACCCCGTGACGTGTAGGTGCAAACCACTGGAGAATTGCGTGCAGGCGCGATACAGAGCATCCAAACCACGTCTTAATTTTCTAAGCGCATGTGCATGTAGGTAGCAAATGTGACTGGTGTGAAGAGTGACTTTTGTGTGGGAGTGGAGACCAAAGAGGATTTGTTTTGGGTGGTGAGAAGAACTAGTTGGGCTCTTGAAAGGGACAACAGATGAGTAGTGAGGGAGGTGGGATCATAGAAAAAGAGGCTCTGTGGGATCATAGAAAAAGAGGGTTGGAAAGGATCTCAGGAGTCACCTAGTCCAACCCCCTGCTTAACCCCCCAAGAGTTGCCTTGCTCCTTGCGGTTTGCTAGTAGGGATGGGGTGGGGGGGGGAGCTGGATGCAGCATTTTAGCTTGGGTCTGGCTGTAAGTGCAGAGCTCTCTTGTTCAGTCCCCTTCAGAATTCTATTCTTGAGACTTTTTGATGGTTCCCCTCCCAATTTCCTTCATCTACCTTCCCATTTTGCGGATAAGCTGCTTGTAGGGTGAGAGAGAAGCTTTGTAAATAGATCCTTGTTGCTGCCAATTCCACAGCCCTGCTGCCCCCCTCACCCAAAGCTTGTTAATTAGAGCAGCTGCTTTGGCAGTGGATTAGCTGTTCTCAGTGGGTTTGCTGTGTAAAACCTCAGGCAGCATCCTGCTCCCCTCATTACCCTGCCACTGTGCTCTGTCCATGAAAACAAACAAATCTCTGCAGAGTTGTTTATGAACTCAAGAACAAAGGAGCTATTTACACTCCTTTGTTGGAGCTTAAATAGCTTCATGTTGGTTCATTTTAAGAATGTGGAAAAGAGTACAGAACAGAGTAGACTTGGTGAAGAAGAATGCTATTTTTCAGAAGTAATTTCTGTTGTGATATTGTTGACTTTAGGTAAGTTTAGGATATTTCAGTATCAGGTCAAAGGAGCGAACATCACAGAAAATTGACATATAACATAGGGAGAGATGGACAGTTTTGTTTAAAAAGCATGTCTGTACTACCAATAGGAGTAAATTACAAATTGGAGGACAAATATAAAAGAATTATGGAATACTAAACTGGGATTGGGGGGGACCCCAGAAGGCATCTTGTCCAACACCTTGCTCAAGGCAAAATCTTCCCTGCCTAAACCATCCTAGATGAATGTTTCTAACCTGCACTAGTGATTTGATTACACTTCCCTTCTAGGTAACATACTTCAGTGCTTAGCAACTCTTCAGAGTTAGGAAGTTTTTCCTAATGCAGTATTCGTTCTTTAAGTCCATAGCTTTGGTACTGAAAAAAGATAAGCTAATCTGGTTTAAATTTGGGTAAGTGCAGTCAATGCTTATTAAGTACATAGTACTTTGTGTGACTGTCAGCCCTGAAACTAACATCACTTTCAAGGTTTCTAAGGCCTCTGACAGGATGTTCATTTAAAGGCATGATCTGATTCATCCCCTTGACTGCCTCATACTGCCCCACCAACACACATGTATGCATGTGCATGGCTGGATGTGTAGTTTTGGAATTGGCCATCATATCCCAATTGCATCATACTTCCATATTTGCCAGTGCAGGCGAAGCTCAGGATCCTGACCCTGGCTCTGCCTGCATTGGCAAGTTGAAGGCAAGATGCCCAAAAATCAGTTCATTGTCAGTTTGGCATGGACTGCATTGGGGCTGCTTCTAGACCATGGCACAGTCTCCAGACCCAGCAAGCTAGTGTTGTTCCATGCAGGTTTTAAAGTCCCCAGCAGGGAGAAGGGGAGCCTCAGTGCCTGGTGCTGGCCTGCCTGGCCAGAGCTGCTTGGTACAGAGTTTAAAGTTCCTTTGGCTTAGCCCGGTTCCCAGCCACATATTGAATTAAGGCATCATACAGAATGAGCCATAAAAATATGCTACATCAAGGGTGTCAAATATATAGCCCACGGGATGGATCTGGTGCATGGAACCATTCCACCTAGCCCACTTAGTAGTCCAGGGGACTATTACAAGTACAGTGGAACAGAATTCAGGTTCCCTGGACCCCAGTGGACATGACTGTTGATGACAGCTTCCCAGATCTGTCCTGCCTGAATTCAGCTCTATGCAGCCACATGCCCCTAGCTTTGTGCCACTTTCCAGCCAGATCTCCATGGTATGGGGCAGTGGCATGGTTCTGGGGGCATGTAATTTGCATAGAGCTACGTTTGGTCAGCAGTGTAGAACTTTGGCCAGTCAGCAGTGCCAGGGTCACATGGCAACACAGAGCTGAGGGCGTACAATGGCACAAAGCCACGGTCGGGCAGAGTGGAGCTGGGGATGTGCACCTGCAAGGAGCCGGGACGTGTGGCAATGCAGAGCCGAGGCTGTGCATCAGCACACAGACATGTTCAAGTAGTGTGGAGCTAGGGGTATGTATGGAAAGGACCCAGGGACATGCAGTGGTACAGAGCTCTAGCCAGGCAGTGGCATAGATTCAGGAGGTTGCTGCTCATAGTTTAGTTTGCCTTCACACCACTGCATGTCCCTGGCTCCAGCTCTATGCTGGTAGTCTTCTGGCTTCAGAATGGAATAGCAGTTGCAAGATTGGATAGTGGGGAGGGAGAATTAAGAATGATGCAGTGTAGGATTCCCATGTCACAGAACTCCTGGTGTTTATGTCTAACAGTGAACTGGTTCAAAATAGTACTTGATTTTTCAGGTATGCCTCTGAACCATTCAACACACCTTTGAAGTGGTTTCACAGGCTTGCAAGTCTGTCTTAGGTTCAAACTACAGTTAAACTGGCCTAAGTATTATGCCTGTCCATGCCCATACC
The DNA here is from genome assembly GCF_052110815.1 of Crocodylus siamensis. Classification (NCBI taxonomy): domain Eukaryota; kingdom Metazoa; phylum Chordata; order Crocodylia; family Crocodylidae; genus Crocodylus; species Crocodylus siamensis. The sequence continues at coordinate 201,797,053 of NC_143396.1, forward strand.
TGTCCTAACAAAACTCTGTAGTGTGATGTAGACCAGAGTTAAACTGGTTTGTCTTCCAGCAGGAAGACTATGAAAGAGATGGGCATGCAAAAGCTTTGTAGTTTATACACAGTAGTTACATTGTATGTTTTAGATCACTAGGAAAAAGCTGGCATAACGATATTATGCTGGTGTGAATATGCCCACGCAAGGGGTTATAACAGAGAAACTATTTTCATTAAAAAAAATCACACCCGCAACTGAAACATTTATGTCATTCATAGCGTAGGCCTGAGTTGGTGTTTCTTTTCCAGGCTCCTTCTGTCATAATATTCTTACATTCTGCCCCTTGCTGTGAGCTTGCATCATAGCCACTGCTGACTCCAGAATTAGCGTTTTATGATAAAAGTCGGCCTTTCATATTAGAATATTGGTGCACTGTATAAACATCAGTTCTCGCAGCTTTCCTGAGAAGCAAGCCAGGATTGTACCCAGCTTAATGATGGCAAGTGAAGTTACATAGGGGTTCTTTAGCAAGTGAATGAATAGACTTCTGGAGTCTTGATTTGTAATATTTGCTAATTTACTAAGCCATACTCCTTTGCACCATACCGATTATTTTCAGGATGGAACATCAGTATCTGGCTCTTAACAGCCAATGTCTGGCCAGCTATATTAGAGTGTTACCTTCCCAACACGGTGGGGCTCTGCACAACATCTGTGAGACTGGGGCCTGGGTTGGTGGCAGAGGCTGGGGGATTTTCCTGCAAGAGAAAAAAGCTGGTACCCTTTGAGAATAAAAAAACAACAAATGAATCTTGTCAGCCAAGGCCTTTCTTGGCCAGCTGCTTTGATTGGGGATGGAGCCATACAGAACTTCACTTTTTCAACTGTGTTGTTATGAAGCAGAAACAGTAACGTTCACTGTTGATAAACAGCTTATTTTTCATTCAGCAGTAAAACCAAGAAGTAAGCAGTCCACAGCAGGAAAAATAGTGCTGTGTTACAGCAAATAGGGTTTGGATGTGTGGGGGAAGCTGCATGTGGTGTTATGAAATGAGGTAGCTAATGTTCAGCATAATCCTTGGAAGTGGGGAGTGCTGTAGCAGCATGCACTGGTGGAATGGTGGGGTTAGAAAGCTCAAAGATGATCTACTCGAGAAGGTGCACCTTTTCTCCTGAAGCATGGTGCAGAGCACCAGTACTGCTTGTTGGTGCCCTCAGTAAGTAGAGTCACCAGAAAGTGGCTACAGGGTAGATGCCCCATCTGTGGCACATGAATGTGCATGCATGTACAGTGGAAAGTGCTGGGTGGGTGGTGACAAGGCTGGAGTTCTTCCTCTATACACTCTCATCTTCAGCCTAAGCCTGTATGCTGGACTTCTAGAGCCACTTGGAAGTTCTCCTGCCACAGCTTGATAGCATTTCTCACCATAGCCATGGCCCCTTTGTTCCCTCATTGATCCATCCTGTTTGAACTAGCAGTCTTTCCAGTCTTTAGTTATGCCTTGCTTCCTTGGTCTGAGCAGCACTCCAGAATGCAACACTACAAGGAGTACCATTCTCACACCAATGTGGCCTTCCTCAGAGGAAGCAGCCAACTCCCTCAGTATCTCCTTTTTTGGTCTTTGTCATTGTCCTCCTCCTCGTTGTGATTGGTATGCGCTGGGCAAGAGTTTGTGTCTGAGACCTTTCAGTCCCTGTGGCCGTAGGTGTCAGCCTTGGAAGAAGAGAAGTTGTTCATTGTTCTAGTCTTTGCTTTAGTGAGAATTTCTAACATTCTCAGTAATTTCCAAAATGTCCTTTCCTGTGAACCTCTGCAGTCTTGGGAAGCTCCAACACTCACAGCAGGGAGAGCCCCACGCTGGAGCCTGCTACCTCCCCCACAGGTCCCCACTCTCTGCTGGGAGTGGAGAGAGCCCTGCCCCCTGCTTCACCACAGAGTCCAGTGCTGGGCTTCCCCGCTGTGAGTGCAATGAATTGGGTCAGCTCCCTTTGCGGGACTAGGAGACATATGACTGGCCTGTTTGGCTTTAACATTGAATACCAGGGGTTTTGTGCTACTTGCCTCAAAGATTTTCTACATAGGCCAGTCTGGTTTGCCCCAGATCAGCTGGGTATGTGAGACCCCTTACCTATGGGCCAAATTTGTGTTCAGAGCTTGTAAATGTGGGTCAGTATCCTCAGTTTAAATAAGTGCATAACAGCTCTACGGTGTTCTTTTTAGTTTGCTTATTGCTTGGTGGTATTGGCACAGTGGGAAGAGCTTGCCAGATTTAAGCACTATTAAACTTGTGAGTACAGTTGGAAGTGTAATGGTATTGAGGCCCTCTGGCTCAGCTGCAGCTGGCCTTTGTTGAAAACACATGGGTTGCTAACAGGCCAGTGACTGTGGCTGGATTTTATTATTCACTTGCTTTGGAGGAAGGGTCAGTGCAGATGTTGCCGTGTGATTTTCTAGTGTGAAGCCCAGGGAGGAGTAGATGAGGTAAGCAAAGATTCCTGACCAGTGGTCCCTTGTGCCTGCATCTCTCCTCGCCTTGGGCTTCCTGCTGCCATCAGATAGATGGGACCTAGTTTCTATCACTGATTGTGCTTGGATGATATTGCTGTGCTTATGGGTGGAGACACTGGGGTTTTGGCTTCCTATCGTGGCATGATGTGGGACAGCTTTAGCTTTGATATAAAAGCTTCTTGGTTCCAAAGAAAGGGGAGGAGAATGACCAAGCATGTGAATGGATCGTGTGCCTTAGTTTTGCCTGGAGGCTGCTGAAGTTGGACATTTTAAGCTGAGGCATCATTGCAGGGGTGCAGAAGTGCTTGTTTGTAGGCCCCTTAAGGAGATGTTCTGTACTGTAGGTAAATCATCACTGAATTGACTCTTGTCTTCCCCAGTGTGGGCAGTGTGCTGGCAGATATCCTTGTGCTTCCACTCAGTTTGGAAGTAGGTGGTCCTCGATGCACTGCTAGGTGAGTGGGCAGGCTGAAGTGTAAAGAAACAAATGGCAGCTTCATTTCTCTGTACCTCATTTATAAAGGACCACATTATGCTGCCAACCTTAGAGAAATTGAGGCTGGAAGGAAGACTTGATTGAACTCCTCATGAGTGACCACAAATCTCCATGGGATTCCTAAAGCCAGTCACCTGAACTGGAAGAAGATGCATATGAAACCTGTACTTATATGTTGTATATCAGGGGTTGGCAGCATTTTCTAGTGGGAGGGCTGGAATGACCCAGCTTGATTTGGAAGCGGGCATTAAGACCTGGCGGCTGCTGCTTCTGCTTCTCTTTGCTGCTCAGCTGTGTCATGATTGAAACCGTGCTCTGCTAGAGTTCATTCCACTTGACTTCCTGGGCAGAGCTCCTTTTCTGCTGAAATTGCAGGCAGCCAACTGTGGTGCAGTGAGACTCCCCTAGGTGCCATCAGAACCAAGTTATTCAACTTCGGTGTAGTGCAGGGAGGAGACCCTAACTGCCAGATGCCATCCAAGAGAGCTTTGCAGGCTGGATCCAAAGGCCTCAGGGGCTGTAGGTTGCCAACCCCTGTTCTTTATCAATATGGATCTAAAACTGGTTTATCTTGTTGGAAGCTTGCCACAGATTGTCTCTCTTATGCTGGTTTAGGTCTGGGTGTTGTGTCAGTGTGTTTTTTTAAATTGGTTTGAGGTCACCTAAGATAGTATAAAACTGCATGTAATCTGCACATCCTTCTGTACTTAATTTTTCTAAAAAAGGGAATTAATATGTTTTATGGACAAATAAGGTGCTGTGGGAGTTGGGGAAAAGCTGACAGCACCCAGCAACAGGAGAAAACTTTTCAGTTCTCCATATGGATAATTGTTTTACTTCTACTTCTGGAGAGTTTTTTCTATGCTGCTTTTCTATGCATAAATATATAGGGTATTTTTCAGACTCCAGGCTATACTTCTTGAGTTCATTCAAGTGCTGCTGACTGTCATGTCTACCAGGAAGGGACAGTACAACTCATAAGTTGGCTTTGAAGATTCCTTTCAAGCAGGTCCCAGAGAGTGGTGAGCTGCTGTTTCTCATGCTTGCATTTCCTCATGTGCAAGTCTCTTGAATCCATCTCTGTTTAGCTTGTGAGGCTTTTGGAAGAGGTTGGTGGTTCTGTTTACGTCAGCAAAAATAAAGAAATGTTATCACACAGATAAGCAACTGTATGAAAAATACTGGAGAAGAGGGGTAGCACTTGAAAGTGGAACGTGGTGAGTTGTTGGGGTCTAAATATCATTTGGCTAGTGTATAGACTTGAGGTATCACCTAAGCTTATGATAGTTTACATCATTAGGTATCTATGCTTATGATCAGTGATCAAGACAAATTAAAGTATCTTCTAAAAGAGCTTTTGGGATCGTGGCTTGGCCCCTGTGTAGAACTAATAATCAGAAGCACATTAGTGCTTCATACATTTCCACATATTGCTTCCTGAGATTAATCTTTAAAACTTCATGTCGGTAAAGGTCCTTCAGCATGTGTTCTCACAAGTCACAGAGGCAGCTATGCCTGTTTCCATATTTCATAGGGATATGAAAATCCATGAATTCCTAGAATTAAATTCCTAAAACTTGTATGCAAGACATTTTCAGTTCCACATCCTGGACCATGGAACACCTTACCAGAGAAGATCAAAATGATCCCTCATTTGTTTTGTGGGTCTTTGGTAAAATTAGTTTTTCAACTCTCATCTATCTCCTATAACAGAAATTGAAGAATAAAGATGAGGTGGTGGGGACCCAAAACTCTTGGTATGGTATCTGTTTGGCCCAAACTTACGATTCAGAAAATGGTGTTTGGCAAACTAGAGAAAGCTTACCTGAGCTGGGTAATTCGTAGTCTTGTTCAGCATAAAATGTAACCAGTATCAGAGAAATATTTCAGCCTGATTAGAAGCTGGGAAAAGTAAATGGAAGGTTGCATTTTAAAACTTTGTATTTTATTTTTGGGTATTTAAGGACTTAGTTTTTAGGAATAAATATTGAGTGTATGACCCCTCCCACCCCCAGTGCTCCTTCCTGCCAATGGCAGGGGGTCGGACTAGATGATCTGTCTAGGTCTCTTCCGACTCATTGATTCTATGTTTCTATGTGAATAACCTGCCTTTCAAGTATTTTTTCTTGTATGACTTTTATGGAAGAGTTGTTTGGAAGAAATGAAGCTATCAAGTTTATCATTAGAACAGAGGTTTGTTCTGTATCGAATCTTTCTACCACTATGCTTCTCTTTTTAAGCTTGTGCTGCAGGTGTTAAAGATTCTATCAAATATTCTCTCATATTCACACCCCCAAATAAAACACACACCTTCCTGTTGGAAGGTAGAATGTAGAATTTTTTTTTTCCAGAGTCATGTCCAGCTGTGTGTTTGTAGAGTGAGTCCTCCTGGCAATGTAGGATGTCCAGGAAGTATGGCACTGGGAAGTTCCCAGTGCCAGCTGCCTCACCGAGACTGTCTTTTGGGATCTCACACTTCTAGGACACTGGTAAGTTTCTAGGAGGACTTTATCATACAAGGTTAGGCTCCAGACTTTTACAAGGGCAGTAGCAAGACTGTTGGTATTTTTTATTGTAAGTAGTTCTTTATATAATTTCATTTAAATGAAAAGTGTTTTCATGTCACAAAGCCCATCAGGATCCTATCTGCAGCTCACTCGGTGCTTTAGGCACAAGCTAGTGTGCTCAGTCAATAGCTATGGCTGTGAGAGGGGTGGCCCAGGACTCTTTTGGTAGCTGCTTGGCATACATTGTTTCAGGTGTGATTCTTTTCAACTTCCCCACTTAAAATATGCCACATGGGACCTCATTTTGGGGGGAAAGGTGTATTTGGTATTTGAGAAAATGTATTTTTTCTAGGGCTGTTAAATTATTTAAAAATTTGATTGCAATGAGTTGCACAATTAAAAAAAAATTAGTCGCAGTTAATCATGATTTTAATTGCACAGCTAAAAACTCAAAATTATATGCAGAAAACTCAAATTATGCGAAAGTATGGAGGTACTTTGTATAGTTGGGATGTGGTTGTGGGGGGGGTGTGTGAATTTGTAGAGATGTGGGGGGCTGTAGGAATATATAGGGGTTTGGGGCCTGGGGAGGGGGTTCTTACATGCCTTGGCAGGATGTGGGGTACTGTGGGTCAGGAGTGAGGGGCAGCAGGAGGGCTGAGGGAATTGTGGCTTGGGAGTGAGGGCCAGATGCACACACAGACACTGCCCAGTAGGGGGAAGGAAGGGGAGCAGATTTGATGCGGGGGCAGGTTGAGTTCCCCATGGTGAGAGAGGGAATGGGTCAGGGGCTGGTGTGAATGGGGTCCTGGGGAAACAAGTTCTAATTTATGGGTCTGTGTATAAACTTGGTATACATGAAAACTTGCGAGTTTGGCTCTTAAATGATATTTGTAAAACTTTATGTAGGGTGCATGCATGTGGTCTATGCAAGTAGACTTCAAAACTTTTACCTTCGCCTTGAACCAAGTTTTAATTTCATCATCTTTTGTGCAACTTTATTTTCTCCCTAAATTGGTAGATTTGGAAACGTTGATATTGATTGTTGCTTACTTTTTTAAAGTAGAATGGTGAGGAAGATAGGGAGGGAGGTTAAAGGGTACACTTAGGCATAACAGGTAGTACAGACAACCAGATATGAGCAGAGATTTCAGAAGATCAGGTGAACTAGTGGACTCCAACACAAGAGAATCTTGTAGGCCAGCATACTTAAGAGATCTTAGTTTCATTAGGTGGTGGTGTCTTTTTGGAATTTTGTGGTTATGTTAGCAGGAAAAGTATTAGTGTGCACACACATGCACAAATGCGCAAAGAAAATTCTCCAAATAGAACTCAGGTGCTCATCATTATCAACACTGTTTTTCTCCAGATATCTCCAGAGCAATTGAGTTGCTGGAAAAATTACAAAGGTGTGGCGAAGTACCACCACAGAAACTACAGGCTTTGCAAAGGGTCCTTCAAAGTGAATTTTGTAATGCTGTGAGGGAGGTAAGCTGCAAAAACAAGAGGCATGTCTAGTAATTTTAGCTAACGTAAAAACTGTTTTACCAGCTTTGCTCCTGCTCAGGAGACATTCACAAGAGTTCATTTTCATTTAGTTTTTAATTTGACTTGTTTGTCTGCAAGCTATAGGGTTTATTTCTTTATAAAACAACATTTGTTTAAAGAGTAGAAACACAGGATTTAAAAAAAAAAATAATTGGTCAAAGTTTATTGGTGAAGACAGAGTAACCTAGATAACCTTTCCTTAGCTCAAGTTAGACCTCCTTCTACTTTTATCAAGTCTTATCAAGAATTATTCAGCATCTTCCTGAAACTCTAGTCCAGGAGCTAGAGTGGAATAGATAGCTATTTTGATTATGATAGGGCTGTTTGATTTTTTTTTTTTTTTTTTTTAATGGCTATAATCATCAACCTTAAATAGCCCATCCTAGAATACAGAAGTGTTGTGCCTTACTATGTCCTGCCTTGGCATGTTTTTGCTACTCAGCTAATCTGTAATTGGCTCTCGAGTTTGAGCACTTTGGTTAGTCTACCTTAGCTGCAAAGTAACCCATAGTTAAGGCCTATGTGTATGGTGAATTCCCACTGTTTCTGCTGTAGCCCATGTCTGGATCTTTGTATTACAGGATTTTTTTGTGCTGAGATGCTAAATACTTTAAACCGGACAGTGGATACAAGAATGTAACTGCCCTTAAAATCACTGGGGGGCTATCAGCCCATGAATTATTTATTTTGGCTTGGATCAGCAGTGGAAATTAAATGGGAGCTTGAATTAATGAAAGGAAAGTCTCTAAAACTCATATCCCTAATCAAATATGGTAGTGTGGCCTTGACATACAAGAACAGAAGTGTTTTGTATAGATGGTAGGCAGGTAGGAACTTAACCCAAAGTAAGAGCCTGGATTAATTGTGCAGTAAAAATGCACTGGCATAAGGGATGTTTTCTAGTAGGACAGGTTCCACTCCTCTCTGAATTAGGAAATCTTTCTTCATGAGGTGGCAGAGGTGGAGATATCATGTAATACGTGAGTTATAAACTATTCATTTGTTACGTTATCTGAGCAGAAAATCTGTGTGTATGTTTTCTTCATTTAATTGTTTACCTAAATTGCTTTGTCCCTAAAGGTTTATGAGCATGTATATGAAACTGTGGACATCTGCAGTAGCCCAGAAGTGAGAGCTAATGCTACAGCGAAGGTAAAGCCTAGCTATAAATAGAATAGAATACAATAGTTACAGAAAGAGTGTTAGTTATCTGGATGTCTACTACTGTTATAACTACTTAGTCTTTGTCAGTTGTATCAAGATATGAAAGGTGTTATTTAAAATAGTGTTTTTGTATTTCATTCAAAATGCCTCTTAGATTTTGCATTTTGTGCTCTATTGTTAGTGTTTTTTCTCCAAGTAGTTAATGGGATCTATTAAAATGCTTACTGCATCTGACCATTGGAGATGATGAAGTCTTTGTGTTTGATGATTATGGACTACTTAAGAAAAATTAAATAATCTTGTCTCTTACAGGCCACTGTAGCTGCATTTGCTGCCAGTGAAGGTCACTCACATCCCAGAGTTGTTGAATTGCCAAAGACAGAAGAAGGTCTCGGATTCAACATTATGGGAGGCAAAGAACAAAACTCTCCCATTTACATCTCTCGGATTATCCCAGGCGGTATAGCCGATAGACATGGGGGACTGAAACGTGGAGACCAGCTTCTTTCTGTAAACGGGGTGGTAAGGATTGGCTTTACCTTTGAGTTGTAGTAATGGCTAATGTCCACTTGAGGGTTTATAGAGAATGTATACTGCATAAGTTTAATGCTATTTTTTGGCATTTTTGAAACTGCAACTTGCAATTTTTGTTGTTTATTCAGAGCTATATAGTTTCTTAGTCTCATTGTCGGACAAAAACCTGAATGTTACAAAAGTTCTTAGACTATGCTTAATTTTTTGTGCATGAGTTGACAAGTGCTATTCTATGAGGCAGTATTCAGATTCTGTGGATAAATGGAACCAAAGGATAAGTACTTTTCTTTAAAAGAGTAACAATAGACTGTTTCAAGTAGTGTTAAATTGCTGTGAGGGAGAGAGTGAGCACACACATATTTTGAGGGGTAAGAGGCAGAGAAGAGAGATGCTGCAGATATTTGATGCAAATTTTTGTTTTTTCTGAGGTAAGCAACAAAACCTTTCAGTCTCTAAGGCAGTACAGTGTGGGGGTCCATTATCATTAATGTCCTAGTAAAAGTGTTGCTGACACTGTAGAAACCTGAAAAAGATGGAGCCTTAAAGTAGTATTATCCTAGAGCAGCAGTTCCCAACCTCAGGTCGAAACCCAGATGAGGGTCTCAGGGGCAATGCCGGCAGCAGCATACACAAAGAACAAGTTGCACCATGTGCCGGGAGCTCCCCTACCCCTGGGCGCTCCTGCCACACTCCGCTTCCGGCAGTGGGTTGCAGCAAAAAAAGGTTGGGAACCAGTGTCCTGGAGCAGTGGTCTCCAACCTTTTTTGATCGCGCACCCTTATCAGTAAAAAATTTTTGAGCTCGCAGCCCCAATATATGTATATTTATATAAATATTAATATAAATAGAAGTTTTAAAATTTTCTTCTTGCACTCCAATGGATTGTCTTGTGCGCACCCCACTTTGGAGACCACTGTCCTAGAGCAATGACATCTGAATGCTTAAAAAAAAATCCCTCCAGTTTCTTATAAAGACAGTTAGGGTAGTTTGACTTCCAGAACTGGGTGTGTGTTTAATTCAGCATCCATTTTGTTTGAAGATCTGCTGCATGCACACAATACTGAGCTGTGTCTTTCTGGATGATGAGAAAAAAGAAGCTGCCAGAATGTTTCTAAACTATTTGGATGTTTTGCTTTTACAGAGCAGTACTTGTTGCTTGGGTACTGTCAGGCTTCTCTGAGAAAATTCTAAGAGCTGCTGATTTAATGTTTTCAGAAAATATTAATTAACATACACTAAACATATTCATGTTCTCAATTACTTCTGTAACCTAACATTTTCTGTAGACACAGGGTCAAAGTCAACCCTGTGGTCTGTAACCAGAGCTACCTGTGCAATATAAAAGGATGGAAGAATTACTGAATGTTACCAAAATGGTTCCCTCCTGGCCACCACCTAGTCCTGAAACTCTTAATGCAAAGAATGGGCAAGGTCATGGTCAAAGTAACACAGCTGTTCTTCAAAGGCATCTTAGTTCCTTGGGATAACCAGTTTAAAGAAACCCCCCACGTTACTCTAAAAAATGCAGGGACTGGTGTAAAGGAGGCCTGGAACCAGACAGCTTAACTTGGCTTTCATCTGTCTTTCTTACTAACTTACCCTCTTTTAAAAATGCATTTAATACTATGGTTAAGGTTTAAAAAAAAAAGGGGGGGGCAGAAATTGGAATTATTGTATACATGCAACAGGCTTCTTTTTAATGATCGTATTCAGAAAGAGCTTTGTGCTTGTTAGTAGTAAGGTACTATTGTGGAGGGTTTTGTGTGTATACCTTTCCAGGAATGTTGTCAGTCTCATTTAAAAAAAAAAATAGTATTTTGAAAAGCAGACTTTAGTCCACTAAAATATTTCAAAGGATAGACTTCCCAAGGAGGTGGTATAGTCGCCAACCTTTGAAGTCTTCAAGATCAAGCTGGACAGACACCTTACTGGAATCATTTGATCTCAGCAGTATTCCCGCCAAAGCAGGGGGGTTGGACTTGATGATCTTTTGAGGTCCCTTCTAGCCCTCGATTTCTATGATAGTTCCAGAATATTTTTTACTGGTTTATCAGTATATTATATTTATATAGGCATAGTTCTGAAACTAAGCAGTCTTGCAGCACTGATTTTACAACTGACATTTCTAAATCTCTTAAATGTTCGAGGTTCTTGTAAAGTAGAAGATAATACTTTGCTAGCTTCTCAACCTCACTTTTAAAAACAAAACCACCTGTATATATCTATCTGTATAACAAAACTGAGAACATTGAAGCATATGGATCATCTAGAGCTGTTTTTTTAACTATTGTCTGTCTTTCTGAAAGTAATTTTATATTAATGGGAAAAACTCCAATCTGCCTTCCAGATTTTTACCACCACCAGTAGGAGAAAGGCTTGGCAAGTCATTTCATTATGTGTTATGACTAGGGACCTACCTAATTCGTGAGGGCTGCCTCCGATTTCACAAGGAGAACACGGGCCTGGGCAGACATTTTTGTGGGTGGAGCACAACAGCCCCAACGCCTTTGGCCAAGTTGCCCCAGTGGCCTTCCCTGCATCACTGATTGACTGTGGAGGCTTCCTGCCATGTGGCTATGTCCTTCACTGCTGATTGGCTCTGGGGGCTGTCTGTCATGCAGCCCTGCCCCTCATCCTCATTGGTGGAAAAGGGCTGGGCCACATGACAAGCAGCCCTTGCAACCAGTCAGCAGCAGAGGGCAGTAGCTATGTTGCTTGCAGCCCTTCAAGCGGGCAGCCCCCCTTCCCTGCCCCACCAGGCTGTTGCAGCACACCGAGGACTGCTCGTTCCCTCTGAGGAGGCAGCATTTTCTTTTCTGTAAGTTCTTTACCCCTCCTCCGTGTTGCAGAATGCCCAAATTTAGCGAAATCATAGATTTGGTATGTCCCTATTGATAACCAAGCAAACTAGGAGAAATACATTTTGGTTGACTGATAATATACGGTGGTCAGGATCTTATTACTGAATGCAGTGGTTGGGAGAGTTTGCTTGGAAGACATTCTTTCATAGTAAATATAGATTTTCATCCTTAAGGATGTTTTAAAATGTTTTCATAATAGTGTATATATATAAATATCCTCATTTTGAAGTGACTTGCTGAGGTTCAAATCTTGAATTGGGTTATAGTGATTTTTGTCAGGCTTCAAGCTCTGTACTTCTAGCTTTTGTGCATAATGGAAACTTTATGAATAACAAACGAAGTACAGTATCTTTTGCAACACTTTTATACTTTGTAATTTGCTATTTGATATTTTTTGCTTTACAGAGTGTTGAAGGAGAACACCATGAAAAAGCAGTGGAACTACTGAAAGCAGCTCAAGGAAAGGTTAAGTTGGTTGTGCGGTACACACCAAAGGTCCTGGAAGAGATGGAGTCCCGATTTGAGAAAATGAGATCAGCAAAACGCAGGCAACAGAACTAATACATACCTTAGAACTCATGGAGAAAATTGCATTCCGTTTTACATGCAATAGTTTTGATTTTGTGACCTAATGGATTCACTGCCTAGGACTATGACAGATATTAAAATCCTAGTCCAATAAAATAATCTATTTGCAGTGTTATAAAGATTTTCACTGTTAACACTGCTCACAGTTTCAAAACACCCTAGTGCTTCCTGGCAAAAGAGTTTACACATGCTTTTTTATCCAATTTATTTTACAGATGTTTTTCAGATCAAGATAATTAACCATTTACAGCCAATTTATACACTTTTTAAAGCATTTTAATGAGATGTATTTATACAGTGGTACCATCATTTTTTCTAACAGTTTTTCATTTGTCAGTTTGTAATATTAAACATGTTCTACTTTTGCCTACTGATAAAAGTTTTTGCCTATGGGGATTTTGGCACTTTCTTAAAACATATTGTACATCAACTACGTAAAGCTAATCATGATCTATTGTGTAGTTGGTAATAAGTACTAGATTTTATAAATTTTTTTGATGAGTGTTTTTACATGTGCTAAGTCATAATCTAGTTTGATAAATGTTGACTTGGAAACTCTTACCTCATCTGTAAATAATTTACGAGGAATATTTTCACCTGCAATGTCTTTTTAATAACTGACATCTAAAAAACTGCAGCAATCATTCATATAATTTATATTTTTTGTACTAATTTTAGACTGAATTGGGAAAAAATAATTGTTTGAATACAGTTCTTTTGGATCACTTTCCTGTCTATATATTTGTATTAAGAAAACCAGAAAATATCTTTAATGCAATGCAGAAAGAATTTCAGATATATCCCTACTTTTTAACTCTTGTTTTAAATGATACTCAACTTGACTGTGCATATCTTCTTAATTGAATTTGTCTAGTTGTACTACCAGTTGGAGATGAGATACACAGGGATCGCATGTAGTTCATACCTGAATTAATGTAGATTGTCACTTTTGTAACAGTGTAAAGTGGTGGAAAGCCATGCTGTTACAGTGATATGTAAAGGTTTATAACATCCAACCTTTTATATAAAGATTCCAAAAGAAGAAAAATATCGAAATGTTGCATTAACGAAATCAGTAGCTGCATCTTTTGGATGTATCATGTTCTTCATCCATTTACTTTAGAGTGGTGCTACTTATTGAGCAGGCATGGAGGTGAGAGATGGGAGTGCTAAAATCAACACATCAGATTCTCCCAGATCTGAAGTGGCTAATGACTCAGAAGTGGTTGTATACAGATTGGTGTTTTAAATCACACATGTCCACACATGTGAACAAAATACATTTTTGAACAGCAGTAAACTACTTGGAATCTACAAAGTTGTGGGTTTTGTTAGTGTGGCTTTTTTATGACTGCCTTTCAGCATACATTTAGAACCTGTTTGTGCATTGGGAGTCTATTAAATTGAAAGGCAGACATAGGTATATCCTAATGGCTGTAAACAAGTTAATTCTAATCAGCTAAAATTAACAAATGAAGTTTTAGATACCTGGTTAATCTTGTTTCTGTTCATGTGGAGCAGCGTGAGGTCAGTTTTAACATTTTAATTTCAATATGTGAAAGACAATAAAGGTTAAAAACCTAAAAATGACAGCATGACACTTATGTTTGTTTAGCTGACCCACATAAGGGGAGAAAAATTGTAGGGTGGCTATAGGCAAGTTAAGAAATGTGAATGCTTTCTGCATGTTTATAAGCATTGCGAGCCCGTGAAGAGAAATCCAGAGATATTGATAGTAGAGTCTGAAACACAGTGTGAATATTTATCAGTTAGATGACACTGAGCACTGAATTGCATGGTTGATTTATCTGTCATTGGCCTGTTTTAGGAGGCTTCTTGTTACTGATAGGACCATGATGTTTACCTGTATATTTTTATGGACAATTAATGTTTAAAGTATTGAGACCAAAATCACTAGTTAGACCAATCATGGAGATGTTTTAATTTAATTGTAAAATAGTAGAAATCTGTTTTTAGAGAGATCCATATGTGTGTGTATAATATAAAGATATATATAGATATATATGAAAGGAATGGGAACAAGTTAAGACGATAATATGTATTAAACCCGTATACCTTGTGTTGCTGTCTAAAGCAATTGTGTTTTGTTACCCTAAAGAAATATTTACTTTAGTGTAACTAGAGCTGCTATAAGTGCAGTAGCATTTCCATTTTAAATTATGACTTTTTGGTTCAGTGTGTCAGCGATTTGGTTCAGCGATTCCAAAACTTACTTGGATTGAAACTTGGCAAATCGGCTACTAAATGTATATGTCAGGGGAGGGTTAAATAATATTTAATTTTTATTGTTGTAAAATGGCAGCATTTACATTAACGATCTGTTCTCTTGAGTGGTATAAAAGCTCTTTGTAATTTTTAAATGTAGGATATGTTTAAAATTTGCCAAGGAATGTCCATGCTTAATTACTACTGAGCAGGTGCAGTAGCTGCACTGTTAGTCCCTACACACAGGCAATTTGATACACTAGCATGAGTTGATGACAGGTCATTTTGGTTGATGGCCCCCTGCACTTGCTGTTAAAGGGTCCTTGATTTTTTGAACACAAAAAATAAAAATGGAATTTCACATTTTTTGTGTGGTTTTTGTACCTTCCCATATGTGTCGTTTAACTCTTCTTGAATAATGGCTTTCTTTACCAGGATGTACATTGCGACTACCTGTTAAGTGTCACTAGGATGGTCCTGAGCATGGTGGATATTTGTGCCATAAAACTTTGCAAGCAACAATGTATTTAGGAGGATAACTGTCTTTTTTTCTCTCTGTGTAGAAATAGATGCTGCTTAACCACAGCAGATCAGTTGTAGTGGGACTTGTCCTGCCTCAGTCACTTTACTGGGCAACACATATGGGACAAGGGGTGATGTGTTTCTTTTGCTTGTGGATTCCATTGATTTCCTTGCTGCCTCCTGTCAGTTCCTGCATTGGGCATGAGGCATGGGTCAGTTAGTACAGTTCATGGCACAGGGCAGCATTGGAGCTGGGGAATCCCTGTGCCTCCATGTGGGGATGTGTGCTGACCTGTGCATCCACCTGAAGCTCC